>NC_073244.2:10341250-11565000 GCF_029281585.2 Gorilla gorilla gorilla | reverse complement strand
GCACACTCTAGCCATGGGGAGTAGGAGAGGGCGACTTGGGTGCGCCAGGGCAGCGGCACGGCCTCTGGTCACTGCTGTTCCCCCAGCACTCAGTGCAGGACTCTGAAATGAGTATTTAGTTCACATGGGAACAAATGTCACCCAGAACTTAAAACATCACTTGTCCTGGGGACGGCCTGGGCTGTTGGGGGAATTCAGGTTTAGCCAGGACCTGCATGTCCCCCGAAACGGGTGACCTGCCCCCAGGGGCACCAGGCGTCCCCTGTCGTAGGGGCAGATGGGCCCACTCACCTGTAGTACGGATCCACGATCGAAATGTAGAAGACATAAAAGCCATTGTGGCCGAAAATGATCTGGTTTGCTGTCCGGCCGCCCAAGATCTGATACTGGACGTCTGGCCACCTCAAAGGGGCATTGTTGTTGGGGTCGTGGCAGCTCACATAGTTCTGTGGGGGACAGAGACATGCCCACTGGCCCTGGGGACTGGGGAGGGGGCCCTGAGCCTCCCTCCTCCCTGCGGAGGCCCTGCACCCACCCCAGTCCTCATTAGGCACGCATGGGTGGGACTCTGGGGCCAAGCGCCCATGGTGTGGGCAGGTTCATGCTCCCTGCAGAGAAGAGTGGATGGAGGCTGCTCAGCCTCCATCTCACCTGCCTCTGTTGGAGGCCGAAAGATTGAGGGTGGTGATCAACTCAGTATACCACTGGAGGCCATGTGAGTAAACAGCAAACTTTCTCATAAAAGCAGAATGTTGGCAAACTGACAAACTGCGTCTGCCGCCCAGAAGGAATGCTGAGGGCGGTCACGAGCCAGGCACAGTGTTTCTTGTGATTTGGTACATCTGAAGCCTATTAGTAATCATATGAACCTGTGATCAATTAAGCAGCTGACCAATCGTTACCTCCTCCTCCCTGCTCTTTCTTTCTTTCTTTTTTTTTTTTTTTCTTTTTTGAGATGGAGTTTCACTCTGTTGTCCAGGCTGGAGTGCAGTGGCGCAATCTCAGCTTACTGCAAGCTCCGCCTCCCGGGTGCATGCAATTCTCCTGCCTCAACCTCCCGAGTAGCTGGGACTACAGGTGCCTGCCACCGTGGCCAGCAAATTTTTTTTATTTATTTATTTTTTATTTTTTAGTAGAGACAGGATTTCACCATGTAAGCCAGGATGGTCTCAATCTCCTGAACTTGTGATCCACCCACCTCAGCCTCCCAAAGTGCTGGGATTACAGGCGTGGCCACCTCGCCTGGCCCCTCCCTGCTGTTTCTACTCAATAAATACGAAGGTCTGTGGAAGCTTGAGGGACTGCCTTTACTCACTAGAAGCGGGGAGCTCTCTTCTTCCCCATGCCTCTTCTTTAAAACAGTTTCTTTTGTCTTAAGTTTTCATTTCTACATTCGTTCCCCCTTCTTTCAGTCTTGTAATGAAGGTCTCAAGTAGTAGCAGTAGTAACTGTTGTAGTGACCGTCTCAAGTAGTAACCGTGGCAGCCTGCCACATGCCTGCTTTCAGGCCTTCCTGGGCTGTGGAGGCTGGAGGCTTAATAACTCAGCATGGGTGAGAGTCAGGCGCTGCCAATGACTTTTTTATTTTGAGACATTGTCTTCTGCTGTCCCCCAGGCTGGAGTGCGGTGGCATCATCTGGGATCACCGCAATGTCTACCTCCAAGGTTCAAGCAATTCTCCTGCCTCAGCTTTCCAAGTAGCGGGAACTACAGGTGGGTACCATCATGCCCTGCTAATTTTTGTACTTTTAGTAGAGACGGGGTTGCACCATGTTGGTCAGGCTGGTCTCTAACTCCTGACCTCAAGTGATCCATCCACCTCGGCCTCCCAAAGTGCTGGGATTACAGGCGTGAGCAACAGTACCTGGTCATTCTTTATTTATTTATTTTTAAATTTTATTTTATGTTACTTTTTTGAGAAACAGCCTCGCTCTGTTGCCCAGGCCGGAGTGCAGTGGTGCAGTTTCGGCTCACTGCAACCTTCACCTCCTGGGTTCAAGCGATTCTCTTGCCTCAAGCTCCCCAGTAACTGGAATTACAGGCGTGCACCACTATGCCCAGGTAATTTTTGTATTTTTAGTAGAGACGGGGTTTTGCCATGTTAAGCTGGTCTTGAACTCCTGTCCTCAAGTGATCTGCCCACCTTGGCCTCCCGAAGTGCTGGGATTACAGGCATGAGCCACTGTGCCTGGCCAGGAAAACTTCATGTTCTACAAAAGCAGCCACTCACCGCAGCTGATGGAAAAAAAATAGTGATGGGGCCATCTCTTAAATGCACTAGTGCAATTTGCAATGAGACAGCCCATATGAAGAATGCATATAGAAATACCAACAGAGCCGACCGGGCGCAGTGGCTCACGCCTATAATCCCAGCACTTTGGGAGGCCAAGGCGGGCAGATCACGAGGTCAGGAGTTCAAGACTAGCCTGGCCAACACGGTGAAACCCCGTCTCTACTAAAAATACAAAAATTAACCGGGCGTGGTGGCAGGTGCTTGTAAGTCCAGCTACTCAGGAGGCTGAGGCAGAAGAATCGCTTGAACTCGGGAGGTGGAGGTTGCAGTGAGCTGAGATTGCGCCACTGCACTCCAGCCTGAGGGACACAGTGAGGCTCCGTCTCAAAAAAAAAAAAAAAAAAAAGCAAATGCACAAAAAGAGCCATGACACCATCTGCTGGTGGCTTTGCTGCATGCACTGCATTCCTGATACAAAACATTGTGTCCCGGGAAGATACACGTGGACTGATGCAATCTCTTCTTTGTAGGGACAGGACATCACTCGTATGATAGAAATACACACTGAGGCTGAGCGTGGTGAATCATACCTATAATCCATGGGAGGATCGCTTCAGCCCAGGAGTTCAAAGCCAGCCTGTGTAACATACTGAAGCCCTGCCTCTACAAATAAAAAAAAATACAAAAATTAGCTGGGCATGGTGGCACACACCTGTAGTCCCAGCTAATTGGGAGGCTGAGGTGGGAGGATCACTTGAGGCTTGAGTCTTCAGTGAGCTGAGATTGCACCACTGCACTCCAGCCTGGGAGACAGAGTGAGACCCTGCCTAAAAGAAATAAAAATAAAACAGATGCACACTGAGTAAGACAGCCCGGGAATTCCATCCATCCCTCAGTAGCAAGCATTGGGATGGTCCCAGGCATTTCTCATCATCAGCAAAGCCCCCTGAACACCTTGGTGCCTGCATTTCCCGTCCTTCGGTCAGTTCCTTAAATCCTCAAAGGCCTTGTACACCCCTAAAAGGAATTGGGGTTCCCGCTAGATCCTCTAAAGGACCTTCGAGTCTTTTGCAGTCGTGATCTCTGCTCACTGCAACCTCTGCCTCCCGGGCTCAAGTGATTCTCCTGAGTAGCTGGGAGTACAGGTGTCCGCCACCATGCGTGACTGATTTTTGTATTTTTAATAGAGACGGGGTTTCGCCATGTTAGCCAGGCTGGTCTCAAACTCCTGACCTCATGATCCGCCTGCCTCGGCCTCCCAAAGTGCTGAGATTACAGGCATGAGCCACCGTGCCCCAACTCTTTCATTCCATACTCAGTTCCATGGCCGCACGGTGTCCTCACGCACTCTCCCACCCCCTGGTGGGCTGCTGATTCTTCTGGAAACGATCCTAGGGTCCTGTTACCTCTCTGTTCCAGAAGAAGGGCCCCCCGAATTCCTTTATCATGGTGGTCCAGTTCTGCGGCTGGGAGGTGCACATGGCCGACTGCGCCGTCAGGGAATAGGAGTATGAGAACTGCCCGTTCACCTCCAGTAACACATACTCGGCGTCGATGACCTCCTGGAAACTGTCTTTTCGCCACCTAGGACACAGGCACAGGGCAGGGCTGTGCAGGGAGCAGGGACAACCCAGGAAGACCCGGGCCACAGCCACCTGGACGGCTGCAAAACCACTTGGGGGGTAGGAGGTGACAGAGAGGAAACCAAAGGACGCCTGCCGCTCCCAGGTGAGGATGCCGTGTGTGGGCTGCGGGGAGGCCGGGAGAAAGAGCTGGGTGGATGGGGAGATGGGCAGCAGCCAGCACTGAGCATTGATAACACGGAGGAAGGAAAAGTCTGCTCGGAGCTAGGCGCGGCGGCTCACGCCCGTAATCTCAGCACTTTGGGAGGCTGAGGCGGGAGGATCACGAGGTCAGGAGATCGAGACCATCTTGGCTAACACGGTGAAACCCTATCTCTACTAAAAATAAAAATAAAAAAAATTAGCCGGGCGCAGTGGCGGGCACCTGTAATCCCAGCTACTCGGGAGGCTGAGGCAGGAGAATGGCGTGAACCCGGGAGGCGGAGCTTGCGGTGAGCCAAGATCGCACCACTGCACTCCAGCCTGGGCGACAGAGCGAGACTCTGTCTCAAAAAAAAAAAAAAAAAAAAAAAAAAAAAAAAAATTGGGCATTGTGGTATGCAACTGCAGTCCCAGCTACTTGGGAGGCTGAGGCAGGAGGACCGCTTGAGCCTGGGAGGTTGAGGCTGCAATGAACTGTGTTCAGGCCACTGCACTCCAGCCTGGGCAACAGAGCAAGACGCCAACACAAAAAAAAAAGAAAAAAGAAAAAAGGAAATAGAGAGAGAGAGAAAGAAAGGAAGGAAGGAAGGGAGGGGAGGAAGGAAGGAAGGGAGGGGAGGAAAGGGAGGAAAAGAAAAGAAAAAAGAAAAGAAAAAGAAAAGGTATATGAGGTGATAGGACGTAGGGTGGACCCTGATCTGATAAGACTGGTGTCCTTATAAGAACAGGAAGATGGCCAGGTGTGGTGGCTCACGCCTGTAATCCCAGCACTCTGGGAAGCTGAGGCAGGTGGATCACGAGGTCAGGAGTTCGAGACCAGCCTGACCAACATGGTAAAACCCCATCTCTACTAAAAATACAAAAACTAGCCAGGCATGGTGGCACACGCCTGTAATCCCAGATACTCGGGAGGCTGAGGCAGGAGAATCGCTTGAACCCTGGAGGTGGAGGTTGCAGTAAGCCAAGATCATGTCATTGCACTCCAGCCTGGGTGACAGAGTGGGAAAAAAAAAAAAAAAGAACAGGAAGACAGCAGGAGTGCACAGGCATAAAGAAAAGCCCGTCGGCCGGGCGCAGTGGCTCATGCCTGTAATTCCAACACTTTGAGAGGCCAAGGCAGGCGGATCATCTGAGGTCAGGAGTTCAAGACCAGCCTGCCCAACATGGTGAAACCGAATCTCTGCTAATTAGCTGGGTGTGGTGGTGGGCACCTGTGGTCCCAGCTACCTGGAAGGCTGAGGTGGGAGGATCGCTTGAGCCCAGGGGACAGAGGCTGCAGTGAGCTGAGATCATGCCACTGCACTCCATCCTAGGCGACAGAGCAAGACCCTGTCTCAAAAAAAGAAAAGGTGTTCCAGGGAGAGGGCCCTGGGGGCCAGTGGGGCTGGGGCAGGAGCACGGTGGGAAACAGTGACCATCATCATTTGGAGGGATCTAGGGGAGCCTGGAGGGCCAGGGTGGTACCCCAGGGCCAGGGAGCATGAGGCCCTGCCACCGTCCCCACCCTGCAGCACCCCCCTGGGGTCTTACAGCTCCACCACGGGCTTCCATAGGGTGTCATAGTAGACGAGGAGAGGACAGCCCAGCTGCTGGTAGGAGTAAAACACATGCAGGTCCTCGGAGGACTGCTGCCCCTGGAAGCCGGGGTCGTAGAATTCCCTTCAAGACACCAAGAAGCAGAGATGGGGAGTCTGTGAGTTCCTGCCCAGTCTGCCAACCCTTCACAGCTGCAGTTTCTTTTTTGCAAATGGGGATCGTCCATGAGAGTGGCAGGAGGTGGCATCTGAGGTGGGCGATTGAGAGCCATGGACCAGATGATATTGGAACTTCCGTTCTAGTTAATTTTTTGGCTGGAGCACAGTAATGCGAGCATGACTCACTGCAGCCTCCACCTCCTGGGCCCAAGCAATCCTCTCACCTCAGCCTCCCGAGTAGCTGGGATTACAGGCACGCGCCACCACACATGGTTAATATTTTAAATTTTTGTAGAGATGAGGTCTTGCTGTGTTGCCCAGGCTGGTCTCAAACTCCTGGCCTCAAGTGATTCCCTCACCTCAGCCTCCCAAAGTGCTGGGATTACAGGTATAAGCCACCAAGCCCAGCAAAATCTCTGCTCCTTAAATTAGATCAGTGCAAAAGTAATCGAGGTTTTTGCCTTTTTTTTTTTTTTTTTTGAGACGGAGTTTCATTATTGTTGCCCAGGCTGGAGCGCAGTGGTGCAATCTCAGCTCACTACAACCTCTGCCTCCCGGGTTCAAGTGATTCTCTTGCCTCAGTCTCCTGAGAAGCTGGGATTACAAGTGCCCGCCACCACGCCCGGCTAATTTTTTGTGTTTTTAGTAGAGATGGGGGTTTCATCATGTTGGCTGGGCTGGTCTTGAACTCCTGACTTCAGGTGATCCACCCACTTCAGCCTCCCAAAGTGCAGGGATTACAGGGGCGACCCACTGCGCCCGGTCGGTTTTTGTCATTACTTTCAATGGCAAAAACCGTAATTACTTTTTTTTTTTTTTTTTTTGAGACTGAGTCTCGCTCTGTTGCCCAGGCTGGAGTGCAGTGGCGTGATCTCAGCTCACTGCAACCTCCGCCTCCCAGGTTGAAGAAATTCTCCCACCTCAGCCTCCTGAGTAGCTGGGACTACAGGCATGTGCCACCACGCCTGGCTAATTTTTGTATTTTTGGTAGAGACGGGGTTTCACCACGTTGGCCGGACTGCTCTTGAACTCCTGACCTCAAGTGATCCACCCATCTTGGCCTCCCAAAGTGCTGGGATTACAGGCATGAGCCACCCTGCCCGGCCAAAACCATAATTACTTTTGCACCAACTAATAAATTACCCAGTTTAAGGCATTTTGCAATACAGCCCACATAGACTAAGATGACACTCCCCTCTGTGTCCTCCGCAGGTTCCAAAGTCACTGCCCCTTAGCAGCCCAGAAGCACTAGTTTAGGCCTCAGCTCTAAATGGGTAACTGACTCTTGACTTGCATTTGAGGGCTCAGGTCTTACAAATCACATGGAAGTGTGCACTCGCGTGGCAAGGAGCTCCCTCATGCTGGGTGCAATGAGGGGTCTTCATATGGTTTGGATATTTGTCCCTTCCAAAGCTCCTGCTAAAACTGGATCCCCAGTGTTGGAGCGGGAGCCTAGTCAGAGGTGTTTAGGCCACAAGGGCAGAGCTATGAATGGCTTGGAGCCATATTTATGGTACTGAGTGGGTTTTCAATCTCAGCTTCCATGAGAACTGCTTGTTTAAGAGCCTGGCACCTCCTCCCCCCATCCCACCACCCTCATTTTTTTTTTGTCTCTAGGTTGCCCAGGCTGCTCTCAAACTCCTGGCCTCAAGCAATCCTCCTGCCTCAGCCTTCCAAAGTGTTGGGATTACAGGTGTGAGTCACTGCGCCCAGCCTCCTCCCCCGTCTCTCTCTCTCCTTTTTTTTTTTTTTTTTTTTTGAGACAGATTCTTGCTCTGTTGCCCAGTCTGGAGTGCAGTGGCTCAATCTTGGCTCACTGCAACCTCTGCCTCCCAGTTTGAAGCAACTCTCCTGCCTCAGCCTCCCGAGTAGCTGGCATTACAGGCGCCCACGACCATGCCTGGCTAATTTTCATATTTTTAGTAGAGATGGGGTTTTGCCATGTTGGCCAGGCTAGTCTCGAACTCCTGAGCTCAAGTGATCCGCCTACCTTGGCAGGGATTACAGGCGTGAGCCACCCGGCCCGGCCATAACTCTTTTCTTTATAAATCACCCAGCCTCGGGTACTCTTTTAAAGCAGCACAAATTGACTGAGGCCCAGACTCTTGTATGGGCGTGGCAGCACATGCTCACTGAACCGGACAGCATGTGGGACCAGCCAGCTGAGGGAAGAGGATCACTTGAGCCCAGGAGGTCGAGGCTGTGGTGAGCTATGATTGCATCGCTGCACTCCAGCCTGGGCCACAGGGCCAGACCCTATCTCTTAAAAAATAATAATAGGCCGGGCGCGGTGGCTCATGCCTGTAATCCCAGCACTTTGGGAGGCTGAGGCGGGCGGATCACGAGATCAGGAGATTGAGACCACCCTGGCTAACACAGTGAAACCCCATCTCTACTAAAAATAAAACAAATTAGCCGGGCGTGGTGGCGGGCACCTGTAGTCCCAGCTACTCAGGAGGCTGAGGCAGGAGAATGGCGTGAACCCGGGAGGTGGAGCTTGCAGTGAGCCGAGATCGCGCCACTGCACTCCAGCCTGGGCGACAGGCGAGACTCCATCTCAATAATAATAATAAATAAATAAATAAATAAAATTCCTAATTTGCTCTTGGCTTTTGCAGGCCCAATGGTCGCCTTGGGTGTCAGGTGTTGCGGTGGGACGCTGGCTTACTTCTCGATGATGAAGCTGTAATTGTCTTGCAGGGTCAAGGGGTCCAGGATGCCCATGGAACAGGCAGAAACTTTGCTGCAAGCAAAAGTGGACATTGAGCAATTGCATGACCTCACAAAGAACCAAACCATTATGGATGGGACAGAAAGGGAGGGGCTGGGCGTGGTGGCTCAGGCCCAGCACTTTGGGAGCTGAGGCAGGCGGATCGCCTGAGGTCAGGAGTTTGAGACCAGCCTGGCCAACATGAGGAAACCCCGTCTCTACTAAAGATACAAAAAGTTAGCCAGGCGTGGCATCACGTGCCTCTAATCGCAGCTTCTTGGGAGGCTGAGTCAGGAGAATCACTTGAACCTGGGAGGCGGAGGTTGCAGTGAGCTAAGATTGCGCCACTGCACTCCTGCCTGGGTGACAGAGCAAGACTCTGTCTCAAAAATAAATCGATAAAAATTAAAATAAAATAATAAAACAAATAAAAAAGGGAGGGCAGGCCAGGCTCGGTGGCTCATGCCTGTAATCCCAGCACTTTGGGAGGCCGAGGTGGGTGGATCACAAGGTCAGGAGGTCGAGACCATCCTGGCTAACACGGTGAAACCCCGTCTCTACTAAAAATACAAAAAAATTAGCTGGGCATGGTGGCGGGCGCCTGTAGTCCCAGCTACTCGGGAGGCTGAGGCAGGAGAATGGTATGAACCAGGGAGGCAGAGGTTGCAGTGAGTCCAGATCGTGCCACTGCACTCCAGCCTGGGTGACAGAGCGAGACTCCATCTCAAAAAAAAAAATGTGGATATCACCAACAGGTGAAGGAGGGGAGGCCAACATGCTGGAAACAAACTTTAACCTATTAGGGTGAATCATTTAACTTTTTATTATGGAAATAGTAAATATATACAAAACTAAGTAATCGAAAGTCATCCACCTCAGCAATTGTTACCATGTGGCTAATCGTGCCCTGTCAACTACTCTCCTCCCCTCTCCTCACTCCACTCCAATATCAACGTACTTATTTATTTTTTTTTTTTCAAGACAAGAGTCTTGCTGTGTCAGCCAGGCTGGAGTGCAGAGTGCAGTGGCTCAATCTCAGCTCACTGTAGCCTCCACCTCCCAGGTTCAAGTCATCCTCCAGCCTCAGCCTCCCAAGTAGCCGAGATTGCAGGTAGGTGCCTGCCACCATGCCTAATTTTTTTTTTTTTTTTTTCCAGTAGAGACGGGGTTTCGCCATGTTGGCCAGGCTGGTCTTGAACTCCTGACCTGAAGTGATCTGCCCACCTCGGCCTCCCAAAGTGCTGGGATCACAGGAATGAGCCATGGTGCCCGGCCTCAACATACTTACTTCTGGATGACGATCTTTTTATCCAGGTCGCAGCCAACTGAAATCAGTGTCGACTGCAGAGGAGAGAGACAGAAATGCGGACCCAGGTCAGTGAGGGTCACCCAGACACACTGAACCCTATACAGGGACACACTCCTGTGGGAATGGTTTGGAAACCATGTGGCCTGGATCCCAATAGCGTGTCCCTGGATGCCTGGGATGCACTGTAACTGCAGCTGGCCCCGCGGAGCTTAAGCTCTGAGAGCCTGGGGTATGGCTAAACTCCTGGTATTGCCTGACGAGCTTTTAGTGGCTTCACGGAGACCAGAATTAACTTTTTCTTTTAATTAATTAATTATTTTTTGAGACAGAGTTTTTGCTCTGTCACCCAGGCTGGAGTGCAGTGGCCCAATCTCGGCTCACTGCAACATCCTCCCCCTGGGTTCAAGCGATTCTCCTGCCTCAGCCTCCCAAGTAGCTGGGATTACAGGCGCCTACCAGCACACCCGGCTAATTTTTGTATTTGTAGTAGAGACGGGGTTTCATCATGTTGGCCAGGCTGGTCTCCAACTCTTGACCTCAGGTGATCCACCCGCCTGGGCCTCCCAAAGTGTTAGGAATACAGATGTGAGCCACCATGCCAGGCCCAGAACTAATTTATGAGCCCAGCATGATCCTTGGTACACAGAGAGCATGGGGAAAAAAATGCACGCATGCATGTATGAATGAATGAATGAATGAATGAATGAATGAATGAATGAATCAATGGCCTAGAATGAATAAACAAAAAGGAGAAAGAAGACAGAGAGAGCAATTGGGGGTTACTCTACAGCTTAGGGATATGCTTCTCAAACTGCAGTGCACGGCACCCTCAGAGTTATACAATGGAGTCTAAAAGCCACAGGACCAAGGAATTTTTAGTATTTGAAAACAGTTTTGTATTAAGACAAACATGGGCCAGGCGCAGTGGCTCACGCCTTTAATCCCAGCACTTTGAGAGGCTGAGGCAGTAGGATTGCTTGAGGCCAGGAGTTAGAGACCAGTCTGGGCAACATAGTGACACCTCGTCTCTATGAAAAATAAAACTTAGCCAGGTGTGATGGTGCACGCCTGTAATCCCAGCTACTTGAGAGGCTGAGGCAGGAAGATCACTTGAGCCTAGAAGGTTGAGGCTGCAGTGAGCCTTGATTGTGCTACTGTGCGTCAGCCTGGGAGACAGAGTGAGACCCTGTATCTACAAATAAAAAACAGCCAGGTGCTGTGGTTCACACCTGTAATCCCAGCACTTTGGGAGGCCAAGGTGGGCAAATTGCCTGAGGTCAGGAGTTCAAGACCAGCCTGGCCAATGTGGTGAAACCCCATTTCTATTAAAAATACAAAAAATTAGCTCGGTGTGGTGGGGCTTGCCTGTAATCCCAGCTACTCGGGAGGCTGAAGCAGAATTGCTTGAACCCAGGAGGTGGAGGTTACAGTGAGCCAAGATTGCGCTACTGCACTCCAGCCTGAGCAACAAGAGCGAAACTCCGTCTCAAAAATAAATAAATAAATGGCCCGGCGCGGTGGCTCACGCCTGTAATCCCAGCACTTTGGGAGGCTGAGGCGGGCGGATCACGAGGTCAGGAGATCGAGACCATCCTGGCTACCACGGTGAAGCCCCGTCTCTACTAAAAATACAAAAAAATTAGCCTGTCATGGTGGCGGGCGCCTGTAGTCCCAGCTACACGGGAGGCTGAGGCAGGAGAATGGCGTGAACCTTGGAGGCGGAGCTTGCAGTGAGCTGAGATCGCACCACCGCACTCCAACCTGGGCGACACAGTGAGACTCCGTCTCAAAAAATAAAAAAAATTAAAAATAAAAGAAAATAAAGCAAACCAAAAAGCAAGACAAACATGGATTTACCTTAGAACGGAATGCAAGATTCATATCTTAAAAAAAAAAAAAAATTGGCCAGGTGCAGGGGCTCATGCCTGTAATCCCAGCACTTTGGGAGGCTGAGGCAGGAGGATCACAAGACCAGGAGTTCAAGACCAGGTCGGGCACAGTGGCTCATGCCTGTGATCCCAGCACTTTGGGAGGCCAAGGCGGGCAGATCACTTAAGGTCAGGAGTTCGAGACCAGCCTGGCCAACATGGTAAAACCCAGTTTCTTCTAAAAATACAAAAATTAGCTGGGCATGGTGGCACATGCTTGTAATCCCCGCTACTCGGGAGGCTGAGGTTAGAAGAATTGCTTGAATCTGGGAGATGGAGGTTATAGTGAGCTGAGATCTCACCACTGCACTCCAGTCTGGGCGACAGAGTAAGACTCCATGTCAAAAAAAAAAAAAGGAGTTCAAGACCAGCCTGGCCAACATGGTGAAACTCCATCTCTACTAAAAATACAAAAATGGCCCAGGCACAGTGGCTCACGCCTGTTAAGTGTGGGAGCTTTGGGAGAGCAAGGCGGGCAGATCATCCAAGATCAAAAGTTCAAGACCAGCCTGGCCAACATGGTGACTGCCTGCTTTCAACTGCCTCAATCATCCCCTTCCTCAGCCCCTGACACCCCCCATCCTACTTTCTGTCCCTATGAATCTGATGACTCTAGGGACCTCCTAAGAGTGGAATCACACAGGATTTGTCCTTTCGTGCCTGGCTTCTCTCACTGTGTGGGATCTCCTCGAGGTTCATCCATGTGGAAGCATGCATCCATAAATTTTTTTATGCCATGAATGCTTATTTTTATTTTTAATTTTTTTAGTTTTTGAGGCAGAGTTTCACTCTGTTGCACCCAGGTTGGAGTGCAGTGGCACTATCTCAGCTCACTGCAACCTTAGGGCCAGCTTCCATGAGTCTTAACACTTACGACACCGAATATGGGACAGCAAAGATTTGGGACCTACCAGTGGCTTGATATCCACACATGAAATTTCCTTGTTTGCTATGTCCACAGTTAAGGTAGACATGGTGGCTCTCTTTAAACTGCAAGGCAACGGAACCTGTGTTATTAGAGAATAGCACCCCTGTAAACGACACAGCTGCATTCCATTCATCCTTCAGTCCATTCAATCATCCATGCATCCATCCATCCATCTCATCCATCCTTCCATCCATTCATTCCACCCACCCATCCATCCATCCATCCATCCACCCTTCCATCTCTCTACCCATCCACTCATCCATCTACCCATTTATCCATCCATTCCATCCACCCACCCATCCATCCATCCACTCATCCATCTATCCACTTATTCATCCATCCATCTATCCATCTCTCTATCCATCCACTTACCCATCCATCTCTCTATCCACTCATCCATCTATCCATTTATCCATCCATTCCATCCACCCACCCATCCATCCATCCACTCATCCATCTATCCACTTATTCATCCATCCATCTATCCATCTCTCTATCCATCCACTTACCCATCCATCTCTCTATCCACTCATCCATCTATCCATTTATCCATCCATCCATCTATCTCATCCATCCTTCCATCCATTCATTCCACCCACCCACCTATCCATCCATCCATCTACCTATCCATCTCTCTATCCATCCACTCATCCATCTACCCATTTATCGATCTGTTCCATCCACCCACCCATCCATCCATCTATTCACTCATCCATCTATCCATTTATCCATCCATCCATCCATCCACCCATCCACCCAACCATCCATCCATCTCTCTATCCATCTATCCACTCATCTGTCTACCCATTTATCCTTCTGATATGGTTTGGTTCTATGTCCCCACCCAAATCTCATCGCAAATTGTAATCCTCACATGTCAGGGGAGGGACCTGGTGGGAGGTGATTGGATCATGGGGGCAGTTTCCCCCTTGGTGTTCTTGTGATAGTGAGTGAATTCTCACAATATCTGATAGTTTAAAAGTGTATGGGGCTGGCCTCAGTGGCTCATGCCTGTAATCTCAGCACTTTGGGAGGACGAGGTGGGCAGATCACCTGAGGTAAGGAGTTCGAGACCATTCTGGCCAACATGGCGAAACCCTGTCTCTACTAATAATACAAAAATTAGCCAGGCATGGTGGCGTGTGTCTGTAATCGCAGCTACCTGGGAGGCCAAGACACAAGAATCACTTGAACTCGGGAAGTGGAGGTTGCAGTGACCGGTGATCACACCACTGCACTCCAGCCTGGGCGACAGAGTGAAACCATGTCTCAAAAAAAAAAAAAAAAAATGTATGGCACGCCAGGCGCAGTGGCTCTCACCTGTAATCCCAGCACTTTGGGAGGCCAAGGCGTGCACATCACCTGAGATCAGGAGTTCAAGACCAGCCTTGCCAATATGGTGAAACCCCATTTCTACTAAAAATACAACAACAACAACAAAAATTAGCCGGGCGTGGTGGCACACGCCTGTAGTCCCAGCTACTCGGGAACTATAGTCCCAGCTACTTGGGAGGCTGAGGCAGGAGAACCGCTTGAACCCAGGAGGTGGAGATTGCAGTGAGCCGAGATCGTGCCATTGCACACCAGCTTGGGCAACAAGAGCGAAGCTCCATCTCAGAAAAAAAAAATAAGAATGTATGACAGTTTCTCTCTCTCTCATTCTCTCTCTCTCTCTCTCTCTTTTCTGCCGCCATGAGAAGACATGCCTTGTTTCCCCTTCGCCTTCCGCCATGATTGTAAGTTTCCTAAGACCCCCAAGTTGTGCTTCCTGTTAAGCCTGAGGAACTGTGAGTCAATTAAACCTCTTTTCTTTATAAATTACCCAATCTCAGATAGTTCTGAAAACTGTGAAAACAGACTAATACACCATCCATCCATCCAGCCAGCCAGCCAGCCAGCCATCCATCCATTAATTTCTGAACACTGGCCAGGTGCGGTGGTTCATGCCTGTAATTCTAGCACTTTGGGAGGCTGACGCGGACGGATCACCTGAGGTCAGGAGTTCAAGACCAGCCTGGCTAACATGGTGAAACCCCGTCTCTAGTAAAAATACAAAAATTAGCCGGGCGTGGTGGCACATGCCTATAATCCCAGCTACTCGAGAGGCTGAGGCAAGAGAATCACTTGAACCCAGGAGGCAGAGATTGCAGTGAGCCGAGATTATGCCACTGCTAAGGCAGGAGAATGGCTTGAACCCAGGAGGCGGAGGTTGCAGTGAGCCGAGATTATGCCATTGCACTCCAGCCTGGGCAACAAGAGCGAAACTTCGTCTCAAAAAAAAACAAAAACAAAAACAAAACAAATTTAAAAAAACTTCACAAAACTGACTCAAGAAGCAGTGAAAACTTGATAGAAGGCTTTCAGTCAGCATTCAGAAATTTTTTTTTTTTGAGATGGGGGTCTCGCTCTGTCACCCAGGGTCAGGGTCTTGCTCTGCTGCCCAGGCTGGAGTACAGTGTCATGCCCATAACTTACTACAACCTGAAACTCCTGAGCTCAAGCAGTCCTCCTGCCTCAGTCTCCTGAGTTGCTAAGAATCTCCTGAGTTGCTGTGATTATAGGCGCGAGCCGTCACACCGGGCCCCAAATTTTCCATCTTAACCATTTTAAGTGCACCGTTCATCAATATTAACTACATTCACAGAGGTGTGCAACCATCACCACCATCCATCTCCAGAATTTTCTCATCTTCCCCAACTGAAACTCAGTCCTCATGAAACACTCACTCCCCATCCCCCTCCCCAGCCCCTGGCACCCCCCATCCTACTTCCTGTCTCTGTGACTCAGACCACTCTAGGGACTTCCTAGGAGTGGAATCACACAGGATTTGTCCTTTTGTATCCGGCTTATTGCACTGAGCATGTTGTCCTCAAGGTGCATCCTCCAATCTAGCCTGTATCTTGCATCAGGATTCCCTTACTTCTTTTTTTTTTTTGAGAACGAGTTTTGCTCTGTCACCCAGCATGGAGTTCAGTGGCGCAATCTCGGCTCACTGAAACCTCTGCCTCCCGGGTTCAAGCGATTCTCCTGCCTCAGCCTCCCGAGTAGCTGAGACTACAGGCGCCTGCCACCATGCCTGGCTAATTTTTGTATTTTTAGTAGAGACAGAGTTTTGCCATGTTGGCCAGGCTGGTCTCGAACTCCTGACCTCAGGTGATCTGCCCGCCTTGACCTCCCAGAGTGCTGGGATTACAGGTGTGAGCCACCGCACCCGGCCCAGGACTCCCTTCCTTCTTAAGTCTGAGTCATATTGCGATGTGCGGATGGACCACGCTGTGTTCATCCTTTCATCTGGTGATGGACCGGTGGGTTGATTTTTGCCTTTTGACTGTTGTGAATCACGCTGCTGTGAGCACAGGTGTGCAAATATCTCCCTGAGTAGCTGGGATTACAGGCGCCCGCCACTACACTTGGCTCATTTTTGCTTTTTTTTTTTTTTTTTTGGAGCTGGAGTTTCATGTTTGTCACCCAGGCTAGAGTGCAATGGCACGATCTCGGCTCACTGCAACCTCTGCCTCCTGGATTCAAGCAATTCTCCTGCCTCAGCCTCCCGAGTAGCTGAAATTACAGGTGCCTGCCACTACGCCTAGCTAATTTTTTTTGTATTTTTTAGTAGAGACGGGGTTTCACCATGTTGGCTAGGCTGGTTTCGAACTCCTGACCTCAGGTGATCCACCCACCTCTGCCTCCCAAAGTACTGGGATTGCAGGCGTGAGCCACCGCGCCCAGCTCTTGTAAAGTGTTTTAATCGCCTTGTTTTACTGTTCTGGAGCTGGGGGTCTGATCTCAGCCCTGCTTCTCTTCGCTCCTGCTAAGGGAACCCCTGTAGGCAGCCCGGTCCCCGCCTCTCCCAGGAGACAACATACCTGGATGTGAAGTTGGAGTCGGTCCTGCCCCAGTGCTGCTGCTGTTTTAGGAAAATATCCTGTGGGGTCAAGAGAAAAATCCCAAGTGTATCCGTGGAACACCATGCGCATCCCCAGCTCAGGACATTGGGAGAGATGGGGTGTTGGAGGGGACTTGGGGGGACGAACCTGGAAGCCGCTTAGCCCCACTCTGTTCCTTTTTTTTTTTTTTTGAGATGGAGTCTCTCTCTGTCGCCCAGGCTGGAGTGCATTAGCACGATCTCGGCTCACTGCAACCTCCGCCTCCCTGGTTCAAGTGATTCTCCTGCCTCATCCTCCCAAGTAGCTGGAACTACAGGTGAGCGTTACCATGCCTGGCTAATGTTTGCCTTTTTTTTTTTCTTTTTTTTTAAGACTGAGTCTCGCTCTGTCACCCAGGCTGGAGGGCAGTGGCATGATCTCGGCTTACTGCCAGCTCCGCCTCCCGGGTTCACGCCATTCTCCTGCCTCAGCCTCCCAAGTAGCTGGGACTACAGGCGCCCGCCACCACGCCCGGCTAATTTTTTTTTTTTTTTTTTTTTTTTGTAGTTTTAGTAGAGACGGGGTTTCACCATGTTGGCCAGGCTGGTCTCAAACTCCTGACCTCAAGTGATCCACCCACCTTGGCCTCCCAAAGTGCTGGGATTCCAGGCGTGAGCCACTGCGCCCAGCCAAGCCCTGCTCTGTTCTAGTCCCACCGCCTGTGAAAGCCTTCTGGAAGCTCACAGAAACAACGGCCCCAATATGATGCCTCCTATTCCCTTGCTCCCTGAGTTCTGGGGACCCACAGTGAGGAGTGACTGTTTTCTTCACTCACCTGGATGTGATGTGACGAGCCTGGTTAAAGGAGTTTGCTGTCACCAACTTGCACCTGGTCAGGCCCCTGCCCTGTGGAAACTGCCCCCACTCAATCCTCATGCCTCAGTTTACCCAACTAACTCAGATCTCCGGCCACCCTCCCCGGGCTGGGTTAGGCTCCTCCCTGTCATGCCATCCGGGTCTCTCCCGTGTGACACTTTAATGAGGTCAAGCGTGTGGGTGACGGCTGCCTGATCATCTTCCCACCGCGGGGCACGGCCAGGGGCTATGTACCCTGGAAACTCCTAAATTTTAATGCTGATAAGGGAAGGAGGAAGAGGGGGCCTCTCAAGGGACAGGCGACAGGGTTTGGTGGGGACGCGGCTCACCAGTTTGTACTTGGTGTTCCCATCTGATGTGTAACCGTTCTCGTAGAAGGTGGCCTGGAACCCCAGGGAGTGGGGGTTGCTCACCATCACCTGGGAGTGGGTGAGAGAAGCTCAGGCTGTACGGAGCCAGCAGACAGGATGGGGCGACAAACCCCCACAGTGACCCAGTACACCTTCAGATGAAAAATCAGGGTTGGGTGTAGTGGCTCATGTCTGTAATCCCAGCACTTTGGGAGACCAAGGTGAGAAGACTGCTTGAGCCCAGGAGTTCAAGACCAGCCTGGGCAACACAGCGAGACCCTGTCTCTACAGAAAAAAAAAAAAAAAAAAAGTTGGCCAGGCGCGGTGGCTCACGCCTGTACTTCCAGCACTTTGGGAGGCCGAGGCAGGTGGATCACCTGAGGTCGGGAGTTTGAGACCAGCCTGACCAACATGGAGAAACCCCATCTCTACTAAAAATACAAAATTAGCCAGGCATGGTGGTGCATGCCTGTAATCCCAGCTACTCGGGAGCCCGAGGCAAGAGAATCGCTTGAACCCAGGAGGCAAAAGTTGCAGTGAGCTGAGATCACGCCATTGTACTCCAGCCTGGGTAACAAGAGCAAGATTCCGTCTCAAAAAAAAAAAAAAAGGAGTTGAAAATGCATTTATTTATTTATTTATTATTTTATTTATTTATTTATTTTTGAGATGGAGTCTCACTCTGTCACCCAGGCTGGAGTGCAGTCCTGCAAACTCAGCTCACTGCAACCTCTGCCTCCTGGGTTCCAGTGATTCTCTTACTTCAGCCTCCCAAGTAGTTGGGATTACAGGCATGCGCCAACACACCCAGCTAATTTTTGTATTTTTAGCAGAGATGGGGTTTCACCATATTGGCCAGGCTGGTCTGGAACTCCTGACTTCATATGATATGCCTGTGTCGGCCTCCTAAAGTGCTGGGATTGCAGGCGTGAGCCACCGCACCTGGCCTATTTATTTATTTTTATTTTTTTTGGAGGCAGAGTCTTGCTCTGTCACCCAGGCTGCAGTGCAGTGGTGAGATCTTGGCTCACTGCAACCTCTACCTCCTGGGTTCAAGCGATTCTCATGCGTCAGCCTCCCGAGTAGCTGGGATTCCAAGCACGCTACCACACCCAGCTAATTTTTGTGTTTTTAGTAGAGACGAGGTTTCACCATGTTGCACAGGCTGGTCTCAAACTCCCGA
This sequence comes from Gorilla gorilla gorilla, assembly GCF_029281585.2. Classification (NCBI taxonomy): domain Eukaryota; kingdom Metazoa; phylum Chordata; class Mammalia; order Primates; family Hominidae; genus Gorilla; species Gorilla gorilla. Next base: position 11,546,139 of record NC_073244.2, on the reverse strand, counting down.
GCTTAGGCAATCCGCCCACCTCGGCCTCCCAAAGTGCTGGGATTACAGGTGTGAGCCACCATGCCCGGCCTGAAAATGCATCTAATACACCTAACCTACCAAGCATTGGAAGTTAGCCCAGCCTACTTTAAATTGAGAATAAACTAAGCAATACTAAAAGGAGAACAAAACCCACTCGCCCTTCCACCCCTTGGATCATGATGTTGACATTTCAGGGGTCCAGCTTTCCTGAATGTTTGTACAAGTAGATAATACATTTGGATGAATTTACCCACCATTAGTGTATAATTCAATGGCAATTCGGTAGATTCACGATATTGTGCAACCATCACTGCCATCTGTTTCCAAAACTTTCGCATCATCCCAAATGGAAACTCTGTCCTCATGAAGCAATAATTTACCTACTTTTAAATTTTTTATTTTTATTTATTTATTTAATTTTTTTTTTCTTTGAGATGGAGTCTCACTCTGTCACCCAGGCTAGAGTGCAGTGGCATGGTCTCAGCTCACTGCAACCTCCACCTCCCAGATTCAAGTGATTCTCCCACGTCAGCCTCCTGAGTAGCTGGGATTACAGGCATGTGCCACCACACCCGGCTAATTTTTGTATTTTTAGTAGAAATGGGGTTTCACTATGTTGGCCAGGCTGATCTTGAACTCCTGGCCTCAGGCAATCTGCCCGCCTCAGCCTCCGAAAGTGCTGGGATTACAGGCGTGAGCCACCGCGCCTGGACAAATTTTTTATTTTTTAAGAGATGAGGTTTTACTCTGTTACCCAGGCTGGAGTGCAATGGCATAAGTACAGCTCACTGCAGCCTCAACCTCCTGGGATCAAGTGATCCTCCTGCCTCAGCCTCCTGCCTCAGCCCCAAGTAGCTGGGACTACAGGTGCATGCCACTACACCTGGCTAATTTTTATTTTTTTAATTTATTTTTATTTATTTATTTATTTATTTATTTATTGAGACAGAGTCTCGCTCTTGTTGCCCAGGCTGGAGTGCAGTGGCACGATCTTGGCTCACCGCAACCTCCGCCTCCTGGATTCAAGAGATTCTCCTGCCTCAGCCTCTCGAGTAGCTGGGATTACAGGCATGCGCCACCATACCCGGCTAATAATTTTTATATTTTTTGTACAGATGGAGTCTCACTATGTGGCCCAGGCTAGTCTCGAGCTCCTGGGTTCAAGCGATCTTCCCACCTCGGCCTCCTGAAGTACTGAAATTACGGGCGGGAGCCACCGCGGCTGGCCCTCATGTAATTTATTGAATACTATACTAACAGTGAAAAACAGAAAGGCTGTATCAGTACTGGAAATACAGTTTCTATTGAGTATAATAGTTTTTGTATAGTCAATATTTTGAGTATAATATATTGAGTATAATACTCAATAGTTTGAGTATAATCGGTTTTGTGCCATTGCAAAGTCAAAAAATTGTGGGACCATCTGTACTTGCAGCTAATGCCTAGGCTTAGACACTTGGATTTTGGATCGAGAAACATCCAAGCACTTCCTGCTGGGTGGGGGAAGGCCATAGGGGTCAGGGCTCTTAGCTGCTAGCAAGAGAAGCCAATTCAGGCTGAGTTAAGAAAATGAGGCCAGCATGGTGGCTCACGCCTGTAATCCCAGCACTTTGGGAGTCCGAGGTGGGTGGATCACCTGAGGTCAGGAGTTCAAGATCAGTCTGACCAACATGGCGAAACCCCATCTTACTAAAAATACAAAACTTAGCCAGGCATGATGGCAGGCACCTGTAATCCCAGCTACTTGGGAGGCTGAGGCAGGAGAATGGCTTGAACCCGGGAGGCAGAGGTTGCAGTGAGCCGAGATGGTGCCATTGCACTCCAGCCTGGGCGACAGAGCAAAACTCCGTCTCAAAAAAAAAACAAAAAACAGAAGAAGGAGAAGAAAACAAAAGAAAAGAATAGAAAATGAATGTATGGGCAGCTCAGAAGGATGGAGGAGGCACAGAGACAGCACAAGGGCGGCCAGGCAGCCAGCTGGACAGCCACAGCCTCATCACGCCCAGACATGCAGAGGCACGTCGACGGGGAAGACACATAGAAATGGCTGGGCATGGTGGCTTATGCCTGTAATCCCAACAATTTTGGGAGTCCGAGGTGAGCAGATCACTTGAGACCAGGAGTTCAAGACCAGCCTGACCAACATGGGGGAACCCTGTCTCCACTAAAAATACAAAATTAGCCAGGTGTGGTGGCACATGCCGGTAATCCCAGCTACTCGGGAGGCTGAGGCAGGAGAATTGCTTGAGCCCAGGAGGTGGAGGCTGCAGTGAGCCGAGATCACGCCACTGCACTCCAGCCTAATGGACAGAGCGAGGGTCTGTCTCAAAAAAAAAAAAAAAAAAAAAAAGACACAGAGACAATTTCTATGCAGAATTGTGAGTGTGTGAGTAGTGTCTCTCCTTGTGGGGGATGCCAGGGGATTTCCAGAATCTGGGAGTGGGCACCAGGCATGTGGCTGAGAATCCCAGATAGCAGAAACATCAAGATGTACTTACCAGAGGAATCAGGGATGTGCCTGGCTGGGGTATCAATGAAGCAGTCAATTCCAGCTGGCTGTGCATGTCAATGGTATACATCCTGTATATAAATTCTCCTGTCAGAAACTCTATCTAGTTAAAAAGGCGAAGAAGAAAGATAATCATGCTCCTGTTCCCAGAAAGAAAGGGCAAAGAGGCGGGAAGGAGGAAGGGACCCTCCTGGTCCTGCAGCCTGAATCTCCACTTGTGCCTCTGTCTTCCCCACTAGACTCTGTATTTCCAGAAGGGGCTCGAGATGGGCACAATGCCAGCCCCTTCCTCCTCTCCAGAAGTATCCCCCAACCCTGACATGTGCAGTAATTGCTTCTTTCTGTTCCTTTCTTTTTTTTTGAGACAGGGTCTCGCTCTGTCGCCCAGGCTGGAGTGCAGTGGTTTGATCATGGCTCACTGCAGCCTTGACCTCCCAGGATCAAGCAATCCTCTTCCCTCAGCCTCCCAAGTAGCCAGGACTACAGGTGTGCACCACCATGCCCGGCTAATTCAATTTTTTTTTTTAATAGAGACAAGGGCTTACTATGTTGCCACGCTGGTCTCAAATTCCTGGGCACAAGTGATCCTCCCATCTCGGCCTCCCAAAGCGCTTGAGGTTACAGTTGTGAGCCACTGCGCCTGACCTCTTTCTGTTTCCTTTTTTTTTGAGACAGAGTCTGGCTCTGTCGCCCAGGTTGGGGTGCAGTGGCATAATCTTGGCTAACTGCAAGCTCTGCCTCCGGGGTTCATGCCATTCTCCTGCCTCAGTCTCCCAAGTAGCTGGGACTACAGGCGCCCACCACCACGCCCAGCTAATTTTTTTTTGTATTTTTGGTAGAGACAGGGTTTCACTGTTAGCCAGGATGGTCTCGATCTCCTGACCTTGTGATCCGCCCACCTTAGCCTCCCAAAGTGCTGGGATTACAGGCGTGAGCCACCATGCCCGGCCCCTCTTTCTGTTTCTTTTTTTTTTTTTTTTTTTTTGAGACGGAGTCTCACTCTGTCACCCAGGCTGGAGTGCAGTGGCGTGATCTCAGCTCACTGCAAGCTCCACCTCCCGGGTTCACACCATTCTCCTGCCTCAGCCTCCCGAGTAGCTGGGACTACAGGCGCCCGCCACCGCGCCCGGCTAATTTTTTGTATTTTTAGTAGAGACAGGGTTTCACCGTGTTAGCCAGGATGGTCTCGATCTCCTGACCTCATGATCCGCCCACCTCGGTCTCCCAAAGTGCTGGGATTACAGGCGTGAGCCACTGCGCCCGGCCCCTCTTTCTGTTTCTTTAGAGTAGAGCTGCCCTAGTATGCATCTCAAGATCATAACTCAGTCTTGCCCGTTTCCCAACACAGGTATGTCTTTTAATCCCCTTTCAATCTACAGGTTTGTTGGCTGGGTTTAGTGGCTCACACCTGTAATCCTGAGGTGTAGAGAATCACTTAAGTTCAGGGGTTTGAGACCAACCTGGACAACACAGGGAGACTCCTGTCTCTACAAAATCTACTTTTTTTTTTTTTTTTTTGACACGGAGTCTCACTCCATCACCCAGGCTGGAGTGCAGTGGCTTGGTTTCGGCTCACTGCAACCTCTGCCTCCCAGGTTCAAGCGATTCTCCTGCCTCAGCCTCCTGAGTAGCTGGGATTACAAGCATGTGCCAGCACGCCCATCTAATTTTTGTATTTTTAGTAGAGATGGGGTTTCGCCATGTTGGCCAGGCTGCTCTTGAACCCCTGACCTCAGGTGATCCGCCCGCCTCGGCCTCCCAAAGTGTTAGGATTACAGGAATGAGCCACCACGCCCGGCCCCCTTTTCCTTTCCATGGATTTTGGAAGTCCCCACGCTGTTGGGCCTGTAGCATTTCTCAAAATCTGGATTTCCCTGGTGCAGGTGAACCCATTCCTCTGTCTTTTGTATTTCTGGCAAATTTGCAGCTGGATTGATGCTCGCCTCATGAGATTGAGTTTGATCGTGTTGGCAGTGGTCAATGGGTGATGTGATTGATCTCTTATTGGTGACAAATACTATCTTGTTGTCTCTTATTTTGTTAATTTCTCTTTTTTAAAATTAGTGTTTTAGAAATGGGGGTCTCATTTTGTCACCCAGGCTGGAGTGCAGTGACTCCATCATAGCTCACTGCAGCCTCAAACTCCTGGCCTCAAGTGATGCCCACACCTCAGCCTCCCAAGTAACTGAGAGTACACACCACCATGCCCAACTTATTTATTTATTTATTTATTTGAGACGAAGTCTCGCTCTGTCACCCAGGCTGGAGTGCAGTGGTGTGATCTCGGCTCATTGCAACCTCTGCCTCCCAGGTTAAAGAGATTCTCATGCCTCAGCACTCGAAGTAGGTGGGATTACAGGCGCCCGCCACCACACCAAGCTAATTTTCGTATTTTTAGTAGAGATGGGGTGTCATCATGTTGGCCAGGCTGGTCTGGAACTCCTGACCTCAAGTGATCCACCCACCTCAGTCTCCCAAAGACTCAGTCTCCAAAGTCTCCCACGGTACCTGGCCAACGCCCAGCTTTAAAAAAAAAAAAAATTGTTTTAGAAATGGCTGTATGTTGCCCAGGCTGGTCTTGAACTCCTGGCCTCAAATAACCCTCCAGCCTCAGCCTCCTGAGCAACTGGGGCTACAGGCGTGCACCACCATGCCCAGGTTGAATTTGTCTTTTTTAAAAAGTACATTGAACATTGATCAAAACAGTTAGGATCACATACCTTGCACTTCCCAACGTGGAGTTCAGGGTCCATGAGAAGCGCCTGGATATTCACGAGGCACTTCTGGAAATCAAAAGCTGGAAAGGCTGTGTCACGCACTGGGGTCAGTATTTCCAGAGTCCCTGGGCTCCTGAACATCAGGGCCACCTCTTCTGACCAGAGGTATTGGTCTGCAAACTAAGAAGAAAATGATTCCTGAGATCTAATCATTGTAATTGTTTTTCTGGAGGTTTAAATTTTATTTCATGATGCAGTTTTTTTTGCTTTTTTTTTTTTTTTTTATGGAGTCTCACTCTGTCTCCCAGGCTGGAGTGCAGTGGCGCCATCTCGGCTCACTGCAAGCTCCGCCTCCCGGGTTCACGCCATTCTCCTGCCTCAGCCTCCCGAGTAGCTGGGACTACAGGCGCCCACCACCACACCCGGCTAATTTTTTTTTCTTTGTATTTTTTAGTAGGGACAGGGTTTCACTGTGTTAGCCAGGATGGTCTCGATCTCCTGACCTCATGATCCGCCTGCCTCGGCCTCTGAAAGTGTTGGGATTACAGGCGTGAGCCATCGCGCCAGGCCTTTTTTTTTTTTTTTGAGACGGAATCTTGCTCTGTCGCCCGGGCTGGAGTGCAGTGGCACGATCTCAGCCCACCACAACCTCCGCCTCCTAGGTTCAAGCGATTCTCCTGAGTCACTGGGATCACAGTCGCACCACCATGCCTGGCTAATTTTTGTATGTTTAGTAGAGACGGGTTTCACCATGTTGATCAGGCTGGTCTTGAACTCCTGACCTCGTGATCCACCCGCCTCAGCCTCCCAAAGTGCTGGGATTACAGGCATGAGCCACCATGCCCGGCCATGATGCAGATTTAAAGAAGGTAGAGGGAAGAAAGAAAAAGAAAAGAGAAAGGAAGAGAGAAAGAGAAAGGAAGGAAGAAAGGAAAGGAGGGAGAGAGGGCTGGGGGAGGGAGGAAACACAGTCATAAGGACAACTTGTGATCTAACTTCTCTTCAGCTTCATTCATCCTTTGGTAATTATTATTTTTTTCTTTTTTTGAGATGGAGCCTCACTGTGTCGCCCGGGCTGGAGTGCAGTGGCACGATCTCAGCTCACTGCAACCTCCGCCTCCCGGGTTCAAGCCATTCTCCTGCCTCACGAGTAGCTGGGATTACAGGCATGCACCACCATGCCCAGCTAATTTTCATATTTTTAGTAGAGACGGGGTCTCACTATGTTGCCCATGCTGGTCATGAACTCCTGGAACCAAAGTGCTGGGATTGCAGGAAGGAGCCACTGTGCCTGGCCAAAATAATTCCTTTTTTTTTTTTGAGACAGAGTCTCACTCAGTCGCCCAGGCTAGAGTGCAGTGGCTTGATCTCTGCTCCTGCAAGCTCCGCCTCCTGGGTTCACGCCATTCTCCTGCCTCAGCCTCCCGAGTAGCTGGGACTACAGGTGCTGCCACCACGCCCGGCTAATTTTTTCATATTTTTTTAGTAGAGATGGGGTTTCACCATGTTAGCCAGGATGGTAACGATCTCCTGAACTCGTGATCCGCCCACCTCGGCCTCCCAAAGTGCTGGGATTACAGGCGTGAGCGACCGCGCCCGGCCAAAATAATTCTTTTATTTTAAATTTTTGTTAGTTTTATTATTATTATCTTTAAGAAACAGAGTTTCGGCCGGGCGTGGTGGCTCACGACTGTAATCCCAGCACTTTGGGAGGCCTAGGCGGGTGGATCACCTGAGGTCAGGAGTTGAAGACCAGCCTGGACAATATGGTGAAACCCTGACTCCACTAAAATTACAAAAGTTAGCCTGGTGTGGTGGCATGCACCTGTAATCCCAGCTACTCGGGAGGCTGAGGCAGGAGAATTGCTTGAACCCGAGAGGTAGAGGTTGTAGTGAGCCAAGACTGTGCTGTGGCATTCCAAGCTAGGCGACAGAGTGAGACTCCATCTCAAAAAAAAAAAAAAAAAAAATTAGATAGGCATAATGCACAAGAGGATGTCAGATGACACCTGCACCACCACTTAGTACCACTTTGAGCCTGGACAGACGACTTAGGTCTCTGTGCCTCAGTTTTTCCATCTGTCAAATAGGGACGATATGAGGAGCTACTCCTAAAGATGATGGTCAAGGTTAAATAATGTAATACACGAAGGTGCCTAGACCGGCACCTATAGTATTTTAAATACTCTTCCCCTTTTAGCTGTTGTTGTTGTTGTCATTATTTTACTAACTAGAGTGATTTCTAGCCTTCGAAAAAAGGTTCAGAAGTTTGTGAACAAGACCATTATTCCTTACCAACTAATTCATAACCCCACTTTCTGTTGTCGTTGTTGTTGTTGAGACAAGAGTCTTACTCTGCCTTCCAGGCTCAAGCGATTCTCCTGCCTCAGCCTCCCGAGTAACTGGAATTACAGGTGCCCACCACCAGGCTCGGCTAATTTTTGTATTTTTAGTAGAGACGGGGTTTCACCATGTTGGCAAGGCTGGTCTTGAACTCCTGACCTCAGGTGATCCTTCCACCTCAGCCTCCCAAAGTGCTGGGATGACAGGCGTGAACCACCGTGCCCAGCCCATAACCCCACTTTCTTTTTACCTACTTTGATTATGGAACTTGGCACGATGCCCAGATTGCCATAATACAAATTATCCTCCCGAGTTATAACTGCCAGTTCATTTTCAGCTAGGAAAAACAAAACAAGATAAAACGAAAATTGAAATGCTGGTCATTTCTGTGGACAAAAACATAAGTATGGTTGGGTGCAGTGGCTCACGCCTGTAATTCCAACACTTTGAGAGGCCGAGGGGGGTGGATCTCTTGAGGCCAGGAGTTTGAGACCGGCCTGACCAACATGGTGAATCCTCTTTTCTAATAAAAATACAAAAATGAGCCGGGCACGGTGGTGCGCGCCTGTAGTCCCAGCTACTCAGGAGGCTGAGGCAGGAGAATAATTTAACCCGGGAGGCAGAGGTTACACTGAGCAGAGATCACGCCGCTGTACTCCAGCCTGCGCAACAAGATTGAAACTCCATCTCAAAGAAAAAAAAAAGAATAATATGACAGCTATTTTCTGGTTATAATCACAAAGTTCATGTGGAACTGCCAAGCAATATGAAAAAAACACAGAGCTGAAGCTTTTTTTTTTTTTTTTTTTGGAGTCTCACTCTGTCGCCCAGGCTGGAGTGCAATGGTGCGATCTGCTCACTGCTCACTCCACCCCCGGATTCCAGCGATTCTCCTGCCTCAGCCTCCTGAGTAGCTGGGATTACAGTCGCCCACCACCACGTCCAGCTTATTTTTGTATTTGTAGTAGAGAGGGGGTTTCACCATGTTGGCCAGGCTGGTCTCGAACTCCTGACCTCAGGTGATCCACCCGCCTCGGCCTCCCAAAGTGCTGCAATTACAGGCATGAGCCATCGCGCCCGTCTGATTTCGTATTTTGGCTGGGTTGGGTCTGGCAGGCCTACGGTTAATAAGCCAGGTCTAAATATTTCTAGGCTAGCAGTGGGTCGGCTACGCACTGACAGCAATGCTGTGGATGGTGATCTTGGCTTCAAAAATGGAACAAAACAAGGTCTGGTCTCCTTTTTTCACCCGGACGGTGTCGACGAGCTGACCTAGGAGGTAACAGGACAGGTGCATGAGGCCCCGTGTACATCCTGGGAAAGGGGATGTCTACTACTGGGACCGCAGCCACCCCTGCCACCACCCAGCCCACCCGGCCAGTGGCTCTTTCGATGTTCCTTATAGCTTTTGAGAGGTTCGCTATTCAAAGGAGAATGAATCAAGGAAAATACAGCACTGAAACACAATTTTGTTAAGCATGACAAGGAATATGCTTCGGTTTAAGAAAACCCAACCCTTCTGCCAGGCGTGGGGGTGCACACCTGTAATCCCAGTACTTTGGGAGGCTGAGGTGGGCAGATCGCTTGAAGTCAGGAGTTCGAGATCAGGCTGGCCAACATGGCAAAACCTTGTCTCTACTAAAAATACAAAAATTAACTGAGCATGGTTGCACACACGTGTAATCCCAGCTACTTGGGAGACTGAGGCAGGAGAATTGCTTGAACCCAGAGGTGGAGGTTGCAGTGAGCCAAGATCGCGCCACTGTACTCCAGCCTGGGCGACAGAGCCAGACTCCATCTCAAAAAAAAAAAAAGAAAAGAAAAAAGAAAACCAGATCCCCATTAATCTTCTCTATAAGCAAGCTCAGAGGGATGGCCATTGAGTTTTTTGTCAACCAGGGGCTTGAACACAACGGAATGTCTTCTAATACAGGTGACCACTATAAGGAATAAAACAGGCCGGGTTTGGTGGCTCTCATCTGTAATCCCAGAACTTTGGGAGGCTGAGGCCAGAGGATTGCTTGAGCCCAGGAGTTTGAGACCAGCCCGGGCAACCGGGTGAAACCCCGTCTCTACAAAAAATAAGTTAGTTATGCATGGTGGCGCACCTGTAGTCCCAGTTACTGGGAGGCTGAAGCAGGAGGATCACTTGAGCCTGAGAGGTGGAGGCTGCAGTGAGCCACGATTGCACCATTGCACTCCAGTCTCGATGACAGAGTGAAACCGTGTCCCCCCCCCCAAAAAAAAAAAGAAACCATTGTGAGGATAAAACAGGTTGAGTACAGCGGCTCACAGCTGTAATATCCAGACTTTGGGAGGCCAAGGCAGGAGGATTGCTTGAAGCCAGGAGTTTGAGACCAGCCTGGGCAACACAGGAGGACCCAGTCTCTACAAAAAATACAAAAAAATCAGCCAGGCCTGGTGGCACATGCCTGTAGCCAGCTACTCGGGAGGCTGAGATGGGAGGATCGTTTGAGCCCAGGGAAGGTGGAGGCTGCAGTGAGCCATGATTGCACCACTGCACTCCAGCCTGGGTGCAGAAGTACAATCAGGACTCGGCACAGCTTCCGCCTCCACAGAGTGAGACACTGTCTCAAAAAAAAAAAAAAAAAACCAGGAACTTTACTGTGCATGAACTAAAGTCTCCCAGGAATACAACCATTAGCCTTCCCACATGTTAAAGAAATGTCTGGGCGCGGTGGCTCACGCCTGTAATCCCAGCACTTTGGGAGGCCGAGGCAGGTGGATTACGCGGTCAGGAGATGGAGACCATCCTGGCTAACACGGTGAAACCCCGTCTCTACTAAAAATACAAAAAAAAAATTAGCCGGGCGTGGTGGTGGGCGCCTGTAGTCCCAGCTACTAGGGAGGCTGAAGCCGGAGAATGGTGTGAACCCGGGAGGCGGAGCTTGCAGTGGGCCAAGATCGCGTCACTGCACTCTAGCCTGGGCGACAGAGTGAGACTCCATCTCAAAAAAAAAAAAAAAAAAAGAAAGAAAGAAATGTTAAATACGAAGCCTCCTGGAACTCTGGAAAAGCAGCCTCAGAGGTGTCTGACTGGCGTTTTTCCCAGACGCGACCTAAAGCTGGCGGAATAAACACGACGGAGACTCTTGTCACCGTCACTTATTTCAGTTGTCACTGTCTACCTGGCCCTAAGTATCCTGCAAGCCAGGAAGCTAGGGAGGATGCAGAGAGATCCACTAAGTGATTATGGGCTTGTGGTCCACTCTGAACATGGAAGAGAAAAAAATAACCGAGTGGTCGAGGGGTTGCTCCTTCCCCTCCCCTTATCCAGGCTGTACTCGGCCCCTCTGGAGGAGGCCACCAGGCGGCAGCCCCACCCTGGGCCCCTGGGCTCACCTGCATTATGGGAAAACAACAGGCTGTTCTCAAACCATAGGAGCAGGATGCCTCTCTGGCCGGGGGCGATGAGGATGTCGAGAGTCCCATTATAGTCAAAAGACAGCCCAAAACTCCGGTTGAGGGGGTGGTCTGAGTACTTGAACATGCCCTGGGAGAAAAAGACACCATTCAGCCTCTCCCCAAACCCTACTGTGGAGTCCCACTGAGTCCTAATGAGGGAAGAGGAGTGCAGCTAGCAGGTGCAGGGGAAAGCAAAGAAAGCAAAGAAGCCACAAGTCTGCCTTTCTTTTTTTATTTTTATTAAATACAACTTTATTGTTTTGCTAGGGTTACATTTCAGTTTAACCATTGAAAATTTAGTTCTGAATAGAGAATTACTCTAAGTGTCAAATGCACAATGCATTTTGAAGATTTATTTTATTTTATTTTATTTTTGAGATGGAGTCTGGCTCTGTTGCCCAGGCTGGAGTGCAGTGGCACGATCTCGGCTCACTGCCACCTCCATCTCCCAGGTCCAAGTGATTCTCCTGCCTCAGCCTCCCAAGTAGCTGTGATTACAGGTGCCTGCCACCACGCCGGGCTAATTTTTTTGTGTTTTTAGCAGAGACGGGGTTTCACCATCTTGGCCAGGCTGGTTTCAAACTCCTGACCCCAAATGATCTGCCCGCCTCGGACTTCCAAAGTGCTAGGATTACAGGCGTAATCCACTGCACCCGGCCTCATTTTGAAGATGTAGTACAGAAAAATGTAAACTGTCTCATCCATGAGTTGTTTATATTGATTACACACTGAAATGGTACCATTGGGCCAGGCGCAGTGGCTCACGCCTGTAATCTCAGCACTGTGGGAGGCTGAGGCGGCGGAGGGTGGGGGTTACTTGAGGTCAGGAGTTTGAGACCAGCCTGGCCAATATGGTGAAACCCTGTCACTACTGAAAATACAAAAATTACCTGGGCATGGTGGCAGGCACCTGTAATCCCAGCTATTCAGGAGGCTGAAGCACGAGAATCACTTGAGCCCGGGAGGCAGAGGTTGCAGTGAGCCCAGATTACACCACTGCACTCCAGCCTGGGTGACACAGTGAGAATCAGTCTCACATAAATAAAAAAAGAAAAGATACTATTTTAAAATGGTTAAACAAAAATACATTATTGATGCCGGGCGCCGTGGCTTACACCTGTAATCCCAGGACTTTGGGAGGCCGAGGTGGGTGGATCACTTGAGCTCAGGAGTTCGAGACCAGCCTGGCCAACATGGTGAAACCCTATCTCTACTAAAAATACAAAAATTAGCCAGGCGCGGTGGCACGAGCCCATAATCCCAGCTACTCGGGAGGCTGAGGCAGGAGAATTGCTTGAAGTTGAAAGGTGGAGGTTGCAGTGAGCTGAGATCGCGCCACTGCACTCCGGCCTGGCTGACAGAGCAAGACTCTGTCTAAAAAAATAAATAAATAAATAAATAAATAAATTTTTTAAAATGTGCGAGTTGTAACAAAAACCTGGGCTTGGGCAAAGGTCCTCTGAGTAGTTCTTCCCTCTGCAAAGTTACTTACCTTCCCTTGATTCACTACAAGCATCGCAACCTGTGACAAAGAAAAAAAGTGGAAGATTCCGCCTAAAGACCCAACGATTTCTGCCTATGAAACAAACAGAAAAGACTTCAGATGAATAAATCTTAATACACGTGTTTGTCGGTTTAACTTCAGATTATCTAATAAGTTACAATGAAGGAAAGTCTTTTTTAAAAAAACAAATAATGCCCTCTGTGGAAATATGGCACTCGATCGAGTGCGGTGGTTCACGTTTGTCATCCCAGCACTTTGGGTGGCCGATGCGGGTGGATCACCTGAGGTCAGCAGTTCGAGACCAGCCTGGTCAACATGGTGAAACCCCCATCTCTACTAAAAATACAAAAATTAGCCGGGTGTGGTGGTGGGCGCCTGTAATCCCAGCTACTCAGGAGGCTGAGGCAGGAGAATCACTTGAACCCAGGAGGCAGAGGTTGCAGTGAGCCACAATCATGCCACCGCCCTCCAGCATGGGTGACAGAGTGAGACCTTGTCTCAAAAAAGAAAAGAAAAGAAATGTGACACTTGGGGCAAAAACTTGAAAGAAGACAGCTTTGGTTTGGGTGTTTGGAGAAAATGGTATGACCCAGACTGCTAGAAGGCTGCCTGAGTCTTTCATTCCTGCCTGGGAGTCCTCATTCCTGATTGTTAGCTGGACAGCAAAGTGTCTAGCAGCTGACTTGGAACATGAATCAAGGGCCCCACCTACGGATAGTGAGACAGATTTCCATAGCAGCCCAGCTGGCTACCTCCCACATCTTGCAGAGACAGAGAGAGAGAGGAAGAGAAAGAGAGAGACAGAGAGAGAGACTAAGACTGCTATCTTTTTTCTTTTTTTGAGATGGAGTCTCACTCTGTTGCCCAGGCTGGAGTGCAGTGCCACAGTCTCGGCTCACTGCAACTTCTGTCTCCTGGGTTCAAGCAATCCTCCCTGCCTCCCCATCTCGAGTAGCTGGGACTACAGGCACCTGCCACCATATTTGGCTAATTTTTGTATTTTTTAGTAGAAACGGGGTTTCGCCATGTTGGCCAGGCTGGTCTCGAACTCCTGACCTCAGGTGATCCGCCCACCTCGGCCTCCCAAAGTTCTGGGATTACAGCCATCAGCCACAGTGCCTGGCCTTGTTTGTTTGTTTTACAGTCTTGTCGCCCAAGCTGGAATGCAATGGTGTGATCTCAGCTCACTGCAACCTCTGCCTCCTGGGTTCAATCGATTCTCCTGCCTCAGCCTCCCAAGTAGCTGGGATTACAGGCACCCGCCACCACACCTGGCTAATTTTCTGTATTTTTAGTAGAGATGAGGTTTCACCATCTTGGCCAGGTTGGTCTTGAACTCTTGACCTCGTGATCCACCCGCCTTGGCCTCCCAAAGTGCTGGGATTACAGGCGTGAGCCATGGAGCCCAGCCTCAAGATCCTTAATTTAATCCCACCTGCAAAGTTCCTTTTGCCATGTCAGGAACCATATTCACAGGTTCCAGGAATTAGGATGTGGACACCTTTGGGGGTCTATTATTCTACCTGCCTTCAAGACCCTCCCTCCACCTATCCCATTAGGCAATTATGGGATCAATCTGCCCCTGGAAGGGACTCTAGATCCTGCTCCATCACTCCAACCAGTTTCTTTTCTTTTTTCTTTTTTTTTTTTTTTTGCAACAGGATATCTCTCTGTCCCCCAGGCTAGAGTGCAGTGGCACGATCATACCCCACTGTAGCGCCAGTCTCCCAGGCTCAAGCAATCCTCCAGCCCCCTGAGTAGCTGGGACCACAGGTACCTACCACCATTCCCAGCTAATTTGTTTTTCAATTTTTTGTAGATACGGGGGGGTGGGTCTCACTATGTTCCCCAGCCTGGTCTTGAACTCCTGAGCTCAAGTGATCCTCCTTCCTCGGCCTCCCAAAGTGCTGGGATTACAGGTGAGAGCCACTGTACCCAGCCATCAATATATACAATTGATAGCAATAGGGGTTGACTCTCGTCCTGGCTATAGCAGTGCTGAGCTAAACTATTCTCTGAGGTAACCTCTCCTCTTGAAATGTCCATGATAAAAACAATTCCACTGCCACACGCACAAACATACATGCACACACACACGTACACACACACGTACACATATGCACACACGTACACACACGTACACGCACACACATGCACACACGTACGCACACGTTCACACAAGCACACACACGTTCACACATGTACACACATGCACACACACGTACACACACGCACACACACGTACACACAAAGACTATTTTAGTAATAATTGGGGATTTTAGTGACGCTGGGTTTCCTTTTTTGTGTTTTTTGTTCTTTTTTTTTTTTTTTCTTGAGACAGAGTTTCACTCTGTCACCCAGGCTGGAGTGCAGTGGCACGATCTGGGCTTACTGCAACCTCCTCCACCTCCCAAGTTCAAGTGATTCGCCTGCCTTAGCCTCCCAAGTAGCTGGGATTACAGGCACGCCAGCCGCCACGCCCAGCTAATTTTTGCATTTTTCAGTAGAGACGGGGTTTCACCAAGTTGGCCTGGCTGGTCTTGAACTCCTGACCTCAAGTGATCCACACCCACCCCCTCCTTCAACCTCCCAAAGTGCTGGGATTACAGGCTGAGGCACCGCGCCTGGACAGTGGTCATTTGATTTGAAGGCCACCTGATTTCAATGTGACCTCATCCTAGCTTAACTGATTACATCTGCAAAGACCCTACTTCCAAGTCAGTTTCCTGCTATGGTTTGAATGATGGTTTCCCCTCCAAAATTCATGCTGAAATCCCCAATGTACTATCAATGTATGGTCTTTGGGATGAGCATCCTTATAAAAGAGCTCTAGGTTGAAGGGAGCACAGTTTGTTGGTTCTTCCGCCTTCCACTGTGTGAGGACGTGGCTCTCGCCCCTCCAGAGGACCCCCCAACATAGGCACCATCTTGGGAGCAGAGTGCAGCCTTCACCAGAAAGCAACCTTGCTGGCGTCTTGATCTTGGACTTCCCAACCTCCAGAACCATGACAAGTAAACTTCTGTTCCTTATAAATTACTTGGTCTCAGATATTTTGTTACAGCAGCAAAAATGCCAAAGACAGTTAGAGTCTGAAGTTCCAGGTTGACATAAATTTTGGGGGGGGCATTGGTTCAACCCGCTACAGTTTTCTCATCTGTAAAGTGAGCATGATGATGAACTGGATGGTACCAGTCTTCAGGTGGGCATGTGGGTGTGTCATAAATTCATGTGGTGCCTTTACTAGGGCATTCGCTTTTTTCTTTTTTTTAAGACAGGGAGGGTCTCACTCTGTCATCCAGACTGCAGTGCAATGGCGTTGTCTCAGCTCACTGCAACCTCCACATCCCAGGCTCAAACAATCCTCCTGCCTCAGCCTCCCAAGTAGCTGAGACTACAGGCATGCACCACCATGCCCGGCTAATTGTTATATTTTTGGTAGAGACAGGGTTTCACCATATTGCCCAGGCTGGTATTTAACTACTGGACTCAAGCGATCCACCTGCTTCAGCCTCCCAAAGTGCTGGGGTTACAAGTGTGAGCCACCATGTCCCTACACGGCTGGGCGCTAGCTTTTTTTTTTTTTTTTTTTTTTTGAGACGGAGTTTCTCTGTTGCCCAGGCTGGAGTGCAGTGGCGCAATCTTGGCTCAAGCAACTTCTGCCTCCCGGGTTCAAGCATTTCTCCTGCCTCAGCCTCCCAATAGCTGGGATTACAGGCGTCCGCCAACACACCCAGCCAGTTTTTGTACTTTATTTTATTTATTTTTTTTGAGATGGAGTTTCGCTCTTGTTGCCCAGGCTGGAGTGCATGGGTGCAATCTCGGTTCACTGCAACCTCCGCCTCCTGGGTTCAAGCAATTCTCCGGCCTCAGCCTCCCGGGTAGCTGGGATTACAGGCATGAGGTACCACGCCCAGCTAATTTTGTATTTTTAGTAGAGATGGGGTTTCTCCATGTTGGTCAGGCTGGTCTCGAACTCCTGACCTCAGGTGATCCACCCACCTTGGCCTCCCAAAGTGCTGGGATTACAGGCGTGAGCCACTGTGCCCGGCTTATTTTATTTTATTTTATTTTATTTTATTTTTTTGAGACACTGTTTTGCTCTTGTTGCCCAGGCTGGAGTGCAATGGTGTGATCTTGGCTCACCGCAACCTCTGCCTCCCGGGTTCAAGCGATTCTCCTGCCTCAGCCTCCCGAGTAGCTGAGATTACAAGCATGTGCCACCACGCCCAGCCCATTTTGTACTTTTAGTAGAGACGGGGTTTCTCCATGTTAGTCAGGCTGGTCTTGAACTCCCAACCTCAGGTGATCCGCCCACCTCGGCCTCCCAAAGTGCTCGGATTGCATGCGTGAGGCACCGCCCCTGGCCTGTCACTAGCTTTTATAAGCACTACTTAAATGGCATAAATGGTGCCGTGATTTTGCCCGACCTAAAACTTTTTGTCTCTAACTTCCTAGGCTCCTGAGCTGGCTCCGTTGACCTGGAATTTTCCCTAACCTCCCAGCCAGTGGACTTTTTTTTTTTCTTTTTTTTTTTTTTTTTGAGATGAGGTCTCGCTCTGTCACTCAAGCTGGAGAGCAGAGGTGTGATCATAGTCACTGCAGCCTCAATCTCCCAGACTCCAGTGACCCTCCCACCTCAGCCTTCCAAGTAGCTAGGACTAAAACACACGCCACCACACCTGACTAATTTTTTTATTTTTATTATTTTTTGTAGAGATGGGGTCTTGCCATGTCACCCAGGCCGGTCTCAAACTCCTGGGCTCAAGCTATCCTCCTGCCTCAGCCTCCCAAAGTGCTGGGATTACATGCATGAGCCACCACTCCTGTCCCAGTTGGACTCTTAAAGAGGAAAAAAACCCTCGTGCACCCATTGACAGCAATTACTACAATCACAAGGTACATATATATTTATTTTCACATTCTTACCAAATTTAACATACCTGTCTGTCATAGTGATACTTCCAAAAACTGAATCCCCCAGTATTTGAATAATATATATAAGTCTGGGATATCTGATCTCCACGGAAATATGCAAAAACCAAATTACTGACATGCTATTAAAAAAAAAAAGAAAGAAAGAAAGAATGAAAGAAAGGTGCCAGCAAGTACATTCCTGAACGTTTATCCCAGAGAAATGAAAACTCATGTCTGAACAAAAACCTGGATGTCTGGACGTGACTGTTCGATGGGGGTGTTTCTGATAGCCAAAAAGTGGATACACGCCAGGCGCGGTGGCTCACGCCTGTAATCCCAGCACTCTGGGAGGCCGAGGCAGGCAGATCACTTGAGGCCAGGAGTTCAAGACCAGCTTGGCCAACATAATGAAACCCCATCTCTCCTAAAAAATACCAAAGTTAGGCCGGGCGTGGTGGCTCACAACTGTAATCCCAGCACTTTGGGAGGCTGAGGCGGGCCGATCACTTGACGCCAGGAGTTCAAGACCAGCCTGACCAACATAATGAAACCCTGTCTCTTAAAAAAAAACGAAAACAAAAACAAAAACAAAAACAGGCCGGGCGTGTTGGCTCACGCCTGTAATCCCAGCACTTTGGGAGGCTGAGGCAGGTGGATCACTTGAGGCCAGGAGTTCGAGACCAGTCTGGCCAACATGGTGAAACCCCACCTGTACTAAAAATTAGCCGGGCGTGGTGCTGTGTACCTGTAGTCCCATCTACTCAGGAGGCTGAGCCAGGGGAATCACTGAAGCCTGGGAGGCGGAGGTTGCAATGAGCCGAGATTGCGCCACTGCACTCTACCCTGGGTGACAGTCGTAGACTGTTTATGTTATTAGTGAGGCTTCCAGG
The DNA here is from genome assembly GCF_029281585.2 of Gorilla gorilla gorilla. Classification (NCBI taxonomy): domain Eukaryota; kingdom Metazoa; phylum Chordata; class Mammalia; order Primates; family Hominidae; genus Gorilla; species Gorilla gorilla. The sequence goes on along the minus strand of NC_073244.2, from coordinate 11,527,814 downwards.
CAACAGTAGGCTATTAGTAATTAAGTTTGTTTTTTGGTTTGTTTTTGTTTTGAGACAAGTTCTGGCTCTATTGCCCCAGCCGAGTGCAGTGGCATGATCTCAGCTCACCGTAACCTGCGCCTCCTGGGCTCAAGCCATCCTCCCACCCCAGCGACCTGAGTAACTGGGACTATAGGTGCTCACCACCATACCTAGCTATTTTTTTCTTTTCTTTTGTTTTTTTTTTTTTTTTGTATTTTGAGTAAAGACAAGGTCTCACCATGTTGCCCATACTAGCCTCGAATTTGTGAGTTGGGATTACAGGTGCCTGCCAGCACGCCTGGCTAATTTTTTGTATTTTTAGTAGAGATGGGGTTTCACTATGTTGGCCAGGCTGGTCTCGAACTCCTGACCTTGTGATCTGCCCGCCTCAGCCTCCCAAACTGCTGGGATTACAGGCATGAACCACCGCGCCTGGACAGTAATTAAGTTTTGGGGAAGTCGAAAGTTACCTGTGGATTTTCAACTGTGTGGGGTGGAGGGTGGTACCTCTAACCTATACGTTGTTCAAAGGTCAACTATAGATGGATGTATTTACAGTGTCAGCCGGTGGATCTGAAAACGTCCCCAAAACCTTTTCCATCTCCCAACTGTGCTCTGAGCCCATGGGAAATAACACTGACCAAGTTCTTGAGACCCAGTCTCAAGTCTTACACTGTCCTTTTTTCTTCTTCTTCTTCTTTTTTTTTTTTTTTTGAGATAGAGTTTCACTCTTGTTGCCCAGGCTGGAGTGCAATGGTGCGATCTCGGCTCGCTGCAGCCTCCGCCTCCCAGGCTCAAGAGATTCTCCTGCCTCAGCCTCCTGAGTAGCTGGGATTACAGGCACACGCCGCCATGCCTGGCTAATTTTTTGTATTTTTAGTAGAGATAGGGTTTTGCCATGTTGGCCAGGCTGGTCTCGAGCTCCTGGCCTCAGGTGATCCACCCACCTCAGCCTCCCAAAGTGCTAGATTACTACAGGCATGAGCCACCATGCCCAGTCTTTTTTTTTCTTTTTTTTGACAGAGTCTTGCTAGTTGCCCAGGCTGGAGTGCAGTGGCGTAATCACGGCTCATTGCAGTCTGGATCTCCTGGGCTCAAGCAATCCTCCTGCCGTGGCTGGGACTACAGGCACATGTCACCACACCAGGCTAATTATTTTATTGTTTTGTAGAGATGGGGTTTCACTATGTTGCCCAGGCTGGGCATGTTGTCCTGGGCTTCAGCAGTCCTCTTGCCTCGGCCTCCCAAAGTGCTGGGATTACAGGTGTGAGCCACCATGCCCAGCCTTTATGTCTATTCATGATTATTTGTGTTCAGAGGAGAGCAAAAAAAAATGAACAATTATACACTTATACTTACCACACAAAACAAACTTCCAGTATAACAACAATTATCACCAGAGACATGTGTAACAGGGTGTTTTATACCTGAAAGGAAAATATAATTTTGAAATGTTTATGAGTTCCCTGAAGTTTGGAGAAAAGTTTTTTGTTTTTTGTTTGGTTTTGTTTTGTTTTTGAGATAGAGTCTTGCTCTGTCGCCCAGGCTGAAGTGCAGTGGCGCGATCTCGGCTCACTGCAAGCTCCGCCTCCCGGGTTCATGCCATTCTCCTGCCTCAGCCTCCTGAGTAGCTGGAACTACAGGCGCCCGCCACCACGCCCGGCTAATTTTTTGTATTTTTAGTAGAGACGGGGTTTCACTGTGTTAGCCAGGATGGTTTCGATCTCCTGACCTTGTCATCCACCCGCCTCGGCCTCCCAAAGTGCTGGGATTACAGGCGTGAGCCACCGCACCTGGCCTAGAAAAGTTTATTTATTTACTTATTTATTTATTTGAGAGAGAGTCCCCCTCTGTCGTCCAGGCTGGAGTGCCAGTGGTGCAATCTCTGTCGTCTAGGCTAGAGTGCAGTGGTGGCTCACTGCCACCTCCACCTCCCAGGTTCAAACAAATCTCCTGCCTCAGCCTCTCAAGCCGGAATTACAGGTGCCCACCACCACACCTGGCTAATTTTTGCATTTTTAGTAGAGACGGAGTTTCGCCACGGTGGCCAGGCTGGTCTCAAACTCCTGACCTCGAGTGATCCACCCGCCTTGGCCTCCCAAAGTGCTGGGATTACAGGCATGAGCCACCGCGCCCAGCCTGGAGAAAAGTTCAGAACAGGGTTTCTCAGCCTCAACACTACTGAAATTTGGGAGCAGATGGTTCTCACTTGCGAGGAGTTTCCTATGCATTGTAGGATGCTTTTTAGCATCTGTATCTCTACACACCACTCAATGCCGGTAGCACCTTCCTCTAGTCTTGACACCAAAAATGTCTCCAGACATTGCCAAGTGTCCTCTTGGGGGACAGAACTGCCCCCAGTTGGCCCGACTCGGTGGTTCACACCTGTAATCCTAGCACTTTGGGAGGCAGAGGTGGGCGGATCTCCTGAGGTCGGGAGTTCAAGACCAGCCTGGCCAAAATGGAGAAACCCTGTCTCTATTAAAAATACAAAATTAGGCCGGGCACAGTACTTTGGGAGGCTGAAGCGGGCAGATCACAAGGTCAGATCGAGACCATCCTGGCTAACACTGTGAAACCCCATCTCTACTAAAAATACAAAAAATTAGCTAGGCATGGTGGCAGGTGCCTGTAGTCCCAGCTACTCAGGAGGCTGAGGCAGAAGAATGGCATGAACCCGGGAGGCGGAGCTTGCAGTGAGCCGAGATCACGCCACTGCACTCCATCCAGCCTGGGCGACAGAGCAAGACGCCGTCTCAAAAAAAAAAAAAAAAAAAAAAAATTAGCCGGGCACGGTGGCTCACACCTGTAATCCCAGCACTTTGGGAGGCCGAGGCGAGGGGATCACGAGGTCAATAGATCGAGATCATCCTGGCCAACATGGTGGAACCCCATCTATACTAAAAACATACAAAAATTAGCTGGGCGTGGTGGCACATGCCTGTAGTCCCAACTACTCGGGAGGCTGAGGCAGGAGGATCACTTGAACCTGGGAGGTGGAGGTTGCAGTGAGCCGAGATTGTGCCACTGCACTCCAGCCTAGTGACAGAGCGAGACTCCGTCAAAAAAAAAAAAATTAGCTGGGCATCGTGGCACATGCCTGTAATCCCAGCTACTCGGGAGGGTAAGGCAGGAGAATCGCTTGAACCCGAGAGGCAGAGGGTGCAATGAGCTGAGATCGTGCGATCGCACTCCAGCCTGGGCAACAACAGCGAAACTCCATCTCAAAACAAACAAACAAACAAAAAATTAGCCAGGCGTGGTGGCGGGTGCCTGTGACCCCAGCTACTCAGGAAGCTGAGGCAGGAGAATCGCTTGAACCCAGGAGGCAGAGGTTGCAGTGAGCCAAGACTGGGCCACTGTACTCCAGCCTGGGTGACCGAGTGAGACTCTGTCTCCAAAAAAAAGAAAAGTAAGGTTTTTTGTAAAGATGGCATTCTGCTCTGTTGCCTAGGGTGGACTTGAACTCCTGGGTTCAGGCGATCCTCTTCTTTTCTAAAGCTAACATTTGCCTCATCTTCACTTTTCACATCTTCTTTCCTCCTGCATCAGAGTCCTCATCTTTCTCCCTCTTCATAAAGCTCACCTTCTCTACTGTCCCCTAGCCCTCATGAGAAGTGTGTGGGAGGGACAATGCTCATAATCCAGCTTGGTTACCAGACATCTACTGGTCATCCTCAGTTTTCCCTGGTCCTCCCCGGACACCAGTCCATCACCAAGACCTGCTGATGTCCCTCAATTTTTTTTTTTTTTTTTTTTTTTTTTAGACAGAGTCTCACTCTGTCATCCATGCTGGGGTGCAGTGGCCCAATCTCAGCTCACTGCAACCTCCACTTCCTGGGCTCAAGGGATCCTCCTGCCTCGGGCTCCAGAGTAAGCTGGGATTACAGGCACACACCACCACACCCAGCTAATTTTTTATTTTTTTTTTTGAGACAGAGTTTTGCTCTTGTTGCCCAGGCTGGAGTGCAGTGGCACAATCTCGGCTCACCGCAACCTCCACCTCCCAGGTTCAAGCGATTCTCCTGCCTCAGCCTCCCGAGTAGCTGGGATTACAGGCATGCACCACCACGCCCAGCTAATTTTGTATTTTTAGTAGAGACAGGGTTTCCCCATGTTGGTCAGGCTGGTCTCAAACTCCTGACCTCAGATGATCCACCCACCTCAGTCTCCCAAAGTGCTGGGATTACAGGCGTGAGCCACAGCACTCAGCCTAATTTTTGTATTTTTAGTAGAGACCGGGTTTCGCCATGTTGGTCAGGCTGGTCTCGAACTCCTGACCTCAGATGATCTGCCTACCGCAGACTCCCAAATTGCTGGGATCACAGGCGTGAGCCACCGCACCTGGCCAATGACTTGTTTGTTTCAATCAGCCCAAGTAGCTTTTGTGGCTTGTGACTACAATCCATGATGGGAACACTAGGTTCCCAGTCTATGGATGGGGATTCAGGCCAATTTTCATTTTGGTTGGAAAGGACAAAGTAACGTCCTGGGGCTGACATCCAAGTAGGAGCATCGCTTATACTTCCAACACTAATACCCTCTTCTCTCATGTTGACTACACTCAAACAAAATTTAAAAATACAAAATGTACATACCTAAAGACATGCTCCAAGAATTATTTTCATAATCATAAATATAGACTTTTTGATCCACTACTAACAGCAATAATGAACCAGCAAAATGTGCTGATGTCACTTCTGGTACGCCGACCTAAAAGTTATCATATGGATGATATCAATGTGAGAGCATCTTTTCAAACATTGATTCAGAAACGCAGACTTCTAGACATGCATTGAAAAAAAAAAAATTTATGGACGGGCGCGGTGGCCCTCGCTTGTAATCCCAGCACTTTGGGAGGCCAAGGCAGGTAGATCACCGAGGTCAGGAGTTTGAGACCAGCCTGGCGAACATAGTGAAACCCCGTCTCTACTAAAAATACAAAAATTAGCCAGTTGTGGCAGCAGGTGCCTGTAATCCAAGCTACTTGAGAGGCTGATGCAGGAGAATCACTTGATCCTAGGAGGTGGAGGTTGCAGTGAGCCGAGACTGGGTCACTCCAGCCTGGTGACAAGAGCAAAACTCTGGGAAAGAAAGAAAGAAAAGAAATAGAAAGAGAGAGAGAGAAAGAAAGAAAGGAGGAAGGAAGGAAGGGAGGGAGGGAGGAAGGAAGGAAGGAAGAAAGGAAGGAGGGAGGGAGGGAAGGAAGGAAGGAAGGAAGGAAGAAAGAAAGAAAGAGAAAGAAAGAAAGAAACAAAGAGAAAGAAAGAAAGAAAAAGAAAGAGAGAGCAGGCGCAGTGGTTTACACCTATAATCCCAGCACTTTGGGAGGCCAAGGCAGGTGAATCACCTGAGGTGAGGATTTCAAGACCAGCCTGGCCAACATGGTGAAACCCTGCCTCTATTAAAAATACAAAAATTAGCTGAGTATGGTGGCAGGTGCCTATAGTCCCAGCTACTCGGGAGGCTGAGACAGGAGAATTGCTTGAACCCAGGAGGTGGAGGCTGCAGTGAGCCGAGATTGCACCATTGCACTACAGCTTGGGCAACAAGGGTGAAACTCCGTCTTGAAAAAAAAAAAAGAAGAAGAAAGAAAAGAAAAAAAAACATTTATGGCCGAGCGTGGTGGCTCACGCCTATAATGCCAACACTTCAGGAAGCCAAGGCAGGTGGATCACTCAAGGTTAAGAGTTCAATACCAGCTGGCCAACATAACAAAACCCCATCTCTACTAAAAATACAAAAAAATTAGCTAGGCATGGTGGTGCCTGCCTGTAATGCCAGTTACTCAGGAGTCTGAGGCACGAGAATCACTTGAACCCAGGAGGCAGAGGTTGCAGTGAGCCAAGATTGCACCACTGCACTCCAGCCTGGGTGACAGAGACTCGGTCTCAAAAAGCAAAAACAAAACAAAACAGAAAACACCATTTTCCATCCTGGCTGACATGGTGAAACCCCGTCTCTACTGAAAATACAAAAAATTAGCTGGGCGTGGTGGCGGGCGCCTGTAGTCCCAGCTACTCGGGAGGCTGAGGGAGGAGAATGGTGTGAACTCGGGAGGTGGAGGTTGCAGTGAGCTGAGATCACGCCACTGCACTCCAGCCTAGGCGACAGAGTGAGACTCCGTCTCAAAAAAATAAAAACAAACAAACAAAAAACACCATGTATGCCAGCAATAGTTGGTTGGTTCTTAGATACTGAGAACTGTGTATCTTGGGGCCAGCTAGAACCAAGTTGAAGCTGGTCTTGGGTGCCCTCAGATACCTCAATTCATTCCATCTCCTCTTCCTTTATAAAAACCTTCCCTGAAGCTGGGCGTGGTGGCTCATGCCTGTAATCCTAGCACTCTGGGAGAACAAGGCGGATCACCTGAGGTCAGGAGTTTGAGACCAGCCTGGCCAAAATAGTGAAACACTGTCTCTACTAAAAAATACAAAAATTAGCCAGGCGTGGTGGCTAATTTTGGGGGTAATTCCAGCTACTCAGGAGGCTGAGGCAGGAGAATCGCTTGAACCCAGGAGGTGGAGGTTGCAATGAGCTGAGATCGTGCCACTGCATTCCAGCTTGGGTGACAGAGGGAGACTCCATCTCAAAAAACAAAAACCACAAAATCAAATAAACAAAACAAAACCTTCTTGGATGACAAAGCCTAAAGCATAAATGATGAATGACTAGCATTAACTGTTAAGTGTCGCTTTTAGGAGAAATATTGGTATTTTCGATAATTGACAAAACTTTATTTTTATTTATTTATTTTGAGATAGAGTCTCAAACTGCCACTCAAGCTGGAGTGTGGTGGCACAATCATAGCTCACTGCAACCTCCAGCTCCCGGCTCAAGCAATCTTCCCACCTCAGGCTCCTGAGTTGTTGGAACAACAGGCATGCACCACCACACCACCACACTCGGCTAATTTCATATAGAGTTGGAGTTTCTTCGTGTTGCCCTGGGTAGTCCTGAACTCCTAGGGTCAAGCAATCTGCCCACCTCAGCCTCTTAAAGTGCTGGGGTTACAGGCGTGAACCACGATGTCCAGCCCAAAACTTTATTTAGCATAGGTGTCGATGGTATAATTTCTCAAATATTCACTAAGGGTGTGCTTTGGTTTAGGACAATTTGGGGGGCTCTTTTTTTTTTTTTTTGAGATGGAGTCTCGCTCTGTCACCCAGGCTGGAGTGCAGTGGTGCGATCACGGCTCACTGCAAGCTCCGCCTCCTGGGTTCACGCCATTCTCCTGCCTCAGCCTCCCGAATAGCTGGGGTTGGAGTGCAGCGGCGCGACCTCGGCTCACTGCAAGCTCCGCCTCCCAAGTTCAAGCCATTCTCCTGCCTCAGCCTCCCGAGTAGCGGCGACTACAAGCACCTGCCACCACGCCCAGCTCATTTTTTGTATTTTTAGTAGAGACAGGGTTTCACCGTGGTCTTAATCTCCTGACCTCCTGATGCGCCTGCCTCGGCCTCCCAAAGTGCTGGGATTACAGGCATGAGCCACTGTGCCCAGCCGCCCAGGCTGGTATTGAACTCCTGGACTCAAGTGATCCTCCTGTCTTGGCCAATCAATGTGCAGGGATTACAGGCATGAGCCACTGTACCTGACTGAGGGAGTCTTGAAATTACTGCATGTAAAGTAAGATACCATCCCACCTATCTATTATTTATTTATTTATTTATTTTATTATTATTTTTTAAGACAGAGTCTCCCTCTGTTGCCCAGGCTGGAGTGCAGTGCCTCGATCTTGGGCCACTACAACCTCCACCTCCTGGGTTCGAGTGATTCTCCTGCCTCAGCCTCCCAAGTAGCTGGGACTACAGGCCCGTGCCACCACGCCCGGGTAATTTTTTGTATTTTTAGTAGAGATGGGGTTTCACCATGTTGGCCAGGATGGTCTCAGTCTCTTGACCTCGTGATCTGCCCGCCTCAGCCTCCCAAAGTGCTGGGATTACAGGCGTGAGCCACTGTACCTGACTGAGGGAGTCTTGAAATTACTGCATATAAAGTAAGATACCATCCCATCTATCTATTTATAATATAACCAATGTAAGGAAGAGGACCTACATCCACTCTTTTTTCTTTTTCAGGAATAGAAAGTCTATTTGGTAGTAGGGGCAGAATAAAACCAGCCCTTCTTTAGGCTTAGAAATTGCCCTTAATGTCTTGAAGAGGTACACTGTAAAATAAACCTCTAAACTAACAAGAACAGACCAGTCTGATATTTCTGAACTGTATTTTCCCCCAAATATTACTTACACTAGCATCCTTCAGATCACTCAGTAAAACAACTACCTGCATTGATGTAGGGATGGTAAATGGAAGGAGACTAGTCTCAAAGTTATCCATTGTGAAAAAAACTTGTTTCCTGAAATAAACAATAAATAAGTTAAATTAGGATAATGTCACACAAGGAAAGAAAAAAGACAATAGAGGTACTCTAAAATGTCTCCATTCAAACAAAATTTGTATTGTAACCAGGAGTCATTTAGATATAATTTACTTATTTTGCATAAATAAACCTCTGTAGTCCAGGTGTTTGACTTCCAGAAATAATAGTTTAAATGTGTGAATACATCAAATATAAAACTATATAAAATGTACATTGAGTGGCAGGATGGACTTCAGTTTTATAATTTATATGCCCCTAGTTCCACTAACGTAAATAGTTTTAGACAAGGAATGTGTATATAAGAAATAAACAATTTGTTCCTTCATATGGGAAACTTTTAAATAGGAAAAGGCCATCCATGAACATGGTATATCATTTCATTATCCAGATCTCCTTCCCCAACTCCCCAGTAAATTTTATGGTTTTCAACAGAAAAGAATTACTGAGTTGGCCAGGTGCGATGGCTCATCCCTGTAATCCCAGCACTTTGGAAGCCAAGGCAGGCAGATCACCTGAGGTCAAGAGTTCGAGACCAGCCTGGCCAACATGTTGAAACCCCATCTCTACTAAAAACACACATAAAAATTAGCCTGGCATGGTGGCGCACACCTGTAATCCCAGCTACTCGGGAGGCTGAGGCAGGAGAATCGCCTGAACCTGGGAGGCAGAGGTTGCAGTGAGCCAAGATCATGCCACTGCACGCCAGCCTGGGCGACAAGAGTGAAACACTGTCTCAAAAAAAAAAAAAAAAGATTTACTGAGTTAATTCCTATTCCTTTTAAAGTTTTTGTTGCCATCATGAATGGTATTTCTCATAATAGCCTTTAAAAAAGAGAGAGAGAGAGAGATGGATGGCCAGGTGTGGTGGCTCATGCCTGTAATCCCAGCACTTTGGGAGGCCCAGGTGGGTGGATCACCTGAGGTCAGGAGTTCGAGACCAGCCTGGCCAGCATGGTAAAAACTCTGTCTTTACTAAAAATACAAAAATTAGTCGGGCGTGGTGGTGCACACCTGTAGTCCTAGCTACTTAGGAGGCTGAGGCAGAAGAATTGCTGGAACCCAGGAGGCGGAGTTTGCAGTGAGCTGAGATTGCGCCACTGCCCTGCAGCCTGGGCAACAGAACAAGACTCCGTCTCAAAAAAAAAAGAGAGAGAGAGGGAGATGGGTCTTGCTATGTTATCCAGGCTGGTTTTCAACTCCTGGGCTCAAGTGATCCTCCTGCCTCAGCCTCCCAGCCATAATTATGTTTTATAATTGGTCATGGCTGATTTATAAAAGAGCTGTTGATGACAGAGACGGTCTCTGTCATCCAGACGGGGTACAATGGTGTGCTCATGGCTCACTGTACCCTCGAACTCCTGTGCTCAAGTAAACCTCCTACCTCAGCCTCCCAAGTAGCTGGGACTACAGGTGCACACTGCCACCCCCAGCTAATTTTCTTTTTTTTCTTTTTTTTTTTTGAGACAGAGTCTCGCTCTGTCGCCAGGCTGGAGTGCAGTGGTGCGATCTCAGCTCACTGCAACCTCCGACTCCTGGGTTCAAGTGATTCTCCTGCCTCAGCCTCCCGAGTAGCTGGGACTACAGGCGGGCACCATCACGCCCAGCTAATTTTTGTATTTTTAGTAGAGACGGGGTTTCACCATGTTGGCCAGGCTGGTCTCGATCTCTTGACCTCATGATCCCCCAACCTCGGCCTCCCAAAGTGCTGGGATTACAGAGGTGAGCCACTGCGCCTGGCCCACCCCCAGCTAATTTTCTGTATTTTTTTTTTTGTAGATACTGGGATCTTGCTATATTCCCAGGCTGGTCTTGAATTCCTAGCTTCCAGCGATCCTCCAGCGATCCTCCTGCCTTGGCCTCCCAAAGTGCTGGTACTATAGGCATGAGTCACTGCACCTGGCCTCCGGTCCCCTTTTTGATGCTGCCAGACTGATGTCTTGAATACAAACAGAAGTCATGCAGCCCCACATCCTCCACTACCCTCAGGGTGAGGGTAAGCATCCTGGCATGGTGGACATACCTGGTTTCCTAACCTGCTACCCTTACGAACTCACGTGCATGCTGGGCATGGTGTTTTTATTCCTTTGAATGCTCTGCTCTAAGCCCATACACATCTGGTTGCTCCCACCATCCCAGTGAACTCCTATTCATCCTTCAAAACCCAGTTTTGTCATCAACTCCCCAGTGGAAACTTCCTAGGCATTTTTTCCTGAGGCATCCCAACAGTGCTTATACCAAGCATCTTTGACAGGTGGTACCACACTATACTGCAGTTGTTTTAGTTACTGGCTGATCTCTTCATTGCCCTTCCTCCAATTCCAGCCCCTGACTATGGACTGCCTACAGGCCAGCAACTAGCAACACAGGGCAGAGCCATCTTCTTTACTGTTTGTTGAACGAATGAATGAGGGCAAATCTAAAGATTTAATTTAAAAGGAAGGTAACAGTACATAAAATTGCCGCTTACCCTAGATATAGTGCTATATTTTTCTCGCAAGGATGTTTAATCAAGCGTGTTGTTGTAGGTTGAAAATACAGGCGGTCCTAGAGAGATAATCACAAAATCTTAATAATATCAATAACCATAAACAGCTGATAGAAATAATTTTTTTTTTGAGACAAGAGTCTCACTCTGTTGCCCAGGCTGGAGTGCAGTTGCACGACCTTGGCTCACTGCAAGCTCCGCCTCCCAGGTTCACACCATTCTCCTGCCTCAGCCTCCCGAGTAGCTGGGACTACAGGCGCCCGCCACCATGCCCGGCTGGTTTTTTCTATTTTTTTGTAGAGACAGGGTTTCACCATGTTAGCCAGGATGGTCTCGATCTCCTGACCTTGTGATCCACCTGCCTTGGCCTCCCAAAGTGCTGGGATTACAGGCGTGAGCCACCACGTCCGGCCAGAAATAATTTTTAATACGCACTATTATCAACATAAAGGGTGAAATCTGAATTAGGTAGGTGGAATGTACCAATGTCATTTTCCTGTTTTGACCTTGTACTATGATCATGTCAGATGTGACTGCTGGGGGAAGCTGGTGGAAGGGCTTGGGACCTCCCTGTACTGTTTTTGCAACTTGCTGTAAATCTATAATTATGTCCAAATAAACAGTTTTTTTAATTCACAGGGTGGGCCAGGTGCGGTGGCTCACGTCTGTAATCCCAACACTTTGGGAGGCTGAGGCAGGAGGATTTCTTGAGGCCAGGAGTTCGAGACCAGCCTGAGCAGCACAGCAAGACCACATCTCTACAAAAAACATAAAAATTGGCTGGGCATGGTAGTGCATGCCTGTAGTCCCACCTACTGGGGAGCCTGAGGCAGAAGGATGGCTTGAGCCCAGGAGTTTTAGACTGCAGTGAGCTATGATCTCAGCACTGCACTACATCCTGGGCAACAAAGAGAGACACTGTCCCTAAAAGAAATGATAATTTACAAATTAAAAAAATTCAGGCCAAACACAGTGGCTCACCCCTGTAATCCCAGCACTTTGGGAGGCCGAGGTGGGCAGATCATGAGGTCAGGAGGGAGTTCGAGACCAGCAGGGCCAACATGGTGAAACCCCGTCTCTACTAAAAATACAAAAATTAGGTGGGTGTGGTGGCGCACGCCTGTAATCCCAGCTACTTGGGAGGCTGAGGCAGGAGAATGGCTTAAACCCGGGAGAAGAAGGTTGCAGTGAGCCAAGATTGCGCCACAGCACTCCAGCCTGGGTGACAGAGCAAGACTCCATCTCAGGAAAAAAAAAAAAAATTAACAGGGTAATTATTCATATCACACCTCATACCTATACATGTTACTATTTGTTTACAGATGATTAGTTATTTGAAAGGCCAGAGAATGATGAATATTAACATGTTAGAAACCAGTCACTTGAAGATTGTTTCAAAATGCTGACACCATTTTGAAATTATGCATTTTTTTTTTGGCTCTGTCGCCCCAGGCTGGAGTGCAGTGGCACGATCTTGGTTCACTGCAACCTCTGCCTCCTGGGTTCAAGCAGTTCTCCTGACTCAGCCTCCCGATAGCTGGGATTACAGGCATGCGCCACCGTACCTGGCTAATTTCTGTATTTCTAGTAGAGACAGGGTTTCACCATATTGGCTAGGCTGGTCTTGAACTCCTGACCTCAGGGATCCGCCCGCCTCGGCCTCCCAAAGTGCTGGGATTACAGGCATAAGCCACCTCACCTGGCCAAAATTATGCAATTTTGTCAATAGGAAACGAATTTGAACTGACAGAATATTTTTTCTTCATGCATTTTAAGCATGAAGTAAACTGACATTTCCTGTGACATTACATGAGGTAAACAAAGTAACAGGGTTTGCTTCTACTGTTACTCTGCATTTTAAAATCTCCCATCAAGGCTGGGCATGGTGGTGAACGTCTGTAATCCCAGCACTTTGGGAGGCTGAGGCAGGTAGGTAACTTAAGTCCAGGAGCTCGAGACCAGCCTGGGCAACATGGCAAAACCTCGTCTCTACAAAAATACAAAAATTAGCTGGGCATGGTGGCACACACCTATAATCCCAGCTACTAGGGAGGGTGAGGCATGAGAATCGCTTGAGCGGGGGAGGCAGAGGTTGCGCGGTGAGCCGAGATTGCGCCACTGCACTCCAACCTGGGCAACAGTGCAAGACCCTGTCTCAAAAAATAAAATCTCCTATCTGAGAGAGAAGTAAACAGAACACTCGATAAAAACTCAGACCATCTTAGCTCTATTCCCACTTCTTCCTCTTGGCGTTGTTCAGATGACTTGATCTCTCTAAACTTGTTTCTCAGTGAAATGGGAAAGATTAATCCCTATTTCAAAGGGGAAAGAACTGTAAAGACTGAATGAAGTAATGATCTTAAATGCTTGACAACATGGGCACCCAACAAATACCAGGAAGTGTTACCTCTGATCCTGTACTTAGACAAAAGTGAAGGATGAATTTAAGCGTGGAGCCACATACCCCTTGAACGTCCTGTATGACATTAAACACTTTTCCTGTCCTCACCGTGCGAGAACTAGAAGTGATAAGAAAGACCATCTGTCAATTTTTATTGAATATTCAGCATGAATCCTCCTACTCAGCCACCTCAGGGTTAACCCTAAAGTATCTGTTCTTTTTTTGGGGGGACGGAGTCTCACTCTGTCGCCCAGGCTGGAGTGCAGTGGCACGATCTCGGCTCACTGCAACCTCCGCCTCCCAGATTCAAGTGATTCTCCTGCCTCAGCCTCCAGAGTAGCTGGCACTACAGGCGTGCGCCACAACACCTAGCTAATTTTTTATATTTGTAGTAGAGATAGGGTTTCACCACATTGGCCAGGCTGGTCCTGAACTCCTGACCTCGTGATCTGCCTGCCTTGGCCTCCCAAAGTGTTGGGATTACAGGCGTGGGCCACTGCGCCCGGCCAAGTATCTGTTCCTGATGCTTTTCGGGTTATAGGAGGCCCTAGAAAATTGGATGAGGCTGGGCATGGTGGCTCATGTCTTTAATCCCAGCACTTTGGGAGGCCGAGGCAGGTGGATCACTTGAGGTCAGCAGTTCAAGACCAACCTGGCCAACTTGTGAAACCCCATCTCTACTGAAAATATGAAAATTAGAGCCAGGTGCGGTGGCTCACACCTGTAATCCCAGCGCTTTGGGAGGTCAAGGTGGGTGGATCAGCTGAGGTCAGGAGTTCCAGATCAGCCTGGCCAACACCGTGAAATCTCGTCTCTACTAAAAATACAAAAAAGTTAGGCACGGTGGCTCACACCTGTAATCCCAGCACTTTGGGAGGCCAAGGCGGGTGGATCACCTGAGGTTGGGAGTTCGAGACCAGCCTGAGCAACATGGAGAAACCCTGTCTCTACTAAATATACAAAATTAGCCTGTAATATACAAAATTAGCGTGTGGTGGCGCATGCCTGTAATCCCAGCTGCTCAGGAGGCTGAGGCAGGAGAATCGCTTGAACCCGGGAGGTGGAGGTTATAGTGAGCTGAGATTGCACCATTGCACTCCAGCCCGGGCAACAAGAGTGAAACTCCATCTCAAAAAAAAAAAAAAAAACAGGCTGGGTGTGGTGGCTCACGCCTGTAATCCTAGCACTTTAGGAGGCCGAGGCGGGTGGATCACGAAGTCAGGAGATGGAGACCATCCTGGCTAACACGGTGAAACCCCGTCTCTACTAAAAACACAAAAAAATTAGCCGGGCGTGGTTGCGGCACCTGTAGTCCCAGCTACTCGGGAGGCTGAGGCAGGAGAATGGTGTGAACCCAGAAGGCAGAGCTTGCAGTGAGCCGAGATGGCGCCATTGCACTCCAGCCTGGGCAACAGAGCGAGACTCCGTCTCAAAAAAAAAAAAAAAAAAATTAGCTGGGCAGGGTGGCGGGCGCCTGTTATCCCAGATACTCAGGAGGCTGAGGGCTGAGGCACTAGAATCGCTTGAACCTGGGAGACAGAGGTTGCAGTGAGTTGAGCTCTCGCCACACTGCACTCCAGCCTGGGCGACAGAGCAAGCCTCCGTCAAAAAATAAAATTTGTATGAAACTCCTCTCCCAGAAACAGACATAAGTACACACAAAATGTAGAAATGATTTCTGAGAATTTATTTTTTCTTTTTCTTTTTTTTTTTTTTGAGACAGAATCTCGCTATGTGGCCCAGGCAGGAGTGCAGTGGAGCGATCTCAGCTCACTGCAAGCTCCACCTCCCGGGTTCACGCCATTCTCCTGCCTCAGCCTCCCGAGTAGCTGGGACTACAAGCGCCCGCCACCACACCGGCTAATTTTTTGTATTTTTGGTAGAGACGAGGTTTCACCGTGTTAGCCAGGATGGTCTCGATCTCCTGACCTCGTGATCCGCCCGCCTCCACCTCCCAAAGTGCTGGGATTACAGGCGTGAGCCCCCGCGCCCGGCCAAGAATTTCTAAAGGCTCCTTCACAGACCCCAGCTGAGGAAGATTATGAAGTCCTGCAACAAGGTATTCGGGGCTCCTTAAGGGAGTGTGTGGTGACTGGAAGGATGGTATAGTTTACAGCAGAGGTGCTCAATCTTGAATATGCATCAGAATCACCGGGGTTGCGGGGGGGGGTGTGTGGGGGGGGTCTTGATAAACCACCGTTTGCTGGGTCCCACTGCCAAGTCCCCGACACAGTAGGTCCAGGGAACTGCATTTCTAACCAATTATAATAAATTCCAGGTGATCTTGATGCTGCTGGTCCAGGGACCATTCTTTGAGAGCCTGTGTGGGGAAATGAGAGAACTGGATATAACCCACCTTTTCAGACCTCGAGACAAATCCTATTAGTAAATTTCACTGGAAAGTTTCTCCCACTTACTAGCTATGCGTTAGGCAAGTGTATCTTTAATTTTCCTAAGTATGCTTTCGTATCTATAAAATAAGGGTATTGGCCGGGCGCGGTGGCTCACGCCTGTAATCCCAGCACGTTGGGAGGCCGAGGCAGGTGAATCACGAGGTCAGGAGTTCAAGACCAACCTGGGCAACATGGTGGAACCCTGTCTCTACTAAAAACACAAAAAAATTAGCTGCACGTGGTGGCAGGCGCCCATAATCCCAACTACTCTGGAGGCTGAGGCAGGAGAATTGCTTGAACTTGGGAGGCGGAGGTTGCAGTGAGCCGAGACCGTGACATTGTACTCCAGCCTAGGCGACAAGAACAAGACTCCATCTCAAAAAAATAAAATAAAATAAGGGTATGGCTGGGCATGGGTGGCTCATGCCTGTAATCCCAACACTTTGGGAGGCTGAGGCAGGAGGATCACTGGAGCCTAGGAGTTCAAGACCAGCCTGGGCAAAACAGTGAGACCCCATCTCTCTCTCTTTTTTTTTTTCCTTTGAGACAGAGTCTCCCTTTGTCACCCAGGCTGGAATGAGATCTCAGCTCACTGCAACCTCCACCTCCTGGATTCAAGCGATTTTTCTGCCTCAGCCTCCCAAGTAGCTGGGATGACAGGCACCTGCCACCAAGCCTGGCTAATTTTTGTATTTTTAGTAGAGACGAGGTTTCATCATGTTGGCCAGGCTGGTCTGGAACTCCTGACCTCAAGTGAGTGATCTGCCCACCTCTGCCTCTCAAAGTGCTGGGATTACAGGCGTGAGCCACTGCACCCAGCCAGTGAGACCCCATCTGTACAAAAAATAATAATAAATAAAATAAAATAAGGTTAAGGAATCATTATGAATCTTCCTGTAAACATCAAATGAGGCCATACACCCTAAGAATACCGCTCACAGGTCCCTACTGAATGTGACAGTTTAGTCCAGATGGGAGTTCCCTGAGGGCAGGAACGGAGTTTCAGCAACTGGTCCCCATGGCAGGTTGGAGTATCCACTAACCTAACCTTTACTGAAATTTCAAAATGTGCTGGGTAAGGCTGGGCGCGATGGCTCACGCCTGCAATCCCAGCACTTTGGGAGGCGGGGGTTGCAGTGAGCAGAGATCGCGCCACTGCACTCCACCCTGGGAAACAGAGCAAAAACTCCGGCTCCAAAAAGAAAAAGAAGTGGGAGGGCTGGGCCCGGCGTGGTGGCTCACGCCTGTAATCCCAGCACTTTGGGAGGCCGAGGCAGGCGGGTCACGAGGTCAGGAGATCGGGACCATCCTGGCTAATACGGTGAAACCCCCGTCTTTACTAAAAATACAAAAAAAAATTAGCCGGGCGTGGTGGCGGGCGCCTGTAGTCCCAGCTACTCAGGAGGCTGAGGCAGGAGAATGGCGTGAACCCGGGAGGCGGAGCTTGCAGTGAGCCGAGATCGCGCCACTGCACTGCAGCCTGGGCGACAGAGCGAGACTCTGTCTCAAAAAAAAAAAAGAGGTAGGAGAGCTTAATATCGGGCTGGGAGGATGGGGTGGAGTAGGGTGAGCGAGGCGTCAAGTTCGATTCCTAAAAAGAGTAAAAGGAGAGCCTCAGTGAGGTTGGGGAGCAGGCCTCGGCTCCAAGATGAACCAGCACCCACCCGACCCCCGGCAGCACCCCAGCCCCAGGAGTCCTGGCAGCCCCACCGACAGAGCTGAGCTGTGACCAGCGGTCGGAGCCACATGGTCACAGCCGCCACCAGCATCAACATCAGCATCGACTTGGGCTTCCGCCGCCACCACTGCCCCTCAACCGCCACGGGGAGTCGCTGCACAATCCGAGTACGTGCACGCTGAAGCCCTGCGCATGCGCATCAATGAGTCCCGGGAGCGGCCCTCCGCGCACTGCAGCCCGGCGCTCCGCCTGAACCTTGAGCATGCGCAGACGAATACCGGGACGCCCAAATCCGCGTAACCCAAAGTGCGCTCAGAGCCTGAGCACGGGCACCCGGCCACCCGTGGCCAGTCTAGAGTCTGAGCATGCGCATGTTGTCCGCGCGCCTAAGCATGTGCACAGGTTGCTCATGAGTTCCTAAACGTTGCGTTTGCAACACTACCACTGTTTTGTACAGGCGCTGGCGCGTGCCCACAGCCTTCCACGTGACCGGAAAAGGCCTTCAGCGCTTAAAGTGGGAGACCGGAAGAGGCGGAGAAGATCCGATGCTCGAACTCCGCCCCCTCTTCTCCGCGTAGGCCCAGCTACCTGAAGCCGCTGTTTCGGGCCACGCGCCCATCGGGTATCGAGGCACGCGCCGGGCGTCACGTGCGTTTCGCGGCGAGCGGAAATGACGCGAGTTGTGTGAGCCGCCAGTATGGCCGGGCTATGGCGGCGAGCACTGGCTACGTGCGACTGTGGGGAGCGGCGCGGTGCTGGGCGCTGCGGCGGCCGATGCTGGCCGCCGCCGGGGGGCGGGTCCCCACTGCAGCCGGAGCGTGGTTGCTTCGAGGCCAGCGGACCTGCGACGCCTCTCCTCCTTGGGCACTGTGGGGCCGAGGCCCGGCAATTGGGGGCCAATGGCGGGGGTTTTGGGAAGCGAGCAGCCGCGGCGGAGGCGCATTCTCGGGGGGCGAGGACGCCTCCGAGGGCGGCGCGGAGGAAGGAGCCGGCGGCGCGGGGGGCAGCGCGGGCGGCGGGGAAGGCCCGGTCATAACGGCGCTCACGCCCATGACGATCCCCGATGTGTTTCCGCACCTGCCGCTCATCGCCATCACCCGCAACCCGGTGTTCCCGCGCTTTATCAAGATTATCGAGGTAATGGGAGTCCCCGCCTCGGCCTCAGGTTTCCCACCTCTGCAAGCAGCGGGCTGAACCGTGGGATCACTTGAGCGCCCTCGTGTTTCGCAACTTTTTCAGATATGAAGTTTCTCGAAGGGTGCAGTTCGAATCCTTGTCTGCTCACCACTAGCTTGGGAACCTTGACCAAAGTCTTCTCCCTTTCGGATTTCTTAGGATCCGTTAGATGAGAGGAGTTGAACCCGATGAGCCTAGGATTATCCACTTAGAACCCCGGTCATAGAAATCCGGGGCCGGGAGGGACCTGAGTAGTGTTACGGCGCTGTTAGTTTTCTCCTTACTTGGCACGAGTTTTGTAATACCTCCTCGCCCCAGGCGCTCTGCCGTCTGGTTACGAGCCTCACTGGGATCAGAATTCATTCGTTTCTTAGACAAATACTTCTTGATTGCTTATTATTTGCCAGAGAGTGTTCTAGGTTCTGGGGATATGGCAGTGAACAAAACAGACAAAAATTTCTGCCTTTGAAGCTGGGCATGGTGGCGCGCGCTGTACTCCCAGCTACTCTGGCGGCTGAGGTGGAAGGATTGCTGGAAACCTGGAGTCCAGCCTGGTCAACATGGCGAGACCCTGTCTCTTAAAAAATAAATCTGCCTTGGAGCTTACATTCTGGCAGGATGAGATAGGCAATAAAGATGTTTAGTAACGATATTGTATTAGAAGGCAATAATTACGAGAAATAGTAGAGCATGGATGGGACAGGAGGCTTAGGAGGGTGTGAAGAGGTGGGTTATTCAGTGTGTTCTTGACCTCCTACCACGTAGCAAGTGCTGAGAATACTGTAGAGAACAAGTCATTCCGGTGGTAGAAATTAGATCATTTCAGACTAAGAGCCTTGGGGGTGGGGAGGGAGCAGGATGATGTAATAGAGAGAAAGCAGTGAGTGTAAGGAACTTGAGCTTTTACAGTAGGAAGGCCCCAAAAGCCTTCTCCTCCAGCTCCCCTTCCCTTAAAAAAAAACTACTGATGTGGAAAGTGGGATCTATGGGAAGGTTATCTCTTAACTGGCTGAGCAAGGTCACGCAGTGAGTCAGCCTCTGCGCTCACTCTCCAGACTCTTCTAAACAAATCTCAAGGATCTGTTGGGAAGGGAAAGGCCATTTCAGAGGGGCAGCAGCCAGTAGAGAGGGGACAGAGGGAGCTTCTCCAACGCTGCTCCAAGTTTTTTTTTTTTTTTTTTTTTTTGAGACCAAGTTGCACTCTGTCATCTAGGCTAAAGTGCAGTGGCGCGATTTCAGCTCAGTGCAACCTCCGCCTCCCGGGTTCAAGTGATTCTCCTGCCTCAGCCCCCTGAGTAGCTGGGATTACAGGCGCCCGCCACCATGGCTGGCTAATTTTTCTATTTTTAGAAGAGACAGGGTTTCACCATGTTGCCCACGCTGGTCTCGAACTCCTGACCTCAAGTGATTCACCCGCCTCAGCCTCCCAAAGTGCTGGGATTGCAGGTGCGAGTCACTGCGCCCGGCCCCAAGGCCTTTCCTTGATGTTGAGTACTGGTTACTGATGCAGGCCCCCAAAGCAAGACCTTGTGGGGTCCTATCCTAGCTCCATAACGTTCAGCAAGTTATTCCTTTGGCTTCCATCTTCTCATCTGTGACCTGGACATGCTAGTGTCTTATTAGAGTTGTTGTGGGATTTAAATGAGGCCATGTGGGCTGGGCACGGTGTCTCACATGTTTAATCCCAGCACTTTGGGAGGCTGAGGCAGGAGCATAATTTGAAACCAGTATGGTCAACATAGACCCTGTCTCTACAAAAAAAAAAAAAAAAAAAGAAAGAAAGAAAAGCCGGGCACAGTGGCATGCACCTGTCTTCCCAGCTACTTGGAAGGCTGAGGCAGGAGGATCACTTGAAACTGGGAGATCAAGGCTGCAGTGAGTCATGGTGTCACCACTGCATTGCAGCCTGGGCAACAGAATGAGGCCCTGCCTCAGCAATAACGTGATGCTGTTTCCTCTTTGGTGTACTTCTGACATTTCAGGACTCTGCCCCGGAGGCCTTTTTCCCATCCTTGACTTCACCCCTGGCAGTTCTCTTTACCCTCCCGGGTTTCTGGGCCCAGGATGGTGTTCATCAGGCCTGGTCCCCTCCGTTCTGCAGAGTGACAGATGCCCCTTGCTCCGGGTGCCTGAGCAGAGAGATGATTCTTCTAAGAGAGTTCAGACTGCCCACGTGGAGCTAGCCAGGAGAGTTAAATGAGTGGCTGCAGATAGTATTTGGGAGACTGGCAGGTGGTTCTCATTGTATTTCTGGTTGATGATGCGTTGTAAATCATAAAAATGGATCCTGCCAAGGCCAGGAGGCAGATGCCAAGGATGCAGCTATCAGCTGTTGGCAGAGGGGAAACTGGGAGGCAACTTCTTTGGGACCCAGTAAATGTTTCTGAAATTGTTAGCAAAGCTTGATTTACTCTTCAGTTTGTACTTGACTTGTCTGGCCAACTTGCTCTAGAAGCTTCTCTCCTATTAGCAACTTTTGAGTAAGGAACAATGGCTCTTAATTTTTGGTGGGTATTAAAGAATAAATCATAAGTGTTAGAAGTAATAGTTTCTTTTAAAAACTAACTTCGTGGGCTGGGTGCGGTGGCTCACGCCTGTAATCCCAGCACTTTGGGAGGCTGAGGTGGGCGGATCACGAGGTCAGGAGATCGAGACCATACTGGCTAACACGGTGAAACCCCGTCTCTACTAAAAATACAAAAAAATTAGCCAGGAGTGGTGGCGGGCGCACGTAGTCCCAGCTACTCGGGAGGCTGAGGCAGGAGAATGGCGTGAACCCGGGAGGCGGAGCTTGCAGTGAGCTGAGATTGCTCCACTGCAGTCTAGCCTGGGCGACAGAGCAAGACTCTGTCTTAAAAAAAAATTGCTTCCCTCCTTTGTTCAGGTGTGCTCTGCTCTCGCCATTGTTCCATCTGCGAGGAGTACCCTTTCTTCAGAAAGTAAAATTGTCTTGCTAAGAAAACTTTTTGTCCAAATGCTAATTTTTCCTTACAGTACAGAGGTACAACCGTTCTGTCTCTAAACAGACATTTTACTGATAACAGTGGGTCACACACCCTCCTGTCAGGTGTTACCGACTTTCTTCCCAGAAAAAAACAAGTATGTATCTATAGTGTCAGGAATTTCTGGACCACAAGTTAAGAGCCTGTGTTAGGGAGTGAGTCAAAACACTGGCTCTCAAAGGATGGTCGTGGACCAGCAGCATCAGCATCATGTGATGCTCTTTTGTTTGAAATGCAGATTTTTGGACCCACCCTAGAACTGAATCAAAAACTCCAAGGGTGGGGCCCAGCAGTGAGCTGCTTAAAGTCCTTCAGGTCATCCTGGTGCCTGCAAAAGTTTGAGGGCCATTACCATATATATATATATTTTTTTAACTTTATTATATAATAAAGAATTAAAAAATTCAAAAGAAAATAGAGATGGGGTCTCACTATGTTACCCAGGCTGGTCTCAAACTCCTGGGCTCAAGCGATCCTCCCGCCTCGGCCCCACAGAGTGCTGGGATTACAGGCATGAGCTACCATTACCAGGCTAGCCAGGCCATTACCTTTAATCAAGGTCTGTCCAGTGAATTAACAAAGGCTTGAAAGAAATCAGGTGAGCTCCTTGCGCCTTCAAATGCTTCCTAGAAGACATCATTAGCCCTGAACCTGCCGTTGAGAATGTGCTGTGATCCTGGGGGTCTTGATCATTAATGAACAGCATATGATGTGATAAGGAAGTAACTGTCAATGAAAATTGGAGGAACCAGGCATGGTGGCTCATGGCGAAACTCCGTCTCTACTAATAAAACAAAAATTAGCGAGTGCAGTGGCGTGCGCTTGTAACCCCAGCTACGTGGTAGGATGAGTTGGGAGAATCGCTTGAACCTGGGAGGTGGAGGTTGCAGTGAGCCGAGATTGCACCAGTGCACTCCAGCCTGGGTGGCAGAGTGAAACTTTTTTCTTTTTTTTTGAGATGGAGTCTCGCTCTGTTGCCCAGGCTGGAGTGCAGTGGTGTGATCTTGGCTCACTGCAGGCTCCGCCTCCCCAGTTCACGCCATTCTCCTGCCTCAGCCTCCCGAGTAGCTGGGACTACAGGCGCCTGCCACCACGCCCGGCTAATTTTTGTATTTTTGGTAGAGACGGGGTTTCACCGTGTTAGCCAGGATGGTCTCGATCTCCTGACCTCGTGATCTGCCCGCCTCGGCCTCCCAAAGTGCTGGGATTACAGGCGTGAGCCACCGTGCCCGGCCTGAAACTTTATTTTTTTTAAAAAAAAAAAAGGAAGTTCTCAATCTCTGGAGTGGGTCACATTTGAATTACTTATGTTTATTCTGACATTAATAAAAGCAGAATGGTTTTGATTTTCAAACCAAGACAGTTTGCCCTGGACATCCCCTTTGAAGCTGGATGTTAAATCAGTTTCTGGGTTCTGACCATTCGTCTACTTTGAATTTCCTTTGGGAGTGGGGAAACCGCTAAGAAGAATCCAGCTGGTCACTTCTGCTCACTGTATTCACCACCACAGCCTCCTGGCCTCCAGCACTTTTTTTTTTTTTTTTTTCCTGGTTTAGGCGTTCCCAAACCATGTTGATTAGTATCCAGGATGCAATCAGCATATCCCCAGAGAATAATCTACACAGGGTTAGAGCGGCTCTGCTGTCAAAAAATGTCAGCTACAAAAGCTACCCTGGGAGGCCGGGCGTGGTAGTTTACGCCTCTAATCCCAGCACTTTGGGAGGCCGAGGCGGGTGGATCACAAGGTCAGGAGTTCAAGACCATCCTGGCCAAGATGGTGAAACCCCATCTCTACTAAAAATACAAAACAATCAGCCGGACCTGGTGGCGGGCGCCTGTAATCCCAGCTACTCAGGAGGCTGAGGCAGAGAATTGCTTGATCCCAGGAGGCGGAGGTTGCAGTGAGCTGAGATCGTGCCACTGCACTCCAGCCTGGGTGACAGAGCGAGACTCCGTCTCAAAAAAAAAAAAAAAGAAAGAAAGAAAAGCTACCCTGCGCTGCGTTTGGTGGCTCACGCCTATAATCCCAGCATTTTGGGAGGCTGAGGTGGGTGGATCACCTGAGGTCAGGAGTTCGAGACCAACGTGGCCAATATGGTGAAACCTCATCTCTACTAAAAATAAAAAAATTAGCCAGGCGTGGTGGTGCATGCCTGTAATCCCAGCTACTCAGGAGGCTGAGGCAGGAGAATCCCTTGAACTCAGTGAGGGTGGAGGTTGCAGTGAGCCGAGATCACACCATTACATTCCAGCCAGGGCAACAGAATGAGAATCTGTCTCAAAAAAAAAAAAAAAAAAAAAATCTACTCTGCATTTCACTTTGGGGTCATTGTCATGCTAGGTTAAAAATAAGAAGTTGGTTGAGCTGCTAAGAAGGAAAGTTCGTCTCGCCCAGCCTTATGTCGGCGTCTTTCTAAAGAGAGATGACAGGTAAGTGTGATTTTTTCCTTCATTCCCTTGTTGACGTTGCCCTAGAGTCCAGCTCGCCACAAGTCCTACTCTGTACTTTGCACCTTTGGCCCTTGACCCCAAGGAAACCAGGGAAGACCTCCAGAATAAAGGCCGGAAGCCACGCAGGCTACCTTTTCAGCCTGGGCTGAGAACTCAGCTTGTAGTACTAAACTTCATGCATTGTTAAGATGTGGGGAAAATTAACTTCAGGGACTCTTAGTGATGAAATGCTGCATGAGGCTACCTGAAAGTCGAGCTAGCCGCTCGGAGATGATGGCTCCACGTAGAAATGAGTTCCATGGGCCGGGCATGGGGTCGCACACCTGTAATCCCAGCACTTTGGGAGGCTGAGGCGTATGGATCACCTGAGGTCAGGAGTTCCAAAGCAGTCTGGCTGACATGATGAAACCTCGTCTTTACTAAAAATACAAAACATTAGCCAGGCGTGGTGGCAGGCACCTGTAATCCCAGCTACTCAGGAGGCTGAGGAAGGAGAATCGGTTGAACCTAGTAAGTGAGCCGAGATTACACCATTGCTCTCCAGCCTGGGCAACAAGAGCGAAACTCCATCTCAAAAAAAAAAAGAGTTCCGTGCATGCATTCGAAGCAGGCTCTGTGATAGCATAGAAGAGACTCATCAAAGTCCCACCTGGACCATGTCTTTGTGGCTGACTTAGCGAGGAGCCACCCACCCGGTCCTGTGACCACTGGGGCAGCCCTGACCTGGCAGAAGCTCCCCTAGGCTCTGGAGCTCCTGCGGGAGCCAAGGAGGCCGCTCTTGGTTTTCAGTAGCATTTGGTAGGGGCGTTTCTTTTCTCTCCCTCCTCCGTCTCAGCCAGAGACATCCTGCCTAGCATGAAAGCCATGTTCCAACATTCTTCTGTGCTCTTCTCCCACAGCAATGAGTCGGATGTGGTCGAGAGCCTGGATGAAATCTACCACACGGGGACGTTTGCCCAGATCCATGAGATGCAGGACCTTGGGGACAAGCTGCGCATGATCGTCATGGGACACAGAAGGTGGGTGGCTGGCAGGGGACAGTCGGGGGTGGGGGCAGAGTACCACGCGGGAGACCAGCCAGGATGCCTCAGGCCGCAGCATCAGCCTCTGCCCTGTCCGTCAGCCCCGCGGCTTTCTCACTAGCAGTGAGGCCAGAGCTGGGGGTGAGAGTGAGACATGTCACCTCTGGACCCCTCCTGTCTCAGAAAGTGGTGAGCTGCAGGGCTGGGCATGGTGACTCCTGCCTGGAATTCCAGCACTTTGGGATGTCAAGGCAATTGGATCGCTTGAGCCTGGAGTTTGAGTCCAGCCTGGGCAACATAGTGAGATCCCATCTCTGCAAAAAATATAGAAAAATTAGCTGGATGTGGTGGCTCATGCCTGTGGTCACAGCTACCCAAGAGGCTGAGGTGGGAGGATCGCTTAAGCCCAGGAGTTTGAGACCAGCCTGGGCAACACAGCAAGACCCTATTTCTATAAACAATAATAAAAAGTTAGATGTGACGGCATGTTCCTGTAGTCCCAGCTACTTGGGAGGCTGAGGCAGGAGGACTGCTTGAGCCCAGGAGGTAAAGGCTGCAGTGAGCTATGATCACACCACTGCACTCCAGCCTGGGCAGCAGAGCGAGACCCTGAGTTCAGGTAGTGCTAGCTGCTCTGAGGGGAGACGCAGACAGCGTGAGAGGTGGAGGTGGGTAGCTTTTGTGAAGTGCTTGGGGACAGTCTTTGCGATGGTGTCCTTGAAATCGAGACCTGAACGACAGGAAGGAGCTGCTATGAGCTGAGTCCAGGGCATAGAGTCTCGGAGACCAGCCTGTGCCCAGCCAGGCTGACACCGTTTTCGACAGGAGGCCCTGGGGCTTGTCACTGCAGCTTATCCACGATACTTAGGATGGGGACAGTGATGCACTGGTGTGGGATGCAGGGAATGCCTGAATCTGGCTGGAGTCTAAGGGGTGGAGGGGACACTGGTTGGGAGGCCCCGAGAAAGCGGCTCATGTCTCCAGCCTGAGGACCCTGTAGCCACCCTGTGGCTCCAGAGGTCTGGGCTCAGCAGGACCCTTGGACCACCTGTGCCACCGGGGAGGCCTCAGCCGGGTCCAGGGCAGCTCCCAGCCTCAGCGGCTGATTCACACCTGCCTTGCTCCCGTGTCAGAGTCCATATCAGCAGACAGCTGGAGGTGGAGCCCGAGGAGCCGGAGGCGGAGAACAAGCACAAGCCCCGCAGGAAGTCAAAGCGGGGCAAGAAGGAGGCGGAGGACGAGCTGAGCGCCAGGCACCCGGCGGAGCTGGCGATGGAGCCCGCCCCTGAGCTCCCGGCTGAGGTGCTCATGGTGGAGGTAGAGAACGTTGTCCACGAGGACTTCCAGGTCACGGAGGAGGTGAAAGTGAGTCCGTGCGTCACGCAGGGCGGCCACAGCCGCCTCCCCCACGGGCTCCCTTGAGCCGTTCCTGCAGTCTCTCCAAGGAGTTATCTCCCACCCTGAGCCCCTTAGGAAGGGTCTGGCCTGTCTGGAACTCAATTCTAATGGAACATAGAGGGTGCTTTTCCTCCCAGAGGTCTTCGGAAGACTCTGGGATGGGAGAGGCACAGGAAATTCGCTGGAGCCTGTAGCTGCTCAGGAAGGAGACAGGGTTGGAACCCAGGTCCAGCCCCAGCCCGTGTCCCCTGTGCCAAAGCCTCCAGCGGTTACCAAAACACCTTCCAGCCCTGGCTTCTTCCCACCAAGCCTGGGAGGTTGGTACCAGTGGTTGCAGGACAGGAAACAGCCTGTTGGCCACCCTGATCCCCCAACCTAGGCCGTCCTGCCTGCCTGGTGGCACAAGGAGTCAGCTTCCGAGGTGGGTAGGCTCTTGGCGGTGCCACCTGCCCTCCCGCTGTAGGGACAATCAGCGAAGCTAACCAAAGGCCTGAAGCGTGTCAGCTCCTTACCTGTGTGCCTGGTGTCATTGGCCTCCTCCCCAGGTTGCTGCAGGGCCTAGGGGGAAGTGCTGTGAGCAACTGGTGATGTCTGCTGTGGGCGCTGGCAGGGGTGGAAAGTCCTGTCCACAGGCCCACCTGGGTTCTTGAGGTTAGCACTTCTTTTTTTTTCTTTTTTTTTTTTTTGAGACGGAGTCTCGCTCTGTCGCCCAGGCTGGAGTGCAGTGGCGTGATCTCGGCTCACTGCAAGCTCCGCCTCCCGGGTTCACGCCATTCTCCTGCCTCAGCCTCCCGCGTAGCTGGGACTACAGGCGCCCGCCACCACGCCCGGCTAATTTTTTGTATTTTTTAGTAGAGACGGGGTTTCACTGTGTTAGCCAGGATGGTCTCGATCTCCTGACCTCGTGATCCGCCTGCCTCGGCCTCCCAAAGTGCTGGGATTACAGGCGTGAGCCACCGCGCCCGGCCGAGGTCAGCACTTCTATCCTGCCCCACTACCCCCTGCGAGGTTTTTTTTTTTCTTTCTTTTTTTTTTGAGACAGAGTCTGGCTCTGTCAACCCAGGCTGGAGTGCAATGGAACGATCTCAGCTCACTGCAATTTCCACCTCCCAGGTTCAAGTGATTCTCATGCCTCAGCCTCCCAAGTAACTGGGATTACAGGCACGTGCCACCACACACGGCTAATTTTTGTATTTTTAGTAGAGACGAGGTTTTACCATGTTGGCCGGGCTAGTCTCAAACTCCTGACCTCGGGTGATCCGCCCACCTCAGCCTCCCAAAATGCTGGGATTATAGTCGTGAGCCACTGTGCCCGGCCACCTGTGAGTATTGAGCACTTGAAGTAGAGCTGCTGTGGCCAAGGAACAGAATGGAACATTTTATTGGCTGGGTGCAGTGGCTCATGCCTGTCATCCCAACACTTCTGGAGGCCAAGGAAGGAGGATCACTTGAGCCCCGGAGTTCAAAACCAGCCTGGGCAATATTGAGACCCCTGTCTCTACAAAAAAAATAAAATCCCTGGGCATGGTGGCACACACCAGTGGTCTAACCTGTGGGAGGATCGCTTGAGCCCAGGAGGTTGAGGCTGCAGTGAGCTGTGATCACATCACTGCACTCCAGCCTGGGCAACAGAGTGAGACCCTGTATCTAAAAATTAAAATAAAAAAGTTAAGGCCGGGCGCGGTGGGCTCACGCCTGTAATCCCAGCACTTTGGGAGGCCAAGGTGGGCGGATCACCTGAGGTCAGGAGTTTAAGACCAGCCTGACCAACAGGGAGAAACCCCATCTCTACTAAAAATACAAAAAAAAAAAAATTAGCCAGGTGTGGTGGCTCATGCCTGTAATCCCAGCTACTCGGGATTACTGAGGCGGGAGAATTGTTTGAACCTGGGAGGCAGAGGTTGCGGTGAGCCGAGATCGCACTATTGCATTCCAGCCTGGGCAACAAGAGCAAAACTCTGTCTCAAAAAAAAAAAAAAAGAAAAAATTCAGACAGCCACCAGCGGCTACACTGTCTTGGGCAGCTCAGCACTGGAGCATTCCCTGTGAGAATCTTGCAACGGGGAAGACAGCGACCAAACTTACAAATGTGATTAGAACTGGCAAGACTCCTTAGGGGCAGCGAACTTGTTCTTTTTTTTTTTTTTTTTTTTTTTGAGATGGAGCCTCTGTCGCCCAGGCTGGAGTGCAGTGGCGTGATCTCGGCTCACCGCAAGCTCCACCTCCTGGGTTCACACCATTCTCCTGCCTCAGCCTCCCCAGTAGCTGGGACTACAGGTGCCCGCCACCACACCCGGCTAATTTTTTGTGTATTTTTTAGTAGAGACGGGGTTTCACCGTGTTAGCCAGGATGGTCTGGATCTCCTGACCTCGTGATCCGCCCGCCTTAGCATCCCAAAGTGCTGGGATTACAGGCGTGATCCACTGCGCCCAGCTGAACTTGTTCTTAAAGCAAGTGCCCCGGACCTCCAGTGGGCCTGTTCTGGTGCCTTCTACCAGGGTCAGCTCAGACAGTTCAGCGTCAAAGCCAAAGACTAGAGACCAGGTGATTACGGTTTCTTTGGAGACAGAGTCTCACCCTGTCACTCAGACTGGAGTGCATTGGCGCAATCTTGGCTCATGGCAACCTCTGCCTCCTGGGTTCAAGCGATTCTCCTGCCTCAGCCTCCTTAGTAGCTGGGATTACAGGCACCCACCAAAGTACCTGGCTAATTTTTTTTTTTTTTTTTTTTGGTATTTTTAGTGGAGATGGGGTTTCACCGTGTTGGCCAGGCTGGTCTTGAGCTCCTGGCCTCAAGTGATCCACCTACCTCTGCCTCCCAAAGTGTTGGTGTTACAGGTGTGAGCCACCGCGCCCGGCCAAGACCAGGTGATTAAAATTTGGTTGTAGGCAGGTGCAGTTGCTTATGCCCGTGGTCCCAGCTACTCCGGAAAATGAGCGGGGAGGATCGCTTGAGCCCAAGAATTCAAGGC
The DNA here is from genome assembly GCF_029281585.2 of Gorilla gorilla gorilla. Taxonomy (NCBI): domain Eukaryota; kingdom Metazoa; phylum Chordata; class Mammalia; order Primates; family Hominidae; genus Gorilla; species Gorilla gorilla. The sequence continues at coordinate 11,498,434 of NC_073244.2, read as the reverse complement.
TGCAGTGAGTCATGATTGCAGCCCTGCACGCCAGCCTGGGTGACAGAGCAAGACTTGGTCTTTTTTTTTCTTTTTTTGAGACAGAGTCTCGCTCTTTCGCCCAGGTTGGAGTGCAGTGGCGCGATCTTGGCTCACTGCAAGCTCCACCTCCTGGGTTCACGCCATTCTCCTGCCTCAGCCTCCCGAGTAGCTGGGACTACAGGCGCCCGCCATCACGCCCGCCTAATTTTTGTATTTTTTAGTAGAGACGGGGTTTCACTGTGTTAGCCAGGATGGTCTCGATCTCCTGACCTCATGATCCACCCGCCTCGGCCTCCCAAAGTGCTTGGATTACAGGCATGAGCCACCCCACCCGGCCAAGACTTGGTCTCTCAAAAAAAAAAATAAAGGAAAGAAAACACAGTCTCTTTTTTTCCCCCCAAGATAGCTTGTCCTAAGGACAAGGCTCTGAGGGGTAAGGAGACAGGGTTTGGTTTTAGTTTTGACTCTCTTGGTCCTGTGTCCCTGGGACTGGTGAGTCCACCAGAGACTGCACTCCTCCATCTCCCAGGCCATCCGTGGCCAGGGCCAGTTGGTGGAGGGGAGGGAGTGATGGAGCTGGTGGGTGGGGCTCCCAGGGCCATGCCTCCCACCCACCCCACCCCCTGCTGGAGCACTGTTGGGCCCCAGTGACCTGCCCCCATACTTGGCAGGCCCTGACCGCAGAGATCGTGAAGACCATCCGGGACATCATTGCCTTGAACCCTCTCTACAGGTGGGCCTCTGTGCGGGCAGCTGGCCAGGCGGGGGCAGCTGGCCAGGCGGGGGCATCTCTGCAGCTCTTTCTGCAGCTGGGTGGGTAGGGGGCTTCCTCAGCGTCCTCCTGGGAGGAAACCTTGCCTGCCCCAAGGAGTGGCCTGTGTGGAGGAGCCTGTTGCCCACTGGGGCATGGGGCAGGTGGGAGGCCCGGGGCCGACTCAGCAGGCCCAGTTTCCTTGTCCCCTTCTGCTGAGGCCGGAAGCTGTTGGTGGCATTGGCTGGGGGAGTGGGGAGCAGACTGCTGAGGTGAGGTCACTGCACGGCTCCTGTGGTGGCTGCACGTGAGGATGCTGCATGCCTTTCCAGCCCAGGACGGGTGGCCCTGAACTCTGGAGAACAAGCAGCAGAGCTGGCTCCCAGCGAGCACCCCTAGACCGTGCCCATAGCTACAGGGGACAGGGACCCTGAGGACCGGGTACCCGTTTGGGGGCTGCACTGCAGCAGAGCGTGAGGCCCTGGCCACCGAGGCAGCTCCCTTTGTCCCCCAGGGAGTCAGTGCTGCAGATGATGCAGGCTGGCCAGCGGGTGGTGGACAACCCCATCTACCTGAGCGACATGGGTGCCGCGCTCACCGGGGCCGAGTCCCATGAGCTGCAGGACGTCCTGGAAGAGACCAATGTGAGTGCTCCTCACCTCCACAGCCCCCCACGCCTGGCTGCACCCCACCTCCACTATGCTCCGCCCATGCCCGGCTGCCCCTGTTCCTCCTCAGCTCCCCCATGCCTGGCTGCCCTTGTCCCTCCACTGTGCACCATCCACACCCAGCTGTGTGTCCCTGGCTCTGTTTTTGAGATGATTTCCCGCTGCGTGTCTTGGTCCACATCCATCCGCCTTTCGGTGGCTTCATAGCCTTCGGTTGGGAGTCACCGTTGCGGGTTCAGTGGGATCCTCTGGGCCGTGTACCCGGGGCGTTGCCAGTCTTTTGCTGTTGTGAGCAGCACTCCTGAGAGCGTCCCCATGCACGCAGCTGGAGGGCCTGCGGAGTATCCGTAGGATGCGTTTCCAGCACAGGATTTGTTGGGGCAGAGGGCACGCATGCCTCTGTGCTGGGTGCAGCATGGCCGGGTGCAGCATGGCCAGGTCCTCCCGGCAGCATCTCTCAGGGTGCGCATTTTCCCCCAACCTCGGCCCTACACGCACAGATGCCGACTTCTGCTCATCCTTTCTGTCCTCCCTGTCTCGGCAGATTCCTAAGCGGCTGTACAAGGCCCTCTCCCTGCTGAAGAAGGAATTTGAACTGAGCAAGCTGCAGCAGCGCCTGGGGCGGGAGGTGAGCCCGCGGCTGAGGCGCAGCCACTATTGGGGGCCTTCCCGTCGGGTCACGTGACATCAGTCAGGCTCTGGAGCACACGGAGGGACCGGTGGCATCGGCCAGGGCAAGCCAAGAAGGCCTGTCTGGGTTTTGAGGGCTTCGTGCCATCATCTGCTCTGTCATCCTGGGCTGTGGAACTCTCCGCATTGAACAGGGAAGCTTAAAGCTGGTCCCAGTGTAACGAGCCCAGGGTGGAGCAGTCTCAGGACCGTCCAACATTAAGGGAAGAATTCCTTTGCCTTTGTAATCTTGGGGACAGTGTTGGAAATTGGAAAGCAGCCTGGGAAAAGTGAAGATGCTGTTTCTTAAGACCCAGCCATTGAGGCTCGCTGTCATGATTTTCGGCAGATCACAGCCTGCCTGATGGCTGGTCACCTCACAGTCGTAGCATTTTTCAGAATTTTTTACTTTAAGACAGGGTCTCAGTCGGCCACCTAGGCTGGAGTGCAATGGCGCAATCTCAGCTCACTACAGCCTCCACCTCCAGGGCTCAAGTGATCCTCCCACCTCAGCCTCCCGAGTAGCTGGGATTACAGGCGTGCAACACCACACCGGCTAATTTTTGTATTTTAGTAGAGACAGGGTTTCACCATGTTGGCCAGGCTGGTCTTGAACTCCTGGCCTCAAGTGATCCGCCCGCTTCAGCCTCCCAAAGTGCTAGGATTACAGGCGTGAGCCACCGCGCCTGGCCCCATCTCTACAAAAAATTTTAAAATTAGAGCCAGGTGTGGCAGGTGCCTGTGGTCCCAGTTACTCAGAAGGCTAAGGCAGGAGGATCGCTTGAGCCCAGGAGGTGGAGGCTACGGTGAGCTATGATGGTGCCTTTGCACTCCAGCCTGGGCAACACAAGTAGACCCTGCCTCAAAAACAAAAGAAGATGGAAGGAACCAAAGGCTTTGTGCTCTGGGTTTCGTTTCTTTTCTCTCTGAGTCCTGGGGGAGCAGAGGGTCCCCATTCGTCTGGGGACACACGCACTCACCCACCTTCCCGGACCCAGGGCCTGATGGCAGCACCTCACCCCACAGGTGGAGGAGAAGATCAAGCAGACCCACCGCAAGTACCTGCTGCAGGAGCAGCTAAAGATCATCAAGAAGGAGCTGGGCCTGGAGAAGGACGACAAGGATGCCATCGAGGAGAAGTTCCGGGAGCGCCTGAAGGAGCTCGTGGTCCCCAAGCATGTCATGGATGTTGTGGACGAGGAGCTGAGCAAGCTGGGCCTGCTGGACAACCACTCCTCAGAGTTCAAGTGAGTGCCAGGCCCGGGGTGGCCCAGCCCTCGGGTGACCCCTCCTCAGCCCCCATCTTAGGCAGGCCAGGGGACCCAGCGGGGTAGCCCTGTGGCACCTTCTTGCTGTGGCAGGTGCGGGCTGGGAGGCACCCAGTGAGCATCAGCCCTGTTCTGGGCAGGACACGTCATCACCATCTCCATTCTACAGGGAAATCGAGGCTCAGGGCTGTTGAGTTGGTGGCCAAGGCCTGTGAACTGGTAGGTGGTGCCACGGATTTGAGCCCAGGGACGTCTGGCTCTAAGCCAGGGCTGCTTTTTTTTTTTTTTTTTTTTTTGAAATGGAGTCTCGCTCAGTTGTCCAGACTGGAGTGCAGTGGCACAATCTTGGCTCACTGCAACTTCCGCTTTGCGGGTTCAAGCAATTCTCCTGCTTCAGTCCCCCGAGTATCTGGGACTATAGGCATGCACCACCACGCCTGGTTAATTTTTTGTACTTTTAGGAGACATGGAGTTTCACCATGTTGTTCAGGCTGTTCTCGAGCTCCTGACCTCAAATGATCCGGCTGCCTTGACCTGCCAAAGTGCTAGGATTACAGGCGCGAGCCACCGTGCCTGGCTTTTTTTTTATTTTTTAAGACAGAGTCTTGCTCTATTGTCCAGGCTGGAGTGCAGTGGTGCAATATTGGTTCACTGCAACCTCCACCTCCCAGGTTGAAACAATTCTACTGCCTCAACTTCCTGAGTAGCTGGGATTACAGGCATGCACCACCACACCCAGCTAATTTTTAGTATTTTTAGTAGAGATGGGGTTTCGCCATGTTGGCCAGGTTGGTCTCAAACTCCTGACCTCAAGGGATCCGCCCACCTTGCCCTCCCAAAGTACTGGGATTACAGGCATGAGCCACCACGCCTGGCCTAAGCCAGGCCTTCTCGCCAGGACCAGGAGTCCCCATGGCTGTCTTTCCAAGGCTACCCCTGGCTTCTGTTGCCCCTTCGAGAGTCAGCCAGGAAGTGACCATGCCTTCCCGCAGCACTGGCCTTGCCCGGGGGCCACTGTCCTGAGCATGCCATGAGTCAGGGTGGCCGCCCCAGGTTTGAGGGCCTCAGGTACCTCTGAGATCCTTTCAGCCATGCCCACGTCCAGCCAGGACAGAACCCACCTGACTGCTTCCCATGCAGCATGCTCTGTTTTCAGCCCAGGAACCAGTTGTCACGCCAGGGCAGCTTCTAGGCAGAAGTCCCCGGGGCAGGGCTGGGCAGGGCTGGGCAGGCCGTAGGACAGCGCTTAGAGGGAAGGCACGAGTTTCTTTCCTGGCTGCTGGGCCAGGACCCCGCCTCAGATTTGAATGTCACGGTCGCCGGAGTCTCTCCCCCAGGGCCCTGAGAGGCACTGGTTGCGTGCGAAGGCTGTGGCTTCCCCTCCCAGCACACCCCGATTTTGGTGAGTGGCCTGTGAGCTCCCATGGCTGCTCCGACGGTGCCACAACTTAGTGCCTTACACAATGCCGAGCCCTGAGATCCCGCTGTGGGCCGGGCCCGTCCCTCCCAGAGGCTCCAGAGGAGAATCCGTTTCCCGCCTTTCCCAGTATCTGGAGGCGCCTGCATCCCTCGGCTCGGGGCCCCTTCCTCCTTCACAGCCACAGCGCAGCCTCTTCCAGTCAGTCTCTCACCTCCCACCTCCTGTCGTGAGGACCTGGTGAGGACCCTGGGCCCCCTGGGTCACCCAGGATGCTCTCCTGTCTCGGGGACCTTCACTCAGCCCCATCTGCAGTTCCCTGCTGCCATGTGAGAGGCCTGTGCCACCGCCTCCTGTGGGGGGAAAATGTAGATGTTTTCGGGGTTCTTCTGTCTCCCAGCGAGTGCCTCAGCTGCCCTTGGGCTGGTGGAAGTACCTGCTCAGACCGGGCCTTGTCCTGCAGAAGCAGATAGCTCCTTCCCCCAGGAGCTGAGAGGGTCTGTAAGGCGGGTTCTGTCCTCAGGTCCTGGGAAGTCACGGGGGACAAGCCCTCAGTACCTGCGTGTCACCAAGATGCCTGCAGCAGGCTGCCAGCTACCTCTCCCACCCAGAATGCTCTCCGCAAAGTGTCACTGCCTGTGTCACTTCCACAGTGACTTCATGTGTCTCTAAACTCCAGCATCCGTGTGGCCCAGCTGGCCTGTCCCAGTGCGTCTCGTATGCCAGTTTGGTGGCAGTGCACCCTGACAGTGTCTGCTCATGGGGCCACCTGGCCCTTCCTCGGAAGCCTTCCTCTTCCTCTTCCCCAATCCTGCCATGCGCCCTTGCAGCCCTCACTGACTTGCTCCTGGCCCGTAGTGGCTGCTGCTCACAGCTGCACGGCTCCCAACTCGGGGACCAATATGGAGTTGCCCTCCCAACCTTCAGCGTCACTCTCCCGGCAGGGGACCTGGCCTCCATTTCCCCACCTGCCCTGGGTCAGGCCTTGTCCCATTTTCTAAGCCTCGTCCCCTCTGTGGTTCTGCTCACTCAGCCCTGGGCAGAAGCCAGTGCCGTCTTGGCTCTCCTGATGAGTCAGCAGTGGACCTCCGGCCATCTCCTCCTTCCTGCACTGGGTGCTTTGGACAGGGCAGTTTGTAAATTTTTTTTTTTTTTTGAGATGGAGTCTCACTCTGTTGCACAGGCTGGAGTGCAGTGGCACGATCTCGGCTCACTACAAGCTCTGCCTCTCGGGTTCATGCCATTCTCCTGCCTAAGCCTCCTGAGCAGCTGGAACTACAGGTGTCCGCTGCCACACCCAGCTAATTTTTTGTATTTTTAGTAGAGACAGGGTTTCACCGTGCTAGCCAGGATGGTCTCGATCTCCTGACCTTGTGATCCGCCTGCCTCGGCCTCCCAAAATTCTGGGATTACAGGCGTGAGCCACTGTGCCTGGCCTGTAAATTGTTTTATAGAGATGGGGTCTCGCTGAGTTGCTCAGGCTGGTCTTGAACTCCTGGGCTCAAGTGATCCTCCCACCTGGGCCTCCCAAAGAGCTGGGATTACAAACGTGAGCCACCGCACTCAGCCCCACACATGGTTTCAAGCCCCTTGCAACCACCCAGCCAAGTCCAGCAGAGACACGGGCAGCTCGTGAGCTCCACTCAGCATCTCTCCATCTGTCCCCTGGCAGTGTCACCCGCAACTACCTAGACTGGCTCACGTCCATCCCTTGGGGCAAGTACAGCAATGAGAACCTGGACCTGGCGCGGGCACAGGCAGTGCTGGAGGAAGACCACTACGGCATGGAGGACGTCAAGAAACGCATCCTGGTGAGCCCAGTGTCTGGCCTGTTGTGGATTTGCATGTGGGTGCCCGGGCCCAGGACTCTGTGTGCTGTGGGTTGAGATTTCAAAGGAGCCCCCTGGTGAATTCGTAGGCCTGGGGGTGCTGGTTGGGGGGATCCCAGCGGAGGGAGCATCCTGCCCTGCCCCCGGGGGCTCGAGGATTTCCCAGGTGGACTGAAGTCATGCCTGATGGGCCGGGCATGGTGGGGCTGCTTGTAGTCCCAGTTACTCAGGAGGCTGAGGCGGGAGGATCACTTGAGCCCAGGAAGTTGAGGCTGTGGTGAGCTGTGATCATGCCACTGCACATCAGGTTGGGTGACAGAGTGAGACCCCCATCTCTACAAAAAATTTTAAAATTGGGGCTGAGCGCTGTGGCTCATGCCTGTAATCCCAGCACTTTGGGAGGCCGAGGTGTGCAGATCACCCGAGGTCGGGAGTTGAAGACCAGCCTGACCAACATGGAGAAACCCCATCTATACTAAAAATACAAAATTAGTTGGGCGTGGTGGTGCATGCCTGTAATCCCAGCTACTTGGGAGGCTGAGGCAGGAGAATCGCTTGAACCCAGGAGGCAGAGGTTGCAGTGAGCCCAGATCGTGCCATTGCACTCCAGCCTGGGCAACAAGAGTGAAACTCCATCTCAAAAAGGAAAAAAAAATTGTTTTAATTAGCCTGGTGTGGTGTTGCGTGTCTGCAGTCCCAGCTACTTGGGAGGCTGAGGTGGGAGGATTGCTTGAGCCCCGGAGGTGGAGGCTTCAGTGAGCTGTGATGTACCACTACACTCTAGCCTGGGCGACAGAGCAAGACCTTGTCTGAAAACTAATTAATTTTAAATTAATTTTTAAAATATCACTCCTGAGACATTGGTAACCAGGCAGGCAGGTGGGAGTCAGAGGTTAAAAAACAGGAGTCAGAGCCTGGGCGTGGTGGCTCACACCTGTAATCCCAGCACTTGGGGAGGCCGAGGCGGGTGGATCACAAGGTCAGGAGTTCGAGACCAGCCTGACCAACATGGTGAAACCCCGCCTCTACTAAAAATACAAAAAAAGTAGCCGGGCATGGTGACTCACGCCTGTAATCCCAGCTACTCAGGAGGCTGAGGCAGGAGAATTGCTTGAACCTAGGAGGCTGAGGTTGCAGTGAGATGAGATCGCACCAGTACACTCTAGCCTGGGCCACAGAGCAAGACTCCATCTCAAAAAAAAAAAAAAAACAGGAGCCAGAGGCATTGGTGGACTGCTTCTCTGGGTTGGACCGGAGAGTGTGGAGCATTTGCGGTCTTCAGGGTCCCGGAAACCGCTGAACGGGCCTGGCACTGCTGGGTGGCTGCGGTCTCCTGGCACCTAGTTGTCCTTTGGTGTTAAATTGTTAAATGGAGCCCTTGTCACAGGCTGCCCCTCCCCGTGGCCAGTGGCAGCTCTGATGTGCTCAGCCTCCCGGACAATCCTGGTCCCTTCTCGCAGCCCTCAGACGTCTGAAAGGCAGTGTGCAGGTGGCGAGAGTCATGCGCGGGTCCCCGGCTTCCCCAGCTCATGTGCCCACTGAACCTGCCTCTGTCTGCAGGAGTTCATTGCCGTCAGCCAGCTCCGCGGCTCCACCCAGGGCAAGATCCTCTGCTTCTATGGCCCCCCTGGCGTGGGCAAGACCAGCATTGCCCGATCCATCGCCCGCGCCCTGAATCGAGAGTACTTCCGCTTCAGCGTCGGGGGCATGACTGACGTGGCTGAGATCAAGGGCCACAGGTAGGCCTGGCCTGACAGCTCTCCCCACGCACTCCCCTCAGCTGTGCTGCCGGGCTTCGTCTTCTCCGGTCACCCTTTAACATCTGGTAGAGCAATCCGGGTTGTGGGCAACCGATTCCACTCACGCTGGAGTAACTGAAAAGTCCAGCCATGTGGCGGACTTCAGGCCCGGCTGATTCCAGGTGCTCAAACAGCGCTGGCAGGAACCTCCATGGTTTGACCCCTGGGAGAGAGACTTCTTGGGCCGGCCCTCAGCAGACACCCCCGGTAGTTCCAGCTCAGGACCTGCAATGCCCGGGCTAGAGCTGCAGGGCCGGCGTTTGCCGTGCAGATGCTGGTCTATGTGGGCTGTGGCTGATGCCCCAGGACTAGGGGTGGGGTCGGCTCCACCCCCCACCCCGAAGCCTGTGGGCTGGAGTCAGGAGAGACGGTCTCCAGTGAGGACCGGGCTGCGCACACCAGAGAAACCTCGGCGCCTCTGTGGGCTCACTCCTCCCGGCCAGCCTCAGGCCCAGGAGCAGGGGCCACGGCCCTCAGAGTTCAGCGCCCTCCCACCTGACCCTTTGGGTGGACAGCCGGGCGCGGCTTTTCTGGGGCTTCCCTCCTCGCCAGCCTCTGTAGACAGCGGTTCTTTGGAAACTGTAGCCTCAGTGAGAGCCGAGTGTGAGGCGTCTGCTGAGTCCGCCACGTGTTTCCGTCCTGCAAGGCATTCACCTGAGTCCAGGTTTAAAGTGAACGTTTCTGCCTTCTCTAAAAACATCCCCAGCTCTGGACCTCCCGGCTCAGGCCTTCCTAGCATCTGCCCGCCCGCTGCAAGGGTGACAGCATGCTGGCCCGCGCAGTGTCCAGTCCCCAGGGGGCGGCCACTCTGACCAGCCGGGAGTTGGGAGGAGCTGGAGGAGGTGGGGCCAGTGCAGCTTTGGGGGTCCCAGATTGACTAGGGGGTGGGGGCCCAGAGGGGTGGGGGTGTGGGGGGGACAGGAGACCTGTTTTGCAGGCCCTTGGTTGGGCTGGGGTCTGAGCAGGAAGGAGCAGCTGGGTGAAGGTGGAGGGGTGGGTGTGGGGGGCGCCCAGTCCTTCCTGGGCAAGCGGTCTGAAGTGGTGGCGAAGCCTCTTGGACCCTGGTTCAGGGATGGCTAGAGGTGCAGGCAAGGCCCACTCACTGCCAGAGGAGAGACCCTGGCGGGGTTCTGAACAAGCCTGGACCACCTCTGGCCTTGGGAGGGAGTCACCAGGTAGCGGGGCTGCGGGGAGGGCAGGCTTGGGCAGGCGTCTGCGCTGACGTCTCTCTGGGTTCCTGAGACAAGGACAAGGACAGGAGACTGGCTGCGGGGAGATGGATCGTTGTTGATAACAGCAGCAAAACCCTCCTTTGCCTCCAGCTCTCCAGGGCTCCCACATTCCTTGGTCAAAGCCCAAGTTCTCACTGCAGCCCACAGGACCCTGCATGACCTGCCCCACCCCCTCCTCTCTCTCCCTCTCTTCTTCCTCCCCCTCCCTCTACCCCCTTCCCTCTCCCCACTTCCCTCTCCATCTCCTCCCTCTCCCCCCTCTCCTCTCCCCCCCTCCTCCCTCTGCCTCAGTCTCACGGCCTCCTCGCTGTTCTTCTAACACACCAGGCGTGGTCCTGTTTCAGGGCCTTTGCACAGGCTGTGTCCTGGGCCTGGAACACGTCTCTCAGACCCTCACGTGGCTCTCTCCTCACCTGCGTTGTTCGGGGCCTCTCCCTAAGACACTCCTTAGCCCCCTGCACACTTAAAGTGTCACACACATCCCAGTGGCATCTCAGTCCCTCCATCCCTGCCTCCCTGTGTCTTCATCCCACAGACAGAGCCTTCCTCACTGCCTCTCGTGGGGCCTGTGATTCTTCTGTCCCTGCTGCGGGCCGGGCCCCTGTGCTGGGGCAGAGCACAGAGCTTGCAGGAAGCCCTCCTGAGAGCCAGTGCTGGCCATGGCTGGTACCACCCCAGCCCTTGAGGGATGAGGCGTGCCTGGCGTCCCTCAGTGAGGAGTGGGGGCCTGCTGCCAGTGCCTGTCTGGCTTTCACCATGGTGTCAGCTGAGGGATGGGACTGAGGGAGATCTGGCTTTGAATCAGTGACCCCGGAATCTGAGCTGGCGAGTCAGGGCAAGTGACCAGCGTGCCTGCAGGTGCCACACATCCGGCGGCTGCCAGCATTTCTGCCTCCCGCATCATGGCCACATCTTGTGGGGCTCCAGGTGGCCTCTCCCCTGTGGCCCTGGAGGGTGCATGGTGTCGTCGTGGCCGAGCCAGGCTACCCAGTGACCTCTGACCCCGCTGTGCACCCACAGGCGGACCTACGTGGGCGCCATGCCCGGGAAGATCATCCAGTGTCTGAAGAAGACCAAGACGGAGAACCCCCTGATCCTCATCGACGAGGTGCGTGCGGAGAGGCCCGGAGACCCCCTAACCCAGAGCCCCAGGCAACCCTGACCAGGCAATGCCATGCGCAAGATGAAGCCGAGCCCTCTGGGTCCTAGGATCCCCAAGCCAACTCAGGGGCCGTCGCCGTGACGCTGGCCCTGATGGCACAGACGGGTCCCTCCCACCCACAGCCACGCCCAGCAGGCTGCCCATCCAAGGCAGAGTGTGGGTGCTGCTCTCACTCGGGGCCTCCCCAGCCCCGACCCCGAGGTCTCCCCATTGGGCGGGCTGGCCAGGGGTACGGCGAGGGGCACCACCTGCTGTCTGCTGCCCCAGGTGGACAAGATCGGCCGAGGCTACCAGGGGGACCCGTCGTCGGCGCTGCTGGAGCTGCTGGACCCAGAGCAGAATGCCAACTTCCTGGACCACTACCTGGACGTGCCCGTGGACTTGTCCAAGGTGGGGGGCCTGTCTGGGGCCTGGGCTTGGTGGGGAGGGTAAGCGGCCAGTCCCCAGCACCTTGCCGCCGCCCCCAGGTGCTGTTCATCTGCACGGCCAACGTCACGGACACCATCCCCGAGCCGCTGCGAGACCGCATGGAGATGATCAACGTGTCGGGCTACGTGGCCCAGGAGAAGCTGGCCATTGCAGAGGTAAGCCCAGCCCCTCCCCACTGCTGTCCCCTTCCCAGAGCAGGGGGCGCCCCCCAGAGCCTGCAGAGGCCGTGCCTCTGGGAGCTCCTGGGCCCGGGAGAGACAGGTGGGACCTGCGGCCGAGAGGAACAGATGGGGCCGTGAGAGACACACCAGACGCTTGCGAGCAGCTGCAGTTGGCGTGAGTGGGCGCAGGTTTTAGGGCCTGGGACTGTCCAAAACACCACCCACCACCGTCAGGCCACACGGCCGCCAGCTGTCATTGCCACACACTCCGTCTCCCGGGGCCTCCAGGCTGCCCCATGGCGGGGCCCCCACCTGGCCCAGAGTGTAGGGAAGGTTTCTGGCAGCCGGAAGCAGTGGGGCCTGTGGCTCCCACCCAGAATGAGGCTTGGAGGAGGAGTGGTTTCAGTGAGGAGCATGCGGGGGCCCGTATTTCTCATGTGTTTTTTTTTTCTGCAAAGGGGTTGAGTGCATTTCTCCCCTAGGAGCCCTTTGACAGCCAGTGGTGGGCACTGGTCCCTGCCCTTGAGGCCCTCCCAGCATCCTCGTGCCCCCCCCCCCCAGCATCCTCGTGTCCCCTGGGGGCTTCAATGCCCACTGCTGGGCCCAGTTCCCAGCCTGACTTCTCCAAGGGACGGGCCTGTAGTTCCTGGGGAACTGGGGGGCATGGGGATCCCTCAGGGCATCAGGAGTGCCCCCCAGTATCAGTGGCAGATGTAGAGTGGCTTGCATGGCTCTGTCCGTCTCACAGATGCCCTCCCCCATGCCATTAGAGCTCAGAACTGTGGCAAGAATCGTGTGGGGCTGTGGGTGACCCTGGAGCCCCTGACCCAGTCCCCTTCCTCATGTGCTGAGGGCAGCAGCCACGTAAACCAGTCAGCCACCCTACAGGCCCTGGGTCTATGTATGGGGCCAGCCCATGGGGCAACCAGGAGGCCTTCCTGGAGGAAGCGGCATCTAAGATACCATTGGGGGATAGGAAGTGGATCCAAGCAGAGGATGCAGCACAAGCAAAGGCCTGGGGCCTCTGGGCATGGTGGGTGGCAGGGCGGGGTGTCCAGGCCCTGGTTTCACCATCGGGGACCTCGTTCCCAGGCCAGGGTCTGGGGGCCATGGGAGAGGCATTGGCTCCCAGGTTCTGGACTGAGCTGGTGGGCAAGGTCCCTCCAGACCCAACCCTGACGTTCGCCCTTGCAGCGCTACCTGGTGCCCCAGGCTCGCGCCCTGTGTGGCTTGGATGAGAGCAAGGCCAAGCTGTCATCGGACGTGCTGACGCTGCTCATCAAGCAGTACTGCCGCGAGAGCGGTGTCCGCAACCTGCAGAAGCAAGTGGAGAAGGTGAGCGGCCGCCCCGCCCTCCTGGCACCTGCCGTCCACCTCACCATCCCACACTGATCACCCCACCTTTCCATGCCCATCACCCCACCTTCCTGCACCGTCACCCCACCTTCCCGTGCCCATCGTGTTGCCCTGACCGCCCAGGTGTTACGGAAATCAGCCTACAAGATCGTCAGCGGCGAGGCCGAGTCCGTGGAGGTGACGCCTGAGAACCTGCAGGACTTCGTGGGGAAGCCCGTGTTCACCGTGGAGCGCATGTATGACGTGACACCGCCCGGCGTGGTCATGGGGCTGGCCTGGACCGCAATGGGTGAGCGTGGTGGCGGGAGAAGACCCCAAAGCCATTCCCATTTCTACCCGAGAACAAGCAGGTCCCACCTTGTACACCTGTGCAGTGGGCCTCAGGTGGCTCTGAACGGCCTCTGGCGGGGGGGTGGTGTGCGGGGAGCCCAGGGGGTCTGGGCTGAGGGAGGGGAAGGCTGTGACACACGGGGGTGGCAGCACACCATGGGCCTTATTGATTTGGGTGACACTTTGATAGGCTTACAGGTGAGGACAAGCTCATCCAGATGGGCCTTGGGGCCACCACGCACAAAGGAGGCGAGAGGGCAAAGGGGATGGTACGGGAGGGGCTGGAGAAGGGCTTGTGTCTGTCTGCAGGACAGCGGCAGCTGGGCCTTGCAGCCCTGGGCGTGTCCTCTGTGGCTGGCAGCTGCTGGGGGCTGCCCTGTGGGGCGTACAGAGCCAGGAACCCGCAATGCAGCAAACGTAGAGGCCAGCGTTGGCTCATGATGGGACACCAGCCCCTGCCCAGGGGCACCAAGATGCTAAACTGGGGCAGGAGCGGTCAGAGTGGCCCCGAGGGGTGGAGTGAGCACCGGCCCAGGCTCCGAGGCCTCCCGTGTTCACAGCTCCACACCTGTTTCAGGAGGCTCCACGTTGTTTGTGGAGACATCCCTGAGACGGCCACAGGACAAGGACGCCAAGGGTGACAAGGATGGCAGCCTGGAGGTGACAGGCCAGCTGGGGGAGGTGATGAAGGAGAGTGCCCGCATAGCCTACACCTTCGCCAGAGCCTTCCTCATGCAGCACGCCCCCACCAATGACTACCTGGTGACCTCACACATCCACCTGCATGTGCCCGAGGTGACCGCGCCATCCGCTCCCACCCAGTCCCTGGGCTGCTGGCCACCTGCTCACCCACTTTCCCCACATGCCTCCACAGGGCGCCACCCCCAAGGACGGCCCGAGCGCGGGCTGCACCATCGTCACGGCCCTGCTGTCCCTGGCCATGGGCAGGCCTGTCCGACAGAATCTGGCCATGACTGGCGAAGTCTCCCTCACGGGCAAGATCCTGCCTGTTGGTGGCATCAAGGAGAAGACCATTGCGGTGAGTGTCCTTGTGCCCACCCCACAGCACTGGCAGGGCCCACACCACCACGGGACAGGCCCAGTCCCCGCCATGCAGCCTCTGCCTGGGCCAAGGAGAGGGAAGCCCTGGGCTTTGGAAGCAGGTCTCTCTGGCCTGGAGCTGGCCTTAAGCTCACCGCCCTAGCTGCCTTCTCCACAGCAAGTCTTGTGGAGAACATTCTGAGCCTCCACTGGCTTCCCCAGTAGGATTGGGGGGGGAGGCTCCTGCTTCCCTTCCCAGGCAGCCCAGCGCCAAGGGAGAGGCTGGAGACGGGGACGAGGTTTAGGATTACTGGTGGCAGGGGTGTTTGGAGCCCCTGGCCCAGGGGCTGGCCTCTTCCAAGGGTGCTGAGCAGGTTGGAGCGCCACTGTCCCCACTCTTCCCTGCCTGTCCCCAGACTGGAGCACACTTGCCATGTATCTAGGAAGCCTGGTGGAGTCAGTCAGGAGATGCCACCATGAGGGAGGCATGGTCAAGTGGCTGTGACCACCTTGAACTGGACACCAGGCACAGACTTCCTAGATGATAAAATGGTGGAGGCAAATTGGGAGGCTCACTGTCCATGGAGGCAGTGTGCGGTGACAGTGGGAACTGCTGTCCTTTCAAGGGGCTGTGCCTGGCATCTACTCCAGATCTGTGTAGCCTCCGGAGGTGAGGGGGGTGACGCAGGGCCTGGGGGCAGAGATGCAGATGCTCACAGGAACCCCGTTCAGGCCCCAGACACTGCCTGACCCCTGGATGTGAGGCCGTGGGTGTGTGGCTCATCCAGAGCCCTGAGACTGCTCCCACCGCACGGCCAGACTTTCTAGATAAGGGGGTGGGGAGGCCCTGGCTCCTGCTCTCAGGCTGTTGGAGCCAAGGCCAGTGGTTTTGCCTTGAGCCTGTTTCCCCGTGGGAGACGGGGATCCTGGTGGGTTTTGGGACTTACTGCTTAGAACCAGGCATCACCGTGTGTCGCCGGTCCCCAGGAAGCCCTTTCGTTCCTGGAGGATAGCACACCTGCCGCCCTCCCACAGGCCCAGGCAGGGCTGACCCTGACTCTGCCCCCAGGCCAAGCGCGCAGGGGTGACATGCATCGTCCTGCCAGCCGAGAACAAGAAGGACTTCTACGACCTGGCAGCCTTCATCACCGAGGGCCTGGAGGTGCACTTCGTGCAACACTACCGGGAGATCTTCGACATCGCCTTCCCGGACGAGCAGGCAGAGGCGCTGGCCGTGGAACGGTGACGGCCGCCCCGGGACTGCAGGCGGCGGATGTCAGGCCCTGTCTGGGCCGG
The DNA here is from genome assembly GCF_029281585.2 of Gorilla gorilla gorilla. Taxonomy (NCBI): domain Eukaryota; kingdom Metazoa; phylum Chordata; class Mammalia; order Primates; family Hominidae; genus Gorilla; species Gorilla gorilla. Next base: position 11,483,005 of record NC_073244.2, on the reverse strand, counting down.
AACTGAGCGCTGTGGGGAGCGCGCCCGGACCTGGCAGCGGACCCCAGATCCCAGGGACCTCAATCGGCTTAATCAGAGTGTGGCATAGAAGCTATTTAATGATTAAAGTCATTTGCAGTACGGTGGCCTCCTCACCTGCTGCCCCGGGAAGGGTGGGCGGGCCACGGCTTTCGATTCACGACCAGGCAGCACCCGGAGAGGGTGTGGCTCAGAGCGGGCAACAGACAGGGGACTGCGGGCCCCCGACACACCCACACCCACCCACGGACAGCAGCAGAGCCAGGGCTTCTGTCAAGCTGTTCTTTATTTCAGGGAGAGGGCAGGGGAGGGGCTCAGTCTTTCTTGGCAGCAGCTTTCCTCATAGCGGCCAGTACGTTGCTCAGCTCCTCCCGCTTCCTCTTGGCGCGGATGTGCGTCCCCACCTGCCAGGGACGAGGCCGCCGTCAGCCCGGCCCTGACTCCCATCCCACCCCGCCCCGCCCCTCGGCCGGCAGCGCCCACCTACCCTTTTCTTGATAAACTTGAGGGCCCGTTTGTCCTTGGAGACCTTCAGTAACTCCATGGCGCGCCGCTCGTACGGGGCAAAGCCACACACCTCCCGAATCATGTCCCGCACGAACTTGGTGTGTTTGGTCAGACGCTGGGGGGGAAAGGGGCGGCCGTCAGGGTAGGGGGAGCCCTGCATTCTAGTTAAGCAGCTTCTCTCGCGCTGCCGCGATTTCCCTGGCTACTTCCTCCCCTCTGTGGGTAGCTGTGAGAACCAAGGTATTAACGCCTAGCGCTTTTCACCGCGCCCGGAGCAGCTCCCATCCTCCCTAAGTCCCACTCTCCGCAACACTGGCAGGACGCACCTGGAGTCTGGGCTGCCTGCTGAATAAAGGCGCCCAATACACTGACACACCTGAAATCCCTCAACCTCACACACCGCAACCTCGGGCCAGCTCCATGAGCGAACTCCTACTCCTGCGTCAGAACCCCAAACCCGCTGCCCGCTGAATAAAGGCGCCCGATACACTGACACACCTGAAATCCCTCAACCTCACACACCGCAACCTCGGGCCAGCTCCATGAGCGAACTCCTACTCCTGCGTCAGAACCCCAAACCCGCTGCCCCGCGCCGCTCTCAAGGTGCTCCCTCTGCCCCAGCGTGGATTGCACGGTCAGGAAAAACCCAGATGGGTGCCCGCCTTCGAGCACCAGGCAGGAAGTCGCACTCCCCCACCCCATCTCTTCCATTCAAGCCCCCCTTAGTTCTGCGCCCGAACGCGCGTTCTTTCAGGTCGAGAGCCTTTGCCCAAGCCATGCCCTCCGCCCTCCAAGAAACCCCCGACAACCTCCGCGCGGCCCCCGCACTCACCCCGCGGCGGCGGCTGTGCCTGGGCTTGCTCACGTTCTTGGTCACTTTGTGGCCCTTGTTGAGGCCCACGGCCATAGGGTAGCGTAGGGCCATGGCTGCGGACAGCGACGGGGAGAAGGGGCGGTGGTGAGTACCGGCTCAGTTCCCGAGGCCCAGAGCCCCGCGTCCCGGCTCCTTCAGCCTCGCTCACCACAACCAACCATCCTCCAACCTGCACAGAGGACCCGGGAGTCCGGATGGCGGCGGATACCGGCAGTGCGGGAAACCACTTACCTGCTGCTCTCCAAAGACGGCCGTGGCGGAAGGGCTGGCGCCGCGCGGAACTCTGGGATATCTACTCGGCTCACGAGGCGCAGGCCAGAGAGGCAAGAACGGCACGCGCTCCCCCTGGCGGCTGGAGTCTTCCCCGCCGTTGCGCTGAGCATGCGCGACCGAGCTCCCTGAGCATGCGCGTTTACTCCTGCGAGCCCGGGAGCTGGAGTCGGAACCAGTGGGGGTGGCTATGGCTGCTCTCCTCCCTCTGCCTGTGAATGAGTTCGAATCCCAACTCCGCCTATTTCGGGCCGACCCTGCATCGACGACATCACCTCTCAGAATTTCTTCACTTGTAGAGCGGGAATAATAATGCCAAACTGTATGAACTGTTAAAACGCCCATTAGGCCGGGCGCGGTGGCTCACGCCTGTAATCTCAGCACTTTGGGAGGTCGAGGCATGTGGATCACGAGGTCAGGAGCTCGAGACCAGCCTAATACGGTGAAACCCCGTCTCTACTAAAAATCCAAAAAATTAGCCAGGCGTGGTGGTGGGCACCTGTAGTCCCAGCTACTCGGGAGGCTGAGGCAGGAGAATGGCGTGAACCCAGGAGGCAGAGCTTGCAGTGAGCCGAGATCGTGCCACTGCACTCCAGCCTGGGCGACAGAGCAAGACTCCGTCTCAATAAATAAATAAATAAATAAATAAATAAATAGCCAGGCGTGGTGGCATGCTCCTGTAATCCCAGCTACGCAGGAGGCTGAGGCAGGAGAATTGCTTGAGCCCAAGAGGCAGAGGTTGCAGTGAGCCGAGATCGCACCACTGCACTTCAGCCTGGGCGACAGAGCGAAACTCCATTTTAAAAAAAAAGGTATTGGTTTTGTTATCAATTGGTCAAGCTCTAGACTAGGTCTGAATACAGCAACGTGTAATAGTGCCCCTTGGGGACATCTGATGTAATTTAGGTGGTGTAGGGATGGGACGCTAAATAACTGAATCGGGTGGCAGAAACACACAAGTTGCCAGTCTTTCTCCTTTAATGCTACTAATATACAAGGAGAGTCTCAATTTAGGGCTGCTCTAATTAGGGTTAGCGCTTTTATGTTTTTTCCAGACAGGGTCTTGCTCTGTCGCCCAGGCTAGAGTGCACTGCTGTAATCATAGCTTATTGCAGCCTTGACTTCCAGGGCTCAAGTGATCCTCCTGCCTTAGCCTCCTTAGCTGGGACCACAGGCATATGCCACCACACCTGGCTAATTTTTTAATTAAAATATTTGTTTGTGGCCGGGTGCAGTGGCTGACACCTGTAATCCCAGCACTTTGAGAGGCCGAGACAGGGGATCACCTAAGGCTAGGAGTTCGAGACCAGCCTGGCCGACATGGTAAAACCCCGTCTCTACTAAAAATACAAAAAGTCAGGCGTTGTGACCCACACCTGTAATCTGAACTATTTGGGAGGCTGAGGCACAAGAATTGCTTGAACCCCGGAGGCAGAGGCTGCAGTGAGCCTAGATCGCACCACTGCACTCCAGCCTGGGCGATAGAGTGAGACTCCGTCTAATAAATAAATAAATAAAGACAGGGTTTCACCATGTTGGCCAGGCTGGTCTCAAACTCCTGACCTCAAGTGATCTGCCCACCTTGACCTCCCAAAGTGCTGGGATTATAGGCGTGAGCCACTGCTCCTGGCCCTCTCAGCCTCCATTTCCCCACCTGTGAAATGGGATTGAGAGTCAAGGCCCCTGATCCACACACCCCCTCCCGCTGCCCGCTGGCTGCTAGCAAATTGGAATTACCAAGGAATTTGAACAACAGATATGCAAGAGAAGAAGAGTTTTTATTCTCGAACAAGAGGCTGGGTCCAGCTCAGAACACACTCTTTCCCTCCTCCTCCCGCTCAGACCCTGCCACCAGGTAGACGAACAGTGTAGACGCCCCTGCAGGTGTGAAGAGTACCAGAGACCCCAGCTAGGGGAAGCTGGCAGGAGTTGGGGAGGGGGGTTCCTCCCAGATGGAATGAATGGAAAGAATTAAATCAGGGACTTAGAGGCGCAGGCAGGAGATGGAGAGGGGTCCATGGGTGGCTCAAGGGTGGCGTGGCCTCTCTCAGCCTTAGTTTACTCATCTGCAAAATGGAAGCAGTCACGTCATCAATCATGGCCAAACAGGTGAGGCCTTGCAAGTCCCCGACAAAGGCGCCTAACACGGGGCACCTGCACCTCCCAAGCCGTGACTGGTTCCAGGTGCCCGTCGTTTTTCTCGGTTTTGCTTTTCTGTCTTGATGACTTCATCTTGGGCTGTGGCCACCCTCTCAGGGGTGTCTCTGTGAGTGTTCTGGCTCCAGGGACAGTTGGAGGGAGGAACATTGCCGTCTGGGACTGGAGGGGCAACCCCCGGTGCTCAGGCTGCAGCCGCGGCCGTGACGTTGAGCTCCTGGCGGATAAACCAGGCCCGCGGGCGCGGCAGCCAGCGCCGGAGCAAGCACAGCAGGCGGAAACGCCACGGGTAGAAGACGCCGGCCGCGCGCGTGGCGCCGCCGCGGATCACGGCCAGGGCTGCCTTGGGCCCCGGGGCCGCCTGGACCCTCGTGACTCCCCTGGGGACAGGAGGGCACGGTGGGGACTGCGGCTGGGTCTGGGCCATGGCCCCCAGCCCAGCCCCCAGCTTGTCCGGGCCTCACCTGACTGCCTCGGCGGCGGAGGCGCGATCTCGGAGGCCCAGGACGCACATGGTGATGGCCACGTTCACGTCCTGCACGTCCAGCTCCCGCCGCAGGGAGCCGAAGAAGCCGTCCAGCGCAAACTTGGCCGCCGAGTAGGGAGTGGAGAACGACGTGGGCACGCGGCCTGGGGGCGCGGACGGCAGCGGCTGAGTGGCTCCCCCTCGTCCGGGAAGCCTGCCCAGACCCTCCAGGCTCACCCGCATCGAGCTCCCCACTCCCCGTCCCGCAGAGCCGGGGCCGGGTGCACGCACCGAGCAGCGAGGACACCACCACCAGGGAGCCCTTGCTGTCCGTCAGGCTGGGCAGCGCCCGCGACGTCAGTTGCACGTAGCTCACAAAGTTTACCTGCAGGCGGCACTCGCGAGTCACCGGCAGAGGCGGAGCCCATGGGCAGGGCGGGGCCAGAAACCCAGAGGGCGGGGCCAGGGCCGGGTCAGAGGCGGGGCCAGAAACCCGGAAGGCGGGCCCGAGGGCGGGGTCAAGGCCGGAGCGGGGGCTTGGGCTAGGAGGGGCGTGGCTGGGGCGGGACGGGTGGAGATCCCGCCCTGGAGAAGGCAGAACCCGGACCGCGAAGGGAACGGACCACCGGTCCCTGAGATAGAGGGGCGGGCCGGGGCCGCGGAGGAGCGGAGCACCTGCATGAGCCAGCGAGTTGCCTGGCGGCTGCGGGCTCGCGTGCCGGCCGGGGCGCCGCCGATGTGGTTCAGCACGAGGTAGTCCAGCCCGCCTGGCCCAGAAACGCCGGTCAGCCCCGGAGGCCCCTCCCCAAGGAAACGATCAAACCCCGCCCCCGAGCTTAGCTCCACCCAGAGCGCTGGTCCAGTGAGCTCCGCCCCAGGTAACTCCCACTACGATCAAAGACACCCAGCCTTGGCCTTACTCCCTGGATCTAGCAAGGTTTGGTTCCCATTCGAGGCCCCGTTCAGAGCTCTTCCCCCAGACGCAATGAGACTCCACCCCGACCACGCCCCCAGTCCCCATTCGTCTCCGCCCTGAGACACCTGTTACTGTAGCCACACCCACAGCCCAATTCTGGTCCTGTCCCTAAGGCCTAGGCCACGGTCCCGGACTCCAGGCTTCAGGCCCAGCCCCTCACCCAGCTTGTCCAGCGCAAACTGCACCACGCTCTCGGGCGCCTCAGGGGAGGCCATGTCCGCCGCGATGTAGAAGACCTTGGGGGCGCCCAGCTTCCGGCAGTTCCCTACCACCTGGGGGGGGCCAGAGCTGCCCGTGGGCCTCTCCTCTACAGCAGCGCTTCCCCCTCCACCGCACCTGCTGGCCATAGGGAGGCCCCCGCCTGAAAACCCCTCCCCTACTCTGAGCCTCGGGCCCCATTCAACATCATTCCCAAAAATTTACCACTGCTTGAGGGGCGCAAAGTGGAGGCCCGCGGGCCAGAATGCTGGCCAATTTGGTGGTTAGTCAATCACCAACATCTAAAACAGGACATTTCACCTACAATTTCCTGATTGCTAGCTTCTCTTGAAATATTGAAAGGTTTGTGCCCAAGAGCCATACCCTTCCTTGAAGTAGCAATGGGCTGCTTGTTGCGAAGAAGTGCCCATCCTTCCCTTCGAGTTTAAGAACCCTGGCTATCAGCACAGGCCTGGACACTCAATACTCTCATTTGTTAAGAAACACTGCATCTTCTAGTCACCGTCTCACTGCATTGGCACAACATCCTAACCCATGAGAAGGTGGGTTTTTTTGTTTGTTTGTTTGAGACAGAGTCTCACTTTGTTGCCCAGGCTGGAGTGCAGTAGTGCGATCTCGGCTCGCTGCAACCTCTGCCTCCGGGGTTCAAGTGATTCTCCTGACTCAGCCTCCCATGTAGCTGGGACTACATGCTCGTGCCACCATGCCCTGCTAATTTTTTTTTCTTTTTTTTGAGACGGAGTATCGCTCTGTCACCCAGGCTGGAGTGCGGTGGCGCGATCTCAGCTCACTGCAACCTCTACCTCCCGGGTTCCAGCAATTCTCCTGCCTCAGCCTCCCCAGTAGCTGGGATTACAGGTGCCTGACACCACGCCGGCTAATTTTTTATTTATTTATTTTATTTTTATTTTTTGTATTTTTAGTAGAGACAGGGTTTCACCATGTTGGCCAGGCTGGTTTTGAACTCCTGACCTCAAGTGATCCGTCCGCCTTGGCCTCCCAAAGTGCTAGGATTACAGGCATGAGCCACCGTGCCTGGCCTAATTTTTGTCTTTTTAGTAGAGACCAGGTTTCGCCATGTTGGCCAGGCTGGTCTTGAACTCCTGACCTCAAGTGATCCACTTGCCTCAGCCTCCCAAAGTGCTGACTACAAGCGTGAGCCACCGTGCCTGGCCAGAAAGTGGTTTTATTGTCCCCGTTTTGCAAATGAGGAAACTGAGAGGCTCAGAGAGGTTAGGCGACTTGCCCAAGGTCACACGGGAAGCCTGGATCATTGCAGGGATTCAAACCCAGGCTCTCTTCCCACCCCCGACGAGCACCCCTACCATTCATCTAGACATGGGGTGGCTCACCTTCTGCAGGAGAGCCTCAGTGTGGGCAGTGAGCACCAGGTGGGAGCCCAGACGCGCGTAGTGATAGGCCAGCTCCTCACCAACACCAGCGTTGGCCCCTGTCAGCAGCACTCGCGCTCCCTGGAGGCTGGCTGGCCATAGCCGGGGTGGTCACTCTGGGCGGAGGACAGGACAGCTGGCCCGGTTTCTCCCTCCCTCAACCCCAGGTGCTCACCTGGGTCGAAGTTGTCATCCCAATAATAGGCGAAGAACAGGGCCCCCAGCCCTGTGAGGAGAAGCACCTTCATGGTCCTCTGTGGGCCTGCAGAGGGACAGGGGACAGAGGTGGCCGGCACAGGCCTGGCCCACAGCCACCCATGTTTGGTGGGTGTTTGGTGATGCCACCGCCTTGGATCCACGCCTTCCTATCCACCTCCACAGCCACCACCTGTCCAGGCCACCACAGTGGCTCCATGAACCACCGCACCTGCACCCTCCCCCTCCACCCTTCTCAGCCCTCTCCATCCGCACACCTTGCCTCTCCTGGACTGAAAATCCTTCCTGTTCCAGTTAGAATAAAAACCAGACTCCTTGGTGGCTACAAACGCCCTGTGTGGACCTGTCCTCCTTGCTCACTCCGCTCCACTAAAACAGACCCTTCACTGTTCCTTGAAACCAGCCAGTCACTATCTTGCCTCAGGGCCTTCTCATGGGCTGTTCCTACTGCCTAGAATGCTGTTCCCGGATATAACCCAATGGCTTGCTCTCTCACTTCTTTCAAGTCTCAGTGCAAAAGTGACCTCCTTCAGCTGGATGTGGTGGCTCATGCCTGGAATCCCAGCACTTTGGGAGGCTGAGGCGGGCAAATCACTTGAGATCAGGAGTTCGAGACCAGCCTGGCCAACATGGTGAAACCCCATCTCTATTAAAAATACAAAAATTAGCCGGGCGCGGTGGCAGGCGCCTGTAATCCCAGCTACTCAGGGGGCTGAGGCACACACATGCCTGTAATCCAGATACTTGGGAGGCTGAGGCAGGAGAATCGCTTGAACCTGGGAGGCAGAAGTTGTAGTGTGCCGAGATTTGCCATTGCGCTCCAGCCTAGGCAACAAGAGCGAAACTCCGTATCAAAAACAAACAAACAAACAAACAAAAAAAGAACAGTGACCTCCTTCAAGTGAGGGCCTCCTTTTTTTTATTATTTATTTATTTTATTTTATTTTATTTTTTTATTTTTGAGGCAGAGTCTCACTCTGTTGCTCAGGCTGGAGTGCAGTGGTGCGACCATAGCTCACTGCAGCCTGGACCTCTTGGGCTCAAGCAATCCTCTTGCCTCGGCCAATGGAGCAGCTGGGACTACAGGTGGGCGCACCAGCACACCCAACTAATCATCGTATTTTTTGTAGGGATGGGGTCTCACTATGCTGCCCAGGCTGATTTTGAACTCCAGGGCTCAAGTGATCCTCCTGCCTCAGCCTCCCAAAGTGCTGGGATTACAGGTGTGAACCACCGTGCCCAGCCCAAGGATCATTTGTTACTCATTTCACCATCCTTCTCTCCCTGTAGACCATCAGCTCCATAAGGGCAGGAAGGAAATGGAAATCTTCTATTTTGTTCACTATTGGGTCTTCTTCAGGGCCCAAAACTGTGCCAGGTACACAGTAGGTGCTCAATAGGTACCAGATTGATCATGGAGTGATATGAGGCACGTGGGAGGCGAGAGGTGAGGAAGCCAAGAGACAGCTCGCTCTCTGGAGACACCCAGAAGGCATTTGACACATGGGGCTGGGTTGGAGACAGAGGTGCCTGCGTCATCCAGATGAAGATATGATTTATGATTTCAGCTGTGGGAGCTGATTCACTAATTCCAGGGAGAAGGTGAAAGAGAGATACAGTCCAGGTTCTTTTTTTTTTTTTTTTTTTTTTTTTTTGAGACTGAGTTTCACTCTTGTTGCACAGGCTGGGATTACACTTTGTAATCCCAGCATTTTGGGAGGCCGAGGTGGGCGGATCACTTGAGGTTGGGAGTTCGAGACCAGCCTGACCAACATGGAGAAACCCAGTCTCTACTAAAAATACTAAATTAGCTGGGCATGCTGGCACATGCCTGTGATCCCAGCCAATGGAGCAGCTAGGACTACAGGTGGGTGCACCAGCACGCCCAACTAATCATTGTATTTTTTGTAGAGATGGGGTCTCCTGCTGAGGCAGGAGAATTGCTTGAACCCAGCAGGGCGGAGATTGCAGTGAGCTGAGATCGCCCCACTGCATTCCAGCCTGGGCAACAGAGTGAGACTCTGTCTAAAAAAAAAAAAAAAAAAAAAAAAGTCAATGGGACAAGGGGAAGGGGACTTCCAGAACCAGGAAGCTGAGACAGACCAGATGGAGCGGATCATTGAGGAGTCCCTAAATCTCCCATCTGTAGGTCCAGCCCTAGGTTCTTTGCCTCTGCTGTCTTCTGGGTGTCTCCTCCTGACAACCTCCAGGCCCCTTAGAACCAGCAGGACTCAATCCAGGCTCAGCATGTCACCCCATACCTGCTTCTCTTCCCAGCTCACCATCACAGAAATAGCCCCACTGTCCCCTGTCCCTAAATGGGAGACCCAGGTATTGTCCTCACCTCCTTCTATCCTTTCACCCCCATGAGTTCATGGTTTTCAGATCTTATCAGTTCTCCCTCTCCAGTCTCTCCCCAGCTGTCCCTTCCTCTCTCTCTCCAGGACTCCCAGATTGTCACCTCCCTCCTAGACCCTACCCCGGGCCTGACCACCCCCATCTTTCCTTTGGCCTCCCTTCCATCTCCCACTTGGTCTCCCCCACCTCCACACTGGCTTCCCCATGTCCATACTCATTCTCTCCCTGCCTCTTCTGTCAATGCAGCCAAAGGCGTCTGTGTCAAAAGCAACATGGCCATGGCCCTTCCTGCTCCAAACCCTCTCAGGGGTCCCCACTGCAACTGATGGAAACCAGGCTCCTCACTGCACCCCATGAGGCCCTGCAGGTATAGCCCCTGACTACCTGTCTATCCTCCTCTCCCACGGCCCCATCTATGAATCGTTCAGTTCTCAAAATAATGAACTCCTCACCTTTCCCAGACACACCAGGCATGCCCACAGCAAGAAACGAGCTTCCACCTTTTCCCCTTCCAGGGACAGCCCATGAAGCCCCTCTGCTCATCCCTCTTTCCACCCCCAGCTCTACACTGACTGCAGCAGCCCGGCAGGGGGAAGTGGGACCAGATGGACTGACGGGTGGACGGATGGGTGGATGGATGAATGGATAGATGGACAGATGCATGTATGGATGCATAGATAGAAGGATGGATGGGTGGATGGCCAGATGAATAGATGGATGGGTGGATGGATGGATGATGGACGGAGAGATGTATGGGTGGATAGATGGATGAGTGGATGGATGGATGAATGGATAAGTGGGGGGAACACATAAATGGATGGATGGATGGATGGATGGATGGATGGATGGATGGATGGATGGATGGATGGATGGACGGACGGATGGATGGATGGATGGATGGACGGATGGATGGATGGACGGATAGATGAGTGGATGGCCAGATAGATGGATGGGTGGACAGATGGATGAGTGGAAGGATGGGGGGAGCAGATGGATGAATGGATGGGTGGGTGGGTGGCCGGACAGATGGATGAACGGAAGTGTGGATGGATAGATGGAAGGATGGATGGGTGGATGGCCAGATGGATAGACGGGTGGGGGACAGATGGATGGATGGAAGGATGGACGTATGGACGGATAGATGGGAAGATGAACGGTTGAAGCAGCCCGGCCGAAATGCGGGAGAAATGGGGGGAAGCCCTGCAGAATGCATCGGCCCCTTCTTGACCTCGGCGGGCCTTAGCTTCCCCTCTGAACAAAGCGGGCGTGTGACCCTCTGCGCACCCCTAAACCGTGCACTCACCCGCTCAGGCCTCAGTTTCCCCCACTGTCCAGCGGGGGTGGGGTCCCGGGCTGGGAGCCACGCGAACGCCCCCACGGTCCTCTCTTCTCGGCCGCCTCCTGCCGGGTCCCCGACCGCACCCCCTCCCGTAGGGCACGGGTCACGTGACTCGAAGCCCACCTCCTCCCGGGGAGGGGCAGGGCCTCGGGGACCCAGCGCCGGAGCGTCGCCGGGCAACAGTTCCCGCCTGGTCTCCACCTCCCAGCAGGGGCCCGGCCCCGCCCCCTGGGCGGACGCCCCGCCTCCGAATCGATCACGTGAGGGGGCCGCGGCTCTCGAACAATCCCGCCCTCTCGTTGCCGTGACAACCGCCTTGTAGGCACACTCTTCTTAAGTCCGGGCCCTTGGTCCCCCGCGCGGGCGCGGGTGGATCTCTCGGGCTCTGACTTCTTTTCGGGTCACCTTCAGGCTTCAGCCAGGCACCTGACGCCTCTTTCCCCTCACGGTGCCAGGGCCGGGCCGGGCCGAACTACATTTCCCAGGAGGCTCCGCGGCCAGGTGCAAACAGCGCCGTGCTGACTACATTTCCCAGACAGCCTTGCGGCGGCCCGGGCCTTAAAGCGTCCATTTCCCAGCGGCCCTCCGCTGCGAGACCGCAGCCCTTCTCTGGAGTCTCAGAGCCGCAAGACACCACGACTCCCAGAGGACCTTGCGTCGGGCAAGAAAGACTACACCTTCCAGAGGCCTCTGCGGCGCCGCGACAGGAAGCGGCGGGCGAGCCGAGTGTCCTTGCGCGTGGATCCGAGCGACCATGGTGGCCCGGGTGTGGTCGCTGATGAGGTGCGTGGGGGCGCCGGAGGGGACCCGAGTCCCCGAAAAAGTCCCTTTTTGTAGGCATCCCTGTCTCCATTCTGGTCCCGATCTGCTCTTCGCTTCCCGTAGAGTCACTTCGCCTTCGTCCCCCGCCTATGGGCCAGATAGGGAAACTGAGGCTTCAGCGGGGTGGGGCTTCCCGAGGTCGCCAATCCCCTCCCTCCTGCTTCCCAGCGAGCCCTTGGCGTTCCGTTCGCGGTGTCAGCCTCCGCCTCCGAGCCTCAGTTGTCTTCTCTGTGAAGTGGGAATGCCGGTGAATCCTGCCGCTGGCGTGGATGAGAAGTGAATGCGTGCTCGGAGCTACAAGTGACAGCGGGCAGGAGGCGCCCAGGGACACTTGGTTTCTCCAGGGCTGGAAGGCTTCTAGAAGGTCAAGATCTTACGTCTTCACTGCCCCTGCTCACTGTGGGACTTTGAGTGACCCACTCTCCCCCTCTGGGTTTCAGTTCATCAGTTAAAGTGGCGTCCAGCCGCCCTGCCTTGCACGTTGTAAAACGAGTGCTGTATATAATAGGGGTCTGGGTCGACGGTGCTGCACTACAGAGTGTCACCCTGTGGACGGTGAGCCCTCAGGAGGGTCTCACTCTCCCCGTGGGCCTTGGCCCCTGAGGGTGGCTGTCAGTGTCCGCTGAGCTTCTGCTCCTCCCGTCCCTGCCCGCAGGTTCCTCATCAAGGGAAGTGTGGCTGGGGGCGCCGTCTACCTGGTGTACGACCAGGAGCTGCTGGGGCCCAGCGACAAGAGCCAGGCAGCCCTACAGAAGGCTGGGGAGGTGGTCCCCCCCGCCATGTACCAGTTCAGCCAGTACGTGTGTCAGCAGACAGGTCTGCAGATACCCCAGGTACTACGGGCCGGGAGCGAGGCCCAGGGCTTGGCGGGTGGTCAGCTCTGGGAGGTCCCTCCAGCCCTGCACGATGTTGTCCTCCATATTGATGCTGGCCTGATTCTCCGGCCTGTCCTCCTCCCTCCGCCTCTGGGGATGGGCTGCTGAGCCTTTTCACCAGTTCTTTCTGCCCATCTCTTTTTCCCAGCTCCCAGCCCCTCCAAAGATTTACTTTCCCATCCGTGACTCCTGGAATGCAGGTAAGGCACCCAGTTTCTTTGCTTGGAGGGAGACACCCCAGTCTAGCCCCTCTCCCCACTTCCTGGCCATTCCTTTCTGTCCATCCTCCTTCCTGCCGGACACGTGTCTCTTAGGGATCTAAAAGGGAAAGGAGGCGGAGCACAGTGGCTCACGCCTGTAATCCCAGCACTTTGGGAGGCTGAGGTGGGCGGATCATCTGAAGTCAGGAGTTCGAGACCAGCCTGGGCAACATGGTGAAACCCCATCTCTACTAAAAATACAAAAATTAACCGTGCGTGGTGGTGCACACCTGTAATCCCAGCTGCTGCTTGAGAGGCTGAGGCAGGAGAATTGCTTGAACCCAGGAGGCAGAGGTTGCAGTGAGCCGAGGTTGCACCACTGCACTCCAGCCTGGGCGACAGGGCGAGACTCCATCTCAAAAAAATAAAATACAAAAATTAGCCTGGTATGGTGGCACACTTGTAGTCCCAGCTACTTGGGAGGCTGAGGCAAGAGAATCGCTTGAACCCAGGAGGCGAAGGTTGCAGTGAGCCGAGATTGCACTACTGCACTCCAGCCTGGGAGACAGAGTGAGACTCCGTCCCCGCCCCCCACCCACCCCCCACCGACCCCCCACCGCCCAAAACAAACTCTAGAGTTTCCCAGGGGTTGGAGGCTGGGTGAGGCTGGGAGGGGAGTATCACCAGTGGCCGTCCCTCTCCCACAGGCATCATGATGGTGATGTCAGCTCTGTCGGTGGCCCCCTCCAAGGCCCGCGAGTACTCCAAGGAGGGCTGGGAGTATGTGAAGGCGCGCACCAAGTAGCGAGTCAGTAGGGGTCGCCTGCCCCGGCCAGAACGGGCAGGGCTGCCACTGACCTGAAGACTCCGGACTGGGACCCCACTCCGAGGGCAGCTCCCGGCCTTGCCGGCCCAATAAAGGACTTCAGAAGTGTTCCCTGACCTGTGTGCTGGCCCCAGAGAGCACAGGGTTGGCCTGGTGGTGCCCAGAGCACCGAGGCCTGGGCTTCTGGCTCCTGATGGCTTGTCAGGGCTTGACCTTGACCACAGGCCATAGCTCTCCCCTTTGCCGTCTGTTCTGGTGCGGGAAGTCAGAGGTCAGAGCGGCTGCTCCTGGTGCTCCAGAGGCTGTGCTCTGGGGCCAGGAAAGTGCTTTGGCCAAGCCTGGGTTGTGGAGGGTCTTGGTTTTGGAGGGCTGAGACCAGGGTAGGACAGTGGAAGAGCCAGAGTGGACAGAAGTGGGGTCTGCTTTCCTGCGGGACACAGGGCAGGAGCCCCCAGGGCCACTGGTTCCTGCCCTCCTCAGCTCCTGTCTGCAGTCCTGTCCCCGGCCCTTCCTTGGCCGGACTCCACCCTCATTCCACCCTCTCCCCGACAACCCTAGCAGGGGAATCCTGGTCATTGAAGGAAATCCAGGTGTTTGTTGCCATTCAGAGGGTCTCCCGGACATCGCCTCTCCCCTGGGACGCCTTCCCTGACACACCTGCCGCACACTGGCCAGGCTACCTGGCAGCCTGCACGGTTCCCCTGCATCAGGCATGAGCCCTGGGAGGCTCCCAGCACCCAGCCACAGAGGGCGATCCACAGGGTTGGGTGATGGCAAGAGGCCTGTGCCCAGAAACCAGTCTGGCGGCTCCAGACAGATGGGGGTGGTGGGGGGCTTGGGTGGGGCCAGAGGCCTCTGTAGGATGCTGCCCTGGGAGCAGGGAGCAGACAGGTGATGCTCACCGAGCTGGCACAGGGTCCCCGTCCCCAAGAGTTCAGGGGTTTATGTTGCTTGGTATAGGGAACTGAGCTTAGGAGGGGACAGCTGTTACAGAGGAGAGGAGCAGAGACTAGAGGCCGGGGCATCTCCCCCGCTGTCCCACTCAGAGAGGAGAAGCCACTGGCCTGAGCAGGGCGTAGGAGGGGTGTGGCTGGGAGCAGCGGCCTAGTCTGGTGGAAGGGGAGTCCACAGGGCCTGCCCACCCCATTCCCCCCAGGAGCGTGGTCCCGGGGCAGGTCCCCCACATCTGATGTGCCCTGTCCTTACTGGGCCTTAGCAGTGGTGGGGGCAGGTCTAGGGTGAGGGAGGGATAAGCAGGGCAGGGGAGCATCACTGACCCTCAGTGCTGCAGGAGGAAGCCGGTGCTCGCCGGAGCACCCACGCACTCACTGTCCCCTGACACCGCCCACCAAGTCCTTCCCAAAGGCCCAGGAAGGAGCAGACTTCAGGCCCATTTTACAGACGAAGAAACTTGCACAGACAGACAGTTCTGTCTGCCCAGCCTGTCCGGAGCCCAGGCTGTTCACCACAAACCCTCACAGGGGATGCAGAATTTCTAGTCGCCTGGCACCCAGGCACCCAGCCGCAGCCCCGGCCTGTGAGGACAGGAGGGGTTTGCACTCAGTGCTGTGATACCATGGCTGGGCCAGGGGGCGTCCGTCCGCTCCAGGAGGCCTCTGCAGCCTCACACATGTTACCGTCACTGTTAGAGGGGAAGGACTGGACGAGGCCAGTGAGCAGCTGCTTTCTGGCCCCTCCCCTCCATCCAGGCGGCCGGGTCCTGCAGCTCCACGAATGTGGCTTAGTTCTTCCCTGGGGTCACAGGCTTTATCCCATGAGTTCGTCCTCACCCATCCACTGGCACCTGTGTGCAAGAACATGCCTGGGGTCAGGGGAGTTGGGGGGCCATGGAAGTGGAGCTCCAGAAAGCAGAGGTGGCTGAGGCAGGTCTAGGGGTGACTTTGGGGAGGCGGGAAGGGGCTGGGGAAACACCTGACCACACCCACAGCCAAGACCACAGAGCAAGGCAAGGCTAGCATGTGGCACAGTGCCATTTGACAGCTGGGGTCACTCGATAGCTGGAAGCAGGATGGGCTAGGAACGGAGTCCAGGGAAAGCTAGCCCATCATGATGTGGGCTGGGCAGAGCTAGAAGAGAGAGCAGGGGGAGTCCATAGGCGGAGGCCAGCTGGGGCTGAGGCGTGGGGGACACCGAGTGGCTGCCCTTCCTTTCAGCTGTCATCACAGCTGCCCATGGTCCCGCTCCAGCCTTGAGCGCACTTTGCCCGGCCCTGGCCTGGAGTGAGTGCTAACTCGCCATCCCAAGGAGTGGTGGGTGCAGCAGAAATGGAGGTGATTAGCTGGGTGCGGTGGCATGTGCCTGTAGCCCCGGCTGAGGCAGGAGGATCACTGGGACATTGAGTCTGCAGTGAGCCATGACTCCACCACCGCACTCCAGCCTGGGTGACACAGTGAGACCCTGTCTCTTAATAATAAAGCCAAGGTAACCAGGAGCAACATGAGCCCTGAGGGTCCCCAACCCTGACTGGGGGATGCTGGGCTCAGAGTCTCCATGGTACCAGCCCAGAGCATGTTCAGCCCACCTTTGGCCCCATCCATCTGGTGCCATACGGGCCAGCGGCAACCTGGCTTCTCCCCGTGTGGGCTGAGGGCTGAGCAGCCAGTTTTAATTAAATCTGAAAGGACAAGGTGACAACCGAAGCAGCTGACAGCCACGCGTTTTCCCATCTAACATGGTCCTGGAAATGAGTTTGCTGTCAGTAGACATGTAGGATTTTTCTTCTCAGACACTTTGCAAGCCAGGGACTTCCAGCCGGCGACGCCTAGCCTGGGCCTCGCTTGGCCATGCTGGCATGCCTCAGTCGCCTGTGTTATAGCTTGTACCTGCGTTCCGTGGTTCCCGAGCTATTGTACTGCGCCCAGGAAGAATGAGGATACGCTGGACATTGAAGGCTGAGGAGGGAGGAGAAGAATTTTATTGAGTGACTGAACAGCTTTCAGTGGAGGGAGGATGCGGGGGGTGGTTCTCTCCTCCTCGTGTAGCTGGGTCCAGGACATTTTATAGGCTCAGAATAGGGGAGGGGCAGGCCATAGATAGTATCAGAAAGGGCAATATTCGACTGGTTAAAAGGCATTGTTCAGAAAGAATCAACCAGGAAAGGGTGGGCAAACAGGAACAGAAGTTCTCACTCTGGGTGGTGGGTTTCCTTCAGGACTAGCAGTCTGGTCTTTCAGCTTTCGGGCTATTTTTGGCTTGAAGGTGGGGTTTCACTGGGACCTGTCCCTATCTGCCTAGACACTTGGCTGCCTCCTGTCACTTTCAGTAGTGATCCCAGTGAACTTGGGCTTAAGAGCTGCTCGATGCCTTGGCGGAATTCGGTTTTTGGAGCTGGAGGGAGAGGGAATGCAGTTCTGCGATGGCGCCTTCATCCCGAAATCCTAAGAGCAGCTCAGTAGCCTCATTTTACAGGTCAGCAAACGGAGGCTCAGAAAACTGCAAGAACTTACCTGGCGGCAGGCGATGGCAGAGGCAACAGTGGAAGCCCTGTGCTCTGACCCCTCTGCTGGCCTCTGGCGGCACTGATGCCACCGGAGGGCTGGTGTCCTTCATCCCCAGGGGTGGTCTCTGGAAGAAGGAAGAGGCAGGCCAAGGGGAGGGGTGGTTTCCTTGAGGCTGAGGCTGAGGCTGGGAGAGAACTTCCAGGCCTCAACCCCCACACCACCTCTGCATTCCAGGGGCACCAGGTCCCTGCACACCCTGCCTCATCTTACCTTGCAGGAGAGTAAGACCCCTCCCGTCCTCATCCCGGCAGACTCCTACACGCAGGGTCACCATGCCCCTGTTCTGAGGCACAGTTCAGCACCTTTTCTTCTCCTTGGGCACCACAGTTTGCGTTTGTGTGACTTAGCTCAACAGGATGCAGGCTCCCTGAGGGAAGGGACCATATGTTAATAGTAGGCGTGTTCCCAAACCCCAGCATAGAGCCTGGGGTATGGAAGATGATTAGTAAGCATGGGCCGGGCGCGGTGGCTCATGCCTGTAATCCCAGCACTTTGGGAGGCTGAGGCGGGCAGATCACAAGGTCAGGAGATCTAGACCATCCTGGCTAACACGGTGAAACCCCGTCTCTACTAAAAATACATAAAATTAGCCAGGTGTGGTGGCGGGCACCTGTAGTCCCAGCTACTTGGGAGGCTGGGGCGGGAGAATATCATGAACCCAGGAGGTGGAGGTTGCAGTGAGCCGAGATCGTGCCACTGCACTCCAGCCTGGGTGACAGTGTGAGACTCTGTCTCGAAAAAAAAAAAGAAAAAAAATAATAAAAAGATGATGATTAGTAAGCATGGATGCATTAATGGATGAGTATAGTCAATGGCTTGATGGATTAATGAGTGGATGGGATGAGTGGTTAGATGGGTAGATGCATGCATGGGTGAGTGGGTAGATGGATGATGGAGTAGATGGGTGGGTAGGTGGATTGGGTGGATAGGTGGATGGATGGATGGATGACTGGGTGGGTGGATGAATGGATGGATAGATAGGCGGATGAATGGGGTAGATGGATGGGGTGGGTGAGTGGATGGATGATGAATGGATGGGTATGTGGATGGATGGATGGATGGATGGGTGGGTGGGTGGTTGGATGATTGGGTGGATGGATGGATAGGTATGCATGGGTTAGATGGAGGATGGATGGATGGGTGGGTGGGTGGATGGATGGGTGGTGGGTAGATGGGTGGATGGATGGGTGGTGGGTAGACGGGTGGATGGATGGGTGGTGGGTAGACGGGTGGATGGATGGGTGGTGGGTAGATGGGTGGGTGGATGGGTGGGTGGGTGGATGGATGGGTAGGTGGGTAGGTGGATGGACGGATGGGTGGTTGGGTGGGTGGTTAGGTAGGTAGATGGATGAATGGATTAGATGAAGGATGGATGGATGGGTGGGTGGGTAGGTGGGTGGATGGATGGGTGGGTGGGTTGATGGATGGGTGGGTAGGTAGGTGGGTGGATGGATGGGTGGGTGGGTTGATGGATGGGTGGGTAGGTAGGTGGGTGGATAGATGGATGGGTGGGTGGGTAGATGGGTGGATGGATGGGTGGGTGGGTGGATAGATGGATGCGTGAATGCGTTGGTGGATGGATGTATGAGGACTGGTTTGTCTACTCCACTTACCCACAAAGCAATGGTCCATCTTGGTTCAGAGAGTCTTGCCAGTTAAGGCCTGCTGTTGGGGAGAGCCTGGCATTGTTGGCCTGGCTGCCACTAGAGGCACAGCCAACAATGAAGACGTTTCCCTGGCTGAGGTGCAGGCCGAAGTGGACACTCATGTGCATCGCCGTGCTGAAACTAAGGGCAAGGTCTATCCCTCTGGGACCTGGTCTTCAGCTGCTTCCTGGAGACACGTGTAAGGATGGGGACCAGATTTGGAGGGAAAAGGCTCCTCTTACTGTATAGAACAACCTCAAGAGACCACCAAGTAGCCCATGGCCAGAGACTTTTCACTCCCAGAGTGTTAAAAATACACGGTGCTGTCCCCTGTGGCCATTCCCCTCTTCCCCCACAGCCTTCTGGCAGTTTCTCCCACAAGTTTGCTCCTGTTGGCCTCAGAGCCTTCAGTGTGTTCCCCCAGCCAGGAAACGCCTCCATTCCTTCTGTGGCCAGGGCAACCTGTACCATGAAGCTGCACTTCCTTTTATTGAGATGGAGTCTTGCGCTTCTCCCCCAGGCTGGAGTGCAATGGCGTGATCTTGGCTCACTGCAACCTCCACCTCCTGGGTTCAAGCGATTCTCCTGCCTCAGCCTCCTGAGTATCTGGGATTACAGGCGCGGGCCACCACTCCTGGCTAATTTTTGTATTTTTAGTAGAGATGGGGTTTTACCATGTTGGTCAGGCTGGTCTCAACCTCCTGACCTCAAGTGATCTGCCTGACTCAGCCTCCTGAAGTGCTGGGATTACAGGTGTGAGCTACTGCACCTGGCCTTTTTTATTTTTTCGAGATGGAGTTTTGCTGTGTTGCCCAGGCTGGCGTGCAGTGGCATGATCTCGGCTCACTGCAACCTCCGCTTCCCGGGTTCAAGCGATTCTCCTGCCTCAGCCTCCTGAGTAGCTGGGATTACAGGTGCCCACCACTGTGCCTGGCTAATTTTTTCTATTTTTAGTAGAAGCGGGGTTTCACCATATTGGCCAGGGTGGTCTCGAACTCCTGACCTTGTGATCCGCCTGCCTCGGCCTCCCAAAGTGCTGGGATTACAGGTGTGAGCTACTGCGCCTGGCCTAAGCTGCACTTCATAAGCTCACCACATGCACGTGTGCCCGCCTTGAGGGCAGGCACTGATTGGGTCTGTTGTGTGAACACATCTGGTCAGTGCCGGGGACCCTGCTTGAGAGGGGGGCTGTGGAAATGGGAGTTGAATGAATGGGTGGTTCGAAGCTTGGATCTTTTCCACTGCCAGTTGATTGTCCTCACTCGTCAGTTCACCCTGCTAGGCATCAGTTTTCCTGTCTGCAAAATGGGGTTGTACAGCCTCCCGGCGTTATATTGAGGATGGTGGGGAAGAGCAGGTACAGCTCAGTGCCTGGCTGACAGCAAGGCCGAATCCCCGTCCTTCCCTGTGTAGCAGGACAGCAAGGGTGCTGCCTGGGCATGAGAAATAGAACATCCTATGCAAATGACTCAAGACTGTGGCCAGGGAGAAGCACTCCGAGGCATCTCTCCTGCCTAGGAGACTGGGCTGCCCGCGTTGCCTCGTGCCTGGAATCCTAGCACGTTGGGAGGCCAAGGCAGGCGGACTGCTTGAGCCCAGGAATTCAAGACCAGCCTGGGCATGATGAAACCCCATCTCTACAAAAGATACAAAAATTAGCCAGGTGTGGTGTCACCCACCTGTAGTCCCAGCTACTGGGCAGGCTGAGGTGGGAGGATCGCTTGAGCCCAGGAAATGGAGACTGCAGTGAGCTATGATTGCACCACTGCACTCCAACCTGGGTGACAGAAGGAGACTGTCTCACACACACACAAAAAGCTTGTAGCAATTTGTTACAGTGGCCCTAGAGAACTCCATAACTGCCATAGATTCTGGTTTCGTAGGTCCATGTAGGTGATGCAGTTAGGGTTTAGAATCATTGCTGTGGGCATTTGGTTCTTACAGGTACAGTGTCCAGTCTGTGCCCTCAGTTTTCTCTTCTGTTAACTGGGGCTGATAATGACACCTGGGAGGAATCTATGAGGCCATGTAAAGCAGAGTTAAATGGGAGTCTGGGCCGGGCGCGGTGGCTCATGCCTGTAATCCCAGCACTTTGGGAGGCCGAGGCGGGTGGATCACGAGGTCAGGAGATCGAGACCATCCTGGCTAATATGGTGAAACCCCATCTCTACTAAAAATACAAAAAATTAGCTGGGCATGGTGGCGGGTGCCTGTAGTCCCAGCTACTTGGGAGGCTGAGGCAGGAGAATGGCGTGAACCTGGGAGGTGGAGCTTGCAGTGAGCTGAGATCGCGCCACTGCACTCCAGCCTGGGCGACAGAGCGAGACTCCGTCTCAAAAAAAAAAAAAAAAGTCTGTAGGGACATGCCCCAGATGTTCACAGACCTCATCTCTCTCTGCTAGTGGAATCTGTCATTTCTTTCATTTCTTTTTTTTTTTTTTTGAGACGAAGTCTTGCTCTGTTGCCCGGGCTGGAGTGTGATGGTGCGATCTTGGCTCTGCAACCTCCACCTCCTGGGTTCAAATGATTATCCTGCCTCAGCCTCCTGAGTAGCTGGGACTAGAGGCGTATACCACCACACCCAGCTAATTTTTGTATTTTTAGTAGAGCCAGTGTTTCACCATGTTGGCCAGACTGGTCTCAAAATCCTGACCTCAGGTGATCCACCCACCTTGGCCTCCCAAAGTGCTGGGATTACAGGCGGGAGCCACTGCACCCAGCCCGTCATTTCTTATTTCAAAAAATACCCCCTAAAACCCAAAGAAATGGGGTCTTGGTATACTGTCCAGGCCGGACTTTAACTCCTGGCCTTAAGCAATCTTTCTGCCTTGGCCTCCCAAGTAGCTGGGATTGATTACTGGCATGCACAACTGCATATGGCTCAAAAAAAAATGGGGCCGAGTGCAGTGGCTCACACCTGTAATCCCAGCACTTTGGGAGGTCAAGGCAGGCAGAT
This sequence comes from Gorilla gorilla gorilla, assembly GCF_029281585.2. Lineage (NCBI taxonomy): Eukaryota > Metazoa > Chordata > Mammalia > Primates > Hominidae > Gorilla > Gorilla gorilla. The sequence goes on along the minus strand of NC_073244.2, from coordinate 11,461,368 downwards.
CACCTGAGGTCAGGAGCTTGAGACCAGCCTGCCCAATGTGGTGAAAACCCGTCTCTACTAAAAATGCAAAAATTAGCTGGGCATGGTGGTGGGCACCTGTAGTCCCAGCTACTCAGGAGGCTGAGGTAGGAGAATTGTTTGAACCCAGGAGAGAGAGGCTGCAGTGAGCTGAGATCGCACCACTGCACTCTCCAGCCTGGGACACAGGGAGACTCTGTCTGTGGAAAAAAAAAAAAAAAAAAGTACAGAGAATGTGAACAGCTTGAGTTAAAAAAAAAAAAAAAAAAGGTACGAGGGGAAGGCTGAGAACGTGGTTGCTGGGGGTTACCACTGGGTTCCTTCCTGGATGTCACATCCCTTCTGAAGAGAAACATTCCGTCTTCGCCAGGGACGGGTTGCAAGAAAGGCGAGCACAGGACTGAGTTCTGGCTAAGGAGCCTCAGGGGTAAGTTTGCCAAGAGGCCTGTGAGTTCAAGTCCCCGTTCCTGCCCTTCCTTCTCCTGCTGGATAGCCCCGATGATGCCCACACTGTGGGTGGATAGGATTTTTGGAGCTGTTTCAGCCATCCATCATCCATGAGAGTCCCAAAATCCTCAGAGAAACAGAGCCTGAGGTGGGCTGCAGTGAGCCCCGGGAACTGCCTACCTACAAACTTCCCGTTAAGGCAGGGAAGAGCCCCCCTTTACCATCTAAGCCACCACTGGTATTGGTGGGGTCATCTGTCCTCTGCAGCTGAAGGGACCCTAGAGCGTTACTGGGGCTCCGCCGTCTTCCTCTCTGCTGGACACTGCTTCCTCCCCGCTCTCCACTACAGTGAGGCTTACAAAATCGGGGAGGCACTTGCTTCACAGTTTGAGGTATGTCCCAAGTCTGGCCTGGCTTCCTGGATTAGGACAGGTGCTGGATCCCAGATGCCGTGGCTCCAGCTTGCTGCTGGCGTGTGGAGGGTTGGCGTTGGGCTCGTCCCTTCCGGCTGACGCAGAGGCCAGCCCTGGGCTGGTCAGAGCCCCATCCTGGCACGAGGGGGCTGAGCCTGCGCACAGGCACACCTCAGGCCTGAGATGCTGCTGATGACCTTCAGCCTTCACTGCTTCCACCCGACTCTGCCGTGAAAATAGTTTGTCCTCTGAGTAAAAAGGTAATGCGGAAGCATCCACATGATGATGGTGACTGGGATTTGGCAAGTCAGTGTGGAGAGTGGCAGCTGGAAACCTTCGCAGGCTTGGTTCGAGTGTGATCCGCAGGGGAAGCATCCGCCAGTGTCCATCAACAGGGTTTGAGACCCCCACACCCTGACAGGGATGCCACCCAGTACCCAAGAGCAAAGCAGCCCGGTCTGTGCTAACATTAAAGGAGAACTCAGTGACTTGAGAAGTCAGGCAAAACCTGCACCGCACAGGCCCATTATGCGAAAACCAATCATTGTCTCACTGGAAAGCCTCTTCCACACCCGGATGCCTTCCCAGAGGTTTTCTATCACATGCATTTCATACATATTTAGAAATAAACAGAGTCGGCCTGGAGTGGTGGTTCACGCCTGTAATCCTACCACTTTGGGAGGCCGAGGCGGGCAGATCATGAGGTCAGGAGTTCAAGACCAGCCTGACCAATATGGCGAAACCCCGTCTCTACTAAAAATATAAAAATTAGCCAGGTGTGGTGGCAGGCGCCTGTAGTCCCAGCTACTCGGGAGGCTGAGGCAGAAGAATCACTTGAACCCTGGAGGTGGAGGCTGCAGTGAGCCAAGATCGCGCCACTGCACTCTCAGGCCTGGGTGGCGGAGCGAGACTCCATCTCAAAAAAAAAAAGAATAATAATAATAATAATTAAAAAAAGGAACAATCAGTGTATATCAATACAACTAAAAGTCTAATTTCGTTTCACTCAAAGAGGCAGAAATAAAGAAATGACACTTTAAATAAAGGGTATGTGAACGGAAACACATTTATTACAAAAAAAAAACCCCAAAACGAAAAACAAATTCACATTGTATTGAGCTACAATATGGCAGCAGATTAAAAAAAAATATTTTTACACAGTTTAAGGTAACTCCTAACAGAACATAGCCTTGTTGCCACGTGACAGGACACAGGATTCCAAGTACTCAGTAGCGGCGAGTGAAGCGGGCATCGCTGGGCCTGCTCCCCCGGCTCTGGCCTCCAAAACCGCCCTGCATGCCACCGTGTGGGATGGGGTGGCCCCGGGAGGCCCCGCCTGGGGCAAAGCTGCCACGCCTAGGAACAAATTCACATTGGTTTGACTGCGAAGTCCTCCTGCTCCCCGGCCCATCCCAGCCTGCACAGCTTCCCTGGGTGTTGCCTGCAGGCAGGGCCCCTTCCTAATGCCCTCCCCTCCTGAGTGGCAGCAGCCTCCACAGTACCCCATGCCTGGCCTCACATCACCCTTGGGGGGAGGGGCGTTAGCTGGAAGGACTTGGTTGTTAAGCCTCCAGCAAGGTAGGCCAATATGCAAAGCAGGGGGAAGGGGCGCTGCCCCCAGCATGCCTTACCCTGACATTCCTCCTCGGTTCATCATGTGGCCAGGCCCGGAGTGACCGGACATGCTTCTCTCGCCACCTGGAAGACAGACGTGCTTTCACACAGGGAACCTGCGCACACGGCGTGGAACCCACAGCACATTTAGCCCACTCCACTCCCTTTGGTGAGGCCCCCAGGTACCCACAACTAGTGGGTCCCAGGAGGACACCTGGGCACAGGGACCACAGACGTCCAGCTTCCTCCCAGCAGAGAGAACTCGGGAACGCCCACTGTCCAACTCCTGGGCCAGACCACCAGAGAGCAGGCGGTGTCTGGAGTGCTCTTCATTCCTCATTCCAGCACTGAGAGCAGAGCACCTCCTGTGCTCCCCCAAGGAGAGAAGGCGCGGCCTCCATCTTTCCATCACTCCCCAGCACATCCTGGTCCCAGCCCAGAGCTGCTCCTCACCTTGCCACCTCTTGTGATCCCTGTCCATCATGCCCCCGTCGGCCGTGCCCTGCCATGACCGGTCATCCTCTCTTCGGCCATGGTCCCCCCAGTCACGTCTGCCCCTTGAAAGAGAGACATCTCTGATTTGGATTGCCCCCATCTCTGGCTCTTGTGCTAATAACTGTGGCGGCTTCTGGAGAGTGAATCCCTCTGTGTTTCCCACCCTGTGCCCACATCCCAGCGACTTGGGGGCCCCCTTGTGGGGGGGGGGGGGTCAGGTACTGCGGGGTGTGGGACACAAACCTGGGGGGAGGAGGCAGCCCCCGGCCCTCGCTCATCCTCTTGTCAGAGCCATAGCCTCCCCAGCCATCGCGGGAGTCCCGGCCGTGGCGCTCTGGTCCTCCATGGCGTTCTGGGTAATGCTGGACATCACAGAGCCAGAAGGGAAAAAAAAGCTTCAGTATCAGCCCCCAGACCCCAAGGCTTTTCAGGCAACATGCTAACGATGACAACGACAGTCACTCGGGACAGAAGTGCTGGCAGGCTGTGTCGGTTCACACAACACAGCTGCCTTCCTGAAATCTGCAGGCCAGAGGCCCTGTGCCCTAGGCTCATGGCCTGGTACAAAAAAGGTACTAGTACCAAGGCATCTCCAAGGCGGGTCCCCACAGCACCACCAGAGCTGGGAGGGCCACCAGGAGTCACCCACTAATGATGATGCTTACGAGAGAGATTCCCTGGGTCCCACAGCTCAAATGGTTAGTGCCCAGAGCCAATAGTATTCTCTTACTGTCTTCTACTAAAGAAAGGTCAGGTTTATAAACCTTTAATGTGTGCATATTCTGGAAATAATTTTTACAAATTTCTTCCTTCCACAGTGAAGGAAGTATCAAATGGAGCCCTTCAACCGACCAATTGCTAGGCAAGCATCCTTCCTCACAGTCAAGTTTCTCGGAAGTTTCTGCTGGATGCCCAGTCCAGGGTCTTGCACCTTGCTCTGCTCAGAATATAAGACACAGGACACTGAGAGATAAACGGCTGGCCTTCCGCTTGGCTAGTCCCACCTTTCCCTCTTCTGTGTCATTGTTTTTGTAAACCACGTGGCTAACACAGACCAGGAGTTCTTGACCCTGCTGTTTCAGGGAAGACCAAGAGAGGGCGAGTCACACTCTATGCCTACTTATTTGATGGCCAAGGTTAATATTTCCACCCACAGCCTATTTCTGTGGCTGGAAGCACTTTCCAGCCTGACTTTCACAAAAGCTAGTGAGGTAGCTTTGGCTCCACAGTCCTGTTCTTTCTCTTTCCACCAATACATATGTGGCCTCTGGGGTTTTTGCCCCATGACCACATTGTAGGTGAAAGGAAACTAGAAAGGAGTCCTGGTACGGAAACCCCCTTGACGCAGGCTGGTTGTTGTCCATGTCCAAGTTCACCTCCCCGTTCAACGGAGAGCTCTGCCAGGGTGAAGGGAGAGATGGCGGCATGCTCCACCACGTGCACGATGTCCCACGTTACCACTGCCTGCTTCCTGGCCTATCCTCCCAACATGTGCTCTGATGCCTCCCCTCAACAAAGAAAAGGGACTCCTGAAATAAGCTCTCCTTAGTATTTGAAAATTGAACCAACATTTTTCTGTCCAACCAACCCACGTAACTATTCAATGAGGCCCATAAGTTCTGTGCTAGTTTTCTCTGTAGGGAGATGTCACCATTTCCCTTTGGGGTAACTCTGACGACTCATTTATGACTGTGTATGTGAGGAGAAAGATCAAACCGCGTTCCACTGTTAGGAGAGCATATCTAACACCTGCATGAAAGCAGCTGGTGGCCAGGTGTGCTGGCTCACATCTGTAATCCTAGCACTTTGGGAGGCCGAGGTAGGAGGATCACTTGAGCTCAGGAGTTCAAAACTGGCCTGGGCAACATAGTGAGATCCCATCTCTACTAAAAAAAAAAAAAGTAGCTGGCAATGATAAACAAGTTTGTACAGACGCGCCCACCTCATGTAAACCCACCACCCCACCCTTTGTAGGAGGAATATTACCCTCATTTCACTCCTGGGGAGACAGGCTCAGCAGGAAGGGGTGACACCAAGGTGTGACTCCAGTTCTGATTCTGGAGCCTTTACATGGAACCATTGGTGTATGCTCCTCCACCAAAGAAAATCCACAAGACTAGTTCTACGTTTTGCTGCATATAATTTGCCTCCAGGAGCAGGGAAAAAGGAACCCCACGAGACTGATGGAATTCCTGAGGATCCCGAGACAGAGCCGAGTACTTGGCTATGCTCAGCCACATTAAGGAATCAAGGGGGACAGAAGCGGGAAGCTTATGGTGGAGTCCAGAAAATGCCGGCAGGAGGAGGAAGGGCTCATGAGTGGAGTCCTCAGAGAGGAGGCATCTTCCACACAGCAATGTGCTGCCCCCAAGTTTATAGGGAAAGCCACTAGAGGTCCAAGGCTCTCCTGGGAAGTCTCAGTCTCAATGTAAGATGGAAGGAGAAAATGGAGCTTATTGTTCTAATGTGCTAGCCCCCGAAGAGAATGAGCACAGACCACAGATCTAGTTGTTTTCGAAGGCTAAGCTGGGCCCTGGGGTGATGAAGGATGTCCTTACTTTCCAAAGAGGGCAGGCACTCGAGGACAGACACAGCAACCACAGCCTCCCCAGATGCACCTGTCTGAGTCAGCTGTGCGGCTCACTAGACACTTCCCAGCAGAGCCAGGTCACATCCCAAGGTTCCCTGGCACTGTTGCACGTGTGTGGTGAGTGTGGCACACAGAACCCCGGGGTCAAGGCTAAAAACAGCTTCAGGGTAACTGTTTGGACTGACAGCCAAGACTAACCCCAAATAATCCCAAATTTCCATTCCACAAACCTAGACTTTTCTAGTGCTTTACTTTTCTCTTTCCTCATTTTGCCTCTTGCTCAAAGAAAGGGCAGGAAGAAGGCACGCTGAAGGGAAAAGAACCGATTCTATGGGAAATTCTGTGGCTACCACTGTAGCTTTAGACTTACCTGTCCTTCTCGTTCTCCCATCATTGACCTTGAACCTTCTCTCCTGAAAAGGCAATTTAAATCAAACCGTAAGGGGAAGAAGAGGCTTGTTCACAAAGAGAGGACCATCAGGCCTCCAGTGAAAAGCATAATTTCCCTAACTGAAGGCAGGAGACCTGCGGGTCTGACTCAGCATACATCTGATGAACAGAGTGGGTTCAGAGAGCCCAGGAGTCCTTGTTCTCAGTCAGAATGAGCCAGGAAAAAGAAAACCCGCACGCCCAGCAGGGGCCCAACTGACCTGTCCACCGAATGGTCGGGGTAGCGGCCACGGTCCCTGTGGTCAAAGTCGTGGAAGCGGTCCTGGCGGTTAAAGTCAGAATGGTAGCGCTCATCCAGGGCGGCCCGCTTGGCTTCCGGCCAATAGGCATCATCTCGCCTGTGAGGGGACATGAGACAGAGATAGAGGGATCCCCCACCCCAAACGTATCTATCACCTTTGTGGGAGCTGGCCCCTAGCACTTTACAGAACCAGGATGACTTTCACCAAGAGTGTTCTCTCCTATAGGAGGCAAGATCTGATTTGACCCCAGTGACTGCACAGCTGTTTTGTTTTGTCCCATGCACCCACCTCCCCTGATGAAAAGCGGCCTCGGTTTTCCAAAGAGGGAGCCATTAGTTAAGCAGTCAGTCCTATGGGCTGCCTGCAGATGGCTTCTGGAGCCCTACACAGCCACCTCCGCTCAGGAAGACCACGTGGGCCTCCACCCCGCGGGTCTTCTGTCAAGTGCACCTGCCATCTCTCTCGCCCCAAGGCTGACCTCCTGCCCTGCCGGCAGCACTGGCCATGTACTGCTGCGAAACACAGATGACCATAATGAACTGTCATCAGAAGGATTTCGTACCAAAGCATAATAGATCCTAGAACAGTTTACAAGGCCCTTCATAGAAGCTGCATTGTATATGACCTGGGCTCCTCTTCAACCCATGCAATAGAAAGAAACAACAAACAGCAATTTTTGCCAGGTTGCAGTGCACGTGTAAAGCCTGACACAATCACTGCTGGAATTACACACCTGACTCCTCACAGCAGCCATGCTCAGCATTTTGTGTTCATACCTCCTCTTCAGTATGTTTGAGAAATTAAAATTAATCTTACTGCCGGGCGTAGTGGCTCATGCCTGTAATCCCAGCACTTTGGGAGGCCAAGGTGGGTGGATCACCTGAGGTCAGGAGTTTGACAGCCTGGCCAACATGGTGAAACCCGGTATCTACTAAAAACGCAAAAAATTAGCCGGGTGTGGTAGCACACGCCTATAATCCTAGCTACTTGGGAGGGTGAAGCAGGAGAATTGCTTGAACCCAGGAGGCGGAAGTTGCAGTGAGCTGAGATCACGCCATTGCACTCCAGCCTGGGCAACGAAAGCAAAACTCCGTCTCAAAAAAAGAAATTTTTTTTTAATTCTTTCTTTTATTTCTAGAATAAGCAAAAACAAATTACAATGGATTTAAAAAGCCAGGACAAGGCCGGGGGCGGTGGCTTACGCCTGTAATCCCAGCACTTTGGGAGTCTGAGGTGGGTGGATCACCTGAGGTCAGGAGTTTGAGATCAGCCTGACCAACATGGCAAAACCCCATCTCTACTAAAAAAACAAAAATTAGCTGGGTGTGGTGGTGGGTGTCTGTAATCCCAAATACTAGGGAGGCTGAGGCAAGAGAATCGTTTGAACGCAGGAGGTGCCCAGGAGGTGCAGTGAGCAGCGATCACGCCACTGCACTCCAGCCTGGGCAACAGAGCGAGACTCTATCTCAAAAAAAAAAAAAAAAAAAAAAAGGAAAGGGCCTTAAATGAGGTGCAATAGGGCACTTGTGACACTCTCTACATGCCTGAGCTTCCCTCCTCAGGAGGTCTGTGCCACCCTTGAACCTGATTAGTTAACCAGCACTACTTTATCCAGCCTCCTGTCTCTGATTTTTTTTATTCTGAGACGGAGTCTCACTCTATTGCCCAGGCTGGAGTGCAGTGGCACGATCTTGGCTCACTGAAACCTCTGCCTCCTGGGTACAAGCGATTTTCCCGCCTCAACCTCCCGAGTAGCTGGGATTACAGGCGCCTGTCACCACGACCAATTTTTTGTATTTTAGTAGAGACGGGGTTCTGCCATGTTGGCCAGGCTGGTCTTCAACTCCTGAGCTAAGGCAATCCGCCCACCTTGGCCTCCCAAAATGTTAGGATTACAGGCGTGAACTAGCGCACCCGGCCTATGCTTCGTTTGAATGAAAGATCTCAAGCTGGCCGGTCGCGGTGGCTCACACCTGTAATCCCAGCACTTTGGGAGGCCAAGGCAGGTGGATCACGAGGTCAGGAGATCGAGACCATCCTGGCTAACACAGTGAAACCCCGTCTCTACTGAAAATACAAAAAAATTAGCCGGGAGTGGTGGCAAACGCCTGTAGTCCCAGCTACTCGGGAGGCTGAGGCAGCAGAATGGCGTGAACCCGGTAGGCAGAGCTTGCAGTGAGCCAAGATCGGGTCACTGCACTCCAGCCTCCGCGACAAAGCAAGACTCCGTCTCAAAAAAAAAAAAAAAAAAAAAAAAAAAAATCTCAAGCTAACTCGACTGTGAGGTCCCTAACACGATTCTGAACGCCACGTGCTAAGGGCAGCGTGGATCTGCTTACCGGTCCAGGTCGTAGGGCCGCCGCACCGCGGGCCGCCGCTCCTGCTCGTAGCGCAGTTCCTGCTGGCGCCTCAGCTCCTCGCGCTCACGGTGGATGCGCTCCTGCTCGCGCCTGCGCTCGTGCTCCACGTGCATGCGTTCGCGCTCCAGCCGCTCCCGCTCCATGCGCTCCCGCTCCAGCCGCTGGCGCTGGAAGGCCAGCCTCTCTCGGGCAATCTCCAGCCGCTCACGCTCCTCGCGCTCCCACTGCGCCTGCATGCGTTGTTCGCGTTCACTGCGTTCACGCACCCTGCTGCACAACAGCAGAGCTGCAGAAGGGGACCTAGACACCCCAGCCAGGTCCCAGGGCTGACTTTAAGTAAGACGCTGGGTCGCACAGACTCCAGGGCTGTGCGTCCACTACGTGGTCTGCAGAACCGTACACTCCAGCGGGAAGAAGGCTTCTCGGGCCCACAGGAGCAGCCCAGGAAGATCTCAGGAGTGAGGCCCAGGCTGTGTGTGTGTGATCAGAACTGGGCCTCCTTTCTCCAACATTTCCTGGAGCTTGACAAGTGATTTCAGGAAACAGCCAGTCAAAAATAAGCAACAGGCCGGGCGCGGTGGCTCACACCTGTAATGCCAGCACTTTGGGAAGCTGAGGTGGGTGGATCATGAGGTCAAGAGATCGAGACCAGCCTGGCCAACATGGTGAAACTCTATCTCTACTAAAAATACAAAAATTAGCTGGGCGTGGTGGCACGCACGCACCTGTAGTCCCAGCTACTCCGGACGCTGAGGCAGGAAAATCACTGGAGCCCGTGAGGCAGAGGTTGCAGTGAGCCACTGCACTCCAGCCCAGCAACAGAAAAAAAAAAAAAAAAAAAAGCCACAGAGTATATGCTTCATAGCGAGTGAGTGTGAATTGGAACCTTCACTCCCTAGACCACAGGATGAAATGAGTCTTTGTGAGGTGGGGCTAGCAGGCCCCCCAAGTGTAAGGACATTAGCAGCTGTATCTTTTGGATACAGATGACATTTTAGTGCATTTCTCCAGTCTTTGTATATAAAACAGAACAGACAGGAGCCAGACTGTCTTTTTTTTTTTTTTTTTTGGTAGAGATGGTTGCCCAGGCTGTTCTCGAACTCCTGAGCTCAAAACAATCCGCCCGCCTCCACCTCCCAAAGTGCTGGGATTATAGGCATGAGCCACTGTGCCCAGGCTCAGATTTTCTTCTTTTGATCCTTTACCTACACAGTTATAGATATACAGCCTGGGCAATATAGTGAGACCCCGTCTCCAGAAAAAATAATATTAGTCAGGCGTGGTAGTTACTTGGGAGGCAGAGGTGGGAGGATCAATCACTTGAAACCAGGAGGTAGTGGCTGCAGTGAACTATGATTACACCATTTAACTCCAGCCTGGGTGAAAGAGTGAGACCCTGTCTCCAAAAAAAAAAAAAAAAAAAAAAAAGTGTGTGCAGGGAGCTACGTAAAAAAAAAAAGCACCTCAGTGCAGTATACCAACTACTGACACAGCATTTTCATTGTATTAGAAGTGATTTAAAGTGTACAGGAGGATGTACATGGGTTATATGCAGAAATACCACACAGTTTTATACCAGAAACTTGATCCTCTGCAAATTTTGGTATCCACAAGGGTACTGAGGCCAGTCGCTTCTGGGACAACTGTGTGTTTCTGTCCCAGCAGAAATGTATAATCTTGCCTCATAGTGTTCTGGACCCAAATGACTGCAACCTCCTTAGTTCACCCAACATGTCTTGGATCCGCCCACACCTGCCTCTGTGGATCTCAGCACCTTCCGGAGGAGCCCCTAGTATGAAAGGGCTGCGGTTTATGGGAACTTTTCAGTTGTGTCCAAATGCTCACAACCTGACGGGATACCCAAGCCCACACTTCCTTGTTCATAGGTTCCTCTAGGCCAGATATGGAGAGGGGCCTGGGGTCTGGAACACTCTAGTATTTAGCACGGCAGGCTCCTGTGGGGGCCCCCCAGGCTGCCCGTGTTCATTACTCCCCCAGCAGAAATGCCACCTGCCAATGCCTGCATTCACAGGACTATGGGAGACTTTGTTTTTTTTTTTTTTTTTTTTTTAAAGGAATAGGCCGGGCGCAGTGGCTCACGCCTGTAATTCCAGCACTTTGGGAGGCCGATGCGGGGTGGATCACGAGGTCAGGAGATCGAGACCATCCTGGCTAACACGGTGAAACCCCGTCTCTACTAAAAATACGAAAAATTAGCTGGGCATGATGGCAGGCGCCTGTAGTCCCAGTTACTAGGGAGGCTGAGGCAGGAGAATGGCGTGAACCCAGGAGGCGGAGCTTGCAGTGAGCTGAAATCGTGCCACTGTACTCAAGCCTGGGAGACAGAGCAAGACTCCGTCTCGAAAAAAAAAAAGGGAATAAAAGGGTGATTACTTTATAGGCAGAGCAGTGCACTCTCCCCCTCCTTTTAAACTAATTGTCCTTATTTCTTATTTGAGACAGCGTTTTGCTCTTGTTGCCCAGGCTGGAGTGCAATGGTGGAATCTTGGCTCACTGCAACCTCCACCTCCTGGGTTCAAACGATTCTCCCGCCTCAGCCTCCCAAGTGTATGGGATTACAGACACGCACTACCACGCCCAGTTAATTTTTTTTTTTTTGAGACGGAGTCTCGCTCTGTCACCCAGGTTGGAGTGCAGTGGCGCAATCTCGGCTCACTGCAACCTTCACCTCCTGGGTTCAAGTGATTCTCCTGCCTCAGCCCCCCAGGTAGCTGGGATTACAGGAACGCACCACCATACCCGGCTAATTTTTGTATTTTTAGTAGAGATGGGGTTTCACCACGTTGGCCAGGCTGGTCTTGAACTCCTGACCTTGTGATCCGCCCACCTCGGCCTCCCAAAGTGCTGGGATTACAGGCGTGAGCCACCGCGCCCAGCCCCCCCACCCCCCCCTTTTTTTTTGAGACGGAGTCTTGCTCTGTCGCCCAGGCTGGAGTGCAGTGGCGCAATCTTGGCTCACTGCAAGCTCTGCTTCCCGGGTTCACGCCATTCTCCTGCCTCAGCCTACCGAGTAGCTGGGACTACAGGCGCCCGCCACCACGCCCAGTTCATTTTTTGTATTTTTAGTAGAGACAGGGTTTCACCGTGTTAGCCAGGATGGTCTCCATCTCCTGACCTCGTGATCCACCCGCCTTGGTCGGCCTCCCAAAGTGCTGGGATTACAGGCTTGAGCCACCGCGCCTGGCCTACATGCCCAGCTAATTTTGTATTTTTAGTAGAGACTGCGTTTCACTATGTTGGTCAGGCTGGTCTCAAACTCCTGACCTCAGGTGATCCACCAGCCTCGGCCTCCCGAAGTGCTGAGATGTGAGACACTGCGCCCAGGGGGGTCCTTACTTTTAAAACTGAAGTTAACGAAGTATTTCATAGAAAAGATAAATTAGCTGTAATTCGCCAATAACATTTGTGTTTACTTCTTGACTTATTTAAGAATGAGGCCCTGTCAGTCCTGGAGCAGTGGCTCATGCCTGTAATCCCTGCACTTTGGGAGGCCGAGGCAGGCAGATCACTTGAGGTCAGGAGTTTGAAACCAGCCTGGCCAACATGGCCAAACCCCATCTCTACTAAAAATACAAAAATGAGCCAGGTGTGGTGGCTTGCGCCTGTAGTCCCAGCTACTTGGGAGGCTGAGGCAGGAGAACTGCTTGAACAGGGGAGGTGGAGCCTGCAGTGAGCTGAGATCATGCCACTGCACTCCACCCTGGGCGACACAGACTCCATCTCAAAAAAAAGGAAGCCCTGTCAGTGCCCTCGCTGGGTCTACCTCACTGTCTCTCTTCCTGCTTTCACATCTTCTGGAGCAAATTTGGTATTTTTTGTTGACGAGCACTACTGACGCTGGAAGGCATTCCATCTCCCTGCCTTTGTTACCTTCTACAATCTTTGGGAAGAGACTTATTTGAAAAGAGCTGTAAGTAGGCCAGGTGCAGTGGCTCACGTCTGTAATCCCGGCACTTTGGGAGGCCAAGGCAGGTGGATCACCTGAGGTCAGGAGTTTCAGACCAGCCTAGCCAACATGGTGAAACCCCGTCTCTACTAAAAATACAAAAATTAGCCAGGTGTGGTGGCGCACGCCTATAGTCCCAGCTACTCAGGAGGCTGAGGCTGGAGAATTGCTTGGAGGCGGAGGTTGCAGTGAGCCAAGGTCACGCCACTGCACTCTCCAGCCTGGGCGCGACACAGCAAGACTCTGTCTCCAAAAAAAAAGAAAAGAAAAGAAAAGAAAAGAAAAGAGCCGTAGGATGAAAGTTAAAACATAACAAGTCTATGAACTGAAAGCTGAAGGAGCAAAAAGGTTCACAGCTCTATCCCACCCCAGAGAACTCTGCAAACATCCTTCCAGAAGACAGTCATGACCACATTCTAGGAAAAACACCAAACCGTTCCTGGATCCCTACTCACCTATGGGACTCTGAGTCTCTCGACTTCCGAGGCTCCTTGACCTTATCAAAGGACACGATGGACCGCTTCTCTCTGCTGGCTGATTTGCGATCCTGGCTTTTGGAAGCCTAGTTCACCAAAGAACATTAAAAAGTTAAAGCAGAGGCCAGGCGCGGAGGCTTATGCCTGTAATCCAAGCACTTTCAAAGTTCAGGGCGGGTGGATCACTTGAGATTGGGAATTTGAGACCAGCCTGGCCAACATGGTGAAACCTTGACTCTACTAAAAATATAAAAATTGCCGGGCGCGGTGGCTCACGCCTGTAATCCCAACACTTTGGGAGGCTGAGACGGGCAGATCACAAGGTCAGAAGATTGAGACCATCCTGGCTAACACGGTGAAACCCCGTCTCTACTAAAAATACAAAAAAATTAGCCGGGCATAGTGGTGGGAGCCTGTAGTCCCTGCTACTTGGGAGGCTGAAGCAGGAGAATGGCATGAACCCGGGAGGCAGAGCTTGCAGTGAGCCAAGATCGTGCCACTTGACTCCAGCCTGAGTGAGACTCCGTCTCAAAAAATAAATAAATAAAAATAAATAAATAAAAAATAAAAATTAGCTGGGCATGGTGGCGCATGCTTGTTATCTCAGCTACTTTGGACGCTGAGGTGGATCCCTCAAGGGAGGATCCCTTGAACCTGGGAGGCGGAAGTTGCAGTGAACCGAGGACGCGCCACTACACTCCAGTCTGGGCGACAGAGCGATACTCTGACTTAAAAAAAAAAAAAAAAAAAAAAAAAAATTGCTGGCGCAGTGGCTCACGCCTATAATCCTACCACTTTGGGAGGCCGGGGCGGGTGGATCACTTGAAGTCAGGAGTTTGAGACCAGCCTGACCAACATGGAGAAATCCTGTCTCTACTAGAAGTACCAAAATTAGCCGGGCATAGTGGCAGGTGCCTGTAATCCCAGCTACTCAAGAGGGTGAGGCAGGAGAATCACTTAAAAACCCCCGGGAGGTGGAGGTTGCAGTGAGCTGAGATTGTGCCACTGTATTCCAGCCTGGGCCACAGAGTGAGACTGTCTAAAAAATAATAACAACAAATAAAAAATAAATAATAAAACAAAAAAATGAAAAAAGTTAAAAGTAGGTGTGATAGGGGAACAGGAAGAATCAGGTATATATATCCATGCCTAACCATCAGATGTGGAGGTCCTACGTGATGAATAACTTTTAGTGAAAAACAGATGAGCTGTTTCATCCAAATAAGCCTTACATTTTGCTTATCATAATTGAAAGACAGAATTTCATCAACATTTAATGCTAAAATATGATCTAACAGTACATTTAATAGAGAAAAAATGGAAATGAGTATTGCCCCCGAAAACTTCATATAAGATCAAAACACCAATTTTTTATGTCTTTTGCTTCAAAATAAATTTCTTAATTTTCCTTTTTCCTTCATAATTAAACACACAATGAGTTCCCAAATGAAGCACTTCTGGTACACTTGACAAGTACCTTATTTGTACCGATGACATTTTTAAGAGACCTACTCATTTTATCCCTAGAACCCACACTTTCCTTTTTCCATTTTCCAAAGTTGTTTTATAGAACAAGGGTAAAAGGCTATGACATATTATAATACTGGCACACAGAGACTGAAAGCTCCTAAGCAATCCGCTCCATTCACCAAGTGAAATGGTTCCTCCTCCGTGCAGCTGAGGGTTGACCAGGCAGGTCCAAGGTCCCTCTCCTTCCTTAAGGAGGGGCTGCTGCCAAGATTGGTCCTTGGCTGGCAACTGGGAAGTTGGCTCTCAGAGTGTCCCCAGTTGACAGTTAACCAGTAAGGGTGGCTCGGTGTGCACAGACCATGCAAATAATAGGTGTTTTGTTTTTTTTTTTTTTTTTGAGATGGGGTCTCGCTCTCTCCCCCAGGCTAGAGTGCAGTGCAATGAACGTGGCTCACTACAGCCTTGACCTCCCAGGTTTAAGTGGCATTCTCCCACCTCAGCCTTCTGAGTAGCTGGGACCACAGATGCATACCACCGAGCCTGCCTAATTTTTAAATTTCTTGTGAAGATGGGGTCTTACTATGTTGCCCAAGGTGGTCTCCAACTCCTGGGCTCAAGTATCCTCCCAGCTCAGCATACCAAACTGCTGGGATTTACAGGCATGAGCCACCATGCCCAGCTCACACTGCAGCCCAGCAAGAAGACAAGAGTACAGGAGGGGGTCAAGGTGGAGAGCAGGCTAGAGGGAGGCTGGCGAGACGGGCCAGGTCACCATGGCATGCTCCACACTGCTGGGTGTAGGAATACATCACGGGGAGGTGCTGACACTTTCAGGGTAGACAGGGAACGTGGACTGCCACACACCAACTCAGGGAAAAGCCAACAGTCCCATACGTAAATTTTAAAGTTAGCTTTAGAAAATAAGTTAACAGTTATCAGAGCAAAAGTAAGGATAAAGGAAAGCTTTCTGCATTTCTTAAAATAATTTGAGGCCGGGTGCAGTGGCTCATGCCTGTAATCCCAGCACTTTTGGGAGGCCGAGGCAGGCGGATCACCTGAGGTGAGGAGTTCGAGGCCAGCCTGGCCAACATGGTGAAACCTTGTTTCTACTAAAAAGATAATGGCGTGCGCCTGTAATCCCAGCTACTCGGGAGGTTGAGGCAGGAGAATCGCTTGAGCCTGGGAGGCGGAGGTTGGAGTGAGCCAAGATCGCACCACTGCACTCTAGTCTGGGCAACAGAGTGAGAACCTGTCTCAAAAAAAATAGCTTGAGATTTCTACATTTTCGAAATGGCCGACAAAAGCTTTTTTCAAATGAAGCTTAGTAATTCCCTAAGACGCACACAGAAATACAAACTGAAAAGAAGAGCAAAATACCCTAGTTAGAAAATTAATACTCACTCTCTCTTTGGACCCGGATGTTTTTACACTAATCACAGGCACCCCTTTGGATTTATCCATTACTACAGTCCGTTCGGTCCCTCGACTTCCTACAGAAAAGACGGGGAAAGTGTAAGTGGAAAACCATGAATACCCAGATGAGAAAAACCCTCTGCAACATGAATCCAGTTTCCGTTGCCAGCTAATCACAGCAAACTAACAAACTCCACCAGACACAGAAACAAGACAGAATCTCCTGGGCTCATCAGCTGCCCACCTGACTTTGTGGCTCGAGATCGCTCTGAGGGGCCAGGTTTCTGATCATCTTGGTCCTTACTCTTTTCTCCACTTCCGTCGTCACCCTTCTTAGCATCGTCTTTTCTGTCACATTTATCATCCCTCTTAAAGTTTGTAGATCTATAAAAAACAGACGTGTTGGCTAGGCGTGGTGGCTCATGCCTGTATTCCCAGCACTTTGAGGGGATGAGGCGGGCGGATCACATGAGACCAGGAGTTCGAGACCAGCCTGGCCAACATGGTGAAACCCCATCTCTATTAAAACCACAAATGGGCATGGCTATAATCCCAGCAAATCGGGAGGCTGAGGCACGAGAACTGGTTGAGCCAGGGAGGTGGAGGTTCAATGAAAAGAGATCTTGCCACTGCACACCAGCCTGGGCAACAGAGTGAGATTCTGTTTAAAACACCCTGCCCCGCCAGGCAAGGTGGCTCATGCCTGTAATCCCAGCACTTTGGGAAGCCGAGGCGGGCGGATCACAAGGTCAGGAGTTCAAGACCAGCCTGGCCAATATGGTGAAACCCCATCTCTACTGAAAATACAAAAATTAGCCGGGTGTGGTGGTACACACCTTAGTCCCAGACACTCAGGAGGCTGAGGCAGGAGAATTGCTTGAACCCAGGAGGTGGAGTTGCGGTGAGCCGAGATCACACCACTGCACTCCAGTCTGGGCGACAGAGTGCGACTCCATCTCAAAAACAAAACAACAACAACAAAAAACACCCTGCCCCTTTAATTTAGCCAGGAAGGAGGGGTACCTGTCACTGTTGCTCGACTTCTCCTTTTTCCCGTCACTGTCTCTTTTGTCAGAGGTTTTCTTTCCCACGGGTTCATTTTTGGCCTGAAAAAGAGAATCAAGTATTACCCTCATTTCCTAATGTGGGCTATATCCTGGGAAGAAAACGGCCACTCACTTTCTCCACAGAGATCATCTTTCCGTGGAGCTCCGTCTTGTGCAGGTGGTTAATGCATTTTGTGGCCTCTTCTGCTGTGGACATCGTGACAAAACCGTAACAGCGAGCTCCAGGACTCCGGGCATTTGTCACAACCTTGGCGCCCACCACCTCAAAGGAAAGCAGGCAAATATGACTCAGACATGAAGCCCACTGAGCGGGGCATGGGGATATGAAAACCCCACAAGGAAGTCTGCTCATCAGGGGTCCGACAAGTGTTAGACTGGGGAGGACAATACTACTAATGCTTCTGTTTCGCTGTTGTTCCTCCAAGGACCTCTGGCCAGTTCTAATCGCTCATCTAGTTCCTCAAGGGGGCCAGGAGGGCAGTGTAGGGGAACAGACGAAAGGGAAATCAAACAGGGTTCTGCCAGTGTTCCTTTAATATGGTCTAAAACTTGTGAAGAAATTATTCCAAATATACAGTCATGCTACGTAGGTGGTAAATTATGAAGTGATGTAATGTGGGCAAAAAAAGAAAAAAGAAAAAAAAGAAAAAAAAAAGACTTCGGCACAGACTGATGCAAGGAAAGGTCTGTGAGCCGTGCTCTGGAACTCAGATCTGCCCTATCATTGACTGTAACAAAACACAGTGATGTGTTTCAGTTACTGTAGACACATCCTTTCCAGTCTACTTGGTTCTCTCGACTCCAGCAGGATGCAGTTAGGGTCGCCCTTTTGACGGCAGAAGACACCATGGCTCAGGAAAAGCCCTGCAGCAGCCAGTGGCCGAGGCTGGTAATCACGCTCATCATGCCACATGGAATCCTAGTCCCAGAGGACATTCTCAGAGAGGCCCGGTCCTCTAACCCACATCAGGCCTGCTGCGCTCAAGACACTAGTCTCCAGGGCAACACTTCCCCACTGAGCACACCCATCCGCTGGGGGACACCATGGAATCAGGAAAGGAGGTCTAGTAGGGGAGACTTGGCGCAGGTGTTGCCAGCCACACACCTTGTATCACTGAGGCTCAAGAAGCCCTTAGTTATGTCCGTAATAATGACATAATTAGTTTTATCCTTTTTTTTTCTTTTTTTAAGATGCAGTCTTGCTCTGTCCCAGGCTGGAGTGCAGTGGCACGGTCTCGGGTCACTGCAACCTCCACCTCCTGGGTTCAAGTTGTTATCCTGCCTCAGCGTCCCAAGTAGCTGGGATTACAGGCATGCGCCACCACGCCCGGCTAATTTTTGTACTTTTAGCAGAGACAGGCTTCACCATACTGGCCAAGCTGGTCTCAAACTCCTGACCTCGTGATCCACCCACCTCGGCCTCCCAAAGTGCTGGAATTACAGGCGTGAGCCACCACGCCCAGCCTGTTTTATCCTCTTTTAAGTTCTTCCAAGTCAGTATCAGGGAAAACACTTGGTTTTCTATATTGCAGTGTGTTGAACCCTCACTGTGTAACACAAAGGATTGGACTCCTTCCTTTGGCGGTCCCCGAAACTGACTCTGAGAGAGATGAGGAGCCCTGGATGCAGGAGGCTGTTTGGGAGGCGAGTCTGGGAAACACCAGGGAGGAAGGGAGTGAGAAAGCACAGGGAGGAGGGCCAGGCGGCTGCGCTGGGCACTGCAGGTAAGGGGCTGGTGCCATCAGCCCCACCTTCACGGGCTCAGGAAAGGCAGGTGCTGCAGACAAGAGGCAACTAGAACTGCCCCCAGTGGTGAACTGAGGCAGCAACTTTGAGAGCCCCCAGCTGCTGAGGTGAAGTTCAGTCAATGGACGCAAGACACCCGTGGTGAGGACCCCTATCATCAGACTCCAGGGTCCCTGTTCTGAGTTCTGAGTTCCAGCATCACGAACGCTGTTCTAAGAACACTGCTGTCTCCCAGACATGCTGACCAGCACCCCCACCAGCCAACCCTGGCAGCCCAGCCTGAGTGTGACGTCCTGAGGAAAGAGAAATGGATCCACCAGCCATCAGAGGGAAGGGGGCAAGCTTGCAGAAAAGGGAGGGAAATACAGTGGTGATGTGGGCTCTGGAAGCTTCCACACCACTCTCACCTCTACCTGTGGATGGGCAGACCCTCCCCAGCCATTAGCAAGTGTAAGCTCCTTGGTATCTCTCAAAGAAATCACTGAGGGGAGAGGACCTCCACGTAAAGGCCACACAATGCTGGTTTCAAAGTATCTTCTCCAGAAAAGCTCTGGTACTTACCTTCCCATATTTGCTGAAAAGATTCTTCAAATCTGTAGCTCTGGTTGTAGAAGAGAGTCCACTAACCCAGAAATTTCTACCACAACTGCTGCGACCTATTTCAAAAGAAAATTCTAGTAAAAACCCAAATACCCACAAGATCTTGAGTCTTAGAGACAACCTTTCCAAAAGAGACATGGTTCCCACTTTTCCTAAGGCAGTGGCAGCACTAAATGCCACATGGGGCTGTGGGCCTGACCACTATCCTCACCAAGACCCTCCAGTGCAACACCAGGCCCAGCAGCACTACCACACGGCCCATCATAATACTGAGTGGGGCTATTGGGACAATGTGAGGTTTCCTAAGAAAGTTAGCAATCATGGGCCGGGTGTGGTGGCTCACGCCTGCAATCCCAGCACTTTGGGAGGCTGAGGTGGGCGAATCACGAGGTCAAGAGTTCGAGACCAGCCTGGCCAACATGGTGAAACCCCACGTCTAGTAAAAATACAAAAAATCAGCTGGGTATGCTGGCGGGCACTTATAATCCCAGCTACTCAGGAGGCTGAGGCAGGAGAATCTCTTGAACCCGGGAGTCGGAGGTTGCAGTGAGCTGAGATCACGCCACTGCACTCCAGCCTGGGCAATAGAACAAGACTCTGTCTCAAAAAAAGTTAGCGATCGCTTAATTACAGGAGGAAGTGCAGTGTGCAACAGCCATGTAGCAGAACAGTCAACCTTGGTGTCAACAATGCACTGTTTCTCTTTCCACGTATAGCTCTGTATCTATCCCATGTTTTTACTCCTTTAGAACACTGATTAAGAAGGAATTTGGTAGGGTAAAATTATTTCTCAGTTAATGCATTTAATGAAGGGTTACAGGATGAATGTGCTCCCAACACAAGGATCTGCACCAAATCAGCCTGTTAACTCTTAGGACCTGGTATGCTTCCTACAACCCAGAACCTGTAGAGGTAACAGCAGAGAAGGAGAAAGACTGCACAAAAGTCTCAGGAGTCTCCCGGGTAAGGAGCATAGCACGGGTAAGGAGCATAGCACGCGACAAACCAGAATCAAATACCCGCCACTGCCCAGGCCATACATGCTCCAAGGGACTGGTGTCGCCGAGGTGACCTACCCTTTTCCTCTTTGGAAAGCCTTTTTGTATCCGAGTCATCTTCGGGAGAACTAGAGACAAAAGACAATGTCACTCCACAAGGAAGCAGCATGGAGGAAACAAACTCAAAACCATAAAATTCGTGCTGAGGTTGCATACCTACCCGAAATTTAGTTCTGAAAAAATGATACCCCGACAAACTTGTATTGAAAATCTGACCTAACCATAAGATTTCAGACCCACAGGAGTTAATTAATTCTGCTGGGCTAAAGGTAATTAGGAAGAATTAAAGAACACAACCATGGTAGGTTGAGAAAAGAAAAAAGATTATGTAATCAGTGTAAAATACACAAAGAGAAACGAAACATTCTTTAGAAGCAAAACTACAATTTCGTCAGTCTGGCTGGCCAATTGCAGAAAAAAACAGCTTATGTGTGTCATTACATGACCAATGAAAAGGAGATAGCGTCTGGTCTAAAACTGAGAAAAAACAAACCTCATTTTCTGATCAGCGCCCTCACTGGTTGAGGACTCTTTAGGAGCCGGAGGGACTTCATTACAAGCGTCAAAATCAAACTTCCTCCCGTCTTCTTTGCTATCTCTGGCTTCTGGGCTTGGGGCTTCCGTGGGGGCTTCCGCGAGCTCCTCGCTAGAGGCCTCCGCGAGCTCGGAGGCCGCACTACTCTGCTCAACTGCCGGCTCTAGCCCTACAGGCTCACAGTCCGTCCTCTCGCCATCGCCTGGCTGCTCCGCGGGCTCCCTTTTCACTACCGCTAACAGGCTGTCTGCCTTGCTCGACTGAGCGTGTGCTGTTGACTCGCTGGCCAAATCTAAATCACCCTCTTCCGGATGGGCGCTGTCAAATAGGTCCTCTTCCTCCGCAAGCTTTCTGTCTGGCCCCACGCTACTTGTGTCCTGTGCAAATGGCTGCTCCAGCTCGGAACTTTCTTCTTTTACTGGCTCAGATTTACAAGTTTCCCCCAAAATGTCGAGTATTTTCTCATTTTCTACGGATTTAACAGGAATAGAATGGCACAAGGTTTAATTACCAGGGAAATAAAGCAATCACAAATGTGGAACTGGCACGGCTGCCACACTAACACGAAGAGAACTGCTAGCTACACAGAGATTGGAAAACCCGCGGGTACACAAAGTTACACTGGTTACACTACCTGCGCCGCGACCGCCTCTAGGTAAGCCTCTACGCTACACGGAAGAGAAAAGCATCCCAGAGATTTAACCCCCAAAACCTTCTGGCTGATTCTTGACAGTCTTCATTCTGTCGTCGTTTAGATATGACTCTTCCAAATTTAGCTTCCAAAGTCCAAGTTGCTTAACTGAATGTATCACCATTCACTGAACAGCTCAATTTCCAAATTTCTTTGAATTTCTTTTAACAGAACAGTCCAACATGAAAACCAGAATCTCTTCCATCCGTGCTCTGAGATATTTGCAGTCCAGAAAGTGAACAGTGTTTGGAATTCTCATGAAGACACTCTTTCCTCTTCTGGAATCCAGTTATGTCTCAAATTTATGTTTTAAAATGTATCTCCCTACCACTACCTGAGCTGCCTCAATTAAAAACCACAAAATTAAGCTACTGCCCAATATCACAAGATCTGTTTTGTGGGTGCAGAGGTATTAGCTCTCAAGAGAGGCATCCGGAACTCTTTCTCTATGTATGATTCAATGCTATTGATATTCAAAAAGGCATGAGATACTTTCATCTCACCAATACATTTTGTAAAATGAGAAGTGAGCCACTTTCACAGATCTGGTGATATGGCTGGGTTTCCAATCTCTATGATCCTGGTAGGTTTTGGATTGTAAACCTTTAGAACAATGTATACTATAGTAAGGTAACTTTTAAAAATCAAAGAATTCAAATTAGAGAAGATGGAAAACTAGAATGGTTCCAAACCCCCGCTGGTAAGTTTTTCATTTAACAGTACCTGGCTCCAGGGATGGCTCTTCAATTTCCTGCAAGAAAAAACGTAAATAAGACTGTGCCAGATGAATGACACCTACAGTTTATTCAAATGAAAACCCAGAATAACTAAAGAGGGAATTTTAAAAATCCAGGGAGGGAAACTCACAAACGCAAGAGGTGGAGAACCTGCTTGTTCTAGGAATGGCTCCCTAAGACTGGCATCCACTTCACTCAGCCCACCCTCCATTCAGTCTCCCCTGCAGGGGCCTGGAACTGGTCTCACTTCATGGTGAGGCACTCATCATAAGCATGCCTGACCCTCTAGATTGAACTCTCAAATTCAAGGAGAGCAGTGTTTTCATTTTTCTACTGTTAGCATCTAGAGGAATGCATGGCACATTAACAGTCACTTTTTCACTCAATAAAGCTACGACAACTTTCTGATATTCGAAAGACTGAGGGAATATGGGCCCAGGTGGTATGACTCCTGCTCTTACTTGGCATGGTGGTGCCAGCATGAAAAACTTTGTAAATACCCTCCCTCCTTCATCTCCTCTTCCACTCAGTGTCCCCACCAGGCCAGTTCTAGAAGTCATTCAGACTCTTCCCAGGAAGCCCTGTCCACTCAGGCTGGTGCCATCCTTGCCTATTGTGGCATCTGGTTGTATTATCCCCATCCCATCTCTCTGCACCTTGTGTCCACAGTAAGCTCATGTCCCTCTGTGGCCTTCAGCCTTCAGCCTTCAGCCAATGGATCCCTATGCCACCTCCCTCCCTGACAGGCCCAGCCCTCCCCTGCCAAGTCATCCACATCCCTCAGTATCCAGCTCAGTGGCATCTCCTTTCAGGAAGGCTTTCCCTATTTCCCTCTAACCCAACTCCAGCTGTGCCCCACTAAGCAAAGGAGCTTTTCCCACATGATGTGATCCCCCAGCCTTTATGCTTCCTGTGCACACAAGGTACACTCCTCTGGAATTCCAGTCAACTGATGGGCACTGACTAGGTTCCAGGCACAAATGTAAGCACCTTACATACACACAGACTCGTCATCGGTCGCAGGAGGTTGGTCCTAATGGTAGCACCCTTCTTTTTAAAGAGTAATAGACTGTGACCAGACAGACTGAGTAACTTGCCCAAGGACACACAGCAGGTGGGAAGCAGAGACAGGCTCTGAGCAAAGGCCGTGTATGAGTGTGAGTCTGCACTGTTAACCATCAGGCCAGGCCCCACGAGCATGGGGACCACCCTTCCTTCTCATTCATCTATGTAATGCTGGTAGTTAATGCCACACCTGACACATCACAGGGGATTCACATATACCCAATAAGTAGGTGTGACTGAATTATAACTTCCCCTGGGAACTGCCCTGCCATTCCAGGATGCTCTATGAAACTGTACACTTTCCTCATGCTTTCACTTATTTTTAATCAGTTTTTTCCCCATGTACCCTACCCCATGCTGGGAATTCAGACCATAGGACTGAAGCAAATCATCAATGTTGGCAGAATAATTCTTCCTCATTTTCTCTAAAGAGAAGCAAATACATTCCTATTTGTTTAGGAGAGACTGTAGGTTTCCCATTTTAACATGGGAGACTGTGACCAAGAAAGAGCCGGGGGAAAGTGACCAGATCCGGCTCCTCCTCTCCTTTCTGAGTCGGGAATGGCTGTATCAATTCGCAGGTGGAGAGACGGCAGCTCTAAAAGCGAACTGGGTTTCACCACGTTTTCTTGAGATTTGTGCCCTCCTCAAGGCTGGAGCTCTGGCTTTCCAGTATCTCCCTTGCCCTTGCATGGCAGAAGCAAATGGAGATCTTTTCCGAAAGGTGATTTCTAATTACAATAGCATAGATGACATTTAAAAAGAAGACGGGAAAATAAATAAATAAATAAAAAGGCCGGGCAAAAGCTGGCTCGATCTTCATTTCTCCACAAAAAGTTCTCCTAAGAATTAGCCAGCTACCTAGGTAAGTGTGTTCTAACAATTTGTATCTATGTAGGCTGGAAAAAAAAAGGAAACTCAAGACCCACAAATATAAAAATCATACCTGGAAATTCTCAACTCATCTGTTCTCATCTAAGATTTAATATTTACAGAGATGCCAATGAAACAGGTAGGATGATACAGTCATTAAATGAAATCTGGGCAATTTCAGAAAAAAAACAAAACAAAAAACAAAACATAACAAAACAAAAAAAAACTTCCCAAAGACAAGACCAGAACCCCTGAGACCCCACCTTCCCCAACAGGGCTCTGTCAACCCTCAATCCCCATCTGGGCCCTATTCATCTTTCCCAGGCAGCCATGCCCTCTTGCTGTCTCATCAAATCATCTTTCTGCAGGGGATGCCACCCAGGGTAGAGACAGGCTGCCTTCCCCCCCACAAGCAATGAAATTAAGAATGCCACAAAACATGACTCTAATGACTGCTGGTAAGCCACAGCGCTTGGAGGCCACTCGTCGAAGCCTAGAGTTAAGTCCCTGGCAATGCGTACATTATATTTGGAGGAAAGCAGAAAGCAAACACCCACTAACGATCCTGACAAAGGAAACAACCCTTGTGGTGATTATTAGCTGGAACTGGCGTATGGTGTCTGAAATGGTTTCCAGAAATTGTGGTCTGACCTTTCATTCTAAAAGTACTGAGACATACAACAGTTTACCTGTAATATAGTGAAGTCAGATGATGAAGTATCTAAATTGTTTATAGTTTCTTTGTCCTCTATCTGTAAAATAAATGGAGAAAATACAGTTCATCACACCAACAATAACGTAACATAATGGTACATCTGTACAATGAAAAGTGAACAGCTATGAAAATAATTCACAACAAAATTTTAAACCCAGGGCAGAAATCAAAACACTATTATAGTATAATTGCAGCTAAACTGAAAAAAAAGTTGTATGCAAATGTCCACCTGCACACAGACTAGGAAATCTACTAATATGGTATCTATGTAGGTTTTCAGATGCAAACCAAAGAAAAAAAGTCTAAGTCAAACAGAAAAGAGATGAAAATGAGTGCACAGCCTCTAAGTGGATCTGAGCACAGGGTGAGGGCTGTTCTTCCAGGAGCAATGGCTAGAGTCCTGCTGAAGTGGAGCCTTCAGCCACCGCTGCTCGCCCAGCCTGGATGCTGAGGATGTGGGACCTGCTGCCCCTGGGGTAGGTACCTCCCTCAACGGAACAGCATCTCCCAGCATGAGGGTGAGGACAGGAGCTCGAGACTGGCAATATCCTATGCCCTACTTGCAGGGGAAGAATAGCTTTTATTCTAAGAAGTAGGCTCTGCCCAATAAGGCAAAGCATTCCCCAAACAAAGAAAGGGGGTTCAGATAATTTGTGACTGAAACCAATTTTGGCCATCTGCTCTAAAGCCCTGAAATTTGAGATATACTTAGGGGGAGACGTTTTCAGATACTGTATAACCAGCATGTATTTTTATCACTATATTTCACTAGGAAAGACACGCACACGATCAGAAGACTCAAAAGGCACAAAAGCCCATTCACTGAAAACCACTCTCCACTACTCCTTTCTTCCTGCCGTGCAGCGGTCATCGCATATGCTACACACGTGTTTAAGTGCCAAAGACCATCTCCCCTTCGACATCTGCACGAGGGGCAGCACATCATTCTGAACCCTCCCCAACTGTCACTTCTCTTTTGGAGATTGTTTGAGTTCACACAGATGTGCTTAGTTCATTTTGATGGTTACACAGCAGTAAAAACTGTATTGGTGGTGGTACATTTCATAACTCTACGGTGCTTTCTAGATGCTAGGCATTGAACTAGGCTGGGAAACACTTTGTTGGAGCTGCATAGTAAATTCTTCAGGAATTGTAGAACAGATGAGTCACGACTCCTCTCTGACACTAAAGCACAAAAGCAGCCATAGACAACAGTATCAATAGGTGTGGTTGTGTTCTCAGAAAACTTCATTTACACAATGAGACCCTGTCTTGAAAAAAAGCAAAAACAAACAAAAAAACCCCAAAACAAAAACAAAACAAAACAAACCCAGGTGACAGCCAACTTGATGACTTCTGCTTTAAGTGTATAATAAACATCCATCCATTGAATCTTCCGAAAACCTCTTGCAAGTGAGGAGCAGAGGTTAAGGAGTTTGTCCAGGGACACACAGAAATTGATCCATCTCCAGAATCTACTACCTCTGAACTCTTTTTTTTTTTTTTTTTGAGAGTCTCACTCTGCTGCCCAGGCTGGAGTGCAGTGGCACAATCCTGGCTCACTGCAACCTCCACCTCCCTAGTTCAAGTGATTCTCCTGCCTCAGCCCCCTGAGTAGCTGGGATTACAGGTGTGAGCCACTGTGCCCAGCCAAGCCACTGCACCTGGCCTCAACCCTTAAAACTATACTGCTTCCAGGCATTTAGGATGTTTCCAGCTTTTGTCGCAAAATGTATGATTTTCTACTTAGGAGGGAAAAAAAAAACAGCCTTAAGAAGATGC
The DNA here is from genome assembly GCF_029281585.2 of Gorilla gorilla gorilla. Classification (NCBI taxonomy): domain Eukaryota; kingdom Metazoa; phylum Chordata; class Mammalia; order Primates; family Hominidae; genus Gorilla; species Gorilla gorilla. Next base: position 11,434,544 of record NC_073244.2, on the reverse strand, counting down.
AGCAATTCAGGAAGGGTAAGTAACTCCTGCTGCTGTGCAAGTGTTTCTGCTACTCCTTTTTAGAAGCTGATGAATGGGACTCACCAAAAATTGCACACCCTATTTGTATCAGAATAACCCTCAGCCACTTCTCAGACTCAAATCCTCCATTCAAATATGACAATCTGCTACCTCTAAGGATACTTGGAATCAGTTCCAAGAGGAAATGCAAAAATATTCTGAAGAAATGCAGAAGCGGATTGACTGGCATACAACAAGGTTTCTGTCCACCAAGACTGCTTGAGAAGCGCTCACTGTGGAAGACCTGAGGACCAGGACAAGAACAGGGCCCCCCACAAGCCAACACAGAAAGGGCCCCACAGCTTCTCATATGCATCACTTTTTCTGTCTGACAAACATTAATCATCAGGTAAATGAAATTAATATCAAATTAATGGCACCAAGACAACATCGTACATAAGTTAAGTACATGGCCTCTGGAATTAGCCTGATCTTAGTTCTTATTCTGTTATGAGCTGTGTGTCATCTGGAGATATTTTTTAGTTCTTGCCTTCCCAATTTCCTCAACTGAAAATGGGGACAACAGCACCTCATGTTGCTATGAGAAGAATTAAAGGGCACATGCTGGACGCGGTGGCTCACACCTGTAATCTCAGCACTTTGGGAGTCTGAAGCAGGCGGATCACCTGAGGTCAAGAGTTCAAAACCAGCCTGGCCAACATGGTGAAAACCGTCTCTACTAAAGATACAAGAAAATTAGTCGGGCTTGGTGGTGGGCACCTATAATCCCAGCTACTCACTCGGGAGGCTGAGGGAGGAGATCACTTGAACCCAGGGGGCAGAGGTTGCAGTGAGCTGAGATCGCGCCACTGTACTCCAGCCTGGGCAACAATAGCAAAACTCTGTCTCAAAAAAAAAAAAAAAAAAAAAAAAAAAAAGAAAGGAAGGGCATAATGCCAATGCCTGGTAGGTAGTATTCAGGAAATACTACCCACTATAATCTTACTATCCATTTGATGTGTTTCTAACAGGAAAAAAATTTAGGTTTAAAAACAACATCCAGGTTAATACTTGAGGTTAACTCTTAAGATAGGTATCAACTGGCTGTTTTTTTTGTTTGTTCTTTTTAAACAAGAGATAGGGTTCTGTCAGACTCTGCCATCCAGGCTGGAGTTCAATTGCACAATCATAGCTTAGTACAGCCTTGAACTCCTGGGCTGCTCCTTCCGCCTCAGCTTTCTGAGTTACCGGATTACATGAGTGCATCAAGGCACCCAGCTCAACAATTGCTTCTTAACAGGAAAACACCAACTTCTAACCTCTTCCTAGTTCAATGCTTTCAAGGTACCTAGGCCATAACACCACAGATCAAGTCCTGCAACAGGAAGAGTCTGAATGGTTGTCCTCAAAATGTCTCATACTGTATGCTGCAAATGGATAGCAAGTACATGTGAATGTTATAAGACATCACCTTTCAACAAAACAAATTGGTTCAGAATCATCTGAACCAACTGACCCTTATTCTACTGAACTGGCATTACAGAACAACTTACTTCCCAATATGAAACTGATCACCTATTTTAATTGTGGAACTGATACATTCAGGGCACATTCTAGAGACATTGCCGGTTACCTACAGCATGTTCCTGAAGCTGCTCCGGAAGCTCTTTCATTTCCCCCTCGACTAGCTCTCTACTATCCGACAGGGACTCCTGGAGGTTATCAGCATCATCGTCTTCGACACAATCTGCAACGCTTCCATTATCAATTTCTGCTTCATCCAACACACTGATATCCATGATGTCGATGTCCTGCAAGTTCTCCAGACTGGTCTCAACATCCTCCTGTGACACAACCAGACCGAACCATCATGTGACCGCCACTGGTCCATCCACCACGTTACTCACTCGCAAGGCTGCACATACCTGTCCATCCCCAGAGTTTTCCTCCAGCCCGTTATCTTCCACACCCTCTTCTTCTGGTTTGCGCCCTGAAGACAGAATCATTTACAGCATGAGATCAAATGATACGCACTTTACAGAAGCAACAATGCCCTGAGCACTACACAAGTGGTCACTTTATAAACATCTGAGACACCTCACTACTTAGGGACACTTCCTAATCCAGGAATGAGGTCATTCCGGACAAGACAGCCCTGCCCCACCCCCAAGCAGAAGAGGTTCCGTTCTTGTCTGAGCTGTGGAAGTAGAAGTGCAGAAAACAGGTTCTTAGTAAAGCTGAACAGGACCAGACCTGTCCTCAGCTCTGCCCTTCTTCCTATCCCAAGTGTCCTTGTTTGAGGGAAAAATTATTTGTTGCAAATGTGCTGCCTTTTAGTTAAGGAACATGTTTTCCCACGGAAACTGCGCACACCCGAGTATGCACATTTTTAATGCTTAAAAAGAAAAAAGAAGGGCCGGATGCGATGGCTCACGCCTGTAATCCCAGCACTTTGGGAGGCCTAGGCAGGCGGATCACCTGAGGTCAGGAGTTCGAGACCAGCCTGGAAAACATGGTGAAACCCCGTCTCTACTAAAAATACAGGACAATCACTTGAACCCAGGAGGCGGAGGTTACACTGAGCCGAGACTGCGCCACTGCACTCCAGCCTGGGCAACAAGAGCGAAACTCGGTTAAAAAAAAAAAAAAAAAGAAAGAAAAACAAAAAACCCACATACTATCAAGATACTCCAGAGGGGCTGGGCACGGTGGCTCATGCCTGTTAAGTCCAGCACATTAGGAGGCCGAGACAGGTGGATCACTTGAGGTCAGGAGTTTGACACCAGCGTGGCCAACCTGACGAAACCCTGTCTCAACTAAAAATACAAAAAACTAGCTGGTTGTGGTGGCGGTTGCCAGTAATCTCAGCTACTCAGGAGGCGGAGGCAGGAGAATCGCTTGAACTCTGGAGGTTTAGGTTGCAGTGAGCTGAGATCATGCCGCTGCACTTCAGCCTGGATGACAGAGCAAGACTCTGTCTCAAAAACAAAACAAAACAAAAATTGCAGAGGAAGTTTTTTTTTTAACTTATACATTTCCATCAACAGCGAATTAAAAAGTGCCAATCTCGTGCGCTTGTAGTCCCAGCCACTCGGGAGGCTGAGGCAGGAGAATCGCTTGAACCCGGGAGGCAGAGGTTGCAGTTAGCCGAGATCACGCCACCGCACTCCAGTCTGGCAACAGAGCGAGACTCCGTCTCCAGGGGAAAAAAAAAAAAAAAAAAAAAGCCAATCTTTCTTGAATCTCTGCTAAAAATTTGCTATTTTTCTTTATCTTTGCCAATATGCTAGGTAAGAAAAGGAATACTGTTTTAACACGAGTTTATCTCCTGACTACTCAAATTGTTTTGAGTCATTTGCTTTTTGTTGTTGATCACCTGTACTTTTCTAAAAATTTCTGATTTACACCCCACTATTTAAAACCTTCGGCTCCGGCCGGGCGCGGTGGCCACGCCTGTAACCCCAGCACTTGGGAGGCCAAGGCAGGCGGATCACCTGAGGTCAGGATTTCGGGACTAGCCTGACTGACATGGAGAAACCCTGTCTCTACTAAAAAAAAACAAAAAAACAAAAAACAAAATTAGCCAGGTGCGGTGGTGCATGACTGTAATCCCAGCTACTTGGGAGGCTGAGGCAGGAGAATCGCTTGAACCCAGGGGGTGGAGGTTGCGGTGAGCCAAGATCCTGCCGTTGCACTCCAGCCTGGGCAACAAGAGCAAAACTCCATCTCAAAAACAAAACAAAACAAACAAACAAACAAAAAAAACACTTCGGCTCCATCCCCCATCATTTGAAGTTTATATATCATATGTACAAAACATATTTTCCCAGTTCTTTACCAGTTTTTAAATTTTGTTTACAGGTTTTGAGTACACTTCACTGTTCTTTTTTTTTTTTGGGACGGAGTCTTGCTCTGTCACCCAGGCTGGAGTGCAGTGGCCTGATCTCAGCTCACTGCAACCTCTGCCTCCTGGGTTCAAGTGATTCTCCTGCCTCAGCCGCCTGAGTAGCTGGGATTACAGGCGCCTGCCACTACACCCAGTTAATTTTTGTATTTTTAGTAGAGATGGGGTTTCACCATGTTGGCCAGGCTGGTCTCAAACTCCTGACCTCAGGTGATCCACCTGCCTCAGCCTCCCAAAGTGCTGGGATTACAGACATGAGCCACCGTGCCCTGGCCCATTTCACTCTTATGTGGCCAAGCTATTAATTGTTTTTAAAATGTAAGTGGTTTATACCTTCATGCTTGGATGTCCTCCTCCATACTGAAGGCTAAATAATATACAGCTGTATTTAGTTCTTTTGAAGTTTTAAACATTTATTCTCTCAGTTTCATGTTGAGTGAGACTATTTTCCCAATAGTTGTCCCATTTGGAAACTGATTTCCCAGCACCACTGACTAAATAGTACTTGCCCCCGACCAATTTGAAATGTTGGCTTCCTCAATATTATATTTGTATTTATATCTGGGATTACTTGTTTCCATTCTCTTCCACTGATCTGTTATTTTTGTTCCAGTTTTAGATATGTGGCATTACCATGTTTTTCTAAATAGAAAATACTTGCCGGGCATGGTGGCTCATGCCTATAATCCCACCACTTTGGGAGGCCAAGGCAGATGGATCATCTGAGGTCAAGAGAAGAGTTTGAGAACAGCCTGGCCAACATGGCAAAACCGCGTCTCTACTAAAAATACAAAAAAATTAGCCAGGCGTGGTGGCAGGTGCCTGTAATCCCAGCTTGGGGAGGATGAGGCAGGAGAATCACTTGAACCCGGGAAGTGGAGATTGCAATGAGGCGAGAACACACTACTGCACTCCAGCCTGGGTGACAGAGCAAGACAGACTGTCTTTAAAAAAAAAAAAAAAAAAAAAAAAAAAAGACTAAGATTAGGTATAAAAAAAAAGAAACTAAAAAACGATTGGAAGGTATGGCTTAACTCCAGGTTTTTCTTCAAGAGTTTAGTAATTTTAGGCTGGGCGTGGTGGCTCACACCTGTAATCTCAGCACTTTGGGAGGTCAAGGTGGGCGGGTCACCTGAGGTTAGGAGTTTGAGACCAGCCTGGCCAACATGGTGAAACCCCATCTCTACTAAAAATACAAAAATTAGAAGGACATGGTGGCAGGTGCCTGTAATCCCAGCTACTCGGTGGGGGGGCTGACACAGGAGAATCGCTTGAACCCAGGAGGCAGAGGTTGCAGTGAGATGAGATTGAGCCACTGCACTCTGGTGTGGGTGACAGAGACAGACTCCATCTCAAAATAAATAAAATAAAAAGAGTTTAGTAATTTTTAAAAATGTGAAAAACATCAAGAGGCTGCATACCTTCTTAGGTTCATACTTCTCCTCTCAGCCAACAATGCTAAGAACAGGGAAGTCATTTCCCCAACTCCCCTTGCGCAACCTCCCAATTTTTCTTACTAATTGATGATTTATAACATTTGCAACAGTTCACAAGGGCAGGCATGCTGGCACCTTCAACCAAACAGCAGTATTTATATAGTCATTTGCTTTTTCATACAAATGATAAAATGAGTAGAGAATAGAAAAATGTAAACGATGATACCAGAAATAACAGAACTGAAGCAAAAATGGAAGTCATTAGGCATGGCAAAAATGAAATTTCTGGTGTCAGGAATAGGCGTGCTCAAATTAAACTCTTTGACTGTCTTCCATGTGAAGAATAAAATCACATGCATGAAATCCATGAAATAGACTCTGCAAGACCACATCTCAAAGGCAAGGAATAATGTAGCATCATTTCGTGTTTTAGATCTAATGCCAGCACAGCTTCCTAGCATTCCTTACAGAAGGCGGTGCTCAGCTTTTTGAAGAACATGGGAGAAAAGCTGATCAAACACACAACTTTGGGAAAACTACTTCCTGCCAGGCCTCTTTCCCAATGTGAAGAATAGTCTACTTTTTTTTGGAGTCAGGGTCTGACCCCGTCACCAAGGCTGGAGTGCAGTGGCATGTCTTGGCTCACTGCAGCCTCTGCCTTCCAGCATCAAGGGATCCTCAAGGGATCCTCCCACCTCAGTCTCCCGAGTAGCTGGGACTACAGGCATGTGCCACCATGCTCGGCTAATTTTTGTATTTCATGTAGCAGTGGGGTCTCACTATGTTGCCCAGGCTGGTCTTGAACTCCTAGGCTCTCAAGTGAGTCTCCTGCTTGGGCCTCTCAAAGTGCTGGGATTACAGGCACGAGTCACCACATCCAGCCTGAAAATCAATTTTTTTTTTTTTTTTTTTTTTGAGACAGAGTCTGGCTCTGTAGCCCAGGCTGGAGTGCAGTGGCATGATCTTGGCTCACTGCAAGCTCTGCCTTCCAGGTTCACGCCATTCTCCTGCCTCAGCCTCCCGAGTAGCTGGGACTACAGGCACCCGCCATCACGCCTGGCTTATTTTTTGTATTTTTAGTAGAGACGGGGTTTCACCGTGTTAGCCAGGATGGTCTCGATCTCCTGACCTCGTGATCCACCCGCCTTGGCCTCCCGAAGTGCTAGGATTACAGGCGTGAGCCACCACGCCCGGCCGAAAATCAATTTTTTTAAGGCTAAGTGTTGTTTCAAGCAGTATTAAGGAAACAAGGTCTGACACTGTGGCTCACACCTATAATCCCAGCACTTTGGGAGGCCGAGGTGGGTGGATCACTTGAGGTCAGGAGTTTGAGACCAGCCTGGTCAACACAGTGAGACCCTGTCTCTACTAAAAATATAAAAATTAGCCAGGTGTGGTGTCAGGCACCTGTAATCCCAGCTACTCGGGAGGCTGAGACAGGAAAATCACTTGAACCCAGGAGGCGGAGGTTGCGGTGAGCTGAGATTGTGCCACTGCACTCAGCCTGGGTGACAGAGTCAGACCCTGTCTCAAAGAAAAAAGAAAAGACATTAATTTGTCTATACTAGAAACTATTCTTGTAACTGGATAAATATGTAACATCCTGGGGGGAGAAAAAAAGAAAAGCCAAAGACAAAAATTCCAAACCTAATTATTTGTACTGCAATTGAGGTTTAAATATTCTAATTTCATTCATATTTTTAGAATTACCTTATTTACAAAGATAGGGGACTATCAAACTGATAACAGAATTCAATACATGATGTTTTGGTCAGTTGGCTGGGAAATCCATCCCCATTTTATACCATTATTTCTTTGGCAAAACATGCCTCGAGGTCTAAAAAACAGCTGGAACTCAACCCAGTGGTCTCTGTAAACATGCTGGGAACAGATACCAGAGCATTGCCACAGAATGATTATATTTGATAAAGTTGCTACAATTCTATGATACGTATGTTGGTTTCTGTCCAATCCTATTCCAGATAATAGGAAAAATCTACTAACTTATCAGAAACTTACTGCCCTCCATACGGTGTTCTCTCTTCCTCAGGAGGGGTACTAGATTTTCATCAAACAGAATCAGGGTTTTCCACTTCTATGACCACTTTTCTCCCAAGCAGTATGTACAGGTACACTGCAGCCAAATCCTTCTCAGGGGAAAGCTCCCCCGAGGTAAAATGTGACTGGAAATGTCGAGAGAACATGCAATCTTCAAAATGTTTAATCTTCAACATATAAAGCACATCCCTGACTGGAATGTTTATTAATCATCACTACTTGAGGAAAAACAGTACTCTCCAGAGAATAAAAACGTCTAGAAAAACCAAAAATGAATGCAAATGGGAAAAGTATAACTCTGGCAAAAACTGAAGAGCCATTGATTTGTCTTTAGTATCAAGGCCAATGTGCCCCTCGAATCCTTCTACCTCAGCTCTTCACCCTAGTTTGTGGTCTCAGCTATGGGCATGACCGTCGTCGCCTCTATCGCCTGCTCATAGCTCCCTGCCTGGGATTCCATCTCTTGCCTTCTGTTAAGCTTCTGCCTCAGAGACTGTCCAATCTCACTGCTGACTCTGCTGCCCTGGACTTCTGCTGGGATGCTCCCATAGTACCCAGGGCTGCATGTGGGTGGTTAGTTACTTTCTGATTTGATTACACAAACACACTTCCCTAATTATGCAAATATACCTATTAAACTTTACTGCAGTAACAGAAGATTCATCCTCCTAAGTATAGGAAGTATAAAGCTATAATACCTTCCCTTTTCCCTACTGTCCTCTTAAGAGGTTACCAGCTTGGTGGTGCTTCAGGACATCGTCTTGCGTCTACATACATTATATGATACATATGGAAATAAGCTTGTGATGAGATGAAATCTTATTGTTAGTGAGCAATGACACAAGTTACAGAAACTACTAACAGGCCTTGGACATTTTTATGTACTGCGTATTGATCCACCTCCATCTTTGACTCCATGCTACGGCAGTTACCCACGTTAGCAGCCTTCTCAAAAAGGCTGTAGCAATTTATTGTCTCCAACACCTACACCTTCCCCAATACCCTTGCCAATGTGGGAGAACAGGAACTGTGTAAAAAAAATTTTTTTTTGAGATGGAGTTTCGCTCTTGTTGCCCAGGCTGGAGTACAATGGTGTGATCTCGGCTCACCGGAACCTCCGCCTCCTGGGTTCAAGTGATTCTCCTGCCTCAGCCTCCCGAGTAGCTGGGATTACCAGCACGTGCCACCACACCCGGCTAATTTTGTATTTTTTTGTAGAGACGAGGTTTCTCCATGTTGGCCAGGCTGGTCTCAAACTCTTTACCTAGAGTGACCTGCCCACCTCAGCCTCCCAAAGTGCTAGGATTACAGGTTTGAGTCACCGCATCTTGCAGAACTGTGTAAATTTTTACCAGTCTGATAGGCAAAAATCTTATGTCATTTCAAAATTTGCTATTCTGCAACTACCAGCAAGGGAATCTTTTGGTCTCTAGGCCACATCTGCTTTTTCATTTATCTGTAAATTGCCTGTTCATAGTCTCTGCTCCTTGTTGACAGGGTTGCCTGTTTTCCTTACTGATTTGTCAGAACATTCAATGCTTTCTGGATATTAGTTTCTTCCTTATTCTGTGCTATAATATTTTCTCCCAGACTATTGCATACCTTTCTTAACAGAGACTTAAAACTTTTATGTAGCCAAATTTCTCTTTCTTTGTTGTTTCTCAGTTTTATTCTTACTTCAGGTCTTTCTTATTACTATATTATAAAAAGTATTAAACTAGCTGGAATTTCTATTTTACACAAGAAGAGATAAGATTAGAGCTTTCCCCCACCATCAAATGAACAAACGCTCAAACTTTCTGTTGTTTGCAATATCCTATCATCAAAATTAGAGGAAATCCCTGTATTCCCCTTCCCCCCCAGAATTTTAGTTATCCTTGTGCATTTTCTTTTTAGACTATTATGGAACACATTATAAAATTTCCTTTTAGGTTACTCTGGAGAAAATTGACAATTTTCTGATAAAAAGTCATCATATCTAGGAAAATTTTCTCTGCTAAAAAGTCATCACATCTAGGAAATTTTTCTCTAATTAGTGATTTTGCAGGACTTGAAAATTTCCTGTTAATTGTATTTACTATTTAAGAATGTTATGTACATTTCAATGTCAATCTGGCAACATGCTTAATTCTTTGATTCACTAATGATATAACTGTCACCTAAAAAATCCTGGAGAAGTGATCAACAATTTTAACCAGCTAGCAAGTTTGCCAAACTGTTCATGAGGGCTTTGTCACCTTTCTTAAGCTGTTTTTGGCTTGCTTCGGATTGCTTTCACAGTACTTAATTTCCTGAGGTACAATCAGCCCAGTAGATCTCACAAACCAAGTACTGGACCAGGAGTTGACATCCTAGTTACAGAAGTACATCTAAGTTCCAAGACCCTGGTTTCTTTTTTCTTTTTTTTTTTGAGACGGAGTCTTGCTCAGTGGCGCAATCTCGGCTCACTGCAAGCTCCACCTCCCAGGTTCACGCCATTCTCCTGCCTCAGCCTCCTGAGTAGCTGGGACTACAGGCGCCCGCCACGACGCCTGCCTAATTTTTTGTATTTTTAGTAGAGATGGGGTTTCACCGTGTTAGCCAGGATGGTCTCGATCTCCTGACCTCGTGATCCGCCTGCCTCGGCCTCCCAAAGTGCTGGGATTACAGGCGTGAGCCACCGCGCCTGGCTCCAGACCCTGGTTTCTAATAGCTCCCCTCAAAAGGACCCAGGGCACCTGGAAGAAATGGCTGATTCTGGGGAAAGGGCAGGAAAAGCATAAGATGAGACTCAAGTACCCTGCCATTCCAGAAGGTAAAAAAGTATCCCAAGAATGGCATGAACACATGGAAACGACAGGGGAGCCTGTCTGACAGGGTTCCCAATGGAACGTTTTGCACATTGTAGTAAATAAGCATAAAGGCTTTCAACCTATGGAATAAAATAATCTAAGTTCACACAGATAAATGAGGGCGAAGGGCAAGCTATTCCTTATGTCAGTAAACCAAGTAATAAACAAACAATAACAAAATTAAAAAATCACCATTTGGCAACTACCAGAATAAATGAATAGACAGGAACTGGTGGTTGCTGAAACTAATGGACGATGAGCAGGATATTTACAAAGTCTCAGAGTATCTTCCCCACAAATGTAACTGTGAAAAGGAAGACAGTAACTTTCCAGTGGAGAAACCTGGCCAATAGCATTTGAAGTCAGCTAATATGGCCAATAATGGCTCAAACTGACAGCATGTGCCTCTGGATAGTATACTCTCATGACAATATAGGCTGGGCGTGGTGGCTCATGTCTGTAATCCCAACTCTTTGGGAGGCCAAGGTGGGAGGATCGCTTGAGCACAGAAATTCAGGGTTGCAGTGACCTACAATTGCACCATTGCACTCTGGCCTGGGTAACAGGGCAAGACCCGGTTTCAAACCAAAACAAAACAAAAAACAGGAATACAACATGTCTGGTGTATTTCTGACAAGCGTATCACTTGATCCTTATTATGGGGCGGGGAGAACCCAAAACAATTCAAATACAAAAATAAACTACAAAATAAGTGTAAGTGTTCAAGATTAAAGAAAACTAAGGAAACATGACAACCTGATGCAATGCATGACTGGACATTTTTTGTCTGAGTTATAGAGAATATTATTGGAACAAACTACTGAATCTAAATGAGGACTAAGATGAGGTGGCAGTATTGTATCAATGTTAATTTCCTGATCTGGACATCTACAGTTAGGTAATATCCTTACTTTACTGCAGTACGTAGGGCAAAGGGGCATATGCGCCTTGCAACTTACCATGCGGCGTAGTAAAAACATACATACAACGAGAGAAAAGGACAAGGCAAATGTTGTCAGATGGCAATATTTGGGGACTCTGGGTAAAGGGTATATGGGAATTCCTTGCATTATTCTTACAACTTAAGTATGAAATTGCCAAAATGAACAAAAACTAAACAAAACAAGCCAGCAGCAAAGGATTGGGTAATACTTAACCAAGCAAACAGGCCAACTTTGCATCTCCAGTTACAAAACATTCTCAAACACCATAAAACATCCTATTAATTTGTACTTTGTGATGACACTACAAATAAATTTAGTTTCCTGGTAATTATTTTATTTTTTCGAGACAGAGTCTTGCTACCAGGTTGGAGAGCAATCACAGCCCAATCATGGTTCACTGCAACCTCAAATTCCTGGACTCACGTGATCCTCCCACCTCAGTCTCCTGAGTAGCTGGGACTACAGATGCACGCCATCACATCTGACTAATTTTTCTAATTTTTTGGAGAGATGGGGTCTCACTATGTCACCCAGGCTGCTCTCCAACTCCTGGGCTCAAGTGATCCTTCCGCCTCGGTGTCCCAAACTGTTGGGCTTACAGACGAAAGCCATCTCGCACAGCCCCTGATAATTATTTCGAGAGTCTGCTAAGATGGTGAGAGTCACGTCATGTGGAATGTGACTTTTGCTGTATAAGCAGTTTTTAAAAAAAATGTTAAAGTGACAATTCTGTTTTGGCCAAGTGCTGTTTAAAAGGGATGTTATTTTCTCCAAGTCCAAGCAATAGGAGGAGTACTGAGATTACATGAGATATGCTCTCTGGAATTTTAAAGCATTTTGAATTCACACATTACAGCAGTCCCTCTATTTTCAGTTAAAATCTTGATAAAACCCACTGATAAAGTAGTTGAAAATAATTCAAGAAAACTTATAGACCTGCCCTATCAGATATCAAAATGTACTGTAAATTTCTAGAATAAAACTGATTACAAGAAGCAAAACAAAACAACAAATGAGACACAAAAGAGCTAGTATTGCATGGCTCCATTTTACATGAAGTTCTAGAATGGGTAAAACTTGTATCTGGTGAAAGTGATCACAACAGCGACTTTTATTTTTGCAGGGGCTGGGAGGGGAGACGCACTGGGAGGGGCAGAAGTGATCTTTCTGATGACAAATGTTTCTTTTCTTTTTTTTTTTGAGACACAGTCTTGCACTGTTGCCCAGGCTGGAGTGCAGCAGCATGATCTCAGCTCACTGCAACCTCCGCCTCCCAGGCTCAAGTGATTCTCCTGCCTCAGTCTCCCGAGTAGCTGGGATTACAGGCATCCGCCACCATGCCCAGCTAATTTTTGTATTTTTAGTAGACGGGGTTTCACCATGTTGGCCAGGCTGGTCTCGAACTCCTGACCTCAGGTGATCTGCCCGCCTCAGCCTCCCAAAGTGCTGGGATTACAGGCGTGAGCCACCACGCCCAGCCTAAATGTTTCATGTTTTCATCCCTGCCTACCTCACACCACATGCAAAATACATTCTAAATTAATTAAACCTCCAAATGTAAAATGTAAAAATAAAACCATACATATTATTCTTTCTATATATAACAGAGTTATACATATAGTTTTTTTTTTTTTTTTTTTTTGAGACGAAGCTTCACTCGTCGCCCAGGCTGGAGTGCAGTGGCGTGATCTCGGCTCACTGCAACCTCTGCTTCCTGGGTTCAAGCGATTTTCCTGCCTCAGCCTCCCAAGTAGCTAGGATTACAGGCGCCCGCCACCACACCCAGATAATTTTTGTATTTTTAGTAGAGACAGGGTTTCACCATGTTGGCCAGGCTGGTGTTGAACTCCTGACCTCAGGTGATCCACCTGCATCGTGGGATTACGGACGTGTGCCACCACACCTGGCCTTACAGTCATATTTTTAATAATTTAAAAGCAAAGAAGTCCTTTTAAAGCGTAACATAAAATCTAGAAGCCTAGTGATCAAAATACCACAAGTCGAATCAGATTAAATTGAATGACAGATTAAAACAATAGAAACATTTTATATGAGTCTTTATAACTCAATAAGACAAACAACCCAGCACAGAAATCGGCAAAGGGCATGAAAAGGCCATTCAGACAACACAAATGTCCAATTATCAGAAGAGTATAATCTGTGAAGAAATGCAAACGAAAATCTCACCTGCAGAAAAATGCAGATAAATACAATGTAATACTTTTCTTCTATATAACAGGCAACAAAGTAACAGGCAAACAAGGTAAGTTTGATGTTGAGTTTAGTGAAATAGGCACTCTCACCCATTGTTGGTAGGGTACAACCTGGGACAGCTTTTTGTTTTTGTTTTTGTTTTTGAGACAGCCTCACTCTGTCGCCAAGGCTGGAGCGCAGTGGCACTATCTTGGCTCAATGCAACCTCAGTCTCCCAGGTTCAAGCTATCTTCTTGCCTTAGCCACCTGAGTAGCTTGGATTACAGGCGCCCGCCACCACACCTGGCAAATTTCTGTATTTTTAGTAGACGTGGGGTTTCGCCATGTTGGCCAGGCTGATCTTTTGATCCGCCCACCTCAGCCTCCCAAGGTGGTAGGATTACATGCGTGAGCCACTGAACTTGGCCGGGACAGCTATTTGTAAACTAGCTATGTGAAAATAAAAGGCCATATCCTTGGAGTCTAGAATTCTCCTTTCACTAAGTTATCAAAAATTATATTACTTTGACCACACAAAGGTATTTATTTCTGGTTCGTGCAAACACTGAATGTTGGAAGTACCGAGTGATAATTGGAAACAAAAATCTCCAAACGTCTAGTAATAAAAAGACTGATGGGCTAAATTGTGGTGTATTTATTCATACAGAAGATTATTAGCCTGTTAAAAAACAATGAGATTTTGTACAGCAAGATCACGGGTTTTTTTTAATGAAAAAAGAAATATGCATACAGGTGTGTGCACATACCTATATATTTACTTTTTCCCCCTCACTCTGTGCCCAAGCTGGAGTGTAGAAGCACACTCATGGCTCACCGCAGCCTTGACCTCTTGGGCTTAAGCAATCCTCCTACCTTGGCCTCCCTAGTAGCTGGGACTACAGGTGTGTGCCACCATGCGCAGCTCATTGACTTTTATTTAACTTTTTGTTTTTCTAGACACAGGGTCTTGCTCTGTAACCCAGGCCTAAGTTTACCTTTAAACATTGTACATACACACACAGTCTGGAGAAGTATGCCTAACTTTTAGTAGCGGGCTGTCCCGACTGTGAACAACTTCTGCTTTTTACTCCCATGCACGTATTTTAAAGCCTGCCGGGCGCAGTGGCTCACACCTGAAATCTAAACGCTTTGTGGGGCTGAGGTGAAAGCACTGCTTGAGGCCAGGAGTTCAAGGCTGCAGCGAACTATGACTGCACGACTACCCTCCATCTGAGTGACAGAGTGAGAACCCATCTCAAAAACAAAACAAAAACAGCAACAAAAGTCTGTAGTACAAGTATTTGCTTTTATCAGAAGAAAAAGGAAAACAAAAAAGGAGATCCACAGGCTCTGTTTTTTGCTTTTATTATTTCTTTCTCCATTGATTTTCCAGGACTCTTTGCCTTGGCAGAAATTTACTTGAGTAAAGGCAAAAACACGCAATATATCATGAGCCACAGAAGTGACTTCATTCTGCTGTTCTCCCAGCACTTACCCCAAACACTGTGGCTGACACTGGGGCCTGACTCTCAGATATTTAAACCCAGTACTTCACCACCAAGTATTAGTTATTATCTCATTTAGTTTTGGGCCCTGAGAACCAGGCCTTCAATTACAGGTTGGGCAACCCTATCTGAAACTCTGAAACCTTCTGAGCACTGACATATTGCCACAAGTAGAAAATTCCACACCTGATGTGTGGAATTAGTGAAAGTTTTGTTTCATGCACAAAATTATAAAAAATATGGTATTAAATTATCTTCAGGTGTATAAGAAACAAATTTCTTGTTTAGATTTGGGCCCCAATCCCAAGATTATCTCATTATGTGTACCAAAATACCGCACAAAATCCAAAAAACGAAACCCTTCTGGTCCCAAGCATTTCAGATAGGGAAAACTCTACATGAACCAAGAGAACATTCGGTCTACAAGCCCAGCTTCAGCTGATTCTTTTTTTTGGGGGGATGGAGTCTTGCTGTCGCCCAGGCTGGAGTGCAGTGGTGCGATCTGGGCTCAGTGCAACCTCCACCTCCCGGGTTCAAGCAATTCTCCTGCCTCAGCCTCCTGAGTAGCTGGGATTACAGGAGCCCGCCACCATGCCTGGCTAATTTTTATATTTTTAGTAGAGACGGGGTTTCATTTTGTTGGCCAGGCTGGTCTCGAACTCCTGATCTCAGGTGACCAGTCTGCCTCAACCTCCCAAAGTGCTGGGATTACAGGTGTGAGCCACGGCGCCCTGCCTCAGCTGATTCTTTCTTAAGCCAATAGTTGAGTGTTACCAAGTTAAACCATTGAAGGAGAAAGAAAGATAAACAAGACACAGCCCTAGTCCTCATCAATCTGCTCTTGACAGAAGGCAAGATTACATAAATATTAAACCAAGGGGTAAGGAACTATGCCACGGGAGGACAGAGGACCTAAGGAGACGAGTTGCTATTGGTGGGATGGATCAGTTGTCTTTTGAGGAACTAGGTCTCTAAGGCAGACAGATGGGGAAGGGTGGGCGGAGCGAAGTCACAGAGAACCAGGAGAGTAAATCACGTGTTTGGGGCCTGACTAAAGCACAGGGTGTGGGGGATGGGCAAGAGAGATTTCGGTAAGATGGTGAGAGTCATGTCATGTGGAATGTGACTTTTACTGTATAAGCTGTTTTTAAAAGAAATGTTAAAGTGACAATTCTGTTTTGGCCAAGTGCTGTTTAAAAGGGATGTTATTTTCTCCAAGTCCAAGCATAGGAGGCTCAGGCAGTCCTACTTTTTGGACTCCATGTTGGAGTTCAGTGGTGCCATGATAGCTCAGTGCAACCCTGAACTCCTGGGTTCAAATGATCCTCCCGCCTTAGCCTCCCAAGTAGCTAGGAAAACAGGCGTGCCTCGATGCCTAGGTACTTTTTTTTTTGGTGATGGATAGAGGCAGCCCAGGCTGGTCTCAAACTCCTAGATTGAAACCATTCTCCTGCCTTGGGTTCCCAAAGTGTTGGGATTACAGGTGAGAGACACTGTGCCCCACCCTTTTTTTTTAAGAGAGACTGGGTCTTCCTCTGTCACCCAGGCTGGAGTGCAGTGGTGCAATCATTAGGTCATTGCAGGCTTGAGCTCCTGGGCTCAAGTGATCCCCCTCCTGAAACTCCCAAGTAGCTGGGACCACAGGTGCATGCCATCATGCCTGGCTAATTTCTTTTTGGTGGAGATGGGGGTCTCCCTATGTTGCCCAAGCTGATCTCAACCTCCTGGGGTCAAGTAATCCTCCCGGTTCAGCCTCCCAAGCAGCTGGGACTACAGATGCATGCCACCACACCTGGCCTTTAAAAGTTTTTTTGTAGAGCTGGGTTTTGCTATGTTGCCCAGGCTGGTCTTGAACTCCCAGGCTCATGTGATCCTCCTACCACAGCCCCGAGTCGCCTGGAATTACAGGCACACGCCACTGTGACTGACTCCCGAAAGACTCCTTATTTAAGGACCGCTGACAATCTACAGAGGAAAATGAATAAAGGACAAATACTCCTTCCATCCTCCGTTGGAATTCCCAGATACCAAGAAAACAAAACACAGTAGAGAGATCTTGAAAGAAAATGCAAAGCTTCGCTGAAGGCTCCCGGTTCAGAGTGGTTCACAAGTCCAACACACAGACAAGTAAACGAGGCACATTAGCAATGCATTCGTTTTGAAGAAAGCACTTAACATGAAACTTGCTTATGAAATCCTCCATACCTTTGCTAGACCTCTTTGATGTTTTCTTGTTTCCCTCGGAGGTAATTTCAATTTCATCAGGATTACCACCTTCATCTTCAATTGCCTAAAAAGAAGGGAAAAGTAAAGTTGATCCAAAAAGCCAGCTCACACACTGCTTTCAGAGAGCTCTCAGGTGACAAGGAAACTGTATTTTTAAGATCAAAAAGCTGCTGCCGCCCTCACCACCCAGGACCTGTGGCCCATCCACTCATCTGTTATCTTGCTCTACACTGGAGACCGACTGATGCCACCAGTTCTTAGCTGGTGGTCCCAGGCAGGTTTACTTAGGTGCTCAGTTTTTGCTTCTTCCTCCGGAACATGCGGCTAATAATAATATAGTACTTACCCTGGAAGGCTGTTGTGAGGACTCTACTAGCCATCAAAAGGAAGCACTCAACAAACAGTAGGCTTATCTGGTTCATCTCCTTCCTAAGCCCAGAAGAACTCAAAAAGGGAAAGGCACACTCTCCATTTCCCTTGACTTTACTCACAAAATACTCTTTAACCCTCCAGGGACTCCCTCCACGCCGTGCCTGTACTCAGTACTGTGTGGACAGAATATTAATGCTCGCTGGCTGGGATCCTACTGTGTGTTACGCACGAGACCCGTCACGACATGCATGACCTCATCCGATCCCCATCATGTACATTCACGACTGACTCCAGTACCTCATTCTCAACCACTACGTGATTGTGCCTCATCGGATATTGAATTATAAGAATTTCTTGGCACGCCCAGCCTCCCACCCCAGGACTCTGTCATTCACTTCAACTATGCCCATCCTCAGCACAGTGCCTGGCATCAACTAAGCCATCAGTACCGAACATGTCAATCACGATGACATCCCTAGAAACTTAGCTTCAGGTTAAGTTTTACTGATAATTTTTCCAGTCTTTACTCTCCTGTCCCATGAGCACAAGTTTTGTTTACATCATTTCATGTACTATGTTTTATCTGCAGAGGTTTGGAAGCCTCCAAGTTTCCCAGGTGGGTAAGTCTGAATTGAGATAGGGCCTGGGGGTTCCACACCTCATCTTTACCAGCAGCAACAAAAATCTCTCCTCTCAGAAGCCAGAAAAGGGACTGAAGTTCTTTCCTGGGATCAAGGAAAAGTACAATCACCAAGTCCCTCACCCTTTTCCCAGGGACAGGCAATTCTGAAACACCACCAGGAGAAGAGAAGCAATACCCTAGGCAGGTGTCCTGTTTCCCCTTTTTGCTCTTTTGCCCTTCCTGGAAAAATAAACCAAGAAAGGGACACCAACAGGATGACAGAAACGGGAAGAGAATGAGATCAGCAATTCCAGACTGGCTTGGGTGAGTAGCAGACAGGGATATAGGCTGGCGGTATTCGTGTTTTGGGACCATATCTTGAAGAAAATGAAAAGGAGAAGGAAGAAGGAACAAATCTGTGCTCTCAGAGATGACAGTGAGTGATGGGAAGTCTCAGTCACCAGCTTGACAGGAAGATCACAGCAGCTTTTCAGGCCTATGGACCGTCCAGGGAGAAAAAAAGGATAAAGCCTCTTAATTTGGCTTAGCTGATGCGAGGCCCTGGTGGCGGGGCACCACACCTGACCAGCCGCCAATCTCCACTCTCTGCATTTTCTCTGGGTAAATATGTAGATCAGTGGGCTTCCTGCCTTATCTGAGTAAAGAGAATCCACAGTGAAAAGAAACACAAGCTTGAGCTTTTAAAAGGCCCATGTGACTCTGGCCGAGACAACTATCCACCCTTGAGCCCAGGGTTTCTCATCAGGAAAAAAAAAAAAAAAATCCCTACTTCTTCTCATCACCAATTAATAATAAAGCCCTGTGATCTCCGTAGTTCCGGAGTCAGGATGGTGGCATGTGTCACCAGCCCCACTGCCCGCAGGGGCTGGGGGGTGGGCGGCCAGGCGGAGCAACTACAGGGCAGAGGTCCCAGAGTAGCCAGGTGGAAGAAAGGCAGAGAAAGAAAGCTACAGGAATAAGGAAACCGCAGGTGGCTAACCTTTACTTGCCTCTCTGCTTTTCCTAGGGATCCCTTTGAATCCCCCAAGGTAGGCGTTAGAGCCCCCGATCTGCATATGAGGACTCGTGGTGGCACAGAGAGGAAAAGCGAATCGTGATGGCAACCACACACCGAGTGTTTACATGCGCCAGGCAGCACGCCAAGCCTGCTCCACGCAACCTTATTTAATCCCCAAACCAAAATCCTATTGCTTTTTTGCTTCTTACAGGAGAAAAAAAAAAAAGAATAGAAAAGAGGACTCAGAAGGGGTTCAAGGTCTCCTACGCCCAAGATCAGGCCACTGAGAGCTGGCAGGGTCCCCAAGTCCAGAGAGACTGACGGAGCTGGGGGAGCCCAGGCTCTGCCCGCCTCCCGGGCAGTTCTGAGGCTGGTTTTAAAGTCCACCCCGGGTCTCCCCTCATTTCACATTTCTGATCGCTACCGTCAACACCACTTTTCCTTCCTGCCGTGTTACTTCACCGAGCGAGTACCGGCAAACCGTGAAAACTGGATTGTGGTCGTTTTTTTTCTATTTTTCCCTTTGAGTATGTCCTACGGGTGTTTCCTTTGTAAATCAGCCCCGATTCAGGCTGGTCGGTCCCCTGTGGGTCACAAAGTATCTTCCCTGGGGAAACCAAGCAGCCAAATCAGGAATCCCAGGCCCTGGGTTCAAATCCCGACGCTACCCGTCCTCGGCCGTGTGACCTTGGCCGAGTCCCTTCCCCTCGCCTAGGAAGTGAGTGTTTCAGGGTCTCCCCTCCAGGTACGGAGGCGGGGACGAGACGAGGGGAGAACCCTCCTCTCAGTGGACGATGTCACCCGTCACCGTTTCTCCTGCACGCGTGCCGTTTTTGTGGTTCTCCTGGCCCCAATGCGGCGTTAGGATTTGAACCCAGGCCCAGCCGGCCAAGGAACTCTCGCCGGGGCCTCGGAGGAGCCGGGGGACGCGAGAGCGCCAGGTACGGGGAGGCCGCGAACGGGGCCGGGGGCGGACGCCAGGGCCCGCGAGCCACCGTCGCGGCCAAGAGGACCCCAGACCCACCCTGTGCCCGCCCTCGGGGCCCCAAATCCACCTTCTTCAGCCGCTCCATCAAAACGCTCTTGTTGCCGCTCGAGTCCACATTCCGTTTCCTCAGCTCCGCCCGCAGATCGATCACTCGCAGGTCGCTGAGGCGCCGCGTCCCGGTCTCTGACGAGGCGGAGCTCAGAGCCGCCGCGCCCGCCGCTCCAGAATCACCTAGGCCTGACAGAGTCTCCGCCATTCCAGGGACCCTGGCTCCGCCGCCCACTTTCCACAGAACCGGGCCGGTTTTATCAGGCTCCTAGCACAAAATGGCGCCGCCTGCAAGGGAACCGCTCCAGTCGCCCCAGCGCGCCTCGCTTCTGCGCAGGCGCACCAAGCGAAGGGGCTAGTATCCCGGTTGCAACTGCACATGCGCAGTGAGAACAACGCGGGGATGTGCGCAGACGCGTTGCGTCTCGTCAGCCTCCCGCCGGGAACTGCCGGGACGCATGCGAGCTGCAGATTCAGAGCTTGCGCGTTGTGCCGGGGAACCCTCGGTTGGTCGACGCGCGAGCGTCCTTGCTGCTAAGTACGCTGGTGGGGGTGGTGCGCGTGCGCGTGCGCGGCCGCAAAGCGGGGCGGGAGGAAACGAGTGCGTTTTCCTCTTAGGCGGCGCCATTTTGTGTTCAGAGCCGCTATAGCTGCCGGCGGTGTGCGACTGAGTCGGTGGCGAAGACGGGAACGCGACGATGGCGGAGACTCTGCCCGGGTCGGGCGACTCGGGCCCTGGCACGGCTTCTCTCGGCGCGGGCGTTGCGGAGAGTGGGACGAGGCGGCTCAGCGAGCTGCGGGTGATCGATCTGCGGGCGGAGCTGAAGAAGCGGAACCTGGACACGGGCGGCAACAAGAGCGTCCTGATGGAGCGGCTCAAGAAGGTGAGGCGGCGCGGGGCTCGGGGGTGGCGCAGGAGGCCCGGGCACGCCCCCGCCTGCACCTGTCACCGCGGCTCCCGGACCCGGGGCGCCCTGGGTTCGCCCCGCGTCTTGGCCGACCCCGGCTCGAGGTGTCGGGCACCCAGGGGGCCGGCTGTGTGACCTTGGCCCGTCACCGCTCGTCTCTGTGCCTCCCTTCCTATCCTCTTTCCACCTTTTCTCTTCAAGCGCGTTCAGCGTGCGGTCTTCTCCGTTACCAGGGTGGCCCCAGGACCCCTCCTGGGGCTCCCGATCGAGCCTTGGCTCTGTGACCTTGGGCAGGTGCCTTTCTCTCTGTGCCTCACTTTCCTCCTCCGGAGAATGGGTGTCTGGCGGACTCCAGAGCATTTACAGGAAAGGGGGCGGTGCTTGTTCTTGCCCCAGGGCCTTGGCCTTTACGAAGCTGTCCACCCGGGTCCCCCAGATCTTCTCGTGGCCGGCCCCTTGTTGTCATTTTGGGTCTGCCTGAGACATCACCTTCCTGAGCGCCCTTCCTAATGCGCTGCCCCACCTCCTTGCCAGCTCATCCTGCGTTTGTGTCGCACCTCGCTGAAAGCAGGAGCTAAATGCAAAATATTAAGGGGTTGGGAATTGTCTGTTTCCGCAACTGGAACAAACAACTTGAGCATAGGGAGGGAGCTTGTGGGTGCCCAGTCCTGGACCCGGCAGGTGGCAGGCACTGAGGGACCTGTTGAATCTCCCCAGGCTGGCTGCTGTTCCTCCTCACCAGCGGTGGCCAGCCCTTCACCGAGGCCGGGCCAAGTGCAGCCTCTCTGTTCTAATTTGTCTCATCATATAACTTTAAAGTCGAAGGTTGGGCAGTGTCGAGTTGAGTTGCCATTTTGGAACTGGTCCTTGACCCCAATTCTGGAGCTCCTGCTCACAGCCTCCCTCTCCTTTGTCATTTGGACCCAGAGAGACCCAAGTTGTGCGGGGTTCCTCCTCCGCCTTTTGGGCTTGCGGCCCAGATAGCTGACCCGGAGTTGCTCTTTGCAAGGACGGGTTTGCCTTTGTTTCATGGGAGGTTGTTACTTGTAAGGAACAGTGTGTGCCCTGCAGCTCTTAATGATGTTGTAAAACTCATCTCTCCCTAATAGGCGGTTAAAGAAGAGGGGCAAGATCCTGATGAAATTGGCATCGAGTTAGAAGCCACCAGCAAGAAGTCAGCCAAGAGATGTGTTAAAGGTATTGTACATATGCTGCTTGGGGCTTGAGTGTTCAGAGAATTTAGAGAAATGGTGTGTAGTGTGCTCTTCCCGCCTTCTAGGCTGGGAGAATTTCTCTGGTACTCGGTGTCCCCCCACTAAGAGTTAGCTTTGCTCGTCACCACCTAACAGGTAGCTCTGTCAACGGCACAGAGAGGAGGAAAGAGATGTACAGGTGCCAAGTGCAATTAAAGTATACGAAAAACGTTTCAGCTTCTGCCATTGGGATTAAAAGTCAACTAGAGAAAGACAAGCTCTTAAAGCTACTTCTACGGGTCTGAGGAACCAAATGTACCTACTTGGCTTCCTTCCTGGTTCAAAAAATAGGTCTTAACCCAAAGAAAAGGACACCAACCCGAGACCGAATAGAACTCAGCTTTGCTAGGGTCCAAAGTAGATTGTTGGGGTATTTGCACTCAGCCTATTTTTTACTGTTACGGTTTTTGAATGTGAAGGTTTAATTCACAGACCGTTAAATTCATCAGGTTAAGGTGTACAATTCAGTGCTTCCTAGTGTATACACAAGGCTCTGCCACCACCACCACCACCGTCTCCTTCTGGATTTTCATCACCCAAAAAGGAAACCCGGTCCTCATTAGAAGTTAGTCGCCTTACTTTTCTCCCTCCAGCCCCTGGCAACTACTAACCCATGTTCTGTCCGCATAGATTTGCCTATTGTGGACATTTCATGTAGATGGAATTGTACAACATATGGCCATTTGCATCAGCTTTCACGTAGCATAATGCTTAAAGTTCATCTGTGTTGTAACATGTATCGATACTTCATTCCTGTTTATGGCTGATACCAGTTATTTTTGAAAGCATTGAATTCCATAAAACTTTGAAGCTTTGACTATCCCAGTTGGTATTGTTAGGTTTTATGGTGATAAGGATAATATAATTCAGGTTTCCTGTGCAGGGGGCCTGTTTTCTTGGAAAAGTGCTAAATTCAGGCAGTGGAGGATCAGTGCTTAGAAAGTAGAAAGAAATTGTAGCATTTTTAACAATTTCATTTTTTTAATAGCTTTTTCTTCTTAATGTGTTTCATAACACATTAACTGTTTAAAACGTGCATGTAGTTTGAAAGATTAAATCTTTTAGTTAGGTTGCATAAGAGCTTTAAGTTAAAGTTTAATTTTGACACATGGATGTGTTTTTGCTGTTCTTGTGAGTGTCCATATTTCACCTAGAAGGCCCAGCCTGAGCAGATTCAGAATGTGAGAGACTGGTCTACAGCAGGAAATATGGTTTATCTCTTCTGTTTAGGTGTTAACTTATGCATGATGTGAATTTTCTTTTTTTAGTGGTTGGGAAAACTGCTTAACAATAAAGTTTAAAAGTTTTTTATGTAGGTGCTCATTTTAAAACTGTAAAGTTCAAGACTTACTACTGAAAATATCCTTGGCTTTTAGCAGGAATTTAACAGGGATTTTTTTTTTTTTTTTTTGCGATGGAGTTTTGCTGTTGTTGCCCAGGCTGGAGTGCAGTGGTGCAGTCTTGGCTCACTGCAACCTCCGCCTCCCGGGTTCAAGCGATTCTTCTGCCTCAGCCTCCTGAGTAGCTGCGATTACAGGTGCCCGCCGCCACGCCCAGCAACTTTTTTATATTTTTAGTAGAAACGTGGTTTCACCATCCGTGTTGGCCAGGCTGGTCTCGAACTCCTGACCTCAGGTGATCCACCCGCCTGGGCCTCCCAAAGTGCTGGGATTAGAGGCATGAGCCACCGCGCCCGGCCTAGCAGGGATCATTTCTAATGATCTTTCCATCATTAGAAAAACTAAACTTTAGCTGAGTGCTTTGAAGACCTGCCTGAATGTCTAGATTAAAGCGTAGGTGGATTCAAAACTACTTGGAGTTAGTGTTTTGTCAGGAAAGCTTGGATGATAAAGTTCTTCTGTTGCTATAAAAAGGACTTTTGTAGCCTCAGCTCTAGTGAGGGTTAGAAGGGCTTCTGATCCCTTCCCATTCCTTTTTCAGAGAAGTAACCAAGCCCAGAGAGAGCCCAGGTCTTCAGGTGGTGCTCAGCCCCTGCAGGCCTCATCTTCCATCCTGAGCTGGTGATGTTCTCTAGAGGTGTCGGGGCACGTGGCTAATGGATAAAGCACAAGAGCCTTAGGACTTTGTGGTTGCAGTTAGGGCCTGTGATTACATACAACTGTTAGATCAGGAGGAATTCACCAGTTAATTTTCGTTTCAAGCACTATGCAGCAGTGTTCAGTTGAGTCCAAAGTTGGACTCATTCTGGGAACTCACCAGTAACTGCTTCCTTGCAAAAATTGAAGTAGCCAAACTTGTTGAGGGAAAAGCGTCCTCATTATAAATCAGAGTAAGAGTCTTCACCAAGATTAGGAGTCCTAGACAACATTGTAGGTGGGTTTGGAAAAAATAAAACTTGGATTAAAAATTTAAGTTTTAGATGCCATGTGGGATTAAAGTTAGATTTTCTTACATCTGTGTCCCCAACAGCGGCAGCTTTTCGTTGGCCAATGCCAGGTGCCGGGGATTGGGGCGTCGCCTGTCTGCGCCACATTAGCTTTTCGGTGATGCTTTTTGGTCAGCATTTCTCCTATTTCCGGCCTATGTGGGCACTGCAGGCTACTATTTAGGGGCCTAGAAATTGGGTGCAATTACCAAACATTTTTAGACAACGTATTTCAAAAGGATATGCTGTGTTTAGATATAATGCGAAGTGGGACAGCTGAGTTTTAGAGTGCCAGCTTTGGAGCTCAACCAAATTCTCATGTGTCAAATGCAGATAATAAAACCTGCTAGCGTTGTTAGGCGTCTTAAATGATAGACTGGAAAAAGCTCACGTTGCGAGACATGCAATTAAACTGCATTTCTTGAGTGATTATTGATAACAGTGGTGAGTGAGACTCTTAAGGTGTAGACCCTGCAGGTTTTTTATGTTTAATTTTCTTTCTTTTTTTTTTTGAGACGGAGTCTCGCTCTGTTGCCCAGGCTGGAGTACAGTGGTGCAATCTCGGCTCACTGCAAGCTCCGCCTCCCGGCTTCAGGCCATTCTCCTGCCTCAGCCTCCCGAGTAGCTGAGACTACAGGCGCCCGCCACCACGCCCGGCTGTTTTTCTATTTTTAGTAGAGACGGGAAAGTATGTATTTTTTTCTGTTTGATTTTTCTTTATGGGTGTGTATGTTAGAGAGACTCGGTCTTACTCTGTTGCCCAGAGTGGAGGGCAGTGGCATGATCGTGGCAGCCTCAAGCTCTCAGGCTCAGAGCATCCTCCCACCTCATTCTCACCGGTAATTCAGAGTACAGGTACATAACACCATGCCTGGCTAATTTTTGTATTTTTGGTGAAGATGGGGGTCTCACTTTGTTGCCCGAACTTGTCTCTTAATTCCTAGGCTCAAGCGAGCCACCTGCCTTAGCCTCCCAAAATGCTGGGATTACAGGCGTGAACCACTGTGCCTACACTGTGGGCATTTTTTCTGTTTCATTAAATATTCTTTAAAAGCATACATTCTTTAAATATTGTGAGACATTGGATGGTGTCCCACAGGGTTTCTCAGCATTGGCACTGTTGACAATTTGGGCCGAAGAATTCTCTGGGGTTGGGGAGTATCCTGTGCATTGCAGGGTCGTGAGCGGCATCACTAGCTACTGATGCTAATGGCGTTCCCCCAAGTCATGACCACTAACAACGTCTCCAGACATTGCCAGCCATTCCCCCCTGGTTGTGAACCATATCTGAATGAAAATGTGCTGTAATTTTTTCCCTTTTGGGTGTTTAACAGGTATAATAGGACAGATATCTATGTTTTGAACTCCTTGTCAGATATCCTAAGACTCAAATTCCTGGAACAAAGGGTATGCACATTTGTAAGGTTTTTGATACATATAGAGCCTCAAGTTTCTTCTCAAGGTTTCCACTCTTGATCTCCTCCAGCCTCCTTTTGCAATTCCTAGCAGAATTCTATCAAATAGTTATTTTGTGGTCACAAAACCCAGGATGATTCTCGACTTTATGGCAGCCTTTGCCTTTTTGCCTTGGGGAAAAAAAAAAAGTTCTTGAGCTGAAAAATGACAAAGACCTACTTGAAATGGGTGGAATATAGGGAGAGCCAGCACATCACTAACTCAATATGTTATTTTATGTTGCAGTTCTTTGGTTACTAGATGGGTATTGCATTTTTTTGTTGGTTTGTTGAAAATGCCTGTTTTTATCCTTTGCTCATTTTTTTGCAATTTTTTTTCTTAGGTTTGAAGTGTTTTTGAAATATTTGGAAACTTTTAGATATTTTGTGGAAAATCAGACTACTCTGAATCTAACAGGAATCCTAGATTTTCATCTCCCTGTTGATGGCTTACTTAGAACACCAATTGAGGCCGGGCACCATGGCTCACGCCTGTAATCCCAGCACTTTGGGAGACCGAGGCTGGTGGATCACGAGGTCAGGAGTTCAAGACCAGCCTGGCCAATATGGTGAAACCCCATCTGTACTAAAAATACAAAAATAAGCTGGGCATGGTGATGCACGCCGGTAGTCCCAGCTGCTGAGGAGGCTGAGGCAGGAGAATCGCTTGAACCCAGGAGGTGGAGATTGCAGTGAGCCGAGATTGTGCCGCTGCACTCCAGCCTGGGCGACACAGTGAGACTCCATCTCAAAAAAAAAGAAAACAAATTGAGACAAAATTACGTGTGACAGGATAGGGGAGACTTACAGTTTATCTTGTAATGTGTTCTGTTCTAAGATTGAAATCTATTCTGCATAAACTAATTATGAGGTAGAACTTGAGTGTTATCTGATTGAACAATTATTCTGTAATTAGGACTGAAGATGGAGGAGGAAGGCACAGAAGATAATGGCCTGGAAGACGATTCCAGAGACGGGCAGGTAAGTGATGTCAGGGTAGAGATGACAAGCAGCAGCTCCCTGTCCTGGTCCAGGTGGTTGTTAACGATTCTTCTTCCTCTTTACAGGAGGACATGGAAGCAAGTCTGGAGAACCTGCAGAATATGGGCATGATGGACATGAGTGTGCTAGACGAAACTGAAGTGGCGAATAGCAGTGCTCCAGATTTTGGGGAGGATGGCACGGACGGCCTTCTCGATTCCTTTTGTGATAGTAAAGAATACGTGGCTGCACAGCTGAGACAGCTCCCGGCTCAGCCCCCAGAGCATGCTGTAGGTAACTTGGAGACACGGCAGGATGTGCCCATAGCCCCGAGGCACCTGGCGCTCGCGTGCTGCTCGTGTGAGGGAGAACGCAGCTAAACCGCCACGAACACACAGTTCCGCTTCTACACCCTGGTGTTAAACCATGTCCATTTAAACGCTGTGTAGCTCAGGGATTTACTCATAGATAGCTTTTCTGTAGCACTGGGGAGTGTTTTTATAATTCAAAGCATGTGGTGAGTCATAAAATAGAAAGCTCTGACATAAAAGATTTTTCTTTTCTGAGATGAGGTCTCAACTGTTACCCAGGCCGGTCTTGAACTCTTGGGCTGCAGCGATCCTCCTGACTACCTGGGCTTATTGGCACAGGCCACAGTGCCCATTTAGTTTTTTCCTTTTAAAATACAGTTTTAAGAAACAAAGATGGTTTATTTATTTAGAGAGAGGGTCTTGCTCTGTTGTGCAGGCTGGAGTGCAGTGGTGTCATCATAATTCACTGCAGCCTCAGCCTCCCAGGTTCAAGCAATCCTCCTGCATAGCTGAGACTACACAGTGAACCACCACGCCCAGCTAATTTAAAAAAAAAATTTTTTTTTTAGAGGCGGGATCTCACTAGGTTACCCAGGTTGATCTTGAACCCCTGAGCTCAAGCAATCCTCCCCCCTCAGCCTCCCAGAGTGCTGGGATTATAGGTGTGGTCCACCGTGCCCGGCTCAAATATGGTTTCTAATCTCATCATGTAGATACTCCTCTTAATGTTGTGTTTTGTTTGTTTGTTTGTTTTTGAGACAGAGTCTCTCTCTGTCACCCAGGCTGGAGTGCAGTGGCAAGATTATGGCTCACTGCAACCTCCGCCTCCCTGATTCAAGCAATTCTCCTGCCTCAGCCTCCTGAGGAGCTGGGACCACAGGCATGCGCCACCATGCCCAGCTGATTTTTTTATATTTTTAGTAGAGATGGGGTTTCACCATGTTGGCCATGATGGTCTCCATCATGGAGATTACAGGCTTGAGCCACTGCAGCCAGCCGCTTGACTAATTTTTTATATTTTTGGTAGAGATAGGGTTTCATCATGTTGGCTGAGCTGGTCTCGAACTCCTGACCTCAAGTGATCTGCCTGCCTCGGCCTCCCAAAGTGCTGGGATTATAGTGGTGAGTCACCACGCCTAGCCTGTTAATGTTGTTTTAAGCAAGGTTAGGCAGTTACATTAAAAGATGTAAAGTACAGTGGAGACAAGTATCAACCCTGCTCCCCAAAGGGACTGACTGTGAGCATCCTTGTATGTAAAGGAGGAACTTTGCTCTGTTAGGGCTTTCCCAGCTTTTCACTTCTAGTGTTTCGGGGTAGAGCTCTCTGGTGGGGCTGTTCAAATATCACAAGCTGTCACTGTCTTCTAGCTGATCTTCATTGTACTCTGACTGATGTCACGTGCCCAGTAGGTTGTTTTGTTTCCTTAAGGCATTGCAGCTTTCAGCTTGGGGGTGGGGAATGCCTCCATAGGACTGAACCTTAAACCTTATGGTCAAAAGTCATTGCCTCCAAATTTGCCATCCTTTGACCTAGGGCAGCACTGAGCAACTGGTTAGCCGCCTTTCTCAGTCTGGTAATGCTGTGTGCTTATTGTTTTCAGTGTGTGTACTTCTCAGTTAATGGAGGCATCCCAGGTCATGAGTTCAAATCGAGAAAAGGAAAAAAGAAAATATTTGGGAGTGCTGTTTTTGTAGTTCACTTAAAAAGAGCTTCAAATTTGGTAAAACTTGGTGTTAACAGTTTTTCTTTTGTTTGGCATGTAGTAAAGAGAGAAATTGACCAAGTTAGATGTTTGTTTTTAATAAAGTAGGCTAGGAGGGCCAGGCGCGGTGGCTCACACCTGTAATCCCAACACTCCGGGAGGCTGAGGTGGGCGGATCACCTGAGGTCAGGAGTTCAAGACCAGCCTGGACATGGTGAAACCCCGTCTCTACTAAAACATACAAAAAATTAGCCGGGCGTGGTGGTGCGTGCCTGTAATCCTAGCTCCTTGGGAGGCTGAGGCAGGAGAATCACTTGAACCCAGGAGGTGGAGGTTGCAATGAGCCGAGATGGCGCCATTGCACTCCAGCCTGGGCAAAAGGAGTGAAACTCCGTCTCAAATGAATGAGTGAATGAATGAATGAATAAAGTAGGCTAGGAGAAAGTGCCCGGTTAGTGTTACCTTAAGAGTATTGCTACCAGGTGAAATTGGAGGGGTGCATTTTGTCATTTTGAGTTCTGCTTTGGAAATCCTGTGGTTGGAGGGGTATGTGGTAATCACCAGTACTTAGAAACTGCCTGGGAAATTCATTCGTTCATTCACCCAGTACAGACAGGGCATACCCACCTGCAGGCCACTGCCAGAGACGCTGGTGGAGCAGAGTCGTGGAGTGTGTGTTCTGGCGGGGAGGCAGGTGCTGAATTGAATGACCCAACAGTAGACTTGCAGATGGCAAAAGGTGCCGTGAGGGAAATAGACACACAAGTTGCCTAAGCGAGGTGTCAGCCTTGGTTTTCACAGCTCCAGCCTCCACGAAGTCATCTTCCATTTTGTTTTTCAGGTGGATGGGGAAGGATTTAAGAACACTTTGGAAACTTCATCGTTGAACTTCAAAGTAACTCCGGTAAGTTACCATCTGGTTCTGCATCGCTGGAAATGTTAATCGAGTGGTTGATTTTCCATAATGAAAGAGCAGTGTGTATGTGTATGGAAATGACTGGATACTGTGCTGGATGCTGGGGTTAAGAGGTTAGCAGAAGAGAAACAGTCTCAGGGCTGGCCATCTAGCAGGGGCAGTGGGATCAAACCAAATATGTAACCAGAAGGGAGAAAGAAGTGTGATGAGGGAGCAGTTCTGGTGGTTGGACTTCATAAGTGCCTGGAACTCTTCCCAGAGGTCTGACGGATAGGTTGAAGAGGGAAAGAAGAATTTGGAGCAGAAAGTTTGGGTGGTGTCTCTGATGCAAAAGAGAGAGGGGAGCACACAGGGTTGGATAGAAGCCAGAGGTGTTGCAGAGCAGCTGGGCCCGCCTCGCTGAGTCTGGGCCACCAGAAGGATTGGACCTATTGTCCTAAGTGAGACAGATGTCGGAAAAGGTTTTCAGCAGAGTAGAGAGATCATTTTGTTATGACAGGTTTCAGTTACAAATCAGTTTATGTTGGGAGAAGTATTTTTTTCTTAAATCCACTGTGACCTCTTCTCTGACAAAGGGGGTCTTTGCCAGCTGCAGCAGCCACTAGGTCAGCTTGCTCATGGGGTGGGTGGCATGGCAGGGCAGGGCCCAAACTCGGGAGAATGGGACAGACTGTTATCACTAGGGACCTGCTGTTACCAGGGAAACTGTTAAAATGAGCTGGTTTTCATCAGGTTATTGTAGGATGGAATACATTTTTTGGAGACAAGAAAGTTTTGTGGAAACAGGCATTTATTCACAGATGATTGAAAGCCATATTTACTGGTGAAATGTATGTGCCCCGTGTTTAAAGTGACTTGTGGATTTGCTTTTTCTTTTTTAAATAGGACATTGAAGAATCCCTTTTGGAGCCAGGTACTGATAAGAGAAACACGGCAGTTATGGTTTGAAAGTTTTCACACTATTATTTTAAAGCTGTCTATATTTTAAGCTGTGTTATGATCTTGTAAATTGCTCTAATGGTGGACAATCCAGATCATACAAGGATCAGAGATTGGAAACCCATTCGTATCACCAGATCTGTGGAAGAGCCATTCTGGCTTCTTGAGGTCAAATACATTTGGTGCAATGTAGTGATTCTTTTCATGTCTAACCACGTAGAGTGGCATTTAATTCCCCCGTCCCCGTGATTCCTCCATGTGTTTCTACACATGAAACAGATCTTGTGATATTTTGCTGCAGTCATTTTGATTAACGCAGTTAAGGCAGGATAAAGCTGTTGTCAGGGCACTTACCACCTGAGAAGTGACTGGATTCCAGAAGAGGAAACAGAGTTTCTTCGTGAAAATTTTCAACATATTATTCCCCTTCCGGACTGCGTTTATCTCCCACCGTCAGAAGAGATTCTGATTTTCATATTGGATTGTTCTGTTAAAAGAAATTCAAAGAAATTTGGAAGTTGAGCTGTCATTGAATGGTGATTGCATTCGGTTCAGCACCTTGGACATTGGAAAATCAGTCAGAAGACCCAGACTTGAACAAAAACTCGAAGAAGACTATTGAGAAGCAGCCGCGTGGTTGTAGGTGTTTAAATCTGTGGGGGCCTTTTCTCTTCCGTGTAGCGTAGAGGCTTACCTAGAGGCGGTCGCGGCGCAGGTAGTGTAACCAGTGTAACTTTGTGTACCCGCGGGTTTTCCAATCTCTGTGTAGCTAGCAGTTCTCTTCGTGTTAGTGTGGCAGCCGTGCCAGTTCCACATTTGTGATTGCTTTATTTCCCTGGTAATTAAACCTTGTGCCATTCTATTCCTGTTAAATCCGTAGAAAATGAGAAAATACTCGACATTTTGGGGGAAACTTGTAAATCTGAGCCAGTAAAAGAAGAAAGTTCCGAGCTGGAGCAGCCATTTGCACAGGACACAAGTAGCGTGGGGCCAGACAGAAAGCTTGCGGAGGAAGAGGACCTATTTGACAGCGCCCATCCGGAAGAGGGTGATTTAGATTTGGCCAGCGAGTCAACAGCACACGCTCAGTCGAGCAAGGCAGACAGCCTGTTAGCGGTAGTGAAAAGGGAGCCCGCGGAGCAGCCAGGCGATGGCGAGAGGACGGACTGTGAGCCTGTAGGGCTAGAGCCGGCAGTTGAGCAGAGTAGTGCGGCCTCCGAGCTCGCGGAGGCCTCTAGCGAGGAGCTCGCGGAAGCCCCCACGGAAGCCCCAAGCCCAGAAGCCAGAGATAGCAAAGAAGACGGGAGGAAGTTTGATTTTGACGCTTGTAATGAAGTCCCTCCGGCTCCTAAAGAGTCCTCAACCAGTGAGGGCGCTGATCAGAAAATGAGGTTTGTTTTTTCTCAGTTTTAGACCAGACGCTATCTCCTTTTCATTGGTCATGTAATGACACACATAAGCTGTTTTTTTCTGCAATTGGCCAGCCAGACTGACGAAATTGTAGTTTTGCTTCTAAAGAATGTTTCGTTTCTCTTTGTGTGTTTTTAATGGGTGATTCAATTCCTTTTCTTTTTCTCAACCTACCATGGTTGTGTTCTTAAATTGTTAATTGTTATCTTCAGCTAAATCGAATTGACTTTTACAAATCTGACATTGTATTTTTGGCGTCAGATTTTCCAATATAAGCTTGCAGAGGTGTCTGTTAAAATTTTATTTCAGACTAATTTTCTGGTAGGTATTCAGTTTTAGCACGTAATCATATTTTTAGTTTTGTTCTCTTTCGTTTTTTTCCTGTATGAGTAACATTAACTTTTGTCTCTAGCTCTTTTAAGGAAGAAAAAGATATAAAGCCAATCATTAAAGATGAAAAAGGTATGATTTAATTTAACGTGGTAGGGAGCCAGGTATGGTTCCCTTATTTTGGGAGGAGGGGCCTGGAGATATACACACTTTGGATTCAGTAATTTGTTTTGTTATGGGTTACCGGAATCAACCACCTAATGGTTTCTTGAGAGACTAGTTTTAGAAGTTCGCAAGCACCTGCATTTTATGTTTCTCTTGTGGTTGTCATCTATGGGATGGTGAAAAGCACATTACAAGAAAGGAATAATTCTGCTCATTGAAGACTGTTTCAAGGATTTTAGAGACTGCCGTCTTGGATGAGATCTGATCATCAAAAGACATTTCAGTTCATAACTGACATGGGCATGATTATTCCTTGAGTAAGGAAACTCAGTTTTTGCTGTCCAGATTTTCAGCCTTCTGTGTGTTGGCATGTGTGTGTGCGTTAAATTCTTAAGTCAGCAGTTGGGATTGGGCGTCGTTAGGGTTTTTAAAGAGGGCTGCGGTCTTAAGAATGGTTGTGCTTCCTGTTAGGCCTTGGGGTGATGCCTAAGAATCTCCCTCTCGTGCCAGGTCGGGTCAGCAGCAGTTCTGGTCGGAACCTGTGGGTCAGCGGGCTGTCCTCCACAACACGCGCTACGGATCTCAAGAACCTTTTCAGCAAGTATGGGAAGGTATGCCTTCCCTTGCCTCGTACCATCCACTGTGATTCAGAGTTAAAAAGGAAGCTCTGCTGGGCACGGTGGTTCACGTCTATAATCCCAGCAGTTTGGGAGGCTGAGGCAGGAGGATTGCTTGAGCCCAGGAGTTCAAGACCAGCCTGGGCAACATAGCAAGATGTTGTGTTTACTGAAAAATGGAACGACAGCAGCGAAGCTCGCCCAGTCTTGTGCAGTGCACCTTGTTTCCTGACTCACAGTAACTAGGGTGCGGAGCAGGGCAGGTGGTTGGTCATATCACAGCAGTGCTCAGAACAGCTGTATAAACAGCTTCTCTCTCAATGTTCTTGGGGTTCTTTCTAACTGGTCTCAAAGAGACTGGTGATCTTTTGTCCTGTGCAAAACTTAAAGCTTACATGATGAGATTTTTCCCTTAAGAATAATTTGGGAGGCCGAGGCGGGCGTATCACCTAAAGTCAGGAGTTGGAGACCAGCCTGGCCAACATGGCGAAACCCTGTCTCTACTAAAAATACAAAAATTAGCCAGCCGTGGTGTTGTGTGCCTGTAGTCGCAGCTACTCGGGAAGCTGAGGTGGGAGAATCACTTGAACCCAGGAGGCAGAGGTTGCAGTGAGCCAAGATTGTGCCACTGCACTCCAGCCTGGGTAACAGAGCGAGACTATGTCATTAAAAAAAAAAAAAAAAAAGAATGAAGTGAATAATTGACTTTCATATCATTTAGCATTTTAAGTATATAGTCTGATAACTGGAACATGATTGTGGTTCAAAAATAAATCACTAAGGTGCTGCTCATGGGGGTGGGAGAAAAATAGTACAATTCAGCAGCTTTTCAAAGGAAGGTGAGGACAATTTAAAATGATTCCACTGTTTGAAATTAATTAAGAGTCTTCTTTTTTTGTTTGTTTGTTTGTTTGTTTTTTTTTTTTTTTTTGAGACTGCGTCTCGCTCTGTTGCCCAGGCTGAAGTGCAGTGGTGTGATCTTGGCTCACTGCAGCCTCCGCCTCCCTCCCAGGTTCAAGTGATTCTTGTGCCTCAGCTTCTCAAGTAGCTGGGATTACAGGCACCCACCACCATGCCTGGCTAATTTTTGTATTTTCAGTAGAGATGGGGTTTCGCCATGTTGGCCAGACTGGTCTCCAACTCCTGACCTATGTGATCTGCCTGCTTGGCCTCCCAAAGTGCTGGGATTACAGGTGTGAGCCACCGCGCCTAGCCAAGAGTCTTCTGGTAAGCAATTGGCACTGCCCTGGTCTCCTGGGTGCCTCTGGGGAGTGGCTTCCAAGGGACAAGGTTCGGACCATTTAGTGTCTGGAGGGTGCCCTGATTCCAGGCAGAGTGGGCTGTGTCTGACACAGCCTTCTGGCTACAGAAGCCGTTTCTTTGTCTAGGTCTGTGTCACCCGATCAGGTGTTGGTTAATGTTTCATTGCTTAAGAAGCGGACAGGACCCGGAGAAAGCATGCTGTTCAATTTTTTTCTGAACAGTCTGTGTGTTCAGCAAGGGCTTAGGAAATTCTTATAGCCATGAATAACTTGTTTATTCAGTTACTTTGTTGACTTCACTCAGACACTGATGATTAAGCAGAGGTAAACATACATGGTCACTGTCATCACAGATTTTTTAGTCTGGCGGGAAAAAGACCATTTAAGAAATAAACACATATGATGTGTTGTGATGAGCATATTAAGGAATATTAGAGCACGCCGTCAGTGTGTTGGGGAGGCCGTGTTTAGATTCGGGAGGCAGCTTCAGCAGAGCTCGCTGAAGAAGTGACATTCAGCTGAGGCGTGAGTGACAGAGTTGGCCTTACCTGTGGGGCTCAGCTCTGGACAAAAACAGAAGGACGTAGGAAGGCCAGAGGGGCAGGACACCACTCAGCTACTTGACTGAAGTATGCAGAGCCTCCAGGGCGGATGGCACAGCTCAGGGATAGGGACATACAAGCTTAGTGTGGTGCCTGCTCTCATTTGGGTTTTGTCTGTCATCAGAAGAGATGTACTTGTAAGGATGATTGATTTGATGGGAAGGTAGAATGACCCCATCATTGGCTTCAGCTCTGATATGGGAAGTGGCATCTGTGTTTCTCTCAGGAGAGTCTTCTGTCCCTTTGGCCCTGGACAGATTCAGGCAGAGCCTTGACTCCTCCATTTGTGTGGTCAAAACCAAGGACGTCAGAGTCTGATGGGAACCTCAAGCTTGTGAGTTCCACCTTGTCATTTCACAGTTGGGGCCATGAGGTCCAGAGACGGGGAATGCCTTGCTTAGGTTGACGCCCTGAGTCAGAGATAGGGCAGAGAGCAGGACTCCCGTGTCTCGGGGAAATGTTTACTCTGCGCGCCAATGGTGGTGGGCTTGGCGTTAGATCTACTGTCTTGTTCTCTATTTTCTGTTCATGTTTGTTTATTGATCTCTTTTTCCCATTTATCTGCCTTCTTGTGGGTCGAGTCCTTTTTATGACTGATGGCTTATTTGCTCTAACTCTGTGTCATTGTGGTTTACTGTAGGATTACAGTACACATCTTCCCTTACAGTCTGTCTGCAAGGGGTGCTCTGTTGGTTTCAGTGTAGTGCAAGAACTCTGTGGGAATATACTTGCGTTTCCCCTCCTGTCGATCTTTGTGATGTTATTGTCATACAGTTTACTTCTCTTTAAGAAGTCACCCAATATTTTATTGGCTTTGACTTGTTGTGGTTTGGCTTTTTTGCTTTGAACAGTTGTGTTTTTTTGTTGTTTTTGTTTTTGTTTTGTTTTTGAGACTGAGTCTCGCTCTGTCGCCTAGGCTGGAGTGCAGTGGCGCGATCTCGGCTCACTGCAAGCTCTGCCTCCCGGGTTCGTGCCATTCTCCTGCCTCAGCCTCCCAAGTAGCTGGAACTACAGGTGCCCACCACCAGGCCTGGCTAATTTTTTGTATTTTAAGTAGAGATGGGGTTTCACTGTGTTAGTCAGGATGGTCTTGATCTCCTGACCTCGTGATCCTCCCACCTCGGCCTCCCAAAGTGCTGGGATTACAGGCGTGAGCCACCACGCCCAGCCAAACAGTTATATTTTAAAGAGACCCAGAAATGACAGGAAAAAATCATGTTCACTTCACCAGGTGCTCTTCATTGCTTTTTGTTGTGTATCCAAGTTCCCGTCGGAGATCATCTTCCTCCCTCCTGAAGGAATTGAATGTTTCTTGTAGTGCAGGTTTGCTGGTGATACGTTCTTGTTTCTTTTGCATGTCAGAAAAAGTCTTTACTTTGTCTTCATTTTGAAATAAATTTTCACTGGGTATAGAATTCTAGGTTAACTTAATCTTTGTTCCTTCAGTTCCCAATTTGTGTCTTTTCTCTCTCTTTTTCTGTGGCTGCTTTTAAGTTTCTTCTGGTTTTTTTGTTTTGTTTTGTTTTCCCTTAGAGACAGGATCTCACTGTGTCACCCAGGCTGGAGTACAGTGGTGCTCACTGCAGCCTCGAGCTCCCGGGCTCAAGCGATCCTCTCACCTCAGCCTCCTGAGTAGCTGAGACCACAGGCATGTACCACTACACCCAGCTAATTTTTAAAATTTTTGGTAGAGATGTGGTTTCTCTGTGTTGCCCAGGCTGGTTTTGAACACCTGGCCTCAAGTGATCTACCTGCCTTGGCCTCACAAAGTGCTGGGATTACAGGCATGAGCCACTGTGCCCAGCCTGTGCCTGGTAATTTTTTACTGGATGTTGTGAATTGTATTTTTTTGGGTGCTAGTTATACTTGTATCTCTACAAATACCCTTGAGCTTTTTTCTGGTACACAGCTGAGGTACTGGACACACACTAAGGCAGGGCCAAAGTAGCCTTCAGTTTGGGCTGATTTTGTCTCACCACTGGGCAGTGCCCTCTGAGTAGTGGGTCTGATGGCCCGTGAATTACCAGCCTTTCCACCCTGGCTATTGGGAAGAGCAAACCATTTGTGGCCCTGAGTGCCCCTCCAGTGGTTGTTCCCTCTGCTCCTGATTGTTCCCTCTGCTTCTTATGGGTGGTGCTGTCCCAGCCTCTGGTTTCCTTGCACACGTGTGCACTGGGTGGGAGGAACCCTCTGTGGGTCTCTTCAGGTTGCTCTGCGTGGCTCTGTGTGGCTGTGTCCTCTCTGATACTCAGTTCCGTGATTTCTCTCTGTCTTGGTCTCAGAATCTCAGTGCTGTCTTACCCATCCCCCATCGCCTGGGAATCTAGGCAGTGAGCAGGGGCAGTCAGGGAGCTCTCAGGGATTGCTGTCTTGGGCAGCCTGATGTCCAGGATCTGAAAACCGTCGTTGCCTACGTTTCATCACATTTGTTAGTTGTTTCAGGCAGGAAGACAATGCTTAGTTCTCCCATCTCAGCCAGAAGTGGAAGTCCTTTCCCCATGGGGACATTTCTGACAGTCCATGTCTGTGTCAGAGCTCTTCTCAGGCCCAGCTGGAGTGGATGGGTGCATTTCTTAGTAGCCCCACAGCTGTTTGTGGGCACAGTGGAAATAGAGAAAACAATGTGGATGGGTAGGACTTCTGGTTATTAGTTGTGAGTAATGAAGTTTAATGGTTTTATAACCTTGCATGTTTGTGTGTTTTCCTTGTGATGACTTATCTTGTATGAAAAGCAGTTGTATTTAGTGGCTGGGTGCGGTGTCTCATGCCTGTAATCCCAGCACTTTGGGAGGCCGACTTGGGTAGATCACTTGAGGTCAGGAGTTGGAGACCAGCCTGGCCAACATGGAGAAACCCCATCTCTACTAAAAACACAAAAATTAGCCAGGTGTGGTGGCGGGCGCCTGTAATCCCAGCTACTTCGGAGGCTGAGGCGGGAGAATTGCTTGAACCCAGGAGGCGGAGGTCGTGGTGAGCCGAGATCGCGACACTGCACTCCAGCCTGGGTGACAGAGCGAAACTGTCTCAAAAAAAAAAAAAAGCAATTGTATTTGGATAGGTCAGGATTAATTAGAACCAATTCAGTAACTAAAATGGAAAACTACCATATGTGGAGAGGTGACAAATAGTGAAAATGATTCTGATTGCCAGGTAATAACTTTAGCAAGTTGTGTGGTCATTTGTATGAGAGAGTAAGAGTGCGCTTTTTCATGAAGGTTGTCGGGGCCAAAGTGGTAACGAACGCCCGCAGCCCGGGGGCTCGATGCTATGGATTCGTCACCATGTCGACATCTGACGAGGCGACCAAGTGCATCAGCCATCTCCACAGAACTGAGCTGCATGGACGAATGATCTCCGTAGAGAAGGTGAGGCAGTTTTCGTCTATGGTAACTCGCAAATGGAGTTTGCAAGTGAGAAGCTCTGGGCCACACATCATTTCTGTCTATTATATTTTAGGCCAAAAATGAGCCTGCTGGGAAAAAGCTTTCCGACAGAAAAGAGTGCGAAGTGAAGAAGGAAAAATTATCGAGTGTCGACAGACATCATTCTGTGGAGATCAAAATTGAAAAGTAAAGTGAATTTTCACACCTCCTCTTGGAATCCCTGGGAGGAGGGCACGGGTAGCCACCGTGGGCCTTGAAAAACACGCATCTGTCCCCACCTGTACCCACGCAGCCTTGCCAGCTTCCTGCTGGAGTCTCAGCTGATTTTTGTGTTCTGCTGCCACTTTAATATTCAGCTTTTATTTATTTATTTTTTGGAGACAGGGACTCACTCTGTTGCCTAGGCTGGAGTGCAGTGGCACTGCAGCCTCCACCTTCCGGGTTCAAGTGATTCTCCTACTTCAGCCTCCCAAGTAACTGGGACTACTGCAGGCGTACAGCACCCAGCCAGGCTACTTTTTGTAGACACGCGGTTTCGCCGTATTACCAAGGCTGGTCTCAAACTCCTGAGTTCACATGATTTGCCCGCCTTGGCCTCTCAAAGTGCTAGGATTACAGGTGTGAGCCACCACGCCCTGCCAGTCTCCAGCTTTCTGTGTAAAGCTATTTAACGAAGTAGCCCATGTCTTTAAAAAGTGGATACAGTTGATCCTCAGCATGTATTTGTTTCCTGATAACTGATTAGCCTTTTGAAAAAACAGTATACACAAAATGTCGTTTTCGTATTCTGGTCCCTTGTACAGCCTCTCAGACCTTGGAATCATTGCCTCATCCACGTTGATTTTCATGCAGTTCTCACTTATTAATCACAGCAACTGTCATAAACCCAGTTTTTCAAAGATAAAGCATCATCCAAAGGAATTTAGCCTGGGCTAGTGTTGCAGTGAATGACCTTGAGTGAGTAGTTGGTGCTGTGTCTGACAGATGGCAAAAGCATTGCTGTGTTTACCTCAAAATTAAAAATATTCCAAGGCACCCTGTGAGTTCACAGTGGCACCCTGTGAGTTCTCACAGTGGCACCCTGTGAGTTCTCACGGTGGCACCCTGTGAGTTCACGGTGGCACCCTGTGAGTTCACGGTGGCACCCTGGGGTACCTTGGCGTAGTAGTTGGGAACCATGGGTCTGAGGTTCTATTTTTATAAAGGGGTGATTTATATCTTTAATCAAAATGGAGGTAGGGACAGATCTTTCAAGGGAGGTGTGGGTTGTTTATATTTTTAACACAATTATAGGCTTCTCTTTTGAGAAGGTAGATTTCCGTGTTGTATCTGATCATGGCAGTGTCTCAGAAGGCTGAGTGTCTGCCTTAAGTTTACGTTGTCAATGCAGTTTAGAGGGTAAACATGTCTGTGGACATAGTTGAACTGGGTTTTTGAAGATGTAATTACCAATTTACATCATGGCCAAATTGGAATTATTATTTTTAATTGGAATTATTATTTTTAAAAAACATTTTACTTTTTGAGACGGGTCACCCAGGCTGGAGTGCATTGATGCAGTCATGGCTCATTACAGCCTCGACTTCCCAAGCCCAAGTGAACCTCCCACCTCAGCCTCCCTAGTAGCTGGGGCTACAGGTGTGGGCCACCACTCCCAGGTAATTTTTAAATTTTTGATAGAGACAGGGTCTTGCTCTTTTGCTCAGGTTGGTTTCCACCCTGGCCTCAAGCAATTTTCCCACCTTGGCCCCGCAAAAGACTGGGATTATAGGTGTGAGCCACTGCACCTGGCCCCAGATTGAAATCAGTAGGCCCCTGAGTAATGGGTGTCAGATGAGCCTTCATGAACTTGGAGGAAGGGGGTGGGGGGGGGGGGGTGAGCCCCCTAATTTAATCAGCAACTTCAAAAAGACACATCCCATCAGCATTGCTAAGAAAAAAATGTCTGTATTGGTGGAAGATGGGGAACTGTTGTTGCAGGTTTGCGATGTTCTTGGTATCTTGCGTGTTTCATTAATTGTTTTTCTGTATTTGTGGGAAAGGTGGTAATAATTAGCTAACAGTATGGCGTGGTCCTGTGGCCAGCACTGGGAATGCAGCAGTTTCCTTGGTCCTTGTAGTAGCCCTGTGAGGCACTTGCTTTATGTAGGAGAGGATACAGGCCTAGAGAGGGGAGCGCGCCCTGCCTGAGTTTGCTGGGAAACGGCAAGGCTGGGATTCAACCTATGAAGTTTGCTCAGAGCCCCATGGCTCTTAACTGGGTGATGGACTTAAGATTCTTTTTTTTTTTTTTTTTGAGACAGAGTCTCGCTCTGTCGCCCAGGCTGGAGTGCAGTGGCGCAATCTC
This sequence comes from Gorilla gorilla gorilla, assembly GCF_029281585.2. Taxonomy (NCBI): domain Eukaryota; kingdom Metazoa; phylum Chordata; class Mammalia; order Primates; family Hominidae; genus Gorilla; species Gorilla gorilla. The sequence continues at coordinate 11,393,432 of NC_073244.2, read as the reverse complement.
GGCTCACTGCAAGCTCCGCCTCCCGGGTTCACGCCATTCTCCTGCCTCAGCCTCCCGAGTAGCTGGGACTATAGGTGCCTACCACCACGCCCAGCTAAATTTTTTTGTATTTTTTAGTTGAGACGGGGTTTCACTGTGTTAGCCAGGATGGTCTTGATCTCCTGACCTCGTGATCCACCCACCTCGGCCTCCCAAAGTGCTGGGATTACAGGTGTGAGCCATCGCGCCCGGCGAACTTAAGATCTTTAAGACCAAACTGCATGCAGGTTGTTTGCCTAGGAGGTTGAGCATTTAAAAATTTGTTTTGACCTTATTTTTTTCTTCAAATTAACACCTTCATTAGCCTTCCCTTCTATTTGAAGGATTTCTAGATCAGTGGTTGGCCTTGTGAAATAGAGAAGCTTTCCAAAGAGGGGAAGAAGAGGGGCTAGCCTTTGCCATCTTGGATGAGTGGTGGTTTTTATACAGTTGTTATACAGAAAGCACATGTAAATGTCAGGTGTAATCCCAACACCTAGGGATGATGCTTTTTGTTGGATATCCTTCCAGTCTTTTTTCCAGCATATATATTTATCTACTGGAAGGAAAGCAGATGAATAAACACAGAATTTTGTGCAGCAGGTGAAAGGAGTCAGACCCTTTTTATTCCCCCTAAGTTCTGTCTCAGGCTCTAAAGGTCCTTCTTATTTATTTATTTATGTATTTATTTATTTATTTATTTATTTATTTTGAGACGGAGTCTCTGTCTGTCGCCAGGCTGGAGTGCAGTGGTGCGATCTCGGCTGACTGCAACCTCCACCTCCTGGGTTCAAGCAATTCTCCTGCCTTAGCCTCCCGAGTGGCTGGGATTACAGGCATGCGCCACCACGCCTGGCTAAATTTTTTTGTATTTTTAGTAGAGACGGAGTTTCACAATGTTGGCCAGGGTGGTCTCGAACTCCTGACCTTGTGATCCGCCTACCTTGGTCTCCCAAAGTGCTGGGATTACAGGCATGAACCACCGCAACCAGCCTAAAAACCCTTCTTTAAAGCATACCATGAGGTGACAAAAGTAAGCTGTAGAGCAGTGTATGAAGTATGGCCTCGTTCATGTCACTGCTAAGACATTCTTATAAAATGTCACTGTAGATTACTGCGGTCAGGCAGACCCAGTGATTGACACTAAGGCCACCCTGGTGGTTGTCGCAGGGATGAGGGAGAGGAGATGAGATGATTTACAATAGTCAGTTCTGGGATGTACCATTAATTACTATGGTGTGTATTTAAAATTTTTCTCAAAATGGTATATATATATTTTTTTTAAAGACAACTCCATGGTGTGGAGGTTGAGAAGGGCAGAGGAGACGGGGCAATCAGAGAGGTTTCCGTGGCGTGGCTGGAGCTCTGCCGGGAACCCTGCCTGGGTCGGTTGGAGGAGAGGCCAACAGGTGCTTGCTGGAGGGCCTTGCAGGGGCCTGACTTTCCTGCCTGGACCCTGGCATGTCGTTGGTGTTGAGTCGGTGTGCAGTTTAATTGCCTGAGACAAATGGCATTAGGGAACGCAGCAGCTGAGTTTGAGTGGCGAAGATGATTTATTTCACTGCTTAGAAGAAAGTTGCCTTTGGTTGAAATGGCACTTAACACCTTCCCGTATTCACTGGCACATAACACATTATTTTAACTCCCTAAAAGTATGCAGCAGTTACCGGTCGAGGGGTGTTGGCCTCAAGGGTAAATGGCCTGCCGCTCTGTGCAATGGGGGCTTGGTGTCCTGCCACTGTGCCTCCATCCTGTTGAGGCTGTATTGGGAAGAAATGCTTTTCCCTATAAAGCTTATAAACAATGTTCCACACATACATGATGAAACATTAAACTTTTTAGAAGTGTTCTTATGTAGTTGGCGTGTTTCTCATGTCCACCTGCACACCACTTTTGCGTGCTAGCCTGTCTGACATTTTGGAAACGCATCCCCAGGAATTTCATTGTGCATATCCCTCAATTCAGCACATACTAGAAGTGGGAATACAGCCTGTATCTAAAGAGGAGTATTGTTATTACTATGGGTTTCAAATAATTTTTGCCACCTAATTGCCGCCGGGGTGATTTGTTTTGTGTGGACGTCTGAGTATGTGTGAGTCGAGGCTCTGGGTGAGCCGTTCCTGTTACAGAGTCTTGTGAACTCAAATTCGATAACCATGTCTTTAAATAGAACTGTAATTAAGAAGGAAGAGAAGATTGAGAAGAAGGAGGAAAAAAAGCCTGAAGACATTAAGAAGGAAGAAAAAGACCAGGATGAGCTGAAACCCGGACCTACAAATCGGTCTAGAGTCACCAAATCAGGTGAGGAGAGCCTTTTAAGAGCTGTGGAAGGGGAAGGCCTGGCACGGGTGGGGAGTGGGGGTTCCGAGGGAAGGTGAGGACAGCAAGCTCTGGTGACATGGCTGTTTCGCTGTTCATATGGCACTGTTAAAGAAACAAGAGGCTGTTGATGAAATGGCTTAAAGGAGTTTCCATACAACATCGGGAATTCAGAAGTCCTTGGGACTCACGGCTTATGTGTATTGCTGAACTCAGCTGCCTGAGTTCGGGCTTTTTCAGGGCCTTTGGCTGATTGTAGTGTGGGATTTGCAAGAGTGAGTTGTCCGAGTTTCTTGTAACTAACCTGATGCTATTTTGCAGGTGTGCAGTAAAGTTTTTCCCACATTATGTTAAAGTTGGAGGTAGTAAAAACACAGAGAAAAATGAAACCTCCAAGCATCTGTTGAAGTGGTTCTGTTTGGACGATGCCACTTCTGTTGTCATTTTATAAAGGTTCATTGTGCTTTACACCTTTGAATCTGTATGAGACTCAGAATGTTTTGTGGCAAAAAAAATAAGCCAACTCCACCTCCCTCATCAAGGAAGAGAAAAACAGAAACAAAACCCAACCATCTGGAGCACTGAAATTTGGTATAGCACATTACAAGCTGGATCTTCAGCTCTCGGGCTAATTTACCCTGCGTCTCACGAGGAACGTGTTTTTAAAATGTTCCTCAAGTATTATAAATCTCCCCAAATAAGTCATTGTTCCAGTGGTTTATGCCTGGTGGTTCTGTCCTCAGGAGAGAGAATTGGTTTGGAAGCCTTTATTGCTGGAGATGAATGGAGGGAAGGCCACCCGTCTGGCAAGGCACTCCCTCAGAGTGGCAGTGTGATTCCTAGCACGGGCTGGATACTGCGGAGCTTCACAGAATGTCAGGGAGGAGTGACAGCACAGACCAGCTCCGGAGCTGTGTGGGTTTAGAGTGGAGGGCCACGGAGGGCTCTGCAGGATGGCTGTGCTTGTGTGCATGCTGCAGGTTTAAGCTGTAGGTTGGGAACAGGTCCCTCTAGTTGTGTAAGGAGCTGTGAGGGTACCCCCATGATGCTGTGCCCGTGTTACCGTGTTGCTCACAATAGATGAGAAATAGAGGCTCCCAAGGCTAGTGTCAGTCACTTGACTCACGCCTTGTGTGTTCAAAGCCCAGGGTCCATCAGAGTGCTGTTTACTGCGGGAAGTTGGGGCGTCCACAGGTTTTGATAGTTTGTTGTGTTTTTTCCTGAAGGAAGCAGAGGAATGGAGCGGACGGTCGTGATGGATAAATCGAAAGGAGAGCCCGTCATTAGCGTGAAAACCACGAGCAGGTCCAAAGAGAGAGTGAGTATTGCCTCTGCCATCTCAGGGCCAGCTGTTTCTCACGATGGCTCCACGGCCCGTTTGATCCGCATTATGAAAACAGCACTGTTTTGCCTTTAAAATTGAAGTTTGTAGGAGGCGCGATAATTGTGTAGATTGCGGATACAGACACACACATGAATCCCGGTGCTTTCTGCAGAGCAGTGCGCATCCGTGTTTGCTTCCCTTACTGGCTCCTGACCGGGATGTGCCGCCTTCAGACAGAGCATTGGTTCACACGGCAGCTCACCATAGGGTGGGATGGGCCAGACCCAGGCTTTTGGAGCCGGAAGGCAGGTCCTACTCTTTGGTTGACTTAATAGCAGGTTACTTTCTTTCATTGGTTTTTTAGTCTCCTATTAAATTAACCAAAAAGGTAGAGACCAACCTAGGACAGAGAGCTGGTCATGTTATCAGATCAACAGGTGCACCTCTCGAGTTGTGCACACAACTAGACGAAATAGCGTCTCATTTGCATTTTTCACTCTGGGAAACAATAAAAACCTCTGCTTCCCAGCTGCAGGTTCTAGCTAAGATATTCATGAGGTGACAGTACTTTTTTAACGAATGTGGAGTTCACCATATTCAGCCAGGACCACTTTGTGTTGTTAAGACTTAACTTTTTTTTTTTTTTTTTTTTTGAGATGGAGTCTTGCTGTGACGCTCAGGCTGGAGTGCAGTGGCGTGATCTCTGCTCACTGCAACCACTGCCTCCTGGGTTCAAGCGACTCTCCTGCCTCAGCCTCTCGAGTAGCTGGGATTACAGGCAACAGGCACACATCACCACACCAGGCTAATTTTTTTACTTTTAGTAGAGACGGGATTTTGCCACGTTGGCCAGGCTGGTCTCGAACTCCTGACCTCAAGTGATCCACCCGCCTCAGCTTCCCAAAGTGCTGGGATTACAGGCTTGAGCCACCGCGCCCAACCAAGACTTAGTTTTTAAAATGAACATTTGGATTTTATAAAGTATCAGTTCCTAATGTCATTTTTCACATGAAAATCATAAGATACAGAGAAATGTAGAGTAGAACATTGAAAAAGACCCATACTCTTACCCCCATGTAACTGTGATGTTGAAAATAAGTAGTGATGACACATGCATGATTAGAACATCTGGTCAGCTTGAGGAGATGCAGCACGGGCATACTAAAGCCTCCGTGTGTCCAGTTGGGCTCCTCGGCTTCCTCTGCACACACGTCCCCTGTGCCTGCCATGGGACCACAGACAGAGGATGTGCTGGAGCTTGCACTTCCTGTGTAATATGCCTTGGAGGTCTCTACATACAGACACATACGGTTTGGCTTTTTTCCTTTTTGCTTTTTTTTCTTTTCGCTTTTACATATATTTTTTATTTTATGCATGATATTTACCTATTAAAAAAAATAAAGGGTGGGGGTGTCTCACTTTGCTGCTTAGCCTGGCTTCAAGTGATTCTCTCGCCTTGACCTTCCAAACTTGCTGGATTACAGGTGTGAGCCACCACTCCCAGCCTCTTTTAACGTTTAAATTTTGAAATAAAGTGCTGTTCAGAAAGGTTGTGGAGGGGACTTAAATCTCCTGGGTGTGTTGCACCTGCCAGGTCGCTAGTAAGTGGCTAAGCTGGCCTGAGAACCCAGGAGTCCCGTGCTGACACTGTTGCCTGCTGTGCTGCCCACTGTGCGGTGGTATGTGGGCATCTGTCACCTTATTCTACTGCAGTGTGTGTAAGACATCTGCCCGTCTCGTAGGCAAAGCTTGCCATCAAAGTGCTGAGTGATGTGTGTCTCTCCTGTGTCTGTGTGCCCCTTTCTCCCCAGCCTGCATTTTATTAATAATTGGTGTAATGTCTCGTCTTGACCTTTGCCTGTCTTTCTGTTGGGTTGGTTTGTTTTTCATTGCTCGCTCTTTCTCTCCTATGGGAGCTAATTAGGAAAATAAACTGAGTAGCTTTTTAAAAATGTCATTTCCCAGGCCCCTGCCCCAGAGATTCTGTGTGGATCAGCAGGAGGCCTCAGGTTCTGTGTTGTTTAAAAGCTTCCTGGGAGGGTCTGATGTGTAGCCAGTTTGGGTGAGGGGCCCTGGAGAACCTTGGAAATGGGAGTCAGTTGTTACAGCTCTGAGCTTTATGCCACAGATAGAAAATGATGAATATAGGCTGGGTGCGGTGGCTCACACCTGTAATCCCGGCACTTTGGGAGCATGAGGCAGCAGATCACTTGAGCTCAGGAGTTTGAGACCAGCCTGGACAATAGGGCGAAACCCTGTCTCTACAAAAATAGAAAAATTAGTCAGGCATGGTGGTGTGCACCTGTGGTCTCAGCTACTCAGGAGGCTGAGGTGGGAGGATCACTTGATCCTGCAGTGAGCTGTGACTGAGCCACTGCACTCCAGGCTGGACAACAGAACAAGACTGGGTCTCAAACCCAAAAAACCTACAAAAAATAAATTACGGAAGTTGGCTATTAGTGTTCTGTACCTTATTAGGAGCACTGTTTTGCATTAAAGCATTTTGGCATATTCTCTTTATTTATTTGAGACGGAGTCCCGCTCTGTCACCCAGGCTGGAGTACAGTGGCGCAATCTCAGCTCACTGCCACCTCTACTTCCCAGGTTCAAGCGATTCTTCTGCTTCAGCCTCTTAAGTAGCTGGGATTACAGGCATGCGCCACCACGCCTAGCTAATTTTTGTATTTTTAGTTGAGACGGGGTTTCACCATGTTGGTCAGGCTGGTCTCGAACTCCTGATGTTGTGATCCGCCCACCTTGGCCTCCTGAAATGCTGGGATTACAGGTGTGAGCCACTGCGCCCGGCCTGGCATATTCTATTTAGAGCTGTCTGCCTGAGTCCTGAGCCAGCAGTTGAGACGTGAAACATGCAGTCTGCCCTCCAGCTGTCCAAACAGCTGGCCTGACTGCTGTCCCCTCTGAACTAATGGCCACAGTGGCCCTGTGCGGATGTGCCCGTGGCTCTGAGAGGCCTAGGTTTGCTTTGGATTATGTGAGTCCTTGGCTGTGCTATGCTAGAAGAACTGTGCCTGTAGGTTCTCTGAGGCGTGGGCCAACCTCTTCTCTTCCATGAATGCCCCTTGACATCTGAAAGCAGGATTCTGGATTAGGCAGTAAAATGCAAACTTGGAGGGAAGCAGCCTATGGCCTGGGCCTCTGGTCTGGAGACCACAGCCTTCCATCTACACCATGTGGGGCCAGAGAATCTTAGTCTCATGTACACGTGCATAATCTCCATTGTTTGTTTGTTGCAATCATTTTCCTGACATTAATAAACCAGTTTTGGTAAACAGAGCTCCAAGAGTCAGGATCGCAAGTCAGAAAGCAAAGAAAAGAGAGACATCTTGTCGTTTGATAAAATCAAAGAACAAAGGGAGAGAGAGCGCCAGAGGCAGCGGGAACGGGAGATCCGAGAAACGGAGAGGCGGCGGTGAGTGGAGCTGGGTGGGGCGGTGCGCTGGTGGTTTCCTCTCGGGGTGGCTGTCCTTCTCCCAGCTGTACTTGGAGTGCGCAGTCTGTGTGCCCGAGAGCCAGTGCCTGGGCTGGCGGGTGTCGTGCTTCACCTGGGTCCTCGAGGCAGGGGCCAGCACCTGTTCACATGTGAGCCGCCAGACATGCCAGGTGGCATGAAAGTCATCAAAGGGCCAGGTGCAGTGGCTCACACCTGTAATCCGAGCACTTTGGGATGCCAGGGCCAGAGGATCACCTGAAGCCAGGAGTTCAAGACCATCCTAGGCAATGTAGCGAGACCCCACCTCTACAAAATATTTAAAAATTAGCTGGGCATGGTGGCGTGCACTTGTAGTCCCAGCTACTCAGGAGGTTGAGGTGGGAGGATTGCCGGAGCCCAGAAGCTCAAGGCTGCAGTGAGCTGTGATCACAACAGTGCACTGCAGACTGGGTGACAGAGTGAGACCCTGTCTCTTAAAAAGAAGTCATCAAAGCCCTTTACAGTATATGGGGTTTGGCTATGTTGCCAGGCTGATAACTGCTGGGCCCAAGCGATCCTCCTGCGTCAGCCTCCCTGAGTGCTGGATTACAGGCTGAGCCTTCTGCTGGCTCAAAGTCTATTTTCGCCCCTCCTCTGGTGTTGGACCTTGGCCCGTGTGGAAGGCCCAGCCGTGTGTGGCTTTGATGGGATGGGATGGTCCCTGGGTGCTGAGGCCTCAGTCTTCCCTGTTGAGACCTTTCACCTAAGGTCAGAAACTGCAAGCAGAGTCCAGTTGTCATTTTGCCGCGGCTCCCTTCTGGGCTGTGGTCTTGAAGGAGGCTTGTCCCTCTGCCTTGACATTCGGCCTTTTCATGTCGGGATGCCCGGCGTTCTCTTGTCACTTTTCCTCAAATATTGCTAAGTAAAGCAAAAGCTGTGCTCACAGCATTTGGAAAATGTTCTCGAGCGAACCTAGAACACTATGTTGCCAGCTGTGCTGCCTTTGCTTTTCTTAAGGTAACTTTGTTAAGTAAGGTAACCCCCTGCATGCGCAGCTTTAGGGAAGCCCGGTGAGCTTTTGGATCCATTTTTTTTTTTCTGCTTCCAATACACACCCAGTTTTGGGCACCGGGCTTTCTCCTTGGAGGCTCACGCAGGGAGTTCAGGGCAGTCTCGCCTGTCCCCGCAGGGAGCGCGAGCAGCGGGAGCGGGAGCAACGCCTCGAGGCCTTCCATGAGCGGAAGGAGAAGGCCCGGCTACAGCGGGAACGCCTGCAGCTCGAGTGCCAGCGCCAGCGGCTGGAGCGGGAGCGCATGGAGCGGGAGCGGCTGGAGCGGGAGCGCATGCGCGTGGAGCGTGAGCGCAGGAAGGAACAGGAGCGCATCCACCGCGAGCGCGAGGAGCTGCGGCGCCAGCAGGAGCAGCTGCGTTACGAGCAGGAGCGGCGGCCCGGGCGGAGGCCCTACGACCTGGACCGGTGAGTCCCGCCCAGAGCGTGGGCAGGACGGAGACCAGCGTGGCAGCGGTGTTCACCCTTCCAGCAGAACAGCGGCTTCTCTTCCGTCCCTGTCGGTGGGGAGAATGAAATTTGATATGGAGCATGCGCCTTGGGGACCCCCAGCCTATCTCACTGCGCTGCTGCAGGTTTATTAGTTCGCTGTCCTCACCGGAGGCTGTGTAGCATCTTCCTGAACTTGAGTTATTCTGGGAAACTTGATGGCTGCCACTTGCTGAAGGGTTTGTGATGCTTTTCCTCTCCACTTACCCTTGGAGCATAGCTGTTCTCTGTCTTGCGAGACAACCGAACGCCCGTTAGGCCCAAGTTGGCCACCGCTGACTCTGCCGGTCTCATGTGTCCTTGTAGACAGAGAGGCAGAGCAGGCGCTGTGGAAAAGGAAATTGCCTCTGATTTAGAAAGTAGGTTTATTGGTCTCTAGCTACCCCGGGCGGCTTAATTGACAGTCACCCTTCACCCCGCTCTCCGTGAGCCTAGTTTTCTGGTAAAAATCAGGAAGAAGATAATTGGATGCCGTCCAGAGCTGTGTGTAGTTCACTATCACCCCATGTAATTCTCTTTGCTTTTGCAAGAAACTCAGAGGGAGATTCAGGCTCCCGTGGAAGGCAGGGAAAGTAAAAGTGTGGCAACTCGAATGCTATTCCAGAAGAATCAAATATTTCATTTCAGTTGCATTTGTGCTCATGAGGGGGGATCAAGGTAATAACAGCCTCACGAGACAATGAGCTCACAGCAGTGCTCCTTTCGGGACTGTTGGATGAGAACACAAGTGTGCCTCTCGGCTGTTAATGGCGGTTTTAATTTATCAGATCAAAGCAATGATGATCGAATGTTTAGAGATTAGCCCTGCAGGACATTTTAAACGATACTGGGTCTGGGGAGAGAGCTCCCCTCCCCACCTCCACCACCTCCTTTTTTCCTCCTCCTCTCTCATAAATGGAATTTGTATTCTTTTAAAATAAAAACCAACAGACGAGATGATGCGTATTGGCCGGAAGGAAAGCGTGTGGCGATGGAGGACCGATATCGTGCAGACTTTCCCCGGCCAGACCACCGCTTTCACGACTTCGATCATCGAGACCGGGGCCAGTACCAGGACCATGCCATCGACAGGTCAGTGGTCCTGTCCCCTCCTTTAGCTACAGTCATTGTGGGCACCAGGGCATCCAGCTGACCTCGTTCTCAGCCCAGTGCAGGGGTTCCTGTGTGCTCTGAAGCCTCGTTTACTTCTGAGATCCACAGTGGATGACTCTGGCCTTGCACAGAACTTGAGCGAGTTGCTGGAATCCCCAGCTTACCTCATAGGAAGGCATCTCAGAGCTCGTTCCATCCACCGACTCTTTTCATAGGTGGGCCAGGAGGGGCCTGAGTGCAGGCCATCTGCACCGAGCTCTCTTGTGAGGCAGCAGTGTTTGTCAGCACAACCTGGTTGTGCCCAAGAGCTACCAGAGAATTGATGGAGGACGTGCAAAATTTCTCATGAGGCCTGTTTTGTATTTCGAGGGTCTGGGTGGGTTTTTTAGCCTTTTAAAATGAGGAATACATCTAGTTTATTAAAAAGGCAGCCCTTGGTTTTCCAGTGTAAGAATCCTGTCTTTGGGCTCCCCTCGGCTGCACATCTCTGACCCATTTCCCCATTCATTGGCTCCTTCAGTCGGAATGTCAGAGCGGGGAGAACAGGAAAGGGAGGCTGAGAGGCCACACTCTTAATTCTGCTGGAGTTTGGGGTGGAGTTGGTGTGAATTTTGATGAGTCCCACGCATTGGGTCAGACCAAAGATGAGGGATCATTGGAGGCCTCTGTTTGTCCCTGTTCCCCTAACTGAGAGCTCCCCGAGGAATTTTAGTTCAGTGAGATCTTTATTCCCACCTCTTTAGGATCCAACTTCGTTTCTGCCCCCGGGAAAAAGCCTTTCGATTTGAGCTAGCTTTTTTCTTTTTTCCCAGGCCAGTTATAGTTTTTATGTGATGGGATGGAAAAAGTATCCCAGTCGTGAAACTTGCCTGACCTGCAGAAATGTGTAGTCGTGCCTGGTGCTGTTTGAACGGGATCTTTTCCTTTTGCAGGCGGGAGGGTTCGAGGCCAATGATGGGAGACCACCGGGATGGGCAGGTGAGTAGAGCCCCGATGCCAAGCCCTGGGGCCACTGTACTGCTGTGCGGGCATAGCGGACCATTTCTAGCCAGGCGGCCGCTTGATCCCAGAGAGGTGGCAACCAAGTCAGCACGTGTGGCGGGTATGCAAGTGTGGGTTCTGGCCAGCGACTAGAAGTACAAATATTTAGTCGGACGTGGTGGCTCATGCCTGTAATCCCAGCACTTTGGGAAGCTGAGGTGGGTGGATCACAAGGTCAGGAGTTCAAGACCAGCTTGGCCGACATGGTGAAACCCTGTCTCTACTAAAAATACAAAAAATTAGCTAGGCATGGTGGCGAGTGCCTGTAGTCCCAGCTACTCGGGAGGCTGAGGCAGGAGAATCGCTTGAACCCGGGAGGCGGAGGTTGCAGTGAGTCGAGGTCGCACCATTGCACTCCAGCCTGGGCAACAAAAGCAAGACTCCGTCTCAAAAAAAAAAAAAGTGCAAATATTTGATTGTTTTGTAATGCTCAAGTTTCTGTCATTTTCAAATATGTCGGGCTTGTTCTTCATTGTATCCAGTAGAAAACTCATGTGTCTCTTCATTGTCCACTTGCTCAGGGAGCCTTTGGGTCTTAGTGCCTGTGGGGTCCCCCAAGAACCCAAATGGTGGTTGTCGTTTAGCCCACATGTGCCAGGGTCGGGGGGATGGGGGAGCCCGGGCTTCCCCATGTTTCAAGTCCGTGCTGGGTGGGCACGGGGGGCTGAAGGCCACAAGAGTGGTCCCTGAGTCTCTGTGGTGCCATGCGGGTGCCCCGTGCGTGGTGGCAGGGTGTGAGTTCTGAGAAAGCAGCAGCCCGGTGGAGAGGTGGGAGGTGGGCGGCAGAGTAATGGCCTGTAACAGCAGGCAGCACCCGCCTGCTTCCTGGCTGCTGGCTGCTCCGTGCAGAGTTAGTTGGCCAGGGAGGCTGGAACTGTGGCCCTGCCAGAGCACAGGGGGGCTGACCCACCCGAGGGCCCTCCTGTTATCGGAAAGGAGGCAGCGCCCAACTTCTCAGGGAAGACAGGGTTTGGTGACGTCTTAGTGGACCTTGAGCAGAGCTATTGAGGGCAGTAATACTAGGGTGCCCCTGGCTCCTGGGGCAGCTCAGGTGGGGCAGTGATGCAGCTGTAGGGGTGCGAGGAGGGGAGCCAGGGAGCAGAAGGTCAGTGAAGCAGGGCCCAGCAGGGCTGAGGCTGCACCCTTCAGTCCTCTCTCAGCTCCGCCCCACCTGCCACCCTGGGGCCTGCGGTGGACAGGCCTTCCGGAAGGTGGGCCTATGTGGGTGACATGGTCAGTGTCACCCTGTTCCTCTCCTGCCTTCCAGCACTATGGAGATGACCGCCATGGCCATGGAGGACCCCCAGAGCGCCACGGCCGGGACTCCCGTGATGGCTGGGGGGGCTACGGCTCCGACAAGAGGCTGAGTGAAGGCCGGGGGCTACCCCCTCCCCCCAGGTTAGTGGGTGAGCCCCAGCCGGGTGGGGAGCATCTGTCCTAACCTGGGAAAAGGTTGGTGCCTGGCCAGGCACGTCCCCAAGGTTTGATTCAGCTAGGGCAGCTTTAGGACGGGCTACCAGGGGTCCTGCCATTTGAAACCCCTGACTCAGAAAGTCCAGGTTCTCAAGAAGAAAGCATAGAACAGGCTTTCAGGGATGGAGCTGTCCAGGTCGCCCAGAATGGCCCATCCCCATTCTTGAGCTGGGGGTCGCCTGCAGCTGTGAATGTCTCGATCACGGGCTGCGTACACACTGGGAGAGACAGCGCTGAAGCTCTTAGTCCTGCCCCGTCCGTGGTAGAGCAGCCTCGCCCCTGCCTCCACGTTGCCTCTTGACACGTGTCTTCCTCGGGTTTTCTCTCTGACCCCTAGTTGCTCTGGGGTGGGTCTTCTCAACCCTGTCCTGCCTGTTAGAATCACTTATGAGGACCCTCCACCCAGGACTCGGGGCTGAGGACACTGGGCCAGGTCCTCCACAGGTGTCCAAAGCCACCTTCACCAGCACTGCAGTGGGGGTGCTGTTCTGAGCCTTGTCAGCATTGGTGGGGTGCAGGGCTTGTCTGGGAGGACTCTGGGTGCCTCTTTAGTTTCTTTGGCCAGCTGCAGTCACCCCTGCCTGTTTGTCCTGTTGCTGTCTGGGCTGGCCGCGAGGAGGCTGGTGGCAGGACCGCTTTGCGGCTGCCGCCCTGCTTTCCTCTGTGAGCTGAGTGTCCTGTCTTGTCTCCAGCCCCGGCCCAGGGCTGCCTCGGCCCCTGCCCAGTGCCACAGGGTGGGTTTTGGCCCCCTGTGCTCCCCCGTTCCATCCCTCCCTCCGCGCTGAGAGGCACTTCCACCTCTGCCAGGGACTTTGACTCGGAGCTGTGCCGAGTGTCCCAGGACACCCGAAGCTTCTCCTGAATCTGTGGGCAGCACAGACGGTGGCAGTGCTCTGATCAGTTGGTGTGAAGTGTTCTCTTCTGTGAGACTTCATTAGCATTCCTGTTCTGTCACTTGGTGGCTTTTATGGTAAATACCTCGGGGGTGTAAACGGGAAACTCATCCACAGTGAGTAGCGGCTGGGCGCCATCGGGTCACCGAGGGCAGGTTCCACACGGGAGCTTTCCGCTCCCTCCAGGGCGGTATTGCACTTGCCTGGCAGTGCGCACTGGGGGCTCTGGTGGCCCCTCTCGGGCCTGTGGGCTGGCTCACTTGGCCTGACTCTCACTGCATCCGGCAACCCACAGCAGGCAGGCACTCATGCAGATGGGTCTGGCTGCTTTCCTGCACGGCCACTGTGACTGCTTGGCCACTTGGGACTCAGGACACTGGGGTCGGATTTTCATCTCCCAGAGTTTGTCTGACACTTTAAACAAATAGCTTTCTTTAAGTATAATTCACACGACACACACTTCCCGTTGACGTGTGCAGTCAGTGGAGGTTTGTGTGTATGTGGATCTGTTTAGCCATCCCCATGGCTGATTCTGAAGCATTTTCATCACGTCAAAAGAAACCCTGCCCCTTTTAGCAGCCGCACCCCCTTCCCCCCAGCCCTTGGTAGCCACAGGTCCCTTTCTGGCTCTGGATTTGCTTTCTTGAGTCATTTCTTGGCCTGCGCGATGTGCCTGCTGGGCCTGGCTTCTCCCTAAGCCTTGTGTATTCAGGGCTCATCTCCACATGCTGCCTGGGCCAGCGCTTCCTTCCTAGTTAGGGCTGAACATTCCATGGTCCAGACACACTACATAGTGTTATCCGCTCATCAGTTCATGGGTGTTGGGGTCCTTCTCCCTTTGGCTGTTAGGAATCCTGCCGCTAGGAACATTCATGCATAGATGTCTTTGGCCATGTTTTCATTTCTGGCAGGTAGGAATGGGTTTGCTGGGTCATGGTAATTCTGCGCTTAACTTTTTGGAGAACCACCAAACTTTTCCACAGTGGCCACACCATTTTACATTTCCACCAGCAGTGGACAAGGGTTCTTCCCTTTCCTCGCACCCTCCACGGTGTGTGTTATTGTGTGATTCTAGCATCCCAGTCAGTGGGAGGTAGCATCTCGGTGTGGCTCGGATTGGCATTTCCGGGTGGCGTTGAGCACCTTCTCACGTGCTTACTAGCACATCTGTCTTTGGGGAAATGTCCCTTCCCATGATTTGCCCACTTGACATGCAGCCCTTGCTGTGTGGCATGACCCACCATGCAGCTGAGGTCAGGGTGGGTGCGCCTGCTGCCGACACAACCCTGGAGGCTCATTAGATGGCTGCATGTCTTTTTCTTTTGGCAAAGGGGTGGCCGTGACTGGGGAGAGCACAACCAGCGGCTGGAGGAGCACCAGGCACGTGCCTGGCAGGGTGCCATGGATGCAGGCGCGGCTAGCCGGGAGCACGCCAGGTGGCAAGGTACAGGGCTGGCTCCAGGGACGAGGGTGGCTGTGGCCCCCACATGTGTCCAGGGGCTTCCCCAGGAACGGAGTGTTTGCAGACCCTTCTTCTCTTCTAGGTGGTGAGAGGGGCCTGTCTGGGCCCTCGGGGCCGGGGCACATGGCAAGCCGCGGTGGAGTGGCGGGGTAAGGCGTGTCGTCCGTGGAGGACGGTGGTTCACTCCTGCTCCTCACTTCCTCTCCCTTTTTTGCATGTTTGATCAGCTGGCTGGGTTGGATGTTTTGAAAACAAAGCAAAAAGCAGCTCTTTGCAATTTATGCAAATAACGCTCTTGAGGTACCTGGAATACAATGTGTGATGATGATTTTTCTCACCTGGAAAAAAAAACCCAAGCGCTCTAAAGGCTGCGGGACCGTTACTGAACCCATGTTACGATGAAAACGCTGAACACTTCAAGGGGAAAAAAAATGTCTGACTTTGTTCCTAGGCGAGGCGGCTTTGCACAAGGTGGACATTCCCAGGGCCACGTGGTGCCAGGTGGCGGACTGGAAGGTGGCGGAGTGGCCAGCCAGGACCGGGGCAGCAGAGTCCCTCACCCACACCCTCATCCCCCCCCGTACCCCCACTTCACCCGCCGCTACTAAGTCCCACTCACTGCGAGTTTTCAGGTGGGCAGACGCACTGTTGAATCTGGTAGCCAGGGTTCCCTCAAACTTGGGGGATCTTTTTAAAAGCGAAGTAAATCCTGCCACCGTGTTGTAGCTCAATACAATGTGAACTCACTTTTTTTTTTTTTTAATAAATGTGTTCTTGTTCTGCCATTTTTAAATCAAGGTTTCTGTTAACGAGGCATTCCATTTTCCATTAATAAAGTTTACCATTCGCAGTCTTGCGTGCGTGTGCACGTGCGTGAGTCTTGGTGGCCATAGAGCTCGGGATGGGACCAACCCTGGGCGCAGTGGTGTGACCACATGGTGACTGTTGGCTCTGCCAGGCGCTGCCAAAGTCTTTTGCCTGCATCATCCTACTGAGTTGTCATAACCACCTCAAGAAGTGGGCTGTCCAGGTCCCCATCATGGGATGAAACTGAGGCTGGGGAGTCAGCCCATGGGAACTAGGAATTCTTCAGGGGGTGCTGTGCACCATGGAGCCCTCAGACCAATCCCTTTACCCCGAGCCTGTCTCTGCGTGGGTAGTGGTGAGGGCGTGCCAGGCCCTGGGGAGCCCTCCCCCTGCCACCTCAGTCTGGGGCTGTGTCCCATGCTGGTGTGTGGTGGGCTCTGTTAGGGAGGGTCCGTGTGTGGTGGGCCCGCCCTCCCCTGGCTGCCAAGTGTGTCCTGCTCAGTGTCTGCTGCCAGCAGCTGGTTAGGAGTGGGATGGCGCTGACTCGGTGATGGGCCCAGGTGGTAGAACTGGTCCCTCCGTTCTTCTGGAAATGTCCATTTGTCTGCAAAAGTGCATTTGAGTGTGATGCCCATTTTCTTCCTTAAAGACTGTGCCAGATGAGGCACTTCACTGGCCGGGGTAGCCCACAGGCTGCCGGCCCATGCGCGCAGCCCTCCGTGCCAGGGCCCTCCAGGGGCCGGCCACTGTGAGGCACAGCTGTTCTGTTCAGAACTGCTGGTGCATGAGCGGAGCTGGTGCTGGCCAGGGGTAGGGGCTGCAGGCATCTTGGGGCAGAGCATGGTGCATGGGGTTGGTCTAGTGCCCTCTCGGCGGGAGGGGCAGCCCAGCCCGATGTGGTGTGGTGAGAGTTAACTTTCAGGGCCACCTGCTGGGGACCTCTTTTCCTCCCCTCAGTATCTAGGACAGCCACCCGCAGGCCCGTCCTCCAACTGCCGGTTCTGCTGGAGTTCCCCCCGCCCCCGCTGGGAAGTTAAGTTTTTAAAAAGCCATGTTAAAATCCAGCCCAGCTTGCCGCAGACACCGGAGCATGAAAGGCAGGTTGGCCCTGGCCTTCGGCGTCCTGTCTGGGCCTGAGCTGCCGTGAACGCATTCCGGAGCCTCCCCCACGGTGGCGGCTTCTGGAGTCATTTTCCAGTGGCAGGTGGACTGGGCGCCACGCCGCCTCCGTGTTGCACATGGGGTCTTCGCGGCTTGCCTGTCTCCCCGACAAGCCAGAGTCTAGAAATTGGGGTTGAGAGCTTCCCTGTTGGGCAATAAAAGGCAGGCTTAGCCTGCGTTGAGGAGGCAGCCTGGGATTGGGAGCAGGCCCTGTTTTCAGACCTCGGTGTCTCAGATGTCACGGAGCACCCCTTCCTGGAGGTGGGTGTGGCCTCCTGAACTATGAAGCAGGGGCTCAACCACTGCCAGGCTGCTCTATGGGAGCTGGAAAGGGAACCAGTCCCACTGGACATCCTATGGGGGCAGAAGAGCTCTGCCCTTTCCAACGAGCCGGGCCTGAAACCAGCTCTGTTCCACGCAGAAACAAAACACTCAAGTTACCAGGACGGCTGTCACAAAGCACCATAGACTGCCTAAGGAAGCTCATTGGCTCTCAGTTCTTGAGGCCAGGAGTCTGAGATCTGGGTGTGGGCACGGCTGTGTCCTTCCCAGGCTCCGTCCTGAGCCTCCTGGCTTCTGACAGCTGCCGAGCACCTCTGGGCATTCCTTGGTTTGTAAAAACATTGCCCAGTCTCGGCCTCCATCTTCATCATGTGGCCTTCTTCCTGCAAGCGTGTTTGTGTCCTGGTTCCCCCCCGCCTTTTTTTTTTTTTTTTTTTGGAGACACAGTCTCACTCTGTCACTGCTGGAGTGCAGTGGTGAAGATCTGGGCTCACTGCAGCCTCCACTTCCCAGGTTCAAACGATTCTCCTGCCTCAGCCTCCCAAGTAGCTGGGATTACAGGTGCCTGCCACCACGCCCAGCTAATTTTTGTATTTTTAGTAGAGACGGGGTTCCACCATGTTGGCCAGGCTGGTCTCGAACTCCTGACCTCAAGTGATCCGCCCACCTCGGCCTCCCAAAGTGCTGGGATTACAGGCGTGAGCCACCGCGCCTGGCCTGTTTCTTTAATAATTGAGCGTAGGTACGTTATATTAACTCAACTTTTATTTCAAGAGAGAAAATGTGGGTGGAACAAAATACGTGATATGAAAAGGAGATGCTGATGGACGTGTGGGTGGTTCCCCCCTTTGGGCAGTTGTGTGTGAATCACGCTGCCGTGAGCATTTATGGATATGTATGTGTTTGAACACCTGTTTTCCATTCTCCTGTGTATATACCTGGGACTGGGATGCTGGGTCCTATGCTGACTTTGTAACTCCCTGTGTTTTACTTCTGGAAGTATAGGCAGACTTTTCCACGGTGGTGGTACCATTATACATTCCTACTAGCACTATATGAAGATTCCAATTCCCCTTTTTTACGAGACAGGGTCTCGCTGTGTCTCCCAGGCTGGAATGCAGTGGCGCGATCATAGCTCACTGCAGCCTCGAACTCCAGAGCTCAAGCCATCCTCCCACCTTGGCCTCCCAAGTTGCTGGGTCTACAGGCATGAGCCACCATGCCTGGCCTTGGTATACCATTTGGTGGTGAATTTTGTTATGTATCATTTCCCATCGTTTTAAAGTTTTTAAAGGGGAGGGGGAGCTGTGGGGGCATCACGGGAATGAGAGCCACTGGGGCAGAAACAGGGAGCTTCTTGAGAGCAAGTTTAGGAGCCAACTGCCTGGCACCCAGCCTTCTCACTACCTGCCTGCCCACGGGCAGGTCATTACTGTCTGCTTTAGCTGCTTTAACTGGAAGGAGGGAGTAATCATTGTAGTTGCCATATGGGATCTTTACAAAGATTAGTTAATCCACATAAAAAGCTTGGCATACAGTAAATGCTTAATACATGTTGGCAGGCCCTGGGGAGCCCTACAGGAATAGAGCCTCGGGTGCTCATGTTTCACAGGGGCCCTGGCGAAATGCAATGCCAGAGGTCTGGAGGGGGTCCCGGTGAGGAAATGACCAGCTCCAGCCATACAGAAAGAAAACAGCAGAATCAGAATTAAGACCTTATGGCCTGGCGCGGTGGCTCATGCCTCGAATCCCAGCACTTTTGGAGGCTGAGGCGGGTAGGTCACCTGTGGTCAGGAGTTCGAGACCAGCCTGGCCAACATGGGGAAACCCCCATTTCTACTAAAAATACAAATATTAGCCAGGCATGGTGGTGGGTGCCTGTAATCCCAGCTACTCGGGAGGTTGAGGCAGGAGACTTCTTGAACCCTGGGGGGCGGAGGTTGCAGTGAGCCGAGATCGCGCCACTTCACTCTAGTCCCGGGTGAAAGAGCGAAACTCCATCTCAAAAAAAAAAAAGAAGGAAAGAAAAAGTAGAATTAAGACCTTATGAAATGTCTCCACAGCTA
Source organism: Gorilla gorilla gorilla (assembly GCF_029281585.2). Lineage (NCBI taxonomy): Eukaryota > Metazoa > Chordata > Mammalia > Primates > Hominidae > Gorilla > Gorilla gorilla. The sequence continues at coordinate 11,374,506 of NC_073244.2, read as the reverse complement.
CAAAATGTGTCAACTTCACCAATTGCTAAATTTTGTATTCATAAAGATTTCATTACATTTCAAAACAGCTCCTAGGTTAGATTTTCTCATTCCCAAGGAACTCCCAAGCCTCCACGATGATTGCCAGTCTCAAATTGCATGCATGACTCCTAGTCACATAATTTCAAAGGAAAAGTTAGAACAGGGCCTTTTGATTCCAAAAAAAACCCAACAGCCATAAAGTCGACGTTTAACGGGGATGCCGTGCCTTTTAACAGGTTTGCCGGACTGAGGGGCAGGGCTTCCTTGAGTCCCAGTGACCCACGGGAGAGGTGAGGCTGTTCCTACCTGGTCATACGATGGTGACAAATCAGGGTTCGGATTCTGCTCTCACTGCTGGGTGGGTTCAGACCTCAGCCCTTCAGCCACTTCTTCGGTCAGCTGGGTGGACTAGGAGAGCTTTTCTCTTTGTTTTTTGAGATGAAGCCGCGCCGTGTTGCCCAGGCTGGAGTGCAGTGGCACAATCTTGGCTCACTGCAACCTCCGCTTCCCGGGTTCAAGCGATTCTCCTGCTTCAGCCTCCCAAGTAGCTGGGATTACAGGTACCTGCCACCATGCCTGGCTAATTTTTGTATTTTTAGTAGAGATGGGGTTTCCCCATGTTGGGCAAGCTGGTCTCAAACTCGTGGCCTCGGGTGATTCTCCTGCCTTGGCTTCCCAAAGTGCTGGGATGACAGGCATGAGCCACCACACCCAGCCACGAATTCCTTCACCTTAATCACATCTGCAAGGTCCCTTTGTCTTGGAGAGCAATGTGTTCATAGGTCCCAGGGATTAGGACGTGGGCATCCTCGTCCATCACCCTGGTGTACAACAGAATCCACTTTGGGAAGCACCCGATGTGCTTACCAGTCAAGCAAGTTAGACATCTCTAGTACCCCTGGCCAGCCACCGATTTATATGAGGACACCTACGGACGCCACACAACATCACCAAACCCAGACATACCCCGGTGCAGCTCCTTGGGAAACCGGAGTCAATTCCTGGGAAAGTCAAGCGCGGAAGAAGGTTCTGAGCCCGAGGGAGGCTGAGACCCACCCAGAGGTAGCGAGCCATGGAGCTGAGGCTGCAGCCCGAGGTCCCTTCTCCTCAGCCTCCCTGGTTGTCAGGGCGCCCCGTGCCGCGGTCACACGGTGGTGAAGGGATAGGTGTTTGGGGCACCAGTGAGCAAGCTGCATACGTGAATGTGTACATAATTTTGCACATGCGCTTGGCCTTTAGAGTTGACCCCAAGGATAACTCTACACGTCCTACAGTGCTTCCAGAGACAACAATACTGGGCCAGAAACTGCCCCTAAATTGCTCCCGGGAGCACCAAGAGCCGCTTCTCCGTACTCCTCAAATCCTCGTGAGATGCAGCTGCCTGTGTTTGCCTCCACCTGCAAATATTGACACAGCAGCTGCCGGGTTCAGTGGAGCATAAGGTACTGAGGACCCGAGACATTGCCCTCCTGGGAGAGCTTCCTGGGCGGTCTGTGAACCAGGGCCCGGTGGCTCATGCCTGTAATCCCAGCACTTTGGGAGGCTGAGGTGGGAGGATCACTGGAGCCCAGGAGTTTGAAAGCAGTGTGGGTAATGTAGCAAGACCCCATCTGTACAAAAAAATAAAATTGGCTGGGCTGCTGGTGTACGCCTGTAGTCCCAGCTACCCACGAGGCTGAGGAGGGAGGATCACTTGGGCTCAGGAGGCAGAGGCGGCAGTGAGCTGTGATCACACCACTGCACTCCAGCCTGGGCGACAGGGCTGTCTCAAAAAAGAACAGCGTGGCACTGGCTGTGACTGAGGAGACCAGCCACACATGCCCAGCCCCTTCAAATTCTGCCCCCTGCAAGAGGTCTCCTCTGACCACTGGATCAGCAGCGCCTCATCACCCTCTGCCTTGTCACACCTGCCTGTCCTCGTGGCTCTGACCACTCGCTAAAGCATTGTTTATTGTCGGCACTCTCCACCACATAAGCATCGTTGGGGCAGGCATCTGCATCTCCCCAGTGCACAGCCTTTTAAAATACAGGTTTTGGCCGGGCGCGGTGGCTCATGCCTGTAATCCCAGCACTTTGGGAGGGTGAGGCGGGTGGATCACCTGAGCTCAGGAGTTTGAGACCAGCCTGGCCAACATGGTGAAACTCCGTCTGTACTAAAAACACAAAAATTAGCCGGGTGTGGTGGTAGGCACCTGTAGTCCCAGCTACTCAGGAGACTGAGACAGGAGAATCACCTGAACACAGAGATGGAGGGTGCAGTGAGCTGAGGTTGCACCACTGCACTCCAGCCTGGGTGACAGAGCGAGACTCCATCAAAAAAAAAAAAAAAGCAAGTTTTGGCCGGGCACGGTAGCTCACGCCAGTAGTCCCCACACTTTGGGAGGGTGAGGTGGGCAGATCACCTGAGGTCAGGAGTTCGAGACCACCCTGGCCAACATGGTGAAACCCTGTCTCTACTAAAAATATGAAAATTAGCTGGGCATGGTGGCGCATGCCTGTAATCCCAGCTACTAAGGAGGCTGAGGCAGGAGAATCGCTTGAATCTGGGAGGCGGAGGTTGCAGTGAGTCAAGATCGCACCACTGCACTCTAGCCTGGGAGACAGAATGAGACTCCATCTCAAAAAAATAAAAAAGTGCTTTATGCAATATCTGGCATACAGTAGGTGCATAGCAAGTGGTTGTGGTTCTTTGAATTTTTTTAGCAAGAGACAGGTCTAAACCAGGGCTTCCCACTCCTTGCCCAACAGAAATCCCTCCCCTCTGCCCTCTAAGAAATTAAGTGTGGCCCATAGACTTAGGGAAGGGGAATCGTTGGGCTCGATTTCTATTGCAGCTGTAATCTATAATGTTGCATTACAGTTTTTAAAACAAGAGGCCCCTCTTTGGCCTCTCAAATGCTGCACGCTGTGGAGTTAAGTGCTGGAAGCCACTGATGGTGTCTCTCAGCTTCTTCCAGTCTTGCAATCATAGCCACCTCGTGCCAACAAGCTGTGAAACTACTGGGGTGCCCCGTGTACCCAGTCACAGAAAACGCATATCAGGCCTCGCGGGGAGCTCGTAAAAGGCACTGAAGCTTCCCCTGCGTGGATGCTGCCGGCCACAGCAGACCAAATATTTACAGACTCAGCTGAAATGAAACCCAGCAGGGTGGATCTCACAAGTGGTCCGGGAAAGGTCCCCATTGCTGGGGAAACAGTGCACAGAGCAGGAAGGAAACCCACTTGGCCAAGGCCCCCTGCCAAGCAAGTCAAGATGAAATCCAGGCTCAAGAGCTGGGCTCTGAGTCCTTTGTTTTCTTGCTCATTTAGCTTAGCAAATGCTTCTTGGGTACTTACTGCGAGCAGGGCTCCATGGCAGGGATGCAGCCATGACTGAGACAAGCCTGCAGGTTCCTGTTGTCTGGGGGTGGAATGAGACTGGCTTCTTGGAGGAGGGGACTGGGCAGACCTAAGCCATGAGGAGTGAAGGAGCCCCAGAAGGGCTTTCCAGAAGAAGAAACAGGGTGTGCAGAAGCCCCCAGGAAGGAAAGGACACGCCTCCCACCCTTTTTTTGTTTTTCGGAGCGGTGGGGTCTTACTCTGTTGCCCAGGCTGGAGTACAACGGCGCGATCATAGCTCACTGCAACCTTGAGCTCCTGGAAGTAATCCTCAATGCCCCAGCCTCCTGAGTAGCTGGGACTCCAGGCATGAGCCATGCACCTGGCCTAGCACCTTTGAGCAACAGAGCAGGCAGGAACATGGGGACCTGGGGCCGCAGTGGCTGATCAGGGATGGGACCACCAGCCTGTAGGGTTTCTGCTTCTTGAGAAGAAGAGAGCCAGCTCTCCTCGAAGGGTTTGAGGGTAACACTCAAATGTCTCTCTTCAGGCCTTTCCTTGCTTGAGATCCAAATCCTCACTGTCCCCGTGTCCCCGGTCTCCCCATGCCATGAGCACTTTCACCTCCAGGAAGCTAGCACCAGCCAGCCCTGGGGAAGGAGGGGCGAGCCACACTGGACTCAGGGCCCTGGCTCTGTTTGGACACAGCAGGGAGGCCACAAGCCGCCTCCAGTTTTGGGATCCCTGCTCCAAAGACCAGAACATAGGAGCAAGCAGGCTGGCAGAACTGGTGGGCACAGCTGGGCATGGTGCCTCACACCTGTACTCCAAGCACTTTGGGAGGCCGAGGCAGGCAGATCACTTGAGATCAGCCTGGTCAACATGATGAAACTCCATCTCTACTAAAAACACAAAAATTAGCCAGCTGTGGTGGTGCACGCCTGTAATCCCAGCTACTCGGGAGGCTGAGGCAGGAGAATCACTTGAATCTGGGAGGTGGAAGTTACAGTGAGCTGAGATCACACCACTGCACTCCAGTCTGGGCGACAGAGCGAGACTCTGTATAAAAAAAATAAATATAATTAGCCAGGCACGGTGGCTCATGTCTGTAATCCCAGCACTTTGGGAGGCTGAGGTGGGTGGATCACCTGAGGTCAGGAGTTCGAGATCAGCCTGGTCAACATGGCAAAACCTTGTCTCTACTAAAAATACAAAAATTAGCAGGGCATGGTGGCGCATGCCTGTAATCCCAGCTACTCGGCAGGCTGAGGCAGGAGAATCTCTTGAACCTGGGAGGTGGAGGTTGCAGTGAGCTGAGATTACACCACTGCACTACAGCCTGGGCGACAGAGTGAGAGTCCGTTGGGCATCACACCCCCACTCACTCAGCCCCTGGCTGAGTCATAGCAGGTGGACACTCATGGGGACCAAGATGCCGTTGAGGGACGGGACCCAAGAGATGCGGCTATAAGTGGGGTGTGCTGGGTCACTGGAGATGCCTGGCTTGCTTATTGACGAAGCCTCAGGCTCTGGAGGTGGGGGAAGCCGTGGGGGAGGGAAGGGGAGAAAAAGAGGGATGGAAAGATAAAGACACCGAGACACAGAAAAAGAGAGATTCAGGGAGAAGAGAGACAGAGACTGAGACACAGAGTGAAACAGACGCATACACACAGGGACGCAAATAGACAAAAGCAGAAACAGATGAACCCAGGACCTGCACAGATGTGGATCTGCACTTGGGGCAGCCGGGCCCTCTACTCCATGTGCCCACTAGGTGGCGCCCAGGAGCCACGCTCTGCAACGCAGCCGACCCGGTTGGGCCCCCTCCTGCCGCGGAAGCCCCCATCTCTCTGCCCGCCCAGCGTTTCCCCCACGGGCCCAACACCACCTTAGTGGGAGGCCCTGGAGGCGCAGGTGGAGGCTGGAATGGGGGCTTCCTCAAGGGTCGAGGGTCTCCAGAGCCTCCCAACCCGGCCCCCGGTAGGTGAAGGCCCTGGTTGTGTGTGTCTGTGCTTCTCTTAGAGTGAGTTTGTATTGGTCTCAGGAGTGGACGTGCCTGCTTCTGTCTTGGGGTGTGGATCTGGTGAATCTCCGTGTGTGAGGCTTAAGGCCGTGTGTCTCTCTGTGTGCATCTGCGTTTGTCATGGGGCGTGTGTCCCTGTGTGTGTCTGTGTTTGCTCTGGGGGGCATGTGTCTCTGCGCATGTGACTACGTGTCTCATTTTTCTCTTGCTACATGTCATGGCTGTATTTGCCTTGGGTGTGCCTGTGTCTCTGTGTGACTGACTTCTCCTCATGCTGTGTACATTTTGGTGTATCCGGGCTGGCGAGTGACTTGATGTGTGCCTCATGTCTCCGCCCCCCTTGGAAAGCTGCCTCTCCCGTCCCTGCTCACCTTTCCTGGCGGCTCTGTATAGAGTCACCAAAGAATTCAAGAACTGAAATATTTATGAAGTGCTTCCTGGGGTCCCCTGGAGAGACAGGAGCGACTGTTCATGGAGCTGTGTGTCTGTGGGTCTGACCAAACGAGATTTAGATCCTGCTCAAACTAAGCACCTACTATGTGCCAGGCCTTGGCTCGGGTACTGCCTTCATGCTATGCATTCAGTTTCCTCATCTGTAAAATGGGCCTGATATTCGGCCGGGCGCGGTGGCTCACGCCTGTAATCCCAGCACTTTGGGAGGCCGAGGCGGGCGGATCACAAGGACAGGAGATGGAGATCATCCTGGCTAATATGGTGAAACCCCATCTCTACTAAAAATACAAAAAATTAGGGCCGGGCGCGGTGGCTCACGCCTATAATCCCAGCACTCTGGGAGGCCGAGGCGGGCGGATCACGAGGTCAGGAGATCGAGACCATCCTGACTAACATGGTGAAACCCCGTCTCTGCTAAAAAAATAGCTGGGCGTGGTGGCGGGCGCCTGTAGTCCCAGCTACTTGGGAGGCTGAGGCAGGAGAATGGCGTGAATCCGGGAGGCGGAGCTTGCAGTGAGCCTAGATGGCGCTACTGCACTCCAGCCTGGGCAACAAAGCCAGACTCCGTCTCAAAAAAAAAAAAAAAATTAGTCGGGCGTGGTGGCGGGCACCTGTAGTCCCAGCTACTTGGGGGGCTGAGGCAGGAGAATGGCCTGAACCCGGGAGGCGGAGCTTGCAGCGAGCCGAGATCGCGCCACTGCACTCCAGCCTGGGCAACAGAGCGAGATTCTGTCTCAAAAAAAACAAAACAAAATAAATTATTTAAAAAAAAAAAATGGGTGAAATTCCACCATGGCATACAGTGGCCAGGGCCAGAAAGTGCAGAAGGTTATGGCGCAGCCCATCAACCTCATCTTCAGATACTTACAAAATAGATCGCGGATTCAGGTGTGGCTCTATGAGCAAGTGAATATGCGGATAGAAGGCTGTATCATTGGTTTTGATGAGTATATGAACCTTGTATTGGATGATGCAGAAGAGATTCATTCTAAAACAAAGTCAAGAAAACAACTGGGTCGGATCATGCTAAAAGGAGATAATAGTACTCTGCTACAAAGTGTCTCCAACTAGAAATGATCAATGAAGTGAGAAATTGTTGAGAAGGATACAGTTTGTGTTTAGATGTCCTTTGTTCAATGTGAACATTTATTCATATTGTTTTGATTACCCTTGTGTTACTACAAGATGGCAATAAATACTATGGGATTGTTTGTATTAAAAAAAAAAAAGGGCCCCTCTCCCTCTCCCTCTCCCTCTCCCCACGGTCTCCCTCTCCCGCTCTTTCCACGGTCTCCCTCTGATGCCGAACCGAAGCTGGACGGTACTGCTGCCATCTCAGCTCACTGCAACCTCCCTGCCTGATTCTCCTGCCTCAGCCTGCCCAGTGCCTGCGATTGCAGGCGCGCGCCGCCACGCCTGACTGGTTTTCGTATTTTTTTGGTGGAGACGGGGTTTCGCTGTGTTGGCCGGGCTGGTCTCCAGCTCCTAACCGCGAGTGATCGGCCAGCCTCGGCCTCCCGAGGTGCCGGGATTGCAGACGGAGTCTCGTTAACTCGGTGCTCAATGGCGCCCAGGCTGGAGTGCAGTGGCGTGATCTCGGCTCGCTACAACCACCTCCCAGCCGCCTGCCTTGGCCTCCCAAAGTGCCGAGATTGCAGCCTCTGCCCGGCTGCCGCCCCGTCTGGGAAGTGAGGAGCGTCTCCGCCTGGCCGCCCATCCTCCGGGATGTGAGGAGCCCCTCTGCCTGGCTGCCCAGTCTGGAAAGTGAGGAGCGTCTCTGCCCGGCCGCCATCCCATCTAGGAAACGAGGAGCGCCTCTTCCCGGCCGCCATCACATCTGGGAAGTGAGGAGCGTCTCTGCCCCGCCGCCCATCGTCTGAGATGTGGGGAGCACCTCTGCCCGGCCGCCCATCATCTGAGATGTGGGGAGCACCTCTGCCCTGCCGCCCCGTCCAGGATGTGAGGAGCGTCTCTGCCCGGCCACCCCGTCTGAGAAGTGAGGAGCCCCTCCGCCCGGCAGCCGCCCCGCCCGAGAAGTGAGGAGCCCCTCCGCCCAGCAGCCACCCCGTCTGGGAAGTGATGAGCGTCTCTGCCCGGCAGCCACCTCGTCCGGGAGGGAGGTGGGGGGGTCAGCCCCCCGCCCGGCCAGCCGCCCCGTCCGGAAGGGAGGTGGGGGGGGTCAGCCCCCCACCCGGCCAGCCGCCCCGTCTGGGAGGGAGGTGGGGGGGTTAGCCCCCCGCCTGGCCGGCCACCCGGTCCAAGAGGTGAGGGGCGCCTCTGCCCGGCCGCCCCTACTGGGAAGTGAGGAGCCCCTCTGCCCTGCCAGCCGCCCCGTCCGGAAGGGAGGTGGGGGGGTCAACCCCCCGCCCGGCCAGCCGCCCCGTCCGGGAAGGAGGTGGGGGGGTTAGCCCCCCGCCTGGCCAGCCGCCCCGTCTGGGAGGTGAGGGGCACCTCTGCCCAGCCGCCCCTACTGGGAAGTGAGGAGCCCCCCCACCCGGCCAGCCGCCCCGTCCGGGAGGGAGGTGGGGGGGCCAGCCCCCCGCCCGGCCAGCCGCCCCGTCCGGAAGGGAGGTGGGGGGGGTCAGCCCCCCGCCCGGCCAGCCGCCCCGTCTGGGAGGGAGGTGGGGGGGTTAGCCCCCCGCCTGGCCAGCCGCCCCGTCCGGGAGGTGAGGGGCGCCTCTGCGCGGCCGCCCCTACTGGGAAGTGAGGAGCCCCTCTGCCCGGCCAGCCGCTCCGTCCGGGAGGGAGGTGGGGGGGTCAGCCCCCCGCCCGGCCAGCCGCCCCGTCCGGGAGGTGAGGGGCGCCTCTGCCCGGCCGCCCCTACTGGGAAGTGAGGAGCCCCTCTGCCTGGCCACCACCCCGTCTGGGAGGTGTACCCAACAGCTCATTGAGAACGGGCCATGATGACAATGGCGGTTTTGTGGAATGGAAAGGGGGGAAAGGTGGGGAAAAGATTGAGAAATCGGATGGTTGCCGTGTCTGTGTAGAAAGAGGTAGACATGGGAGACTTTTCATTTTGTTCTGTACTAAGAAAAAATTCTTCTGCCTTGGGATCCTGTTGATCTGTGACCCTACCCCCAACCCTGTGCTCTCTGAAACATGTGCTGTATCCACTCAGGGTTGAATGGATTAAGGGCGGTGCAAGATGTGCTTTGTTAAACAGATGCTTGAAGGCAGCATGCTCCTTAAGAGCCATCACCACTCCCTAATCTCAAGTACCCAGGGACACAAACACTGCGGAAGGCCGCAGGGTCCTCTGCCTAGGAAAACCAGAGAACTTTGTTCACTTGTTTATCTGCTGACCTTCCCTCCACTATTGTCCTGTAACCCTGCCAAATCCCCCTCTGCGAGAAACACCCAAGAATGATCAATAAAAAATAAAAATAAAAATAAATTTAAAAAAAAAGGGCTTGATATTAGCATCTATCTCATAGCATTGCCATGAGGTGAGTTGAGGTTTGTAAAACCTTGAACACACCTGGAGCATGCTAAAGACTCAATGTGATAAATTATCTCAGGCTGGGTGTGGTGGCTCACGCCTGGAATCCCAGCACTTTGAGAGGCCAAGGTGGGCAGATTTGTTTTGAGCCCAGGAGTTCGAGACCAGTCTGGGCAACATGGCAAAACCCTGTCTCTACAAAATAATAATTATAACAATAATAACAATAACAATAATAATAATAATACAATAATTAGCCACGCGGGATGGTGTGCACTTATAGTCCCAGCTACTCGGGAGGCTGAGGTGGGAGGATCACTTGAGCCCAGGAGGCGGAGGTTGCAGTGAGCTGAGATCACGCCGCTCTACTCCAGCCTGGGTGACACAGAGCCAGACCTTCCCTCAAAGAAAAAAAAAAAAAAAGGAAAAATCACCTCATTTAATTCTAATAACTACAAGCACATCTATTAACCTATGGGTCAGTGGGGAGCCCCTGAGAATTCTTCACTCAATGCTGGGAACTTGAGTGTTGTCAAAAAGGCCTAAATAGATTGGATGCTCGGACGTCTGTCTGCATAAAAACTTTCCTTTTAGCTTAGCTCAGTGGTTCTCAAACTTCAGAAAACTGAGTAGACGGGATCATGCTGGGTATAAAAATCAGGGGCATGAGTTGTTTCAGACATTGGGAACTCAGCGGTGAACAGAACAGACAAAATAGCCGTTGGGGAGTTTCTGTTCTGATGGGGAAAAGATAATAAATGAGGTTGTCACTCAACAAATGTTGAGTCATTATGGTTATTTTCCATCAAAGACTTTCAATATACTTTGCCATTTCGCCTTCCAGAAAGATGGTACTTGGTACTAACTTATCCCAGCAATGTATGCAAGTGCTCACTGCCTTGTACCTTCACAAAAACTATTATTGGATCTTTTTGTCAAATATTAGAGTGGTGAAATTCTTTTTTTTTTTTTTTTTTTTTTTTGAGATGGAGTTCACTCTTGTTGCCCAGGCTGGAGTGCAATGGCACGATCTCGGCTCACCGCAACCTCCACCTCCCAGGTTCAAGCACTTCTCCTGCCTCAGCCTCCCGAGTAGGTGGGATTACAGGCATGCGCCATCATGCCCGGCTAATTTTGTATTTTTAGGAGAGACAGGGTTTCTCCATATTGGTCAGGCTGGTCTCGAACTCCCAACCTCAGGTGATCCGCCCGTCTCAGCCTCCCAAAATGCTGGGATTACAGGCATGAGCCACCGCGCCCAGCAGTGAAATTCTTTTTTACAAGTCTTTTGTGTGTCCAAAGTGTATGCACGTTCTTTGCACGTGTTGCTTTATTTTTATTGATTTCTAACAACTCTTTATATATGAGGAATGCTACTTTGTTTAAACATGTTGGTGGCAGATAGCCTTTGTTTCTAATAGAATGAGGCTAGAAAAACACAACTTGCCAATAGGGACCACCATAAACCTTCATTTGCCCAACAAACATCCTGGAAGTGAATCAATCAATCCCTCCTCCCTTCCTTCCTTCCTTCCTTCCCTCCTTCCCTCCCTCCTTCCTTCCTTTTCTCCCTCCCTCCTTCTTTCCTTCCTCTCTTCCCTTCCTCCCCCCTCTCTTCCTTCCTTCCTTTAGGTGGAGTTTTGCTCTTGTCGCCCAGGCTGGAGTGCAGTGGTACGATCTTGGCTCACTGCAACCTGCGCCTCCTAGGTTCAAGTGATTCTCCTGCCTTAGCCTCCAGAGTAGCTGGGATTACAGGCACCTGCCACCACAACCAGGATTACAGGTGTGTGCCTGTAGTCCCAGCTACTCAGGAGGCTGAGGTGGGAGGATCGCTTGAGCCTGGGAGGTTGAGGCTGCAGTGAGCCATGATCATGCCACTGTACTCCAGCCTGGGCAACAGAGTAAGATCCTGTCTCATAAAGTAAAATAAGATAAAATAAAATAATAGCATAGGCCGGCTGGGCCCGGTGGCTCAATGCCTGTAATCCCAGCACTTTGGGAGGCCGAGGCAGGTGGATCATGAGGTCAGGAGATCAAGACCATCCTGGCCAACGTGGTGAAACCCCGTCTCTACTAAAAATACAAAAAATTAGCTGGGCATGGTGGCGGGCGCCTGTAGTTTCAGCTACTCGGGAAGCTGAGGCAGGAGAATGGCGTGAACCCGGGAGGCGGAGCTTTCAGTGAGCCAAGATCGTGCCACTGTACTCCAGCCTGGGCAACAGAGCAAGACTCTGTCTCAAAAAAAAAATAAATAAATAAAAATAAATAATAATAATAATATAGGCCAGAATGCCTGTTCATCAGAGGCTGGGCAGCAGGGAGAAGTGTGGGTGGTGGGGAGGCTGCATATTCCACCAATCCTGTAGGCAAATAGGGAAGGAGGGTGGGTGCCAGGCCCACTTGCCCCCATCTGTAACATATCCACTGCCCTTAGCGTTGCCACATTCTGGAATTATAGATACTTTGCCTCTTGTAATGTAGAAGAGATTTCTTTCTTTCTTTCTTTCTTTTTTTTGAGAGAGGGTCTTGCTCTGTTGCCCAGGCTGGAGTGCAGTGGTGCAATCATAGCTCACTGCAGCCTCCAACTCCTGGTCTTAGGTGATCCACTTGCCTCAGTCTCCTGAGTAGCTGGGACTACGGGGGCGCACACCACCACGCCCAGCTAATTTTAAAATTCTGGCCGGGCATGGTGGCTCATACCTGTAATCCCAGCACTTTGGGAGACTGAGGCAGGCGGATCACTTAAGATCAGGAGTTCGAGACCAGCCTGGCTAACATGGTGAAACCCCGTGTCTACTAAAAATATAAAAATTAGCCTGGCGTGGTGGCGCATGCCTCTAACCTCAGCTACTCAGGAGGCAGGAGAATCGCTTGAACCTGGGAGGTGGAGGTTGCAGTGAGCTGAGTTCGTGCCTAGGTGAAAAGACACTCCAGCCTAGGTGAAAGAGTGAGACTCCGTCTCAAAAAAAAAAAAAAAAAAAAAAATTGTAGAGTCAGGGCCTTGCTATGTGGCTTAGGCTAGTCTTAAAATCCTGGCCTCAAGCGATCCTCCTGCCTCGGCCTCCCAAAGTGCTGGGATTACAGGCAAGAGCCACCATGCCCGGCCTCTGGCCCATTTTTAAAAGCCTATTCCTCTTGCTTCCTGCTGAACTTTCTTAAAACTTACTACTGCAGCTTTTTCTCCCCTAAGACAGCCAGAGGGGATGTATGGTGATTACCGCTCAGAGCCCCCACCCACCCACTAGAGAGCTCTGAGATTCCACAATGTTCAGGAGGACTGAACACCAGCTGTTCTAAGATCCTAAGTGTCTACATGTTCAGTGATCCCACGATTCTGAGCCTCCCAGACTCCAGAGCTCAGGGATTCTCTGAGCTCATCACTGTCTGCCTGGGTCTTCCATAATTGCCCGCAACAGATAATACAGTGTCTCGAGGCAAAAACCATGATCCCTCTAATCCACAGACCCAGGCAGAGGGGCCGGTCGCCCACAGCCACCGGACTTTTCCTAACAGCTTAATGAGAAAGTCAGAATTAACTGGAAGTGGCACCTAGCACTCCCAGGGCTCAGCGTGGCCTCCCCGTGTTAAAGCCGAGTGTCCCCAGGCCTCCCTTTGACCTTCTTGGACACCAGCAATTATGATGGGCGAGGCCTGGAATTCAGCCTGAATAGGGAAGTGGCTGGGGCCATGGTGACCTAGTTCTTCAGGTTAAGCCAGCCCGCCCACCTTCCCCGGAGAGTGACCAGCCCAGCCTGGGTTCTCATTCTGCCACTACTCCTCTCCGGGCCTCAGTTTCCCTCCTTTGTTCAAGGAGGTCAGGGATCATGCCAGCCTCCTACTTTGCTGTGTTACATGTAAATTTCTTGGCACATGTATTATGTTATCATCTCTCTTTGTGCACACGGATACCTTCCCAGAAAGGACACTGCTGGCTTATACCTTTTTCAAATAGCTATTGTCAGAGAGCTTACACCATTTCACACTCTGAACCCCAGCAGCATGAGGCTGCTCTTTTCCCAAAACCCTGAAAACACAGCAAATGCTCAGACTTTTTCATCTTTACCAGCCAGACAGATGAAAAGAAGAAAAAGATATTTCATGGTAGTTTTTTTTTATATTTAGGTTACCATGAGCGAGAATGAACTCCCTTGCCTATGCCCAGAAGATGTTTGTATTTCCTTTTCAGAAAACCATTCATGTATGGTGGCTTATGCTTGTAATCCCAGCACTTTGGGAGGCTGAGGTGGGAGGATTGCTTGAATCCCAGGAGTTTGAGACCAGCCTGGGCAACATGGCGAAACCCTGTCTCTACTAAAAATACTAAAAATTAGCCGGGAGGGGTGGTACACAGTTTCAGTGAGCCAAGATTGTGTCACTGCATTCCGGTGTGGGAAACAGCAAGACCCTGTTTGCTCAAAAACAAAACAAAACAACAACAACAAAAATCCATTCATGTCTTTCACCCTTTTTTGGACTGGCTTGTTAATCCATATTGATTTCTAGATGCTTTTTACATATTAAGGATATCAGTCTCTTGTCTATCATGTTTTGGAAGATTTTCCTCCTTGATGTTGCCTCTTCATCTTCTAGTATTTTTTATTTGTTTGTTTTGTTTTTCTTTTTTCTTTTTTTTTTTTGAGATGGAGTTTCGCTCTTGTTGCCCAGGCTGGAGTGCAATGGTGCGATGTTGGCTCACCGCAACCACTGCCTCCTGGGTTCAAATGATTCTCCTGCCTCAGCCTCCCAAGTAGCTGGGATTACAGGCATGCACCACCACACCCAGCTAATTTTGAATTTTTAGTAGAGACAGGGTTTCTCCATGTTGGCCAGGCTGGTCTCGAACTCCCTACCTCAGAGGATCCGCCTGCCTCAGCCTCCCAAAGTGCTGGGATTACAGGCGTGAGCCACCGTGCCCGGCCTGTTTTGTTTTTCTTAAGACAGTCTCTCACTCTGTCGCCCAGGCTGGAGTGCAGTGGTGCAATCTTGGCTCACTGCAACTGTGTACTGCACAGTTGCCATTGTACTCCACCCTGGGCATTGTACTTCAACCTCCTGGGTTGAAGCCATTCTCCTGCCTCAGCCTCCCAAGTAGCTGGAATTATAGGCACCCACCACCACACCTGGCTAATTTTTGTATTTTTAGTAGAGACAGGGTTTCACCATGTTGGCCAGGCTAGTCTCGATCTCCTGACCCCAGGTGATCCACCTACCTTGGCCTCCCAAAGTGCTGAGATTACAGGAGTGAGCCACTGTGCCCAGTCTCTCACCCCTTTTTCAATTTGCTTGTTAATCCTTATTGATTTCCAGATGTTCTTTACATATTAAGATCAGTCTTTTGTCTGTCGTGTTTTGGAAAACTTTCTTCCTTGATGTTGCCTTTTGATCTTCTAGTATTTTTTTAATGTGCATATGTGTGTAGGAATTTTATATTTGTAGTCAGTTATTAATATTTTAATTAAAGGTTTCTGGGTTTAATATGCTTTAACACAATTAAGATTATTTTTATTTTTATATTTTTTTGAGATGGAGTATCACTCTGTCACACAGGCTGGAGTGCAATGGCGTGATCTCGGCTCACTGCAAGCTCCACCTCCTGGGTTCAAGTGATTCTCCCGCCTCAGCCTCCTGAGTGGCTGGGATTACAGGCCTGCACCACCACACCTGGCTAATTTTTGTATTTTTAGTAGAGACGGGGTTTCACCATGTTGGCCAGGCTGGTCTCGAACTCCTGACCTCTTGATTTGCCTGCCTCAGCCTCCCAAAGTGCTGGGATTACAGGTGTGAACCACCGTGCCTGGCCCAGATTATTTTTATTTATAACTCCTGTGTTTTCTCCTAATATTTGTATAGTTTATTTCACTGGGGGCAAGGGTTGAAGGGGCCATCTGGAATTTAATTTGGTTTGAGTTATCTTTAAAATCTCCATCTGAAAAAAAAAAAAAGGCTGGACGTGGTGGCTCACGCCTGTAATCCCAGCAATTTGGGAGGCCAAGGCAGGCAGATCACTTGAGGTCAGGAGTTTGAGACCACCCTGGCTAACATGGTGAAACCCTGTCTCTACTAAAAATACAAAAATTAGCCTGGCATGGTGGCGCATGCCTGTAATTCCAGCTACTCAGGTGGCTGAGGCAGGAGAATCGCTTGAACCCAGGAGGCAGAGGCTGCAGTGAGCCGAGATATTGCCACTGCACTCCAGCCTGAGTGACAGAGTGAGACTCCATCTCAAAAATAGTAATAATAATAATAAAAACTAGAAACCTCCATCTGAACTCTCATGGTTGTATAAGAGTGATGTTTGTGGGCTGGGCGAGGTGGCTCCCACCTGTAATCCCAGCACTTTGGGATGCCGAGGCGGGTGGATCACCTGAGATCGGGAGTTCAAGACCAGCCTGACTAACATGGAGAAACCCCGTCTCTACTAAAAATACAAAAAATTAGCCAGGCTTGGTGGCGCATGCCTGTAATCCCAGCTACTCGGGAAGGCTGAGGCAGGAGAATCGCTTGCACCTGGGAGGCGGAGGTTGCGGTGAGCTGAGATCGTGCCATTGTACTCCACCCTGGGCAACAAGAGCGAAACTCTGTCTCAAAAAAAAAAAAAAAAAGTGATGTTTGTGTAATGAATGGATTACAACAAAACTGCTAATGCTAGGTGGCCTGGGTTCGAATCCCAGCTCTGCCACTTTTCTGTTTCCTCTGGGAAATCCCTTTTCTTCTCTATGCCTCAGTTTTCTCACTTGTAAAATGGGAAGTCATAGTGTCATGAGAAAAGTAAGAGATGCTTCCCCCACCCCAATAAAGTACCTAGAAGACTGTCTGTCACTTAGCAGGTGCTCTTTTCTTTTTTTTTGAGACGGAGTTTCCCTCTTGTTGCCCAGGCTAGAGTGCAATGGCAGATTTCTGCTCACAACAACCTCCACCTCCCGGGTTCAAGCGATTCTCCTGGCTCAGCCTCCTGAGTAGTTGGGATTACAGGCACCCACCACCACGCCTGGCTAATTTTTTTGTATTTTTTGTAGAGACGGGGTTTCTCTGTGTTGGTCAGGTAGATCTCGATCTCCCAACCTCAGGTGATCTGCCCACCTCGGCCTCCCAAAGTGTTGGGATTACAGGCGTTAGCCCCTGCACCCAGCCTTTCTCTTTTTTTTCCCTTCTCTTCCTCTCTCTCTCTCTCTCTCTTTCTTTCCTCTTCTCTTTCTCTCTCTCTCCCTCTTTCTTTTTTTTTTTTTTTTGAGACGGAGTCTCGCTGTGTCTCCCAGGCTGGAATGCAGTGGCGCACGATCTTGGCTCACTGCAAGCTCCGCCTCCCGGGTTCACGCCATTCTCCTGCCTCAGCCTCCTGAGTAGCTGTGACTACAGGCGCCCGCCACCACGCCCGGCAAATTTTTTGCATTTTTGGTAGAGACGGGGTTTCACCGTGTTAGCCAGGATGGTCTCGATCTCCTGAGCTTGTGATCTGCCCACCTGGGCCTCCCAAAGTGCTGAGATTACAGGCGTGAGCCACCGCACCCGGCCATTTTTTTTTTTTTTTTT
Organism: Gorilla gorilla gorilla; assembly: GCF_029281585.2. Lineage (NCBI taxonomy): Eukaryota > Metazoa > Chordata > Mammalia > Primates > Hominidae > Gorilla > Gorilla gorilla. The sequence goes on along the minus strand of NC_073244.2, from coordinate 11,357,722 downwards.
TTTTTTTTGAGACAAGTCTCGCTCTGTGGCTCAGGCTGGAGTGCAGTGGCACAATCTCGGCTCACTGCAACCTCTGTCTGCGGGTTCAAGCGATTCTTCTGCCTCAGCCTCCTGAGTAGCTGGAACTACAGGCACGTGCCACCACGCCTGGCTAATTTTTGTACTTATAGTAGAGACGGGGTTTCACCATGTTGGCCAGGTTGGTCTCGAACTCCTGACCTCACGTGATCCGCCCGCCTCAGTCTCCCAAAGTGCTGGGATTCCAGGCATGAGCCACCGCACCTGGCCTAAAAGTAAATTTTTTTTTTAATGTAGGCTGAGCGTGGTGGCTGAGGGTTATAATCCCACCGCTTTGGGAGGCCGAGGCGGAGAATCACTTGACGTCAGGAGTTCAAAACCAGCCTGGGCAACACAGCCAGGCCCATCTCTACAAAAACTACAAAAGTGAGCTGGGCTTGGTGGCAGCGCCTGTAGTCCCAGCTACTCGAGAGGCTGAGGCGGGAGGATCGCTTGAGCCCGGGAGGTCAAGGCTGCAACGAACCATGATTGCGCCACTGCGCTCCAGCCTGGGCGACCGAGTGAGATTCTGTCCTTAAAAAGATCAAATAAAGTGGCCTCCCAGCCTCCCTCCCTGGAGCCTCCACCATGTAACCCCCTGGACATTCGCGCGTCTCCTTGGCTGGGATGACCTCGCTGATGGCTCTGTCCTGAGTGGCCACCCCGCCTCTAGACCCCCGGGCGCACTCTGGGGCCAGCAGTGGGGAGCGGACGCCTGAGGGGACCGTGGCACCCGCCCCGCCCCGCCGGGCAGGGCCTGCCCACTGCGTGCCGGGCGTGTCCGGGCGGGCGGAGCGCGGGCGCGGCGGGGGCGGGCGGCCAGGCTAGTCGGGCGGGTGCGCGGGGCGCTCGGGGCCCGGGGCCAGAGCTGGAGCCGGAGCCGGGCGGGCGCCATGGAGGGGCTGCGGCGGGGGCTGTCGCGCTGGAAGCGCTACCACATCAAGGTGCACCTGGCGGACGAGGCGCTGCTGCTACCGCTGACCGTGCGGCCGCGGGACACGCTCAGCGACCTGCGCGCGCAGCTGGTGGGCCAGGGCGTGAGCTCCTGGAAGCGCGCCTTCTACTACAACGCGCGGCGGCTGGACGACCACCAGACGGTGCGCGACGCGCGCCTGCAGGACGGCTCGGTGCTGCTGCTCGTCAGCGACCCCAGGTGGCCGCGGGGCTCGGGGTGGGGTGGGGCGGGGGCGGCGGCCGGGGACCCCTGGAGAGCGGCGGGGGAGGCGGGCGCCCAAGGTGGCCTCCCGGGCCGGCACTGCTTTCCCACCTCGCGCTGCCCGCCCGGCCTCTCTCGTGACCCGGCCTTGCCGGTGTCAGGTCTTGCTTTCGGGCTCTCTGTGCCTGTTTCTGTCTCTGCTGTTTTTCTCCCTCTCTCTCTTTTGTCTCTGTCACTCTCATCTTTGTCACTCTCTCGTCTCTGTCTCTCATCTCTGTCTCTCTTCTTCTCTCTTTTGTCTCTGTCTCTCATCTCTCTCCCTCTTCTGTCTCTTGTCTCTGACTCTTTTATCTCTGTGCCTCTCTTTGTTTCATCTCTCTCTTTTGTCTCTGTCTCTCTTTTATCTCTGTCTCTTTCATCTTTGTCTCTCTCATCTCTTTTGTGGCTCTCTCATCTCCATCTCTTATCTCTGTCTCCCTCTTGTTTCTGTCTCTTGTCTCTGTCTGTTTTATCTCTGAATCTCTCATCTTTGTCTCCTCACCTCTCTCTCTTTTGTCTTTGTCTCTGTCTCTCTCTCCATTTTGGTCTCTGTTTTTTCCTCTCTGTGTGTCTCTCTCCATCTCTGCCTCTGTTTATTTCTTTCCCTGATGATTTGGTTGCCTGTGATTGTCTCTGTCTCTCTTTTTTCTGTCACTCTGTGTCTCTGCCCACTTCTCTGCTGTTTTCCTCCCTGTTTGTCCCTCATCTCTGTCTCCCTCTCTGGTCTCTGTCTCTCCCCATTTTGGTCTCTGCTTTTTTCCTCTGTGTGTGTGTCTCTGTCTCTCTTCCCCTTTGTCTCTTTGTGTCTCTGCCCATTTCTGTCTCTGCTGTTTTTCTCCTTGTCTCTCTCTGTGTCTGTCTCTTTTGTCTCTTTGTCCATTTTTGTCTCTGTTTTTCTCTGTGTCTGTGTATGTGTGTGTCTCTCTCTCCCTGTCTCTGTCTCTTTGTCCATTTGTCTCTGTCTCTGCTGTTTTTCTCTCTGTCTCTCTGTGTCTCTGTCTCTGTGTCCCTGTCCATTTCTGTCTGTGTGTGCGCGCGCATCTCTCTCTGTGTCTCTGTGAGTCTCTGTCTCTTTTGTCTCTGTCTCTCTCTGTGTCTCTGCCCATTTTGGTCTCTGCTTTCTTTCCTCTGTGTGTCTCTCCATTTCTTTCTCTGTCTCTCTCCATTTCTGTCTCTGCTGTTTTTCTCTCTGTGTGTCTCTTGTCTCTCTGTTTCTCTGCGTGTCTCTGTCCATTCCTGTCTCTTCCCGCTCTGTATTTCTCTCTCTGTGTCTCTGTCTCTGTTATTTTGGTCTCTGCTCTTTTTCTCGCTGTGTGTCTCAACATGTGTGTCTGTGTCTCTTTATCTCTCTGGTGTCTCTGCATTTTTCTCTGCCGTTTTTCTCTGTCTCTGAAGCTCTGTCTCTCTCTTCCTTCTCTGGTCTCTCCCCACCGCCTTACCTTTCCCACAGTCCTACTGTAATGTCCGTTACCCACACTCACACTTGGATATCTGGGTCCCCAGAGAGGTCCCCTGGCCAAGACGAGCCTCAAGTGGGGCGTCTTCTGGCCCAAGGAGGGGTCTGCAGAGAAGGGCGCTGGGGCCACGGGAACAGCTCACTGCCGGCCTGGGGCAGCTCTGGGAAATGGGTCGAGGATGGCCGAGAGGTGGTGAAGAGGGCGGGGCCTCGTCTCAGAGCCTGGGACCACCTCCTTGGAAGCGTTGAACAGGAGAGGGACGGGGGCCATGTGAATTACCCTGGATTTTATGGGGGTCACATTCACCAGCCCTCTAGAGGCTTGAGTCACCGAGCCTGGGTTGATGTTTTGAGGGCAGGAGCCTCAGATGCCACCCCGTTGCAGGAGCCTGGGGCTGCAGTGGGGGCGGGAGAGGCTCCCCAGGCCCTCTTGAGGGAAGATCTTAGCGGGGAGGGGGAGGCTGAGAGGATGATTGGGGATGGAGGTTCAGAGCTTGGGGCTAGGAGAGGGTGTTCTCGGCAGCGTACCTTCTATGAGGTCTGGGGGCTGGACGACCCTCAGACGTCCAGACTGTAATTATGCAGTACAGAGTCAGCATTTATTGTGTGCCTACTGTGTGCCAGACTCCATGCTGGACACTGAAATTCAGCAGTGACCCAGAGAGACCAGATTTCGCCTTCACAGAGCCTAGAGCCAAATAATAGCACAGGAGGATGTCAGCTCGCAATTGGCGCTGTGGGGGACGCAGGGAAGGTGGAGAGGGGTCAGTGACTGGGGGACGCCTCTCCGGAAAGTTGACATGTCAGGCTATGATGTGGAGGAGGTGGTTAAACAGAGAGTCAGGGAAGGGTGTTCCAGGCAGTAGGAACAGCCTGTGCAAAGGCCCTGAGGCAGGACTGCACCTGGCATGTTGGAGAAACAGCGAGGAGGTCCGTGTGGCTGGAGCAAGTGGGAGAGAGGGAGGAAGGGAGGGCGGGGAGGGGCCAGGGCAGTTCATGCAGGGCCTTGCGGACTGCAGGGAGGACTTGGGCCTTGACTCCGAGGGAGGTGGGAGCCATAGAGGGCTGTGGGCAGAGGAGGGACGGGACCTGACTCAATGCTCACAGGCAACCCCTGGCTGCAGCGGGGAGAACAGACTGTGATTGGGGGGAGGGCTGGAGACAGGAGACCAGGGTGAGGTCCCAGTGAGCCATGCTGGAGGCAGAGAACAGAAGCCTTCAGAGGAGACAGTTTTGGCTGGGTGCAATGGTTCACACCTGCAATCCCAGCACTTTGGGAGGCCAAGGTGGGCGGATCACCTGAAGTCAAGAGTTCGAGACCAGCCTGGCCAACATGGCGAAATGCTGTCTCTACTAAAAATACAAACATTAGCCAGGCATAGTGATATGCGCCTGTAATCCCAGCTACTTGGGAGGCTGAGGCAGGAGAATCGCTTGAACCTGGAGGCGGAGGTTGCAGTGAGCTGAGATCGCGCTACTGCACTCCAGCCTGGACAACACAGTGAGACTCCGTCTCAAAACAAAAAAAAAAGAGAGAGTTTCAACCTCCTCTGGGCTCCCACCCTGTCCTAATGCCCTGCCCCTTGCCCATCCCTGACCACACACACAGCTGGGGTTCATGGCAGAGTCCAGCTTTGTCTTCCCCAACAGACAGGGGCCCCTATCTGCCTTTGCTGTTCACTGGCTGTGTGTCCCGAGGCAGCTAACCCACCCTCTCTGGGCATCAAATGGGTTCTGAGCTCCCCAGACCACTCCCAGACCTCTAGAGGCAGAGCAGGGGCTACTAGTGGATGGTGCAGCAGTAGCCGGGGAGGCCTCAGCTTCCCCATGTGAGAAAGGAGAAAAACACTTGGGACCTGTCGGCGCAGACGGTACCCTAGGGTGAGAGAAGCTGCGTGGGCTGCTCGGGACAAACCTGCCAGGCCCTCTCTCACTTCTGGGTAGATAGGGCCCCCTCTTCTCCCTCCCCCAGCCTCTCTTGCCACCTCCTGTTTCTACACTCTGAAATGCAGTAGTGACAACATTTTCTGCCTCGAGGCAGCAGCGTTGCAGGGAGACAGGTTGTCACGGGAGCTAGCAGGCACTCAGTCATGGTCATGCTTTGAGAGCCTTTGAGATGCTAGGGGCTTTTCATGTGGCCTTACCGCTGTCCCCTGACGAGGATGCTTTTATTTATTTATTATTTATTATTTTTGAGACGGGAGTCTTGCTCTGTCGCCCAGGCTGGAGTGCAGTGGCGCGATCTCGGCTCACTGCAACCTCTGCCTCCCGGGTTCAAGTGATTCTCCTGCCTCAGCCTCCCGAGTAGCTGGGATTACAGGCGCCTGCCACCACGCCTGGCTAATTATTTTTTATTTTTTAGTAGAAATGGGGTTTCACTGTGTTAGCCACGATGCTCTCAATCTCCTGACCTCCTCATCTCTCGTGATCCGCCCGCCCTCCTCGGCCTCCCAAAGTGCTGGGATTACAGGCGTGAGCCACCACACCCAGCATTTTTTTTTTTTTTTAGATGGAGTCTTTCTCTGTTGCCCAAGCTGGAGTGAAATGGTGCAATCTTGGCTCACTGCAACCTCTGCCTCCTGGGTTCAAGCGATTCTCCTGCCTCAACCTCCTGAGTAGCTGGGATTACAGGCGCCCGCCACCATGCCTGGCTAATTTTTTGTATTTTTAGTAGAGACCGTTTCACCATGTTGGCCAGGCTGGTCTCAAACTCCTAACCTCAGGTGGTCTGCCTACCTCAGCCTCCCAAAGTGCTGGGATTACACGCGTGAGCCACCGTGCCTGGCCAGGTGCCGTTATCATTGGCGGTTTACAGGTGGAGAAGCTGAGGCAGAGTAAGATTAAGCTGGGAAGGGGCAGAGCCAGGGTTTAAACCCAGCTTTAAAGCCACGCCCTTCATCACTAAACCTTCTCCCTGCTCCATTAGTGGGAACAGTTGTTATTATTCTGATTTTATTGGCATCAGTCTATTCCTCTCTTCCTCCCAAGCCCCTCTATCTGTCCTTCAGCTGGTTCCATCAGCTCCGCCTTCAAAGTCTAACCATAATCCTCCCACTTCTCAACCCCTGGCCCAGCCCAGTCGCCCCCACTCAGGTCCGCAGCCCCTGCCCTTGTCCTCTACAAGTCTGTCCTCCCCGTAGCAGGTGCCAGAGGGCGCCTGTGAGCCCCTGAGTCGGGGCCTGTCCCTCCTCTGCCGGCAGCCCTCCATGGCTCCCACCTCCCTCAGGGTCAAAGCCCAAGTCCTTCCTGAGGCTTGCAAGACCCTGGATGACCTGCTGTATTCCCTCCCTGCTTGCTCCTCCTCCTTCTCTTCCCCTTGCTCACTCTGCTCCAGCCACGCAGGCCTCCTCGCTGCCTCAGAGCCTCTGGACAGGCTGTTCCTTCAGCCTGGAATGCTGTTCCCTCAGGTCCCCAACTCCCTCTCTTCCTGCAGCCCTCCCTGACCATCCTGTTTAAAATTGCATTCCAGCGAGGCGCAGCGGCTCACACCCGCAATCCCAGCACTTTGGGAGGCTGAGGCAAGCAGATCACTTGAGTCCAGGAGTTCAAGACCAGCCTGGCCAACATGGTGAAACCCCGTCTCTACTAAAAATACAAAAATTAGCCGGGCATGATGGCGCATGCCTGTAATCCCAGCTACTGGGGAGGCTGAGGCAAAAGAATCGCTTGAATCCGGGAGGCGGAGGTTGCAGTGAGCTGAGATCGTGCCATTACACTCCAGCCTGGGTGACAGGGTGAAACTCCGTCTCTAAATAAATAAATAATAAAATTTAATTTCACGCCATCCCTGCTTTCTCTCTTTCCCTGTCACTTGTCAGCAGCTGACTTCTCTACGTTTTACTTATTTTTTTCACCTGTCTCCTGCGGTAGACTGTAAACTCTGTGAGGGTACTGCCGTCCATCTTGTTCCCTGTTGGATTCCCAGTTCAGTGCCTGGCACATAGTAGGTGCTTAATAAATGTTAGTGAGATGTATTGTCTCTAGAGGCAAGGATTGGGCTGCTCAGAATATTTTTCTGGAGCTCTAGCGGTGCCTGGATGCAGGGGAGGGAATTTCTGGGTCAGAGGTGAGCCCTGGCAGGGGCAGGAAGAGGCACCAGCCAGACACTGGGCAGAATAGGGAAGCCTTGAACACCAAGGCAAGGGCTGTGTTTTTTCTGCAACCTGTGTCTTTCTGTCTCCCTCTTTCAGGTAGTCTGGGTTGGAGGAGGCAGAGCCATGACCAAGGGGACCTGGGTACTGGCTGAAGGAATAGGCTGGGGTAGAGGGCACTTTTGGAAGGCACTTCTCCCGCCTCCCGGGAGCCTAGATCTCACTCCAGGTAAGTAATTGTAGTAGTTGAGAAAGAGAAAGGACCTTAGAGATTGTGGAGACCATAGATGGGGAAACTGAGGCCCAGAGAGGAGAAGAGACAGATGTTATTGACCATCATCCCCCTCCATACACTTATGCTTCTGGCCTCTAGGGTAGGGACATGGCCTTGGTGTCTCATTTCTTTTTGGACTAACACGTGGACCAGAGCCGTGTTGCCCCTGACTTGCTGGGTGACCTTGGGAAAATTGCTTCTCCTCTCTGGGCTCTGTTACCTGTCTCCTTACAATAAAGGATTGAGCTTTGGTTTGGCTTTACTGCACTCTTTGCCTGCAATTCCTGTGACTGCCATCAGGTGGCAGAAAACAGCCAAGTTCCAAGAGAATCGCTTGAACCCAGGAGTCAGAGGTTACAGTGAGCCGAAATCACGCCATTGCACTCCAGCCTAGCGACAGAGCAGGACTCTGTCTCAAAAAAAAGAAAGAAAAAAGAAAACAGCCAAATTCACCAGGGGCCATCCCTGTTCCTCTTAAAGGACACAAGGGACATCCACAGGAGGGGATGACTGCAGATGTCACTGTCCGTGTCAGGGATGTTAGGTAAAAGGAAAGGACAAATGGCTGGAGAACTGGTGTTTCACCCTTCCCTGGTCCTGGACTGAAACGGGTTTACCCTTCCCCTCCTGTTGTTCCAGGGTCTGGGCTCCCAGGTGGACCGTGAAACCCTGGCCTGACCAGCTGATGCACACTGCTTCAGACACTCCTGCTGGAGCCTCAGTCCCTGACATGGACCTAGGACATTTTTGCTCCTGCCCAGCCTATCGGGAGGGAGCCTTGAGCCTTTCAGCTCTGCTGTGTGACTTTGATGTTTTTGCTCCCCTCTTGGGGCCCTGGGTGCCCTGTCTTCAGTGGAAAGCACTGTGCCACCTTGGAAAGCTCCCATGGGCAGCCAGAGGGCATCGCAAGAAGAGAAGCACAGAAGGGGCAGGAGAGACACTCAGAGGCACTTCCACTCTTGCCCAGGACATTCTCCCAGCCACACCTTTGCCCAAGCCGTGCCCCCTGCCTGGAGCACTTTTCAACCTCTTCTCTGCAGCTCCAATACACCTGGGATTGCAGTCTCCTCCAGGAAGTCTTCTCAGATTCCCTCCTTTCCAGCCAGAGAGCACCTAGCCTTCTTTGGGGCCCCCACAGGCCCTTTGTGCAGTGAACAGCCCTGGCTGGGGGTGCAGCCAGTCGTGGCCGAACTCTCCAATGACTAAGCGGGGAGATGTGGACATCCTAGCTCGTTCTCAGGCCTCCAACTGTGCCCCCATTTCCACCCCCAAATACCTCCCCAGGAGGCACCTGCGCCCACCCCCTGGGCTGTTTCCCCCTTCCCCTTAAATCCGGATGCCTCGTCTTGCATAGGGTCTTGGGGCAGCGGGGAAGGGGGTCTGAAGAACTCTGGCCAAGAGGACGAGGATCTGGGGGTGGGGAACTGGGCCTAGGTGTGGGAGGTCATCGCGGGGCACTGCAGGGAGTGCGTTGTGGGAATTCCGGGTGGAGACCCTCAGGGCAGTGTGCCGGGCCTCCATTGCACCTCTGACCTGCAGCCACGTCATTGTTGCGCAGCCCCTGGGGAGGGTCTTTGGGGAGGGGGTGCCGAGGCTACGCATGTCCTCGAGGGCTGTGTACACTCTCCAGGCACCATGGGCGGAGGTGCCAGAGCCTGGGAAGAAATAATGTTTTAATTAAGAGTCCTGTTGGCTGCAGGACTCAGAGCGTGGACAGGTGGATAGTAAATCACCACCACGGGGACAGCCGCGCCCAGACTGTGCGTTTGCTTAGCTCGGGGACAGCACTTGGCCCGGGGTCTCCTGCTCGCCTCCCTTCAGAGCATCTGCCAAACTTCGGGCATCTACCCTGCAATTCCCGCTTGGCTGAGAGGAGGGGGAGAAGGAGGGGAAGAGAGAGGAGCCCCACTTCACTCTGGCAGGCAGACCTGCTGGAGCTGCTTTGCAGAATGACTTGGGTCTTGCTGGCCCCTGGGTGTGCCTGGAGGGGGGGTCTTCCTATCCCCCTCCACCTCTCCCCTTGGTGCCTAACCCAGGACTGTCCCCAGAGACCCACTGTGTACTCCCTGGAGCTCCTCCTAGAGCAGAGTCTGCTGCTCTCTGTTCTGCAGAGGGTAACCTGAGGCCCAAGGAGGTTGTCAGGGACACAGAGCAGGGGGAGGCAGCCCAGATCCCTGCTCATGCGTGGTTTGGGCCTCTGCTAACAGCTGGGCCACATGCGTGTATCTAGAGCCTGGGTCCCCTCTGTCCTCATTTCCCTGCGCATATTCAGGGACCTGCCTCATCAAGGTTTGGCAAGAAAATGGGGCATTTAATAATCTCCCCAGTTTCATTCCTTGGTCCTTACTCCATGCCAGGACTTGTGCACATCTTTTTGGAGCCCTGTCTCACTGGATTGACAGCCGGCCAGGCGCGGTGGCTCACGCCTGTAATCCCAGCACTTTGGGAGGACGAGGCAGGCGGATCATGAGGTTAGGAGATGGAGACCATCCTGGCTAACACGGTGAAACCCCGTCTCTACTAAAAGTACAAAAAAATAGCTGGGCCTGGTGGCGGGCGCCTGTAGTCCCAGCTACTTGGGAGGCTGAGGCAGGAGAATGGCGTGAACCCAGGAGGCAGAGGTTGCAGTGAGCCGAGATCGCGCCACTGCACTCCAGCCTGGGCGACAGAGCGAGACTCCATCTCAAAAAAAAAAAAAAAAGATTGACAGCCTCACTGCTCAGGGGCCGGGATAACAGCCCATTTTACAGATGGCTTTCGGCTTGCCCAAGGTCACCACCCTAGCCTCTGAACTGAGGCGTCCCCAACCCATGCCGGGAGCTGGTGGAGGAAGTGGGGAAGGGTTTCCCGCTTCTCCACTGGGGGTGGAGGTGGGAGAAAGCATTTTCAGGGCATTTTGACATTTAACAAACAGTATGCAAATCACATGCAAATCGCATGCAAATCATCACCCATTTCTTAAGCCTTGACAGCGCTGGCATGTTCTGAAATAATAATGTTGGACCTGTCCCTTGATGATGACCTGGGTGGGGAGGTGCACAGCCTTTTCCTTCCTCCGTCTTCCTTTCCCTTCCCTTCCCATCCCATCTGTTCTCCCTTCCTTCGCCCCCTTCCTTTCCTCTCCCTCCCTATCTTCCATTTTTCTCTTCTTCCTTCACATCATTTGTCCAAGGCCTCCCTGGCCTGAGATAAACATAAGTTGCAAAAGTAGCTTCCTGCAGCCCATTTTCCAGGTTGGGAAACTGAGGCATGGGCCTAAGGTCCCACAGCCACACCGAGGAAAGCAGCCCCCACTGAATGTCACCATGCACCAAAGTGCATGGTCCTTGTGACACAAAGAGGGGAGATGACAGTGGCTGGAGTTGTCAGAGCTGCTTTGAGGAAGCTCCAGGCCTGACAGGCTTGACAGGGCCAAGGGGAACTATTGTGGAATGTCTTGGCCTTGAATGACAGGCTGCTGATTTTGGATCTGGAGAAAGCTCACACTGACTCTTCCTGCTCCCCCAGTCAGTTTTTCTTACTCCATCCATGTATCCCTGAGTTTGGGCCACAGTCCCTCCACTTGGTTTGCATGTCCCACCTTCTTTGTTTGGCAAGCTCCTATTCATCCTTCAAAGCCCTAGCTTCAATACCTGCTACTTCATGCAGCCATTTCTTATCCTTCAAGGAGAGCCTACTTCCCTCAAGGACCCTGCTGCTTCCAGTCTCACCTTCTGACTCACTCGGGATGCACTGAACTGGGAGGTCTGTGTCTCCTCCCAGCAGAGTCATCACTACCTTTGGGGCCGCAGGATCACCCAGCTTGGAACTAGATACAGAAATGCTGTTTTGAGAGTGTACTGAATAAAAGATTACATGTTTGAAAACAAGATTGAGTTTAAGCTTCCTAACTTGGCCTTGGAGCTCTCTTGGGCTTCATTCTACCCCATCTATGGTTTTGGGCTGAGCTCTACTACCTTCCTCTCACTCCCCTCCAGGCCTTTGCACATGCTGTTACTCCAGGTGACACTGTTACTCCAGTTGACCCCAGGCCAGCCCCCTCCCATATCTGGGCTGTGAAACTCAGGGAATCCTGCCCGCTCCCCGCCAGGGCCTCTCAGACTCTGGGCTCCACCCTGAGCAAGTCTGGGCTATGAGGAGTTTCGGGTGAGACTTGGCAGCTGCCGTCTCGCTAAGGCCCGCGGCGTTCTGGGGAGGGGCCACCTCCCATCTTGGCCGCCCACCTAGTTTGTGCTCCAAGAAGGTCCAAGGGAATTCTCCTGGGGGGCAAGTGAGCCCAGGCAGTTCCCAGAGGAGATGTCAGCGGTTTAGCCAGAAATTGCCAGGACCTGGAATTGCCACTTCCTTCCTGCCCTGCCTCTATCTCTCTGTTCTCTTTCTGTGCGACTCCAGGCTGGGCTCTGGCATTCTCTTAACTCTGAGCATTCATTCAGTGAGAGATATGAAGACAGATGCTGCTCTGGCTGCCACAGACAGTGGGGCAGGTTGTTCACTGCACAAGAGGACCCAGCTGCAGAGGTGAGAGGGCCCCAGGAAGGGGCCCTTCTTTGTAATTCATCCAATAGCTCCCATACAAGTTAGTGCTGGTTCTGACCTTGCCATCTTTCTTTCTCTCTCTCTCCTCTCCCTTCATCTGTCTCTGTGTCTCAGTCTCTTGTTTTATTTTTGTTGAGACAGGGTCTTGTTCTGTTGTCCAGGCTGGAGTGCGGTGGCACAATCACAGATCACTGCAGCCTCAACCTCCCCAGCTCAAGCGATCCTCCCGCCTCAGGCTCTTGAGTAGCTGGGATTTTAGGCACACGCCACCACACCCAGCTAATTTTTAAATTTTTGTAGAGATGGGGTTTCGCCATGTTGCCCAGGCTGTTCTCAAACTCCTGGGCTCAAGCCATCTACCCGTCTCGGCCTCCCGAAGTGCTGGGATTGCAGGCATCAGCCACTGCGCCCGGCCTCTTTTTCATCTGCTCTCTGTCGCTCTATTTCTGTATGTGGTTCTGTTTGTATCTCGTTAACTCTCCCTCTCTTCAATGTCTCTCTCTCTGGGTTTCTCAGTTCGTCTGCATCTGTTTTTGTCTCTCTCCATGTCTCTGTATTTTTTTCTCAAATCTATTGAAAAAGACCCCTCTTTCCCTGGGCCAGGCTCAGTGGCTCATGACTATAATCCCAACACTTTGGGAGACCGAGGCAGGAGGATTGCTTGAACCTAGGAGTTCGAGACCAGCCTGGGAAACATGGCGAGACCCAGCCTTTACAAAAGCATTTAAAAATTATCCGGGTGTGGTGGCATGCCCCTGTGGTCCCAGCTACTTGGGAGGCTGAGGCAGGAGGATCACTTGAGCCCAGGAGTTTGAGACCACGGTGAGATATAACCATACCACTGCACTCCAGACTGGGTGACAGAGCGAGACCCTGTCTCTAGAAAAAGAAAAAATAGGCCGGGCGCAGTGGCTCACTTTGGGAGGCTGAGGCGGGCAGATCACGAGGTCAGGAGATTGAGACCATCCTGGCTAACACAGTGAAAAATTAGCTGGGTGTGGTGGCGGGTGCCTGTAGTCCCAGCTACTTGAGAGGCTGAGGCAGAAGAATGGCGTGAACCCGGGAGGTGGAGCTTGCAGTGAGCCGAGATTGTGCCACTGCACTCCAGCCTGGGCGACAGAGCGAGACTCCATCTCAAAAATAAATAAATAAAAATAAAATAAAAATAAAATAAAAAATTAAGAAATATAACATTAAAATTAAAAAAATAAATAATGAAAACATTAGTTGGCTGGGCACAGTGGCTCATGCCTGTAATCCTAGCACTTTGGGAGGTCAAGGCTAGAGGATTGCTGGAGACTAGGAGTTCGAGACCAGCCTGGACATGGGCAACATGGCAAAACCCTGTCTCTACTAAAAATACAAAAAAATAGCCAGGCGTGGTGGTGGCACACACCTGTAGTCCCAGCTACTTCGGAGGCTAAGGCAGGAGAATGGCGTGAACCCGGGAGGCGGAGCTTGCAGTGAGCCGAGATTGTGCCACTGCACTCCAGCCTGAGTGACAGAGCAAGACTCCATCTCAAAAAAAAAAGAAAAAGAAAAAGAAAAAAAGAGCCCCCTTTCCTTCCGATATCGTAAGCATGACCTCTGGGGTGTCTTCAGAAGCTGCTGGGATCATGCATTCCACAATCACTGATTAAGCACCTCCAGTTTGCAGGGCTCTGAGGACAGCGTGGTGACTAGGATACCCAGTCAAGCTCCCCACGGAGTTCATGGCCCAACAAAAGCCACAGAAGCTGCAGGGCAAGCGCATGGCCCCTGAGACTCCCCAGAAACCTCTCCCACACACAACCTTCCTCTGAATGACCTTGGGTGTTCTTTGTCCCTCGCTGGGCCTCAGTTTCCCTGCCTGCCCAAGAAGGGAAGTGTTTGGGATAGCCAGGCATTGGGTGTTTGCTGGCAGACAAATCCTGACTCATCCCGGTGCCCAAATGGATTTGAAAGAACCCTCAAAAAGGAAAACAGTCATAAGAAAGAAAAAAAAACCCGGCCAGGCGCAGTGGCTCACGCCTGTAATCCCAGCACTTTGGGAGGCTGAGGCGGGCAGATCACGAAGTCAAGAGATCGAGACTATTCTGGCCGACATGGTTAAACCCTGTCTCTACTAAAAATATAAAAATTAGCCAGGCGTGGTGGCAGGCACCTGTAGTCCCAGCTACTTGGGAGGCTGAGGCAGGAGAATTGCTTGAACCCGAGAGGCGGAGGTTGCAGTGAGACAAGATCACACCACCACACTCCAGCCTGGCAACAGAGCGAGACTCCATCTCAAAAACAAACAAACAAACAAACCAGAAAAAAAAAAAAAAAAACAAAAAACACAGAGCTGACCACTGACCTTGCAGGGTGATGCACCTGGGGTGGAAGCAGCCTCACTACCACCCCTTGGAGCATCACGGAAACTTACCCATCTCTTTCCTTGGTGGCCCCTGGCTATCCACTGAAGGCTGCTGGCCTCACTATGAGGGCTCCAGGCCTGGCCCTGAGGTCCCCTGACTTGGCACTGACCTCACACTTGTGCTTTAAGCTTCAGACCTACTAAACCCCTTGCTGGGCTCCAGCCACAAGGTTTTTTTCACAGGCCATTTCTTTTCTTTTCTTTCTTTCTTTTTTTTTTTTTGAGACAGAGTCTAGCTCTGTTGCCCAGGCTGGAGTGCAATGGCGCTATCTTAGCTCACTGCAACCTCCACCTCCTGGGTTCAAGCGATCCTCCTGTCTCAGCCTCCTGAGTAGCTGGGACTACAGGCACACATCGCCATGCCCAGCTAATTTTTGTATTTTTAGTAGAGATGGGGTTTCACCATGTTGGCCAGGCTGGTCTTCAACTCCTGACCTCAGGTGATCCGCCCGCCTTGGCCTCCCAAAGTGCTGGAATTATAGCTGTGAGCCACCGCACCCAGCCTGCATGGGCTATTTCTGTATATGAAATACCCTCTCCCAACCTTTCACCTTTCACCCTGTGATTTGCAGGTTCAATGTCACTTCCTTGGGGAGGCCCCCAAAACAAGTTATGTTCCTGTTGTTTTGTATTCTCACAACATCTTGTTCTTTTCCTTTGTAGCATTAATTATTTATATTATTATTCATTCAATGTATGTTTTCCCCACTAGCCTGTGGGCACCATGAAGATGGGGAAGAGGTCTGGTTTGGTCACTGCTGCAGTACACAGCGTTTAATAACCCAGCGCCAGGGAGCGGTGGGGAGCCAGGAACACCTTTGCTCCCTTCACAGGCTCAATGAGGCCCCCTCTCCACCCTAGTTCCTGCCACCACTGGGCCTTGGTCCAGGTGACCAAGGGGCACGGAGGTTTGGGATTGGGATTCCAGGCACTCTAGCTCCTGCCGCCGTGATAAATGGGGAGAATTCAGAATTAATTATCGACTGCTCTGCTGAGCCGGCCTGATCTGGGCAGATAAAGAGCGTGGGCGCCACTGCATCTGCTCAGCTCTTCTCAGGAGTTTATTAGAGGATGGGAGGCAGTTGGCTGATGGGAGGAGTCTGGAATGCATTAGAGCCAGAGCTGCTGGGTGCAAGGCTGTGGCTCTGCTGGGCCACTTGGGGCAACACGCTCTCCCTCTCTGAGCCTTGGTTTTCTCATTTGGAAAAAGGGAAGTAAAAAAGAAAATCCTACCCCAGCAGTTTGGGAGGCCAAGGTGGGCGGATCACCTGAAGTCATGAGTTCGAGACCAGCCTGGCCAACATGGCGAAACCCTGTCTCTACTAAAAATACAAAAATTAGCTGGGTGTGATGGCGGATGCCTGTGATCCCAGGTACTTGGGAGGCTGAGGCACTAGAATCCCTTGAACCCGGGAGGCGGAAGTTGCTGTGAGCTGAGATTGCACCACTGACCTCTCTGAGCCTTGGTTTTCTCATTTGGAAAAAGGCAAGTAAAAAAACAAAAAAGAGCCAGGCGCGGTGGCTAACGCCTGTAATCCCAGCACTTTGGGAGGCCGAGGCAGGCGGATCATGAGGTCAGGAGATTGAGACCATCCTGGCTAACACGGTGAAACCCATCTCTACTAAAAATACAAAAAAATTAGCCGGGCATGGTGGCGGGCGCCTGTAGTCCCAGCTACTCCGGAGGCTGAGGCAGGAGAATGGCGTGAACCCGGGAGGCGGAGCTTGCAGTGAGCCGAGATCGCACCACTGTACTCCAGCCTGGGCGACAGAGCGAGACTCCGTCTCAAAAAGAAAAGAAAAGAAAAGAAAAATCCTCATATGTTGAGATAAGTTTTTTGGGGAATCACCAAGAGCAAAGAAAGCAAAGTACACAGTAGGTTTCATGCACGTCCGTGTGAAGAGACCACCAAACAGGCTTTGTGTGAGCAGCATGGCTGTTTATTTCACCTGGGTGCAGGTGGGCTGAGTCCGAAAAGAGTCAGCGGAGGGAGATAGGGGTGGGGCCGTTTTATAGGATTTGGGAAGGTAATGGAAAATTACAGTCAAAGGGGGTTGTTCTCTGGTGGGCAGGGGTGGATCTCACAAAGTACATTCTCAAGGGTGGGGAGAATTACAAAGAACCTTCTTAAGGGTGGGGGAGACTACAAAGTACCTTCTTAAGGGTGGGGGATATTACAAAGTACATTGATCAGTTAGGGTGGGGCAGGAACAAATCACAATGGTGGAATGTCATCAGTTAAGGCTGTTTTTACTTCTTTTGTGGATCTGCAGTTACTTCAGGCCATCTGGAGGTATACGTGCAAGTCACAGGGGATGCGATGGCCTGGCCTGGGCTCAGAGGCCTGACATTCCTGCCTTCTTATATTAATAAGACAAATAAAACAAAATAGTGTTGAAGTGTTGGAGCGGTGAACATTTTTGGGGGGTGGTATGGAGAGAGAATGGGCGATGTTTCTCAGGGCTGCTTCAAGTGGGATTAGGGGCGGCGTGGGAACCTAGAGTGGGAGAGATTAAGCTGAAGGGAGGGCTTGTGGTAAGGGGTGATATTGTGGGGATGTTAGAAGAAACATTTGTCGTATAGAATGATTGGTGATGGCCTGGATACGGTTTTGGATGAATTGAGAAGCTAAACGGAAGATACAAGGTCCGAATAAAAGGAGGAGAAAAATGGGTATTAAAGGACTAAGAATTGGGAGGACCCAGGACATCCAATTAGAGTGCCCAAGGGGGTTCAGCATAATTACTTGCTTGGTTGGCAAGTTTTTGGGCTCTATCCTTGAGTTTTTTTATGTTGTCATACACCAGGCCAGATTGATTTAGGTAAAAACAACACTCCTCATTTAAGAATATGCAGAGTCCTCCTTTTTCAGCAGTAAGTAAGTCAAGGCCTCGGCGGTTTTGGAGGACAACTGCAGCTAAAGAGTCAACTTCGGCCTGGAGGACTGATAAAGTTTGTGATTTTGAGGGCCTCTAAAAGTATTAAAGCAGCAGCAGCCGCTGCACGCAGACATGAGGGCTAGGCTAAAACAGTAAGGTCAAGTTGTTTGGACAGAAAGGCTACAGGGTGTGGTCCTGGCACTTGTGTAAGAATTCCGACCACGCTAACCATGCCTAGGAAGGAATGGAGTTGTTGTTTTGTAGAAGGTGCTGGGGTTTGAGAGATCAGTGGGACACGATTGGCAGGGAAAGCACGTGTGTTTTTATGAGAATTATGCCAAGATAGGTAACAGATGAGGAAGAAATTTGGGCTTGATTGAAGTAATGGGGGCTGTCTGTGAAGACTTGTGGCAGTACAGCCTTGGTAATTTGCTGAGCCTAATGGGTGTCAGGGTCAGTCTAAGTGAAAGCAAAGAGAGGCTGGGATGAGGGGTGCAGGGGAATAGTGAAAAAAGCATCTTTAAGATGGAGAACAGAATAGTGAGTTGTGGAGGAAGGTATTGAGGACTAATGAGTGTACGGGTTGGTCCCCACAGGGTGGATAGGCAAAACAATTTGGTTGATAAGACGCAGATCCTGAACTAATCTGCAAGACATCCAGTTTTTGGACAGGTAAAATGGGGGAACTGTGAGGAAAGTTTATAGGTTTTAGAAGCCCATGCTGTAGCAGGTGAGTGATAACAGGCTTTAATCCTTTTAAAGCATGCTGTGGGATGGGATATTGGCGTTGAGCGGGGTAAGGGTGATTAGGTTTTAACGGGATGGTAATGGGCATGTGATCAGTTGCCAGGGAAGGAGTAGAGATGTCCCATACTTGTGGGTTAAGGTGGGGGGATACGAGAGGAAGACGTGAAGGAGGCTTTGGGTTGGGGAGAAGGGCAGCAATGAGATGCGGCTGTAGTCCAGGAATAGTCAGGGAAGCAAATAATTTGGTTAAAATATCTCGGCCTAATAAGGGAACTGGGCAGGTGGGGATAACTAAAAAAGAGTGCATAAAAGAGTGTTGTTCAAGTTGGCACCAGAGTGGGGGAGTTTTCAGGGGTTTTGAAGCTTGGCCGTCAATACCCACAACAGTTATGGAGGCAAGGGAAACAGGCCCTTGAAAAGAAGGTAATGTGGAGTGGGTAGCCTCCATATTGATTAAGAAGGGGACGGACTTACCTTCCACTGTGAGTTACCCAAAGCTCGGCGTCCGTGATGGTCTACGGGGCTTCCGAGGCGATCGGGCAGTGTCAGTCTTCAGCCGCTAAGCCGAGAAGATCTGGGAAGGAGTCAGTCAGAGAGCCTTGGGCCAGAGTTCCAGGGGCTCTGGGAGTGGCTGCCAGGTGAGTTGAACAGTCCGATTTTCAGTGGGGTCCCACACAGATGGGATGCGGCTTAGGAGGAATCCCGGGCAGCGGGCCTTCCTTGGCCCAGTGGCCAGATTTCCGGCATGTGTAGCAGGCTCCTGTGGGAGGAGTTTCTGGAGGAACGCCTGGCTGCTGCGGTTCAGGCATTTGGAAGTTCTTGTGTGTTGATGTGGCTGGGGTTTGTCTCATAGTGGAGGCAAGGAATTGCAACTTTTTTCTATTATTGTACACCTTGAAGGCGAGGTTAATTAAATCCTGTTGTGCGGTTTGAGGGCCGGAATTTAATTTTTGGAGTTTTATTTAATGTCGGGAGCAGATTGGGTAATAAAATATATTTTGAGAATAAGACGGCCTTTTGACTTTTTAGAGTCTAGGGCTGTAAAGTGTCTCAGGGTTGCTGCCAAACAAGTCATGAACTGGGCTGGATTTTTATATTTGATGAAAAAGAGCCTAAACGCTATCTGATTTGGGATAAAGAAAAAGGAGCATTAACCTCGACTATGCCTTTGGCTCCAGCCACCTTTTTAAGAGTAAATTGCTGGGCAGGTGGGGGAGGGCTAGTCACAGAACGAAACTGTAAGCCGGACCAGGTGTGAGGAGGGGAGGCGATAAAAAGATTACAGGGTGCAGGAGCGGAGGCTGAGGAAGAATTGGGACCTAGCTTGGGCTGGCGAGGAGGGGAGAGGTCAGATGGGTCTGTAGAAAAGGAAGATTAGAAAGACTCAGCGACGCTTGGGGTTGGGACTGAGGGGACAGGCGGGAGGGAAAGAAGAAAGATTTGGGACGAGTTGCACTGGGCACAGAGACTAGGAAGGGACTGATGTGTAAAAGAATGCCTGGACTTCAGGCACCTCAGACCATTTGCCCATTTTACGACAAGAATTATTTAGATCTTGTAGGATGGAAAAATTGAAAGTGCTGTTTTCCGGCTATTTGGAACTACTGTCGAGCTTGTATTGGAGTCAAGCGGCATTGCAGAAGAAAATAAGCCATTTAGGTTTTAGGTCAGGTGTGAGTTGAAGAGGTTTTAAGTTTTTGAGAACACAGGCTAAAGGAGAAGAAGGAGGAATGGAAGGTGGAAGCTTACCCGTAGTGAAGGAGGCAAGCCCAGAAAAAAGAGTAGACACGGAGAAGGGGTGGAGGGTTCTTGCCCTCCAGAAAAGCAGAGAAGGGTTTGGGGCACGGAAGTAAGGGATTGGGGCACAAAGAGGTCAGGGTGCGGAAATAAGGGATTGGGGGTTTCTTGCCCCCTAGGAAAGCGGGACTTGCCGCTGAGGGTGAAGGAGAAGGGGTTGAGGGGTACTTGCCCCTGCCCCAGGAAAGCAGGACTTGCCGCTAAGGGTGAAGGACCAAGGCGGGCGTCCCTGCGTGGTCTGACACCCTTGAAACGTGAGTGTATAATCAGAGAGGCGTCCCTGCAATGATTAAACACCAAGGGAAGGCTGCCTTCCCAGTCCGTGACCGGCGCCGGAGTTTTGGGTTCACGGATAAAACATGTCTCTTTTGTCTCTACCAGAAAATGAAAGGAATTGAAATTAAGAGAAGGGAGAGATTGAAGTGTGGCGCCAAGATTGAAAGGAGAAAGAGGTTGAGGGATAGTGAGGGAGGTTGGAGAAGAGAGTAAAAAGAGGCCGCTTACCGGATTCGAAATTGGTGGGATGTTTCCTGGGCTGGTCGGACTGAGGACCTGAGGTCGCAGGTGGATCTTTCTCATGGAGCAAAGAGCAGGAGGACAGGGGATTGATCTCCCAAGGGAGGTCCCCCGATCCGAGTCACGGCACCAAATTTCATGCGCGTCTGTGTGAAGAGACCACCAAACAGGCTTTGTGTGAGCAACATGGCTGTTTATTTCACCTGGGTGCAGGTGGGCTGAGTCCGAAAAGAGAGTCAGCGAAGGGAGATAGGGGTGGGGCCGTTTTATAGGATTTGGGAAGGTAATGGAAAATTACAGTCAAAGGGGGTTGTTCTCTGGTGGGCAGGGGTGGATCTCACAAAGTACATTCTCAAGGGTGGGGAGAATTACAAAGAACCTTCTTAAGGGTGAGGGAGACTACAAAGTACCTTCTTAAGGGTGGGGGATATTACAAAGTACATTGATCAGTTAGGGTGGGGAAGGAACAAATCACAATGGTGGAATGTCATCAGTTAAGGCTGTTTTTACTTCTTTTGTGGATCTTCAGTTACTTCAGGCCATCTGGATGTATACGTGCAAGTCACAGGGGATGTGATGGCCTGGCCTGGGCTCAGAGGCCTGACAGTAGGTATCTAATAAATGCTGTAGCTCACACCTTTAATCCCAGTAATTTGGGAGGCCAAGGCAGGCATCTCACTGGAGCTCAGGAGTTCAAGACCAGCCCGGGCAACATAGTGAAACCCTGTCTCTATAAAAACTACAAAAATTAGCCTGGTATGGTGTTGCACACCTGTGGTCCCAGCTACTTGGGAGGCTGGGGTGGGAGGATCACTTGGGTCCAGGAGGTGGAGGTTGCAGTAAGCCGACATAGCACCACTGCACTCCTGCCTGGGTTACAGAGCCAGATCCTGTCTCAAAAAAAAAAAAAAAAAAAAAAAGCTGCAGAATCTGTGAGTTGACTGCAGGCCTCATTCTGTCCCCCACCTAGCAGGATAAAATGGTGTATGAGGATCAGCGGCAGACTCCCTATCTCCAGGCAGATTTGTCTCCCTTAGATGCTGAAAGATGCCAGATGGCAAACGTGTCTCCATTGTAAGAACTGATCTAAGACAACAACCACAAAGGACTGATTGTCAGCTTGAACTACTTTCTTTTCCTTCAGATTCCAGATTGCTTGATCCTGCCACATGGGCACAGCACTCTCTGGTGGTCGGTGCAAAGGCTGCAGCATTTTAGAAATGCAAATGCCATCAACGTGGGCAATTAAAGATTTCCTGGTAGCGACAAGAAAAAAACAGTAAAAAGAAGGCTGGGCGCAGTGGCTCACGCCTCTAATCCCAGCACTTTGGGAGGCTGAGGCGGGCGGACCTCCTGAGGTCGGGAGTTTGAGACCAGCCTGGTCTCTACTAAAAATACAAAATTAGCTGGGCGTGGTGGTGCACGCCTGTAATCCCAGCTGATTGGGAGGCTAAGGCCGGAGAATCACTTGAACCCAGGAGGTGGAGGTTGCGGTGAGCCGAGATCACACCATTGCACTCCAGCTTGGGCAACAGTGAGCGAAACTCCGTCTCAAAAAATAAAAAAAAAAAAAAGTAAAAAGAAACAGGTGAAATTAGTTTTAGTAATGTGTTTTATCATTTAAGCATGCAATCTATAGAAAAAATTGTGAATGAGCTATTTTTTCTGGTGTGTGTGTGTGTGCGTGTGTGTGTTCTGAGACAGAGTTTTGCTCTTGTCACCCAGGCTGAAGTGCAATGGCGTGATCTCGGCTCACTGAAACCTCCGTCTCCCAGGTTCAAGCGATTCTCCTGCCTCAGCCTCCCAAGTAGCTGGGATTACAGGCACGTGCCGCCACACCTGGCTAATTTTTGTATTTTTAGTAGAGACGGAGTTTCACCACGTTGGTCAGGCTGGTCTTGAACTCCTGACCTCAAGTGATCCACCCGCCTCGGCCTCCCAAAGTGCTGGAATGACAGGCATGAGCCACTGTGCCTGGTCCAATAGTCACATTTTAAGTACTCAATAGCTACATGTGGCCAGTGGCTCCCACGTTGGACAACGCGGGTTTAGGTACATGATCGTCACTTTCCCAGACCAATGCAATCACCTCCCTTCACAATCTGTTGCCGCTGTAGCCCCCAGAAGGGTGCCTGTGAGCACCTGGGTCTGGCAATGTCTCTCCTCTGTCCAGAGCCCTCCATGGCTCCCATTGCCTTCGGGATGAAGCTAGAACTTCTCACCAGTGCCTGATTGATCCTTGGCTGCCCCCACCACCCCTGTTCTTTCCACGCAGCCAGCCACATCCACCCACCTGCTTGCCTATTCCCCCACATCCATATTTGTTGCCCAGGCTGGAGTGCAATGGTGCGATCTCGGCTCACTGAAACCTCCGCCTTCTGGGTTGGGAGAGAGGATCACTTGGGTCCAGGAAGTGGAGGTTGCAGTGAGCTGAGATTGCACCACTGCACTCCAGCCTGGGTTACAGAGCCAGACCCTGTCTCAAAAAAAAAAAAAAAAGCTTTGCACGCAGCTCCAATGTCCTCCCCTCCAAGGTCGCTCAGCACCAGCCCTGACTCTGCAGAGCTTGGGTGTCTGTGTCCAGCTCCATCCCACAGTCCCAGCCTGGGGATCCTGGGGGGCAGGGTCCCAGGCTGAGTCCTCTCTGGAGCCTGTACCGTGAAGCGCCGGGGCAGGGTTCAGAAGGATGTATCACCACACAACCTTGAAGGAGCTGCCTCTGCTCACTCATGCCTTCACTAATTCACAGGTGCATTCACTTCTGACCTTAGCACCTGGGAACTAGGTCAGGTGTTGGAGGAAGCCGAGAAACAGGAAGATGGGGTGTGGAATTGAGCCTGGGTGACCGTGTCACTGTGAACAGGATGAACAGGATGATGTTCAGGCTCCTTTTCTGGCCATCAAGTCCTCTCCAGCTTCAAGGAGACAAACTTATTAGTCCCTGAACAAGTCACACTCTCCTTCACTTCTCTGGGCTTTTGCATACACAGTAAAGCCCTTTCAGCAGACCCTACTCATACCTAGAAAACTCCTATGGATGCGTCAAAGCCCCAGAACAAGTCCTCATACCTACACTGGGTTTCCTTCAGCCTCAAGTCTCTATTTCTATTGTAGTCCACATACAGGTGGGGGTGGCAGGAAGTGGGGAAGGATACTTGATAGATTAGTAGTGTCCCCCATAGACTAGATAAGGGTGGTATAAAGTGGGGAAGGATACCTGATAGATTAATATTAAAGTATTTGTTGGGGTTCTCTAGAGGAACAGAACTAATAGGATAGATGTATATATGAAAGGGAGTTTATCGGCTGGGTGTGGTGGCTCACGCCTGTAATCCCAGCACTTTGGGAGGCCGAGGCGGGTGGATCACTCAAGGCTAGGAGTTCGAGACCAGCCTGGCTAACATGGTGAAATTTCATCTCTGCTGAAAATACAAAAATTAGCCAGGTGTGGTGGTGCATGCGTGTAGTCCCAGCTACTTGGGAGGCTGACGCAGGAGAATAGCTCGAACCCGGGAGGTGGAGGTTGCAGTCAGCCAAGATCATACCACTGCACTCCAACCTGGGTGACAAGAATGAGACTCCATCTCAAAAAAACACAAAAAACAAAAATCAGCTGGGCATGGTGGTGTGTGCCTGTAGTCCCAGCTACTTGGGAGGCTGAAGCATGAGAATTGCTTGAACCCGGGAGGCGGAGGTTGCTTTGCAGTGAGCCGAGATCGCACCATTGCACTCCAGCCTGGTCTCAAAACAAACTAACACACAAAAAAACAAAAACAAAAACACTCAGAAAGGGTGCTCTGAAGCGGGTTGCATTGTCTCTGGATTCAGGACAGGCAGCAACCCCATCTCAGTGGCGTCTTGGGTTCAAATCCTGCCTCTGCCTCCCCTTAGCCAAGGAACCCAAAGCCAGTGACTTGACCTTCTGGGCCTCAGTTTCTCATCCATAAAATGGGCCCAGTAACAGATTGTCCTCAGACAGCGGTGAAGCTGAAATGAGCTTCAGGTCTCAGGATGCTTAGGAGTTGCTGGCTTTGTGCATGCATGGAGGAGTTGGGGCCAGAATTAGGGTAAAGAGAGCAAGGCACCCACCTCAGTGCAAAATTTAAGGAGGTGCCGTTAAACTCAGTCACCAAGATAAACAGTAGTTTGATGCAGCATTGAAAAAAGTCATGAGGGGCCGGGCATGGTGGCTCACACCTGTAATGCCAGCACTTTGGGAGGCTAAGGCAGACTGATCACTTGAGGTCAGGAGTTCCAGGCGAGGCTGGTCAACATGGTTAAACGCTGTCTGTACTAAAAATACAAAAATTAGCCGGGCGTGGTGGTGGGCGCCTGTAATCCCAGCTACTCAGGAGGCTGAGGCCAGAATAATTGCTTGAACCTGGGAGGCAGATGCTGAGTGAGTCGAGATCGCGCCACTCCAGCCTGGGCAACAGAGCAAGACTCCATCTCAAAAAAAAAAAAAAAAAAGTCATGAGGAGACTGGGCAGGATGCCTCATGCCTATAATCCCAGCATTTGGGGAGGCCAAGGTGGAAGGATCGCTTGGTTTCAGGAGTTCAAGACCCGGCCTAGGAAACATAGCAAGACCCCCGTCTCTACAAAAAATACAAAAATTAGTGAGGTGTGGTGGTGCACACCTGTGGTCCCAGCTACTCAGGAGGCTGAGGCAGGAGGATCACTTGAGGCAGGGAGGTTGAGGCTGCAGTGAGCCATGATAGTTGCATTGCACTGCAGCCTGGGTGACAGAGTAAGACCTTGTCTCAAAAAAAAAAAAAAAAAGTCACCATGATTATGAAAACATAGACGATGAACAAAATATCTAAGTGTGAAGCGAATGACAGGCTCTGACCCTGCGTTTGCTCGAGCCCGCCTCACTGAGCTCACCCTATTCCTGGTGCGGCTGTACACCTGGGAGGCTGTTCCTCTCAGGCAACCTTCTGATTAAACCTTAATTCCTGATGATTAAGCCCAGGGAACTGGGGGCCTGGCGGCTCAGCAGGAGGGAGGCTCTGGCAGAGGCGGGCCAGGCCGGGCCTCCCTGGGGGAGAGGGAGGCCAGGAGGGAGGCTGCTGAGTGGCTAGAGAGGAAGCTGGAATTTAATTAGCCCCTCAGGATTAATTACTGGGCCCAGGAACAGGCTGAGAAATCTATTACTCTGAGCGGTTCCTGACTCCAGGCTTCTTCATTCCCACCATCATTTTTCTCTAAACCGACTCCTCCTCCCATTGTTTTCCAACAAAATATATCTGTTTCTAAAATGCACCCTTTATATCCTGCCATGAAAACCCAGATATACATCTTTTCTGAGTAGAGTAGATGCTGTATATAAATTTGGGGGAATATATACATTGAAATGAATATATAACTGTTAAAAAAAATGATCTACACGGGCTTGTTTGGTGCCATGGTTGCAAAAGCTGCTCTGCAAGCACTGAGTATGTGCTGGGGCTTTACACACTCTCCTTATCTCATTTTATCCTTATAATAGCTCTGGTGGGGGGGTGCAAGCTATTATCAATCACCCCTACTTTGCAAGAGCCTTTCTGGCTGTGGGATTTGTCATTTTGAATGCACCGTAGACACCAGAGTGGGTTTCTTTCTTTTCTTTTTTTTTTTTTTGAGACGGAATCTTGCTCTGTCACCCAAGCTGGAGCGCAGTGGCGCGATCTCGGCTCACTGCAAGCTCCGCCTCCTGGGTTCGGGTCATTCTCCTGCTTCAGCCTCCCGAGTAGCTGGGACTACAGGCGCCCGCCACCAATGCCCGGCTAATTTTTTGTATTTTTTAGTAGACACGGGGTTTCACCATGTTAGCCAGGATAGTCTTGATCTCCTGACCTCATGATCCACCTGCTTCAGCCTCCCAAAGTGCTGGGATTACAGGCGTGAGCCACCACACCTGGCCCAGAGTGGGTTTCTATATACTTTTATTTATTTATTTATTTTTGAGACTAAGTCTTGCTGTGCCACCCAGGCTGGAGTGCAGTGGCATGATCTTGGCTCGCTGCAACCTCTGCCTCCCGGGTTCAAGCAGTTCCCCTGCCTCAGCCTCCCAAGTAGCTGAGATTACAGGCGCCCGCCACCACGCCTGGCTAATTTTTGTATTTTTAGTAGAGATGGTGTTTCACCATATTGGCTAGGCTGGTCTTGAATTCCTGACCTCAAGTGATCTGTCTGTCTTGGCTTCCCAAAGGAAGTTTAGGATTTTTTTTTTTTTTTTTTTTTTTTTTTTTTTGCTTTTTGCCTCCATGTGTTTGCCTCGGCTGTTCTCCCCACCGGGAGTGTCTTTATTTACCACGTGTAAATACTCTTTGTCTGTAGGGGGCCCCGTGTACTCAGCCACCAGATCCCCCTGCACAGGGCCTGGTTGTTTGGGCTGTGAGGTTTCTGTCTGGTTCTGTCTCCCCCAGCCTGGGAGCCTCTCTAGGGCTGGGTCTCTGAACACTGCATATCCCAGCTCGGGTGGGATCCTATAATGGCGGGATACTCCTGGGGTCTTTCGAGTCTGGGGAGGTGGAGGGGCTGTGAATGAGGAAAACCTTCTTCTTGTTTTTTTTTTTTTTTGAGACAGGTTCTTGCTCTGTCTCCCAGGCTGGAGTGTAGTGGTGTGATCTTGGCTCACTTCAACCTCTGCCTCCCAGGCTCAAGTGATTCTCTTGCCTCAGCCTCCCAAGTAGCTGGGATTACAGGCACGCACCACCACGCCCAGGTAATTTTTGTATTTTTAGTAGAGACCAGGTTTCACCATGTTGGCCAGGCTGGTCTCGAACTGCTGACCTTAGGTGATCAGCCTGCCTCGGCCTCCCAAAGTGCTGGGACTACAGGCGTGAGCCACTGCACCTGGCTTTTTTTTTTTTTTGGAGACAGAGTCTTGCTCTGCTGCCCAGGCTGGAATGCAGTGGCATGATCTTGGCTCACTGTAACCTCCGCCTCCCAGATTCAGGTAATTCTCCTGGCTCAGCCTCACGAGTAGCTGGGATTACAGGCATGCACCACCACAATTGGCTAATTTTGTATTTTTAGTAGAGACGGGGTTTCACCATGTTAGCCAGGCTAGTCTCAAACTCCTGACCTCAGGTGATCCTCCCACCTCAGCCTCCTAAAGTGTTGGGATTACAGGCATGAGCTACCATGCCTGGCCTTTTAATTTTTTTTTTTAATTTTTAATTTTTTTTTTAGAGATGGGGGTCTCATTGTGTCACCCAGGCTAGAGTACAGTGGTACGATCATAGCTCACTGATCCTGGTAGAGGGAGGGAGTGTTTCCAGCTGGGAGACTGACCGAGGCCCCTGCCTCTCACTCCCCTGTCTTCTCCCCATCTCTCACCTCCTTTCCTCCCTGCAGAAAGACTTAAAGTTGCTATCAGCAGGCTGCTGGAGAGATTTCACCATTTCTTGGGCCAGGGTCCGGGAAATGAATTTCACTGGTACAGGGCCAGGTGGCGGGCATCCGGGAATGAGATCCTGACACCGTCTTCCCTGCCCCCAACAAGACTGTCTCCAGTCGCCATTGTCCCATCTCCTGGATGGGAAGACTGAGGCCCAGAGAGGAGAGGAGCAGGCCTGAGGTCACCCTCCTCTCTCTCTCACCCCATCCAAAAGCCCAAGACCTCATAATGCTTCCAGCCTGGGTTTTGACCCCAGCTGGAATCTAATCCAGGGTTCTCTCCTAGGGAGTTGGCCATATTCATGAAGGTGTGAGTGACTAATAGTGGTCTTTTTTTTTCTTTTTTTTTCTTTTTTTCTTTTTTTGAGGCAGGGTCACACTCTTTGGCCTGGGCTGGAGTGCAGTGGTACAATCATAGCTCACTGCAGCCTCTACCTTGTGGGCTCAAGTGATCCTCCTGCCTCAGCCTCCCGAGTAGCTGGGACCACACCCATGCACCCCCATGCTCAGCTAATTTTTTAATTTTTTTGTACAGACAGGGTCCCACTATGTTGCCCAGGCTGGTCTTGAACTCCTGGCCTCAAGTGATCCTCCCTCCTCAGCCTCCCAAAGTGTTGGGATTACAGGTGTGATCCACCGCACCCAGCCTGATAATGGTGTTTTTTTTGTTTTGTTTTGTTTTGTTTTTTTGTTGTTGTTTTTTTAAGATGGAGTCTCACTCTGTCCCCCAGGCTGGAGTGCAGTGGTGCGATATCCGCTCACTGCAAGCTCCGCCTCCTGGGTTCACGCCATTCTCCTGCCTCAGCCTCCCGAGTAGCTGGGACTACAGGCACCTGCCACCACGCCCAGCTAATTTTTTAAAAATTTTTTGGTAGAGACGGGTTTTCACCGTGTTAGCCAGGATGGTCTCAATCTCCTGACCTTGTGATCCACCCACCTCAGCCTCCCAAAGTGCTGGGATTACAGGCGTGAGCCACGGCGCCCGGCCCTGCTAATGGTCTTAATGGAGCGACTAAGACCTCCAGGCTCTGTGCCCTCCCCGTTGTGTCACTTGGGCAGGTCACTGGCTCTCTCCCAGCCTCAGTTTCCCTCCCTTATAAAATGGATGGATAATAGTTTTTGGAGTGGGAAGATGATGACCAGGAGGCCCAAGGATGTCCATCAATTTGCAGATGTTTCTAGACCTAAAGGATGCTTCCCTCATCCGCAGCCTCTCCACCTCCCCAAACTCCAAAGACCCCAGAAGTGTTCCCCCATTATGGGAATCCCACCTGAGCTGGGCCATGCGGGGTCCAGAGACCCAGCCCTGAGGGGGGTCCCAGACTGGGAGAGACAGAACCAGACAGGCATGTTCACTGCAAACTCGACTGACGGGTTCCCATCAGCATGACAGTGGCTGGTGGCGGCCGGAATGCTGGAACCACAGCTACAGTGCCCGAGTGCCCGATAGCACTGTGGATGAGGGAGTCTGGGACTTCGTGATGGGAGGTTGGAATGGTGGCTTCCCACGAAGGTGTGAATCCTGATGGTGGCAGTTTTTTTTGTTTGTTTGTTTTGTTTTTAGACAGGGTCTCACTCTGTCTCCCAGGCAGTGGCATGATCTTGGCTCACTTCAGCCTCCACCTTTCAGGGTCAAGTGATCCTCCTGCCTTAGCCTCCTAAGTAGCTGGGATTACAGGTGCGCACCACCACACCCAGTTAATGTTTAAACTTCTTGTAGAAATGGGGTCTTGCTATGTTGCCCAGGCTGTCCCTGAACTCCTGGCCTCAAGTGATCCTCCCTCCTCAGCCTCCCAAAGTACTGGGATTACGGGCGTGAACCACCGTGCTGGCTGTTAGCAGCTTTAATGGTGGCCGCCCACCCCCACCGCAGGGCTGCTGGAGATGGGGCTGGAGAGTGCCCCCTCCATGCCCCTTGTGGGGCTGCTACCTTCATCCCGGGGCTCCTGAGTCTTGAGCCTTCTCCAGGCCCAAGGACCACCCCTTCCCCCTCGTGCCTGGAGAGTCCTGAGGATCACACACATGTGCATGCGGGCACACGCGTGTACCTGCCAAAGACGTCCACAGGCCCCACACGGCTGTGTTCCCACAGCCGTGCCCAGTGAGTGTGTCCCCACCTCCCCCAGCCTCACACATCAGCCCTGTCCTCTGCCTGCTGCCCGGGAACAATTATAGTGTCAGGGACAACGCTGCTGCCTCCGCTGCTGCCTAGACAAGCCCAGCCTCATGTTTAATTCATCTCGGGGCTAATTATAGCTAGGCAGGGGGAGGGGCTCTGTAACCTTGGCCTCCCCTCCCCGCTGCCAGGGTGACTGGGGAAGAGTGGAGGATGGGGGCTTGTGTTCCACTCGGGCCCCCAGCTCTGGGCAGCTCCAGCATCTCCTCCCAGGGGCTGGTGCAGGTGCCATAGAGGCAGCACTAAGGGTGAAAATGCAGGCACCGGCCAGGCAGGGTGGTGGGAAGCGGGAGTGGGGAAGCCAGCTCAGGACAGCTGTGTGCCAGCCTTGGGACTCCTTTTTCTCTCTCCCTCTCTCTTGTGGTTCAGGGTCGACCCTCAGACCTGGGATGAGGCCAGCTCTTCCGCCACCTTCCCTGTGAGCCCACGGAGGCCTGATGTCCCGTGGCAGATGCGATCGGTGAATCATAATAGCTGACAAGTAGCATCACGTGACACTTGGCACTGTTTTTAGCATGTGGCTCGCTGTATTTTATTTATTTATTTATTTATTTATTTTTAGACAGGGTCTCGCTCTGTTGCCCAGGCTGGAGTGCAGTGGCACAATCATAGTTCACTGTAGCTTCGAAGTCCTGGGTTCAAGGGATCCTTCCACCTCAGCCTCCTGAGTAGCTGGGATGACCATGCTCAGTTAATTTTTAAACTTTTTGTATCTAAAAAATTAAAAATTTTGGCTGGGCGTGGTGGCTCATGCCTGTAATCCCAGCACTTTGGGAGGCTGAGATGGGCGAATCACTTGAGGTCAAGAGTTTGAGACCAGCCTGGCCAACATGGTGAAACCCCATCTCTACAAAAATACAAAAATTAGCCGGGTGTGGTGGCTTGTGCCTGTAATCCCAGCTATTTGGGAGGCTGAGGCAGGAGAATTGCTTGAAACTGGGAGGCAGAGGTTGCACTGAGCCGAGGTCATACTGCTGCACTCCAGCCTGGGCAAGAGAGTGAGACTCCATCTCAAAAAATAACAAATGAAAAAATAAAAAATATAAATAAATAACTTTTGCTTGTTATGTTGCCCAGGCTGGTCTCGAACTCCTGGCCTCAAGTGATTCTCTTGCCTCAGCCTCGCAAAGTGCTGGGATTACAGACATGAGCCATTGCTCCTGGTCAGTTTTAAAATGTAACTTAATTTTTTAAATCCGCTTCTCCCATTTCATTTCTTTTGTAGAGATAGAGTCTTGCTATGCTGTGAGACCCTGTGCCCACAAAAAATTAAAAATTAACTAGGTATGGTGATGTGTGCGTATGGTCCCAGCTACTTGACAGGCTGAGGCAGGAGGATTGCTTGAGCCCATGAATTTGAGAACAGCCTGGGCAACATAGCAAGACCCCATCTCTATAGATGGGGAAACTGAGGCCCGGAGCGGCAAAGCAGACATGCCGTAGGTCACATGGCTGCAGTCTCATGCACTCTGCTTTCCTGCCTCCACCTCCCTGTCCTGGCCCAGGTCAGGGCTTTGTTCTTCCTGTCCTCCCTCCTTGGGCCTCAGCCTGTCCCAACTGACTGAGTGACACTTCCTGAAATAGCCCCTGGTGTCAGTTGTTGGCGGGCTGCCCCGCGCCACCCGCCCACGACCCCTCTATAATAGCTTTCCTCGGTGGGCGAGAGAGAGCCCAACTCCAGGGCTCTCGGCATTGGGCAACTTGCTACCCTGGTCTCTGCCTCAGTGTCCCTACCTGCACCCTGGAGGAGGGAAGCCTCTCACCCTCTGCGTCCCCATCCAGTAAGCCTGGGTCCCTTCCTTGCCTCCATATCCGGAGAGCCAGTTAACCTCCTGGCAGCAATGGCTTCATCTGTGAATGCATAACCTGTAACATGCCTCTGGATTAAATTAATCAAGTGAATGCATAGAAAGCTTAGGGCATGCTGGGTGCTGTGGCCCACACCTGTGATCCCAGCACTCTGGGAGGCCGAGGCAGGAGGATTGCTTGAGGCCAGGAGTTCAAGACCCAGCCTGGGCAACAAAGCAAGACTCTGCCTCTACAAAAATAAAAATAAAAATTTAGGCCGCGGGTGGTAGCTCACGTCTATAATCCCAGCACTTTGGGAGGCTGAGGCGGGTGGATCACTTGAGCCCAGGAGTTTGAGATCAGCCTGGGTAACAAGGTGAAACCTCGTCTCTACAAAAAATACAAAAATTAGTTGGGTGTGGTGGTGCATGCCTGTGGGCCCAGCTACTCCAGAGAGTGAGGTGGGAG
The DNA here is from genome assembly GCF_029281585.2 of Gorilla gorilla gorilla. Lineage (NCBI taxonomy): Eukaryota > Metazoa > Chordata > Mammalia > Primates > Hominidae > Gorilla > Gorilla gorilla. Next base: position 11,325,961 of record NC_073244.2, on the reverse strand, counting down.
GATCACCTGAGCCTGTGAGGCTGACACTGCAGTGAGTCACAATTGCACCACTGCACTCCACAGTGAGACCCTGTCTCTTAAAAAAAAAAAAAAAAAGAAAAAAAAGAAAAAAGGCCAGGCATGGTGGCTCATGCCTTTAATCCCAGGTACTTGGGAGGTTGAGGCAGGAGAATCACTTGAACCCAGGAAGTGGAGGTTGCAGTGAGCTGACATTGTCCCACTGCACTCCAGCGTGGGCGACAGAGTAAGACTCCACTCCGTCTCAAAAAAAAAAAAAAAAAAAAAAGAGCTTAGGGCAATGGCTGGCATGCAGTAGGTGTTTAATGAGTGTTTGGAATTCTGAAATCACTTATTCCTCGGGGCCGGGTGCTCTCCGCAGTTAAATGAGGCGGGGGCTTGTTTTTCAGATGACAAAAAGAGGGCTCAGATTCTGGGACACTCCTGACCTTGCACCCGAAGTGGTTGGCCCAGCGGAGATTCAAACGTGCTTCTCAGCCTCCAGTGCGCGCCTTTACCTCTCTTGCCCTCTAAGGCCCAGAGAGGGGCAGAGATGTCCCGGGATCGCACAGCCGTGCAGTGACAGTGCTGGGAAGGCAGGCAGGGCTCCTTCCTGGCAGGGGACAGCACGCATCATCCTGGCCCCGGGCTGAGGGGCGGGCAGCGCCGGCCGGGACCGGGACGGAGCTCCTGGCGGTGGCGCGAGCGTTTCCATGGCAGCCTGGCGGGAGCCGGCCGGAGCGATTAGGCGTCCCGAGGAGCAGCTGCTAAAAATAGCTCGCGCCGCACCGGGCTCATTAGCGGCTGGGCTTTTGGCTGCCAGGTACACCCTCCCGGCTCTCCCTCCTTGCGCCCGGGCGCAGCAGAGGACGTGGTGAAGGAGGCACAGCCCCGTCCTGGGCCCTGAATTCAAGCCTTGTGCCCTCCGATCCTTCCTCCTTGGAATCTTCCTCAAAGGCAAATCCAATCTCACTCCTCCCTTGCTCTAAATCCTTCCCTGGCTCCCTATTGCCCTTGAGATCAAGGCCCTGCTCTTGCCCCCAGCTCTGCAGGCCGTTGGCCTCTATTACAACTGGCTGCCTCTTAGGGGCTCAAACCCCCACACCCCACCTCGGAGCCTCTGCTCCTGCCGTTCCCTCAGCATGGACCATGCTACTTTCTCCTCTTCATCTTTCACATCTCAGCCTCCACGTCACCTCCTCTGGGAAGCCCAAGGCCCAGGTCAGGGGCCTCCTCTGGGTGCCTTCATCACAGTCTGACCTCACCCATGCTTCCCTCACTAGCCTGGGAGGAAGAGGGCAAGTGTGTTTTGCTTCCGGCACCCCAAATAGGACTTGGTACACAGCAGTTGCTCAATAAGTGTTTGTGGAACAAAGGAAGGAATGAGATCATTGAGCTTTGATAGAAGGATTTCCTGGAAGAATAATGGGGGGCCCTGTGTCTGAGGGTCCCCACTGTCCTGTGTCCTCAAGACTAGAAGGTTCATGGTCTCTGTCATCTCTCTCTTTTTTTTTTTGAAACAGTGTCTTGCTCTGTCACCCAGGCCAGAGAGCAGTGGAGTGACCTCAGCTCACTGCAACCTCTGCCTTCCAGGTTCAAGCGATTCTTGTGCCTCAGCCTCCAGAGTTGCTGGGATTACAGATGTGCACCACCACGCCCAGGTATATATATATACCTGGCACAATATTAGCTGACCACAGCCTCCACTTCCTGGCCTCAAGCGATCCTCCCACCTCAGCCTCCTAGGTAGCTGGGATTACAGGCACCCGCCACCATACCTAGCTAATTTTTTTATCTTTTGTAGAGATGATGTTGCCTAGGCTGGTCTCGAACTCCTGGGCTCAAGTAATCGCCTGCCTTGGCCTCTCACAGTGCTGGGATTACAGATGTGAACCACCATGCCCAGCCTGTATCCTCTCTTGACCAGGCTCACTCTTCAGCTTCCTCTGGAGAGGATGGCTTGGCTGTGTGACCCAGCCAGCCCATTCACCCTCTCTGGTCCCCTTTCTGCCTTACAGAATCACCACAAACGCACAACATAGAGGTTGAAAGGACCCAGCTTGGTTCTAGAGGAACTGCAAATTTGGAAGAGAGAGGGAGGGAGATATGAAGATGAAGGAATGTAGGGGAGGATGGATGTCCCTGAACATATCTTGGAATAAAACTAAGTCTGTTGGAAAAAAACTAAGTGGACAGCATCAGGAAGAGGAGAGCCAAAGTCAGTTACCAGGCTGGCCACAAGATGGAGCTTGTGGCATGGTACAGCTTGGTTGCAGCAAGGTTGGAGGAACGAGGCCAAGAGCCAAAGGAAGATTGGGAGGAGGAGAGGAGAGAGGATGGGCGTTTTGCAACAGGGGAGTGTTAGCATGGAAGAGCAAAAGTCTGGAAGGCTGGGCATGGTGGTTCATGCCTGTATTCCCAGCACTTTGGGAGGCTGAGGTGGGAGGATCGCTTGAGTCCAGGAGTTCAGGATCAGCCTGGGCAACACAGTGAGACCCCCCGCTAACTGCTTCAAAAAATTTAAAAATTAGCCAGGTGTGGTGGTGCGTGCCTGTAGTCCCAGCTACTCAGGAGGTGGAGGTTGGGGAATCACTTAAGCCTGGGAGGTCAAGGCTGCAGTGAGCTATGATGGCACCACTGCACTCCAGCCTGGGTAACAGAACGAGACCCCATCTCCACAAAAAAAATCAAAGGTGGCTCAAACCTGTAATTCCAGCTACTCAGAAGGCTGAGTGGGAGGATCACTTGAGCCTGTGAGGTCGAGGTTGCAGTGAGCTTGTGATGGAACCACCGCACTCCAGCCTGGCAACAGAGCAAGACCCTGTCTCCAAAAGAACAACAACAAGAACAAAAACTCTGAAATCTGCAATAGGGGCAGTGAGAGTGCTCAAAACTTTTGATTATTCAGCTGGGCGCGGTGGCTCGGGCCTGTAATCCCTGCACTTTGGAAGGCCAAGGCGGGTGGATCATGAGGTCAGGAGATCGAGACCATCCTGGCTAACATGGTGAAACCCCATCTCTACTAAAGAATACAAAAAATTAGCCGGGTGTGGTGGTGGGCACCTGTAGTCCAAGCTACTCATGAGGCTGAGGCAGGAGAATGGTGTGAACCCAGGAGGCAGAGCTTGCAGTGAGTGGAGATCACACCACTGCACTCCAGCCTGGATGACAGAGTGAGACTCCGTCTCGAAAAAAAAAAAAAAACAAGTTTTGATTATTCATGATCTATGTTGCCAGAAACCCATAAGACCATGGCTTAAACAAGGGTGACACTCATCACTCCTGTCCTCATAACCTGGGCGTCAACCCAGGCTGCAGCAGAGGCTCCACAATCACCAGGGACCCAGGGCTCCTTCGGTCTTGTTGCTCTGCCTCCTCAGCCCCCAACTTCTATCTTGTGGACCACAGTGGCTACTCCGGCCCCTATGATGGTGGCCACCTTCCAGACACAGGTGGGGGGCAGTGGGGGAAGAGGAAGAAGAAGGCCTGTTCTTTTCTTCTGAGGTTACACCTGCTTCTGTCCCGTTGTTCACAATATGTCAGACAGTCACACTGACCTGCAAGAGAGGCTGGGTGACACAGTCTTTAGCTGGGCAGGTTTCATTTGTAAAGGAGAAAGTGGGGAATGGATGTTGGGGGCCAACCCACAATCTCTGCCATTGAATGGGTTGGGAAAAAGGAGTGGACACTCTTCACCATTTTAGTGACTACCTCAGGGAGATGCTAAAGTGAGAACGTGAGGCTTCCATCTTAGGGCATAAGCCAAAGTCTTCTTTGTCATTTCCAAGGCCCTGCGCAATCTACCCTCCATCATTTCCCTGACCTCATCTCCTTCCCCTCTCCCTCTTGCTTGCTCTGCCCCAGCCACATGGGCCTCCTCACTGTTCCTCCAACACACCAGGCGTGGTCCTGCCTCAGGGCCTTTGCACAGGCTGTTCTTCCTGCCAGGAATGCTTTTACCCTAGATCTCTCTTTGGCTCCCTTCTTCCTGTCCTTCAGGTCTCTGGTCTAAATCTTCTTCTCAGTAGGGCCTCCCTGATGACCCTGTTTAAAATTGCAACCGGGAGGATCACTGGAGTTCAGGAGTTTGTGGCCAGCCTGGGCAACATAGTGAGACTCTATCTCTATAAAATAAAAAATAAAAATTAGGCCGGGCATGGTGGCTCATGTCTGTAATCCCAGCACTTTGGGAGGCCGAGGCAGGTGGATCATTTGAGGTCAGGAGTTCAAGACCAGCCTGGCCGACATGACAAAACACTGACTCTACTAAAAATACAAAAATTTTGCCTGTAAATCCCAGCTACTCGGGAGGCTGAGGCAGGAGAATTGCTTGAATCTGGGAGGCAGAGGTTGCAGTGAGTTGAGATCATGCCACTGCACTCCAGCTTGGGCGACAGAGTAAGACTCCGTCTCAAAAAAAAAATTAGCCAGGTGTGGTGGTGTGCGCCTGTAGTCCCAGCTACTCAAGAGTCTGAGGTGGGAGGATGGCTTGAGCCCAGGAAATCGAGACTGCAGTGAGCTGTGATTGCACCACTGAACTCCATCCTGGGCAACAGAGAGAGACGCCATCTCTTAAAAAAAAAATTGCAACCTGCCCTCCCTCTCCAATTCTTGTCCCTTCCTGATACTTTCCATGCTCTGATTTTCTTCACAGCACTTAGCATGCTCTAAAACCCTACAGATTTTCTGGATTTGTTTGCTCATTGTCTGTCTGCCCAACTAGGCTGCCAGCACTTCCAGGACAGAAATTTCTGCCTGCTGGCCGGGTATGGTGGCTCACGCCTGTAATCCCAGCACTCTGGGAGGCCAAGGCAGGCGGATCACGAGGTCAGGAGATCGAGACCATTCTGGCTAACACGGTGAAACCCCGTCTCTACTAAAAATACAAAAAATTAGCCAGACGTGATGGCAGGCGCCTGTAGTCCCAGCTACTCAGGAGGCTGAGGCAGGAGAATGGCGTGAACCAGGGAGGCGGAACTGGCAGTGAACTGAAATCGCGCCACTGCACTCTAGCCTGCGTGACAGAGCAAGACTCCATCTCAAAAAAAAAAAAAAAGAAATTTCTGCCTTCTTTGGTGCGTCTTCAGTGCCTAGAACAATGCTTGGCACTCATTAGGGGCTCAGTATATATATATGTGTGTGTGTGTGTGTGTGTGTGTGTATACATATATGTATACATATATACATATATACACGTGTATATATATGCACATACACATGTATGTGCATATATATATGTGTATATATATATACGTGTATATATGTGTGTGTGTATATATATATATATATATATATATATTTTTTTTTTTTTTTTTTTTTGAGATGGAGTCTCGCTCTGTTACCCAGGCTGGAGTGCAGTGGCACAATCTTGGCTCACTGCAACCTCCACCTCCTGGGTTCAAGCGATTCTCCTGCCTCAGCCTCCCAAGTAGCTGGGATTATAGGTGCCCACCACCATGCCCAGCTAATTTTATATTTTGAGACAGGGTTTCACCATGTTGGCCAGGCTGGTCTCAAACTCCTGACCTCAAGTGATCTGCCCACCTCGGCCTCCCAAAGTGCTGGGATTACAGGCGTGAGCCACCACACCCAGACTTCAAACCCTCTGTCAATTGGCATCTGTCAATGCCAGCCCTTTCTTACATCTCATTCCCTTGCCTATATTATTATTTTGTAGAGACAGGGTCTCACCATGTTGCCAAGGCCGGTCTCGAACTGCTGGCCTCAAGCACGGCTCCCGCCTTGGTCTCCTACAGTGTTTTGATTACAGGTGTGAGCCATTGCGCCCATCCCTTTGCCAATATGAGGTTCTCTGCCACCCAGGACAGCGCAAAGCTAATGGGCTTGGGTTCAGCTCCTGCCTGGGGTGTGGCCTCACTGGGTGACCTAGGGCCTCTTCCTCTTCCTTCTTCAACCTCAGTTTTCTAGACTGAGAAATGGGAATCCTAAAAGCTATTCTGGGAGGATCACGGGGCATTCTACTCTGCCCAGACCCTGGCAAGTAGGATCTGGGAGCGGGAGCGGAGGCAGCGGAGGCAGCAGATGCCCCCACTCCCATCACCCCCACCTTCCCAGCCCAGCTCCTTATTCCCTCGGCCACCCCATGCCAGGTTTCTGTTTAGTTTAATAATCTCCTGAAAGTTTAATTGTTGTTTTATTCATCCGTGACCTTTCTCTCTCATTTGGAGACGTATTATTGCTAATCTACAAATTTCAAGAACCAGATTTATTTGCAAAACCAATTACCTGCCTATGCAAATGACCTCTCTCTGTGCCCGCCTCCCTGGCCAGCTGGCTGTGGGTGGGAGGGCAGGGGAGGGAGAGCCGCCGCCCGACCCCACAGAGCCACTGCTCAAACACTGGGGTGCAAACTTATCTATAATTCCTCCGAGCGGAGCGGCCCTCTCGGCCCCAGAGTTAATTAGAATCTCAGTAATCAAGGGGGGCCCTGACCCTGTACCTCTTAGCTCTGACCTCCTAAAGGGGCCTCTTGAAGTGGCCAGAGGCTCATTACCCTCCCACCCCGTCCTTCTGATGAGAAGGATGCCTGTTCATTTGTCCATTCATTCATTTAGACATTTTCAGACACTGTTTTAGTTTCTGAAGGCAAAGCAAGGAACAAGCAGGCCTGAAGGAAAGAAGTCCCATCATTATGGAGCCAGCAGTCTAGGGGAGAGAAAGCAGGCAACGTAAATAAGAAAAATGTAGGCTGGACGCGGTGGCTCACGCCTGTAATCCAAACACTTTGGGAGGCCGAGGCAGGCGGATCACAAGGTCAGGAGATCGAGACCGTCCTGGCCAACATGGTGAAACCCCGTCTCTACTAAAAATACAAAAAATTAGCCGGGCATGGTGGCGCACGCCCGTAGTCCCAGCTACTCGGGGAAGGCTGAGACAGGAGAATCGCTTGAACCTGGGAGGCGGAGGTTGCAGTAAGTGGAGATCATGCCACTGCACTCTAGCCTGGGCGACAGAGTGAGACTCCGTCTCAAAAAAAAAAAAAAAGAAAAATGTATAGCATGTCACATAGCCTGAATCAAAACGGAAAGTAAGCCAGGAAAGGGGATGGGAAGTGCCAGGGTAGGCTCCAGGCAGTGTGGACCCCTCTCTCCCTTCCTCCCTCCCGCAGTTCCAGCCACAAAGAGTAGCTGATTCTAGGCTGGATGCGGTGGCTCATGTCTGTAATCCCAGCACTTTGGGAGGCCGAGGCGGGAGGATCACTTCAGGTCAGGAGTTCAAGACCAGCCTGGTGGTGTGTTCCTGTAATCCCAGCTACTTGGGAGGCTGAGGCAGGAGAATCGCTTGAATCTGGGAGGCGGAGGTTTCGGTGAGCTGAGCTCACACCACTGCACTCCAGCCTGGGCAACAGAGTGAGACTCCATCTCAAAAGAAAGTAGCTGAATCTTTTAAAAAAAAAATCCTATTTACTTAAAAAATAATAGAGATGGAGTCTTGCTATGTTGCCCAGGCTGATCTCAAACTCCCGGGCTCAAGCGATCATCTTGCCTCAAAAGTAGCTGATTCTTTTTCTTCTTCTTCCTTCTTTCTCCTTTCTTCTTCTTGTTTTTCTTTCTTCTTCTCCCTCTCCTTCTCTTCTTTTTTCTTCCTCGACAGGGTCTCAGTCTGTCACTGAGGCTGGAGTGCAGTGTTTCGATCTTGGCTCACTGCAGCCTCTGCCTCTCAGGTTCAAGTGATCCTCCCACTTCAGCCCCCCAATTAGCTGGGATTACAGGCATGTGCCACCATGCCCAGCCAGCTAATTTTTGTATTTTTAGTAGTGACAGGGTTTCACCATGTTGCCCAGGCTGGCCTCAAACTCCTGAGCTCAAGTGATACACCTGTCTCGGGCTCCCAAAGTGCTGGGATGACAGGCGTGAGCCACCGTGCCTGATTCTTAAGCAATTCTTAGAATGCTAAACTTGGTCCTACCTCAGACCTCTTAGCCAGACTGACTTCCTTCCAGGGCATATGTCACCTCCTCAGAGAAGCCTTCCCTGATTACTCTATTTTTGTCCTTCTTTTCTGCTTTCCCTTGCTTTAGAATTCTTTGAGATGAGGTCTCCCTTTGTTGCCCAGGCTGGTCTTGAACTCCTGGGCTTTAAATGATCCTCTTGCCTCAGCCTCCTGAGTAGCTGGGATTACAAGGGTGTGGCGCCCTGTGCCTCGCTTCTTGCTTTAGGATTCCTCCCACTCCCTGAAATTAGATTATGCATTTGTGTGTTATTGTCTGTCTCACTCTATTTATTTTTATTTTTATTTTATTTTATTTTATTTATTTTGAGATGGAGTCTCACTCTGTCGCTATTTTTATTTTTATTTTATTTTATTTATTTATTTTGAGACGGAGTCTCACCCTGTCGCCTAGGGTGTAGTACAGTGGCACAATCTTGGCTCACTGCAACCGCGGCCTCCCGGGTTCAAACAGTTCTCCTGCCTCAGCCTCCCAAGTAGCTGGGATTATGGGCACCTGCCACAACGCCCGGCTAATTTTTTTTTTCTTTGTATTTTTAGTAGAGACAGGGTTTCACCATGTTGGCCAGGCTGGTTTCAAACTCCTGACCTCAAGTGATCCACCCCCCTCAGCCTTCCAAAGTTCTGGGATTACAGATGTGAGCCACCGCACCCAGCCTCACTCTACTTTAATGTCAGTGAGGACAGAGGGACTGGGTCTGTTTTGTTCGTAGCTGTCTTCCCAACACCCAGAACGGTGCCTGGGCACTTCATCAATACGGAGTCTTGCTCTGTAGCCCAGGTTGGAGTGCAATGGCGCCATCTCGGCTCACTGCAACCTCCGCCTCCCGGATTCAACGAATGAATGAAGGAAGGAAGGAAGGAAGGATGCAGGGGCCAAGAGGCCATGCTAGCATGGTGTAGAGGACTCCATAGTGTCCTACTGTGGTCATCTTGCCCTTGGTGCTTCCCCATTGCCTCATGGAGTGGGTGAAATGTTCCCATTTCACAGCCCAGAACGGGGAGGCTATTACGCCATATGTGTGGCCTGACCAGGGAGCCCCAGCCAGAGCCGACCCGGCTGGGATCAGAAGCCAGCTGTGGGCTGGGCACGGTGGCCCACGCCTGTCATCCTGGCATTTTGGGAGGCTGAGGTGGGAGGATTGCTCGAGGCCAGGAGTTTGAGACCAGCCAGGGCACCATAGGGAGACCCCATCTCTACAAAAAATACAAGAATTAGCTGGGCTTGGGTCCAGCTACTAGGGAGGTTGCAGTGAACTGCCAAAAAATAAAATAAAATAAAATAAAATAAAATAAAATAAAATAAAATAAGTCACCCACAGAAGGGCACTCCTTCCATGGTCCTCCCAGGGAGTTTTTTTTTTTTGAGACACGGTCTCGTTCTGTCACCCAGGCTGGAGCGCAGTGGTGTGATCTCAGCTCACTGCAGCCTCTGCCTCTCCCAGGGAGATGTTGGTCAGAATCTTGACTGGGAGACAGGTCCATGCAGATCCCTGGACGTCAAATTCTCCATCTGAGCAAGAGGAAGTGATAGTCGATCATTCCCAGCCCCTCCCCTAGGCTTTAGGACCCCACCCATCCTGGCTTCCCTCCCATCTCTCTGGCCATCCCTTCTCCTCTCCATTGCCCTCTGGCCACCCCCCGTGGCTGACTCCTGCCTATCTTCCCCTCAGGCTTCTCACACCCAGCAGCACCCAATCTGGCAGCAGCAACTTCTCCCCAAACCCACTCCTTGTCCAGGTTCCCTCTCCAGGGGCAGTTCCATCTGCCTCTCCTTTGCATATGCTGCTCCCTCTGCCTGCAACACCCTTCCCCCTCAGAGCTCTCCCATGCCCCCCAACCTACCCGAACCCCTCCCAGCATTGCCCATCTCAGAGCGGCCTGAGTGTCTCCCCAAGGAACCACCACAATTTCTACAATGAAGTTGTGTGTTCCGGGGTTTGCTTAACATTTATCTTCCCAACTAGGTGCTAAGCTCCAATCGAGCAGGGGCCTCGGCTGTTTTAATTCCCGTATCTTCAGTACCCAGTGTAGACATGGGCACTCAGCAAGAGCCTAACGTTTGCTGAATAATGAATCAATGGGTGTGTGTGTGTGTGTGTGTGTGTGTGTGTGTATGGGTGGATGGATGGGTGGGTGGGAAATGTGGGGTGAGGGAGGGGAGGATGGATGGGCAGATGGATGAAAGGTGAGTGGAGGGATGGTTGAATAGGGGATGGGAGATGGAGGGATAGGGGATGAAAGGTGGATGGGTGGGGGATGGGACGGTGTGTGTGTGTGTGTGTATGAATGGATAGATGGATGGGTGGATGAATGAGTGTGTCATGGATGGATGGATGGATGGAGGGATGGGTGGATAAATGAGTAGACAGGTGGGTGGGTGGTGAATGGATGAATGGATGGGTAGGTGGGCGGATGGATGGATGGATGGATGGATGGAAGGATAAATGGATGAATGGATGGATGGATAGATGGGCAGATGCATGCATGAATGGATAAATGGATGGGTAGGTGGATAGGTGAATGGGTGGATGGATGGATGGGTGAATGGGTGGATGGATGGATGGGTGCATGGATGGATGGATGGATAGATGGATGGATGGATGGATAGCTGCATGGATGGATGGGTGGGTGGTGGGTGGATGGGTGAATGGATGGATGATGGATGGATGAGTGAATGGTTGGGTGTGTTGATGGATAGGTGGATGGCTGGGTTGATGGATGAGTGGATGAATGGATGGTGAGTGGATGGATGGGTGGATGGATGGATGGTTTTTGGGTAGGTGGTTGAGTGGAGGTAAGGATGGATAGGCCTGTGGGTAGATGGTGGAGGAAATGGTAGATCAGTGAATGGGGATTGTAGGGGTGGGTATATGGGTAGGAGTGTAGGTGAGTGAAAGGGGGACAGGATATGAAGGTTGGGGGATGGAAGGCGGACGATGGGGAATGGGTGGGCGGGTATATGGGTGAGTGTATGGGAGTTTGGGAAATGGAAGGAAGGATGGATGGGTAGGTGTTGGCTGGATGGGTGAAGGATGGATCTGTGATGGAGAAGGCAGATACGTGAATGGTCAGATGATGGAGAAGGGAGCCCCACTTTGATGAGCTGGGCTTGGCTGGCTGTGGATCCTAGTGAAACCCTCAACTGGGGCCTGCCAAGTGGCTCGGAGCATTAAGCAGACTCCATGTGTTGAAGTTGGGGGAGGGGGCGGATAGACGCGACTCAGGCCTCAGGCTCTCTCTGCAGGACTCAGCTGGTCTTCGGCAGGGAAGCCTGGGGAGCCAGGCCTGCCGGTGGGAGTTCACTCACCCCTCGCCACCCTGCAAACTCATGTTCCTGCTACCAACAGCAAACTGCATCCCCCTAACGAGGGCCCCACTTTTAGCTGGGAATGTGCCCCCTTCCACCGTCACTTGATTCAGTCCTGCCGCCCGCCGATTCAATTATTCCACTGCTGGGGTGGCTGGCAATTTTCAGTTGGGGTTGAATGCTGTCTCATATCTGTATGACTTTTAACAGCATGGACACCCAGAGACAGAAACACAGAGGTGAGAGAGAAGAGGGGAGAGACAGAAGCAGACAGACACAAACCAAGGGAGAAAGAGAGGGAGAGACTGTCGGAAAGAGAGAGACAAAGACAGAGAAGGGAGGGTCTGGATTAATCAAGCTCCCGTGGCCTCAGGGGGACTTCCAACCTATGCAAAACAGCAGCCTCCCTGCTAAGATCCTGACCTCTTTTGTTTTTGAGACAGAATCTTGCTCTGTTGCCCAAGGCTGGAGTGCAGTGGCGTGATCTCAACTCACTGCAACCTCCGCCTCCCGGGTTCAACAATTCTCCTGCCTCAGGCTCCCAAGTAGCTGGAATTACAGGCACCCGCCACCATGCCCGGCTAATTTTTTGTATTTTTGGTAGAGACGGGGTTTCACCATGTTGGCCAGGCTGGTCTCCTGACCTCAGGTGATCCACCTGCCTCAGCCTCCCAAAGTGTTGGGATTACAGGCGTGAGCCACCGTGCCAGGCCCCTGACCTAATTTTAACCCCTTGCCTCCACACATGCACTTCACACTCAGCCCAGATTTTGCAGAGGCTGACCTGGCTCATGGCCGGCACAGCTCATAGATAAAAGGACAGCTGTTGGGAGGTAGTGAGCTCCTCACTCAGGGAGGAGTCCAAGCATGGGCTATGCACTGAAAATTCCTTTCAGATCCCAGGTGTGTGCAAAGTCCCCATTTTTGTTTTCGTTTGTTTTTGTTGTTGTTTTCTTTTTTTGAGTGTCAGGGACTGGGACGGAGTGAAGAGTGGGAGAGAGGGAGGAAGGGAAGGCAGGGAGGGGACGGGGCACATCATGCAGGCCTTTGTGGGCTGCTGGGAGGACTTGGGCTTTTACGTCCAGGGAAGTGGGAGCTATGGAGGGCTGTGGACAGAAGAGGGACAGGACCTGACTCAGGGGTTCACAGGCGCCCTCTGGCTGCCAAAGAGAGGACAGGTCGTGGGGGTGAAGATGGAAGCCTGGGAATAGGATGGAGGAAAATGCGTTGGTTTAAGTGACAGATGTGGGGGAAGAGAGTTCCAGGCAGAGGGAACAGCCTCTGCAAAGGCCCTGGGGTAGGACTGTGCCTGACACGTTGGAGGAACAGCGAGGAGACCTATGTGGCTGAAGCCACATGGACAGTGTGGAGGGAGGGATGGGGAGAGAGGGAAGAGGAGAGTGCAGTGAGGCGATGAGGGGGTAGCGGGCAGGTCATGCAGGGCTTTTTTTTTTTTTGAGGCGGAGTCTCACTCTGTGGCCCAGGCTGGAGTGCAGTAGTGCAATCTCGGCTCACTGCAAGCTCCGCCTCCCGGGTTCATGCCATTCTTCTGCCTCAGCCTCCCGAGTAGCTAGGACTACAGGCACCTGCCACTACGCCTGGCTATTTTTTTTGTATTTTTAGTAGAGATGGGGTTTCACCGTGTTGGCCAGGATGGTCTCGATCTCCTAACCTTGTGATCCGCCCCCCTTGGCTTCCCAAAGTGCTGGGATTACAGGTGTGAGCTACCGCGCCTGGCCAAGGGCTTTGTGAGATAACTTAGGCTTTTACCCTGAGGAAGGTGGGAGCCATGGAATGTTGTGGGCAGAGGAGGGACGGCACCTGTCTCAGGTTTAACCACAAGCGCTCTGGTGGCTGTAGGGGAGTCTCTTGTCCCTTTTTGCCATGCGACCTTGGACAGGTTCTTCTCTTTCTCTGACTCCAGAGCCCTTCTCCCCACGTGCTGACAGCTCGGGCCCCACCACCGGAGCAGCCTCTGGGATCTGTGATATCTTCAGCACCCTGCATCGGGGGTGATTATTTGTAAGCTCAAACCGTCCCCATCCCGGCAAATTTTCAGACAGCAATGAAATCACCTAATCTTGTGATTGCAGGCTTCACGGGCACGTCCTCACCAGCGAGTACCTCTCCCCAGGGAGGAAATTCTCAGGGCTCAGGCAACAGAAAAATTGCTTCCTTCCCTTTCTCCTTCCCCCTGCCACCAGGAGCTTAAGCAAAATCGCTCACTCCCTGGAGAGGGATCCTGGGGTTGTCTTATTCGTTCAGGCCGAGTTTGACTTTGTAGATGAAGTCTAAGTTCTGGCAGTGCCTTCAACTTGCTGTGTAGTCTTGGACAATTCTCCACCCTCTCTGGGTCTCAATTTCTCAAAACCGGTCCCTGGCACTGCGTCTAGGCCTATTGTGAAGAGGTGAACTGTGAGAAGCACAAAGTGAGGTCACCAAGTGAGGAAGGCTGAAACCTTCCTTCTGCCTCTCCCCTTTTAAAAATTGTGGCAAATGCCAGGTGCAGCGGCTCATGCCTGTAATTCCAGCACTTTGGGAGGCCGAGGCGGGTGGATCACCTGAGGTCAGGAGTTCCAGACCAGCCTGGCCAACATGGTGAAACCCCGTCTCTACCAAAACTACAAAAACTAGCCAGGCGTGGTGGTGGGCGCCTGTAATCCCAGCTACTCTGGAGGTTGAAGCAGAAGAATTGCTTGAACCCAGGAGGCAGAGGTTGCAGTGAGCCGAGATCATGCCATTGCACCCCAGCCTGGGTGACAAGAGTGAAACTTTGTCTCAAAAAAAAAAAAATGGGGGCAAAATAGACATAACATAAAATTTACCATTTTAACCCCCTTTTTGGTTTCTGAGACAAGTTCTTACTCTGTCGCCTGGGCTGGAGTGCAGTGGTGTGAGCACAGCTCATTGCAGCCTCAAACTCCCGGGTTCAAGTGATCCTCCTGCCTCAGCCTCCCGAATAGCTGGGACTACAGGTGTGCACCACCGTGCCTGGCTGATTTTTGTATTTTTTGTAGAGAAAGTCTTGCTATGTTTCCCAGGGTGATCTCAAGCTCCTGGGCTCGAGTGATCCTCCCTCCTTGGCCTCTCAAAGCGTTGGGATTATAGGCGTGCATGGCCTTAACCCATTTGAAAGTATATAATTCAGTGGCATTAGGTACATTCACAATATTGTGCAACCATTGCTACCCTCCATCTCCAGAATCTTCTCATCTTCCCAGACTCAAATTCTGTCCCCATGAAACACTCACTCCCCTCCCCCTCCCCAGCCTCTGCTACCCTCCACCCATCCTACTTTCTGTCTCTATGAGCCTGTGATTCCTTTCAAAGGTAAAGACTTGGGCAGGAGAGACTCAGAAGGAATGGCTTAGCCTGGAGGGAGACAGGATACAGAATGATTAAGGGGCAGGATACAGAATGATTAAGAATTTGGGCATCTGAGATTGAATCCTGGCTTTATCACTCATTAGCTGGGAAACTTCAGGCTTCCCCTGAAGCTATTTGGGAGGCTGAGGCACGAGAATCACTTGAACCTGTGAAGCAGAGGTTGAAGTGAGCCGAGACTGTGCCACTGCACTTTAGCCTGGGCAACAGAATGAGACTCTGTGTTAAAAGGAACAAAAACAAAAAGCCACAACAAATTAGCCACAGATACAGCATGTGGCACTGACCAGTGAGAATGAACGTGAGCCTCCATTTCCTCATCTATAAAACGGGGTTCATGATAGTGTTATCTTTTGGAAGTGTAATGGTTAGCTACTGCTGCGTAACAAGCCAAACTAAAACTCCCTGGCTTACAGTTATGTGTTATTGCTCCTGTGTCTGGGATCTGGTTGGGGTTGGGCTAATGTAGGCT
The DNA here is from genome assembly GCF_029281585.2 of Gorilla gorilla gorilla. NCBI lineage: Eukaryota > Metazoa > Chordata > Mammalia > Primates > Hominidae > Gorilla > Gorilla gorilla. The sequence goes on along the minus strand of NC_073244.2, from coordinate 11,310,827 downwards.
ATCTTTGATTGGTGACACTCAGGGGTATGCCGCAGCTCCACCTGGCTCAGGAGCAGTCTAAGCTGTCTTTTCTTTTGTTTTCAAAGATGATCCTTTTGCCTCAGCCTCCCGAGGACTTCATGCATGAATCACTATGCCTGGCTCTCTTGTTTTCCACTCAGCTTCTACCTTCCCACTATGAGAGAATTCTATTAATTTCTTGTGAATCTTCCTATAATTTCTACAAATACAGTGAAACATACATATATATTTTATTTACTTTTTTTTTTTTTGAGACAAGGTCTTGCTCTGTCGTCCAGGCTGGAGTGCAGTAGTGTAAACATGGCTCACTGCAGCCTTGGCCTCCTGGCCTCAAGTGATTCTCTTTTCTTGGCCTCCCAAAGTACTGGGATTACAGGTGTGAGCCACTGCACCTGGCCTAGAGCTTACATTCTTTTTTTTTTTTTTTTTGAGATGGAGTCTCGCTCTGTCACCAGGCTGGAGTGCAGTGGCATGATCTCCGCTCACTGCAAGCTCTGCCTCCTGGGTTCACGCCATTCTCCTGCCTCAGCCTCCCGAGTAGCTGGGACTACAGGCGCCCGCCACCACGCCCGGCTAATTTTTTGTATTTTTAGTAGAGACGCAGTTTCACCGTGTTAGCCAGGATGGTCTTGATCTCCTGACCTCATGATCCGCCCACCTGGGCCTCCCAAAGTGCTGGGATCACAGGCGTGAGCCACCGCGCCCGGCCGAGCTTACATTCTTAACTACTAAACTATTTGGCCAAGAACTCTTGCTCTCCAGAGTGATGATAAAAAATATTTAGAAGCCTGGGCAACATAGCAAGGCCCCGTCTCTAAAAACATTTTTCTAATTAGCTGGTTGTGGTGGTGTGCACCTGTGGTTCCAGCTACTTGGGAAACCGAGGTAAGAGGATTGCTTGAGCCTGGGAAGTCGAGGCTGCAGTGAGCTGTGATTGCACCACCACACTCCAGCCTGGATGACAGAGTAAGACTCTCTCAAACAAAAAATTTAGAGAGTCCAGGCATGATGGTTCATGCTTGTAATCTCAGCACCTGGAAGGCTGAGGTGGGAGGATTGCTTGAGGTCAGGAGTTCGCATCCAACCTTGGCAACATAGCAAGACCCCCATCTCTTAAAAGCAAATTAGCTACAGATACAACTTGTGGCATTGACCAGTGAGAATGAGTGTTCTGAAGCAGGTCCCAGCAGCCCTGTTAGTGCCCGGACCTTGGGGAGGTCCAGGGCTTATAGGGACGGTCCTGGCAGGTGCAAGTTGGTGCCTGTAGCCAGAGCTGCTTATCAAGAATTCCTGGACATGGCTGAGTGTGGTGGCTCACGCCTGTAATTCCAGCACTTTGGGAGGTTGAGGTGGGTGGATCACCTGAGGTCAGGACCCAGCCTGGCCAATATGATGAAACGCTGTATCTACTGAAAAAAAAGCAAAAACAAACAAGCAAACAACATAACAAACAAACAAAAATACCACACAAATATTAGCTGGGCGTGGTGGTGCATGTCTGTAATCCCAGCTACTTGGGAGGCTGAGGCAGGAGAATCACTTGAATCTGGGAGGTGGAGGTTGCGTTGAGCTGAGATTGTGCCACTGCACTTCAGCCTGAGTGACAGAGTGAGATTCCATCTTAAAAAAAAAAAAAAAAAAAAAAAGAATTCCTGGACATTGCCAAGCACTAGGCCATGGTCAAGGCAAAACACAAGCCATCTTGTTCCTTATCGACTGACACTGAGAGTGTGAGCCTTTCTGAAGCCAGTCCTGCCATTTTCTACTAAAATTTACTGCCCGTCTTGAGAACCTTTCCTTCCTTCCTTCCTTCCTTCCTTCCTTTCTTCCTTCCTCCTTTCTTTCTTTCTTTCTCTCTTTCTTTCTTTTCTTCTCTCTTTCTTTTTCTTCCTTTTTTTTTTTTTTTGAGACAGAGTCTTGCTCTGTCACCCAGGCTGGAATGCAGTGGAGCAATCTCGCTGCAAGCTACGCCTTCTGGGTTCGTGCCATTCTCCTGCCTCAGCCTCCCAAGTAGTTGGGACTACAGGTGCCCACCAGCACACCTGGCTAATTTTTTGTATTTTTAGTAGAGATGGGGTTTCACCATGTTAGCCAGGATGGTCTCGATCTCCTGACCTTGTGATCCGCCTGCCTTGGCCTCCCAGAGTGCTGGGATTACAGGCGTGAGCCACCACACCTGGCTCTCTCTCTCTCTCTCTTTCTTTCTTTCTTTTTCGAGACAGGGTCTCACTGTCACCCACGCTGGAATGCAGTAGTGCAATCATAGCTCACTGCAGCCTCGACCTTCTGAGCACAGACAATCCTCATGCCTCAGCCTCCTGAGTACCTGGGACTACGGGCATGCACCACTGTGCCCAGTGCATTTTTTATTTTTAAATTTTGTATAGAGATGGGGTCTTGCTATATTGCCCAGGCTGTTCTTGAATTCCTGGGCTCAAGTATTCCTCCCACCTTGGTCTCCCAAAGTGCTGGGATTAGAGGCCTGAGCCACCATGCCTGACCATGAGAAGGTCTCGAGTTCGTTGGATAGAAGAGCTAGGGAGCCTCCGTAGCTGCAAGCAGCTGGGACTTGGATGGCAGGGAGGGGTCCTGTTCATGGCAGCCAAAGGGTCCTGAACGCCCCTGGCCAATCTGTGACCCGGTCTGCAAGCCTGGAAGAGCACTCCCTGGCTTCTCAACCTTCCAGGGAGGGTGGATGGAAAATGAGGGTATTGGGATGCCTGGTGAAGTGGAACTTAACATTTTTTAATCAGCAGACGCTGCCGGCCACCTTTCCTTTGTACAGTGGAGACAGCTAAGCTCCTTGAAGCAGAACTTCTTTATTTAGAGAGAATCAGTTGAATGATTCCTCTTAGTTTTATTCATATTGAAGGCAAGTGGGTGCCCATTGTGGGGGATGGTGATGATGACGCTATTGCTGGTTGAATCAGTCAGCTACTGCTGCGTACATAACAAGTAGCCCTGCAGCCAATGACTTCAAGCACTAAGCATTTTTATTTTATCTTATTTGTGTGTGTGTGTGTGTGAGAGTGTGGAGTTGGGGTCTCACTCTGTCGCCCAGGCTGGAGTGCAGTGGTGCAATCATGGCTCACTTCAGCCTCAACCTCTGAGGTTCAAGTAATCCTCCTACCTCTGCTTCCAAGTAGCTGGGACTACAGGTGCGCCACCACACCCAGGTAATTTTTTCCTAATTTTTTTTTTTTTTGTAGAGCTGGCACCTCACTATGTTGGCCAGGCTGGTCCTGAACTCCTGGCCTCAAGTGATCCTCTTGCTGCAGCCTCCCAAAGTGCTGGGATTCCAGGTGTGAGCCACAGCTCCTGGCCTAAGCATTTATTTGTGTTCGTAAGTCTACAGATAAAACCATCTGACTCTTCCAGTCTCAAGTGGGCTCATTCCTGTCTCTGCAGTGAATTTGCAGTGAACTTGGGGTTGGATAGGCAGCTCTGCTGATCTTGGTTGGGCTTCCTTTCTTGTTAGGGGGTTGGCTGGGATAACTGGGCTCTCTTCCATGGGCCCTCTGATTTCTGGAAGACCAGCCTGAGGTTATTCCCATAGAAGTGGGACTGCAAGAGAGTGAGAAGAAGCAACCGTCAGGCTGGACACAGAGGTTCACACCTGTAACCCCAGCACTGTGGGAGGCTGAGGTGGGAGCACTGCTCGAGCCCAGGAACTCAAGAGCAGCCTGGGCAACATAGCAAGACCCTGTCCCTAAAAATATGTATATAGAAAAAATTAGGTGGGTATGGTGGTGTGCGCCTCCAGTCCCCATCTACTTGGGAGGCTGAGGCAGGAGGATTGCTTGAGCTGGAGAGGTTGAGGCTGCAGTGAGCTGAGATCATGCTGCTGTACTCCAGCCTGGGTAACAAAGTAAGAGGCTGTCGAAGAAGAAGAAGGAGAACAAGAAGAAGAAGAAGAAGAAGAAGGAGAAGAAGAGAAGAGGAAGAGGAAGAAGAAGAGAGAAGAGGAAGAAGAACAAAGAGCAGCCGCGAGCAAGGCCACTTGAGCTTGGAAGCAGATCTTTCTCTGGTGACCTTGAGATGTCAGTGGCCCCAAGTAACATCTTGATTGTAGCTGTTTGGGAAAACCCTGGAACAGAGGACCAGCTAAGTTGTTTCTGGATGCGTGACTTCCAGAAACTGTGAGATAATAAATGAGTTATTTCAAGCTGCTATGTTTGTGATAATCTGTTGCACAGTAATAGGTAATGAATACCAGTACTTGGACAAAGGCTGCTGTTCCCCAAACTCCTTCGTGTGCAGAGCTGACTAGTGGTGTTGAAGTGGGATTCACCGGAGCAAAGGAATTGCAATCCAGTTTCTTTTGCTTCTGAGGTTCTCTCTGATGGGCAGGGGTGGCCCCGAGGGACACCTGAAGGCAGAAAAGGAAGCCTAGTGCTGTCACGTGGGAACTTAGTCTTAAGGGGGACAGAGGAGGAGAACGGAGGAAAAGCGGGTTTTGAACGCAACATGTGTCTGGAAGTTCTACCTCCTTCACTTTCCCTGTTATTGTGTCTAGCTTGGTGATTGGGGCCTGAAGTCATTCATGAATGTAAATCAAAGGACTCTAACCTTGCGGACCTCAGTTGGGGTTCCCCTGGGGCCAGTGCAAAGGGAAAAGGAGGCAACAGACTGTGCAAGACTATTGTTCAACAGCAACACCTTGTGGTCAGCCACAGAAATAACAGCAGCCTTGGTGTCATCCATCGTACCACCTGGTCCTCTCTCTGTGTGATGTTGGAAAGGGCGATTGGCCCTATAGACTGAGAAGGTGCTCAGGGTCATGGACAACTTGAGGGCAATGTCAAGAGGCAACCAGTGGGCACATACAGTATCCATGGGAATAATTAAGGAGAAGTGACTCTAGTAAGACCGTTGCACCCTTCCTTTTTCAGGAACAGCACCTTAGATTTTTCTGGGAGGAACTTCCCTGTCTTGCTTTTGGTTCCTGAAGTCCAGGCAGGGTCAGCTTCAACCTGGGAACCAGGGAGGGAGGCTGTGACCCAGTGCAACCCTACCCGTATGATCGTGAGGTCACTCCTTTTTTTTTTTTTTTTTTTTTTTTTTTAAGGCTGAGTCCTGCTCTGTCACCCAGGCTGGAATGCAGTGGCATGATCTCAGCTCACTGCAACCTCTGCCTCCTGGGTTCAAGTGATTCTCCTGCCAAGTAGCTGGATTACAGTGCCCACCACCACACCAAGCTCATTTTTTTGTATTTTTAGTAGAGATGGGGTTTTGCCATGTTGGCCAGGCTGATCTTGAACTCCTGACCTCAGGTGATTAGCCCACCTTGGCCTCCCAAAGTGCTGGGATTACAAGCGTGAGCCACCACACCTGGCCTTGAGGTCACCTTTGCATGCAAAGGCTGTATACTGCTAACACCTGTGACATCTCCTCTCTGATGGTGTCCTGCTGGATGTTGGAGGCCATTTGGTCCTGTGCAAGCCAGGCCAGAGGGCAGGAGAGCTAATGCAGCTTTCCACCTTTACAGATGGGGAGTGGGTGGATCAATACTTCAGCTCCCTCACCCATCTGTTGGGATAACTCCAAGCAGGTTCTGTACCTCCCAGAGGTTCCCAGTGGGACCGAGCCCCAGTTTCCCACACATTCACCTGCTCATTAACACCCCTTGTGTTGGCTTTTTCCCTCCCTTGTCTCACTTTCCTCTCCCCTCCCAATGATTCCTGGAATGCTTTTTTCTTTTCTTTTTTTTTTTTTTTTTGAGATGGAGTTTTGCTGGAGTGCAATGGCGTGATCTTGGCTCACCACAACTTCTGCCTGCCAGGTTCAAGTGATTCTCCTGCCTCAGCCTCCCAAGTAGCTGGGATTACAGACACACACCACCACATCCGGCTAATTTTTGTATTTTTAGTAAAGACAGGGTTTCTCCATGTTCGTCAGGCTGGTCTCAAACTCCCGACCTCAAATGATCCACCCGCCTCGGCCTCCCAAAGTGCTGGGATTACAGGTGTGAGCCACTGCACCTGGCCCGGAATGCTTTCTTCTAGATAAACTCCTTGCCCCACAAATCCTTGCCTTAAAGTCTCTTTCTAGGGAGGTCCAATCAAAGATACCCAGGGCTGGCCAATCAGAGGATGCTACACCTCTGGCCTCAGTGATTATCTCAGGGCCATGACCCATGTTGTCCCAATCAGACAGAACTCCTAAATATTTGGTGGACTTGTGGGTGAAGTCCTGCTGTGGGGTAAGAAGACACATTTTCCTCAGGGGTTGCTGAGCTGATAAATGCCTTGTCCTCCTAGGACCCATCTGATCACCACGTGGAAAAGCCTGCTGTGAATGAAGTTAATTCAGAAGAAAGCAGATGGTCTTGACATGGCTTCAGCACCTGGATCAAACCGTGCCTGAAGGCATACACTTATTTACAATAGCTCCCTTTTTGCTGAAGTCAATTGAAATCAAGCGTTTCTGTTTGTTCTTTGTTTTTGTGACTTTTGGAGTCCTGGCTATTGAAGAGCTGGTAAAGGTGGTCTCGTGGGCGCTATATGAGTTTGTTAGGGCTGCCAAAAAGAAGTACAAAGGCTGGTTGGCTTAAACAATAGAAATGTGTTGTCTCACAACTCTGGAGGCTGGAAGACACCTGAGACAAGGTGTTGACAGGGCTGATCTCTTCTGAGGTCTCTCTTCTTGGCTTTTCAATGGCCACATTTTTCCTGTGTCCTCACATTGTCTTCCCTCTGTGTGTGTCTGTGTGCTCATCTGCTCTCCTTTTTTTTTTTTTTTGAGACAGAGTTTCACTCTTGTTGCCCACGCTGGAGTGCAATGCCGCAATCTCGGCTCACTGCAACCTCTACCTCCCACATTCAAGCCATTCTCCTCCCTCAGCCTCCCGAGTAGCTGGGATTATAGGCATGTGCCACCACACCCCGCTAATTTTGTATTTTCTTTCTTTTTTTTTTTTTTTTGAGACGGAGTCTCACTCTGTCGCCCAGGCTGGAGTGCAGTGGACCAATCTCAACTCACTGCAAGCTCCACCTCCCAGGTTCATGCCATTCTCCTGCCTCAGCCTCCCTAGTAGCTGGAACTACAGGCGTGCACCACCACGCCCAGCTAATTTTTGGATTTTAGTAGATACGGGGTTTCACCATGTTGGCCAGGCTGGTCTTGAACTCCTGACCTCAGGCAATCCACCTGCCTTGGCATCCCAAACCTTCCTTCTTTTCTTGAGACAGGGTCTTGCTCTGTTGCCTAGGCTGGAGTGCAGTAGGACGATCACAGCTCATTGCAGCCTTAGCCTCCCAAGCTCAAGCAATTCTCCTGCCTCAGCCTCCCAAGTAGCTGGGACTACAGGTGCAGGCCACCATGCCCGGCTAGTTTTTTTGTAGGAACATGGGTCTGGCTATGCTGCCCAGGCTGGCCTCGAACTCCTGAGCTCAAGCAATCCTCCCACTTCGGCCTCCCAAAGTGCTGGGATTTCAGGCGTGAGCCACGGCACCCAGCCTTGCGTGTCTCCATGGTGGCCTGGGCTGCCCTTCCTCACCTCGGCAGTCCTTAAACAATTTCTGCACCATAATTTTCAGGACGCTCTGCCGTGTCGCTCAGTCTTTTTGCACCAGGAAGCTGGAGAGCGACCCGGAGTGGGAGGGATAAAGGACGCCGAGGCGGAGGTGAGAGGATGGCAGAGCGACGGATGGGGCGACATTTATCATCTGCACAGCCCTGGGCGTCTGTGGCCACGAGGCTGGTGGCTTTTGCAGAGACACGTCACATTGCAGACTCAGCACTTGGCTCATCTTCCCGGACCGCCACCAGCCTCTGCCGAAAAGAAAAAAAAGCGTGCTGAGCCCCTGAAACCACCAAATAACCCGAGCAGGGTCTCGATGAGTGGCCTCTGTAGATCATCCGCAAAGCCCTGGTTTCTTCCCAGAGGCAGGGAAGGCAGTGGGCGGCAGCCAGGGGAGCTTGGGTTCAAATTCTAGCTCTGCCGCCCACTGGGTGACCTTGGACACGCCCTTCAACCTCTCTGAGCTCTCTCCTTTGTAAAATGCTTTTCCAGAGGAGTCAGCTAGGGTGTGAATTCTGGAGACTGATCAACAAATAGGTGCTCAGTGAAGGATAGTAGCCATACAACCATAACAGTAATTATACAAATCACAAGTAGTTACAAATACAAAAATACAAATACAAATACAAAAAAAGGAGCCACGGGCTTTGCGATCACATGTGCATACATTTGAATTCCAACTTCAGAATTTATGGAGCAAGAGGGATCATCGGCAAGTTGTTCAGTCACTGAGTCTCAATGTTTTGATCAGTGCATTAGGTACAGTGGTATTTTTTTCCCTGGTGGAGCCTGTCAGGAGGAGCTGGGGAGGCAAAGAGGGTCAAGTGTATGACTCCACGCTCAGGGTGTAATCAATGCCCAATGCATGAAAGTGCATAATCTCAGCACTTTGAGAGGCCAAGTTGGGAGGATCGCTTGAGCTCAGGAGTTCGAGACCAGCCTGGGCAACATGGTGAAACCCTGTCTACAAAAAATACAAAAAAACCGGGCCAGGCGCAGTGGCTCATGCCTGTAGTTCTGGTTACTCAGGAGGCTGAGGCAGGAGAATGACATGAACCCGGGAGGTGGAGCTTGCAGTGAGCCGACATCGCGCCACTGCACTCAAGCCTGGGCGACAGAGTGAGACTCTGTCTCAAAAACAAAAAACCAAAAACCAAAAACAAAAAACCAAAAAAACAAAAAACAAAAACAGAAAACCTAATTAGTGGCCGGGCGCGGTGGCTCACACCTATAATCCCAGCACTTAGATTAGAGGCCAAGGCGGGTGGATCACTTGAGGTCAGGAGTTCGAGACCAGCCTGGCCAACATGGTGAAACCCTGTCTCTACTAAAAATCAAAAATTGGCCAGGCATGGTAACACACGCCTGTAATCGCAGCTACTTGGGAGGCTGAGACAGGATAATCGCTTGAACCTGGGAGGTGGAGGCGGCAGTGAGCCAAGATCCACCACTACACTCCAGCCTGGGCCACAGAACAAGCTGTAGGACGTGGTGCTGTCTGCCTGGTGGTTCAAGTCAGCTGTTGTAGTTGGCAGAATAATGATCCCCCAAAGATGTCCACATCCTAATCTTAGACCCCATGAATGTGATTCAATGGCAAAGGAGAATTAGGGTTGCAGGTGGAATGAAGGTTGCCAGGCAGCTAGTGATGAGAGAGAAAGATATTATTCTGGAGTACCTGGTGGGCCCAAATCATTGCAAGGGTCTTTTAAAGTGGAAGACAGAGGCAGAAGAGAATCAGATAGCAACACAGGAAGGACCAGGCCTGGCCGGGCGCGGTAGCTCACGCCTGTAATCCCAGCATTTTGGGAGGCCAAGACGGGAGGATCACTTGAGGTCAGGAGTTCAAGGCCAGCCTGGCCAACATGGTGAAACCCCATCTCTACTAAAAATACAAAAATTAGCCAGGTGTGGTGACCGGCATCTGTAATCTCAGCTACTCAGGAGGCTGAGGCAGGAGAATCACTTGAACCCAGGAGGCAGAGGTTGCAGTCAGCTGAGATGGCGCCACTACGCTCCAGCCTGGGCTCCACCTCCACCTCTCAGGTTCAAGAGATTCTCCTGCTTCAGCCTCCTTAATAGCTGGGATTACAGACATGTACCACCACGTCCGGCTAATTTTTTGCATTTTTAGTAGAGATGGGGTTTCACCATGTTAGTCGGGCTGGTCTCAAACTCCTGACTTCAAATGACCCACCCACCTCGGCTGGATCCCAATCTCAAAGTGTCGGGATTACAGGCATGAGCCACCGCGCCCGGCCTGCAGGCTCCTCTTTAGCTGTCTTCCTGCCTTACGGGGTGAGACTCTGTCTCAAACAAACAAACAAACAAAAAAATCAAAGAAGGACTAGACCAGCCACTGCTGGCTGTGAAGGTGGAGGAGGGGGCCCTGAGCCAAGGGATGCTGATGTCTCTAGACGCTGGGAAAGGTGGGAATTGGATTCTCCCCTGGAGAGTAAGATCTAGTGGGATCAGGAAGAGGCACAAAGAGACAGTTCCAACCTCCACACCTTTGCATTTGTGAAGCCATGTCCTTCCAATCCCAGCTGCAGCTACGCCTCCTCCAGGAAGCCTCCCTGGGTCCCACCGTCCTTGTGGCCCTGTCGTGTCCTGCAAAGGAGAGCTCAGAGGGTCTGGGGACCATCGCAGGTCCCTCCCCCTTTTCCAGGTGCACTGCTATCATGATTATACGTCACTCTAGAAAAAACTGATTACATTGCAACCTGACCTTCTCCCTGTCTGTGGGGCCCATTACCACGTCAATCAGATGGCTCAGAGAAGGAAAAATTATTTTATCTTTAACGATACCTAAAACTGCTCAGCAGGGCCATCTTGGGGACTGGGCGTTGGCAGCTGTGGGTAGGTGCTCTGGGTCTCTGCATCCTACAGGCTCCCCTTTATTTTTTTAAGACAGAGTCTGGCTCTGTTGCCCAGGCTGGAGTGCAGTGGCATGATGTCAGCTCAATGCAACCTCCACCTCCCAGGCTCAAGAGATTCTCCTGCTTCAGCCTCCTGAATAGCTAGGATTACAGGCATGCACCACCACGCCTGGCTAATTTTTTGCATTTTTAGTAGAGACAGGTTTTCACCATGTTGGTCGGGTTAGTCTCAAACTCCTGACTTCAAATGATCCACCCATCTTGGCCAGATCCCAATCTCAATGTGTCGGGATTACAGGCATGAGCCACCGCGCCCGGCCTGCAGGCTCCTCTTTAGCTGTCTCCCTGCCTTACAGAAAAGTCTGGAACCTTCTGATTTGCAAACTGAATTCCCACCCACCTGGGCCACCCCATGCGCAAAGGGGGCTCGCCCTTCCGGAACCAGCCCAGATCCCTCTCTCTTGTCTCTCTCTTTGTCTCTCTGTCTTTGCCTCTGTCTCTCTCTTTGTTGGCACTGGGGAGACCCAAGAATCGAGAGCTTATGGGCTGGGGGGTATCCACAAATCATTTCCTTATCCTGAGCACCGCGTGATGGAGGGGCCACCATCACACCCATTGTGCAGGGTGGAGACCGAGGTCCAGAGACACAAAGCCCTGTTTCTTTTTCTTTTTTTTTTTTTTTCCTTTTTTTTTTTTTTTTTTGAGATGGAGTCTCACTCTGTTGCCCAGGCTGGAGTGCAGTGGCACAACCTTGGCTCACTGCAAGTTCCACCTCCCAGGTTCACGCCATTTTCCTGCCTCAGCCTCCCGAGTAGCTGGGACTACAGGTGCCCACCACCATGCCTGGCAAATTTTTTTTTTTTTTTGTATTTTTAGTAAAGACGTGTTTTCACTGTGTTAGCCAGGGTGGTCTTGATCTCCTGACCTTGTGATCCACCTGCCTCAGCCTCCCTAAGTGCTGGGATTACAGGCGTGAGCCACCATGCCCGACCCCTCTTGCCTCAATTTCCCCATCAGGTGAATGGGAGTCAGTCTCATCCCTTACAGGCTGTTGGGAGCTGGAGTCCTGACCATCACAGAAGGATTGTCAGGTAAGATACAGGACACCCAGTTCAACTTGAATTTCAAATAAACAGAAAATACTTTTTTAAGAAAAAAAAAAAAAAAAAAAGTCTGAGTATACCCCAAATATTGCGTGGGCTATACTTATACTAAAAACTCATTTGTTGTTTGGCTGAAACTCAGATTGAACCTGGCATCCTGTATTTTTTTTTTCTTTCTTTCAGACGGAGTCTCACTCTGTCGCCCAGGCTGGTGTGCAATGGTGCGATCTTGGCTCAATGCAACCTCCACCTCCTGGGTTTAAGCAATCCTGCCTCAGCCTCCTGAGCAGCTGGGATTACAAGCACACACCACCATGCCCAGCTAATTTTTGTATTTTTAGTAAAGGCAGGGTTTCACCATGTTGGCCCGGCTTGTCTCGAACTCCTGACCTCTGACCTCAAGTGATCCACCTGCCTCAGCCTCCCAAAGTGCTGGGATTACAGGCATGAGCCACCGTGCCTGGCTGGCAACCCGTATTTTTATTGGCCACATCTGGCAACCGGAGCATGAGGCTCTGGAGAGATAGAAGGTTCTGGACATTGTGGGACAGACTCATTTGTATCAACAGTATCAGGTTGTCCTGGCTGCTATGAGGACAATGTTGAGATTTCCCAACAGAGTGCCGGGAGATTTGTTTTTTTTTTTTTTTTAAATTATTACTTGGCTGGGCACGGTGGCTCACGCCTGTAATCCCAGCACCTTGGGAGGCTGAGGCGGGTGGATCACAAGGTCAGGGGATTGAGACCATCCTGGCTAACACAGTGGAACCCCGTCTCTACTTAAAAATACAAAAAAATTAGCCAGGCGTGGTGGCAGGCGCCTGTAGTCCCAGCTACTCGGGAGGCTGAGGTGGGGGAATGGCGTGAACCTGGGAGGCGGAGGTTGCAGTGAGCCTAGATGGCGCCACTGCACTTCAGCCTGGGCGACAGAGCGACACTCCGTCTCAAAAAAAAAATTATTACTTTATTTATTTTAATAGAGACAGGAGTCTTGCTGTGTTGCCCAGGCTGGTCTCGAACCCTGGCCCCAAGCAATCCTCCTGCCTTGGCCTTCCAAAGTGCTGGGATTCCAGGCATGAGCCACTGGGCCAAGCCTGATTTGTCTGCAGTGTGGCACAGGTCCCTCTGCTGGAGCCAGGGACCGCCTCTGTCATTGGGAAATGGTGGCAACCATTACGGCTTGACCCTCTCCAGCAACGCTGGGCAGAAAGCCCATCTCATGAAGCAACAAAGAACCCAACTAGATTCAGGCCGCTGTCTCCCTGTCCCATCCTCCCCCCTCCACCCCAGCCACCCATCACAGTCCATCCCCAAGGCCGGTGGCTCGCCCCGTCCTCAAGGTGTCAATACCTCCCCTTCTAAATTTCACCCTGGAAATCAATTAGGGTCCGGGCGAGTTGATTATAAATCAGCTATTTTCATAATTGTTATGTCTTTAATAAATCAGAACTGCACGTTGCATGCAGGCAAAATGGAGCTGTTCTCCTGAGGTCATCAATTACCCGGGGGGAAGACAGGGCCGTGTCCGCATTCCCTCGTCCTCCACCCAATCCGGAGACGCTGCCGGCCGGGCCAGGGAGTTCCTGGACCCGGGCCGGGCCGTTCCATTACGGAATTGCTTAAGCAGCGTTTTAAATAACAAAAAGGGATATCATTTAATTTTTTCGCAACGTGGAAATCAATACGCTGTCCTTCAGGCGGCCTGACGGATCGTCTTGGCGAGCTTCTCCGAGTTAATCTAATTTCTCTGGGTCTGGCTGGGACCAGCCGTCTTGCGCGAGGCCTCCTGCGTGCCGGCATCAGCCCAGCCTGGAATCCATGGGCTCAGACGGATCTTCCCACAAGTGCTGTGGATGTATTTGGCAGGCGGGGAGGCAGAAAGATGGGCAACAAGCCATTTCTTTTATTTATTTATTTTTTTGAGATGGAGTCTTGCTCTGTCACCTAGGCTGGAGTACAGTGGCGTGATCTCGACTCACTGCAATCTCAGCTCACTGCAATCTCTGCCTCCCAGGTTCAAGCAATTCTCCTGCCTCAGCCTCCTGAGCAGCTGGGATTACAGGCGCCTGCCACCACGCCTGGCTAATTTTTGTGTTTTTAGTAGAGATGGGGTTTCACCATATTGGCCAGGCTGGTCCCGAACTCCTGACCTCAGGTGATCCACTTGCCTCGGCCTCCCAAAGTGCTGGGATTACAGGCATGAGCCACCATGCCCGGCCCGAGCCATTTCTTTCTTTCTTTCATAGAGATGGCTTCTTGCTATGTTGCCGTATAGAGTTGGAGACCACCCCGGCCTCCAACTCCTAACCTCAAGTGATCCTCCTACGTCAGCCTCCCAAAGTGCTGGGATTACAGGTGTGAGCCACTGTGTCCAGCCAAGAAGTCATTTCTTTAGGGCAGTGGCCTTGACCAGGGATGATTTTGCATGCTCTGGGGGCATCTGGCAATGTCTGCGGACATTTTTGGTTGTCATGACTTGGGGGGTGCTCCTGGCATGGAGTGGGTGGAGGCCAGGGATGCTGCTCAGCACCCTGCAGTGCCCAGGATGGTCGCAGCCCAGAAAGTGATTCAGCCTCAAATGCCCACAGTGGCAAAGATAGGAAACTCTGCCTTAGGGCAATTCATGAAAGGCAGTTTGGAGGACCCTGATGTCTTCCCCCATCTTCACTTCTGAACCCTGTGTCCTGTTTATTCCAAAGTTCAGGGGGACAAGGCCCTCTGTGACAGTGCAGAGACTCTGGTGCGAGTCCTGGGCCTATTCATCCAGTAGATATTGAGCACTTACTGTATATCAAGCACCATTCTAGGTACTGGGGATCCAGCCACCAATAAGATGGACAAAACACCTGCCCTCATGTGGTTTAACTTCTAGTCAAGGTAGAGAGTTGAGCAGGTAGGTAAACCAAAGGTGGATTCAGAAGTTAGTGAAGGAGGCCGGGCGCAGTGGCTCACACCTATAATCCCAGCACTTTGGGAGGCCGAGGTGGGTGGATCACTTGAGGTCAGGAGTTTGAGACCAGCGTGGCCAACATGGTGAAACCCCGTCTCTATTAAAAATACAAAACTTAGCTGGGCGTGGTGGCATGCATCTGTAGTCCCAGATGCTTGGGAGGCTGAGGCACGAGAATCGCCTGAACCAGGGAGGTGGAGGTTGCAGTGAGCCAAGATTGCATCACTGCACTCCAGCCTGAGTGACAGAGACTCTGTGTCTCAAAAAGAAAAAAAAAAAAAAAAAAAAAGAAGTTAATGAAGGGGATAAAACGGGGATTGGTTGGGGTGGGGCTGTGAGGATAGTGAAGTCTGCTCCAGCTGCCATCACTAAACAAAGATGCTCCTTAACTTACAATGGGGTCATTACACAATAAACCCATGAAAAGTTGAAAATATCATAAGTCAAAGTACGTTTTAGATTTACAATATTTTCAACTTATAATGGGTTTACCTGGAAGCCACTTCATTGTCTTTTTTTTTTTTTTTGAGACAGAGTCTTGCTCTTGTCGCCCAGGCGGGAGTACAATGGCAGGATCTCAACTCACTACAACCTCCACCTCCTGGGTTCAAGCAATTCTCCTGCCTCAGCCTCCGGAGCGGCTGAGATTACAGGTACATGCCACCATGCCTGGCTAATTTTTGTATTTTTAGTAGAGACGGGGTTTCGCCATGTTGGCCAGGCTGGTCTCGAACTCCTGACCTCATGATCTGCCCACCTTGGCCTCCCAAAGTGCTGGGATTATAGGCGTGAGCCACCATGCCCCGCCTCTACCTCATTGCTACTTGACTTAGAGTAGCATGCTAAATGTATATTGCTTTTGTCACCCTCAAAAACTAAAAAAATTATGTTGAACTATTGTAAATCAGGGACTGTCTGTACCACAAGCTGCGTGGCTTAAACAAAAGAAGATCATTTTCTCACAGTTCTGGAGGCAGGGAAGTCCCAGAGCAAAGCGCCAGCCAATTTAGCTCCTGGTGAGGGCTCTCTTCCTGACTTGCAGATGGCCGCCTTCTTGCTGTGTTCTCATATGGCAGAAACAGAGCAAACTCTCTGGTGTCTCTTCTTGTAAGGGCACTAATCCCATCATGAGCCTTCCTTCAATTACCATCCCATTGTTGGGGAGGGGTGTTAGGGTTTTAATTTATGAATTTGGATGGGGGGGACACAAACATTTAGTCCATATCAAGGGAGCTTCTCTGAGGAAGTAGGATTGGAACTGAGGCCAGTGGCTTAAAAGAGTCTTGACAAATGTTACTATGGAGCTTCTGGCATAAATAATAATGATGGTTATACTAACTTGCATTCAGAATACTCTTTGAGCCAGACCCGAGAGATTGTCTCTTTGATTTTCATTTGTCAGATGAGAAAACTGAGATTCTGGGATGAGCAAGCAAAGAGAAAGGAGCTCAATGTCTCACCCTGCAGGAGATGAGGAACTGGAAGAACTTTGCCTGGAAAGTGCATGCAGAATACCCACCCAGCTCTGCCCCAATTTACTGGGCAAAGTAGGCCAGGTGAGGAGGAAGGGAAGGGTTCTCTGGACAAAGGAGGAGGCTGTGTGGGTAAAGGCCTGAAGCTGGGGAGAGGCTGGTGTGCAGGAGCAAATCTCTGCCTTTCTTTTCCAGCTAACTTGGTGGAATTGAATTCTTAGACCATGTATTATCTCCTCTGGGAATGCTTCTTGGAGGGCTATGGGCAGAGGAGGGACAGGATCTGACTCAGGTGCTCACAGGTGCCTCTGGTGGCTGCTGAGAGGAGGATAGACTGTGGGGGTGAAGTCGGGAGCTGGGCACCAGGGAAGAGGGGACTGCGTGGTTCCAGGCAAGTGACGATGAGATGTCAGACCAGGGTGAAGGCAGAGGAAGAGAGAGGAGTGGCCAGATTCTGGATAGGGTTTGAAGGCAGACAGGACAGGATTTGAGGGATTAGATATCAGGTAGGTGATAAAAGATGAGGAAAGAATATAGGGCCAGGTCACATATGGAAGCCAAAAGACTGTGGGTCTGCAACTCTGGGCTTCTCAGACTTCCCATTTATAAAATGGGGTCAATACCACCTGCCTCCCAGGTTTACAACCAACAACTGTTATGGGCCCAGCCTTGTTAAGCCCATGACTGTGGGAGTTTCTATGCTGAGGTGTCCCTGACTTCCTAGTGATCATAAGCAATTTCAAGCTTCATCTACTACAAACCAAGGCAGGGATGGTGTTTAGCTGGAAGATAGATGGTGTGTGTGTGTGAGCAGCCTCTTCTGGTGAAAGGTGACATTGCAACCTTGCTCTATTAGACATGGCAAATAACAGACAAGAGGAGGGAAAAGGTGAAATTTGGAAGTTCCTGAGATAAAGAATAACTTATTTCATTTTCTGGACTTTGGAGGGATATGGGGAAGCTTGGAGCTGGGGAAATGCTATGTAATAGGCAGAAGGGAAGAGAAGTTGAAGGCAGAAATTCTAAGATTCACATGGAGGATGCCATGTGAAGATTAAAGTTATGCCACCTCAAGCCAAGGAACTAGCAGAAGCCAGCAGAAAAACACGGAATGGATCCTTCCCTAGAGCCTTCGGAGGGAGCATGGCCCTGCTTACATGTAGGTCTTGAACTTCTGGCCTATAGAACTATGAGGAAATAGGTCAAGCATGGTGGCTCACGCCTGTAATCCCAGCACTTTGGGAAGCTGAGTGGGTGAATCACAAGGTCAGGAGTTCAAGACCAGCCTGGCCAATATGGTGAAACTCCATCTCTACTAAAAATACAAAAACAAAAAATTAGCTGGGCGTGGTGGTGGGCACCTGTAATCCCAGCTACTCAGGAGGCTGAGTCAGGAGAATCGCTTGAACCCGGGAGGTGGAGGTTGCAGTGAGCTGAGATTGTGCCACTGCACTCCAGCCTGGGCAACAGAGCATGACTTCATCTCAAACAAACAAACAAAACCCCCAAAACCATGAGGAAATACATTTCTGTTGTTTGAGCCACTCACTTCATGGTATTTTGTTATGGTAGCCCTAGCAAAATCATACACCTGTCTTTTTTTTTTTTTTTTTTTTGTATTAATTTGAGACAGGGTCTCACTCTGTTGCCCAGGTTGGGGTGTAGTGGTGTGATTATGGCTCACTGCAGCCTCAACCTCCTGGGTTCAGGTGATCCTCCCACCTCAGCTTCCCAAGTATCTAGAACTACAGGCATGCATCATGCCCAGCTATTTTTAAAAATTATTTTTGTAAAGATGGAGTCTCCCTATGTTGCCCAGGATGGTTTCAAACTCCTGGCTTCCAGTGATCCTCCTGTCCCAGCCTCCCAAAGTGCTGGGATTAAAGGTGTAAATCACTGCACCCCGCCAATAGCTGCCTTTTGAAGTGAGGTGTGGTTTCATGACTTGCTTCGGCCAATAAAATGTGAGCAGAAGTCATGTTAATCCCCTTCAGTAAAAGCCTTTAAAATCCAGTATCCCATTCTTCATATTCTTTCCCCTCTCTTAGAGACCACTGATGTTTCCTCCATCTGTCTCAATGCCTGAGTGAGGTAGACACAGAGGCCTGCTGCCAACCTGTATTGGGCATATAGTGTGGATGATAAATAAACCTTGGTTGTTTTAGAGCCACGAAGATTTAGGAGCTTGTTCCAGTTACTGTGGTTGTATAATTACCTGAAAAATTAGTGGCTTAAAATAATAATTTATTACCTCTCATGGTTTTATGGGACAGGAATTTGGGAGCAGCTTAGCTGGGCAATTCTGACTCCGAAGCTCTTACAAGGTTGCAGTCAAGATGTTGACTGGGGCTGTATCATCTGAAGGCTTGACTGGGGCTAGAAGAGCTGCTTCCAAGCTCATCCACATGGCTGTGGGTAGGAGTTCCTTTCTCTCTTTCTCTCCTTCTCTCTTTCTTTCTCTCTCTTTCTTTCCTTCTTTCTTTCTTTCTTTCTTTCTTTCCTTTCTTTATTTCTTTTTCTTTCTTTCTCCCTCCCTTTCTCTCTCCCTTTCTCTCCCTCTTTCTTTCTTTCTCTTTCTTTCTCCCTTTCTCTCTCTCTCTCCCTCTTTCTCTCTTTCTTTCTTACTTTCTTTCTCTCTCTCTTTCTTTCTTTCCTCTTTCTCAATATGTCACCGAGGCTGGAGTGCAGTGTCACCATCTTGGCTCACTGCAACCTCCACCTCCCAGGTTCAAGCAATTCTCCTGCCTCAGCCTCTGGAGTACCTGGATTACAGGTGCTTGCCACCACAGCTGGCTAATTTTTGTATTTTTAGTAGAGACGGGGTTTCACCATGTTGGCCAGGCTGGTCTCGAACTTCTGGCCTCAAGTGATCCATCTGCCTTGGCCTCCTAAAGTGCTAGGATTACAGGTGTGAGCCACTACACCCAGCCTGTCCTTCACTTTTGTATGCAGAATTTTCCATAGCACTGTTTGAGTGTTCTTCCAACATGGCTGCTGGCTCCTTCCTAGAGGGGTTGATCCAAGGAGGAAGTTAAGTGCCTTTTATATAAGGCTCAGCCTTAGAAGTCACTCACTGTCACTTTTATATGCCTCACAAGTCAGCCCCGATTCAATGGAGGAGGAGACCCCACAAGGTCATGAATACCAGGAGGCAAAGGCTCACTGGGGCCATCTTGGAGGGGCTCCAAGAGGTTCTTTGTTACTGTAGCAGTCCATCCAGACTGATGAAGACACCATAGCATTGCCTGGCAGTAAGACTTTAGGAGACTCACTTTTCCTTTCTGAGCCCTAGTTTCCACATCTGTGAAAGAAGGAGGTGCATTTGTCAGCAATGTGGGAGACCCTGCAGGGGAAGGGGGAGTTTCAGGAAGTAAACTGAGTCCACTGCCTTCATGACAAACCTGGAGATGCATTCATGGGAGAAAAAAGCCTCCTTCCACCTTCCCTCTCATTGCCAGAATTGAAGATTTGGACCCAGAAATCCTGGCCAGGAGGACTAGAGGTGCTGTAGCATGGGGGGCTACATTCTGGCTCTACCACCAAACAGCTGTGTGATGTTTAGCAGGAGGCTGGATCTGCCTGAGCCTCAGTTTCTTATTCTGTAAAATGGAGCAGTACCTACTTCACACAGGAGGTGAAGATTAGAGGTTATCACAGCCCAGAGGCCCTAGCACAGCTGATAGCAAATGCGCACTGATATTGCCTGTTGACTAAAATGGCTACCAGAGGACTAATCCCCGAAAACCACCCACTGTGGGGGGCTTCTGATTCACTGAGCCTTACAGCTGAAAGACATTCTAAGAATCCTAGATTCCAATCCTCTCATTTTCCAGGTGGGGAAACTTACCCCTGGAAAAGGGCAGAGAATTCCTGGCTTGGGTAGTAGCCAGCTTCCTGACCCCCTTTTCAGGAACTGCACTGCTGTGCTACCTGTGGGCATGGAACAGCCAGTCAGGTGAGGGCTCTTGTTTGAGTGAAAACCTGGAGGTGGAAAACTTGCAGAATGTTGGGGAAGAGGCTGGGAGTAGATCTCTCAGGATAGAATGAACCTTGATTCTTATTTTTACTTATTTATTTTTGAGACTGGGTCTCACTCTGTTGCCCAGGCTGGTGTGCAGTGGTGCAGTCTTGTCTCACTGCAACCTCCACTTCCCGGCCTCAAGCAATCCTCCCACCTCAGCCTCCCAAGTAGCTGGGGCTACAGGCGTGTGCCACCACGCTCAGCTAATATTAAACAAAGTTGTTTTTATAGAGATGAGGTCTCACTCTATTGCCCAGGCTGATCTTGAACTCCTGGGCTCAAGCAATCCTCCTGTCATGGGCTCCCACAGTGCTGGGATTACAGGTGTGAGCCACCAAGCCCTGCTGAACCTTGAGTGCAATGGTGTGATCTCTGCTCACTGCAACCTCTGCCTCCTGGGTTAAAGTGATTCTCCTGCCTCAGCCTCCCAAGTGACTGGGATTACAGACACCTGCCACCATGCCCAGCTAATTTTTATTATTTATTTAATTAATTTTAATTTTTTTTTTTGAGACAAAGTCTTGCTCTGTCACCCAGGCTGGAGTGTAGTGGTGTGATCTCGGCTCACTGCAACCTCCGTCTCCCGGGTTCAAGTGATTCTCCTGCCTCAGCCTCCTGAGTAGCTGGGATGACAAGCAAGCACCCTCACACCCAGCTAATTTTTGTATTTTTAGTAGAGATGGGGTTTCGCCATGTTGGCTAGGCTGGTCTTGAACTCTTTACCTCAGGTGATCTACCTGCCTTGGCCTCCCAAAGTGCTGGGATTACAGGCATGAGGCACCGCGTACTGCTGAACCTTGATTCTTGAAGACCACTTGAAAATGCTGGATCAAACCATTCCTGAAGTCCACCTCATTTCTGAATTAAATGTAAACCTGACCTACTTTGCCTCCTGACCTGCCGAGGCTGGAGGACATTCGTAAAATGCACACACTGTGGGCAGAAAGATGGAGAGCTGGCAGAATGGGCTTCTCCCCTGGTGCTGCCATGACCTCACTGTTGCTTGTTGGATTGAACCATTTGGACATCTTTGTCAGCTGGAAGCTATGGAAGGCACTGGAGCACAGAAGTGATGTCTTTAAAGCCCACAGTGATTACAGTTTTCTTTCCCTGGCTGACTTGGAGAAGGCTTCAGCCTGAGCCGGCCGGCTGGGATCCCCCAATCTCCCTGTGTCCCCCCCCCCAACCCCAGCCCCATTGCTGGGCTGTCATCGCTGCGGGAGAGCCTGGGAACAGGAGACGAGAATGACCCGTGATTGTCACAGAGGCCTCTGCTCTAATTTCCCCGAATGGGTTTTGAGCGGCTAATGCGGCCCCCGCTGGGCAGGAGATGGAGCGCCTGGCAGGGCCTCCCAGGCTAGAGCATTTGAGGCCCACCCGCTGCAGCCGGGGCCTTAACCCGCTCACTCTCACTGCTGGGCCACTGGGAAACTTCCAGTCCTGGGGTCTCTGAGGGGAGCAAGGGGGGCAAGACCCTCCCACCTTCTGGATCTGGCTGAGCCAGCGTGGATCAGTGCAGCTGGGGCTACGGGGTGGGCTTTAGGATTTAGAGGTAGCCGAGCTGGGAGGGATTCAGCCTCCTCCAGGGGTGGTAAAAGAATCTGACATTCAGAGTCAGGCAGTGTCTACAGTCTCAGCCAAGAGTCAGGGCTCAGGCTGGGATTGGGGCTCAGCCTGGGATTGGGGCTCTGTCGATATTAGGGCTCAGGCTGGGATTGGGGCTCTGTCGATATTAGGGCTCAGGCTGGGATTGGGGCTCAGCCTGGGGTTGGGGCTCTGTCGATATTAGGGCTCAGCCTGGGGTTGGGGCTCTGTCGATATTAGGGCTCAGGCTGGGATTGGGGCTCAGCCTGGGGTTGGGGCTCTGTCGATATTAGGGCTCAGGCTGGGATTGGGGCTCAGCCTGGGGTTGGGGCTCTGTCGATATTAGGGCTCAGGCTGGGATTGGGGCTCAGCCTGGGGTTGGGGCTCTGTCGATATTAGGACTCAGGCTGGCATTGGGGCTCAGCCTGGGGTTGGGGCTCTGTCGATATTAGGACTCAGGCCAGGGTCAGCAGCTTAGTCCAAGTCTGGAGCTCAGTCTGCGGTTGGGGCTGACCCTGGTTGACCCTGGCTCAACCCAGGTTCTGAGATTCAGTCCAAGCTCAGCCAGGATTTGGGTTCAGTCCATGGTTAGGATCAGGTCAGGTCCGGGACTCGGCTGCAGTCAGCCCAGGGCTGGGGCTGCACCTGGTTTAGACTTATCTGAAAGTGGGCACTGGGTCGGTGTTTGTTGAGTGAATAAGCAACTCCACTAGTGATTTCTACAAGGTCTGCAGGGATGGAGCCCTAATGCTGGAATTTCAGATACAGTGATGGCCACTACGGTTCCTGTACCCTTAACTCCTTCAAGGACGGATGTGGCCATGCCTTGGATGGGGAAACCAAGGGCACGTGGCTTCTCTCCCGGAGCCCCCACCCCAACCCTGGCAGGTGGGAGATGGTGGAGACAACGATAGGGGTGGGAGGGGCAGACCTAAATGGTTTTGGTTGGAGCTCTTCATGTGTGGGGCAGAAGCCTGACAAGTGTGGGGATGTGGGGACTTGATTCTGCTGAGGATGAGGCAGCCATGCTGGAGTTCTGGGCAGCAGTGAGTTGAGCCACCTGGGACCAGGCTGGGGCTTGGTCAAGAAGGAGGAGCCATGGCCAGGGCTATGTCAGGGGTGAGGATCATCTTGTCTTCCTGGAGAGCGTCAAAGGTCTCCTTTTGAGGTTCTCTCCACATGAGGTGGTGGGAGCTACAGTCGCAGAGACTCAGGAGGAAGAGGTTTATGGAGACCCTCCATGGCAACCATCTCCCTTGGGGGTCAAAGCCCAAGTTCTCTCCGAGGCCCACAGGCCCTGCACAACCTGGCCTGTCCCTGCCCTGACCTCCCTCCTCCTTCTCTCCCATTACTCACTCCACTCCAGCCACACAGGCCTCTTCGCTGTTCCTCCAACACCCCAGGCGCAGTCCTGCCCCAGGGCCTTTGCATGGGCTGTGCCTTCTGCCTGGAGTGCTCTTGCTCCAGGTATCCACCTGGCCAGCTCCATCTCAACTTTTGATTCTCTCACCTCCAATATCATCTCCTCCAGGAAGCCCTCCTGATTTCCTAAGCTTAAATAACACTTCTGAGTTTCCTGACCTCATCACCTATTTTCGTGATTTTGTGGGGTTTTTTTTTTTTTTTTTGAGGTGGAGTCTCACTCTGTTACCCAGGCTGGAGTGCAGTGGTACGATCTTGGCTCACTGCAACCTCCGCCTCCTGGATTCAAGCTATTCTCCTGCCTCAGTCTCCCAAGTAGTTGGGATTACAGGTGCCCGCCACCATGTCCGGCTAATTTTTGTATTTTTAGTAGAGACAAGGTTTCACCATGTTGGCCAGGCTGGTCTCGAACTCTTGACCTTAGGTTATCCTCCTGCCTCGGCCTCCCAAAGTGCTGGGATTACAAGTGTGAGCCACCACGCCTGGCCCATTTCTTCCTTTTTTTTATTTCTTCTGGGACCTGGGCAGTTGGAAACAGCCTGGTTCTCACTTGCATCTGAAAGGCTGGCCTCTGGCGATTCCCTCTGTGTGGTGGCCCCTCAAAGAGCCATGTGAGATGAGATGACTGGCGAGAGTTACCAAAGGGCCGTGATGGGTGCTGGGTACATGATGGTGAAAATGACAGATGTGTTTGCTCTGGTAACAGACAGGCCTAGGGTGCTGACTGTGTGCTAGGGACGCAGCAGAGATGAGATGGAGGCAGCCCCACCACTACAGAGCTCGCGGTGACCGGGCAGTGACAGTGGGGCTGTCATGGGGGATGTACAGCCCAGGGGGGCTCCAAGGTGGAGGTGCCTTCTAGGTTGAGACCTGGAGGGAGAGGACAGTGTAGTCAGGTGGAGCATGGGGAAGGGTGTTCTGGGCAGGGGGAACGGCAGTGCTGCGTGGATGCTAGAGCTCTGACTGTAGCTCAGTGTCCCTCCTGCGAGCCCAGCCATCACCCTGAGGTTCCCCCCTGAACATCCTTCAGGACTTCCACCCTCAGCGGCCACCCTGGTCTCAGCCTCTCCCCTCAGCTGGCTCTTTCTCTTAGGTCCCCATCTCAGCGGTGGTCCCACTGGGCCCCCATCCCTGAATTGGAGACCTGGACACTGGCTTCTGTCCAGCTTCTCCCCTCTCCATCACAGCCTGTCTGTCCCCACATCCTGCCTGCTCTCCCTCCAGGCCCTCTCTCCCATCTGTCCCCTCCCAGCTCTGCCCCAATGCTAGTCCCCCACTCCCACCCCAGATCTCCTCCCTGGTCTCCCAGCCTCTCTCCTGTACCCCCCCGATTGCCTGAGGGAGTCACACACAGTTTCACCTCCAGGCTGCCCCCTCTGCTTAAAACATTCCCCACATCTCTTCTCTTGGCTCCTTCTTCTAACTCTTCCTTCCGCTGTCTTTGCAGAGCCGCCTCCTCCAGGAAGCCTTCTATGATCCCTCTTGCCCTGTGCACCTCCCAGACAGCTCCGTCACCCTGTTTTTCAGCCTGTTTGATCCTGGCTCCATCTTCTTCCACAACAGCAAGGGTTTGCTTATTTTATTTTATTTATTTATTTATTGGAGACAGAGTCTCGCTCTGTCACCCAGGGTGGAGTGCAATGGCGCAACCTTGGCTCACTGCAACCTCCGCCTCCCATGTTCAAGCAATTCTACTCAGTCTCCTGAGTAGCTGGGATTACAGGTGTGCGCCAGCACACCCTACTAATTTTTATATTTTTAGTAGAGATGGGGTTTCGCCATGTTGGCCAGGCTAGTCTCAAACTCCTGACCTCAGGTGATCTGCCTGCCTCCACCTCCCAAAGTGCTGGGATTACAGGTGTGAGCCACCGTGCCCAGCTAATTTTTGTATTTTTGTATTTATTCATTTTTGAGGCAGAGTCTTGCTCTGTCACCCAGGCTGGAGTGCAGTGGCGCGACGTCAGCTCACTGCAACCTCTGCCTCCCAGGTTCAAGAGATTCTCCTGCCTCAGCCTCTCGAGTAGCTGGGACTACAGGTGCCCGCCACCACGCCTGGCTAATTTTTGTATTTTTGGTAGAGACAGCATTTCACTATGTTGGCCAGGCTGTTCTCAAACTCCTGACCTTGTGATCTGCCCGTCTCGGCCCCCCAAAGTGCTGGAATTATAGGCATGAGCCCTGCTCCCGGCCCCAGACACCATTTCCTTGGAGTGCCCCTCTCTGGCTCGAACCCGGGACCAGGGCCCTGCCAACAACAGGATTTTCTCTAATCGTGTCCTTTTTCATCAACAAAACCCTAATGGAAAACGCCTCCCTCTCATTCCTCAGGGAAGCAGTCATTTTTGTTTTTCTCTCATTACATAGATTGCAACAATTGAGGCACCTCCCATGAATGGCGCCGTGATTAATTCCACCTCCCGTGTTGGGGCTTCCGTGCCCCCCATGTCCCCTGTCCCCCGTTGTGAGTGGATCCTGGGCAGCGGGGGTGGGAAGAACGCAATCAAGCTCAGGCGGTGGCGTTTCATTTCCTAACAATAGCAAGATTCCCCACCCAGGGACACGGGCACATGTATCATCAAAGAAAATAAAAGCCTAGGGGTGGGATTGCAGGATCCTTTGGGGGCAAGTTTTGCACGAAATCTCTGAGACTTTGATTTCTGCCATCTCTTTATGCACCAAACCTTGGGCTTTTCATGCATTTTTTTTTTTTTTTTTTTTAAGTCCGAGTCTTGCTCTTGTCGCCCAGGCTGGAGTGCAATGGCGTGATTTCGGCTCACTGCAACCTCTGCCTCCTGGGTTCAAGCGATTCTCCTGCCTCAGCCTCCCAAGTAGCTGGGATTATAGACGCCCACCCCCCTACCACGCCCAGCTAAGTTTTGTATTTTTAGTAGAGATGGGGTTTCACCATGTTGGCCAGGCTGGTCTCAAACTCCTGACCTCAGGTGATCCGCCCACCTCGGCCTCCCAAAGTGCTGGGATTACAGGCGTCAGCTGCTGCACCCGGCCTTTTTCTTTTTCTTTTTTTTTTCTGAGATGGAGTCTTGCCCTGTCGTCCAGGCTGGAGTGCAGTGGCGCGATCTCGGCTCACTGCAACCTCTGCCTCTGGGGTTCAAGCCGTTCTCCTGCCTCAGCCTCCCGAGTAGCTGGGATTACAGGTGTGTGGCATCACGCCCGGCTAATTTTTTTGTATTTTTAGTAGAGACGGGGTTGTACTATGTTGGCCAGGCTGGTCTCAAACTCCTGATCTCAAGAGATCAGCCCTCCTCGGCCTCCCAAAGTGCTGGTATTACAGGAGTGAGCTACTGTGCCTGGCCATCATCTATTTTTTTTTTTTTTTTTTTTAATAGAGGCAAGGTCTCACTCTGTTGCCTAGGCTGGAGTGCAGTAGCACGATCATGGCTCACTGCAGTCTTGACCTCCCAGGCTCAAGTGATCCTCCCACCTCAGCCTCCTGAGTAACTGGTACCACAGGCAGACACCACAACACCCGCCGATTTTTTTTTTTTTTTTTTTTTTAAAGAAATAGCATCTTGGCCGGACGTGGTGGCTCACGCCTGTAATCCCAGCACCAGCACTTTGGGAGTCCGAGGCAGGCAAATCACTTGAGGCCAGGCATTTGAGACCAGCCTGGCCAACATGGCAAAAACCTGTCTCTACTAAAAATACAAAAATTAGCCAGGCGTGGTGGCAGGTGCCTGTAAGCCCAGTTACTCAGGAGGCTGAGGCAGGAGAATCGCTGGAACCCAGGAGACAGAGGTTGCAGTGAGCCGAGATCACACCACTGCACTTCAGCCTGGGTGACAGAGGGAGACTCCATCTCAAAAAAGAAAAAGAAAAACAAGATTATTAGTATACAGAAAAGGCCGAGGACCCAGACAGAAGAGGGTCCCTCAGTCACCTGGGAATCCCTGTGGGATGACATTGGGTTGACAGCTTTTGAGCTCCATCTGGACCCTCTGACCAGCCCCTAGCCCTCTCCCCTCCTCCCTTGTCCTGGGAAGGGGCCCTAAACCAGGAGTTTGCTTCGGCAGCATTGGGTAAACTTGTGCAAACACCTTTCACTCTCTGAGCACCCCTGAATCCTCCATCCCTCCAAAGTGGGGACATAAAGGGCCGCTTCTTAGTGACAAGGCACAGAGACAGCAGGCATGTCCCTCAAGGTCACACAGCAAATCGGGGAGAGAGAGGGGAATGGGCCCCATTGGTCTCTGCCTTCCTTCCCAAACTCTTCAACTCGGGATGGTTGACAGCTGTCTCCCCTGGCCTGGACTTACCAGCGTCTGGCAGTCAAACTGTCAGGAAGACAGGCCAGATGAATTTGTTTTTCTGAATATCTCAATGCAGCGCCGGGAGCCAGGTCCACCCGCCCAGTGCCCGACTTCCACGCCGCAAGCCTCCCCTCGCCCCCCACCAGCCTTTGTCAATATCTCAAAGTGGCAGGCGAAATCCCCTTCAATGGAAACCTCGGCGAATCTTTTCTTTTACCCTCAGTATTTGTTTATTTTCCTCCCTCCCTTCTCCTTCCTCCCCCATCTCAGAGAGGAAGCGATTAGATTAACGGGCAGAGGAGGACAAGAAAAGACGAACAAAGACGCCCGCCTTTTGGGCCCAGCCGCTCAGAATGGGGGATTTGCAGGCGAAGAATGTGGACGGGGGGGAAAGTGGAACGTGGAATTGAGTGGGTTGAATGGAGCGGCCGAGCAGAGGATTTTACCAGCTCAAGGGACAAAGGCGCCGGCCGCGGGGCCTCCTTGGCAAAGCCAAGCTGCCAACACCTGCTCCTTTTTCAGGAACCACAATAGGGACTTTAAACATCAGCTGCGACCTCCAGGATCCTGACAGCGCCTGGCCCGTGGGGCTCAGCGGTCCAGGGGGTTGCAGGGACATAAAGGGCAGCAGAAGTCCCCCCCTCTGAGCCCAGGGCTGCGAGTGGGAGGCTCTGGCATCCACCAGCTTGGGTCTGAATCCCAGCTCTGCTATTCATTCATTCATTCATTCATTCATTCATTCATTCATTCATTCAGTGTTTCCTGAGCACCTGCTATGTGCCAGGCCTGATTCTAGGACCCCAAGGACCCAGCAGTGAATTAGCCAGAAACAAAATTCCTTGCCCCCGTGTGGCTGACCTTCAAACACACTGTACGACCTTGGGACCGTGGCTTTGCTGCTGTGGGCCTCAGTTTTCCACATCTGGAAATGGAATGATGTTCATGCACACCTCACGGGAAGTTAGGGTGGTCAAGCAGCCCCCAGAAAAGTCTGGGCCAGAGTGGGTGTCCCTAAGTGTTAGCTGACATTAGATGCTCTCCCCTTCGGCCTTTTTTCTTTTTGAGATGGAGGCTCACTCTGTGGCCCAGGCTGGAGCACAGTGGCATGATCTCAGCTCACCGCAACCTCCACCTCCTGGGTTCAAGCGATTCTCCTGCCTCAGCCTCCCGAGTAGCTGGGACCACAGGCAGGCACCACCACACCCAGCTAATTTTTTGTACTTTTTTCTTTTTGTAGAGATGTGGTTTCACCATGTTGCCTAGGCTGGTCGCAAACTCCTGGGCTCAAGCCATCCTCCCACCTCAGCCACCCAAAGTGTTGGGATTACAGGCGTGAGCCACCGCGCCCGGATGGCATGGCTGATATCTGGGGCTGTGTTACTCTCTGAGGTGGGGAGTGTCCTGTGCATTTTAGGTTGTGCCACAGCATCGCTGGCCTCCACCCATTGGATACCAGCAGCACACCCCCGCTACGGAGAGGTGACAAGCACAAATACCCCCAGACATGGTCAAGTGTCCCTTGGGGGGGCAGAATCACCCACAAGGAGAACTGCTGTGTTACATCACTCCCCGGCCCAAGGTTAGACTACAGGACGGACTTCCCACTGCAGCCCTCCCTCACCTCTTCTGCTGGAATCCTTTCCCTTGGCCTCCAGGGCCTTCTCTGTCTTCCAACTCCCTGCCCAGCCACTGGCCCCTGAAAAACAGGGAGCCCAGCCCTGGAGCCCACCCCCATCCTCTCCCCGGCATTGGATTATCTGTTCCTGGGGTCGGACAGAATGCCTGCATCTATGTGATGTGGACATACTGGTGTCTTTGGGGGTTGGGGTGGGGAAGGGGTCAGGCTAAGGGGCTGTCCTGTCCCTTCCTCTGCTGGGGAAATCATGAGCTGAAGGCTGAGTCTCTGAGGGAGGCCTCTGTCCCTCCCCCTGGCTGGGGTGCAGGTCAGGACCTAGACTGGCAGAAGGGGGTGCTTCAGGGCAGAGAGAGGGGCCATTTGAGGTCCTGATACCTTGAGATCCAGGGTGTTCCTAGTACCTCCCACCCCAAAGCATGCATGCATTCATTCCTTCATTCATCAGTATTTTTATTTTTATTTATTTATTTTTTTTACTGGAGTCTCTGTTGCCCAGGCTGGAGTGCAGTGGCGCGATCTCAGCTCAGTGCAACCTCTGCCTCCTGGGCTCAAGTGATTCTCCTGTCTCAGCCTCCCGAGTAGCTGGGATTACAGGTCCATGCCACCAAGCCTGGCTAATTTTTGTGTTTTTAGTAGAGATGCAGTTTCACTATATTGGCCAGGCTGGTCTTGAACTCCTGACCTCAAGTGATCTGCCCGCCTCAGCCTCCCAAAGTACTGGGATTACAGGCGTGAGCCACCATGCCCGGCCCCACATTCATCAGTATTTACCTCCCTTTCCTGGTGCCCGACCCTGTGCTGGGCTCTGGAGAACCATCAGTGAGCACCACAGACCTGACCCCATCCACACATGGTTTACAGTCCAGGCAGGAGGCGGACCCAGGAAAGGGTGGTTCTGACCTGGGTGATTAGAGAAAAGAGGGGGTGTCTGGGCCAGCCTGGAGGTCAGAGGAGGTGACTGAGTCTGGAAGAATAAGAAGTGGTTCATTGGGTGAAGTCAAAGCACGGGGAGGCTGAGCAAACCTTAGAAGGAGCCTTCTTGGGGCTGGGTGCGATGGCTCACACCTGTAATCCCAGCACTTTGGGAGGCTGAGGCATGAGGCTCACTTGAGCCCAGGAGTTCGAGACCAGCCTGGGCAACATAGTGAAACCCCGTCTATACAAAAAGGTACAAAAATGAGGCATGGTGGCACATGCACCTATGGTCCCAGCTACTCTGGAGGCTGAGGTGTGAGGATCACCTGAGCCCAGGAGGTCGAGGCTGCAGTGAGTCAAGATCTCACCACTGCACTCCAGCATGGGTGACAGAACGAGACCCTGTCTCAAAAAAAAAAAAAAAAAAAAAAACAAAGGAGCTTTCTGGGAAGGACAGATGGGAGGCTAGAGGCCAGGGGGTAGCCAGGAACTGGAATCCGGGCAGGAGGGGGTCCTGGGGACAGGTGGGATAAGATCTGGGGAGGGGATGAGGGCGAGAAGAGACCAGGTCGACATCTGACTTTCTGGTTCGGGGACCAGGCAGACACGGGGGATAACCCTGAGAGGTTTGGGAGTGACACTGAGGTCAACCCGCACCCCGCTGGCTCTGATGTCCTGACAGGGGTCCCTCTGGGCTGTGGTGCTGTGGTAAACAGCAGTGGGGGAACCCTGCAGACAGTTCGTCCTGAACACCCCGACAGCCGAGTGACGGGTCTTTATTAGCTGGAGAGCTGCGTGGGTTTAAAATAGCATCGTGGCGGCAACAAAAGCAATCTGCCTCCTGAATTTTCATTCTGAACGGGTGATCTGCTTTTAATCAAGCAAGGCATCCCAAAATGCTCCTAATTACCCCGAGTCAAGGGCTCGGCAGTCATTTCGATGTCAGCATTCAGGCTGGCGTGATTAGATTTTCACCAAACGAGGGAGCTCGGCCAGAGCTCGATGTCAGGGTGAAGCCAGTCCTGGGATGTCCGGGGTGCCCTGATTTGGAACTGGGGGATGGAGGCTGCAGGGCGGAGACAAACCTCAGGACAGGGGAGTCGATTTCAGACTTGATCGGTGGCTTTGAAAAAGTCTCTGTCCCTTTGGGGGCCTCAGTTTCCCCATCTGTACAACGTGATGATGGTGATGATGAAATGAGATAGCACTTGAAAACGGTTTTTAAATTTTTTATGTTTTTGTTTTTTTTTTCTGAGACAGAATCTCACTCTGTCGCCCAGGCTGGAGTGCAGTGGCGCAATCTCGGCTCACTGCAAGCTCCGCCTCCCGGGTTCAAGCAATTCTCCTGCCTCAACCTCCCGAGTAGCTGGGATTACAGGCATGCGCCACCATGCCTGGCTAATTTTGTAGTTTTAGTAGAGACGGGGTTTCTCCATGTTGGTCAGGCTGGTCTCAAACTCCTGACCTCAGGTGATCCACCCACCTTGGCCTCCCAAAGTGCTGGGATTACAGGCGTGAGTCACCGCGCCTGACCCAAAGGTGCATCTTATATTTGACGGCATCTCAGAGCCCGTGGAATACAGTGACAAGTAGGTATGTGGCAGGGTGTGTTAGAAGGTGAGAAATGCTGTGGAAGGAAAAAAGAAAAGATGATGCTTTCAGGCTGGGCGCAGTGGCTCACGCCTGTAATCCCAGCACTTTGGGAGGTGGAGGCAGGCAGATCACCTGAGGTCAGGAGTTTGAGACAAGCCTGGCCAACACGGTGAAACCTCATCTCTGTGAAAATACAAAAATTAGCTGGGTGTGGTGGTGCGCACCTGTGATCCCAGCTACTCGGGAGGCTGAAGCAGGAGAATTGCTTGAACCGGGGAAGCAGAGGTTGCAGTGAGCCGAGGTGGCACCACTGCACTCCAGCCTGACGCGCAGGGCAAGACTGTGTCTAAAAAAACAAAACAAAACAAAACAAAACAGAATCTAAGGGGCAGTTCTGGGTGTCTGGGATATAAAATCCCCCCACGATGGCAAGTGCACAGCGGCTCATGCCTATAATCCCAGCACTTTGGGAGGCTGAGTGGAAGGATGACTTCAGGTCAGGAGTTTGAAACCAGCCTGGGCAACGTAAAGGTGTGTCTTTTTTTTTTTCCCGGCAGAACACATCTCTGCAAAAAATTTAAACATTAGCCAGGTAGGCCGGGCACGGTGGCTCATGCCTGTAATCCCAGCACTTTGGGAAGCCGAGGCGGGCGGATCACGAGGTCAGGAGATCAAGACCATCCTGGCTAACACGGTGAAACCCCGTCTCTACTAAAAATACAAAAAAATTAGCTGGGCGCGGTGGCGGGCACCTGTAGTCCCAGCTACTGGGGAGGCTGAAGCCAGAGAATGGTGTGAACCCGGGAGGCAGAACTTGCAGCGAGCCGAGATTGCGCCACTGCACTCCAGCCTGGGCGACAGAGCAAGACTCCATCTCAAAAATAAATAAATACATAAATAAATATAATCCCAGCACTTTGGGAGGCTGAGGTGGGCGGATCACGAGGTCAGGAGATCGAGACCATCCTGGCTAACACGGTGAAACCCTGTCTCTATTAAAAATACAAAATACAAAAAATTAGCTGGCGTGGTGGCGGGCGCCTGTAGTCCCAGCTACTTGGGAGGCTGAGGCAGAAGAATGGCGTGAACCCGGGAGGTGGAGCTTGCAGTGAGTCGAGATTGCGCCACTGCACTCCAGCCTGGGAGACAGAACGAGACTCTGTCTAAAAAAAAAAAAAAAAAAAAAAAAGAAAATTAGCCAGGTATGGTGGTGCACATCTCACATCTGCAGTCCCAGCGACCCAGGAGGCTGAGGCAGGAGGATCACTTGAGATTGGGAGTTTGGGGCTTCAGTGAGCTAAGATCGTGCCGTTGTACTCCAGCCTGGGTGACAGAGCAAGACTTTGTCTCAAAAAAAAAAAAAAAAAAAACAAAGAAAATTCTTCCCCCATGTAATAATGGTGAGATCATAGAAGGAACTGGAAGCATGGGGATGGTGGCTCTATGAGGCTACTCTGGGGAGCTACTAGGTCTCCTTGAAAGATTTAAATCCCAACAGGTGAGTTTGAGAAGCTTTAGGGCTTGAGGTTTGTGGTTTCTCTTGTGGTCTCAAGTCCCGTTGGTGGAGATGATAAACCATGTGGCTGCAGACCCTTGGAACATCCTATCATGGCCAGGAGGAAGGTGGATTGTGGGCAAAGTTTGCAGACTCTGAATCAGACAGGTCTGGCAGGAAATTCCAGCTGTACCTATTCCCTGCTATGTGACCTTGAGTGAATTATGTCCCTCCCTGAGCCTAGTTTCCTGACTGGTAGAATGGAGACCATATCAGCTCTTGGGGCCGGGCATGGTGGCACACGCCTGTAATCCCAGCACTTTGGGAGGCCAAGGCAGGTGGATCACCTAAGGTCAGGAGTTCGAGACCAGCCTGACCAATATGGTGAAACCCAATTTGTACTAAAAATACGAAAAATTAGCCAGGCGTGGTGGTGCACACTTGTAATCCCAGCTGCTCGGGAGGCTGAGGCAGGAAAATCGCTTTAACCCAGGAGGCAGAGGTTGTAGTGAGCTGAGATCGCGCCACTGCACTCCAGCCTGGGCAACAGAGTAAGATTCCGTTTCAAAAAAAAAAAAAAAAAAATCAGCTCTTACCCCATAGCGTGGGTGTGCAAATTCAATGTAAGCATGTAAACTCTCAAAAGAAGCGCTGTGCAGAGCGCCTGGACCACAGCAAAGGCTTGATAAATGTTACCAGTTAGGGTCTGGAGTCTTCCTTTTTGCCTAGGATCTATGCCACTGTCTGCCACCTTTTTCTGTGGTATCAAAAGCCTCCATTCCTGTTGTATCTGTTAGGATAGGCTTGGTTTTGCTGCAGTATCAAACAGCCCCTATGCCTCAGAGGCTAAGAACATCCAAAGTTTATTTCTCACTCACATTGTATATGCAATTGTGACCTGTTGGGCCAGGGACTTGAAGATTATCACTTCCCTCCAGGACCCTGGCTGATGGAGCAGTCACTGCCTGGAACTTGTTGATTTCTGTGGCAGAAGAAAACAGGGTTCTGGAGGGTATTTCATTAGCAGCTAATTGTTGTATTTTGAGTAGAGACAGGGTTTCACCATGTTGTCTAGAACCCATCCTACATCCCCACTCAATCCAACCCATTGCAGAAGCCAGGAAGTTCAATCCCAAACTGTGCTCATGTAATAGCCGTAGCTATGACATCCACCAAATCTCTTTGACATACAACCCTAAGCACTTCTTTTTTTTCTTTTCCAGAGACAGGGTCTTACTCTGTTCCCCCAGGCTGGAGTGCAGTGGTGTGATCATAGCTCACTGCAGCCTCGAACTCCCGGCCTCAAGTGATCCTCCCGCTTCAGCCTCCCAAGTAGTTAGGACCACAGGTGCACACCTCCATGCCCAGCTAATTTTTAAAAATTCTGTATAGGCCAGGCACGGTGGCTCACGCCTGTAATCCCGGCACTTTGGGAGGCCAAGGAAGGCAGATCACGAGGTCAGGAGTTCGAGACCAGCCTGACCAACATGGTGAAACCCCGTCTCTACTCAAAATACAAAAATTAGCCAGGCGTGGTAGTACGTGTCTGTAATCCCAGCTACTCAGGAGGCTGAGGCAGGAGAATCACTTGAACCCGGGAGGTGGAGGTTGCAGTGAGCTGAGATTGTGCAACTGTACTCCAGACTGGGTGACAGAATGAGACTCTGTCTCAAAAAAAAATTTGTGTGTGTGTGTGTGTGTGTGTGTAGAGACAGGGTCTTGCTACGTTGCCCAGGCTGGAGTGCAGTGGTGCCATCATAGCTCACTGCAGCCTCATCTCCCAGGCTCAAATGATCCTCCTGCCTTGGCCTTCCAAGTACCTGGGACTACAGCCATGTGCCACCACACTTGGCTAATTTTTTATCTTCTTGTAGAGACAAGGTCTCACTGTGTTTCCCAGGTTGGTCTCAAACTCCTGGCCTCAAGCAGTCCTCTCACCTTGGCCCCTCAAAGTGCTAGGACTGCAAGTGTGAGCCACTGTGCCTGACCAGCATTTATTTCTCCTTCTCACATCTGCAGATCAGCTGGGCTCAGTTCTACCCTGTGAATTGGGTCAGGCCGGGTCCATGTGTTTTTTTTTATCTTCCTTGGATTAGTGGCTCTTCAAGGCATTTTTGACCCAGGGCTAAAGGTTGGAGCAGGAGAGATCATGTAGAAACATGCAGTGACTCTGAAAACCTAAGTGCAGAATTGGCACACTGTCACATTCCCTCACATTGCCTTGACCAAAGCAAGTCACATAGCTGGGATGGCCTCAGTGGGGCAGGGAAGTGCATTTCTCCCATAAACTTTGGGAAGAGGTTGAATGAAATTTGCTGAAGAATAATCTAATCTTCTATGTTTCAGAAGGTAAAGATCAACAAATATTTGACAAGACCACTATTAATTACCATGCAGGCACCATATACATAAATGTCAGGTTGTAAAGTGAAAAGTTCAGGGGTATATGGACTTCAGGAATGGCTGGATCCAGAAGCCCCCTTTTCTCAGTGTCTCTGCTCTGTCTTCAGGCCCTTACAAGACGGCTGTAGGTTTGAGTCCAGCAGGGAGAGCCTGCATTTTGATACTTCCTTTTCAGGTGTCAAATCTCTCAGATAGCATGCAACGAAGAAACAGCAACCTCTATCGCTTGATTGACACATACAATGAGCAAATTATAGGCTTCTTTCTCACTGTTCCCTTGCACTCTCCGTCACACTGAGCAGCTCATCTTCTGCAGAACAGGCTCTTGTTTCCACAGGTTCCCCCCTCCCCGCGTTTGCTCACGCCGTACCTCCCCACCATGTTCCCCAAGGGGGATCAGATTATACAAACTAAGTATCACAGGCTCCCAGGGGGCCAGGCTGGAGTTCTTTGCACGGATTCCTGATCCTGCAGCCCCTTCTCAGATCCTCCCACAAGTGCATTTGCTTGGACCCAAGTCCGCCAGGCTGGAATGCGAGCCTCTTGGCTGAGGTCAGAATATGAGGGCGGCAGGCAGCATGGAGTTTGTTTAATTGATTTGCGCTTAACTGGCTGCCTTCCCGGATGGGCCCTGGAGGAGGGGACAGGGTGGATTCTGGAGCTTGCCTTGGGCACTTTGCTGACTGGTGCACCTCCCCGGGTCCAAGGATGCTGGGATTCTGCTAAGGCTCAGTGCAGAGCCCAGCCCTCTGGAGGGATCCTAGGCTAGGGAGAGAAAGAGCTAGACTCAGGCACTCCCAGCCTTAAGCACCAAGGGCTGGGCAAGAAGGCATGACACAGCAGTGAGAGCACCTTATGGGGAGTCCAACAGACCTGTGTTCAAATCCCCACTTGATCACTTATCCACTATAACCTTAGCTGAGCCACTTCAGCTTGTATGCCTCAGTTTCCCCATCTGTATAAATGAAGGAAGACACAGCATCTAACTCATGGGGCTGTTGCAAAGAGTGAACACATGACAGCAGGGGCTGGCAAGCTTTTTCTGTAAGGGGCCAGAAAGTCAAAAGTTTTGGCCAGAAAGTCAACTCTGCCAGTCGTGTAAAAGCAGTCATAGATGATAGCTGAGCAAATGAGCATGGTTGTGTGCCAGCAAAACTTTATTTGTTGACGCTGACATTGGAATTTCATATTTTCATGTGTCCCGAAAGACAAGTTTTTTTTTTTTTATTTTATGTTTACTATTTTCTTTTTTTTAGAGACGGGGTCTTGCTCTGTCACCCAGGCTGGAGCGCAATGGTGCCATCATAGCTCACTGTAGCCTCGAACTCCTGGGCTCAAGGGATCCTCTCCCCTCAGCTTCCTGAGTAGCTGGGACCACAGGCTCACACCACTACACCCAGGTAATTTTTAAATTTTTTGTGGAAATGGGGTTTTGCTATGTTGCTCAGGCTGGTCTCTAACTCCTGGCCTCAAGCAATCCTCCTGCCTCACCTCCCAAAACACTGACATGACTACAGGCATGAGCCAACTGTGTTCAGCACCACAATATTATTTTATTTTTTCAACTATTAAAAAAGTTGGCCGGGCGCAGTGGCTCACGCCTGTAATCCCAGCACTTCGGGAAGCCGAGGTGGGTGGATCACGAGGTCAGGAGATCGAGACCATCCTGGCTGATGCGGTGAAACCCCGTCTCTACAAAAAATACAAAAAATTAGTCGGGCATGGTGGCGGGCGTCTGTGGTCCCAGCTACTCAGGAGGCTGAGGCAGGAGAGTGGTGTGAACCCAGGAGGCGGAGCTGGCAGCGAGCTGAGATTGCACCACTGCACTCCAGCCTGGGTGACACAGTGAGACTCCGTCTCAAAAAAAAAAATTAAAAACAGGGGTTGGACTGTATTTGTCCCTGGCTGACTTCCGAAGTACAGCATTTACAAGAGCACTTAGCACATAGAAAGGGATCAACAAATACTGCTGCTATTATTATCAATCTTGTTTTTGATCCCGAGTCACAAAGGAGACCTCAGAGCCAGGATGTGAGATCTAATGAGGACCTCAAACATCCATTTTACGAATGAGGCTGCTCCGCTTCTTAGCCCTGTGGCCTGGAGAAAGTGGTTTCACCTCTCTGAGCCTCAGTCTTCCCATCTGTACAATGGGTACAACATCACCTCCCTAAGAGGCAAAGTAATGACCCATTCCTCCACCCTCTTGTATTATCACTCTGCTCTCCTGGTGTGAACATACATCTCTGCTTCATGCTTCTGGGCCTTTGTTCTTGCTGGTCTCTCCAGCAAGAACCCACTCCCCCTTCTCACCCATTGACTCTGTCTCAAACTTGGGGATCAGCACAGAAAGTGCCTCCTCCAGGATACCTTTCCCAACCTCACATTGGATCAGGAACCTTTTCCAACCTCCCTTATCACAGCAAATGTCACACTAGGCTGGGAGTATCTGTGCTAGACATAGAAAAATCCAGGGCTGGTACTTTTCTGGGTACAAGGCTGGGCCAAAGTGGGGCACCACAGATATAGATGGAATTTAATGTCTTTCTTTTTCCCTTCCTTCCAATTCCCAATCTCTCTTACTCTCAGCTCCTCCTTCCCCCCTCCTTTTCTTCCTTCCCTGTCTCCCAGAAACCCCTTGGGACCCAGAGCCATTGAAAACTCTTGCTCTCTTTATCTCCTGTGGCAGACAGATCCTAAAGTGGCTCCCATGATTTCTGCCTTCTGGTGTTCACATCCTGTGCATAATTCCCTACTCTTGAGTGTGGGCATGACCTGTGACTTGTTTCTCATCAACAGTATATAGCACAGGTGACAGAATGTTGCTTCCATGATTATATTACCTTACATAAGACTCTATCTGGCTAGCAATCTCACTACTGTTTTTCTCTCTTACTGGCACATGGTCACATTGTGAACAGCCCAGGGTGGGGACCATATTGCAAGGAACTGTGGGCAGCCTCTTGAAGCTGAGAGCAGAATCCAGCCAATGGCAAGAAGCCAGGCACCTCAATCCTGCAGCCACAAGGAAATGAATCCTGCTAGCAACCCGAGAAGGCTTAGAAATGGATCCTTCCCCAGTCGAGCCTCTGATGAGACCATAGTCCTGGTTGACACCAAAACTGTAACCTTGTAAGAAACCCTAATGCAGGGGCCCCAGCTAAGCCATGCTCAGATTCCCAATCCATGGGAACTGTGAGATAATAAATGTGTTGCTTGAAGCTGCTAGGTTTGTGGGTACTTTGTTACACAGCAATAGCTAATGGATACACCTCCATTTAAACATTTCCTTCAAGGCTCTTCTACAGCACAGGTGCAATCCAAGGAGTCCCAGATCTCCCACCCGATCTCCCTGGGCACCACCTTCATGAGGCCCATGGCCATGGGGTGAGGTGTGGCTGCCTTGGGTCTCTTGTAAGCAGGGCTGTGCAGCAACAGCCAGAAAGGGGTGGCCAAGGACATGGTGGCTCTTGTCCCCAAGCCTGTGGGATCCAGACCACCTGCCCCTGGGCAGAAGAAAGCAGCAGGACCATGGGACCTCATCCTAGGCAGGGGCTTTTCCATGGTCACCCTGGCTCTTGGGATGTGTCTGCCCTGGACAATTGGTTCTAGTGTGGGACACTTATAACTGTCATTGACTCATGAGATGCCTGCCATTCGTTGGCCCAGACAGAGAATTCAATCACACTGAAGAAAGAAAAAAATTCATTCTCTTCTATTCTCTTTCCATTCTGCAGAGCCACTCTGTCCAACATGGCAGCCACTAGCCATGGGTGGCTGTTTACATTTAAATTAATTAAAATCAAACAAAATTTGATAGAAAGCAGAGTCTCAAAGAGATACCTGTACACTCACATTCATAGCAGCATGATTCACGACAGGCAAAAGCCGAAAACAACACAAGTGTTTCATCAGATGAATGGATGAGCAAAATGTGATCTATGCATAAAATGGAATATTACTCAGCCTTAAAAAGGAAGGAAATTCTGATACAGGCGATGACGTTGATGAACCTTGAGGACATCACACTCAGTGAGAGAAGCCAGACACAAAAGAACAAATCTTGTGTGACTCCACTCCTAGGAGATCCCTAGAGTCATCAGATTCACAGAGACAGAACGTAGGATGGGGAGTGCCAGGGGCTGGGGAGGGGGATGGGGAGTGAGTGTTTCATGGAGACGGAGTTTCAATTTGGGAAGATGAGAAAGTTTTGGAAATAGTGATGGAGTTTCTCCACGTTGGCCAGGCTGGTCTCGAAGTCTTGACCTCAGGTGATCTACCCGCCTCAGCCTCCCAAAGTGCTGGGATTATGGGCGTGAACCTCTGCGCCCAGCCTTGATTTTCCTTTTAAAGTGCCAGGGGGTCTCTGGTTTACAGATCCCAGCCAATACCTGGACCTGGGAGAATTTAGTAACTGGGTTTTGTTTTCCCCGTGAATCCCACAACTGTTCTCTGAACAGCAGCCAGAGGGTGCCTGTGAGGACCTAAGTCAGATCTCGTCCCTCCTCTGCCCACAGCCCTCCATGGCTCCCACCTCCCTCAGGGTCAAAGCCCAAGTCCTCCCCGAGGCCTACCAGGCCCTGCACGACCTGCCCCAGCCCCTCCCTGCCCTCTCCTCCTCCTTGACTCCCCCTCACTCACTCTGCTCCAGCCACATGGGCCTCCTCGTTGTTCCTCCAACACCCCAGGTGAGGTCTTGCCTCAGGGCCTTTGCACAGGCTGTGCCCTCTGCTGGCAAGCTGTTCCTTCCAAAAGCCATGTGGCAGCCTCCCTAGCCCCCTTTGTGTCTTTGCTTCAGTGTCTCCTCAGTGAAACCCTCATCTGCATCCTAACTAAAAGCTTCAAGCCCTACTCAGAATTGACAGCCCCCTCCTCTTCTACCCTTCAGACAAGAGAGCCTGGGACTCCCTCAACAGTGCTCCGAAGCTAAGAGCCTAGGATATCCCGGCTTGCCCACGACCTTGTCCTCAGCCTGGCCTTTCCCCAGCTCGCTCTGCCCCTCCCTGCAGCAGTTCAGAAATTCGTCTGGTGCACAGATGCCAGGCGGGAAAATTAATTGGGCCTTCCTGGGGCTGCTCTCTCTGCTCCCCCGTCAATAACAGCCGTAAAGCGGGATTTATGCGGCCGCGCTGGCTCCTGATGGAAACTGGGAGGAGGGGCAAAACATTCTAGAAAAGTCAATCCCTTGCCCAGGGAGCCGCCGGCGGCTGGGGCTCTGGGACCAGAGCCATCTCCCTGCTGCCCTTCCCTGGGTTGGGTGGGCGGGGAGGGAGGACATCGTCCTGGCTCTCCCCGTCTCTGGTTGGGAATCACATATCTAATTATATCTCACATGTGGGCCGGGCACGGTGGCTCACGCCTGTAATCCCAGCACTTTGGGAGGCTGAGGCAGGCGGATCACTTGAGGCCAGGAGTTCAAGACCAGCTTGGGCAACACGGTGAAACCCCGTCTCTACTAAAAATACAAAATATTAGCCAGGCGTGGTGGCAGGTGCCTGTAATGCCAGCTACTGGGGAGGCTGAGGCAGGAGAATCGCTTGAACCTGGGAGGCAGAAGTTGCAGTAAGTTGAGATTGCGCCACTGCCCTCCAGCCTGGGTGACAGACCAAGACTCTGTCTCAAAAAAATATATATATATTATATCCCACATGTATAAGCACCTGTTGTAGGCTAGGCTCCGTCCCAGGTGTTTTTGGAACATCAACATATTTAAAATTGGGAGGCAGGAATTTTTATGTCCCTTTTACCAACAGGGAAACAGTGACACAGAGAGGTCAAGCAATTTGCTGAAGGTTGCACAGCGAGAAAGCAGCAGAGCTGGGATTCGAACCCCGGGCTGTTAGGCTCACATTTGACATTCTCAACCACTTAAGCACGGCCCACTGCGGCTTTTATATGTCTGGTATCTACATTGCAACCCCTCAAGGCTCCCAGAGTTGAGATGGTTGGGCTGAGTGTACCAGGAGGTGAGCGGTGCAGTTTGGATTTGAAGCTCCATGGTGGTGGATGTTCTCTCTCATGTCTAAGACCGTTGTTACTGAAGGCCTCCTCTTTTCCTACTCTGGGTAAGAAAGGAGGGGACATCTGGGTGTCGCCAGCTTCCAAACTTTATTCTTATTTATTTTCTTTTGAGCCAGTTGCTGTGGTTGCCACAGTTGTCCCTGGCTTAGGGGTTTGTGAGGACTAGCATGTGAAAGGATGATACAGGCAGTTGGGAAAGACACAGTCACATCTTGATTTAACTGAGGGCTGCTGGCTACAGAGGATTTAACTGAGGGCTTCAGGAGCTATTGCAAGGAGCCTGCTTGAAACTCTTACATCTGCTGATCCCTCTGGTGTCCGTTGCTTTTCCTTTCCTCTCCCTCCTCAGTAGAGGCTCTTCCAGGCACCCCTGGGGAGGTCATGTAGGATCTGAATTCAAATCCCAACTCTGCTGTGTGACCTTGGGGAAGCGTCTTCCCCTCTCTGGGCTCAGCATTCTTATCGGAAACCCGGGGCTAATAGCAGCAGGGTTGTGCAGTTACATGGAGCAGGCATAGAGAGGAGAAAGTCCAGCCCTGACTGAACACGCGGTGGGCTTTTAACTATTTTTCTTACTGTTTTTATGTCGCCTTCCGACTGCAGAGAGAGCGAGAGAGAGCGGGGCGGGGAGGCTGCCATCTCTCCCCGGAGCCATTCCCGCAATTCCCGGACCCAATCCAGCGGCCTCCCTCTTCCACAGGCGCTGCAGGGACGGGTTTGATGGACATGTTTTTTGCACGGAAAAAAGCTGGAGGAATTGTATTTTGCCAAAAGTGTCAGCCGGAGAGAAAATATTTCCCGCATCTCTGGCGAGTGTTGACGGGCAGCAGCCAGCGCGCTGCTGGGGGGGTGGGCGGGAGGGGGCTGCACACATCCTGGGGCCGCTGTCCCCACCTCTGTCCCAGCTGCCTCATCAGCCTCCGAGACGCCCCACTGCAGCCCTGTCCACACCCCGCCCCTCCCCTCCTCTCCAGCCCCCTGCCTAGCTTTTCCCCTCCGACATCCTCTCTCAGACATCCCAGCCTCTCTCTCTTTCTTTCTCTCCTTCGTAAGTATGGAATGAGAAAATGATATTAGAGCTGTGATTTGCAAAACGAGGCGTTTGCCTGGACAAGGGGGTGAGCAGGAGGCACCATCAGTGCCAAGGCCCTGGGGCAGGACAGACCCTGGCGTGTTGGAGGAACAGCGAGGGGGCTCGTGTGGCTGCAGCAGAGTGAGGAGGGGGAGAGGAGGAGGAGAGGGCAGGGAGGGGACAGGGCAAAGTAGGGAAGGGACAGGGCAAGGTGTGCAGGGCTTTGCGGGCTGTGGGGAGGACTTCGGGTTTTATTCAAGGGGTACTAGGGATCCCTGGGAGGGATTTGAGTAGGAGAGGGACATGATCTACTTTATGAATAAACAGATCCCACTGTCTGTGTTGGGGGAATGGGTTGGAGGGGGGCAGAGTGGTGGCCTGGAGGTGGAGGAAGAGAGCCCTGTACCCTCCCTTGGCTCAGGGCACTGGCGAAGGGCCAAGGGACTCAGAACCAACTCTGTCTGCGCCTCGTGTCAGCAGAATCGCTTGAAATTCAAAATAAAGCAGACCATTCCAAAGAAAGCAGGCCAGGTGCAGTGGCTCATGCCTGTAATGCCAGCACTTTGGGAGGCCAAGGTGGGTGGATCTCTTGAGGTCAGGAGTTTGAAACCAGCCTGGTCAACATGGCAAAACCATGTCTATACTAAAAAAAAAAAAAACAAACCACAAAAATTAGCCAGGCGTGGTGGCGTGCGCTTGTAGTCCCAGCTACTTGGGGGAGCTGAGGCAGGAGAATGGCTTGAATCTGGGAGGTGGAGGTTGCATTGAGCCGAAATCACGCCATTGCACTCCAGCCTGGGCTACAGAATGAGACTCCGTCTCAAAAAAAAAAAAAAAAAAAAAAGAAAAAAGAAAAAGAAAAAAGAAAAGATTAAAAATAAACCAGACTGGGCCTCTGTGAGTTAGGGTTTTAGAGCAACAGAGAGATGCGTCCAGCAGCCTTCACTTCAGTGTTGACAGACAAATAACCAGAAATGACCAGAAACCCGTCACTGGGGGGCAGGTGACCTCTATCATCCCTGAAAAGGAAGGCTATGCAGCTGTGATGAAGGGTGAGGTCTGGTGTGGGAGCGGACAAGGACTCACATCCTGGACACGTGGGTGGAGGCCGGAGGACAGAGCAGAATGCCACCGGAGAACATTCCAGAAGCATCCACACCAGAACATCAAGGGGGGTCACCCCAGGGAACAGGATTGTGGCAGGGGGTTTATTTTGCTTCATTTTATTCTTAAAAAAAATGTATTTTTAGAGATGGAGGTCTTGCTATGTTGTCCAGGCTGGTCTTGAACTCCTGGCCTCAAATGATCCTCTCCCCTCAGCCTCCCAAAGTGCTGGGATTACAGGTGTGAGCCACCGCACCCGGCCGCCTCTCCTTTTTTTTTTTTTGAGACAGAGTCTCGCTCCGTCGCCCAGGCTGGAGTGCAGTGGTGCAATCTTGGTTCACTGCAAGCTCCTCCTCCCGGGTTCACACCATTCTCCTGCCTCAGCCTCCCGAGTAGCTGGGACTACAGGCGCCCGCCATAACATCCGGGTAATTTTTTGTATTTTTAGTAGAGATGGGGTTGCACCGTGTTAGCCAGGATGGTCTCGATCTCCTGACCTAGCGATCCGCCCGCCTTGGCCTCCCAAAGTGCTGGGATTACAGGTGTGAGCCACTGTGCCTGGCCCCGCTTCTTCTTATATAAGTGCACCAGTTGTTAGATTTTGGGCCACTCTACATCCAGGATAATTTCATCTGCAAAGACCCTATTTCTCTTCTTTCTTTTTCTTTTTGGAGACAGGGTCTTGCTCTGTCGCCCAGGCTGGAGTGCAGTGGTGCAATCATAGCTCACTGCAGCCTCAAACTCCCAGGCTCAAGCAAACCTCCCACCTTAGCCTCCCGAGTAGCTGGGACTACAGGTGCGAGCCACCATGCCCAGCTAATTTTTGTAGTTTTTGGAGAGACAGGGTTTCACCGTGTTGTCCAGGCTGGCAAAGATGCTATCTCTAAATACAGTGCCATTCTGAGATTTTGGATGGACGTGAATTTGATGGGGCAGACGAGCGTGCTTCTCCCTCCCTTCCTTCCTTCCTTCCTTCTTTCTTTTTTTGACGGAGTCTCGCTCCATTGCCCAGGCTGGAGTGCAGTGGCATGATCTCAGCTCACTGCAACCTCCGCCTCCGAGGTTCAACCAATTCTCCTGCCTCAGCCTCCTGAGTAGCTGGGATTACAGGCACATGC
Organism: Gorilla gorilla gorilla; assembly: GCF_029281585.2. Taxonomy (NCBI): domain Eukaryota; kingdom Metazoa; phylum Chordata; class Mammalia; order Primates; family Hominidae; genus Gorilla; species Gorilla gorilla. Next base: position 11,266,228 of record NC_073244.2, on the reverse strand, counting down.
CACCATGCCCAGCTAATTTTTGTATTTTTAGTAGAGACGGGGTTTCGCCATGTTGGCCAGGCTGGTCTCGAACTCCTGACCTCATGATCCGCCCACCTCGGCTTCCTAAAGTGCTGGGATTACAGGCTGAGCCACCATGCCTGGCCTAGGAGTGTGCTTTTCAACCCACTACATCATGTAACATAATACAGTCTAAGGATTCTGTTCTAAGAATTAGGATGTGGACATCTTTGGGTGGCATTGTTCTGTCTGCTGCACCACCCTGTCCATCTGATTTTGTCCCTCCCCTGCTCAAAGCCCTGCCATGACTTGCTATTTCCTTAGATCAAGACTAAAACTCTAGGGCTCTGGCAGGGTGCCATGGTTCACACCTGTAATCCCTGCACTTCAGGAGGCTGAGGCAGGAGAATTGCTTGAGGCCAGGAGTTCAAGACCAGCCTGGGCAACATAGTGAGATCCGATCTCTGCAAAAAATTAAAAAAAAATTAGCTGGGTGAGATGGCATGTGCCTGAGGTCTCAGCTACTCAGGAGGCTGAGGTGGGAAGATCGCTTGAGGCCAGGAGATCGAGACCAGCCTGGGCAACATAGCAAGACCCCATTTCTACAAAATAATAATAATAGAAATAATAGTGAAAACTCTCACTGTTGTCTTCAGTGTTCTGGGGGGGTCCAGAACCCACAATCAGGTCCTTCTCTCCCCTGCTCTCCTCCCAGCTCACTCCAGCCACACTGTCTGTCTGGCATTCTTCAAATAGGCCAAGCTTTTTAGAAGCAACCCAGCCTGGAATGCCCTTTCTTGCCCTAGAGTGTCTCAAGGCTGCTCCTCACTCAACTGGAACTCCAAGGTCACCTCTTTAGAGTAGCCGTCCCAGACTACCTGGGCTAAAGTGGCCCACCCTCCTCCACCTTCACTCTGTGGACATCTGAATCCGGTTCCGTCCCTGCTCTGCCTACAGCCCTCCATGGCTTCCGCCTCCCTCAGAGTAAAAGCCCAAGTCCTCTCTGCAGCCCGCAAAGCCCTGCATGACTTGGCCCGTCCCCTCCCTCCCCTCCCCTTCCTCCCTCCCTCCGTGTCTCCCCTTCCTCACTCTGCTCCAGCCACATGGGCCTCCTCGCTATTCCTCCAACACGCCAGGCGCGGTTCTGCCATAGGGTCTTTGCAGGGGCTGTGCCCTCTGTTTCCAACACTCTTCTCCAGCCACCACACGGCTCCCTCCCTGCCTCTTTCAAGTATCTGCTGAGATGTCACCTGCTCAGTGAGGCCTCCCTGACACCTCACCCACCTTAGTTTCTAACTTTCACTCTCTTCCATGGAATCTCTGGCACCCCATGCCCCTTCTTGCTTTAATTTTCATAGGATTCATTACCCAGCAGACTGCATAACTTTTATTTTTGAGACAGAATCTTGCTCTGTCACCCAGGCTGGAGTGCAGTGGCACAATATCGGCTCACTGCAACATCTGCCTCCCGAGTTCAAGTGATTCTTCTCCCTCACCCTCCCGAGTAGCTGGGATTACAGGCGCGCACCACCACGCCCGGCTAAATTTTGTATTTTTAGTAGAGACGAGGTTTTGCCATGTTGGCCAGGCTGGTCTCGAACTCCTGACCTCAGGTGATCTGCCCACCTCGGCCTCCCAAAGTGCTGGGATTGCAGGTGTGAGCCACTAATAACTATTTATAATGTTAATGCTCAGGGCTCATCTTCCCCATGCCATGAGAGCCCAGGAGGGTAGGGGCCAGGTCTGTTTTGCTCACAGCTAAGTCTGCAGCCCCCAGTCCAGGGCCCACCAGCGGGAAGGAATCCTGCAGTGTTTCCATCCATCCTGGAGCCTCAGTTTCCACATCTGCCTAATGGGGTCATGTGCCACTTGTCCTTGGGGTCACTGAGTGTCTTCAGTCATCCGCCAAGTCTGCAGAAGCACCCAGCCAGCTGGGCTCGGGCACACAATAAGTGTTTGTCTCTCACCCCTCCAACCATCACTCAGACCTGGCATGGGAGGTGACAGCCCCGCAGATGCCACTGGCTCGGGCTGCACTGCTGGGGCCAAGACACTGTCACATTTGGTAAATTGCAGGCAGGCGGCTTCTGCGGCTGCAGTACCAAGGACAGGCAGGGACGTGACTGGGAATATCTGGAGTTCAAGAGACCCAGGACTGAGCTGGGAAGTAGAGGCCTGAGAGTCAACTCTGCCCCTCTCTGGGCCTCAGTTTCCTCACTGACAAACAGAAGAGGTCTCAAGATCACTGAGGCATCTCGGAATTCCTTTGGCCACATCCTGGTATGAGTCCCTCACTAAGCCCTTTCATGGCTTTGAGCCTCCATATATAAAATGCAAGGATGAAAAAATAAGAAATAAGATCTGAGCACAGGAGGTGACCTTTCTTGAGCTCAGGGCCCAATGCTTAAACCCCAACCTGGCTGGGCATGGTGGCTCACGCCTGTAATCCCAGCACTTTGGGAGGCCAAGGCAGTGGATCACCTGAGGTCAGGAGTTGAAGACCAGCCTGGACAACATGGCAAAACCCTGTCTCTACTAAAAATACAAAAATTAGCTGGGCATGGTAGCACATGCCTGTAATCCCAACCACTCGGGAGGCTGAGGCAGGAGAATTGTTTGAACCCAGGAGGTGGAGGTTGCAGTGAGTCGATATCATGCCACTGCACTCCAGCCTGGGCGACAAGAGCAAAACTCCGTGTCAAAAACAAACAAAAAACTCTCATGATAGCTAATTGATTGAACCCCTACTGTATACCTGGCCCTACACTGAGAACTTTCTAAGGAATTTAGATCTGCTTTAGGCCTCACAGCAACCCCACGACATAGGATACTATTAATATTATTACCCCCATTTTGCAGATGAGAAAATTGAGGCCCAGAGAGGTTAAAAACATTCATCCAAGGTCACACAACATAGTCAAGAAGTTTCAGAGGCTGAATGGGACCTGGTCTCTCTGGTCCTAAGACTGGTCTGCAAACCCCCACACTGTCAAATGAATAGATGAGTGTCTGTTCATCTTTTGGGAAAGGAGAGGGTGCTGGCCACTTTCCCTAATGACACAGGGATCTCCAGGTTTACCCCAAGAGCCGGGTCATGGTCCCAGACCCCCTATCACTGATAACTTCCTCCCTACACAGCCAACCGCCTTGCAAAGATGCCCCCGTGGACACTGACTCCTTCCTCTCACTGGGGCGAAAGCTCCCTTCCTCCCCAAGATCTGCTCAGGCAGGTGAAAGAGACAAGGAGGGAGAGGAGGCATCTCCCCATGTGTCCACCTGCAGCATCTTTCAAAGAAATGCAAAATCCAGAGGAATGAGAGAGCCAGCCGCAGGCTGTGTGTGAGCGTGTGCAGGCGTGTGTGAGCGTGCGCATGGATCTATGAAAGATTTAGGCGGCGCCTGGTGTGTTATGGCCATAATTAATCTTGTGCCTTGTTGGCAGAGTGAACAACGTTCAGAAATTACTTTTTGTGGCCTGGGCGAGGCGAAGGCTGACGGGGCCCAGACTCCTTTTCCCAGGGATCGGGGTAGTGGGGTATAGATGTGGGGGAGGGTGATTCGAGAAGTGGGAGCTGCCTGGGTGCAGTGGCTCACACCTGTAATCCCAGCACTTTGGGAGCCCAAGGCAGGCAGATCACTTGAGGTCAGGAGTTCAAGACCACCTTGGCCAACATGGTGAAACCCTGTCCCTACTAAAAATACAAAAAATTGGCTGGGCGTGGTGGTGTGCACCTATAATCCTAGCTACTCGGGAGGCTGAGGCAAGAGAATCGCTTGAACCTGGGAGGCAGAGGTTGCAGTGAGCCAAGATCACACCACTGCACTCCAGCATGGGTGACAGAGCAAGACTCCGTCTCAAAAAAAAAAAAAAAAAAGCCGGGCGTGGAAGTGTGCGCCTGTAATCCCCGCTACTCGGGAGGCTGAGGCGGGAGAATTGCTTGAACCTGGGAGGCAGAGGTTGCCATGAGCCAAGATCGCGCCGCTGCACTCCAGCCTGGGTGACAGAGTGAGACTCTGTCTCAATTAAAAAAAAAAAAAAAAAAAAAGGAAGGGGGAGCTTCTCCTAAGTTCTCCTCCACCCCACACTGGTCCCTGTCTCCATTAAGGTCATGAAGTCCCCAATCCAGTGGGTACCCCATGCATAATGGGTGCCAGGCTAGGTATTTTTGGAGGAAGAGCTTGTTTCATTGTGTGTTTGTAGTTTTACTGAGGTATCACTGGCACTTGATAAACTGCAAATAGTTAAAGTGAGGTTTTCTTTTAATTTTTTTTTTGAGACAGGGTGTTAGTCTGTTGTCCAGGCTGGAGTGCTGTGGCGCGATCACGGCTCGCTGCAGCCTAGACTTCCTGGGCTTAAGTGATCCTCGTACCTCAGCCTCTTGAGTAGCTAGGCCCACAGGTGCACATCACCATGCCTGGCTAATTAAATTTTTGTGTTTTTCGTAGCGATAGTGTTTTTTGTTGCGTTGCCCAGGCTGGTGTGGAACTTCTGACCTCAAGTGATCCTCTCACCTCAGCCTCCCAAAGTGCTGGGATTACAGGCGTGGCCTCTAAACATTTTTTTGTTTTTTTTTTTTGAGATGGAGGCTCCCTCTTGTCACCCAGGCTGGAGTGCAGTGGCACGATCTCGGCTCACTGCAACCTCTGCCTCCCAGGTTCAAGCGATTCTCCAGCCTCAGCCTCCCGAGTAGCTGGGATTACAGGTGCCCGCCACCATGCCTGACTAATTTTTGTACTTTTAGTAGAGATGGGATTTCGCCATATTGGCTAGGTTGGTCTCGAACTCCCGACCTCTGGTGATCCGCCCGCCTCAGCCTCCCAAAGTGCTGAGATTACAGGTGTGAGCCACCGTGCCCGGCAGCCTCTAAACTTTTTAACAACATCTCTGCTTACAGATGAGGAAAATGAGGCACAGGACGGTTGTGGCCAGGCAGCCAGGAGTCATTTGCGGGGAGTGGATTATCTAGACACATATATCCATAAAGCCATCAGCATAATGGAAACAGTGAACACGTCTATCACCAACAAAATGAACACATTACTCCCTTTGTAACCCCTCCCCCTCCTTCCCCTCCTTCCTCTCCCCAACCCTTTCCAGGCACCCACTGGTCTGCTTAGGGTTCCTATAAATGAGTCTGCATTTTCTGGATGTCACCAGTGCGTACTCTTTTTATGTCTGACTTTTATTCCTCAGCATTACTGATTTCCGGGCTCAGCCCTGCTGTTGGGTCAATCAGTGCGCTGTTCCTTTTTATGGCCAAAGAGAATCCTGTGGTCTGAATGGACCACTGTTTGCTTATCTATTTACCTGTGGATAACCATTTGGATTGTTTCCAGTTTGGGGCTGGTATGCGTAAAGCTGCTCTGAACAAGTCTGTACGAGTCTTGGTGTGGATGTAGGCATCATTTCTCTTGGGTAAATAAATACCTAGGAGAGGTATGGCTGGGTCATAGGGGAAGTGTGTGTTTGACTTTTTCAGCAGTTAGGAGCTGTGCGCTTTAAACACAATGACAGGCCGGGTGCGGTGGTCCAGGCCTGTAATCCCAGCACTCCGGGAGGTGGAGGTGGGCGGATCACCTGAGGTCAGGAGTTTGAGACCAGCCTGGCCAACGTGGTGAAACCCCACCTCTACTAAAAATACAAAAATTCTCCGGGTGTAGTGGCGGACACCTGTAATCCCAGCTACTCTGGAGGCTGAGGCAGGAGAATCGCTTGAACTTGGGAGGTGGAGGTTGCAGTAAGCCAAGATGGTGTCACTGCACTCCAGCCTGGGCAACAGAGCGAGACTCCATCTCAATCAATGAATAAATAAATAATAAACACAATGACAGCACATCTGGAGGGCTGGGGTGGGCTATCTTGTTTTATGCTTTAGACAGCTCAGTGACTATGGGCATTTCACTTTTCAGAAGGGGAAACTGAGGACAGATCATGTGGCTGATGAGCAGGGACTTGAACCCAGGACTGTCCAAGTCCAGAGAGGTAAACACACTCACCCAAGGTCACACAGTCAAGAAGTTTCAGAGGCTGAACTGGACCCGGGTCTCTGTGATCCCAAGACTGGGCTGTAAACCCTCACACTATCAAATGAACAGCTGAGTGTCTGTTCATCTTTTGAGAAAGGAGAGGGTGCTGGCCACTTTGTCTAATGATATGGGGGTCTCCAGGATTCTCCAAGAGCTGAGTCGTGGACTCAGACCCCCTATCACCGACAACTTCCCCCCTACACAGCCAGCCGCCTTGCGAAGGTGCAGCCGTGGACACCAACTCCTTCCTTCTGCTGGGGCAAAGGCTCCCCCCTTCCCCAGACCCCCTCAGGCAGGTGAGCACTGGGCTGGATGCATTTGTGGGCACCTGGACACCTTCGGCTTCTCTCTCTGTCTTTTTTTTTTTTGAGACAGAGTCTCGTTCTGTCACCTAGGCTGGAGTGCAGTGGCACCATCTCAGCTCTCTGCAAACTCTGCCTCCCGGGTTCAAGCGATTCTCCTGCCTCGGCCTCTCAAATAGCTGGGATTACAGGCGTGTACCACCACGCCCGACTGATTTTCGTATTTTTAGTAGAGACAGTTTCACTGTGTTGGCTAGGCTGGTCTCGAACTCCCAATCTCAGGTGATCCGCCCACCTAGGCCTCCCAAAGTGCTGGAATTACAGATGTGAGCCACCACACGCGGCCCTTAGATATGTTTAGAGACACAGTACTTACCATTGTGTTACAGTTGCCTGCGGTGTTCAATGCAGTCTCATGCTCTGCAGGTTTATAGCTTGAGAGCACTAGGCTCTCAAGCATACCATATGGCGTAGGTGTGCAGAAGACTCTACCATCTAGGAGTGTGTAAGCACGTTCTGTGGTGTTCACACGACAAAATCACCTGATCACCCATTTCTCAGAGAGTATCCCCATCATTAAGCGATGGATGCTGCGTTTACTTTCTGGTTTTTTTTTTTTTTTTTGAGATGGAGTCTTGCTCTGTTGCCCAGGCTGGAGTGCAGTGGCGCTATCTCGGCTCACTGCAAGCTCCGCCTCCCGGGTTCAAGCCGTTCTCCTGCCTCAGCCTCCCAAGTAGCTGGGACTACAGGTGCCCGCCACCACGCCCAGCTAATTTTTTGTATTTTTAGTAGAGACGGGGTTTCACTGTGTTAGCCATGCTAGTCTCAATCTCCTGACCTCCTGGTCCACCCGCCTCGGCCTCCCAAAGTGCTGAGATTACAGGAGTGAGCCACCGCGCCTGGCCTGTTTTTTTTTTTTTTTTTTTTTTGAGAAAGGGTCTCGCTTGGTTGCCCAGGCTGAAGTGCAGTGGCACAATCGTAGCTCACTGCAGCCTTGAACTCCTGGGCTCAAGCAATCCTCCCACCTCAGCCTTGTGTGGTTCTAGTAGCTGGGACCACAGGCATGTGCCACCATGCCCAGCTAGGTGTTGTTTTTTTTTTTTTTTTTTTGAGACACTGTCTTGCTCTGTTCCCAGGCTGGAGTACAGTGGTGCCATCTTGGCTCACTGCAACCTCTGCCTCCGGGGTTCAAACGATTCTCCTGACTCAGCCTTCTGAGTAGCTGGCACTACAGGCATGTGCCACCACGCCTGGCTACTTTTTGTATTTTTAGTAGAGATGGGGTTTTGCCATGTTGGTCAGGCTGGTGTTGAACTCCTAACCTCAGGTGACCCACCTGTCTTGGCCTCCCAAAGTGCTGGGATTACAGGCATGAGCCACCGCGCCCGGCCTGCCCAGCTAATTTTAAATTTTTTTGTAGAGATGAGATCTTGCTATGTTGCCCAGGCTGTTTTGAACTCCTGAGCTCAAGTGATCCTCCTGCCTCGGCCTCCCAAAGTGTTGGGATTACAGGCATGCGTCACTGTGCCCAGTCTTGTTTGTTTGTTTGTTTTGAAACAGGGTCTCGCTCTGTCACCTGGGCTGGAGTGCAGTGGCATGATCACAGCTCACTGCAGCCTCAAACTCCTGGGCTCAAGGTGTCCTCCCAGCTCAGCCTCCCAAGTAGCTGGGACTACAGGTGTGTGCTGCCAGAACTGGCTAAATTTTTAATTCTTTTTAGAGACAGGGTCTCACTGTGTTGCCCAGGCTGGTCTTGAACTCCCGGGCTCAGGCAATCCTCCCGCCTCAGTTCCCAAAGTGCTAGGATTACAGGCGTGAGCCACCGCACCCAGCCTGTATTTGCTTTTTAGACACTCTTTACATATTTCCACAGTGTTGACTGTCTGCCTGGCACGGTCATAAGCACACACTTTACATGTCTTAATGTCTCTAAACTTCTTAACACCATCTCCATTCACAGATGGGAAAACTGAGGCACAGGCATTTCTGGCCACTCAGCCAGGAAGCATCTGAGGAGGGTGGGGACGGGCTTACCACCTGCCACTCCCGCAGCAGCAGCCTGGCCCACTCATGGTGCTCATAGCCCCCTGCGCAGGTTCTGGCTCAAGCACGGCGGTTCAACAGCCCCAGTTTTCACAAACGAGGCACCAGAAATCCCAGGAGGGGGAAGGACACTCGCCTGGCACTGGGGTCTCAGGACTGCCAGCCCCCTGTTCCCTACTATCTCCAGAGCTGCAACCAGGGCCCCCCCAAAACTGAGCCCTGCAGCCTGGGAGTGGCCTCAGCGGGTGCTGGCTCAGACAGCAAACAGATGCTCGCTATTTTAAACCCACTGTTAACTCATTAAGACAGCTGTTTCCCATCCCCAAAGTCGGCGGAATTAGAATTAAATTCATTCCAGAATTAAACACACACATACACACACGCACACCCCACCACCATTTGGAGGCAAAACTTGTTAGCATTTAGGCAAGCTGTGCCTCTGAGCCTGGGGACGGGGCTCGGCTTCCGCCTGACAAGTTACATCACAGCCCAGCGGTTGCCAGCTGGGCCTGTGGCCAAAATACCCCGTGGGCCCAGATTCTCATGTCTGCCCAGATCTCCACCATCAGAGTCCAGCTGCCAACTGCACGTCCTCCTGGAGTTCCCTCTGACCCCTCAGACCCAGCAAGGCCCAGAAGCAGCTCAGTATCTGCCCCAAATCTGCTTCTCCTCTTGGGTGACCATCTCCACCTGTCACTCACATCAGAGTCCAGGTTTCCCCTTCTCTTTCTCCTCTCCCCTTACCCCTCACGTCTGAATGGGCAGGACTTTCTGTTGATGCTTCTTCCAAATGGCTTTGCCCCACCCCTACTACGACTGCACTGGTCTGAGCTTTTATCACCTCCAGCCTGGACACCTGCCCCAGCCACTTTTCCGGGTTTCTAACTTCCACCCTCACTCCCAACTAGCTGTTTTCTCTTAAGAGAGAGATCTTCTTAGAGCCAAAATAGGATTGTATCACTCTCTTGATCAACATTGTCTAGCACAGGGCTGTTTATTAGTACTTTCTGGGATGCGTGGAATGTTCTAGACCCACGCCAGCCAACACAGCCACCCCCATGCAGCTATAGGGTGCTTGCAATGTGGCCAGTGTGAATGAGGACCTGCATTTTAAATTTTATTTCATTTGAATGACTTTAAATATTCACATGTAGCCGGCAGCTCCCGTATTGGTCAGTGAAGCTCTGTGGACTCTGGACATGACGCCATTGGCCTCCTGCTCAGATCCCTGGGGTCCTCCCTGTTTCCTGGAAGTGCAGGCTGGGATTCCAACTCTGTCTGTCTGTCCAAGCCTGCTCTGACATTGCCCTTGGCGGGCTGGAAGTATCACAGAATTCACACTACTCCTCCCAGCAACCCCCAACCGATGGTGCACTGGCTTTTGCATAAATCCCTTGTCCTTGGGGTGGGGCAATTCTTTTTTTTGTTTGTTTGTTTTTGCTTTTGTTTTTTTGAGACGGAGTCTCACTCTGTCGCCCAGGCTAGAGTGCAGTGGTGCTATCTCGGCCCACTGCAACCTCTGCCTCCCAGCTTCAAGCGATTCTCCTGCTTCAGCCTCCTGAGTAGCTGGGATTACAGGCACCCGCCACCACTCGTGGCTAATTTTTGTATTTTTAGTAGAGATGGAGTTTTACCATGTTTGCCAGGCTGGTTTCGAACTCCTGACCTCAAGGGATCTGCCTTCCCTGGCCTCCCAAAGTGCTGGAATTACAGGTGTGAGCCACCGCACCTGGCCAGGTGGGGCAATTCTGAGTTTCACAGTCAACACAGGCTCCCCAAGGTCCCCAGTGGGTCTGAACTCCACCTGCCCCTGGCTCACAAAAGCACCCCTGTTTGCTGCTTCTCTTCCCTCTTGGACCTTCCCACACGCTTCCTAGGGCTTCCTGGGATTATCTCCCACATACACCACTTTTCCTGAAATCCTTGTCTGGGGGGCTGCTTTGGGGGAACTCAAATAGAACAGGCTCTGAATTGCACAGGCAAGAAAATGCAAACTGTTCATCGTGGCTGACAAGGCCCTTCATCATCAGCCCCATTACCTCTTCACTCCTGCCGTCCACACCAGCCACACTCTCTTCTCCTCTTCTGACACACCAACCCCTCCTGCCACGGGACATGTGCTCATGTTGTTTCCACCCCCTGCAACTCCGATCTTCTCCCATCCTGTCTCCTTACTCTCCATGCTTCAGTTTAAATTCCTCCTACTCACACAGGACGTTCCCAACCACACTGTCTGCCGGCCACTGACTCCTTCTCTCTCTCCTTTTGTTAGAGATAGGGTCTCGCTCTGTTGCCCAGGCTAGAGTGCAGTGGTGTAATCATAGCTCACTGCAGGCTGCAACTTCTGGCTTCAAGTGATCCTCCGGCCTCAGCCTCCCGAGTAGCTGGGTCTACAAGCATGAACCACCACACCCAGCTAATTTTATTTAATTAATTAATTAATTAATTTTTTGTTGAGACAGAGTCTCGCTCTGTCACCCGGGCTGGAGTGCAGTGGTGCAATCTCAGCTCACTGCAACCTCCGCCTCCCAGGTTCAAGCCATTCTCCTGCCTCAGCCTCCAGAGTAGCTGGGGCTACAGGTGCATGCCACCACGCCCGGCTAACTTTTTTGTGTTTTTTTAGTAGAGACAGAGTTTCACCATGTTAGCCAGGATGGTCTCGATCTCCTGAACTCGTGATCCACCCGCCTTGGCCTCCCAAAGTGCTGGGATTACAAGTGTGAGCCACCGCGCCCGGCCACACCCAGCTAATTTTAATTTTTTTTTGTAGAGATGGTGTCTCACTATGTTGCCCAGGCTGGTCTCCAACTCTTGGTCTCAAGCAATCCTCCTGCCTTGGCCTCTGAAAGTGCTAGGATTACAGGCATGAGCCACCATGCCCAGTCAACCTTGACTCTTTTGAAGAGCACTGGCCAGGTGTTTTACAGAAGGTCACTCAATTCAGGCTTTTCTAGTGTCTAATCATGATTAGATGGAGATTCTGCATTTCTGCCCAGATCCCACTGAGATGGTGCTGTGGTCCCCTCAGAACATCAGATCAGGAGGCACACACTGTCAATGTGTCTTGTTGCTGGGGGCATTAATTTTGATCCCTTGGCTAAGGTGGTACCAGCTAGATTTCCCCCCAGAAAGTTATCTTTATTCTTTTCCAGTGAATAAATATCATGAGAGAGTTACTTTGAGACTGGGCAAATATCCTCTTTCTCCCTCAACTTTCACCCAGTAATTCTAGCATTCTTCGATTGATCCTGCCTCTCACACGCTTTATCTTATCTCCTTCTTATTTCTCTCCTGGGACTCACCACTGTTTGAAACATTCTTGTTCAGTTGTTCAAACATAGTTCAATATTTGCTTCCTCCACTGGACAGAATTCGCGAAAGTGGGGGCTGGGTTTGTTGTGGTCAGTTTTTTGTCCCAGTGCCCAACACAGGCTCTGGCACGTAGAAGGTGCTTAGCAAATTTGTGATGAATAAACAAATGAGATGACACCAATCAACAAATCCCAGGTGCTCAGGAAGTATGATTGGGTGTCAGCTCAAGAATGAAGTGTTTCTAGGAGCAAAGATGCTATGAGATGCTACTTTAGAGGAATGCTCATCCATGGATGAATCCCTGGAGAAAACACCAGTGCTTCCATCTCCCAACAGCTCCCTTGGTCCTGCTGGAAGTCTGTATATGGAGCTGATACCACATGGATCTTGCTCTTTGAAATCTATGTCCAGGCTGGGCACAGTGGCTCATGCCTGCAATCCCAGCACTTTGGGAGGTCGAGGCAGGAGGATTGCTTGAGGCCAGGAGTTTGAGACCAGTCTGGGCAACATAGCAAGATCCCATCACTACAAGAAATAAATAAATTAGCCAGTCGTTGTGGCACACACTTGTAGTCCCAGCTACTTGGGAGGCTGAGGTGGGAGGATCACTTGAGCCCAGGAGGTCAAGGTTGCAGTGAGCTATGATTGTGTCATTGCACTCTGGCCTGGGCAACAGAACAAGACTCCGTCTAAAGAAGAAGAAGAGGAAGAGGAAGAAGAAGAAGAAGGAGGAGGAGGAGGAGAAGGAAAAGAAGAAAGGAAGTCTATGTCTAATAAAGCTACAGTAAACAAGACAAGGGTATTGGCATAAGGATTGATAAATAGATCCATGAAACAGAATAGAGAACACAGAAAAAGACACCCCCCCACACACACACACAACATATACACACATGGTCATTTGCTTTTAGATGATCCAATGACGAAAGGCAAGTATTTTCAACAAAAGCCTCTGGAACAACTGGCTACCTGTGTGGGGAAATAAAGAACCCTAACCCGTACCTCACACCATACACAAAAATCAATTCAAGATGCATCATAGACGAAACATGAAAGCTTGAATTACAAAAATTCTAGAGGAGAATAAAAACAATATTTTTGTGGCTTCGGGGTAGGCAAAGGTTTCTTTGGACACAGGGAGCAAGAATCCTAAAAGAAAACGAATTGGTCGATTTCACTATGGTAAAATTAAAAGCTGATCAGCAAAACACCCCAGTGAAGAAAATCTAAACCCAGCGCAGAGTGTGGGAGTAGTGGCAGTGGAGTGGTGTGCGAGGACAGGTCCCCAAGGCTGTGTGTCTGGTTTTTATTTTTGCTTTTTGGGGTTTTTTTTTTTGGTGGTGTTGTTTTTGAGATAGGTTCTCACTCTGTTGCTCAGGCTGGAGTGCAGTGGCACAATCTCAGCTCACTGCAGCCTCGAACTCCTGGGCTCAAGTGACCCTCCCATCTCAGCCTCCCAAGTAGCTGGTACTACAGGCATGCACCACCATACCTGGTTAATTTTTTTGTTTGTCTTTTTTGCTAGAGACAGGGTCTAGATATGTTGCCTAGGCTGGTCTCAAACTTCTGGGCTCAAGTGATCCTCTTGCCTCAGCCTCCCAAAGTGCTGGGATTACATGAGTGAGACACCATGCTGGGTCTCACTCAATTGGCCTGGCCGTGCCAATTATTTGTTGACTCATGAGCTACCCAGACAAGACTTAGGGAAATGCCAGCCCACCGGAGTCAGGTGACATGAATTTGAATCTTGTCTTTGGCCCCAACACACTGGGTGAGCATGCGCTGGGCCCGCCTCTCTCTGGGCTACATTTCTCTGCCTGTCCATGAAAAGGTACAGTGCAATAATGTCTGACCCCCACCAATGTGTTCCACCCATGGGTTTCTCTCTCTTCTTCCAACCCCTAGTCACCAGGAGCCCCAGGCAGAATGTGGGCTGCTGGACAAGGCAGTGTAGCGTGTGCCAACCCAAGACATATCATCCTGTACAGACAGATCTTCCTTCCCAGCAATGTTTTCTGTCTCTGAGAGTTTAACTATCCTGGCATAAAACCTGAGACCTTGGAGCAGGACGGGAGAAAAGACAAAAGAAGCAGTCTGATTTCGGAGAGCAAATGTGTTTAATTTGCAGCCAGACATCTGGCCTGGCAGGGGCCAAGCTGGGACACAGCCAGTAAGGCAGGAGGTTTGGGGAGCTGGGCGTGGGGAAGGGCGGATGCTGAGGCCTGGTGCAGCTTCTCCTTAGCTGTGGCACTTGGGCAGGGGTGGTCCCCTGTCTGTATGCCAGCTTCCTCCTGGGAGAAACGGGGAACATCACATCCGCCAAGCTCAAATGGTGATAGGAGGGCTCATGGGCAACCATGTGCAGAAAACGTATGTGGTCTCTGCCTTGAGTCACTGTCATTTGACAGCTGAGGAAGCTGAGATGCTGAGGGGGTGATATGGTCTGGATGGCTCTGTGTCCCCACTCAAATCTCATCTTGAATTGTAATCTGAATTGTAATCCCCACATGTTGGGCAAGGGACCTCGTAGGATGTGATTAGATCATGGGGGCATTTCCCCCATGCTGTTCTTGTGAGAGTGAGTGAGTTCTCATGAGATCAGCTGGTTTTATAAAGAGCTTCCTCCTCTTCACTTCTCTCTCCTGCCACCATGTGAAGAAGGACATGTTTACTTCCCCTTCTGCCATGATTATAAGTTTCCTGAGGCCTCCCCAGCCATGCAGAACTGTGAGTCAATTAAACCTCTTTCCTTTATAAATTACCCAGTCTCAGGTATTTCTTCATAGCAGTGTGAGAATGAACTAATACAGAGGAGAAGTAAGTGATGGGCACCTCGGCTCACTGCAACCTCCACCTCCTGGGTTGAAGTGATTATCTTGCCTTAGCCTCCTAGGTAGCTGGGATTACAGGCGTCCACCACCATGCCCAGCTAATTTTTGTATTTTTAGTAGAGATGAGGGTTTCACCATGTTGCCCAGGCTGGTCCTGGACTCCTGATGTCAAGTGTTCCAGCCACCTCGGCCTCCCAAAGTGCTGGGATTACAGACGTGCACCAGTGCCTCTCCAGAAGAGTCTTCTTTTTGATCCTTCTTGGACAAATCCCAGGGCTGGCTCTCATTGGCCCAGCTTGGATCACATGTCCCATCCTGAACCAATCACTGTGGCTTAGAGGGTGCAATCCTTTCATTGGCTAGGCCTGGGTCATGTGACTACCCAGAATCGGGAAGAAGGTCTCTTCTCCCCACTCCTTGCAGCCATGTGTACTCAGAATGGAAGACAGGTAGTTTCCCACAGCTGCACCATGCTGCTGGCCCCAAATACGTGTCTGCCATAGGTAGCTAGCACTGTTATCCTCATTTACAGAGGAGCAAGTCAAGACTCTGAGGGGGTAGTGGCATTCTCAGGGGGCTTCACAGTAAGTAGCAGGGCTGGGAATTTGAACCTAGGACTTTTTTTTTTTTTTTTTTTTGAGATTGTCTGTGTCACCCAAGCTAAGCTGGAATGCAGTGGTGTGATCATAGCTCACTGCAGCCTTGACCTCCTGGGCTCAGGTGATCCTCCTGCCTCAGCCTCCCAAGTGGCTGGGACTACAGTCAGGCACTACCAGGCCTGGCTAATTTTTTAAAATGTATTTGTAGAGATGGGATCTCGCTATGTTGCCCAGGCTGGTCTTGAACTCCTGGGCTCAGGAAATCTTCCTGCCGTGGCTTCCCAAAGTGCTAGGATTACAGGTGTGAGCCACCGTGCCTGGCCTAAACCCAGGACTCTTGACTCTCGTATTTGGGATCCTTTTTGTAGATGTGTGCAAGGGACTGAAGGAATGGTAATGTTGAGCTAGGCTGAGCGAGGCATGTGGAGGGCACTCTGGGCAGAGAAAACTGCCTGTGCAAAGGTGTGGAAGTGAGACCCAGTACTGTGGCAATCAAAGAGGTGGAGGAAGCACATTAAATTTTGTATTTGCCGGCTGGGCGCAGTGGCTCACACCTGTAATCCTCGCATTTTTGGAGGCCATGGCGGGAGGATCACTTGAGGTCAGGAGTTCGAGACCAGCCTAGTGAATATGGTGAAACCACGTCTCTACCAAAAACACAAAAATTAACCAGGTGTGGTGGTACATGCCTGTAATCCCAGCTACTTGGGAGGCTGAGGCAGAAGAATCACTTGAACCTGGGAGGTGGAGGTTGCAGTGAGCCAAGATCATGCCACTGTACTCCACCCTGGGCGACGAGGGTCAGTCTCAAAAAAAAAAAAAAAAAAATTGTATTTGCATGAAGTACCTCTTTAAAATCTCCCAGGAACAATATGAGGTACGTGCTGTTAGGATGTCCATTTTCCATATCCGTAAAGTAGAGATCAGAGAGAGAAATGGCCATGCCCATCATCTCAAAGAAAGCCAGAAACAGCAAAGCCAGCTTCAAATCCAGGTCTGGCAATTCCCCAAAGCTGGGCCTCCTTCCCTCCCACCCGTATGTTATGGGTTGAATTGCATCCTCTCAAAAAATATGTTGAAGTCCTGACCTCTGATATCTGGGAATGCGACCGTATTTGGAAATAGGATCTTCGCAGACGTAATCAAGTTAAGATGAGGTCATTAAGATGGACCCTAATCCGGTATGACTGGTGTCTTCATAAAAAGAGGAGGTAACAAGTTTGTGGCTGCATCATTCCAATCTCTACCTTCGTTGTCACGTGGCTGTCTTCCCTGTGTCTTTGTCTCTGTGTCTCTTCTTTTCTTTTCTTTTCTTTCCTTTGTTTTACTGAGACAGAGTCTCCCTCGTTCACCCAGGCTGGAGTGCAGTGGCGTAATCTTGGCTCACTGTAACTTCTGCCTCCCAGATTCAAGTGATTCTCTGCCTCAGCCTCCCAAGTAGCTGGGATTACAGGCACGCACTACCATGCCTAGCTAATGTTTGTATTTTTAGTAGAGATGGGGTGTTGCCATGTTGACCAGGCTGGTCTCGAACTCCTGACCTCAGGTGATCCACCCACCTCGGCCTCCCAAAGTGCTGGGATTACAGGCGTGAGCCACTGATCCCAGACCCTCCAGTGGTTTTAGTCAGCACCCCAGAACAAATCCGTTTCTTTTTTCTTTTTTTTTTTTGAGACGGAGTGTCTCTGTGTCCCCAGGCTGGAGTGCAGTGGCACGATCTCAGCTCGCTGCAACCTCCGCCTCCCAGGTTCAAGCGATTCTCCTGCCTCAGCCTCCCGAGTAGCTGGGGTTACAGGTGCACGCTACCACGCCTGGCTAATTTTTCGTATTTTTAATACAGATGGGGTTTCACCATGTTGGCCAGGATAATCCTGATCTCCTGACCTCGTGATCTGCCCACCTCGGCCTCCCAAAGTACTGGGATTACAGGCGTGAGCCACCACACCTGGCCCAAAATCTGTTTCTTACTAAGCTCTATGAGGGCCTGCACGACCTGCCCTATCCCCTTCCCACCCTCCTCCCTCTCCCCTCTGACTCACTCTGCTGCTGCCATATGGGCTTCTGGCTGTTCCTCCAACATGTCAGGTGCAGTCCTGTCGCAGGGCCTTTGCATGGGCTGTACACTCTGCCTGGAATATCCTTCCTGCACCAACGCCTCCTTCCCCCCCTTTCAGTCTCAGTTTGTGTTTTTTTTTGTTTTGTTTTTGTTTTTGTTGAGACAGGGTCTCACTCTGTCACCCAGGTTGGAGTGCAGTGGTGCAATCATAGCTCACTGCAGCTTTGAGCTCCTGGGCTCAAGTGATCCTCCCGTCTCAGCCTCCTGAGTAGCTGGGACTATAAGTGTGCACCACCATACCCCGCTAATTTTTGTATTTTTTGGAGAGATGGAATTTCACTATGTTGCCCAGGCTGGTCTCGAACTCCTAGACTCAAGCGATTTGCTCACCTCAGACTCCCAAAGTGCTGGGAGTGCAGGCGTGAGCCACTGTGCCCGGCCCTGAGTCTCAGTTCTAATGTTTCCTCCCTGACCTCCCTGACCACCCGCCAAGCTCTCTCTATCTCATGACCCCCTTGTGTTTTAGCCCCAGGATTTATCTCCTGCTGACATCTCCCTGCTCATTTATTTAATTATATACTTTGTATCTATCCCCCACCCTGGAATAGCAGTCCCTGGAGAGCAGGGACTTTCCCCTGTTTTGTTCACTGCTGTGTCTGTGTGCCTGGAACAGCGTCTGGCACAGAGTGGGCGCTCTCTGGAGGTTGCCTGGGCTTCAGTCGGAATCTTGCACGTGACTCTCACATTCACACTGTTCCAGGGAATGTCTCAGAGGCGACCTTGAGCCTTTTGCTCCTATGGCCTCACCTAGTAGCTATTTCTCGTTGGAGCATGGTCAAACAGCCCCCTCACTGCCCAGAAAACTCCCTTGCCTCCTTGCATTTTTTTTTTTTTTTTTTGAGACAGGGTCTCACTCTGTTGCCCGAGCTGAAGTGCAGTGGTGTGATCATAGCTCACCTCCCAGGCTCCAGCAATCCTCCCACCTCAGCCTCCCAAGTAGCTGGAACTACAGGCATGTATCACCACACTTGGCTAATGAATTTTTTTTTCTTTTTTGAGACGGAGCCTCACTGTCGCTAGGCTGGAGTGCAGTGGCGTGATCTCAACTCACTGCAACCTCCACCTCCTGGGTTCAAGCAATTCTCCTGCCTCAGCCTCCTGAGTAGCGAGCAGCTGGGACTACAGGCACGCCCCACCACGCCCAGCTCATTTTTGTAGTTTTTAGTAGAGACAGGGTTTCACCATATTGGCCAGGATGGTCTTGATCTCCTGACCTCATGATCCGCCCGCCTTGGCTTCTTAAAGTGCTGGGATTACAGGTGTGAGCCACTACGCCCGGCCTAAAAAAATTTTTTTGTAGAGGTGGGGTCTTGTTATGTTGCCCAGGCTGGTCTCAAACCTCTAACCTTGAGCAAACCTCCCACCTCGGCCTCCCATCCCATCACACCTGGGATCCCATGAGACATAAGAGGAAATGGAGTAAAAGGGGTTGGAGAACTCTATGGCACCTTTGCAACTTTTCTGGAAATCTAAACCAGTTCCAAAATAAAACGTTTATTTTAAAAGAAAAAATGTGAATGAAGAATAAGGCCATCCAGGATGAGCGACCCGTGTGCCCGGGACTGGAACCAAAGCACAGACGCCCCGTCTCAAAGCCACTCTGGCACCACGGTCACAGCCGCCCCAAAAAGGCCCCCCATCCCTCACCACCCCTGGCTCACCCACCCGCAGAAACGGGCATTGGCCTTAGGCTTGATGGGGATGGGTGTCCCCCAACCCCAGTCAGAGGCGGGTGACCCAACAGCAGCAAAGCTGAGAATCCGCTTTCAAACCCACTTTATTCTTTTCAGACCAGAAACATTCCTCATTGCACCCCTCTCCCTGCCCTAGATCTTTATTGACCAGGGGCCTCAGGAGGGGCTGAGGAGACAGTGGTAACCTCTGCCTCCAGGGACGTGGTGCTGCAGTGGCAGCGGGGACTGGCGCGGCCCAGCAGCTCCAGCCTCCGGGAGCGTAGCTGGGCTTGAATGGCCCAGATGCGGGGCCGGTGGCCCGGTAGGGAGGGGTCCTCGTCCCTGAAGCTGTCGGTGGTGGAGTCAAAGCTGTCTTCTGTGGCGGCCACCGACTGTTTGCACACGGGGCAGGAGCGCCGGGGGGCTTGGGAGAACCAGGGGTCAATGCATTTGCGGTGGTAGGTGTGGGAGCACGGCAGGATCTTGAGTTGGTCGCCCTCCTCGTACTCATCCAGGCAGATGGCACACAGGTCGTTGTGCCACGTGAAGGTGCGGACCTGGGCCTTCTTCTGGCAGGTAGACGTCTTCACCGGCCGTCTGTGGCTACAGCAGGCCTGGGCCCAGAGCCACAGGCGGTTCAGGACGAAGAAGGCTGATACGACCAGGGCCAGGGTACAGCCCAGCACCCAGGACACGGTCAGCACGGGGTGACAGTCCAGGCCGTGGCATGGTGGGTCGTCGGGCAGGAGCAGCACGTGGGCCGACTTGTCGCAGCCCGGGATGACCCGCAGGTCCTGCGAGGCGGCCTCGCTCACGAACACCGAGGGGATGGCGATCTGGCCCCTCAAGTCCTCGTAGACGTGGGTCATGCTCACGAGGTCGTCGGAGTGGACGTTGTGCAGGATGGCCGCCTCGAAGCCGGCGCACTGGGCGTTCAGCACCTTGAGGTCGAAGGTGCAGTTGTAGCGGCGGATCAGCGCGATGGCGCCCAGAGAGCGGTTGCCCAGTCGCGGGGCCTCGATGGGATGGCACGCGTTGGCTGGCTTGACCTCCATCAGGTAGCCCCGTATGCCCTCGGGGGCCAGGGGGACGCCGAACAGCGCCGGCAGATCCGCAAAGTCCACCGAGCTCGAGTTGTCTTCCAGCATGGCCCGTACCACCGCCTGCGCGGGCACCTGGAGCAGCAACAAGACCAGCAAGGCTTTGACTGCCACCAGGGCTCGGCCCGGCCGTGGCCACCCCATGGTCACCCGCTTCGCTGGCTGTGTGCTGCTAGGTCCCACTGGAGGCGGCAGGCATGAGGCCTTTGGGCATCTCCGGGGTCTCCCAGGGGGCCTGTGGCCAGGATGCGAGGGCAGTTGAGTTGGAATGACCGCGTGGCTCAGAGGCAGTGACGCGGCCACTGGGACCCTGCTGGCTCTAGGCATTAAGTACTCCGGACGGCAGAGCAGCACGCATCGTGTCTTTGAAGGCCGGTCTCAGGAGGTGCTGGCGCAGGTAGCCTTTCTGGCAGATGACATGGAGACCAGGAGTCGCCAGGGTTCTAGATGCCCCCAGCTTCTGTGACATCGCCCTGGTACATTCTGTCCCAGGAGCTGCCAGCTGCCTGGGCCTGTGGCCAATGGATCATTCCTAGGTCTGTGATTTGCCAGTACCCGGGCAAGCTTTGAGATAACTTCTTGAAGGCTCAGGGAATCTTTGGACCCAGGGAGGCCCAGGGATGCCTCAAAAGGGCTGCTGGCCCCCAGCAGTGCAGATTCAGCCCTCACTGTGCTAAGACTCTACCAGCATCAGCTTCTGGAGGTTTCTAGCAACACACTGTAGAAGGTTCAATGTTACCCTTGTCTGAGACTCCAAGAGTGACCCAGACTTGTTCAAGCCACGCCCCCCTACAATGAGATCAGTGCTTACAACCCAAATTCCTGACCCCCTGTCACCATCCCTCACTCTGCTCCAGCCACACAGATCTCCTTGCTGTTCCTCCAACACACCAGGCAGGATCCTGCCCCAGGGCCTTTGCATGGGCTGGGCCTCCTGCCTGGAAAGCCCTTTCTCTCCGTAGCTGGCTCTTTTATCCGGACTCAGGTCTGAGTCCATATATCCTCAGAGCCCACCTGGACTTGATTTGGAGGGAGAGTGAAGTGCCAGGGTCAGGGTGGGGCTGGTGGGGGTCAGTGGTCCCAAGTCCGCACCTCCAGGTTGGCCTCCAGGCTTGCACCAGCTTCATTCTCTCTCCCTATAGCATTGCCTCTCCAGCTGGGTCTCCAACTGTGCCCCCTGCCTGAGCTTCAGCCCTGGGCATCAGCCTCACCTCCTCCCCAGTCCCCATCCCCCAAATTTCACACCCTCAATCTGTCTGCAGCCCACTCAAGTCAGATTTCTGTCTCTGCCGTTCATAAGCTGTATGACATCAGCTAAATTCGTTAGCCTCTCTGGGCCTCAGCTTCCAGACCTGTAACATAGTCTTTCCCATGCTCTAAACTCTCCCATGGCTCCCCATTGCCCTCCAGATAAAGCCCACACTCTTCTCTGTGGCCTACATGCACCCCTGTGGTTGGGCGCCTGCCAATCTCTGAAGCCTGGATGATTTGCAATGTCCCAGAGGCATCTTGCTTTGTTCACCTCTAGAATTTTGCAAATGCTGTTCCCTCTGCCTGGAACAGAATTCTTGCTCCTCAACTTCACTTTGCCAGGCTGACTACTTAGTCTTTAGGTTTTCTGTGTTGGCCTAATACCTCTCAGAGCAGCCCTCAGCCAGTGACAGATGGGAAGTGGTAGATAAATGCCTCCACTCCCTCGTCCCTCTTATGGGACAAATTGAAGTATGTTCTACCATATCTCCTAGAGGCCCCCAGTCGAATGAGCTCCATAAGTCAATGAACCCAGTACTGTCTTGTCAATGAGCCTGCTACTGTCTCCTTCCCTTCCCCACCCACTTCTCTCCCCTCCCACAGCTTCTGAGATCACCTCCCACACAAATCTCTTATACCATGTAGTGGGTGGGCCCCAAATAGAGATGTTGAACCCCTAACCCCTGGTTCTGACCAACCCCTGTGAATGGACCTTATTTGGAAATAAGATCTTTGCAGATCTTTTCCTTCTAAGAAAGGGAGAAAAGGCCGGGCACAGTGGCTCATGTCCATAATCCTAGCACTTTAGGAGCCCGAGGCGGGCAGATCAGTTGAGGCCACGAGCACATGCTGCCATGCCCGGCTAATTTTTGTATCTTAATAGAAACGGGGGTTTTGCTAGGTTACCCAAGCTTGTCTCGAACTCCTGACCTCAAGTGATCTGCCAGTCTCAGCCTCCCAAAGTGCTGGGGTTACATTTGTGAGCCACCATGCCCAGCCCCTGGTGGCACTCCTGCCCCTGCTCTGTCTACTGCCACAGACGGAGGCCACACTATCTAGAGGCCACTGCCTTGGCCACTGTGGATGGCCCTTGCAGCCCAGTGCTACCAAGCAGAGGCAGGTTTTTCAGTCCAGCAGGCATGAGAGGAGGCAAGAGTGGAAAAACAGAAGCAGAGAGGGACAAATGTAGCGGTCAGGCTTGGGTTGGCTGTGGTAAGCAAGACCCAACCACAGCGGTGTAGGTGTACAGGGCTGATTTGCTTCTGAATGTGGAATGTGAGTAGTCAGTCCTGGGATGGCATGGAGATGCTGGGGTGTCTGCAGCCCAGACTCCTTCCATCCACCATATCCTCAGTAAGTGGCCTCCTCCTTGTGGGACAAGGCAGGTGCGTGAGCTCCAGCCATCACATCTGCCTCCCAGGCAATGAGGAGGAAAGAGTGAGGAAGAGCTCACCCTGTCCCTTTAAGGTCACTTCTTGGAAATCCCAGGCACCACTTCTGCTCACACTGCATTGGCCAGAAGTAGTCACGTGGCCATGCCTGGCAGAAAGCTTGCTGGGAAGTGTAGTCTTTATTCTGAATGACCAACTGTGCAGCTGAAAACCAGGGCTTCTATTACTATGGAGGACAAGACAACAGATGTTGGAGGCGTCCAACACCACCTGTCACTCGGACACACTTGAGTAACCTGGCCTTCAATGGCTGCCCAATACATATTTGTTGAATGAATGAATCCCCACACCTCCAGCTTAGGCCTCCTTCAGTGGTGAGTGAGCTCACTGTCCCTGGGGATGGAAATGAGCTTTTCCCGGGCCCTTCTGTGCACCAGACTTCAGACCATGTGGCTTCACTCCACCATTCAGCCACTGTGAGCCTCAGTTGCCCCTTCTGTAAAGAGGAGGCAGCATCAGCACCTGCACTGCGGGGTTCGCTGAGCATGGACGGTGCTAAGCATAGTGCCTACCACGTACGAAGTGCTCTGTTTGCATTTGTTGGTGGCCTAAGTGACCTGCCCACAGCCCAGTTATAATATTGGGTGATCACAGCCACTCGGGAGGCTGAAGCGGGAACATCGCTTGAGCCTGGGAGTTTGAGGCTGCAGTGAGCTCTGATCATGCCGCGGCACTCCAGCAGTGGGCCACAGAGCAAGACCCCACCTCTAAAAATAAAATAAATATTGAGTGATCAAACTGTGATGGGGAAAACTCAGGCACCGTGCCAACCCAAAGGGAGGCACCTGGCTTATTCTTTATTTTTTTTTTTGAGACGGAGTCTCGCTCTGTTGCCCAGGCTGGAGTGCAGTGGCGCCATCTCAGTTCCCTGCAAGCTCCGCCTCCCAGGTTCATGGCATTCTCCTGCCTCAGCCTCCCGAGTAGCTGGGACTACAGGCGCCCGCCACCACGCCCAGCTAATTTTTTGTATTTTTAGTAGAGACGGGGTTTCACCACATTAGCCAGGATGGTCTCGATCTCCTGACCTCGTGATCCGCCTGCCTTGGCCTCCCAAAGTGCTGGGATTACAGGCATGAGCCACCACGCCCGGCCGCACCTGGCTTATTCTAGAGAATCTAGAAGGCTTCCTGGAGGTGGTGTCTTCTAGAATGAGATCAGAATGAGCAGTGGATAGTGCTATGAACAGGAAACGCGATCCTGGCAGCTAGAACAGCACGGGCAAACGCCCTGCCTGAGTAGCCTGGTCTGGCATCCAGTAGATGCTTAATAAGTGAACATAGAACTCCTTGCCATCACTCAGGGCCTGCCCCCTCTGAAAAAGGGTCTCAGCTTCATCCCAGCTTCCTCAGTCCCCCAACAGCCAGGCCTGGGCCCTTCTCCAGACGCCTCCACGAAAGTAGAGTGGTGCCAAGGACTGGCAGCTTAACGAGGCCGGCCTGTGCCAGCCCCGCCAGCCCCCACCTTGGCTGCTGTTCTTCGTGAGAAGCTGCCGAGGCCCCCTCCTGCCCAGCCAGGTGGCGCCCCGTCTGTGTTTGTCTAAGGGGGAGTGTGGCCAAATGGGGAAACTGAGCCCCAGAGGAGGGGGGCACTCGGGGATGGCAGGAGCCACCAGCACTGCCACTGAGCAATGCAGCCTGCAGCGCGTGACCGTGCCTTGCAGGAAACTCCGCTGACCCCTGCATCCAGGGCCAGGTTCCTGTGGACACGCCATCTTCCAGAGGGGGGAAACTGAGTCTGTGACAGGGGACCAGACTCACTAGGACTACAAAGCCGCAAAGTGGCTGAGCTGGGATTCGAACCCTGGCCCCATGAATGCACTCACTGAGTATTTGGGGTTCCCCACTGGGTGCCTACATCTGCGCTGGGAAACACAGCAGACTCCAAGAGTTCTCCAGCCCCTGCCCAGCCCTCAAGGAGCCCCAGGCTTGGGTGAAAGATGGACCCAGACAGCCAGGGCTGAGGGAGCCCAGATAATGGGGTTCAGGGCAGGCTTCCTGGAGGAGGGGAGATTTCAAGTGGACTTGAAGGACAAGTAGGAACTTGGCAAGAAAAGGGGAAGTTGGGGGAAAAAGCACACCGGGCGATGCCTGGTTCACAGTCCGCGTGAAGGGACGGGCGGTGCAGTTGATTCTGAGCATTTTGGAGAATTGCAAAATAAGTCCTTAGGGCTAAGATGAGGGAGGGCTGGGATGTTTGAGGACTTAATTACCAAGTGAACTTAATTACCAGGAAAAGGCATTTGCTTGTATTGTCACTGATTTGTCTATTCTGCCATTCAGCAAGCATTCCCTGAGGCTGCACCCTGGCTGGGCGAGGCTAGGTAGGTTCCAGGGCATCTGCAAATGAGGACTGGGGCTTTTGCCCACAGGAGGACTCAGAGAGCTCAGGGCTGGTGCCTGCTGGATTAAACCTCCCCACATTCCTGCAAGAGAGTCATGTTAATTCCACCTTCCAGATGAGGAACAGAGAGGTGATATGATTTACCTGAAGCCACACAGCATATACCAGGGGCCAAGCCTGAATTCAAAACCAGGTTCACAGAGCCCTGTGTGCTTTGCTCTTTCACTCGACTGTCTCTTTTTTTTTTTTTTTTTTTGAGACAAGGTCTTGCTCTGTTGCCCAGGCTGGAGTGCAGTGGCGCAGTCTCGGCTCACCACAACCTCCACCTCCCGGGTTCAAGCGATTCTCCTACCTCAGCCTCCTAATCAGCTGGGATTACAGGCATGCACCACTATGCCTGGCTAATTTTTGTAGTGGGTTTTGTCATATTGCCCAGGCTGATCTCAAACTCCTGCCTCTTGATCCATATTTAATGAGCACCTGCTATCCGCTAGTGCTGTGCTGGGGACGCTGCTGTGACCAAGAGAGACCCCACTCTCAGGGAGTTTATTTTCTAATGAATTGCAGTTTTTTTGTTTTTGTTTTTGTTTTTTAGTGGAACAGGGTGATGGAATAGCAGGTTATGGAGGGGGGTGGTGAATTTAGTTAGGAGTGATCAGGGAGGGCCTCCCTGAGGAGGTGACATATGTGCAGAGACCTAAAAGATGGGAACGATTTGGCCAGGCGTGGTGGCTCACGCCTGTAATCCCAGCACTTTGGGAGGCCGAGGTGGGTGGATCACGAGGTCAGGAGTTCGAGACCTGCCTGGCTAATATGGTGAAACCCCATCTCTGCTAAAAATACAAAAAATTAGCCAGATATGGTGGCATGTACCTGTGGTCTCAGCTACTCGGGGGGCTGAGGCAGAAGAATCGCTTGAACCTGAGAGGTGGGTGGAGGTTGCAGTGAGCTGAGATTGCGCCATTGCACTCCAGCCTGGCGACAGAGCAAAACTCCAACTCAAAAAAAAAAAAAAATAGATTGGAAAGATTCAACCACAGAAGGACATGAAGGGAGATGTGGGGAACAGCATTCCACGCAGAGGGAACAGCAAATGCAGAGGTCCTCAGGCAGGAAACGTCAAAGAGGGCCGTGTAGCCAGAGGAGACTGCGTCTGGGAGCAGAGGAGAAGTGGTCATTAATGTTTAGTCTACAGGTCTACGAGTTTTGACAAATGAACAATCACGTAACCCCACCACTATCAAGATACAGAACAGTCCCATCTCCCTAAAATGTTTCCTTATGTCCCTTTGTCCTCTACCAGGAATGCTTCAGTGGACAAAACCTGTCTTGGCCAGGTATGGTGGCTCACGCCTGTAACCCCAGCACTTTGAGAGGCTGAGGTGGGAGGATCGCTTGAGTCCAGGAGTTTGAAACCAGCCCGGGCAACATGGTGAGACCCGTCTCTACAAAAACAAAACAAAACAAAAACAACAACAACAAAAAACCAGGCATGGTGGTGTGCACCTGTGGTCATAGCTACCTGAGAGGCTGAGGCAGGAGGACTGCTTGAGCCCAGAAGGTTGAGGCTGCAGTGAGCCACGATCACACCATTGCACTCCAGCCTGGGCAACAGAGCAAGACCCTGTCTCAACAAACAAAAAA
This sequence comes from Gorilla gorilla gorilla, assembly GCF_029281585.2. Lineage (NCBI taxonomy): Eukaryota > Metazoa > Chordata > Mammalia > Primates > Hominidae > Gorilla > Gorilla gorilla. The sequence continues at coordinate 11,239,539 of NC_073244.2, read as the reverse complement.
CAGGCTGGGCGCGGTGGCTCATGCCTGTACTCCCAGCACTCTGGGAGGTCAAGGCAGGTGGATCACCTGAGGTCAGGAGTTCAAGACCAGCCTGGCCAATATGGTGAAACCCCACTCTACTAAAAATACAAAAATTAGCTGGGCGTGGTGGCAGGTGCCTGTAATCCCAGCTACTCGGGAGGCTGAGGCAGGAGAATCGCTTGAACCCAGGAGACGGAGGTTGCAGTGAGCCGAGATCACGCCACTGCACTCAAGCCTGGGCAACAGAGCAAGACTCCGTCCCAACCAACTCCCACCTCCACCTCCCCCCGCCCCCCCCAACAAACACACACACACCCTAGTCTCTGCCCCTAGCCTTTTCCTGGAGGAGAAGACACACCCGGGGGTTCCCAGAGCAATTTCCAGAACATCATTATAAATGGCCGAGCATACAGCGGGCGGCCTTTTGTGTCTGGCGTCTTTCGCTCTGCAGAATGCATTTGAGTATCACCCACGTTGTTGCGTGTCTCGGGTGCTGTTTCCTTATGACTGCCGAATAGCACTCCGCTGCGTGGAGGTGACCCGCTTTGTTTATGCAAACACACCTGCTGGATCGCTTCCAGTTTGGGGAGATTAGGAATACAGCTGTTAGAAACTGCCATGTACGGGTTTTTGCACGGACGTGTGTTTCCATCTCTCTTGGGGGAGTTCCCTGGAGTGGGATTGCTGTGGGGGGTTTGGTGCATGTATGTCTAACTTCATAAGGAGTTAAGGGGTTGCACCGTTTTGCCTTCCCATAGGCAGCGTAGGAGAGCTTCGGATGCTCGCCATCCTCACCCGCTCTTGGTATTGTCAGCTGAAAGAATTTTAGCCATTTTAGCAAGTGTGAAGTGATATCTCACTGTAGTTTGGATTTGCATTTCTCCAGTGACTAATGGCATTGAGCATCTTTGCACGTGCTTTTTTTTTTTTTTTTGCCATCTGTGTGTCTTCTTTGGTGAAGTGGCAGTTCAAGCCTTTTGCCACAGGGAGCTGATTAATGCTTTTAAAGGCTTCGTTTGATGCGGAGAGTGACGGGTGGAGAGGTGTGGAGAGGGAGGAAGTGACGGTCTTGATCCAGGCAGGAGCCGATGGGTGGGCGTGGAGGGGTGAAAGTGGGCCAGTTCTGGAGGCAGAGCCCTCGGCTGAGATGTGGAGGGGCCAGAAACGAGGCACATCCGAATGACAGCTGAGAAAACCGAGCCCAGAGAGGGAAAGCGACTTGCCAAGGTTGCACAGCAGAGCAGTGGTAGAGCCAGGATTTGAACTTATTTCTGAGGACTCCCCGACCCCAGGACTGCCCTGACTGTGTGAGGATATCAGAGCTCTGAGGGGTCCCTCCTAGTGGCTTGGCTTGAAATGTTCAAGAACAGCAGTTCCATCTTTTTTTTTTTCTTTTTTGACACAGAGTCTTGCTCTGTCACCCAGGCTGGAGTGCAGTGGCGCCATCTCGGCTCACTACAACCTCCACCTCCCAGATTCAAGTGATTCTCCTGCCTCAGCCTCCCAAGTAGCTGGGATTACAGGCACCCGCCATCTTGCCCGGCTAATTTTTTGTGTATTTAGTAGAGACAGGGTTTCACCATCTTGGCCAGGCTGGTCTTGAACTCCTAACCTCAAGTGTTCCTCCTGCCTCGGCCTCCCAAAGTGCTGGAATTACAGGTGTGAGCCACTGCACCTGGCCTGGCCCATTTTTAAACGGCTCTGACTTTGAATTCCACTGGCCTCTACCTTGCAATGTATGGGTCATAGCTCTCGCTGTTTGTCCACACAAGCGCTGACTACCTACTTCTTCAGGTCTGTGCTGGGCACTCAGTCCCTGCCTGGGGCTTCCAGTCCAGTGGGGAAGTTGGAGTGTGACCAGGTGGGGGCAGGGTGATTAGGGCTGTGATGGAGGACACGCAGATCCTGCGGGCAACCAGAGAGGCACTTGCCCCAGCCTGGAGGGCCCGGGAAGGCTTCCCAGGGAGGAGGCTTCCACGTCAAGGCTCATAAGTAAAACCGAAGCCACTGGGCAGGGGTGGGAAGGGTGTTCCAGGTGGAAGGAACAGCATATGCAAGGGCCCAGAGTTGCAGAAGGCACAGGAGTTCTCAACCTTATTGAACACTTTGCGCCTTTGAATACACATACACAGTTCTCGTAATAACAGAGATCTCTTCAGTAGCCTGAAAATACTTGGGCTCAATTATTCTAGAAAGACAAATGACAGGCCGGGCATGGTGGCTCACGCCTGTAATCCTAGCACTTTGGGAGGCTGAGATGGGCAGACTGCCTGAGCTCAGGAGTACGAGATCAGCCTGGGCAACATGGTGAAACCCCGTCTCTACTAAAATACAAAAAATCAGCAGGGTGTGGCAGCAGGCGCCTGTAATCCCAGTTACTTAGGAGGCTGAGACATGAGACTTGCATGAACCCGGGAGGCGGAGGTTGCAGTGAGCTGAGATTGTGCCACTGCACTCCAGCCTGGGCAACAAAGTGAAGTTCTGTATCAAAAAAAAAAAAAAAAAAAAAAAAAAAAGACAAATAGCAATAGGTTCTGTTCTAATCAACCCCATTTTCCAGATGAGGAAACTGAACCCAGAGAGGTTAAGTGACTTGCCCCAGGGCAAACAGCAGGGATAAAGCTAAGATTCAATTTCAAAAGCCCATCTCTGTAAGTCAGGGGGTCGTGCCTGTAATCCCAAACTCGGCTTCGTAATCTCGGTTTTGGGACGCTGAGGTGGGAGAAACACTTGAACCCGGGAGTTTGAGACCAGCCTGGGCAACACAGAGAGACGCTCATCTCTACGAATAATTTAACAATTAGCTGGGTGTGGTGACATGCACCTGTAGTCCCAGCTACTTGGGAGGCTGAGGCCAGAGGATTGTTGCTTGAGCCCGGGGAGTTGAGGCTGTAGTGAGCTATGATTGCACCATTGCACTCCAGCCTGGGTGACAGAGCGAGACTCTGTCTTTATAAAAAAAAAAAAAAAAAAGCACCCACCTCCAGAGGCTGTTGCTATTTCTGTACCATCCCCATGAAGAATGGTCAGAATGAAGGAGCTCATTGTGGAACAGGGACAGAGTGATCTGTCCCTCTTAGGCCAAGACTGCTCAGTGTGTCCTTCACCCCGGCTCTGTCCCAGTTCCTTCTCCCAACCTCCTTTGGTAGGTGCCAACCCTCTCTAATATGGGCTAAGAATAGTGGGCTCTTCACCTCCTCTGTCCCACACCCTCTGCTCCTCGTGATACAACCAATGAGAGACAGATTCCCAGAAACTGTTACTGCCACTCCCAGAGGCCACTGGAGGAGGCTGGCTGCCAAAGATCTCAGCCCTGACAGTGTGAAGAAGGCCGTGATTCATCACCTGGTCCTCCCTCCTCCCTCCTCCTCTGTCCCCGCCTCTTCACCCTGTCTTCTTTCTAACCCACCCCTCACAGCCTCCCAGCCAGGCCCAGGAGGGGAGGACGTTTTTAGGAACAGATGGCTGCCTTCCTTGCCCAGCACTCTGCCAGTTAATTAATGCTGCCTGTAATTAAACTTCCCACAAATTAGCTGTCAGCTACGCTAAAGGGAACCGTCCCTCTCAAATGCCACCTTGACTTACTGAATTGTGAGCCTTGTCGACAAAATAATTAAAGTCAGGAGGAGGCAACCAAAATTTGGACCCCTTTTTTTTCTCCCCCTAATATCTCTATTGGTGTCCACAGCCAAATTCTTCCAGGCAGGACTTGGGAACACAAAGCTATTTTTTTTTTCCTGAGGGTTCATGACTAATCCCTTCCATTGTAGAAGGAATCTTTATTGAGCACCTACTATGTGCCAGGCATGGTGCTGGAGTCACTGCCTTCTTGAAACTCACATCCTTGACATAATGTTTTCCTTCCTTCCTTTCTTTTTTTTTTTTCTTTTTGATGGAGTCTCCGTCTGTTGCCCAGGCTGGAGCACAGTGGCATAAACTCAGCTCACTGCAACCCCTGCCTCCTGAGTTCAAGCAATTCTCCTGCCTCAGCCTCCTGAGTAGTTGGGATTACAGGCCCATGCCACCACGCCCGTCTAATTTTGTGTGTTTTTAGTAGAGACGGGGGTTTTGCCATGTTGGCCAGGCTGGTCTCGAACTCCTGGTCTCAAGTGATCCACCTGCCTCGGCCTCCCAAAGTGCTGGGATTACAGGCATGAGCCACCACACCTGGCCAACATGTTTTAGAAGGAAAAGAAGTAAACGAAGTTATTGCAGCTGGGGGAAGAGCATTTCAGCCCATGTAAAGGCTCTGAGGTAGGACTGCACTTGGTGTATTGGAGCAACAGCCGGGAGGCCCATGTGGCTGCAGCAGAGGGAGCAAGGGGGAGACAGGGAGGAGGGGAAGGCAGGGCAGGGACAGGGCAGGTCATGCAGGGCCTTGTGGGCTTCAGTGAGGACTTGGGCTTCGACCCAGAGGAAGATGGGAGCCATGGAGGGCTATAGGCAGAGGAGGGACGGGACCTGATTCAGGTTCTCACCTGCGCCCTCTGGCTGCTTCAGAGAGGACTGTGGGGATGGGGGTGGCAGGGGCCAGGGTGGAGGTGCCTGACCTGCTCCGGGAGGGCAGTGATGGGGCTGGACCAAGAGGGAGACACAGGAGCGGGGAGAAGTGGGTGGATCTGGGATAGACTCTGCAGGCAGAGGTGTTGGAATGGCTGATAGATTATATGGAGGGGACTGGGGGAGGGAAAGAACAGAGTTTCAAGCCTGGGAAGCAGAAGAAAGGGACAATTGATCCACAAAGATGTCAGATTTCCACAGAGCGAAGCCTTTTTCAAAGAGCAAATTCTTCAGCCTCAGATGAGCCAGCTGCCAAGGCCCAGGGAGTGTGGCTGTCTGGAGTGAGACCTCCCCGACCTGTCTCCCCTGCCCCCACCCCAGCATCAAGGATGAGGGTGAAGTTTGAGGGAGGGGATCCTGATGGCTGCAGGGTCAAGCCCCCAGCAAACCTCAGGGGAGACGAGATCAGTGATTGCCCCCTGGATACCCGCTGGCTGCAAAGACTCAATCGAGCCCTGGGGTCAGAGGAGGGCTCTGGGCTTCACCAGGTAGGTTAGAAAGCCAGTGTGGACATCTGTGTTCTTCCACCTACCAGGATAACTTGAAGCCCTGAGGGGCAGATGTCAGGCCCTCGAAGCACCTCAGGGCCTTTGCACAAGCTATACTTGCTGCCTGGGGCCCCTCCCCTCCCCTCCCCTCCCTTCCCCTCCCCTCCTGTCCCCTTCTCTCCTCTCCCTTCCCCTCCTTTTCCTTCTTTCTGATGGAGTCTCACTTTGTCACCCAGGCTGGAGTGCAGTGGCATGATCTCAGCTCACTACAACCTCTGCCTCCTGGGTTCAAGTGATCCTCCCTCCTCAGCCTCCTGAGTAGCTGAGATTACAGGTGCCTGCCACCACACCCAGCTAATTTTTGTATTTTTAGTAGAGACAGGGTTTCACCTTGTGGATCAGGCTGGTCTCAAACTCCTGACCTCATCGCTACCCCTTTCTTATCCTTCAGGTCTTTGCTCAGGCATCACTTCCTCCAGGAAGCCTCCCTGATGCCCCAGCCTGAGTCAGGTGCTCCCTCTGGGCCCCACCGTGCCTGTGACTCCCCCATCATGGCCCTGATGCTGTAAACACCCAGTGCTGTAAACATGACGCCCTGTGTCCTTCTTCCCTCGCTGGACTGTGAACCCGTAAGGGCCAGGTCTGTTCTAATCACCAGTGCTTAGAAGAATTTGGCTGGGCATGGTGGCTCATGCCTGTAATCTCAGCACTTCGGGAATCCGAAGAGGGCAGATCACTTGAGGCCAGAAGTTCAAGCCCAGCCTGGGCAACATGGTGAAACCCCGTCTCTACTAAAAAAAAAAATACAAAAGTTAGCTGGGCATGGTGGCACAAGTCTATAATTCTAGCTACTTGGGAGGCTGAGGGATGAGAATTGCTTCAGCCTGGGAGGTAGAGGTTGCAGTGAGCCGAGATTGCACCACTGCACTCCAGCCTGGGCAACAGAGTGACCCTGTCTCAAAAAAAAAAAAAAAAGAACTTATGCACACAGTAGGCCCGATAAATAATAATTGAGCTCACCTGAAAACCTCCGGCCAGATGCATTTCAGAACTCTAGAATGTTCCAGATTTTCGGATGCTGATAAGATGCACTCAGTATAGATTATTTAACACTCTCAGCAGGGCCCGGGGTAACTCATCCCCATCCCCATCAAACGCTGTCAAGGATGGGAATATCGGCTGGGCACGGTGGCTCACGCCTGTAATCCCAGCACTTTGGGAGGCCGAGGCGGGCAGATCACGAGGTCAGGAGATCGAGACCATCCTGGCTAACATGGTGAAACCCCGTCTCTACTAAAAATACAAAAAATTAGCCGGGTGCGGTAGTGGGCACCTGTAGTCCCAGCTACTCGGGAGGCTGAGGCAGGAGAGTGGTGTGAATCTGGGAGGTGGAGCTTGCAGTGAGCTGAGATCGTGCCACTGCACTCCAGCCTGGGCCACAGAGCCAGACTCTGTCTCAAAAAAAAAAAAAAGAAAAAGAAAAAAGAAAAGAAAAGAGAAAAGAAAAAAAGAATGGGAATATTCATAGTTAATGGCATAAATAAAAGGTATTAATATCCAAAGGTCAGGCCAGGCATGGTGGCTCACGCCTGTAATCCCCAGCACTTTGGGAGGCTGAGCGGGGTGGATCACTTGAGGTCAGAAGTTTGAAACCAGCCTGGCCAACAGATGGAGTTTCGCTCTGTCTCCCAGACAGAGTCTCTATTAAAAATACAAAAAAAATTAGCTGGATGTGGTGGCACATGCCTGTAATCCCAGCTACTCAGAGGGCTGAGGCAGGAGAATCGCTTGAACCCAGGAGGTGGAGGTTGCAGTGAGCCGAGACTGCGCCACTGTCCTCCAGCCTGGGCGACAGAGCGAGACTCGATCCCCAAAATAAATAAATAAATAAACAAATAAAATAACAACACATGTCCTGAGGGAGCTTCCTGGGGTGATAAAAATGTTGTACATCTGGAAGGAGGTAGTGGCTACACAGGTGTATACATTTGTCAAAGTTCATCGAACTGTATCCTTAAATTACACCTCCATAAAGCTGATCCAAAGGGAAGATACAAGAATGCCAAGAAAGGCCGGGCGCGGTGGCTCATGCCTGTAATCCCAGCACTTTGGGAGGCCAAGGCGGGTGGATCACGAAGTCAGGAGATCGAGACCATCCTGGTTAACACGGTGAAACCCCATCTGTACTAAAAAATACAAAAAATTAACCAGGCGTGGTGGCGGGTGCCTGTAGTCTCAGCTACTCGGGAGGCTGAGGCAGGAGAATGGTGTGAACCCGGGAGGCGGAGCTTGCAGTGAGCCGAGATCGTGCCACTGCACTCCAGCCTGGGCGACAGAGCAAGACTCCGTCTAAAAAAAGAAAAAAAAAAAAAAGAATGCCAAAAATACGCACTCAGGGTGCGCTCCTCCACTGCTGGAGGGAATGCAAAATGGTACAGCCACTCTAGGAAACGGTTTGGCAGTTCCTTAAAAAGTTAAACAGACACCTACCATACGACCCAGGCACCCACTGCTAGGTGTTTCCCCGAGAGAAACAGAAGCATATGTCCACCCGGAGACATGTGCGAGGATGTTCGTAGCAGCTTTCTTCGTGACAGCCAAACACAGGATACAAACCCAAATGCCTATCCGCTGGTGGCTCGGGGCTCGGTAAACAGACTGCGGTCCACCCAGGCACTGGAATACGTCTCCTCTCAACAATAAAAAGGGTTGGACTATGGAGACACGCACCAGCTCGGACGAATCTCCAATGCAACTATGCTGAGCGGAAGATGCCAGATTCAAAACATCAGTTTTAAAAATAGGCAAAGGAAACAGTGGTGATGGAGAGTAGGAAGATGCACCTGGGAGGAGAGGGGCAGTTCATGACAGGGGTCTGAGAGATCTTTTGGGTGCTAGAATGCTCTTCCCCAGGGCAGGGCTAGGGTGAGGTGGTGGAGGGATTCTCCTCAGGAGCAAACTTTAAGGGAGGACCAAAAAACTCAACAACAGCAACAAAAACTCAGCAATCAAGCTAAATAGCATCTGACTGCATCTTCTCTTCTCTTCTTCTCTTCTCTCTCTCTTCTCTTAATTCTCATCTCTTCAATTTTTGTCTCTTCAATTCTCTTTTCTTCAATTCTCTTCTCTCCTCTTTTCTTTTTGAGATGGAGTCTCGCTCTGTCACCCAGGCTGGAGTACAGTGGTGTGATCTCAGCTCACTGCAACCTTCACCTCCTGAGTTCAAGCAATTTTCCTGCCTCAGCCTCCTGAGTAGCTGGGATTACAGGCACACGCCACCATGCTCAGCTACTTTTTGCATTTTTAGTAGAGACGGGGTTTTGTCATATTGTTCTGGCTGGTCTCCAACTCCTGACCTCAGGTGATCCACTGCCTTGGCCTCCCAAAGTGCTGGGATTACAGGCCTGAGCCACTGTGCCCGGCCTTTTTCTTTTGTTTTTTTTTTCTTTTTTTTCTGCTTGCTTGCTTTCTTTTCTTTCTTTCTTTCTTTCTTTTTCTTTCTCTTTCCTTTCTTTTTTCTTTTTCTCTTTCTTTCTTTCCTTTTCTTTTGTTCTTTCTTTTTCTTTCTTCCTTTCTCTTCCTTCCTTCTCTTTCTTTCTTTCCTTTCATTCCTTTCTTCCTTTCTTTTTCCCTCCCTCCCTCCCTGCCTCCCTTCCTTCCCTCCTTCTCTCTCTCTCTCTTCTTTATTTTTTTAAATTAATTTATTTTTTGGTGGAGTCTTGCTCTGTCACCCAGGCTGGAGTGCAGTGGCACGATCTTGGCTAACCGCAACCTCGGCCTCCCGGGTTCAAGCAATTCTCCTGCCTCAGCTTCCCAAGTAGCTGGGATTACTGGTATGTGCCACCATGACTGGCTAATTTTTGTATTTTTAGTAGAGATGGAGTTTCACCATGTTGGCCAGGCTGGTTTCGAACTCCTGACCCCAAACGATCCACCTGCCTCGCTCTTTTTTTTTTTTTTTAAACAGATCGGGTCTTGTTCTATTGCCCAGGCTGGAGTGCAGTGGCACAACCACGGCTCACTGCAGCCTCCATCTCCTGGGCTCAAGTGATCCTCCCACCTCAGCTTCCTGAATAGCTGAGATCACAGGCATGCGACACCATGCCTGGCTAATTTATTTCATTTTTTGTAGAGATGGGGTCTTGCTATGTTGTTCAGGTTGGCCTCTAACTTGTGGGCTCAAGTGATCCTCCTGCCTCAGCCTCCCAAAATGATGGAATTATAGGCATGAGCCACTGTGCCCAGCTGACTGCGATATTTTTTTTAAAAAATCAAAATTAATGCAAATAAAATATCCAGATGGCCCATCAATGATAGACTGGATTAAGAAAATGTGGTACATAGACACACACCATGGAACACTATGCAGCCATAAAAAGGAACGAGATCACGTCCTTTGCATGGTCATGGATGGTGTTGGAGGCCATTATCCTCAGCAAACTAAGACAGGAACAAAAAACCAAACACTGCACATTCTCACTTAACAGTGGGAGCTGAATAATGATGAGAATACATGGATACAGGGAGGGGAACAACACACACTGGGGCCTGTTGGAAGAGGGAGGGAGGGAGAGCATTAGGAAGAATAGCTAATGGATGCTGGGTTTAATACCTAGCGGCAAACTACCATGGCAGATACTTACCTATGTTGCAAACCTGCACAACCTGCACATGTATCCCTGAACTTAAAAGTTGAAGAAAAGAAAAAAATCTGGGATGAGCTGGGCACGGTGGCTCACGCCTGTAATCCCAGCACTTTGGGAGGCTGAGGTGGGCAGATCACCTGAGGTCAGGAGTTCGAGACCAGCCTGGCCAACATGATGAAACACTGTCTCTACCAAAAATGCAAAAATTAGCCAGGTGTGGTGGTGGATGCCTGTAATCCCAGCTACTTGGGAAGCTGATGCAGGAGAATCGTTTGAACCCTGGAGGTGGAGGTTGCAGTGAGCTGAGCTCATGCCACTGCACTCCAGCTTGGGAGACAGAATAAGACCCTGTTAAAAAAAAAAAAAAATCCAGGATGAACACAACATCAATCTTGCTAACAAAGAGAGAATTCCAGCCAGGTGCAATGGCTCACGCCTGTAATCCCAGCATTTTTGGAGGCCAAGGCGGGCAGATCACGTGAGTTCAGGAGTTTGAGATTAGCCTGGCCAACATGGTGAAATCCTGTTTCTACTAAAAATACAAAAATTAGCCGGGCATGGTGGCGGGTGCCCATAATCCCAGCTATTCGGGAGTCTGAGGCAGGAGAATCGCTTAAGCCTGGGAGGTGGAGGTTACAGTGAACTGAGATCATGCCACTGTACTCCAGCCTGAACAACAGAATGAGACTCTGTATCAAAAACAAACAAACAAACAAACAAACAAAGAGAATTCCTTGTTCTGCTACAAGACTCACCTTACTCCCCTCCCACAAGTTGGGGGCCCTAAATCTTTATCTCCATCTGGCTGCTGGTGACAAGCACCCCTGTGTGTTTAGGTCAAAATTCACCTGGCTTGTACACTTGAGATTTCTGCGTTTGGGGTTTCCAAGTTTCACCTCAATAAGAAAGTTAAGAGAAAAGAAACGCAGCCGGGCACGTTTCTTTCTCACGTTTGTAATCCCAGCACTTTGGAGGGCCAAGGCGTGCAGATCACCTGAGGTTGGGAGTTTGAGACCAGCCTGACCAACACGGAGAAACCCCATCTCTACTAAAAATACAAAATTAGCCAGGCGTGGTGGTGCATGCCTGTAATCCCAGATACTCGGGAGGCTGAGGCAGGAGAATCATTTGAACCTGGGAGGCAGAGGTTGCGGTGAGCCGAGATCGTGCCATTGCACTCCAGCCTGGGCAACAAGAGCAAAACTCTGTCTAAAAAGAAAAAAAGAAAAGAAAAAACAAACGCAGGCAGACAAAACAACCTTACCAGTTTCAAGAACACACACAGGCTTTTTGTTTTAAAGCCCATTCTGAACTTTAGGAGGCCAAGGCAGGAGGATTGTTTGAAGCCGGGAGTTCGAGACCAGCCTGGGAAACATAGCGAGACCTTATTTCTATAAAAAATTTAAAAATTAGCCGGCCGTGGTGGCATTCACCTGTAGTCCCAGCTACTTGGGAAGCTGAGGTGGCAGGATCACCTGAGCCTAGAAGGTTGAGGCTGCAGTGAGCTGAGATCACACAACTGCACCCCAGCCTGGGTGACAGACCCTGTCAAAAAAAAAAAAAAAGCCAATTCCAGTGGTTATGGGGACAGAAGGGGGAGAAAAAAGAAGAAATATACAAAACAAGAGGCAGTGGACTGGGGAGGGGGTACTAAGGACATATTTGCTGAATGAATACGGCAGTGGATGAGGAGATATGGCCCCCAAAGTCTCCTGGAGGCCACAGTAAATAAACAAGGGAACAAGATCATTATGAGGGGCTGTCCCTGGCCAGGCGCGGTGGCTCATGCCTGTAATCCCAGCACTTTGGGAGGCCGAGGCGGGCAGATCACGAGGTCAGGAGATCGAGACCATCCTGGCTAACACGGTGAAACCCCGTCTCTAAAAAATACAAAAAATTAGCCGGGCGTGGTGGCAGGTGCCTGTAGTCCCAGCTATTCGGGAGGCTGAGGCAGGAGAATGGCGTGAACCCGGGAGGCGGAGCTTGCAGTGAGCTGAGATTGCTCCACTGCACTCCAGCCTGGGCGACAGAGCGAGACTCCGTCTCAAAAAAAAAAAAAAAAAAAAAAGAGGGGGCTGTCCCCTCCTGCCTCTGCCTACCCTCCTCAGCCTTCATCCGCAGCACCGACTAGGAGGGGGAAGACGTGGCTGGTGGCCTGCCTCTCTTCCCCATTATCCTGGGAGCCCCGTGGGGACAGGGACCCGGGGCTGATGTCGCCACCGCTGCATTCCCAGTGAATCTCGGGGCTGGCATACAGTAGGCGCTCCATACCTGCGCGAGTGTCTGGGATGGGCAGCTCGGGGGTCTTTGACTACTGGAGGCATGGGGGAGTCTTTTGTCCTTTTTGCTCCTATGGGAGGAACTGGGCGTCGCTGGGGGCAGGAGTCCCCCAAGTCCAGCCCCTGGACCCTACTGGGCCCGAAGAGGGGGAAGGGCAAGTGGGGGGTTTCACAGAGAGGGGGATGGGGGGAACGCAGGTGCCCAGGTGCCACCCTGGGAACACCCCGCCCGCGCCCCGCAGGGTCTCCACTGCTTGCAGGGGACAAGGGAATGGGCTCCAGGCTGGCCAATGGGGACGCAGAGGGGGCGCATTACCTCATCAAGCGGCGCGGCCATTGGCTGCGGGCGTCCAGTGGGCGGGAGCAGGGCGCGAGCTCCCGGGACCCGGGAGGGGGTTGCAGGGCCCAGACCCGGAGGATCCTGTGGGAGGGGGGAAGGGGAGGAGAGGGGAGGAGAAGCGAGGGGGGAGTGCAGGAAATGGGGAATTTGCAATATCTGCGGGGCTGTGAGGGGGTCTTTGGAAGAGTGTCGCCCCTACTCCCTGTCTCCCAACTCCACGCTGCCCCCTACTCCGTGTCGTCCCCCTCCCAGGAGGGTCCCCTCGCCTGGGCATCTTGGTGGGGGAGGGGGAGGGGTGGGAAGAGCAGAAGGGGAATGAGAAGGTCCCCTTCCCCCAGCGAAATTAGCAGCTCCCCTCCCAAGGGCTCTTTTATCACCCCTTCCCCCCCTTCCCTCCCCCTCCCCTCCCCGCACGCGCGCGCGCGCGCGCACACACACACATTGTCCCCCAGGCAGCATGGACAGACGCACCTACCCCACTCAGAACACACCTCCGTTTGTGGAGCTGCCCGAGACCGCAGCATTCCTCCCACAGAATTCCAGGGAGTGCACATGGTCCGCGGACATCCTCGAAGCACCCACAAGTGGTAGGGGGGAGGGCTCCATGTCTTTGAACCTCAGTTTCCCCTGTGTGAAATGGGGTAGATAAAAGCCTCTACATCCCAGGACTGCTGTGAAGATCCATTCAATCGAGGAACAAGCACAATCACTTGCCCATACGGGGTGCTGGGGATACGGCACCACCGAGTTGGGCCCAGGCTCCACGGTGAGGTCTGGTGGGGAAAAACAGATACAGCGGGTCATTTCAAAAGACCATACAAGCAAACTAAAAGAAAAATGACAAAAATAAAAACAATGGCATGAGGTGGAGAGTGAGTTGGATGTTACTTTAGACCAGCAATCAAGGAGGGCTTTCCTGAGGAGGTGATGTTTAAGGAGAATAAAAAGAAGCTGTGGGGAAAACTGGGAGAAGAGTTCCAGGTGGAGGGAACCAGCCCGTGCAAACGTCCCGAGGCAGCGCTAAGTCTGGCGGAACAGCGAGGAGGCCTGTGTGGCTGGAGCAGAGTGAGGAGGGGGAGAGAGGGGGGAGGGGAGCAGAGGGTGGGGAAGGGATGGGGCAGGTAGTGCAGGGCTAAAAAGCACTTCGTAAGGACTTGGGCTTTGACCCCAAGGGAGATGGAAGCCATGGAGGGCTGTGGGTAGAGGAGGGATGGACGCTGACTCACAGGAGGTTCATAGGAGCTCTCTGGCTGCTTGCTGTGGGGAGGAGAGACTGCGGGGTGGGAGCCAGGTACCAGGATGGAGGTGACCCTGCTCATCCAGATAAGCAGCGATGGTGCCAGATCAAGGCTGGAACCACAGGAGGAGTGAGGAGAGGACAAGACCAAGGTCTATTTGGAGCCAACAGATTTCATTCTAGAAGTATTGGGTTGTGGGGGAGGTGGATCGGTCGTTCCTGCACAGGACTGGACCCACAGTGGCAGGAGGGGTGAACAGTAGTGGGATAGTTGGGTGGTCTTTTCCTTCCCCCACTGCCTACTCCAGTCCTCCACATTCAAGGCCAAATGAATGAGTGAGTCACCTCCAGCTGAGAGTGGCTGGGAGAGGTATACACTAGGCACTGACTCAAACCTCCCACTCTGGCGCCTGTGCTCCTGAGTCATCCACACCCCCTGCTCCTCACTGTCTCAAAGCCAGAGGGCCAAGTGTACCCCCCCAGCGAGATTAGTAACACATCAAACCTCTCTCAGCACCTCGCCCTCCTGCCTGAGAACCCCAGTTCTGCAGTCCCAGCCTCAGCCCCACCTGATATTGAAATCCCCCAGGGTACCCCGGGTGGTTAGTGTGACCTTATTTTGCATGCCTTCAGGACCAGGAAGCTCTCTCTTTTTGAGTAAGTGAAATATCATGAGTGGCCCCCAATTTTTAAAAAATATTATCCTGGACTGTGTTCACCTGTTGTGAACCCTCCATGACTCCCTATCGCCCTCAGGACAAAGTCCCATCTCCTCAGCATGTCTTATAAGTGGTCTGGGCTCTGCTGACTTCCCCAGCTACACCCCCATCCCCATCCCTGCCCCACTTCCCACCCAGTCACGCTCATGGTTGTAAGCGTAATTCCTTCTCAACCTTTGCACAAGCTGTTCTCTCTCTTTGGAAGGCCTTTCTTCCTTCCTTTTTTGCTTGCCTGCCTCAAAGTATACATTTAAGCACAGTTTAGATGTCAGCCCTTCTAGGATGGCTTCCCCCACCCCGTAGGGTGAGTTAAAGAACCTTGATCTCTCTTGGATACATTGTATCTCCCCTAATCTAGCCTTGCAGATTAGAACTCCCACTCGCCAGCTGCTGACTTCTGGGCTGGTAGCTGTTTGCAGGGCTCAGAAATTCACCAGCCATGGGTTTTTGGTGGGGAAATTCTATTCTTCCCAGAACTGTCCCTCTGGGTATCCCTGAGGACATCATTAGTTTAAAACCATCTCTGATCTGCTCCCCGCAGGCTGCCCCCCATGCAACCACAGCCCCGGGGCGGAGAAGTGGGGGGTTCCTTTTGAAGAGTGATTGACTAACAGCCATTAGATTAATGGGCAAAGCGCAGCGTTTTCATTTCTGCTGCATCTACAAACTAAATGTTCCCATGTAATTACAATTAAGGACATGTTCACCTGTGACAGCTCCTGGCTTCCTGGCCTCCGCAGCCACTCTCTCCCGCCCCTTCTTGGGCCATTTGCTATTTTCTCCTCCTTTTCCCCCCTCTTCTTTGGCTTTCTCTTCTCCAGTCCTCAGTTCTTCTTCCCAATTTCTTCATTTCTCCCCACCTTTCTGCTTTGAAACTCCTTCTTTTCCTTATTCTTTTCTTCTCTCTGTCTCTTCCTGTCTCTCTGCCTCTGTCTCTCTCTCCCTATATCTCAGTTTCCTCTATGTCTCTCAATTTCTGTTTATCTCTTTGTCTCTCTTTTCTCTGTTTCTTTTTTTTTTTTTTTTTGAGACGGAGTCTTGCCCAGGCTGGAGTGCAGTGATGCGATCTCGGCTCACTGCAAGCTCCGCCTCCCAGGTTCATACCATTCTCCTGCCTCAGCCTCCTGAGTAGCTGGGACTGCAGGCGCCTGCCACCGCACCTGGCTAATTTTTTTTTTGTATTTTTAGTAGAGATGGGGTTTCACCGTGTTAGCCAGGATGGTCTCGATCTCCTGACCTCGTGATCTGCCCGCCTCGGCCTCCCAAAGTGCTGGGATTACAGGCGTGAGCCACTGCGCCCGGCCTCTTTTCTCTGTTTCCATCTCTCTTTCTCTCTGACTCTGCCCCTCTCTGAGTCCTCTCTCTCTTTTAATGATGTATAAGTTATAAAGTGCTCAAATCTTGTGTGTAGCTTGAGGAATCGTGACATGGACATAGACCCCCTTGGCTACCACCACAGCAAGACGTAGAACATTCCAACCCTCAGAAGCTCCCTTGGTGCCTCCTCGCAATTAGACCCTCTCAAGGATAACTGTACTTTTTTCTTTTTTTGAGACAGAGTCTCGCTCTGACGCCCAGGCTGGAGTGCAGTGGCGCGATCTCGGCTCATTGCAACCTCCGCCTCCCGGTTTCAAGTGATTCTCCTGCCACAGACTCCTGAGTAGCTGGGATGACAGGCAAGCTCTACCACGGCTGGCTAATTTTTTGTATTTTTGGTAGAGACTGGGTTTCACCATGTTGCGCAGGCTGGTCTCAAACTCCTGACCTCAATTGATCCACCTGCCTCAGCCTCCCAAGGTGCTGGGATTATAGGAATGAGCCACTACGCTTCTCTTTAGGCTTCCCAACCCTGGCCTGGCGTCAGACCTCTGCCCTTCAACCCTGATCCTGGGACTAGAGTGTCCTCGACACCTGCCACCCTCCCCAGTTGCCCTTTCAGGGCAGGCACAGATGAGGGCTATGGGCCCGGGATAAAGGGAGGCCTTCTGTGGATGAAGCAACCCTTTAGGAGAGCCAGCTATGGCCCCCCTGAGCTCCCCAGGGGACATTACAGGCTGGGACCCTTTTTGTCCTAAAACCCTTTCTGATTCTGATTCTGGTGTGAAAATCCCCTCACTAGGCTTTTTTTTTTTTTTTTTTTTTTTGAGACGGAGTGTCCCGCTCTGTCGCCAGGCTGGAGTGCAGTGGTGTGATCTCGGCTTACTGCAACCTCTGCCTCCTGGGTTCAAGCGATTCTCCTGCCTCAGCCTCCTGAGTAGCTGGGACTACAGGCGCGTGCCACCATGCCTAGCTAATTTCTTTTTTGTATTTTTAGTAGAGATGGGGTTTCACCATGATGGCCAGGATGATCTTGATCTCCTGACCTTGGGATCCGTCTGCCTTGGCCTCCGCCTGCCTCGGCCTCTGCCTGCCTCGGCCTCCCAAAGTGCTGGGACTACAGGCGTGAGCCACCGTGGCCCGCCTCGCTAGGCTCTTATGAAGACAAACACCCTCCTGGGGGTCCCAGCGCCCCCTGATCTGACCCTACAGATGAGCCTTTTGGCTCAGGAAACTTCGCTTTTCCTTCCCCGTCTACAGATGGTACAACTGAGGCCCAGTGTGGGGTGCTCACCCAACGTCAGACGGTAGAGTCTGAACCCAGTACGAGCAGGACCCAGGCCTGCAAAGGGACAGCTCTGAGCTGTGTAGCCTCAGGATGGCTCCTTCTCTGTCCTGAGCCTGTGTCCATCCTACCCCTTGCTTCCCTGCTTACCCAAAGCCTCCCAGCCTCCAAAGGCAGGACTTGAGCCTCATGCATCTTTTTTCTTTCCCTACAGTAACCTAGCACAGGGCTGGGTCTCTGGTTGGAAAAAAAAATACCAACAGTGGGCTGGGTGTGGTGGTTCATGCCTGTAATCCCAGCACTTTGGGAGGCCTAGGCAGGTGGATCACTTGAGGTCGGGAGTTTGTGACCAGCCTAGCCAACATGGTGAAACCCCCATCTGTACTAAAAATACAAAAATTAGCCAGGTGTGGTGGTACACCCCTGTAATCCCAGCTGCTTGGGAGGCTGAGGCACAAGAATCTCTTGAACCTGGGAGGCCGAAGTTGCAGTGAGCCAAGATGGCGCCTCTGTACTCCAGCCTAGGTGACGGAGTGAGACTCCGTCTCAAAAAACGAACAAACAAAAAAACCAACAACGACAACCTTCATCACCATCACCATCATCCCTGCATTACTGAGCATTCACTATGTGCCAAGCCTTGTGCTGAGGATTTAACCTGAATCCTCTTGGATAATCCAGGCCATCACTCACAAGGCTCTTCTGAAATAAACCCTGTCATTATCTCCATTTTCCAGGTGAGTAGGTCAAAGCTCTGAGAGGATGCGGTGCTTGGCTGAAGGTCATGCAGCCAGTAAATGGCAAAGCTGGGATTTGAACCCATCTCTGGGCGACCCCAGACCTCCAGCACTGGAGGAAAATGACAACATAAACTCGATCCCTCCTCTCCCCTCCCTGTGGCTGAAACTGGGTTTGCAGACACCAAATGCAGGCTGTCAGCAGCTCCTCTGGCCTCTGATAAATCGAGAGAATTAAAATCCATTTAGAGGGAAATCTCTAAATAGGTCTGCGTTGTGTTTTGTGTGTGGGTTTTTTTTGTTTTTTCTTTTTTTGGCATCTTTTTTTTTTTTCTCCCTCTTCCCCCGGCTGTCTCCAACTGGGTAATGTATTCTAGGAGCAGAACTGATTCTGACTTAATTGAATTTAAAAGCAGGTATTACATCTGCACCTTGTAAGCGAATGCACATGGAGGAACAGCTGCCGGGATGGAGTGTTGTTTTTTATTTTTTATTTTTTTGAGACAGAGTCTCGCTCTGTTGCTCAGACTGGAGTGCAGTGGCACGATCTCGGCTTACTGCAACCTCCGCCTCCTGTATTCAAGCGATTCTCCTGCCTCACCCTCTGGAGTAGCCGCCACCATGCCCAGCTAATTTTTTGTATTTTTTAGTAGAGATGGGGTTTCACCATGTTAGCCAGGCTGGGCTTGAACTCCTGACCTCAGGTGATCCACCCGCCTCGGCCTCCCAAAATGCTGGGATTACAGGCGTGAGCCACCGCGCCCGGCCGGGATGGAGTGTTTTTACCCAGTGTCGCTTTAATCTTTCTTTGTACTGAAGAAGTGGCATCAATCCCCATTTGGGACTCCTTGTTAGGGGCCACCCCAGGCTGGGCCATAAAGGGTGGTGGGTTTGGAGACGTGAGGCCACGAGGACTTGCAGGTGAATTGGAGTGCTTAGGCGTCGAAAGAATGGGTGCAGGAACTCAGCTGCCTGCTTTATCTTTCATCTTCCATTTCACTCTCATCTCTCCCTGGCACCCTGTTAGCCCCACCTCCAAGCCATGCCCAAACCACACCCCAACCACGCCCCCAACCTCCCACCTCTCACCCTCACCTTTGCCCTTATCCTGATCTGAACCCCCAGCACCTCCTGGACTTACTCTATCCTGGATCTCCTACAGCAGCCAAAGTGATTGCATCCTTTTTTATTTTTATTTTTTCTTGAGATGGAGTCTTGCTCTGTCTCGCAGGCTGGAGTGCAGTGGTGTCATCTCAGCTCACTGCAACCTCTGCCTCCCAAGTTCAAGCGATTCTCCTGTCTCAGCCTCCTGAGTAGCTGGGATTACAGGCACCCGCCACCATGCATAGCTAATTTTTGTATTTTTAGTAGAGACGGGGTTTTACTATGTTGGCCAGGCTGGTCTCGAACTCCTGACCTTGAGCAATCCACCCACCGCAGCCTCCCAAAGTGCTGGGATTACAGGCCTGAGCCACCACACCCGGCCTGTTCATTTCTCTCTCTCTCTCTCTTTTAAAAAAAAAATTGTGGTAAAATATGCATAATATGAAATTCACCATCTTAACCACTTTTATGTTTATTTTTCTCAGAGACAGTCTTGCTCTGTCACCCAGGCTGGGGTGCAGCGGTACAATCATAGCTCACTGCAGCCTTGAACTCCTGGACTCAAGTGATCCTCCCACCTCAGCCTCCCGAGTAGCTGGGATTACAGGTGTGTGTCACCACTCCCAGCTATTTTTTTTTTTTTTTTTGAGACAGAGTCTTGCTGTGTTGCGTAGGCTGGAATGCAGTAGCACGATCTAGGCTTGATGCAACCTCTGCCTCAGGGGTTCAAGTGATTCTCGTGCCTCAGCTTCCCAAGTAGCTGGGATTACAGGCATACACTGCCACGCCCAGCAAATCTTTTGTATTTTTAGCAGAAATGGGGTTTTGCCATGTTGGCCAGGCTGGTCTCAAACTCCCGGCCTCAAGTTGATCCACTTGCCTTAGCCTCCACAGGTGTGAGCCACCGTGCCCAGCCCCAATTTTAATTTTTTTTTTTTTGTAGAGACAGGTTCTGGTTATGTTGCCCAGGCTAGCCATTTTAACCATTTTGAAGTGTACAATTCAGTGGCAGTAAGTACATTCACAATGTTGTGCGACCATCACCACTATTTCCAAAAATTTTTCATTAGCCCAAAAGGAAACCCTGTAACCATTAAGCGATAACTCCCCATTGCCCTTGGCAACCTTGATTCTACATCCTATCTCCAGGAATTTGCCTCCTCTAGGGATCTCATGTAAGTGGAATCATACAGTATTTGTCCTTCTGTAGACAGTAGGCTTCTTTCATTGAGCATAATGTTTTCAAGGTTCATCCACCTTGTAGCATATGTCAGAACTCCTTTTCTTTTCTTTTTTTCTTTTTTTTGAGACAGAGTCTCGCTCTGTCACCCAGGCTGGAGTGCAGTGGCGCAATCTCGGCTCACTGCAAGCTCCGCCTCCCGGGTTCACGCCATTCTCCTGCCTCAGCTTCCCGAGTAGCTGAGACTACAGGTGCACGCCATCCCGCCCGGCTAATTTTTTGTATTTTTAGTAGAGACGGGGTTTCACCACGTTAGCCAGGATCATCTCGATCTCCTGACCTTGTGATCTGCCTGCCTCAGCCTCCCAAAGTGCTGGGATTACAGGCGTGAGCCACCACGCCCAGCCTCTTTTCTTTTTTGAGACAGAGTCTCACTCTATCACCCAGGCTGGAGTGCAGTGGCATGATCTCGGCTCACCAACACCGCCGCCTCCCAGGTTCAAGGGATTCTCCTGCCTCAGCCTCCCGAGTAGCTGAGATTACAGGCACACACCACCATGCCCAGCTAATTTTTTTTTATTTTTAGTAGAGACATCATTTTGACCAGGCTGGTCTCGAACTCCTGACCTCAGGTGATCTGCCCACCTCGGCCCCCCAAATGGTGGGATTACAGGCATGAACCACAATGCCAAGCCCATTTCTTTCTTTTTTCTTTTTTTGAAACAGTGTCTCACTCTGTCACCCAGACTGGATTGCAGTGGCACTATCATAGCTCACTGCAGCCTCAACCTCCCAGGCTCAAGCGATCCTCCAGTCTCCACCTCCTAAGTAACTAGGACTACAGGTGCACGCCACCATGCCCGGATAAATTTTTTATTTTTATTTTTATTTTTATTTTATTTTTATTTTTATTATTTTATTTTTTTATAGAGATGGGGCCTCACTATGTTGCCCAGGCTGGTCTCAAATTTCCGTGCTCAAGAGATCCTCCCACCTCGGCCTCCCAAAGTGTTCGGATCACAGGTGTGTGTCACCGCACCCAGCCATAACTTCTTTTCTTTTTAAGGCTGAGCAATATTCCACTGTTTGGATGGTCCACACTGTGTTCATCCATTCATCCATCCGTGGACGCTAGATTGTTTCCGCCTTTGGCTGTTGTGAATCGTGCTCTGTGAACATGCATGTACAAGGATCTACGTGAGTCCCTGCTTGGAATTGTTGAATCATACGATCATTCTATGTCAAAATGATTTTTTTTTTAGCAAATGCCATTCACTCTCCTGCTCTAAATCCTTCTGTGGCTCCATATTGTCCCCAGAAAAGTGGAAACCCTGTCCCATGGGCCTCAAAGCACTGCCAACTTCTCCCTCCACATCTCCCCTACGCCTCCTCTTCCCCACCCACTCCATACTGCAGCCACACTAAGTAACCTTCACTTGCTCCCAGGCCTTCGCACATGCTGTTCTTCCTCCCTGAAAACACTCTTCCCCATTTGTTTTGTTTTGTTTTGTTTTATTTATTTATTTATTTATTTATTTATTTATTTATTTATAAGCAGAGTCTCGCTCTGTTGCCCAGGGCTGCAGTGCAACGGTGCAATCTCAGCTCACTGCAACCTCTGCTTCCCAGGTTCAAGCACTTCTCATGCCTCAGCCTCCCGAGTAGCTGGGATTATAGGCACCCGCCATCATGCCTGGCTAATTTTTGTATTTTTAGTAGAGACAGGGTTTCACCATGTTGGCCAGGCTGGTCTCAAACTCCTGACCTCAGGTGATCCGCCCACCTTGGCCTCCCAAATTGCTGGGATGACAGGCGTGAGCCACCGCGCCCGCCCTGTTGGTTTGTTTTAGAGACAGGGACCTGCTCTGTCACCCAGGCTGGAGTGCAGTGGTGCAATCATAGCTTACTACAGCCTCGACTTCCTGGCCTCAAGCAATTCTCCCACCTCAGCCTCCCGAGTAGCTGGGACCACAGGTGTGCACCACTACACCTATTTCTTTTTTTAATAGAGATGGGGTCTTGCTATGTTGCCCAGGCTGGTCTCAAACTCCTGAGCTTGAGGGATCATCCTGCCTCGGCCTCCCAAAGTGTTGGGATTACAGGCATCAGCCACGGTAGCCAACTTCTTCCCTATTTCTTATTTGGTTGACTCCTCAGCTTTCAGCTCAGCTGTCCCTGCCTCCAGGAAGCCCTCCCTGATCTCCCAGGCTGGGTCAGACACCTTCTCTGGGCCCCCAGAGCTGCCTGAGTCTCCCCCATCATGGTTCTGATTGTGGGCCACAAGTGACCTGTACATCTCCCCCACTGGGAGGGTGGAGCTGGGTCTATCTCAATGACCAGCACCCATTGCAGGATCTGGCACACAGTAGGTACTCAATAAATGCTTGCTAAATGCTACCATGATTATTTCTGTCCCCCTCAACCCCCACGCCAGACCCCGTGCCCTTGAGAAATAGAGACACAGCCACTTCCACACCAACTTCTTCCGTCTAATGGCAGACCTCAAACAGTATCTCAGGCTGTCGATTAGAAATAGATCCAATCAATGTGCTTGTTTTTCATTCCACGGTGCGTCTGTGATGGATGGGCGGGTGGGAGTGCTATTAAGCCGGGAGAATTTTCTATACGTTCCAGGCTCTGGGTAGACTTTCTTCAAAAAGCTATCCGGCCAGATCTCAAATGAGAAAGTCATTAAACACACACACTCTCTCTCACACACACATATTGCAGGAGAGCATCCCGTTCTCGGGGGGGGAAAAAAAATAAAAGCAATTAATATATAACTGCAAATGTGGCAGTCTTTGCATGGAGGCTGTGAGGACTACAGCTGACAGGGAGAAAGAGGCAATTGTTTTTCTTTTTTTCCCAAACACATCAAAGTTCTCCCTGGAAGCGGCAGCCAGTAAATTATAGACTCATTTTCGCTACAGTGTCTTAAGTTGGATACCCCAGAAGTAGCTCCTGAAACAAGGATTTGGGGGTAAGTTGTTTATGTGGGAAGTGATCCAGGAAGCCCCAGGAGAGTGGGGAAGTGAGACAAGGAAGGAAAGAACCAACACTTATGAGCAGGTGACTGCCCTGAGCAACTGGGCTCAGTCCCACTGGATACCCTTGGGAGATGGTGTATAGCATGCACTTGTTCTTCCCAAGAGAATGAGAGAGGTGGGATATTTATCCACCAGCGCCTGTCCATCACTGGTGAAGGGCTGCTTCCTGAGACATCAATTCTCTGTCACTTCCAGCCTGGCCCTCACCCAGGTGACTGCAGAAGGATGCTGTTGGCAGGTGCTGAAATGTGGGTGCAGTAGGGACGCCCACAGCGTCTGCTACACATAGTAGCATTCGCAAAGCCTCGATTTCTTATCACCATTCATTCATTCAAAAATATTTATTAAGCTCACACTGGGTGCTGTGCTGGGGGGCTGGAGACAGTGGTGAAATAGATCCAGCCCTTGCCCTCTAGGAATTCAAAGACACATAACCAGGCATTTACAGCGTAGAGTGTCAGCCTGTGATGAGGGAAGCTCAGGCAGCCGGGGTAGCTCAGGAAGACTCCTTTCTCAGCATTGTAGAGCAGGGTCAGGTGAAGCTTCCCTGAGGGATGACATTTAAAGATGAGCAGGTGCTAGGTGAACAAGGAGAAGCAGGGGTGGAGCAAGGAAGAATGAAGTAGCTAGACTATGAAGAATTTTGAAAATAAAGTTTAGACTTTCTCTTGAGGGCACTGGGGAGCCATGGAGAGTTACGGAGGGGAGAGGGGAAGGGTCAGACTTACACTTAAGATCGATCCTCCTGGCTGCTGTGTGGATGCGAGGAGCCCATCAAGAAGGCTATTGTAGGAGCTGATGGTGTCTATTGAAAAACACAGATAGGGGTACAGAGTGGGGCTGCCATGGAGACAGTAATGTTGAAATCAATAGGACTTGGTGAGTGTGAAATTGGCAGGGCCGGGTGTTGACAAGAAAGGGAGATAGAGAGGCTTGTTCACAACTTTCCAGAAAAAGAGTGGGGCCATCAGGGAGGGGGTTACAGGAGGAGGTGCTGGAGGGGATAAAAAGGATGCATTGGGAGCTGGGTAGGATGTACCTGCTGGACCTCCAAGAGGAGGCATCCAGGAGGAACTGGAGAGAGATCTGGGGCCAAGTCTGGGTGGAGACAGAAGTCAGGGCATCTTCAGGATGATTAAAGCTGCAGGAAAAAGTTCCTAAATTTGGATCATCCAGGAAATAGGCCAGTTTCAATTGCAGGATATTCAAATAATAGTAACAATAAATAATAAATTTCTTTTTTTCTTTCCCAGTGGCGAATGTTAGAAGCCCAGTTCTCGAGTTCTGTGTCCTGGTTCCAGCAACCCCAGTGGCCCTCCAAGCGATGATGCCTAGAAACCAATCCAATATTGCCATCTGCATCCTTCAGTCACATGACCAGGCTGAGCTAATCAGGAAGTCAGCAGGAATAGGCTTCAGTGATTGGCTGGAGCCGGAGGTGGAACCAATTCCCTCTCAGGGTTGGAAAAGAGGAAACGTGTGCATTGGTTAAGGTAACACTCCCTGCCGTTATAAACTGGCAAGCCTCAATGACCCAACAGAAGTTTGTTGCTCATATAAAGAGCAGACAGGTGTTCCTTTGTTTCCACCTAGTAACTCAGGGATCAGGCCCCGCTGTCTTGTACCTCCTCCATCTTTACAGTGTAGGTTGCAGAAAGAGCCTGGGCCAGAACGTAAGTCATGGCCACATCACTTCTGCCCACCTTCCACTGGCTCAATTAAGTCACATGGCTGCCCCAACTGCAAGGAATGCTGGGAAACACCTTGCTGTGTGCGCTGAAGAAGGAGGAAATGGGTTTGGAGAGCAGCCAGGCAGCGGCGAAACCAGGTTGCTTCTGCGTCCTACAGGTGGAGGGAAGAATGAAGGTCAGGGAATACCCACAAATATCTACCAAGACGACCCTTGTCACTAAAAAAAATGGAGAAAAATTCTCTAATCCGCCTCATGTTGTTGCTCGAGGGATGGAGAGTGTCCTCACTGGTTCAGAAGCCTCAAGGGGTTGGTGACCACGTATGTCTTGTTCACCACTATGTATCCATATTCTAGAACAATGCCTGGCATAGAGTAGTTGCTGGATATATATTTACTGAATAGGTGAGTGGATGGCTGAGTGGGAAGATGGATGGGTGGATGGATGGATGTTTGGGTGAATGGATGGGTAGATGGATGGGTGGTAGGTGGATGAGTGGATAGGTGGATGGACAGGTGGGTCTATTTATAAGTGAAGCCATCTCTTCTCCATCTTTGGGCTGCACTGAAATGGCCGTGGGCACTGATAGTATGAGCCCCCAAATAGATCCCTGGCCATAATTCTAGAACTCTAAGGTATTGGGACAGTCTTCCTGCCCTTCAGGTAGATAGAGCCCAGCCTGGTGGCCATGAGACGGTTTTAGGTGACGCATAAAACAGTCTTAACACCACGGACTCTTATAGGGAGAGAGCTCTTCCTTTGCATGTCTTTTGCAAGAAGAAAGTCTTAATTGGGTGTGAATCAGTCTTTAACACCTTCTTGGACACGTGAAATATCCTTTTTGGACAAAGAGAGAGATCAGGCTCCAGCTCAGAGCTCAGAGGCAACTATCTTTCGTCAGAACTTAATAATATGATTTTATTCTCATTAAGTTAGTTTCTACTTATGGTCAGTGATTCTGGCTTTTCATTTACAGTCATGATAAACAATTTCCTTCTAAATACATTTAAGGTTTTAAGAAGTGGGTCCATTAGAAGAAAAATATTCAGGAAATAATAGTAGAAGTAGTAGAAAGGTGATGTAAGATGGATTGAAATTTGGGCAGCTGAAGTTTGAGCAGCTGACCTGACCTGCCTCACGGTTGCTGTGTGAGATGGGGCAAATCATTTCACATCTCTGATCTTCAGTTTTCTCATCTGAAAATGATTTCAATAATTCTGGTCTCACCAAAGAGTTTTGGTGGCCAGGCATGGTGTCTCATGTCTGTAATCCCAGTGCTTTGGGACGCTAAGGTGGGAGGATCACTTGAGGCCAAGAGTTGAAAACTAGCCTGTGGAGCATAGCAAGACCCCATCTCTCCAAAAATAAAAATAATGAGCTTGGGTGTGGTGGCACATGTCTGTAAGTCTCAGCTACTCGGGAGGCTGAGGCAAGAGGTGTGGGGGTTCAGTCAGGGTGGAGGAAAAGATTTTAGAGGAAATAAACACAGACCTACTTGGAAGGCCGAGAGGTTTGCATAGCTTTAGTAAAAGTCTTGGCTGAAGGCAGCTGAGTTCTCTTAAAAGCTCAGGGCATAGATGCGTAGGAATGTAGAGGAGTTTGTCTAACGCGCTTGTTTACTTATGTGGTCCTAAAACTAACTGATCACTCATGGGTAAGATGGCTCTCCCGGGGTGGGAGCAACCAGATTAATTACCCACAGGTGTGTTGACTCAAAGCCTTTGTCGTTAAAACTGTGCTAAGGCCGGGGGGGCGTGGTGGCTTACACCTGTAATCCCAGCACTTTGGGAGGCCGAGGCGGGCGGATCACGAGGTCAGGAGATCAAGACCATCCTGGCTAACATGGTGAAACCCCATCTCTACTAAAAATACAAAAAAAAAAAAAAAAAATTAGCCGGGCGTGGTGGCAGGAGCCTGTAGTCCCAGCTACTTGGGAGGCTGAGGCAGGAGAATGGCGTGAACCCGGGAGGTGGAGCTTGCAGTGAGCCGAGATCGCACCACTGCACTCCAGCCTGAGCGACAGAGCGAGACTCCGTCTCAAACAAACAAACAAACAAACAAAACTGTGCTAAATAAATGCCCTCAGGGCCAGCTAGTTGGGGCTGTGGCTGCTGACTCTTTACAGCGCCTTCCGTGGTGTCTGTGAGTGGCTCGACCCGTAGCTGCTCTTTCACTGAATATCAGCGTCTGGGTACATTATTCATCCATCGTGCAAGCTGGGGTCTGCAGGCCAGATCCTCGCAAAGAAGATTGCTTGAGCCCAGAAGTTTCAGGCTGCAGTGAGTTGTGGTAGCAGCATCGCACTGCAGCCTGGGCAATGGAGCAAGACTCTGTCTCTAAACAACAACAACACACCAAATAGTTTTGGTGATTAGTTTGGTGATAGTTTTGGTCACACACACAGCTGTGTGACCCTGGGAAAAGTCTCTCCCCATTCTGGGTCTGATTTTTGTCTGTCAGCCTCAGAAAACAAAGTGGATATGGATGAAAATTTTCCCCTGAAGTGAGGGAGGATTTATTATGGATAGGAGCCGTCTCTTACCAGTTCTTAGGAGTTTGTTTGTTTGTTTGTTTTTTGTCATGGATGAGACTACCGTTTTAACCTATTCTCAGGAAAGGCTCTGGGGTCTGTCACCCATGCTGTTACTGCTTTTCCCAGAGATTATTTGCAGAAAAAATCTGTGTGCTCTCGGTGGAATGAGACGCATTGTCACCCTGGACAGTTTTTCAGGCACTTAGAGTGTGTTGGGGGAAAGATTTGGAGGAGGGTTTCCAGGAGCTTAATACTCACACCTGGAGACAGAGCTTTGGGGATTCTGCCCAGGAGAGGACTTAAGGCCACCCTGGAATGACCCGGGTGTGAGTGTGAGTTTGTGTGTGTCTGTATGAGTGTGTATCCTGGTGATCTTGGGGTTGAGCCCCTCGACCTTTCTCAAGAGTCCTGGCTGCATCCTCTCCTCCCATCCCCCACCCCTCCAGCCAGGCCCGGTGTGTTTTCCCTCGATGACATTTGAAATCTTTTAATAGTTGTCACATTAGCATACATTTGCATACCTTATGCTAATCAGGCTATTTATTTTTGAAAAAGCACTTTGACTTGTGGGGCCCTTTCTCAAAGGGGGAACTCACTGAGTTTTTCCTGGAGACTGTCTATCTCCCTTGGGGTTGGGTGTCAGGAGGGAAACTGCATTCTGCCACAAACTGAAGCAGGGGGTGACCCCTTCATAGACAAACCCTAGGGGAGAGAGACATGTCATCAGCCTGGACTTTTGCTGGGTGCCTAGATCATGCCTGGGTGATGGATACTGTTCTTTTTTTTTTTTTTTTTTGAGATGGAGTTTCGCTCTTTTTACCCAGGCTGGAGTACAAAGGCACGGTCTCGGCTCACTGCAGCCTCCACCTCCCGGGTTCAAGTGATTCTCCTGTCTCAGCCTCCCAAGTAGCTGGGATAACAGGTGTCCACCACCACACCCAGCTAGTTTTTGTATTTTTAGTAGAGACGGGTTTTCACCATGTTGGCCAGGCTGGTCTCGAACTCCTGACCTCAGGCGATCTGCCCGCCTCAGCCTCCCAAAGCGCTGAGATTACCAGTGTGAGCCACCACACCCAGCCTGGATACTGTTCGTATGCCTGTTTTACAGAGTAGGCAATAGAGGCAGGATAAACACAGGCTCTGTGTCCCCACCCAAGGATTTGGCTTCAGCACTTGGCCCTTTCTCTTCAGTAACATCTTCTGGCTCTGCTGGGCAGGTCCCATCTTATAGGGAAAAAGTAAACTTCCACATCCCCCTCCGGCGACCAACCATATCCTTGCCTCTTTGTTTGTTTTTTGAGATGGAGTCTTGCTCTGTTGTCCAGGTTGGAGTGCAGTGGCGTGATCTTGGGTCACTGCAACCTCTGCCTCCTGGTTCAAGCAATTCCCCTGCCTCAGCCTCCCGAGTAGGTGGGATTACAGGCGCACACCACCATGCCCAGCTAATTTTTGTATTTTTTAGTAGAGGCGGGGTTTCACCATGTTGATCAGGCTGGTCTTGAACTCCTGACCTCAGGTGATCCACCCACCTTGGCCTCCCAAAGTGCTGAGATTACAGGTGTGAGCCACCACGCCCGACCTCCTTGCCTCTTTTTATGGCCAAACTCCTGGAGATCAAGTTGTCTACACTCACTGTCTGCACTTCTGTTCTCTTTCTTTCTCCTGAGCCTTCTCCAATCAGCCTGGCCTCTCACACCTTCCGCCACTGAAGCTGCCCTTGTCAAAGTGTTACCCGAAGGGGTCCTGATCCAGGTCCCAAGGGAGGGTTCTTGGATCTCGCACAAGAAAGAATTCAAGGTGAATCCATAAAGTGAAAGCAAGTTTATTAAGAAAGTAAAGGAGTAAAAGAATGGCTACTCCATAGTCAGAGCAGCCCTGAGGGCTGCTGGTTGCCCATTTTTATGGTTCTTTCTTGATGATATGCTAAACAAGGGGTGGATTATTCATGCCTCGCCTTTTTAGACCATAGAGGGTAAATTTCTGGCGTTGCCGTGGCATCTGTAAACTGTCATGGTGCTGATGGAAGTGTAGCAGTGAGGAAGACCAGAGGTCACTCTCGTCGCCATCTTGGTTTTGGTGGGTTTGGGCCGGCTTCTTTACTGCAAGCAGTTTTATCAGCAAGGTCTTTATGACCTGTATCTTGTGCCGACCTGCTATCTCGTCCTGTGACTTAGAATGCCTAACTGTCTGGGAATGCAACCCAGTAGGTCTCAGCCTTATTTTACCCAGTCCCTATCCAAGATGGAGTTGCCCTGGTTCAAACGCCTCTGACAGAAGTCAGCGTTGACCCGCCCCATCCTATTCCTCGTCCCTCTGGACAGCGTCTGACCGGCTGGTGCCCCGCCCCTCCTGGAAACACTGGCCTTTCCTTCTACTTCTCTGGGTCCCTCTTCTGTCCCTCTCTCTGTCCATTGCTGGTCAAGGGCTGGGTTCTCAGGCCTCTTTGCTCCTCTATCCACACCGTTCCAGGTCGGCCTCATTAACTCTCGGCGCTCTAAACCCATCTACACCCACTGATACCCACAGTCCTGTCTCCAGTCTGGGCCTCCGCCAGCTCCAGACTTGGCCTTGATGGGCATTTCACACTCAACACAGCCATGTCGGGCTGCACCAGACCCCCTAAACTGCTCTTCTTGCATCTCCCCATCTCAGCTGAGGTCAGCCCTTGTAGCTGCTCAGACGGAATCTTGGGGTCTCCCTGCCTCCTCTTCCTCCCACCCACATCCTCAGCAAACCTCAGCACTCTACCTTGGAGAGCTCCATGAAGCCCTCTTCTCTCCCTCTGATTCCACACGGAATGCTCTTTTCACCCTCCTTGCCTTTGCCCCTTGCACTCTCCACGCCTGTGCTTATTCGCCCCTTTGTGTGCCAGGCAAGAGCCAGCCTCAGGGTCCTTGCCCTGGCTGTCCCCTATGCTTGAAACTACCTGCAGATAAGCCTGTTTTGCTTCCTGTATCCCCAGCACATAAAACAGCACCCAGCACACAGTAGGTGCTCAATAAACACCTCGGTGCTTATGGAAGGCATAATTCATTAAACCTGCATTCATTTGGTGCATGCCAGAATATATATGCATAGAAAAAAAAATCTCTGGAAGGATATATCCCACCCACACACCCACCCACCCCCGCAACACTGGGGGTGGTTTTTGCTGAGATAACAGATCTCAACATTTTAAAATATTTGCCACAAGGCATGTAACTTCATCAGGCATGAAAAAAACAAACAAAAAACTCTGCCGTTTCAGTGCAGTGATCCACCAGCTGTGTGACCCCAGGCAAATGGCATTCCTTCTCTGAGCCTCAATTTCCTCATCTCAGAAAGCAGGGATTATCCTAGCACCATCCCCAGTAAAGCCCTCCAGAGCTGTACCTCCAAGTCTCAAGGAAAGAGTTAAATCCCGGTCTGAGGCGGTGATATTTGCAATGCATGAGGTTTAAACATTTTCAATAAAGAAAAACAAACCCAGGCCGACGCGCTTTCTGATTTATAGTAATTGCAAACCAGCAGCCGTTAATATAATTGTCCGGTGGAGGGGGGTGGCAGGGGGCTTCACGCGGGGCCCAATCAGCCCCGGGTGGGATGCGGCCCCAGTCAGGTTAAGCAAACGCATTACTTTAATAACCTGGGGAGGCGGCTGGAGCCATTAGCAAGAAGGGAGAATAAATATTATCCCAAGAAGCTCCAGAATCCGCGGTTTTATCACCGAGAATTGTCCCCCGTGCTATTTACTTTCAATTTAGATTTTCGGGAAAGTGGTTCTTGGCACATTTTATATATGAAGGAGAATGACTGGAATTGAAAAATGACCTGATTTTGCCGTCTGAGAGAAAAAAGAGCCACAGTTTTTTGGAGTCGAGTGAGCTCTCGGCGCTGTCCCACTGAGTCACTCTTAAGATCAAAGCACTGGGACACAGAGGCTCACACACGTTGTGCAGGCGCTGGGGTTTGACCTGAGTCTGCTCCAGAGGCGCAGGGAATATGGGGACAAACGTCCGGGGAGGTGGCCTCATTCGATGACAGCGGACTTTAGAGATCTTCTGGTCTCGTTAGTTTGTTTGCCGGTGGGGGGAGACTGAGGCTGAGAGCGAGGCTGTCATGGGCTACTTGAGTCTACTCACCTGATTCTTCTTGCCAGCTGTATCTTCTCTCACTCAAGAACCCTCATTGGCTCCCTAGGGTCCCCCGAATCAAACCCGCTTCTGCTATTTTTTACACTCAGAATGGAATTCAAAACGGATCACAGGGGCCAGGCACGGTGGCACAGGCCTGTAATCCCAGCACTTCGGGAGGCCGAGGCGGGTGAATCACTTGAGGTCAGGAATTCAAGACCAGCCTGGCCAGCATGGTGAAAACCCATCTGTACTAAAAGTACAAAAATTAGCCAGGCGTGGTGATGCATGCCTGTAATCCCAGCTACTCAGGAGGCTGAGGCAGGAAAATCGCTTGAACCCGGGAGGCGGAGGTTGCAGTGAGCTGAGATAGCACCACCGCACTCCAGTCTGGGCAACAGAGCGAGACTCTATCTCCAGAAAAAAAAAAAAAAAAACCAACAAACAACCCAATTAAAATATGGACATAGACGGAAACTG
Source organism: Gorilla gorilla gorilla (assembly GCF_029281585.2). Lineage (NCBI taxonomy): Eukaryota > Metazoa > Chordata > Mammalia > Primates > Hominidae > Gorilla > Gorilla gorilla. Next base: position 11,207,763 of record NC_073244.2, on the reverse strand, counting down.
ACATTTCACTGAAGAGGAGATACAGATGGCAAATGGGTACATGAAAGAATGTTCAACGTTATTAGCCACCAGGGACCTGCAAATCCAAATCACAACGAGGTATCACTACATACCCATCAAAATGGCTAAATTAAAAAAAAAAAAGTTGATCACATCAAATGCTGGCAAGGATGAAGACCAAATAGATCACTCAGTCCTACGTTGCTGGCAGAGATGTAAAATGGTATAGCCACTGTGGAAAAAGAGTGTGGCAGGATTTCGTTTTGTTCTGTTTGCTGTACTGTGTTTTGTTTTGTTGTACAAAACAAAGCATGCACTTACCATATGACCCTGGAATTACATTCTTGAGCATTTATATCCCAGGGAAATGAAAACTTATGTTCATATAAAAACCCAGAAGTGGGGCCAGGAGCAGTGGCTCATGCCTGTAATCCCAGCACTTTGGGAAGCTGAGGCGGACAGATCACTTGAGGTCAGGAGTTCGAGACCAGCCTGGCCAACATGATGAAACCCCGTCTCTACTAAAAATACAAAAATTAGCTGGGCGTGGTGGTGGGCGCCTGTAGTCCTAGCTACTCCAGACTCTGAGGCAGAGGATTGCTTGAACCTGGGAGGCGGAGGTTGCAGTGAGCTGAGATCACATCACTGCACTCCAGCCTGGGTGACAGAGGGAGACTCTGTCTCAAAAAACAAACAAACAAACAAAAAAACCCAGAAGTGAATGTTCAGAGCAGCTTCCTTCTAAAATGGCCAAATGCTGGAAACAACCTAAATGGCCCTCAACAGGTGAACGGTTAAACAAATTGTGCTCCATCCAGACCGTGGAATTCTACTTAGCAATGAACAGGAAGGAACTATTGAGAAACGCAGCAACTTAGGTTGGCTCTCACGGGAGCTGTGCTGAAATGACAAGAGCCAGTCTTCAAAGGTTATAGAGGAGTGGAGTGGTGAGGAGGTGGGGATGGTTCATAGGTCCAAAAAAAAAGGATGAATGAATAAGACCTAGTAAGATAGCCCAATACAGGGACTATAGTCAATAATATATATATATTTTTTGAGACAGGATCTCACTCTGTTGTCCAGGCTGGAATGCAGTGGTGTGATCTCCATTCATTGCAACCTCTGTCTCCCAGGCTCAAGTGATCCTTCCACCTCAGCCTCCCGAGTAGCTGAGACTACAGGCATGCACCACCAAACCTGGCTAATTTTTGTAGTTTTTTTGGTAGAGAAGGGGTTTTGCCATGTCGTCCATGCTGCTCTTGAACTCCTGGGCTCAAGTGATCCTCCCACCTCAGCTTCCCAAAGTGTTGGGATTACAGGCTTGAGCCACCGTGCCCAGCCAGTCAATAATAACTTAATTGTACATTTTAAAATAACAAAAAGAGGCCAGGCGGGGTGGCTCCCACCTGTAATCCCAGCATTTTGGGAGGCAGAGGTGGGAGGATCGCTTGAGCCCAGGAGCTCAAGAGCAGCATGGACGACATGGCAAAACCCTGTCTCTTCTAAAAATACAAAAATAAGCTGGACGTGGTGGCAGGCGCCTGTAATCCCAGCTACTTGGGAGGCTGAGGCAGGAGAATTGTGTGAAGCTGGAAGGAGGAGGTTTCAGTGACCCCAGATTGCACCACTGCACTCCAGCCCGGACAACAGAGTGAGACTCCATCTCAAAATAAAATTAAATAAAACAAAATAAAATAACTATAAAGGTATAATTGGATTGCTCCTAACATGAAAGATAAATGCTTCAGGGGATGAATGCCCAGTTTGTCATGATGTGATTATTACACGTTGCATGCCTGCACCAAAATAGCTCATGTACCCCATAAATATATATACACCACGATGTACCCACGTAATTAAAAAGAATTACATAACAACAACAACAAAAACTGAAGGTTACAGAGCATGCGGTTCCACTGATACAGGCTTCCTGAAATGACAGAATTATAAGATGAAGAATAGTAAGTGGTTTTCAGGTAGGAGGAAGAGAGAGATGGCTGTGACGTAAAAAAAAGTGCAGCACAGAACATCCTCATAATGGAATGTGTTGTGTGTCCTGATTGTGAAACTACACATCTAAATGTTGCATGGACACACACACACACACACACACACACACACAGATGAGTGCACATAAACTAGCAAAGTCTGAATAAGGTTGATGGATTATGTTAATGTTCATTTCCTGTTTATGATATTGTAAGATGTCACCATTGGGGGAAGCTGGTTAAAGGCACAAGAGATCTCTCTGTACTCATTTTTTACTTTTTTTAAAAACATCTTTATTGAAATAATTCCCATATCATACAAGTCACCCATTTGAAGTATATAATTCAGCGGTGTTTAGTATATTCACAGAGCTGAGATGATGTGCAGCCATCTTTACAATATAATCTTAGAATGTTCTATGTTATATTTTATTGAGACAGAGCCTCACTCTTGTCACCCAGGCTGGAGTGCAGTGGCATGATCTTGGCTCACTGCAACCTCTGCCTCCCGGGTTCAAGTGATTCTCTCAATTCAGCCTCCCGAGTAGCTGTAACTACAGGCGCTTGCCACCACACCCGGCTAATTTTTGTATTTTTAGTGAAACAGGGTTTCACCATGTTGGCTAGTTTAGTCTTGAACTCTTGACCCCAACTGATCTTCCCATGTTGGCCGCCCAAAGTGCTGGAATTACAGGCATGAGCTATCATGACTGACCTAGAATATTTTAGTCACCCTAAAAGAAACCAATTAGGGCCGGGCACAGTGGCTCACGCCTGTAATCCCAGCAGTTTGGGAGGCCAAGGTGGGCAGATCATGAGGTCAAGAGATCGAGACCATCCTGGCCAACATGGTGAAACCCTGTCTTTAGTAAAAATATAAAAATTAGCTGGGCGTGGTGGCACGCACCTGTAGTCCCAGCTATTCGGGAGGCTGAGGCAGGAGAATCACTTGAACCTGGGAGGCGGATGTTGCTGTGAGCCGAGATCGCGCCACTGCACTCCAGCCTGGATGACAGAGCGAGACTCTGTAAAAAAGAAAGAACAAAGAAAGAAGGAAAGAAAGAAAGAAAGGAAGAAAGGAAGGAAGGAAGGAAGGAAGGAAGGAAGGAAGGGAAAGAAAGAAACGAATTAGGCCGGACGCGGTGGCTCACGCCTGTAATCACAGCACTTTGGGAGGACGAGGCAGGTAGATCACCTGAGGTCGGGAGTTCAAGACCAGCCTGGCCAACATGGCAAAACCCCGTGTCTACTAAAAATACAAAATTAGCCAGGCATGATGGCGGATTCTTTAATCCCAGCTACTTTGGAGGCTGAGGCAGGATAATTGCTTGAACCCAGGAAGCGGAGGTTACAGTGAGCAGAGATCGTGTCACAGCACTCTAGCCTGGGCAACACAGTGAGATTCTGTCTCAAAACAAACAAACAAAACAAAACAAACAAACAAAAAAGAAACCAAATTAGTAATCACTCCCAATCTCTTCCCCAGCCCCTGGCCACCACGAATCACGAGTCCACTTTCTGTGTCTGGATTTGCCCGTTCTGGAAATTCCATATGAGCAAGATCATACAATATGTGGCCTTTGTGTCTGGTTTCTTTCTCTCTTTTCTTTCTTTCTTTTTTTTTTTTTTTTAAGACAGAGTCTCGCTCTGCCCAGGCTGGAGTGCAGTGGCACGATCTCGGCTCACTGCAGCCTCCACCCCCCGGGTTCAAGCGATTTTCCTGCCTCAGCCTCCCGAGTAGCTGGGATTACAGGCATCTGCCACCACGCCCAGCTAATTTTTGTATTTTTAGTAGAGATGGGGGTTTCACCATCTTGGCCAGGCTGGTCTTGAACTCCTGACCTCTTGATCCACTCACCTCGGCCTTCCAAAGTGCTGGGATTCCAGGCGTGAGCCACCGTGCCTGGCCTGTGTCTGGTTTCTTTCACAGAGCGTGATGTGTTTAAGGTTCACCCACGTTGTAACCTATACCAGGGCTTCATTCCTTTTCATGGCCAAATACATTCCATTGTGTGGACGGACCACGTTTGGCTTTTCTGTTCATCAGTTGATGGAGAGTCAGATTGTTTTCACTTTTTGAATTGTTATCAATAATACTGCTATCAACATTTATCCTTAAGATTTTGCATGGGGTCAGGCGTGGCAGCTGACGCCTATAATCACAGCACTTTGGGAGGCAGAAGCAGGCGGATCACTTGAGGTCTGGAGTTCAAAACCAGCCTGGCCAACACAGTGAAACCCTGCCTCTACTACAAGTACAAAAAATTAGCTGGTCGTGGTGGAGCTGATATCACATCCCTCCACTCTAGCCTGGGTGACAGAGCAAGAGTCTGTCTCAAAAAGAAAAGAAAAAAAGATTTGCATACACATATTTTTTTATTTTAACTTTTTTTTTGAGACGGAGTCTCACTCTGTTGCCCAGGCTGGAGTGAAGTGGCACGATCTCGGCTCACTGCAACCTCCGCCTCCTGGGTTCAAGTGATTCTCCTGCCTCAGCCTCCTGAATAGTTGGGATTACAGGTGTGCACCACCATGCCCGGCTAATTTCTGTGTTTTTGGTGGAGACAGGGTTTCGCCATGTTGGCCAGGCTGGTCTCGAACTCCTGACCTCAAGTCATCTGCCCATCTTGGCCTCCCAAAGTGCTGGGATTACAGGCGTGAGCCACCGCACCAGGCCTATTGTCTGTCTTTTTAATTTTAACAAACCTAGTGGGTGTAAAGTGGTATCTCATTGTGGTTTTGATTTGCATTTTCCTAGTGACTAATGAAGTTGAGCATCTTTTCATGTGACCATTGGCCATTTGTATATTGTCTTTGGAGAAACGTTTACTGAGATCACTTGCCCATTTCAAAAATTGGGTTATTAGGCTTGGCGTGGTGGCTCACGTCTGTAATTCCAGCATTTTGGGAGGCCGAGGTGGGCAGATCACTTGAGGCCAGAAGTTTGACACCAGTCTGGCCAAAATGGTGAAACCCCGTCTCTACTAGAAATACGAAAGTTAGCTGGGTGTGGTGGCGGGCACCTGTAGTCCCAGTTACTCGGGAGGCTGGGGCAGGAGAATCGCTTGAACCTGGGAGAGGGAGGTTGCAGTGAGCTAAGATCGCACCACTGCCCTCCAGCCTTCCAGCCTAGGCGACAGAGTGAGACTCCGTTAAAAAAAAAAATTGGGCTATTAATCTTTTTATTTTTGAATTTTGAGAGTTCTTTTCACATTTGCATACAAGTTTATTTTCCCCAATTTATAGATTGTACTTTTACTTTTTCGATGGTATCAGTTGGCAACACAAACGTTTTTAATTTTGATGTCATCCAATGAATCTGTTTTTTCTTTTATTACTGCTTTTGGTATCATATAATTGCCTAATTCAAAGTCATTAAGATTTACTGCCAGCTGAGCATGGTGGCTCATGCCTATAATTCCAGCACTTTGGGAGGCCGAGACAGGCGGATCACCTGAGGTCGGGAGTTCGAGACCAGCCTGACCAACATGGAGAAACACCCGTCTCTACTAAAAATACAAAATTAGCCAGGCGTGGTGGCAAGCACCTGTAATCCCAGCTACTCAGGAGGCTGAGGCAGGAGAATCACTTGAATCTGGGAGGCAGAGGTTGCAGTGAGCCGAGATCGTGCCATTATACTCCAGCCTGGGCAACAAGAGCGAAACTCCATCTCAAAAAAACAAAACAAAACAAAACCAAAAAAACCCCGATTTACTGCCATGTTTTTCTGTATTATTTTTACAGCTGCATATTGTACATTTTTCTATAAATAAAAAGTTAAAAAGTGATCTGGTGCAGTGGCTCACAGCTGTGATCTCAACATTTTGTAAGGCCGAGATGGGAGGATTGCTTGAGGCCAGGAGTTCAAGACCATCTAGGGGAACCTAGGAAGACTCCATCTCTACAAAAAATTAATCAATTAGCTGGGTGTGGTGGTGAACGCCTCAAGTCCCAGCTACTTGGGAGGCCGAGATGGGAGGATCGCTTGAGGTCAGGAGTTCAAGACAAGCCAGGGCAAAATAGTGAAACCTGACCTCTTAAAAAAAAAATTAGCTGGGCATAGTGGGGCGTGCCTGCCGTTCCAGCTACTGGGGAAGCTGAGGTGGGAGAATTGCTTGAGCACAAGACGTTGAGGTTACAGTGAGCTGTCCTCACACCACTGCACTCCAGGGGTGACAGAGTGACACTCTGTCTCGAAACAGAAGAGGAAAAAAAAAAAAAAACCACCAAAAAACAGGCAGATGACTTGAACAACACTTTGCCAAAGAGGATATACGGATTTCAAATAAAAACATAAAAAAGGCCAGGCACGGCCGGGCGCGGTGGCTCACGCCTGTAATTCCAGCACTTTGGGAGGCCAAGGTGGGTGGATCACGAGGTCAGGAGATCGAGACCATCCTGGCTAACACAGTGAAACCCCGTCTCTACTAAAAATACAAAAAATTAGCCAGGTGTGGTGGCAGGCGCCTGTATTCCCAGCTACTCGGGAGGCTGAGGCAGGAAAATGGCCTGAACCCCAGGAGGCGGAGCTTGCAGTGAGTTGAGATCGCGCCACTGCACTCCAGCCTGGGCAACAGAGCGAGACTCTGTCTCAAAAAAAGAAAAAATTAAAAAAAAAAAAAAGGCCAGGCACGGTGACTCCTCCCAGCGCTTTGGGAGGCCGAGATGGGTGGATCACTTGAGGTTAGGAGTTCAAGACCAGCCTGGCCAACATGATGAAACCCCGTCTCTACTAAAAATACAAAAATTAGCCCACCTGTAGTACCAGCTACTCGGGAGGCTGAGGCAGGAGAATCGCTTGAACCCAGGAGGCTAATTTTTGTATTATTAGTAGAGACGGGGTTTCGCCATGTTGGCCAGGATGATCTCGATCTCTGGACCTCATGATCTGCCCACCTCGGCCTCCCAAAGTGCTGGGATTACAGGTGTGAGCCACCACACCTGGCCTTGATTCTTAAAAATTAAAAAAATTACCTTTGTAGATCATCTGAGCGAGCAAATGCAACAAATTTTGTGTCGTGGTCTTGTATCCTTCAACTTTGCTGAACTCATTTATTTTATTTTATTTTATTTTATTTTTTGGAGACAGAGTCTCGATCTGTTGCCCAGGCTGGAGTGCAATCATGTGATCATAGCTCACTGCAGCCTCGACTTCCCAGGCCAAGAATCAATTTTTTTTTAAGTGAAAAAATTTGGAAAAATAAAATTAAAAAAGGAGAAAACAAAGTTAATTGCATTTGTTTATACTAGAAATGAACAATCTGAAAGTGAAATTAGGAAAATCATTATCTTTATGATAGCATCAAAAAGAACAAAATGCTTAGGAGTAAATTTAACAGAAAAGTGCAAAATTTATACTCTGAGCACTACAAAATATTGTTGAAAGAAATTTAAGACCTAAATAAAAACCTCTCATATTCATGGATTAGAAAATGTAATATTGTTAATACTCCTTAACCGATCTGTAGATTCAAAACAATCCCTATTAAAATCTCAGCTTTTTTTTTTTAGAAATTGATCATTCTAAAATTTATATGGAAATTCAAGGCACTTAGAGTATCCAAAATAATCTTGAAATGAAATAATGAAGTTGAAGGACTTACACTTTCTGATTAGAAACCTTATATCAACCAGGCACGGTGGCTTACACCTATAATCCCAGCACTTTGGGAGGCTGAGGTGGGTGGATCACGAGGTCAGGAGATCCAGACCATCCTGGCTAACATGGTGAAACCCTGTCTTTACTAAAAATACAAAAAATTAGCTGGATGTGGTGGTGGGCGCCTGTAGTCCCAGCTACTTGGGAGGGTGAGGCAGGAGAATGGCGTGAACCCAGGAGGCAGAGCAATGGGGTACTGGCGCAATGATAGACTTTTAGATCCATGGTAGAAAATTGAAAATCCAGAAATAAACTCTGACATTTATGGTCAATTGCTTTTCAACAAGGACCAAGACAATCCAATGGAGAAACAAATAATCTTTTCAACAGATGATTTCAGGACAACTGGATATCCACATGCAAAAGGGTAAAGTTGAATCCCTACCTCACACCAAGCACAAAACTTAACTCAAAATACATCATAGACTTAAATGTAAGAGTTAAAACAATAAAACTCTTGGAAAAAAACAAAGGGGTTTCATGATCTTGGGACTGGCAATAGTTTCTTAGACATGACACTAAGAGCGCAAACAACCAAAGAAATACCAGATAAATAGGACTTCATCAAAATTTAAAAATGCTGTGTTTCAAAGGACACCATCCAGACAGTGAATAGACAACCCAGAGGATGGAAGAAAATATTTGTAAATCATACATCTGATAAGGAACAGTTACCTAGAATACATAAAGAACGCTCACAACTGTGAATTTATTACCTTATATGGCAAAAGAGATTTTGCAGGTGTAATTAAATTATAGACCTTGAGATGGGGAGAGTTTCTTGGAGATTCCAGGTGAATCCAATGTCATCACAGGGGCCCTTATAAGAGGAAAGCAGGAGCATCAAAGAGCAAAGCCAGAAGCAGAGGTCAGAGGGATGTGAGACTGTGAACCTAGAAATGTGGTCAGCCCCTAGAACCTGGAAAAGACAAGGGAACAGCTTCTCCCCTAGAGTCTTCAGAGCAAACACAACCTTCCACATTTTAGAATTCTGATCTCCAGAACTCTAGGATAATAATTTTGTGTTGTTTTAAGTCACTACATTTATGGTAATTTGTGGGGAACTAAGACGTATTTGACTTGGGAATAATACTTATCCTTTCCACCCACATCCCATTGGTCAGAACATGTCACATGATCATACCTACTGCAAGGGCATCTGGGAAATGTAGTCCATGAGTGGGCAGCCACTTCCCAGGGTAACTCTACGTTGTGGGAAGTGAGGCATGGATTTTTTTAATGGATGCCAGACGTTTTCTGCCACATCAGTGTGGGTCATAATGAGGTTCTCTAGAGGGAAGAAATGGCCCAGGTGACTGGCTAGAATTGGGCTCATGAGCATGGAGGGACTTGAGACAATGCGGAATCCACCATGCAGAGGAATGAGCAGTGAAGGTGGAGCGTGACCCAGCTCCATGAAGAAATAAGAAATGGTTCTCAAGTCCTTTCTTCCGGGATGGAGCCCAGATTATTCATCCTCATCTTTGAGGCTCTCTGGAACCCAGCCCCTAGCCTTTTTTTTTTTTTTTCTCCTTCTTCTTCCAGGCATCTTCTTCCTCAACCCGGTTTTCCCAGCCCCACCCACCTCTCCACCTGCCCATCTTCATATTCAGCTGATTCAGTCTCAACCGTCTTGGCACCAAGTCCTTGCCCACACGGAGCTCCCTGCCAAGCACACCCTCCTACCCCACGCCCCCTCTCTAAATCCTACCACTGTGAGATCCGGGAGGCGATGTGTGAGCTGAGGCTTCAAGGATGAGAAGGAGCTCATCACGGGAGGAGTCCAGGGCAGGGCATGCTAGGAGGAGGGGGCTGCAAATGCAAAGGCTCAGGGGTGGGAAGTTGCTTGCGCATTGGAGGAATGGCAAGGAGGCCAGTGTGGCTGGAGCAGAATGGGGCGCAGGAGAGGAGATGAAGGCTGGAAGGGGCTGGATTTTGAAGGGAAAGGGGGTCTTTTATTTTTTATAATTTTATTTGTTTTTAGAGATGGGGTCTTGCTCTGCCACCCAGGCTGGAGTGCAGCAGTGCGATCATAGCTCACTGCAGCCTCCATCTCCCAGTCTCAAGCGATCCTCCCACCTCAGCCTCCCGAGTAGCTGGAACGACAGGCACGTGCCACCACGCCTGGCTAATTTCTTGTATTTTAGATAGAGGTGGGGTTCACCATGTTGCTTAGCTGGTCTTGAACTCCTGGGCTCAAGTGATCTACCTGCCTTGGTCTCCCAGAGTGCTGAGATTACAGGCATCAACCAACATGCTCAGCCCTTTTATTCTTTTTATAATTTTATTTATTTATTTATTTATTTATTTATTTATTTATAGAGATGAGGTCTTGCTCTGTCTCCCAGGCTGGAGTACAGTGGTGCAATCATGGCTCACTGCAGCCTTGATCTCCCAGGCTCAAGTGATCCTTTCACCTCAGCCTCCCGGGTAGCTGAAACTACAGGCATGCACCACCACGCCCAGCTAATTTTTGTAGTTTTTGTAGAGACAGGGGTCTTGCTATGTTTCTCAGGCTGGTCTCTAATTCCTGGGCTCAAGCGATCCTCCCATCTCAGCCTTCCAAAGTGTTGGGATTACAGGCATGAGTCACTGCACCCAGCCTGGGGGGGTCTTTTAGGCCATGATGGAGGGTTTGAGCTTGATTTAAGTGTAATAAAGGACCCTGGGGGAGAGTTTGAATGAGTGCATGAATGAATGAATGAGTGAATGAAACAGGACTAAGACAGAGCTGCAGTCTTGGCCCATTCACTGCTCACCGATTACTAAGTGGCATCCGGCCACCCTCAATATGCTTTTAGGCTGCCTTCTTCCTTCAGCCTGGCCCCCAGCCATGTGCCCCCTTGGAGATGGCTCACATCGATAGATTCCAAGATACCCTGGTGGCAGGGCCCATCCCTTGCTCTTTTTTTTTTTTTTTTTTTTTTTTGAGATGGAGTCTCACTCTGTCACCCAGGCTGGAGTGCAGTGGCATGATCTCAGGTCACTGTAACCTCCGCCTCCCGGGTTCAAGTGATTCTCTTGCCTCAGTCTCCCGAATAGCTGGGACTACAGGCACATGCCACCACACCCGGCTAATTTTTTGTGTTTTTAGTAGAGACAAGATTTCACCGTGTTAGCCAGGCTGGTCTGGATCTCCTAACCTCAAGTGATGCACCCACCTCGGCCTCCCAAAGTGTTGGGATTACAGGCATGAGCCACCGCGCCCGGCCTTGGCTCTGTCTTAATGACACTCAAACAGCTACACAATACCAAATGACTCCTCGCAATTATTATAAAATATTAAAATGACTCACAAAATAAATTATTCACACCCCTCATGTTCCCTGCTTCCAGGTGTTTGGGGGCTAATGAGGTTTGTTTTTAGGTGTGGAGTGGGGAGCGGCCCTTGGGAATCGGAGACAGTGAGAGATCGCCTATCAATCATGTCACTGTGTAGATGGTGACAAGGGATGATGGGAGACAGAGGCGGACTGGGGCAGGAGTTAGCCTCAAGGGCTGTTTATGCCCCAAAACCCTGTCGCTTATAAGTGGTGAATGCAGGCTGGGTGAGTGGCTGGGGTCTTTGCTTCATTTTCCCTCTCCTCAGGTGGCTGGAGAAAGTTGGGCCCATTGCAGGTCAGCCAGAAGGGTTTGTGGCTTTTAGAGTGGTGGAGAGCAAGAGAGAGAACTGGAAAGAAATGCAGAGACACAAAGAAAGCCAGAAAGAGAGGAAGAGACAGAGACACACACAGAGAGAGAGAAAGAGACATAGAAAGACAGGCAGGCAGAGACAGACAGAGACAGAGAGGTACAGAGGTAGAGAGAGACACAGACAGAGACAAATAGAAAGAGAATAGAGAGATGGGCAGAGACAAAGACAGAGATAGAGACAGAGAGACAGAGGTGGGCAGAGACACAGAGACAAATAGAAAGAATAGAGAGACAGGCAGAGACAAAGAGACACAGAGACAGAGAGACAAAGACAGAAATAAAGACAGAGAGACAAGACAGAGATAGAGCCAGGGAGACAGATACACACAGAGATAGGAAGACACAGAGATGGGCAGAGAAAGAAAGCCACAGAGAAAAATAAAAAATCAGAAAGAGAATAGAGAGAGAGGCAGAGACAAAGACAGATGCAAAGACAGAGACAAGGAGACAGAGAGACAGAGAACTGATTGGGTCTGTTACCCCAACAACCCAGGATCCCCTGAATTCTCACGTGGGTAGGTAGGGTTTGGGGCCAGGTGGGATTTGGGAGGCCAGCCTCCCCAGAAGGAGAGGCTCACGCTAGCAGAAGTCACCAAGCTCGGAGCCAGGGAGGTGGTTCTGTGAAAGAACCATGCAAGTTCCTGAAAGCCCTGAATTTCGCAGCTCTGCATGTGGACAGTGCAGGCTCCCTACCAAGGAGCTGCTAGCAGGGAACAGGAGATGCTCCACCCTCCCTTAAGCCGCTCCTACCAGCACCGTTCAGTACCACGGACAGCGACACATCCCTGGTGCCAGGAGAGGATAGGAAACCCCAGGGTTTGGCCTTCTCACTCATCCTTTGCAGCAGCCAGCAGTCTTCCCTGTGAGGGAGAATGGTTGCTCTCTCTCTTGGTTGCGCTCTTCCCTCTCTTTCTCTCTCCCTCCCTCCCTTCTTTCTTTTCTTTTCCTCTTTCTTTTCTTTCTTTTTCTTTCTTTCTTTTTCTCTTTCTTTCTTTCTTTCTTTCTTTTTTGAGACAGAGTCTTACTCTGTCATCTAGGTTGGAATGCAGTGACGTGATCTTGGCTCCCTGCAACCTCCACCTCCTAGGTTCAAGTGATTCTCCTGCCTCAGCCTCCTGAGTAGCTGGCACTACAGGCATGTGCCACCACGCCTGGCTAATTTTTGTATTTTTAGTAGAGACAGGGTTTTCCCATGTTGGCCAGGCTGGTCTCAAACTCCTGACTTCAGGTGATCCGCCTACCTTGGCCTCCCAAAGTGCTGGGATTACAGGCCTGAGCCATGGCAACCAGCCTGACTCTGCTAATTTCTGTTGTGTGACCTCAGGCAACTGATTGTTTGTATTGGTTAGCTATTGCTGTGTAAAAAACTACCCCAAAACTTAGTGGCTTAAAACAACACTCACTTATGATCTCAGTTTCTGCAGATCAGGAATCTGGGCAGAGCTTGACTGGGCCCTGTGCTTCAGGCTGTCACGAGGTGTTGGCCAGCAATAGAGTCTCATCTGAAGGCTCAACGGGGTAGGATTTGCTTCCACATTCACATAGTTATCAACAATACTCAGTTCCTTGATGGCGGAGGCTACCCAGGTTCTCGCCATGTGGGCCTCCTGACCACATCAGCCTGCTTCGTCAAAGCTAGCAAGAGGCTGGGCACAGTGGCTCATGCCTGTAATCCCAGCATTTTGGGAGGCCAAGGCAGGAGGATCACTTGAGGCCGGGAGTTTGAGACCAGCCTGGGAAATAGGGTGAGACCCTCCCTCCACCATCTCTACAACAAAAAAATTTTTAAACAAATTAGCTGAGCCTAGTGACACATGCATATAGTCCTAGCTACTCAGGAGGCTGAGGTAGGAGGATCACCTGAGCCTGGGAATTGAGGCTGCAGTGAGCCGTGATCATGCCACTGCACTCTAGCAGGGGTGACAAAGTGAGACCCTGTCTCAAAAAAAAAAAAAAAAAAGAGAGATTTGATTTTGCTCTGTCACCCGGGCTGGAGTGCAATGATGGGATCATAGCTCACTGCAGCCTCAAATTCATGGGCTCATGAGATCCTCCCACCTCAACCTCCCAATTAGCCATAATTACAGGTGCAAGCCACCACGCCCAGCTGTATTTTATCCTTTATAAGAAGGAGAAGAGATTCCACAAGGGCAGGAGTACTAGAAGTGGGATCAAATGAAGACATCTTCATAAGCTGCCCAATACAGTGCCCACTCTGAGCCTCAGTCTCTTCAACTGTAAAAGGGATAGTGAGTTCCTACTTTGCACGGTCGTGGGGAGGATGCTGTGCAATGGGACATAGAAAAGTTCTCAGCTTAGTGAGCAATCTCCAGCTCTTTCTCCTTCTGGAGACACAAGTGCAAGGTTTGGGCCTCTGAACTGGGGGATTCCCTGCATTCTGTTCCCCCATTTAGAGGTGAGGTTGGCCTGAGTTGACATGGAGCTTTGCAAAACTGTTCTGACTCCCACAGTGCAGTCATTTGTTAATTCACTGGCTTACCTGCTGTGTGAGTTTCCTGTGACCACGAACTGGTGGCTTAAATAACAGAAATGTGTCAGCCGGGCGCGGTGGCTCACGCCTGTAATCCCAGAACTTTGGGAGGCCGAGGCGGGCGGATCACGAGGTCAGGAGATCAAGACCATCCTGGCTAACATGGTGAAACCCTGTCTGTATTAAAAATACAAAAAAATTAGCCGGGCGTGGTGGCGGGCGTCTGTAGTCCCAGCTACTCAGGAGGCTGAGGCAGGAGAATGGCGTGAACCCAGGAGGCGGAGCTTGCAGTGAGCCGAGATCGCACCACTGCACTCCAGCCTGGGCCACAGAGCGAGACTCCGTCTCAAAAAAACAAACAACAGCAACAAAAAAAACCAACAAAAAACAGAAATATGTCACAGTCCTGGAGGCTAGAAGTCTGAAACAAAGTTGCCAGCAGGGCTGGTTCTTTTTTCCTTCTTTCCTTCCTTCTTCCCTCCCTCCCTCCTCTTCCTCCTTCATTTCCTCCCTCCCTTCTTTCCTTCCTTCCTTCTTTCCTTCCTTCCTTCCTTCCCTCCTTCCTCCCTCCCTCCCTCCCCCCTCTTCCTTCTTCCCTCCTCCCAACCCTCTCTTCCTTCTTCCTGCCCTCCCTCCTTCCCTTCCTCCCTGCCTCTCTTCCTTCCTTCCTTCCTCCTTCCTTCCCTCCCTCCTTCCCTTCATCCCTCCCTTCCTTCCTTCCTTCCCTTTCTTTCAGTTTTCTGAGACAAGGTCTTGCTCCGTCACCCAGGCTGGAGTGCAATGATGCAATCACAGCTCACTGCAGCCTCGACCTCGTGGGCTCAAGTGATCCTCCACCTCACCTTCCTGAGTAGCTGGGACCACAAGCCCGTGCCACCACACCTGGGTATTTTTTTTTTTTTTTTTTTTACTTTTAATAGAGAGGAGGTCTCATTCTGTTGCCCAGGCTGGTCTTGAGCTCGTGGCCTCAAGCATCCTCCCATCTCAGCCTCTGAAAAGCACTGGGATCACAGGCAGGAGCCACCATGCCTGGCCGGCTGCTGCTTCTTGAGGGATGTAAGGGAGGGATCTGTCCCAGGCCTTTCTCCTTGGTTTGTAGATGGCAACTTCATGTTCACACAGCATTTTCCCTGCACGCATACCTGTGCCCACATTGTCCCCCTGCCCCTTCGTTTTTTTGTTTGTTTTGAGATGGAATCTTCTCACTCTGTTGCCCAGGCTGGAGAGCAATGGCATGATCTCAGCTCACTGCAACCTCCGCCTCCCAGGTTCAAGGGATTCTCCTGCCTCAGCCTCTGGAGTAGCTTGGATTTCAGGCGCCCACGACCACACCCAGCTAATTTTTCTATTTTTAGTAGAGACAGGGTTTTGCCATGTTGGCCAGGCTGGTCTCGAACTCCTGACCTCAAGTGATCCCCCCCGCCTCAGCCTCCCAAAGTGCTGGGATTACAGACATGAACCACATTGTCTCCTTTTACAAGGACATCAGTCGTATTAGATTAGAGCCCACCCTATTCCAGTTACATCTGTACCGCCTCCAGTACATTCAGAGGTTCTGAGGGGTGAGGACTTCAGCATATAGGTTTTTTGGGGGAGAGACGATGTAACCCATAATGCCGGCCAATGAGAGACCCTTGTCTCTTTGTCTGTCTGTCTCTGTTAGGGTCTCTCTGAGCGCCTGTCTCTGTCTCTTTGTTTCGGTCTGTCTCTGATTCTGTGTGTCCGTGTCTCCAAGCTCATTCCCACCACTGGTCCTTGGTACGTGCTGTCCTCTCTGCTTGGAAACTCCTGGCGCTTTGCACTTCTGGCTCCTTCTCAACTCAGATGGCCCCTCCTCAGTCACACCCTCCAATCCCCCTCTACTATCTCCTTGCTGTTTTTGTTTTTGTCTTGTTTTTTGAGACAGGGTCTCGCTCTGTCACCCAGGCTGGAGTACAGTGGCGTGATCATAGCTCACTGCAGCCTCGACTTCCTGGGCTCAAGTGATCCTCCCACATCAGCCTTGGAGTGCACTACCAGGTCTGGCTAATTTAAAAAAAAAGTATCTATTTATTTATTTATTTGAGATAGAGTCTCACTCTGTCCCCCAGGCTGGAGTGCAGTGGTGTGATTTTGGCTCACTGCAACCTCCGCCTCCCGGGTTCAAACGATTCTCATGCCTCCACCTCCCAAGTAGCTGGCATTACAGGTACCCGCCACCACGCCCTGCCAATTTTTTTTTTTTTTTGTATTTTTAGTAGAGATTGGGTTTCACCATTTTGGCCAGGCTGGTCCTGAACTCCTGACCTCAGGGGATCCACGCACCTCAGCCTCTCAAAGTGCTGGGATTACAGGCATAAACCACCAGGCCTGGCCTCTGCTGTTTTGTAAGCATGCCCAGCATGTTCCTGCCTCGGGGGTTTTTGCCCTGGCGATTTCCCCTCAGCCGGGAACACCCTTTGGTTACATGGCTCCATCATCTTCTTCAGGTCTCAGCACAAGTGTCTGGATCACCTATAGAGTCCTCCTGGCCAGGAGCGGTGGCTCATGCCTGTAATCCCTGCACTTTGGGAGGCCGAGGCAGGTAGATCATGAGGTCAGAGGATCGAGATCATCCTGGCTAACACGGTGAAACCCCGTCTCTACTAAAAATACAAAAAATTAGCCGGGCATGGTGGCGGGTGCCTGTAGTCCCAGCTACTCGGGAGGCTGAGGCAGGAGAATGGCATGAACCGGGGAGGCAGAGCTGGCAGTGAGCTGAGATTGTGCTGCTGCACTCTAGCCTGGGCGACAGAGCGAGACTCCATCTCAAAAAAAAAAAACAAACAAAAAGAATCCTTCTCCTGCAGTCACTCCCAGAGCCCCTCCTCCTCTGCTTGCTCTCTGCCCATGGCACTGGATGGAATAACCCATCATTGTAACTGTTTCTTTTATTTTGAGATGGAGTCTTGGTCTGTCACCCAGGCTGGAGTGCAATGGTGCCCTCTTGGCTCACTGCAGCCTCTGCCTCCCAGGTTCAAGCGATTTTCCTGCCTCAGCCTCCTGAGTAGCTGGGATAACAGATGCACGCCACCACGCCTGGCTAATTTTTGCATTTTTTAATTTTTATTTTTTAGTAGGGACGGGGTTTCACCATGTTGGTCAGGCTGGTCTCGAACTCCTGACCTCAAGTGATCCACACACCTTGGCCTCCCAAAGTGCTGGAATTACAGGTATGAGCCACTGCACCTGGCCCATTTATGTTTTGGTGCCCAGCTCCTAGAAGAGGGCCTGGCTCACAGCATGTGGGCAATAAATGTTTTCAAAACTGGTCAATCCTAGGACTAATCGAGAGATCTTAGAATGACGGCGTAGACCTGTGCCATCATGGAAGCTTGTGAATGGCTGCTGAATCCCAGGTGTAGAGTCTTAGAACTGCCACCCAATCATAGAGTCAGAAAGAAAGGAGTCTCAGGATCCCCCTACTCCAATTCCTGCATCATTTTCTTGGCATGGTTTTACAGATTGTCTTGGTTACCTCCTGTGATGGGGACCTCACTACCACTTAGAGCAATCCATTCAGGCTTTGGACAGTTCCACAGGTGTTGAAAAATCCTTCCTTAAGAACTGAGCGTGCATTTTTCACTTTGGAATTCTCTCTGGTCCCAGAACCTGCCCTTCCCTGCCTCCAATCCTTCCATGTTGGCCATAATCAGTTCCTTCTGCCTCGTGGGGGTCAGTGGGGTGGAGGCGGGAAGAAGAGGAGGGATTTGAAAGCAAGAATCCTGCTTTCTGAGGCTCAGTTCTCCATTTTTCAGCTTGTCCTGAAATTTTCTGACAAAGATGATAGCTGAGGTGTTAGCTGATAAGTAAAGTGTTAGCTGATAACTTAGGTGTTAGCTGACAACTAAAGTGTAGGCTGATAACTAAAAGGTTAACTGATAAGAGAAGCCTGCCTGATAAGTGGAATGTTGGAAGATAACTTGAGTGTTAGGTAAGAATTAAAGTGTTTTGGCTGATCATCTCTTCCTCCCTCCCTCCATTCCTCCCTCCCTTGCGTCCTAAGCATTTATTAGGCACCTACTGTGTACCAGGTTCAGTGCTGGGAGTGGGTGTTATAAAATAGATCAGATGCAATCTCTCCTTCAGGGTACTCAGACAGACACAGCTAAGATCTAAGCTCTCTCGGAAGCCCCGGAGCCAGCAGAGTCTTTAAGACACCAAAGCACGGAGTTATCATGGTGGGATGTCGGCCAGCAGGGAGATTTTCCCCCGCCCCGACCAGCTACCCGCCTTGCTGGCAAACGAGGTAAACCCCTCAAGCCTGTCTCTGGTGTTGGCACTTCTGGGCCGGCTCCTCTGTCGCCAGTGTGGGTGGCGAGTGACTTCATCTGGCCCTAGTAGCTGTCACTCAGACCTAGTCGGACAGCCGACAACATGGTTGCCATGGAAACGAATATGCTTCCCCCTGGAGGCGGGGTGAGCCAGGGGAGAGGGAAACTCTACGTGAATTCTTGAATTCGGGCACAAAGTGACCCAAGACCTGATGAATCCAGTGGGGGAGCAGTTAACTCCTTCACTGCTACTCCCCTTCTCACTCCCTACGCTCTGGCTCTCTTGGGGAGCTCAGTATCAGGATTAAAAACCTTCGTTCTGGGGTGTCAGGTGGCTAAAGCCCAGCTCTTCATCCAGGCAACTTAACCTCTCCGTGCCTCAGCTTCCTTATCCAGAAGGTGGGTATGAGGATCTGCACTCACTCATTCATTCATTTATTCATTGAGGAAATTGAGCTCACAGGACATCTGTCACATGCCAGGCACTATATTCTAGCTGTGAAGAGGGTAGAAAAGACACCGGGCCCAGGCTGGGCATGGTGGCTCATGCCTGTAATCCCAGCACTTTGGGAGGGAGGCCGAGGCAGGCCGATCACTTGAGGTCAGGAGTTTGAGACCAGCCAGGCCAACAGAGTGAAACCCCATCTCTACTAAAAAATACAAAAATTAGCCGGTCATGGTGGTGCGTCCCTGTAATCCCAGTGACTTGGGAGGCTGAGATGGGAGGATCACTTGAGCCCAGAAGGTGGAGGCTGCAGTGAGCCATGATCACACCACTGTACTCCAGCCTGGATGACAGAGCCAGACCCTGTCTCAAAAAAGAAGGAAAAAAAAGAGCCTATGTTTCTGCTCACCTGGGAAACTGTTCAACAGGTGTCCTTTATCTGCAGGACTTGTCAGAGCCTTTACTATACAAATCTGAGTCTCCAAGGTTGGGGAGGAAGGAGGTACCTTCCTAAACTTATCTGAGCCTGGAACCCTTCATTTTCAGACACTTCTCAAGGGAGTAGATTCAGCCACTGTGGTGATGTGGAAACAGCAGGGAACCTGATGTCACAGGCCTGGGTTCAAATCCTCACATTGCCGAGTGACCTTGGGGATGCGTCTGTAAAAGGGGATGAGGCAGATGCCACAGGTACCCTGCCCATGTCCCCAGATGGGTCCCAGCTGCCAGCACCTGCCTCCCTCTACCCACTGGCATTCTCTGTCCTCAGGACTGCACTGGACCCACGTGTGCCAGGGACTGGCCCCTAGGAGCAGCCCTCAGACAAGGATTGGCTGGTGTTGGAGGATAAATACCCCAGCTCCCTCGCCCCTCTGCTGGGACACCTCTGAATCACGCCTCATACAGTAGTACCCAGCAGGATCAAGTTCCGGGTGCCCATGAGAGTCACCTGCTCAGCAATGTCCCCCATACTGGCTCCTTCTCTTGCTGCTCTTTCCCTCCCCTTCTTCCTCTACCTCCCAGATAATACTTCCTCCTCCCAGACAGCCCCAGATGGTGCCTCAGGTCCCCGCTCACTCAGACCTCATTGTTCATCGGCTTTCCCCCTAACACCTCCCTTGTTGGAAAACATCAGAGGAAATCTCTCCCAGCAGCACGTCTTCTCTTCAGTCCTTCCTCCTAGCCTTTGCTTATACTGTACCCTGCTCCTGGAACCCCTTTCCTCTCCTCCTAACCAAATCCTTATTCTGTAGGTCAGGATTCCCCTCACTGGTAGGGCCCAGAGTGATTTCACATCGTCCCCAAACAAGTTTCTAAATAGCATTAGCTGGCAGGGTGAGACAGCCAGCCCCTTTCCAGTCTTCTTTCCTTCCTTCTGATGATTTAAAGGACAAGGTCTGTGCTGGGTAATCAGGGGAGTTTAACCCTTTCCTAGCCCTCGCGAATCCTCTTTGTAGGCAAAGCAATCACAGGCTGCAGGCTCCCAGCCTCGGGCAGGCAGCGACACCTCACTAGAATGAAATAACCGCGTTTTGTTTCTGTCATGTGAGTTTTACCACCCACCTTCTGTTTGTGGCAGGTGCAACCGGCTCTCCATTTTCAGGGAAGCAGAGCTGCTGTTTTTAAATACACTCACTAGCGAGGACATGATTCAGTTGGGAAGAAAATGTTAAATAAATCTTGGAACAGGTGGGGCACTGATGTGGTGGCCACCCTCACCCTGGTGCTGGCTGAGGAAGCTTGGGACACGCTCACCTCCATCAGGAAGCCCTCCAGATTTTCCCTGTCAAGACTTCCAGACCTCTTCTTGTCTTGTCTAGTCTTTTTTATTTTCTCCTTCCTCCCTTCCTCCCCCCAGCCCCCTCTCTGATGACAGGCATGACGCACCAGGCCTGGCCCCGTTGCTTTCTTTTTTTCTTTTGAGACAGAGTCTCGCTCTGTGTCCCAGGCTGGAATGCAGTGGCACAATCTCAGCTCACCGCAACCTCCGCCTCCCGGGTTCAAGTGATTCTTATGCCTCAGCCTCCCAAGAAGCTGGGATTACAGGCGCCTGATACCACGACTGGCTAAATTTTTTTTTTTTTTTTTTTTTTTTTTTTTTTTTTTTTGTATTTTTAGTAGAGATGGGATCTCACTATGTTACCCAGGCTGGTCTTGAACTCCGGGCCTCCCGCCTTGGTCTCCAAAAGCGCTTGGATGACAGGTGTGAGCCGCCACGCGCCCGGCCCCATTGCTTTGCTTCCTAAGACCCGGCCTTTTTCCACCGGGGCCCCCAGTGTTAACACCCTATAGGGTGCAGTTCTCATTCCGGGAGGGCAACCTGGAGCGGATGACAGGTGTCCCTGGGTCTCAGCCTTCCTGTTTGTGCCAGAAGGAGAGCCGGGACGGTGGGGAGGGAAGAGGGGCAGGCGCCTCCGTGCCAGCTGGGCCTGCCTCCCGCAGCTGCTGGCGTTGCCATGGTTACCGAGCAAGCCTCTCGCCCCCCCTCCGCCCCCCATTCCAGCCCCTCACCCTCAGACCAGGCCCTTCCAGGGACCGGCGGCTCCTGGGTGTCATGGAAACGGTTTCCAAGCACCCACAGTGGGCTTCCTCATTGGCTGAGCGAGGCTACAGGCAAAGGTCACCCCCGGGGTCACTTCTAGGGGTTTCTTCAAGGTCCCCGCCACCCAACGCGAAGTGGGATGTCTGGAATGGGGTCTTGATTTTTAATTCCTTCCTCCCTGGCGATGCTGGAGCGGCTCTAGTCCGTCAGAGGGGCTCTCTTGGTGGGAGGACCTTCAGCCTCTCCCCATCTCCCCCCCGCCCCGCCAAACTCCCCAAAGTCCACAACAAAAACCTCTGTTCTAAGTAAATACATTCGGCTCACTCTGCAAATGTGGCACGGAGAGCAGCCGCCAGGCAGCCCCTCCCCTTTCTTCCAGAACCTTCTTCCAGCAGCCGTGGCTGCTGGAGAGTAGGAGCTGAGGGGCCGAGACCCTGTACTCAGGAGCAGAGGACAGCATGGCTGGGGTTGAGCCCTGGGAGATTGGAAAAATTAAAAATAGTAAGAATAGCAGCAGCTGATAATTCAGTGGTTTGCAACCCCCTGTTTTAGGTGCACACACGTATGAACTCATTTAATCCTTTAACATAAAGTGAACAGGAAGGTACCATTATGCCCATTTTATTTATGTATTTATTTATTTTAGAGACAAGGTCTCACTTGTTGCCCAGGCTGGAGTGCAGTCCTTCAATCATAGCTCACTGCTGCCTCAACCTCTTCCCCCAAGACTCAGCGATCCTCTCACCTCAGCCTCCCGAGTAGCTGGGACCACAGGCATGCATCACCGCACCCAGCTAATTAAAAAAAAAATGGTTTTTTTCATAGAGATAGGGATCTCACTATATTGCCCAGGCTAGTCTTGAACTCCTGGGCTCAAGCGACCCTCCTGCCTCAGCCTCCCGAAGTGCTGGGATCATGGGTGTGAGCCAGCGTGTCTGGCCTCCATTATCTCAATTTTAGAGATAGGGAAACTGAGACCCAGAGAGATCAAGATCACGAACTATGAACAAAAGCAGCAGCCTGGGACCTGAACCCAGGCCACGTGGCTCCAGGATCAGTGTTAGCCACCAGGCTTGTCTTTGCCTCTGACCATGTAGTTCAATACCCCCTTAAGTGACGTCTGCACTGGGGGATGGGAGCAGGAAACAGGGACCACGAAGGAGATACCCAGAGAGGGATGAGACCCTGGGTAGCCAGAGGGGGAGATGGGCACTGCCAAGGGGATGGTTTGGGTGGCTTTCGACCCCTTTAAAACCTTCATCAGGAACCCCAAAGCCACACCAAGGAAACTGACCATCCAAGTTTAAAAGGTGAGCCTGCCATGTAAACTCAGCTTCAAGGCAGACCCTTCATACCCCCAGCCACATCTTTCAAACAGACACTGCAGCCAACCCCCTGGTTCATGGAAATTCTGGAAGGAAACTCAGGCTGAGAGGCATCTGAAAAGGAAAAGTGAATTCAGGTCAGGAAATGGTTTAAGATGGCCATTGTGTGACCAGCTGTGTACAAAGGGGCCCCTAGGGGGTTCCAGGCTGCTGTGGAGACACAGCCAGACACAGACACACCCAGGCCCTTGGGATCTGGGGGAGTCTGGGGAGAGGAGCTGGGGGATGGACATTGCAGCTGGGGCTAAGAAGATAAGCAGAAATTTCCCAGGCAAAAGAGAGGAGGGTTCTGGGCAGAGGGCACAGCCCAGGCAAAGGCCCTGGGACAGGACTGTGCCTGGTGTGTTGAAGGAACAGCAAGGAGGCCCGTGCAGCTGGAGCAGAGAGGGAGAAGTTGGGGTCAGAGAGGCCATGGAGATTGAATGTGCAAGGGAAATCAGGCGGGCTTCTTGGAGGAGGTGATATTTGAACAGAGATTTGGAGGATGAGGAGGAGCAAGCCATGGGGAGATCTGGGGAGCAGATCATTCTAGGCAGAGGGAACAGCCAGTGCGAAGCCTCTGAGGCTTCCGCATACCTGGCATGTTCAAACAAACAGCAGAGAGACCAGCGTGGCTGGAACAGAGTTAGTGAGGCAGGAAGAGCAAGAGGAGGCCAGGTCAGGGAAGTAGCTGAGACCTAACCAATAGGTGCTATTGCACTAGTTCAGGCAAATGATGGTGCTGGTCTGGCTCGGGCAGGGCAGTGGGAGTGAGCTGGAGCAATACGCTTGGATCCAGGGTATAATTAAGAGTGACAGCCCCAGGTCTTGATGATGGAAGGAAGTGGGGAGGGAGGGAGATGGAGAAATTAGAAATGACAGTCAGTTCTGGGTCCTTTCCTCCTTAACCCAGAGAAACCATCAGGGAGTCTTTGGCCGCAGACAGATGGCAGGACCAGGAGGCGGCTCAGGGCCACCCAGCCTCCCAGAGATGTGGCTGCACTTCCCAGCGTCCTGGTTCCCACCAGCTGCCAGCAACATGCAGCCCAGATGTTCCATTCTGGGGACATCTGTGCCGGGCCTTCCCCAGCATCAAGTGAGTTTCATCTGTGGCAGCAGCATCGTCTGGGATGCCTCCGATGGAGAGGCAGGAAGGCAGGGCTGGAGCAAAGGAGGCACCCGTGGTCTCGGTCCAGAAGGCTGTCACGGGGAGGGGGCCACATGGGGACAGGCAGCAGTTCCCAGAGTGGCCAACACGGTGCTGGAGATGGGATCTGTGATGCTTGAGTGGTGAGACGTGGAAACTTAAAACTTACCATGGAACGGGAGAAGGCTGGGCTCCCACTTCAGACGCTTGGAGTTCACAAGTTCCCATCACAAGTCCCCACCTCCAAGCCCTTACCCCAGCCATGCCCCTCTCTAGGAGAGTCCTGTTCACTTTCACTTCCCCTTGAATTCTTCCCTTCACAAGCATGTATTGAGCACCTGCTGTGTACCAGTAAACACAAGAAGCCAAGGGGAAAAAAAAAAACCTCTGAGTTTATAGGGCTCAGTCTGGTGTGAGGGTCAGACAAATGAATAAGCTAATTTATTTTCTTTTTTCTTTTTTTGGAACAGAGTCTTGCTCTATTGCCCAGAGCTGAAGTGTAGTGGTGTGATCTCAGCTCACTGCAACTTCCGCCTCCCAGATTCAAGCTAGTCTCCTGCCTCAGCATCCTGAGTAATTGGGATTACAGGCGCCTGCCACCACACCCGGCTAATTTTTGTATTTTTAGTAGAGATGAGGTTTCACCTGTTGGCCAGGCTCGTCTCAAACTCCTCATCTCAAGTGATCCACCCACTTTGGCCTCCCAAAGTGCTGAGATTACAGGCGTGAGCCACCACACCTGGCCTCTTTTCTTTTCTGTTTTTGAGACAGAGTCATGCTCTCTCACCCAGGCTGTAGTGCAGTGGTGCAATCACGGCTCACTGCAGCCTCAACCTCCTGGGCTCAAGGGATCCTCCCACCTCAGCCTCCTCAGTAGCTGGGACTACAGGTGTGTACCACTACACCTGGCTAATGTTTTAATTTTTTGTGGAGATGAAGTCTCAATATATTGCCCAGGCTGGTCTTGAACTCCTGGGCTCAAGCAATCCTCCTACCCCAGCCTTCCAAAGCGCTGAGATTATAAGCGTGAGCCCCCACGCCTGGCCTAAGCTATTTTTAACTAGTGAAGTGCTGGGACAGACACAGAAGATGATGTGATATGAATGGAGGGACCCAGGAGGCTTCGTTAGCCCAGGGTGGTTGCAGCAGGGTGGCTCTTTGAGGAGGTGGTGGTCTTTTGAGCTGACAGATGAAACAGAAAGGAGGGCCAGGTGCGGTGGCTCATGCCTGTAATCCCAGCACTTTGGGAGGCCGCGGTGGGCGGATCATGAGGTTAGGAGTTCGAGAGCAGCCTGACCAACATGGTGAAACCCCATCTCTACTAAAAATACAAACACAAAATTAGTCAGGCGTGGTGATGGGCACCTGTAATCCCAGCGACTCAGGAGGCTGAGGCAGGAGAATCGCTTGAACCCAGGAGGCGGAGGTTGCTGTGAACAGAGATCGTACCACTGCACTCCAGCCTGAGCAACAGAGGGAGACTCCATCTCAAAAAAAAAAAAAAAAAAAAAAAGGAAGAAAGAAACAGAAAAGAAAGCAGCCCTGGAGATGGCTGGAGGACTTTCAGATGGAGGGCACCACACGTGCCAAAGCCCTTGGGCAGGACCGTGCCTGGAGTGCTGGAGGAACAGCGGGGAGGTCTGTGTGGCTGCAGCAGAGTGAGTAATGGGGAGTTGGAGAGGTGGGGAGGGCAGGGAAGACAGGGTGGGGTAGGGGGGACATGGAGGATTCTAAAGGGTATGGATTTTGCCATGACTAAGGAGGGCAGAACTTGGCGATGAGGCCTCTCTGTGAAGATAGAAACTCAGATCAGGGCTGGGCACAGTGGCTCACACCTGTAATCCCAGCACTTTGGGAGGCCGAGGCGGGCAGATCACCTGAGTTCAGGAGTTCGAGCCCAGCCTGGCCAACATGTGAAACTCCGTCTCTACTAAAAATACAAAAAAATTAGCCAGGCATGGTGGTGGGTGCCTGTAATCCTGGCTACTCGGGAGGCTGAGGCAGGGGAATCGCTTGAACCCAGGAGGTGGAGGTTGCAGTGAGCCGAGATCACACCATTGCACTCCAGCCTGGGCAACAAGAGCAAAACTCCATCTCAAAAAAAAAAAAAAAAGAAAGAAACTGAAATCAGGAGCAGGTGTGTGTAGACTCTTTGCTAACAAACCTCAGAGAAGGTGAGACACTGGGCCACAGACACACAGCAGCAATTGCTGCCAATCCGGCTATTTCCCCACAAGCCTGAGACTCAGTGGGGAAGGTAAACCCCCACAGAAACCTTTCTCCCAATGGGATAAAAGAATGAAAATAAAAATAAAAGAGACCCCCCTCCCCACCAGCCCTTACGGACAGCCCCGTAAGATCTCCCAGCTGTTTGGAGGGTGGCAGAGGAAGAAGAGGGAGAAGAAAGAAAGAATGAATGAAAAAACAAGAGCAATATTTTTCTATTGTCCTTACCCAAATAAATTGAGATGTATTTGTGAAACTGTCAAGAAAACTGGCAGGAGCGAAACTATAAAATCACACAGCTGCTCTGAGAGCCCATGACAGACAGCTCAGATTAATGTAGCTGTATTTTTATGGTCTGTTAACAACTGATATAGGTTTTAAATATATTATCTTCCTTTGTATTGTCTGTCATTTTAAAAACTGCTCGTGTCTCCTGTGTTTGCTTTTAAAAGGTTCTTATAGAACATTCCGCTGCTGAGCTCCCAAATCTTTTTTTTTTTTTTTCCTTCCTGTAGATATATCATCACAGATCTTCTCCCCTCTGAGCTAGGTTTTCTCTGGTACTTTCATGGGCAATTTACCACAGAACCTATTGGAACCTGTTGAGTTTCTTAATTCACAGAGCAGCTATGGGAGTCCGGATTCCTGCCTAGCTGGAGATTTCAGAGATGTGTAGATGGGTCTGGTCCAGACGGGATGAAAAGTGTTGAGTATGTCCCTGGCCTCCATTTTCTCATCTGTCAAAAGGAGCCTGGCCTTGGGGAACTCTCCATCAGTTGACGGAGACTTGTAACAGTCAGCGAGCACTGTGTTAATGCCACATAACAAATCATTCTGAATCTTATTGGCTTGTCACAACAAATGTTGGTTTCTTTTTTTTTTTCCTTTTTTTTTCTTTTGAGACAGAGTCTGACTCTGTCACCCAGGCTGGAGTGCAGTGGCGCAATTTCAGCTCACCGCAACCTCCACTTCCTAGGTTCAAGTGATTCTCAGCCTCCTGAGTAGCTGGGATTACAGGTGCGTGCCACCACACCCGGCTAATTTTTAATATTTTTAGCAGAGATGGGGTTTTGCCCTGTTGGCCAGGCTGGTCTCGAACTCCTGACCTCAGGTGATCCACCCACCTCGGCCTCCCCCAAAGTGCTGGGATTACAGGTGTGAGCCATGGCGCTGGCCCAAATGTTGGTTTCTTGCTCACAGGTCCCTGTTGTATCTTTCTCTAGGCAGATGCATTTATTCCTGCAGTTTTAGGGATGGCTCTCACACCTGTGACCCTAAACCTGAGCTGGTTTCTGTGCTCCAAATCAGAAGACAACATTTGCTAGAATGAGGCTCATTTGCTCAAAGACCTGGGCGTGAGCTGCCTCTCCTCCCTCATTGTCACCCATCAATGGTCAGTACCCACATTCTGCCCATTCCTATCATCCATCCGCTCCTTTCCATTTTCATGGCCTCTGATCCCTTCAGTCCACTTTACATTCAGCTCTAGACAACAGGGATCACCTCCTCCCTGGTCTCATGGCCTCTGTTCTCTCCTCTTCCAATTTACCCTTCCTACAGCAACCAGGGTGAGCCCTTGTCCTTTCTCTTTTGCCTTCCCTTCCCTCCCCTCCCCTCCCTTCCCCTCCCCTCCCCTTGCCTCCCTTCCCCTCCCCACCTCCCCTAGCCTCCCCTCCCCTCACCTCCCCTCCCCTCCCCTCCCCTCCCCTCACCTCCCCTCGCCTCCCCTCCCCTCTCCTCCCCTCCCCTTGCCTCCCTTCCCCTCCCCTCCCCTTCCCTCCCCTCGCCTCCCCTCCCCTCCCCTCGCCTCCCCTCCCCTCGCCTCCCCTCCCCTCGCCTCCCCTCCCCTCAGCTCCCCTCCCCTCCCCTCGCCTCCCCTCCCCTTCCCTTCCTTTTCCAAGACAGGGTCTCACTCTGTCACCTAGGCTGTAGTGCAGTGGTGCAATCACGGCTCGCTTCAGTCTCAACCTCCCCAGGCTCAGGTGATCCACCCACCTCAGCCTCCAGAGTAGCTGGGGCTACAGGTGTGTGCCACCACGCCTAGCTAATTTTTCTTTCTTTCTTTCTTTTCTTCTTTCTTTCTTTCTTCTTTCTTTCTTCTTTCTTTCTTCCTTCCTTCTTTCTTTCTTTCTTCTTTCTTTTCTTTTCCTTCTTTCCTTCTTTCCTTCCTTCCTTCCTTCCTTCTTCCTTTCCTTTCCTTCTTTCTTTCTTTTTCTTTCTTTTTTGAGACAGGGTTTCAAAAAGTGGCACGATCACAGGTCACTGCAACCTCCACCTCCCAGGCTCAAGTGATCCTCCCACCTCAGCCTCCTGAGTAGGTGGGACCACAGGTGTACGTACACCACCACACCTGGCTAATTTTTCTATTTTTTGTAGAGACAAGATTTCACCATGTTGCTCGGGCTGGTGTCAAAACTCCTGGGCTCAAGCAATCTGCCCATCTCAGCCTCCCAAAGTACTGGGATTACAGGCTTGAGCCGCTGTGCCCGGCCTGATTGTTTCTTTTTAAAAAAATTTTCCATGATCAAGTCTCTCTTCCAGCTTAAATCCCATCATAGATTCCCAGAAGATAAGATCAGAGCCCCTCAATGTAGTGTTCAAAGCCCTTTCTATGCCTTCTTTCTCCCTAAATTTACCCCTGTTACAGTTCTACACTCCAGCCAGACTTTATTACTGTGTTTTACCCACTCAAACACTTAGCTCTTTCCAACAACTGAACCTTTGCATAAGCTGTTCCCTTTTCTTGGAATGCTTTTCCACCTCACAAACTCCTATACATCCTGCAAAGCCCCAGCTTTCATTACCTCTCTCCCAGCAGAGGGCACCTTTGGTCAGTGCCCCACTCTATAACCAGGATTTGTAGCTCCCAGGAATCATGTGTTTTTGGCCTGTCATCTTCTGCACTTGACAATGACCTCCCTGGAGTCAGGGGCTGCATTTTCCTCCCTTGGACACTGCCCCAGCCCTACTGCAGGAATAAGTATGGCTGTAACTGCACAGAGAAGAAAGGAAGCCCTATCCTGAGGCATTAATTACAGAGCCTGGACAGTTAGAAGCGAGGCCGGTAGACTGCAGAAGTGCAGACGACCACAGAGCTGTATATAACAAGGTACTAATTGTGCAGGGAAGACAATTAGGAAGGGAGGTTTTGAGCCACCAGCTCCATGGTCTGGACAATTAGACACCAGGCCATATATAAATGACGTGCTAATCGCTTGGTGCGGACGATTAACAGGGCGCCTGGGAAATAATAAAGCAAAATGCCACCGAGCAGCCAGGCACAGAGCCAGGTGGTGCCGCCTTGGGGACTAGAGTTTGGCTGTCCGGACATGAATCCTCCTAGGAGACCTCAAACGAGAGATTTCTCCGTGCTGAACCGCATTCTTCTCATCTGTAAAATGGGGATGTGTGTGGCGCCTGCATGGCGGATATGGAAACTAAGGAGGAGATGGAATAAGAAGCTAATTAGGCCGGGCTCAGTGGCTCACGCCTGTAATCCCGGCATTTGGGAGGCTGAGCGGGCTGATCACCTGAGGTCAGGAGTTCAAGACCAGCCTGGCCAACATGGTGAAACCTCATCTCTACTAAAAAATACAAAAATTAGCTGGGCGTGGTGGTGGGCGCCTGTAGTCTCAGCTACTTGGGAGGCTGAGGCAGGAGAATCGCTTGAACCTGGGAGGCGGAGGTTGCAGTGAGCCAAGATCACACCATTGCACTCCAGCCTGGGTGACCCAGTCTCAAAAAAAAGTAAAAAGAAAAACAAAAAAAAACTAATTACTCGCTGCTGTGGACAAATCAGAGGAAGCCAGTGGCATGCACCTGCCCCATTCCAGCCTTTACAACCCACCCTATGTGGATTTGTGCTTAATTGTATTCCCTGGGGACTTGAGCTAGGAGCACTTGTCTGGTAGGTATGGAGCAGACCGACCTGGGTTCGAGTCCTGGTATTGCCAGTTTAGGCAGGTGCTTTCCTCTGGCTGAGCCTCAGTTTCCCCATTTGTAAATGGTGCACCGATAATCCTCATCTCTCCAGATTCAATAAGATGTCACACATAAGGCACCTAGCACCATGCCCAGCACAAGGTAGAAAGGTGATGCACGGTGGCTATTTTATAATTGTTTTTTTTTCTTTCTTTTTTTTTTGAGATGGAGTTTCACTCTTGTTGCCTAGGTTGGAGTGCAATGGTGTGATCTTGGCTCACCACAACCTCCGCCTCCCGGGTTCAAGCGATTCTCCTGCCTCAGCCTCCCTAGTAGCTGGGATTACAGGCATGTGCCACCATGCCCGGCTAGTTTTGTATTTTTAGTAGAGATGGGGTTTCTCCACATTGGTCAGGCTGGTCTCGAACTCCCAGCCTCAGGTGATCCACCCACCTTGGCCTCCCAGAGTACTGGGATTACAGGCATGAGCCACCGCGCCTGGTCTGTTTCCTTCCTTCCTTCCTTCCTTCCTTCCTTCCTTCCTTCCTTTCTCTCTCTCTCTCTCTCTTTCTTCTTTTTTTTGACAGAGTCTTGGTCTGACACCCAGGTTATAGTGCAATGGCATGATCTTCGCTCACTGCAACCTCTGCCCCCAGACTCAAGCAATCCTCCCGCCTCAGTGTCCTGAGTATCTGGGATTACAGGAGTGCACCACCGTACTCAGCTACTTTTTCTGTTTTTTGTAGAGATAGGGTTTCACCATGTTGCCCAGGCTGGTCTTGAACTCTTGAGCTCAAGGGATCTGCCCACCTTGGCCTCCCAAAGTGCTGGGATTATAGCATGAGCCACTGTGCACGGCCTTGTGTTTTTTTTTTTTTTTTTGAAATGGAGTCTGGCTCTGTCTATCACGCTGGAGTGCAGTGGCACAATCTCAGCTCTCTCCAACCTCCTTCTCCTGGGTTCAAGTGATTCTCTTGCCTCAGCCTCCCAAGTAGCTGGGATTACAGTGCCCACCACCATGCCCAGGTAATTTTTTGTATTTTTAGTAGAGACGGGATCTCACCATGTTGGCCAGGCCTGACACAAGGTCAAACTCCTGACCTTGTGATCTGCCTGCCTCAGCATCCCATAGTGCTGGGATTACAGGCGTGAGCCACCATGCCCGTCCCACCGCCTTGTTTTATAATTGCTGTTGACATTAGTATAATTATTGTTTTTGTTATTGTCATCCACCCTGATTGATGTGTTCTTTATGACTTCCCCTTGGCTGTGTCTGGCATCTGCAGCAGGTCCAAAGGCAGGATTCAAGGGCATGCAGAGGGGCTTGGAATGATAGAGGTTGTCCCAGCCAGGCTAGAGTGAAATTTCTCTGGGTAGGGAGGTGATGATGTGTCCTGTCCACGGTGGCAGGCGTCCAGTATCTTGGTGGAGAGCAATGTCTGGGTCAGCATGATGGTACCACGGTTAGATAAGAAGGAGCCATCTATGGAAAGATCTGGAAGAGAGCATTCCAGACAGAGGGCACAGCCAGAGCAAAGGCCCTGCGGCAGGGGCCATGCCTGGTATGTTCAAAGGACAGTGAGGGGCCAGGTGTGGAGACTCACGTCTGTAATTCCAGCACTTTGGGAGGCCGAGGTGGGTAGATCATCTGAGGTCAGGAGTTCGAGACCAGCCTGGCCAATATGGTGAAACCTCATCTCTACTGAAATTACAAAAAAAAAAAACTAGCCAGGTGTGGTGGTGTGCGCCTGTAGTCCCAGCTACACACGAGGCTGAGAAAGGAGAGTTGCTTGAACCGAAGAGGTGGAGGTTGCAGTGGGTAGAGATCACGCCATTGCACTCCAGCCTGGCCAACAGAGTGGAACTTCATCTCAAAAAACAAACAAACAACGAAAAAACCCCGAGGATTCATGCCCTAAAGCATTGAAAAGAGAGACTGTTTTTTTTTTTTTTTTTCTGAGACAGAGTCTTGCTCTGTCGCCAGGCTGGCATGCAGTGGCATGATCTTGATCTTGGCTCACTGCAATCTCTGCCTCCTGGGTTCAATCGATCCTCCTGCCTCAGCCTCCCGAGTAGCTGGGACTACAGGCACCCGCCACCACTCCCAACTAATTTTTTGTATTTTTAGTAGAGACGGGGTTTCACCATGTTGGCCAGGATGGTCTCGATCTCTTGACCTCGTGATCTGCCTGCCTTGGCCTCCCAGAGTGCTGGGATTACAGGCGTGAGCCACCACACCCGGCCAAAAAGAGAGACTCTAACAGAAACTCGCACACCCATGTTCATTCGAGCATGATTCCCAACAGCCAAAAGGTGGAAGCAGCCCATGTTCATGGATGGATGAATGAATAAACACAATGTGGTCCATCCATACAATGGGATATTATTCAGCCTTAAAATAGAAGGGGATTCTGACACATGCCACACATGGGCAAACCTCGAGGATATCATGCTAAGTAAAATAAGCTAGCCTGGCGCAGTGGCTACTGCCTGTAATCCCAGCACTTTGGGAAGCCAAGGTGGGAGGATCGTTTAAGCCCAGGAGTTCAACACCAGCCTGGGCAACATGGCAAAACCCCATCTCTACCAAAAATTAAAACATTAGCTGGGTGTGGTGGTGCACACCTGTAGTCCCAGCTACTTGGGAGGCTGGTTGCAGTGAGCTATGATCACGCCACTGCACTCTAGCCTGGGTGACAGAGTGAGACCCCATCTCAAGTAAAAAAGAAGGAAAAGAGAGAGAGAGAAACAAAGGAAAGGAAAGGAAGAAAGAGAGAAAGAGACAGAAACAGAGGAAGAAGAAGAGGAGGAGGAGGAAGAAGAAAGAGGAGGAGGAGGGAGGGAAAGAAGGAAGGAAGGAAGGAAGGAAGGAAGGAAGGAAAGGAAGGGAGAGAAACTAGACACAAAAGGACAAATATTGTATGATTCTATTTGTAAGATGTACCTGGAGTAATTAGCAGTGGCTCATGCCTGTAATCCCAGCACTTTGGGAGGCTGAGGTGGGCGGATCACAAGGTCAGGAGATCGAGACCATCCTGTCTAACATGGTGAAACCCCGTCTCTACTAAAAATACAAAAAAATAGCCGGGTGTGGTGGCGGCGCCTGTAGTCCCAGCTACTCAGGAGGCTGAGGCAGAAGAATGGCATGAACCCGGGAGGCGGAGCTTGCAGTGAGCTGAGATGGTGCCACTGCACTCCAGCCTGGGTGACAGAGCAAGACTGCCTCAAAAAAAAAAAAAAAAAAAAAGTCATAGCAACAGAAAGTC
The DNA here is from genome assembly GCF_029281585.2 of Gorilla gorilla gorilla. NCBI lineage: Eukaryota > Metazoa > Chordata > Mammalia > Primates > Hominidae > Gorilla > Gorilla gorilla. The sequence continues at coordinate 11,174,729 of NC_073244.2, read as the reverse complement.
ATAGAAACAGAAAGTCATAGCAACAGAAAGTCATAGAAACAGAAAATAGAAGAGAAGTTACTCGAGGTTGAGGGGAAGAGAGAATGGAGAGTTATTGCTAAACAGGTACAGAGTTTCTGCTTGGAATGATGATTAAGTTCTGGAAAGAGTGGTGATGGCTACACAACATTGTGAGTGTACTTAACTCCATTGAATGATATAGTTAAAAGTGGCGAAAATGGTAAATTTTATGTTATGTACATTTTACCAGTATAATAACTAAATAGACAAACCTTAATAATAATTATAATAAGAGTGCAGTGAGGAAATCTGAGTGCTGGAGAGGAGAGGACAGGTGGGGAAAGTGGGAAGCGGGAGGCTAACATGGAGGGAATGAAGTAGATCCTGAAGGATCTTGCCTGTGGCAAGAAATGGATACTTTTGTGCTAACAGCAGGAGCTATTGCAGGGTTTGGACTGAGGTTGGCCACGGGGAAAATAGATCGTAGTGGGCAGAAGTGGAATATGAGACTAGGATGGATGACAAATGATGAAGGCTTGGACTTGTGCAGCAGCAGTGAGGAAAGAGAGAGGAAGGGGGCTAGAATATATTTTGGCAGTGGAGGCAAAGGAAGGATGCACAGACAACTCCAGGTTTTGAGCTTAGACAATGGGTGCCATTTACTCAGACGGAGAAGCCTAGGGAAGATGTTCAGTTTGGGAATCAATACATGCAAGATGTTTGTTCAGCATCCACATTGAATCCACGTCTCATGACTTCTCAACACTGCCTATGGGCAAACTGATTTTTTTCCCAGTCTAATGCATTTTAAAAGTATCTCGCTGTGGCCAGGCACGGTGGCTCACGCCTGTAATCCCAGCACTTTGGGAGGCCGAGGTGGGTGGATCATGAGGTCAGGAGATCGAGACCATTCTGGCTAGCACAGTGAAACCTCATCTGTACTAAAAGTACAAAAAAATAGCTGGGTGTGGTGGCGGGCGCCTGTAGTCCCAGCTACTCGGGAGGCTGAGGCAGGAGAATAGCGTGAACCTGGGAGGCGGAGGTTGCAGTAAGCCAAGATCGCGCCACTGCACTCCAGCCTGGGTGACAGAGCGAGACTCCATCTCAAAAAAAAAAAAAAAAAAAAAAAAAGAATTGCCTGTTCATGTGCTTTGCCCATTTTTAATTTTTTCTTGTTGATTTGTAAGAGCTCTTTATATATTCACATCCTTTGTTATGGTTTTGGCAATAATCTTCTCTCAGTTGGTCGCTTGTTTTTCCCCCCAGGTCTTTTTTCTTTTATTGTGGTAAAATATACATAAAATGAGATTTGCCACTTTAACCGTCTTTCAGCGTACCATCCAGTGGTGTTAAGCACATTCAGATTGTTGTGTAACCATCACCACCACCCATCTCCTAAACTTTCTCATATTCCCAAACTGAAACTCTGTCCCCATGAAACACTCTCCGCCCTCTCCCCCAGCCCCCAGTCACCAACGTTCTACTCTCTGTCTCAGTTAGTGAACTCTTGAGAGAAACAGATACTGGAAGGATGAAGGTCTCGGAATCTGAAATTAAGTTAAATTATAGAAAATAAAGTAGCTGGCTGGGTGCGGTGGCGCATGCCTGTAATCCCATCACTTTAGGAGGCTGAGGCAGGTGGATCACCTGAGGTTAGGAGTTCGAGACCAGCCTGGCCAACGTGGTGAAACCCCGTCTCTATTAAAACACAAAAAAAAATTGGCTGGGAGTGGTGGCGGGTGCCTGTAATCCCAGCTACTTGGAGGCTGAGGCAGAAGAATTGCTTGAACCCAGGAGGCGGAGGTTGCAGTGAGCTGAGATCGTGCCATTGTACTCCAGCCTAGGCAACAAGAGCAAGAGTCTGTCTCAAAAAAAAAAAAAATAAATAAATAAATAAGTAAATAAATAAATAAATAAAATAAAATAAAGTAGCCATACTTCACGTTCATCTGATTTCGTGGGCCAGCTATGAATTTTATTTTTCATCTGTCTTCCCCACTAAACCGTGAGTCCTGTGAATACAGAGCTGTGTCTGTCTTCTTCACTATTGTGTCCTGGATGTCCTGAGCACAGGGCCAGGCACCTAGTAGATCGGAGGTCAGTAAATTTTTTTCTGAAAAGGGCCAGATTGTTTAAAAAAAAATTTTTTTTGAGACAGGATCTCACTCTGTCGCCCAGGCTGGGGTGGGGTGGAGTGGAGTGATCATGACTCACTGTCATCTCAACCTCTCAGGCTGAAGCGATCCCCCCACTTCAGCCTCCAGGGTAGCTGGACTACAGATGCATGCCAACATGCTGGGCTAATTTATTATTATTATTATTACTATTATTTGTAGAGATGGGGTCTTTTTATGTTGCCCAGGTTGGTCTTGAACTCAGGCTGAAGCAATCCCCCCACCTGAACCTCCCAAACTGTTGGGATTACAGGTGTGAGCCACTGCACCTGGCTGTAAATATTTTTTATTTTGCAGGCCATATGGTTTCCATCCCAACTATTCAACTCTGCCATATTAGCAAGAAAGCAGCCATAGACAACAGGTTAATGAATGGACATGGCTGTGTGCCAATAAAACTTTATTTACAAAAACAAGTAGGGGGACAGATTTGGCCCACAGGCCCGTTGTTTGCTGATCCCTGAAGTAGGTGCTCCAGGAATAGTTGTTTATTGGTGGGAGCAACTTCTGGAGGGAAAGGGCTGCTTTTGGGCTCTGTATGAGTCCTCCAGGTAAGCAGGGAATGGTATCTCAGCAGAGAAAACTGCATTCAAAGGTCTGGAGGTGGGAATATCGGTGCGTGCTAAGGGTAATTCAGGAGTTGTAGGACAAAGTCACACAGGTTATTGGGGTCTGTAAGGGAGAGGGTTGGATTTACTCTAGAGGGCAGTGGGAGCTATGGAATGTTATAGAGCAAGAGAGGACTTGCATATTGCATTAGGAAAACACACTGGGTCTTAGCGTGAGTGTCATTCCTCTATCCTGAGCAGGACTGTCCAAGGTCATTTTTTATTTTTATTTTTTAGACCGGGTCTCGCTCTGTCACCCAGGCTGCAGCCCACTGGTGCGATCTCAGCTCGCTGCAACCTCTGCCTCCTGGGTCCAAGCAATCCTCCTGCCTCAGCCTCCCAAGTAGCTGGGATTACAGGCATGCGCCACCATGCCTGACTAATTTTTGTATTTTTGGTTGAGACAGAGTTTCACCATGTTGCTTAGGCTGGAGTCAAACTCCTGGGCTCAAATGTTCCGCCCACCTTGGCCTCCCAAAGTACTGGGATTACAGGCATGAGCCACTGCACCCAGCCTACTTTTTGCTTTTTAGAAGGGGCTTGAAACACTCCCTCCGACAAATAGGTGCCCTTATGACAAGCTCTCAACATCTCACCTGACCTGCAAGAGCCACCATTTTTTTTAAATAAAAAAAATCTTTTTAAGAGATGGGGTCTCCCTGTGTCACCCAGGCTGGAGCACAGTGACAAAATCATAGCTCACTGCAGCCTCAACCTCCAAAAGCCAGCATTTGTTAATTGCTTACTATATACCAGGACATGCATTATGACGATGACTCTTTGCATAACCGGATGAGAGACAAACTGTTACCAACTCTATCTGAGGACCCCCCATCCCACCTACTCAGTATCTCTCATGGTTTCCTTGTGATCGTAAGATAACCAACCATCGGTTTGCAGCTGAGTTCTCTAGGATGAGGGAATTTTGGTGCTAAAAACAGGAAAGTCCTGGGCAAACCTGGATGAGCTGATCACCCTATATGACAGCTGGAAACAAAATCTGGAGAGATCTAATCAAAACCACAACGCGAGGCCAGGTGCGGTGGCTCATGCCTGTGATCCCAGCACTTTGGGAGGCCGAGGCGGGCGGATCACGAGGTCAGGAGATCAAAACCAGTTGGAGGTTGCAGTGAGCCGAGATCGTACCACTGCACTCCAGCCTGGTGACAGAGTGAGACTCCGTCTAAAACAAACAAACAAAAAAACACACACACAATGAGATACCATCTCACGCCAGTCAGAATAGCAATTATTAAAAAGTCGAGAAACAACAGATGCTGGTGATGCTGTGGAGAAATAGGAACACTTTCACATTGTTGGCAGGAATGTAAATTCGTTCAACCATTGAGGAAGACTGTGGCAATTCCTCAAGGATCTAGAATCGGAAATACTATTTGACCAAGCAATCCTATTACTGGGTATATACCCAAAGGAATATAAATCATTCTATTATAAGGATACATGCATGTGTACATTCTTTGCAGCACTATTCACAATAGCAAAGACATGGAATCAACCCAAATGCCCATCAATGATAGACTGGATAAAGAAAATGTGGTACATATACACCATGGAATACTATGCAGCCATAAAAAGGAACGAGATCACGTCCTTTGCAGGGACATAGATGGAGCTGGAAGCCATCATCCTCAGCAAACTAACACAGGAACAGAAAACCAAACACTGCATGTTCTCACTTATAAGTGGAAGCTGAAAAATGAGAACACATGGACACAGGGAGGGGAGCAACACACCCTGAGGCCTGTTGGGGGAATTGGGGGAGGGAGAGCATCAGGATAAATAGTTAATGCATGCAGGGCTTAATACCTAGATGATGGGTTGATAGGTGCAGCAAACCGCCATGGCACACATTTACCCATGTAACAAACCTGCACGTATATCCTGGAACTTAAAATAAAATTTTAAAAATACCTGGGCCACGCACAGTGGTTCATGCCTATAATCCCAGCACTTTGGGAGGCCGAGGCGGGTGGATCACCTGAGGTCAGGAGTTAGAGACCAGTCTGGCCAACATGATGAAACCCCGTCTGTACTCAAAATACAAAAAATTAGCTGGGCGTGGTGATGGGCTCCTGTAATCCCAGCTACTCGGGAGGCTGAGGCAGGAGAATCGCTTGAACCCAGGAGCTGGAGGTTGCAGTGAGCTGAGATGGTGCCACTGCACTCCAGCCTGGGCAACAAGAGCAAAACTCTGTCTCAAAAATAATAATAATAATAATAATAATAAATTAAAAAGAAATCTGAAGAGATCAAGTTCTGTGCTTTTCCCACCCAATAGTCCCCATGCCTGGGACAGCTTAGAGGAATTCCCACAGATATGATAGGAGCGGTTTGGCTAAGTGCATCTTTTTTGCTGAGCACTTGTTTTAAAAAAAGATCAATAAAAATAGTATCAGTAAACAAACTCCTAATCTTTGTCCCTGGAAGAGATGGCAGAGCACAGCTGAGCCAGAGGGGAGGTGGCACCAAGGGCACAAGTTCTGGCTCTGTATCCAGTTCGCCGGGCGACCTGCGGGTGACACTGGACATCTCTGGGCCTCTGAGGGCACTCCTAGCTAAGAGTTTTGCAGCTGCAGTGACTCTGGGGATTCATGAGCTTGTGGTGCTGGTGGTGCTGGGGACATGCCACTGCCCTGCAGATGAGCCACTCATGGTGGAGGGAAGTGAGGTGGAATGTGTGTAACCTCATCCTCTTCCTCCTTCTGTGGTCTCCACCAGGTCCAGCCCCCATCACTGCCCACCTGGACTCGTGCAGTTGCCTCAGTCCTGATTCCCCGGCTCCCACCCTCACCTGCCGCAGTCTGTCCTCCCCATTGCAGCCACCAGAGGGTGCCTGTGAGCACCGGAGTCAGAGCCTGTCCCTCCTCTGCCTGCAGCCCGCCATGGCTCCCACCTTCCTCAGGGTCAAAGCCCAAGTCCCTTTTTTTTTTTCCTGACATGGAGTCTCGCTCTGTCACCCAGGCTGGAGTGCAGTGGCACAATCTCGGCTCACTGCAACCTCCACCTCCTGGGTTCAAGCAATTCTCCTGCCTCAGCCTCAGGAGTAGCTGGGACTATAGGTGCCCGCCACTACACCTGGCTAATTTTTGTATTTTTAGTAGAGACAGAGTTTCACCATGTTGGTCAGGCTGATCTTGAACTCCTGACCTCAAGTGATCCCCCCACCTTGGCCTCCCAAGGTACTGGAATTACAGGCGTGAACTACCATGCCCGGCCCCAAGTCCTTTTTGCAACCCACAAGGCCCTGCATGACCTGTCCTCCTGCCCCTTCCCTGCCCTCCCGTCCTCCCTCTCTCCCCTTCCTCACTCTGCTCCAGCCACACAGGCCTCTTCACTGTTCCTCCAATGCCCCAGGCACTGTCCTGCCTCAGGGCCTTTGCACAGACTCTGCTTGGAACACCCTTCCTCCACATGTTCTCACAGCTGGCTCCTTCTCATCATTCAGGTCTCATCTCAAATGTCACCTCCTCAGACAGGCCCTCCCTGACCACCCCAGCTAAAACTGCATCCCTCCAACCTGTCACTTTTTTCCACCTCACCCAGTTTCACTTCTGTTCATCAGTTATCACTGTCTGAAATGATCATTTTCGGCTGGGTGTAGTGGCTCATGCTTGTAATCCCAGTACTTTGGGAGGCCAAGGTGGGCGGATCACTTGAGATCAGGAGTTCAAGACCAGCCTGGCCAATGTGGTGAAACCCCATCTCTACTAAAAACACAAGAATTAGCCGGGCGTGGTTGTGCACGCCTGTAGTCCCAGCTACTCAGGAGGCTGAGGCAGGAGAATCGCTTGAACCTGGGAGGTGGAGGTTGCAGTGAACCAAGACCGCGCACCACTGCCCTCTAGCCTGGGCGACAGAGTGAGATTCCATCTCAACAACAACAACAATGAAATGATCGATTTATTTTGCTTACTTGCAAATTCTGTCTCTCTCCAGCTTCCATGAGTTCCAGGAGTACAGGAAATATTGTCTCTCTTGATCTCTGCTGAGTCTTCAGTGTCTAGAATGGGGCCATGCACACAACGGTTGTTGAGTGAATAAATGAACAAATGAGGAGAGAGAGAGTAGGAGTGCAGACATGGGCATCAAAGAACTGGTGATTCTGCCCAGGTGCAGTGACTCTTGCCTGACATCCCAACATTTTGGGAGGCCGAGGTGGGAGGATTGCTTGGGCCCAGGAGTTCGAGATCAGCCTGGGCAACATAGTAAGACCTTGTCCCTATAAAGAATTAGGCAGGCCCGAGCTGGGCGTGGTGGCTCACGCCTGTAATCCCAGCACTTTGGGAGGCCGAGGCAGGCATATCACGAGGTCAGGAGATTGAGACCATCCTGGCTAACATGGTGAAACCCTGTTTCTACTAAAAATGCAAAAAATTAGCCGGGCATGGTGGCACGCACCTGTAGTCCCAGCTACTACCACTGCACTCCAACCTGGGCGACAGAGCGAGACTCTGTCAAAAAAAAAAAAAAAAAAATTAGCCAGGCCTGGTGGTGTTCACTGGTAGTTCCAGCTACTCATGAGGCTGAGGTGGGAGGATCACTTGAGTCCAGGAGTTTGAGGCTGCAGTGAGCCAAGATCACGCCAATGCATTCCAGCCTAGGTGACCTCTGGTACTTGTCTCTAAAAAGCCCTTGCCAGGACAGGATACATGGATCAGCCTTCTTCTTCTTCTTCTTCCTCCTCCTCCTTCTTCTTCTTCCTCTCCTTCTTCTCTGCTCCTCCTCCTCCCTCTCCTTCTTCTTCTCCTTCTCCTTCTTCCTTTCCTTCTCCCTTTCCCTCTCCCTCTCCCTCTCCTTCTCCTTCTCCTTCTTCTTTTTCTTCCTCTTCCTCTTGTTCTTCTGTTTTCAGACAGGGTCCCACTCTGTCACCCAGGCTGGAGTACAGTGGTGCAATCATAGCTCACTGTAACTTTCAACTCCTAGGCTCAAGCAATCCTCATGCATCAGTCTCCCAAGTAGCTGGGACTACAGGTGCACACCACCATGCCTGGCTAATTTTTAAAGTTTTTTTTTTTTTTTCCAGCAGAGATGGAGTCTCACTATGTTGCCTAGGCTGGTCTCAAACTCCTGGCCTTAACCCATCCTCTCATCTCAGCCTCCTGAAGCACTGGGATTACAAGGCATGAGCCTCCACGCAAGGGCCCTCTTTCTTTTTAACAGCTGCTATGTTTCCATAAGATGCACCTTCTATAGTTTATCCACCATGACTCTGTAGGGCACATTAGCAAACAGGCGTCTTTGCACACGCATGTAGATCTTCTCTGGGTTAGAGATCTGGGTAGAGTTGCTGCATCGCAGTTTTATTTGATGCTGCGAAGCCGCCCACCATTCCTTGGCTCACTAGCTGTCCATGAGTCCCATTTCCCTCACCTTCATCAATAGTTAATTTCATCCATTTTCCCCCTCATTTACCCAATCTGATCAATGTGAAGCAAGATCTTGTTCTGGTTTTGATTTTCCATTTCCTTGACTGCAGTAACTTTTCCCCTTCCTCTTGGCAGAATACAGGTGCCCAGGAGATGTGGCCACCGCCATCTAGAACCACACGACATGTGCTCCATCCACTTCCCACCAGCAGGACCACTTCAGCCTGGGATTGCAGGGGCAAGGGCTAGAGAGAGGCCTCAAATGTATGTGTCTGCGTTGGGGGTGCCTGAGCTGACTGTAGGGCCATCGATCACTCCGCTGTAGCCAGCGCAGGGTGTTTTAGCTAAATCAGGAAGTGCATCCCACAGAGCAGCCTCTGGTGGATCAATGGTTGGAGGTTGAAGCCAGGTTGCTAGCAGCAGCGCGGCAGCCCCTCAGACCTGGGGCATGAGTGGGAGGAAGAGCAGGAGGGACGAGCCAGCTGGGCTTGAACCCTACTTTTGCCACTGACCATTGTGGGACTTGGACTGAGTGACGTTCGTTTCCTGAACCACTGTGTCCATATCTGTGAATGGGCAGTCATAGCCTCCTACCTTCCATTATTCGTTCATTCATTCATTCATTCAACAAGTATTCTTGAGCACCTACTGTGTGCCAAGTTCTGTTCTAGGCTTTGGAATTTGCAACAGAAAGACAGGCAAAAATGGCTGCCTTCGAGTTGATGAGGCATGGTCACTCATCGAGGTAGAAGATAATGAATGGTTTTGAAAGGGCTATGAAGAAAAATAATGTAGGGTGAGGGTGTAGACAGTGGTGGGGACATGGCTTCTTTAGCTGGGGTAGTCAGGGAGGGCTTCTCTGAGGAGGTGACATTTGAGCAAAGATTTGAAGAGGAGAAGGGAGGACTCAAGTGGGTCTCTTGGGAGAAAAGCACTCCAGTCAGGCGCAGTGGCTCACACCTGTAATCCCAGCACTTTGGGAGGCAAAGGGGGGTGGATCACTTCGAGGTCAGGAGTTCAAGACCTGCCTGACCAACATGCTGAAATCCCATCTGTACTAAAAATACAAATATTCGCTGAGTGTAGTGGTACATGCCTGTAATCCCAGCTGCTTGGGAGGCAAATGTGGGAGGATCGCTTAACCCAGGAGGCAGAGGTTGCAATGAGCTCAGATCTCATCACTGCACTCCAGCCTGGGCAACAGAGTGAGACCCTGTCTCAAAAAAACAAAAACAGAAACAAAAAGGCAAGGGCAGATGATGATAAACTTTCCTCTGTTGAAAGTTAGTAGGGAGGAAATGTATTTCCATGAGGACATTACTGAATGTTAGAGGGGTATGGTCCTCTGGACCCCTCTAAGTGACATTTCTCTATTATGGCTGGGGAAACTGAGGCCCAGAGAGAGCCTTTCCAATTCACTCCCAGGCCACACTCAAGAATGAGGTGGGGGGATTTGAGAATGAGGTACAGAAGGAGGAACCCCGATACAGCCAAGTGTGGGATCTTTTCACTAGAAGGATCAAGAGAGGCTTGAGTCCAACTCTCCAGGGTAAGGAGGGGAAACTGAGGCCCAGAGAAGAAGCCCACACCCACCTCACTCACCCCTCCTTGGGTCACTCACCAGCATCCTCCATGTGCCATCCATTCATCCAGGTCGAGCTCCAACTGCAGCTGAACCCCCAGCTCTGGTTCCTCACAGACTCGGCACTCAGCCAGAGGAGCTCTCTGTGGCTGTGCTCACCCCACACGCCAGTTTACATGCGGAAAATGTGAGGCTCAGCAGGACAGATGATACACCCAAGGTCGCTCAGGCAGGGCTGGTTGGAGCTCAGGAAGGCTTGAGACCAGATCCTGTTCATTTTCCAAGTGCAGGCAGCTGCTCTGGTGGAATGGGGAACGGACACCTGAAGCTTAAGGCAGGTCCCAGACAGTGTGTACACAACAAACCTGTGCACACACTCATGCACAAACACGGGTGCCTACATGCAGGTAGGCATACATGCACACTTCCACACAGAGACATGTGGCACATGCTCATGAGTGCACACATTCATACGAACATACATGCACACACATGCACGCATGAGACATATCTGCACATCATTACATGTGAATGCATGTGCACAGGAACATGCACATACATACAAACTGGCACACACATGCACATAAGCACATGTGCACACATGCACACATATGCATATTCACAAATGCATGCACACACACAATTCACACAAACATGAACATACATGCACACACAAGCATGGACACATGGACACACCTGTATACATGCATACACTTGCACTTAGGCACATGTGCACACAGAGACATGTGTGCACAATGCATTGAACATGCCTGCACACACAGATATGCACTCACACACTCATGCATGTAGGCAGACCTGCACACACAAGAGACACACAAGCACATAAACATGCACATACATGCAAACCCACACATGCACACAGATGCACATAAGCACATGTGCACACATGCATATTCACGAATGCATGCACACACAATTCACACAAACATAAATATACATGCACACCCAAACATGGACACACGGACTCATATGTGTATACATACACACACTCGCACTTAGCCACATGTGTACACAGAGACATGTGTGCACACATGCATTGAACATGCCTGCACACACAGATGCACACTCACATACTCATGCATGTAGGCAGACATACACACAGAGAGACATGTGTGCACATAGATGCATGTGAACAATGACAGGCACACATGCACACAGGCACACATGCACACACAAAACTTGAACATGCATGCACATGCTCATGTGTGCACACATGCACATGAAATGCACATATGCATACTCACAATTCACACAAACGTGAGCTCATGTGCACAGGTGCATGCACACACAAACATAGACACATGTACACACACACGTATCCATACAAATGCCCTCACACATGCACCTGCTGGCTGGGAGACACAGCATCCCTCGGTGCCTCTCGTCCTCTCCCTCATTCTCTCTCTCGCTCCCTCTCTCCCTCCCTCAGAGCCATTTAAACGATTACAAAGATGCTATTTTTATATAGAGGAAAATTCAATTATAGACATTGACCTTTAAGCTTTTTTCTAGGCTCACGTGTCGCCGGCCCAGGGTGCGAAAGGCTTGCGTGAACGTTCTCGGAAGAAAAACTTCCGCAAACTAGGGAACTGAGGGTGTGAGAGAAAGAGCAGAGCCAGGGATGGGGGCCCGCGTGCAGCAAACGGGAGGCAAGTCCACGCTTCAGGATGCCTGAAGAAACTAGAGGCTCAGAGTAGGAGGCAAGGAAAGCCCAGAAGGAAAGGACTTCCTTTTTTTGTTTTTTGGGGTTTTTTTTTGGGAAACAGAGTCTAACTCTGTCACCTAGGCTGGAGTGTAGTGGTATGATCATAGCTCATTCCAGCCTCAACCTCCTGGGCCCAAGTGATCCTCCAACCTCAGCCTCCCGAGCAGCTGGGATTACAGGTATGCACCACCATGCCCAGCTAATTTTTAAAATTTTTTTTAGAGATGGGGTCTTGCTATGTTGGTCAGGCTGGTCTCAAACTCCTGGACTCAAGTGATCCTCCTGCGTCATCCTCCCAAAGTGCAGGGATTACAGGCATGAGCCACTGCAACCGGCAGACTTCCTTTCTCGTTGCCACATTTTGGAGGTGATCCACCATTCTGAACTGGTTTGGGGTGTGGTCTCTGCATGGGTTTAGCCACTTTCTCTTTTTCTGGACAAGCTTTTTGGCATCTGGCAATAGTGGGTGCTCAACGAATGGGTTGGGGCTTACTTTAAATATTTAATTATTCAACACCTATTAACTGAGTCAGACACTGTTCTAGGTACTGAGAGGAAATAGCAAATTTGACAGAATGAAGATCTCTGTTTTGAAGAGCTGATGTTACATGTTGACAAAGAAACCCCCCACACACAAGTAGGTGGGGCACAGCTGCTCACTCACGTGATCTCAATGCTTTGGGAGGCTGATGCAGGAGCATCACTTGAGCCCAGGAGTTTGAGACCAGCCTGGGCAACATAGCAAGATCCCATCTCTGAAAAAAAATTAGCAGGGCATGGTGGTATGCCTATAGTCCCAGGTACTTAGGAGGCTGAGGAGGGTAGGATTGCTGGAGCCCAGGAGTATGAGGCTGCAGTGAGCTATGATGACACCACTGCACTTCAGCCTGGGCAACAGGAGGAGACTCTGTCTAAAAAACAAAAATATACAAGTGGCCGGGCACTGTGGCTCACACTTGTAATCCCAGCACTTTGAGAGGCTGAGGCGGGTGGATCACGGGGTCCGGAGATTGAGACCATCCTGGCCAACGCGGTGAAACCCCGTCTCTACTAAAAATGCAAAAAATTAGCCGGGCTTGGTGGCGGGCGCCCGTTGTCCCAGCTACTTGGGAGGCTGAGGCAGGAGAATGGCGTGAACCTGGGAGGCGGAGCTTGCAGTGAGCCGAGATTGCGCCACTGCACTGCAGCCTGGGCGACAGAGCAAGACTCCGTCTCAAAAACAAAAACAAAAACAAGAAAACCACACACACAAGTAAAATATACAGGGGGTCAGATGGTGGTAAGAGCTAAGGGTGGGGGGCGGGGGGGTGGGGTGGGCCGGAAACAAGCAGTAAAGGAGAACAGACTCTGACGGAGATAAATGTGGGGAAGTGGCCAGGGGAGGTCTCTGTGAGAAGCGCCATTTCAATAGAGACCAAAGGAGGTGGAGGCGGGGGAGGGAGATAGAAGGCACAGCCCACGCGGAAGCCCTGAGGCAGGACCCCACCTGGTGTGTTGGAGAAACATTGAGGAAAACCCTGTGGCTGGAGCACAGTGAGCAAGGGAAAGAGACGGAGGAGGGGAGGGCAGCGAGGTGTCAAGGCAGGTCACGCAGAGCCTTGTGGGCCGCAGAGAGGACTTGCTTTTTGACCCTGAGGGAGGTGACAGCCATGGAGGGCTGTGGGCAGAAGAGGGACAGGACTTTACTCAGGTGCTCACAGGCGCCCTCTGGCTGCTGAGGGGGAAACGGTCTGATGGGTTAGTGAGCAGGGGAGGTGAGGACCAGGGCGGAAGCAACTGTACTGGTCCAGGCAGGCAATGATGGGGCTGGACCTGGGGATGTAAAAGAGGGGCGAGAAGTAGGCAGGTTGTGAATAGATTTGAAGGCAGAGCCAACAAGATTTTCTAAAGGACTGATGGTGAAATGTGAGGAAAAGAGGTGACTTGAGATTGATTCCAGGGTTTCTGGCTTGAGCCCCTTGGAGGTTAGAGGTGCAACCTATCAGTATGAGTTTGGGGAGGATGAAAATGGATGAATAAGGATGGATGGATGGATGGATGGATGGATGGATGGATGGATGGATGGATGGAAGAGTGGGTGGGTGGACGTGTTACGGATGGATAATAGATGATGAATGAATGAATTATGGATGGATGGATAAGTGAGTGGGTTGATGTGTTATAGATGGATATAGATGATGAATGAATGAATAAATTATGGATGGATGGATGGATGGATGGATGAGTGAGTGGTTGGGTGGATCGGTTATGGATAATAAGCGATGGATGGATGAGTGAATGGATGGATAGATGAATAAATGGGTGACGGATGGATGGATGGATGGATGGATGGATGGACGGATGGATGGATGAATATATAGGTAGGTGGGTGGGTGAGTGGTTGGGTTAATGGGTCATGGATGGATAATAGATAACGGATGGATAAATGGATGGATGGGGATGGGTGGATGAATAGATGGATGATGGATGGGTGTATGGAGGGATGGATGAGTGGATGAATGGATGGTTGAATGAGTGGATGAATGAATGGTTGGGTAGATATATTATGGATGGATGATAGAGGATGGGGTAGGAGCCACAGGATGGGGAGGGGTGATGACCAAGGTTTGGCTTTGGCCTGTTAAGTTTGAGCTGCCTTTTGGGCACCTACATGTAGATGCAGACGGGCCATTTGGATATAAGAGTCTGATGTTCCCAGAAGAGATGTCTTCTGAAGGCATAAATCTGACAGTCCATGGTACTGGGATTACAGGCGTGGGCCACCGCGCCTGGCCCAGAGCTGGCTTTTATTATCCATGGTGTTAGAATGTATTCGTGTCCATGGTGTTAGTCCGTGGTGTTAGAATGTATTCACGTCCATGGGGATGAATGAGAAGAGGGGAGAGAGACTATGCCCAAGGACTACCCTGTGTTTAGCAGCTGAGCAGAAGAGAGAAGCTTGCAGAGAGAAGCTTTCAGAGAGACTGAGAAGAGTCCAACAGAGAGGAAGGTGAATGCAGGCAAATGTGGGGACCCTGGGGGCCACGTGAAGATGATGCTCCCAGGAGGAGGGACCACCCAGGGCAGATGTTGCTAGGAGCATGAGGAGGATGGGTGCTGAGAAGTGATCACTGGATTTGGACACTGGGAAGCCACCTGGACAAGGGAAATCTTAGAATAGTACTGGGAAGAGCCCACCACTGAGATTTATTTATTTTTTTTTTTGAGACGGAGTCTAGCTCTGTTGTCCAGGCTGGAGTGCAGTGGCGCAATCTCGGCTCACTGCAAGCTCTGCCTCCCAGGTTCACGCCATTCTCCTGCCTCAGCCTCCCAAGTAGCTGGGACTACAGGCGCCCACCACCACGCCCTGCTAATGTTTTCATATTTTTAGTAGAGATGGGGTTTCACCGTGTTAGCCAGGATGGTCTCGATCTCCTGACCTCGTGAACCGCCCGCCTCGGCCTCCCAAAGTGCTGGGATTACAGGCGTGAGCCACCGTGTATGGCCACAACGCCGAGATTTTAAGGAAGGGATTCAGTTATCAGAGCTTGGATACCCCGAGTGTAGAGTGAAAGCATCAGGGCCACAGCCAACCCCACACTCAGTCAGTCTGAGAATTTAGTGAAGTCCTGTGCTCAGTACATATTCTTCTTGGTAAGGCAGAACTGGTATCACTGGGCTGTTGCCATTACAGTTAGTAGTGCTACCCATTTATCTATCCACCAGTCCATTCATCCATTCACCCATGCTTTCATCCATCTGTATACCTACCTGCCCATTCATTGATCCATCATTCATTCATCCATCCATCTATCCACCATCTATCATCCAACCATAACCCATCCACCCAACCACGAATCAATCCATCCATTCATCCATATATTCATCTATCACTCATCCATGATCTATACTCATCCGTAACCCATCTATCCATTCATTTATCTACTCATTCATCCATACATCGCCAATCATCCTTCCATAACCCATCCACCCAACCATTCACCCACCTACCCATCTATCCAACAATCCATCCCTCATTCATCCATTCATCCATCATCTATCATCCATCCATAACCCACCCACCCAACCACTCATCCGCCTACCTATCCATCCATCTGTCATCCATCCATCACCCATCCATGATCTATTATCCATCCATAATCCATCCACCAGTCACTCATCCACTTACTCATTCATCCATCCATCGCTCACCCATGATCTATCATCCATCTATAACCCGTTCACCCACTGGCTGATCCACATATCTACCTACTTACCCATTCATTGATCAATCACTCATCCATCCGTCCATCATCCATTCTCCTGTCTATCATCTATCATCCACCCATAGCAGCTGAAGCCAGGAGGCAGCACTCATCACCCATCTGTAACCCATCCACCCAACTATTTATGCTTCCATCCATCCACCCATCCAATAATTCTAACACATCCATTCTCCCACCCATCCCTTCAGTGTCTACACATTCTACACCCTATGCTCTGTTCTATCTCCAGGTTTGTGCTGCCACATCCACCTGCCCCTCTGGCCATTCTCTTGAGATCCTCAAGGTGCTACCCAGTTTGCCTCCTTGGTTTCTTCCTGAGCCTCCTTCCCCCTACTGCCAACACATGGCCTTGCCAGCATCATCACTAAGCTGAGTTGGTTGAATGGACCAGAGCCTGTCAGGCTGTCCCTTGCTCTCCCAGGCTGTGGTTGTGCTCAGAATGGGGCAGAGCTCCTGCCAACACAGCCTTTCTCTGAGGGACTCTTATGGGGTCCAAGTCTCAGGGCCCACAACATTCACACCAGCTGAAAAAAGTCCCTCCAGGGGGGCTTATCTGGCCCTGGAGCAAGGTTGCAGGACCCAACCTCCCCTTGCACCCAAAATGCTGCTCTCTGATGTCTCCTGAATCAGAAGATCCTTTAGCAGCAGCATCAATCTTGCTTTTTATTTTTTTTAAATCACTACATCTTATTTCTACTTCTCATACCCTCCCTGGAGACCTGGACAGAGATGGATAGGTGGAGAGGTAGAGACCACTGCAGAGGAGGCTTGCTGCATAACCTAAGGCAGAGCCTCTCTCTGGGCCTCAGCACCCCCAGCTTCCTCCCTTGAGAGGAGGGGTGGAGAGGGGAGGTTATATAGACGTGCTTGCTTCATAGGCTGGCCCCCAGATACTGCTTAGAGGGTGGCCTCCTTATCCTCAGGTTGGGAAGTGTTTGTGGACCGGACCCACCCCCCCCCCCACCAACCAATGAACTTAGAAATGAGTCATTCAGACCAGTCATAGTGGCTCATGCCTGTAATATCAGTTTGTTGAAATACCGAGGCGAGAGAATCCCTTGAAGCCAGGAGTTTGAGACCAGCCTGGGCAATGTAGTGAGACCTCATATCTACAAAAACTTTAAAAATTCTCCAGGCATGGTTCTGTGCACTTATATTCTCAGCTACTCAGGAGGCTGTGGAGAGAGGATCGCTTGAACCCAGGAGTTTGCGTCTGCAGTGAGCTATGATTGCACCACTACACCCCAGCCTGGGCAGTATAGTGAAACCCCATCTCTATTAACAAAAAAGAAAAAGAAAAGAAAAGAAAAGAAAGGCATAATCCACAGTCCTGTGGTGGTCTGGAGTGTCAGGGAGTTGGCCACCTGGCTTCAAATCCCAGTTACTGTCGACAAGCTGCATCCCGTCTCTGAGCCTCAGTTTCCCTATCTATACAATGGGCACAACCACTCCCATCTCAGAGTCATTGGGGGGATGAAATGTGTCAGTTATTATTAATATCGCCAGCCCCTAGACATAACCACTACTAACGTTGTGAAGTGCGTTCTTGGGATATCTTTCTACGCATAGAAAAGGTTTGGGGGCCAGGCGCAGTGGCTCACACCTGTAATTCCAGCACTTTGGGAGGCCGAGGTGGGTGGATCACCTGAGGTCAGGAGCTCAAGACCAGCCTGGCCAACGTGGTGAAACCCCGACTCTACTAAAAAAAATAGAAAAAAAATTAGCCGGGCGTGGTAGTGCCCTCCTGTAATCCCAGTTACTCAGGAGGCTGAGGCAGGAGAATCACTTGAACCCAGGAGGCGGAGGTTGCAGTGAGCAGAGATCGCACCACTGCACACCAGCTTGCATGATGGAGCAAGAAAAAAAAGAAGAAATAAAGAAGAAAGAGAGAGCGAGAAAGAAAGAAAAGAAAGAAAGAAAGAGAAAGAAAAAAGGAAGGAAGAAAGAAGGAAAGAAAGAAAGAGGCCAGGCTCCGTGACTCACGCCTGTAATCCCAGCACTTTGGGAGGCCGAGGCGGGCGGATCACGAGGTCAGGAGATCGAGACCATCCTGGCTAACACGGTGAAACTCGGTCTCTACTAAAAATGCAAAAAATTAGCTTGGCGTGGTGGCGGGCGCCTGTAGTTCCAGCTACTTGGGAGGCTGAGGCAGGAGAATGGAGTGAACCCGGGAGGCGGAGCTTGCAGTGAGCCGAGATAGCGCCACTGCACTCTGGCCTGGGCGAAAGAGCGAGACTCCGTCTCAAAAAAAAAAAAAAAAAAAAAAAAAAGAAAGAAAGAGACAGAAAGAGAAAGAAGAAAAGTTTGGGGGTCATATTTAAAACCACTTTCTCCAAAGGAAATAATAACAATAGTTAAGTCTCCGAACCCAGCACTGGGCATTTTATATCCCATTAAATTCTCCCAATATTCCTAGGAAGACTTTTTAAAATTAGTTTCTACTTCCCAGAACAGGAAAAGTCTCAGATGGTGAGAAGTAAAGCTTGGATGGAAACCCAGCTTAGCCTGAGTCCAGAGCTGAGGGACTTGGCCAGGCCAGCCACTGGTGGGTGGAGAGAAATGGGGTCCCTCCTGGGGCAACCTGGGCCAGGCTCCGCCCCGGCCAGCAACTTCCTCCCGATGTCATGGCAACCAGCTCCTCTGAGATGCTAATTAAGGTGACTGGGAGACACTTCCCATCCTCGTTCCACATCCCCTGAGAACAAAATGCTAGGAGGCCCTCCATCTTCCATGCAGGCAAGGTGTGGTGGGAGCACCCGTGGCCAGAGGGACTCAGTTTCCCCAGGTTGCATCACTTGCTCTGAGGCTGGGTTACTGGGGATGGTCCGGGGAAGGAGTGGAGAAGAGAAGGGGTGAGCTCACCAGCCCAGAGGCTGCAGATGCCAGACATGGGCTGGGCACCAGGAGCTAAACACTCTCCATACACCCTTCGTTCCGCATTCAAAAACTTTAGTCTTAGACATTTGTTTGTTTGGATAAAGGCAGAAAAGAATACATAAGTCAAGAGAAATGTTTAGATGGCACCTGTGTTATGCCAAACCCTACTTCCAGCACCCTATTAGTATTAATGCAGTACAGCCTCATCCTCATCCTTCTGAGCTGGTATTCATCATGCTTGCTTTGTAGATAAGGACACTAAGGCACAGAGAGGTGAAGTGACCTGCCTGAGGTCACACAGCTTGTTCAAGGCAGAGCTGGCTTTTTAATTTTATTTATTTATTTATTTATTTATTTATTTTGAGACAGAGTCTCACTCTGTCACCTAGGCTGGAGTGCATTGGTGCGATCTCGGCTCACTGCAACCTCTGCCTCCCAGGTTCAAGCAATTCTCCTGCCTCAGCCTCCCAAGTAGCTGGGATCACAGGCATGCGCCACTACACCCAGCTAATTTGTTTATATTTTTGGTCGAGATAGGGTTTTATCATGTTGGCCAGGCTGGTCGTGAACTCCTGACATCAGGGGATCCTCCCACCTTGGCCTCCCAAAGTACTGGGATTACAGGCGTGGACCACCGCGCCTGGCCCAGAGCTGGCTTTTACTATCATTTTTTTTGCCTTTCAAGGTATGGGGGGAGAATTCCCCTCCCTGTCCTGGCCCTGATCACCCAGTAGCCATCCCCAGAGGTAGCCATTGTTATCCCATGTCCCCTGTCTCCCTTCTAGGGACAGGGTGTGTACACACAAGCACTTGTGTGTATATTTTTCTTGCCTACTTGCTTTTTTCACACACACGCATGTGTACCCACAAGTTGTTCTGCACCTTCCTGACTTAACAAGACACCTTCGAGATCATTTCTTTTCAGTACATGAAGATTCTCACTTCTGCTGAGCACACTGGCTCACACCTGTCATCCCAGAACGTTGGGAGGCCGAGGCTGGAGGATCACTTGAGGCCAGGGGTTCGAGGCCACTCTGGACGACATAGCGAGACCCCCCCGCATCTCTACTAAAAATAAAAATAAAAAATTAGCCAGGCATGGTGGTGCACCTGTAGTCCCAGCTACTCAGGAGGTGGAGGTGAGAGGAGCGCTTGAGCCCAGGAAGCCAAGGCTGCAGGGAGCCACGATTGTGCCACTGCATTCCAGCCTGTGCGACAGAGTGAGATCCTCTCTCAAAACACAACAAAATGACTCCCAATTCTTATACAGCTGCATAGTATTCCACTGAGGGAATAAGGCAGACTATTATTTATTTATTTATTATTTTTTGAGACAGTTTAGCTCTTGTTGCCCAGGCTGGAGTGCAATTGTGCGATCTCTGCTCACTGCAACCTCTGCCTCCCGGATTCAAGTGATTCTCCTGCCTCAGCCTCCCGAGTAGCTGGGATTACAGGCGCCCACCACCATGTCTGGCTAACTTTTGTATTATTAATAGAGACAGGATTTCACCATGTTGGCTGGGCTGCTCTCGAACTCCTGACCTCAGGTGATCCGCCCGCCTCGGCTTCCCAAAGTACTGGGATTACAGGCTTGAGCCACCACGTCTGGCCCAGACTATTCATTTTTTATGGTGGTAAATTACACACATAATAGAAACTTTATTACTTTATTCATTTAAAAATATTCAGTGGGGCCGGGTATGGTGGCCAACATGGTGAAGCCCCGCCTCCACCAAAAATACAAAAAAATTAGCCAGGCGTGGTGGTGAGCACCTGTAATCCCAGCTACTCAGGAGGCTGAAGCAGGAGAATCGCTTGAATCTGGGAGACAGAGGTTGCAGTGAGCTGAGATCACGTCACTGCCCTCCAGCCTGGGCAGCAGAGTGAGACTCTATCCCAAAAAGTAATAAATAAATAAATAAAATAAAATAAAATAAAATAAAAATAAAAATAGAAATGTTCAGTGGCATTAAAGTGCATTCACAATATTGTTCAATATCACCACCATCTACTTCCAAAACATTTTTATCAACCCAAACTCTGTACCCATGAAGCAATACCTTCCCGCTTTCCTCTCCTGAGCCTCTACACTGCTGTCTGTCTTGATTAATTTGCCTATTCTAGACATTTTCAATAACTGGAATCGTATAGTCTCTGTTCTTTTGTGTCTGGCTCCTCTCACTGAGCATAACCTTCCCAAGGTTCACCCACACTGCAGTGTGGATCAGAACTTCTTTTTCTTTTTTTTTTTTTTTTTTGAGACAGAGTCTCACTCTTCCACCCAGGCTGGAGTGCAGTGGCACCATTTCGGTTCATTGCAACCTCTGCCTCCCGGGTTCAAGCGATTCTCCTGCCTCAGCCTCCCAAGTAGCTGGGATTACAGGCATGCACCACCGTGCCTGGCTAATTTTTATATTTTTAGTAGAGACGGGGTTTCGCCATGTTGGCCAGGCTGGTCTCAAACTCCTGACCTCAAGTCATCTGCCTGCCTCGGCCTCCCAAAGTGCTGGGATTATAGGCGTGAGCCACCACAGCCGGCCAGAACTTCATTCCTTTTTATGGCTGAATATATTCCACGGCATGCATGGACCGCTTTTGCTTATTCATCCATCCGTTGACGGACTGTTAGGTTGTTTCCAGCTTCTGAAAATTGTGAATCAAGCTGTTATGAATATGTGTGTACTAGTTTTTGTTTGAACACTTGTTTGCAATTCTTTTGGGTATTCTATGGAACCAGACTGGGTTTTAAATTTTTTCTTCCTCTCTCTGTCTTTTTGCTTTGAGACAGGGTCTTTCTTTGTCACTCTCTGCTCACTACAACCTCCACTCACCAGGCTCAAGTGATCCCCCCGCCTCAGCCTCCCGAGTAGCTGGGACCACAGATGTGTGCCACAGTGCTTGGCTAATTTTCTTTTAATTTGTTTTAAAGATGGGGTCTTGCTGTGTTGCCCAGGCTGGTCTCAAACTCCTGGCCTCAAACAACACCCCCGCCTCAGCTTCCCAAAGTGGTAGGATAACAGGTGTGAGCCACCACACCTGGTCTAATTTTTTGTTGTTGTTGTTTTCTTGTTTAGAGACAGGATCTGGCTCTGTTGCCCAGGCTGGAGTGCAGTGGTGTGATCATAGCTCACTGTACCCTCCAACTCCTGGGCTCAAGTGATCCTCATGCCTCAGCCTCTCGAGTCACCAGGACTACAGGTGTGTGCCACTACACCCGGTTAATGTTTTAATTAAAATCAGCGTATTGGCCAGGCATGGTGGCTCACGCCTGCAATCCCAGCACTTTGGGAGGCCGAGACGGGCAAATCATGAGGTCAGGAGATGGAGACCATCCTGGCTAACACGGTGAAACCCCATCTCTACAAAAACACAAAAATTAGCTGGGCGTGGTGGCGGGGGCCTGTAGTTCCAGCTACTTGGGAGGCTGAGGCAGGAGAATGGCGAGAACCCGGGAGGCGGAGCTTGCAGTGAGCCGAGATCGCACCACTGCGCTCCAGCCTGGGGGACAGAGCAAGACGCCATCTCAAAACAAAACAAAACAAAACAAAAAAAACACAGAGTATTTTAATCATTCCCCATAGGTGGACATCTAGGTTGTTTCCATTTTTGCTATTGGAGACAATACTGCCATAAGCACTCTTGGTGGCTCTGCGCCTTGGGCAAGTCACTTGTGCCTCAGTTTCCCCATCTGTAAAATGGGGCTGGTAATAGCATTGTTGGAAGATTAAATGTGGAAATTGTAATAAAGGGCTCCAAATGGCGCCCATTACATATTAAGTGCTTAATTAATGTTAGTCCTCCTGCGAAATGTGGAAGCACTACTTCCTCCCACCCTTGTCCAGAATGTTGACTTTTGTGGCAGAGAGGAGAAAGCGGGTCAGGTGGGGCGGGGAGAACAAAGGCTGTTATTTCCCCTGGATGACACCAAACCAGGTGGCCACACAGGGTCTGGCACACACAGGGGAAGAGTAGCACCAACTCTTACATGTCACAGACCCGCGGATGAGTGGGCTGGGCATGTGTCCAGGCTGGGATGTGGTGGCTATGATTCATTGGACATTATGAGCCCATCTGTCTTCCCTCACAGGCTGCAGCCTGGGGGCTGTGGGGACACAGGTGGGGGACACAGAGGCCACAGTGACATCTGTACCCTGGGCCTCTGCTTAGACCCAACTCATCAATCCCAGAAAGAGAGCTCAGAGAGGCAGCCAGAGGTGGACCAGGCAGGAGTCACTGAGGCCACAGAAGGACAGAGCTGAGCCTGTAAGTGTGAATGAATTTGCTGATTGGTTTGCTTGCTTATTCCTCCATTCATTTATTAGGCACCTGCTGTGTGTCTGGTGCTGTTCTAGGTGCTGGGGATACAGCAAGGAACAAGATGGCCAATTGTGGGCTCACAGTCTGATGGCTCATAGACCCATTTGACAGATGAACAAACTGAGGCTCAGAGATGGGCAGGGAGTCTGGGGAGGAATATGAACTTTATGGAGAGAGCACTGGAGGAGGCCCGTGGAAGGGTCTGGAGAAGGGGTGGCCTGATCTGATTCCAGTTTTGTTGTTGTTGTTGTTGTTGTTTTGTTTGTTTGTTTGTTTTTGAGACAGAATCTCACTCTGTCACCCAGGCTGGGTTGCAGTCGTGCAATCTTGGCTTACCGCAACCTCCACCTCCTGGGTTCAAGCGATTCTCCTGCTCCAGCCTCCCGAGTAGCTGGAATTACAGGCACCCACCACCACGCCCAGCTAATTTTTTGTATTTTTAGTAGAGACGGGGTTTCACCATGTTGGCCAGGCTGGTCTTGAACTCCTGACCTCAGGTGATCTGCCCACCTCGGCCTCCCAGAGTGCTGGGATTACAGGCGTGAGCCACCGCATCCAGCCACGTTCGTGTTTTTAAATCTTCTTCTGGCTGCTGAGTGGAGGGTACAAAGTCCGAGTGGGGTGTGGGAGTAAAGTCAGGGGGCCAGGAAGGGGCCGGGGTGTCTGGGAGGAGCACATCTCCCCCCTGGTCCCGAGGCTGAGTGAACCCTGCCTCACTCTGTACTTTTTTTTTTTTTTTCTGAGACAGTCTTGCTCTGCCACTGAGGCTGGAGTGCAGTGGCGTGATCTTGGCTCACTGCAACCTCCACCTCCTGGGTTCAAGTAATTCTCCTGCCTCAGCCTCCTGAGTAGCTACGATTACAGGTGTGCACCACCATGCCCGGCTAATTTTTGTATTTTTAGTAGAGACGGGGTTTCACCACATTGGCCAGGTTGGTCTTAAACTCCTGACCTTGTGATCCACCCACCTCAATCCCCCAAAGTGCTGGGATTACAGGCGTGAGCCACCGCGCCCAGGCCACTCTGTATTTTTATTGTTCTCCAAAGAGAAAAGTCTTTGGAGAAAAGTCTCCAAAGTCACCTCTCGGTCAGGCACCAGCAAGATGCTGCTGAGCCGTCCCCTTCTCCCTCAGCTCCCCAAAGTCCCTCCAGTCCATGCCAATTCACAAAGAAGGCAGAGTGGTCCCAGCCACCTGCAGACATAAATGTTGATGGTGGGACATCAGGCCAAGTGCTGGAAGCAGCCAGGCACGGAACAGTCCCCACTCAGGCTGGCAAGAATCACCCTTGCCGGGAGGTGAGTGGACGCCAGGTGTGGGGACCTCCTCCCCAGGAGAGTTCCAAGCCAAACGGTCCCTGTGTCCATCTTGTTTCACGCACGCCACCACCAAGTGGGGGCATGTCTGTGGCAGCACTGGGAACAAACCCCAGGTGCAAGATGCAGCTGAGGGTGTCTGCCAGGTCTCAAGGGCAGAGCTGGAACCAACCTTGGAGCTGGAGCTGGAAATAAAACAGATTTAGCTTCAGACCCTGGGCCACAGTGAGGGGCCCTGGAGAGGCCAATATCAACCTCAGCAGAACCCTACGGCATGCCGGATACTTAAAACTATTTGCAAAAGAACTCTGTGTGGGTGAGATTTCTGTTCCCTCTTTGCAGAGGAGAAAACATGAAGCACAGAGATAAGAAGCCACATGTCCAAAGTCACACAGCGAGAAAGCAGTCCAGCCAAGACTGGAACCCCTGACTGTCTGAGTCTGGAGCCATCCTACTGTCCTCTGTAGGAGGGTGTGGAGGATTTTCTCTGAGAAGCAGCAGCTACTTAACCTGGGGAAGGCAAATGTATAACAAACAGACCATCAGGGTCCATTCAGTGGTCCATGGCAGGCATCACTAATCAATAACAGAACTCTTTCCCAGGGAGTCAAGGCCCAGGCATCACTAATAAATTGCAGCACTCCTTTCCCTGCAGAACTGAGCCACAGGCTCAGAATCCTTCTCAACGCAGCCCCAAACAGCTATTAAATATTTCTCATCAATGGGCTGGTTGTGCCATCGGGGTCATCGGATAAATATAGGCTGACTTTTCACTTTTCAGGAAACGTTGCTCCTTCATGTGCCAGATCGACCTTTTAAAGCCAGATATGGAATCCCTTCCCTGTTAAAAAATTCCTCTGGGGCCGGGCGTGGTGGCTCATGCCTGTAATCCCAGCACTTTGGGAGGCTGAGGCAGGTGCATCACCCGAGGTCAGGAGTTCAGACCAGCCTGGCCAACATGGTGAAACCCCATCTCTACTAAAAATACAAAAAATTTACCTGGCGTGGTGGCAGATGCCTGAAATCCCAGCTACTGGGGAGGCTGAGGCAGGAGAATCGCTTGAACCCAGGAGGCAGAGATTGCAATGAGCCGAGATTGTGCCATTGCACTCCAGCCTGGATGAGAAGAGCGAAATTCCGTCTCAAAAACAAACAAAAAACAACAACAACAAAAAGCAAAAAACAAAGAAGGAAGGAAGGGAGGGAGGGAGGAAGGAAGGAGAGAAAGAGAAGAGAGAGAAAGAGAAGAAGAAAGAAGGAAAGAAGGAATGAAGGAAAGAAAGAAAGAAAGAAAGAAAGAAAGAAAGAAAGAAAGAAAGAAAGAAAGAAAAGGAAGGAAAAGAAAGAAAGAATCATATTGGCTCGGCCTGTTTGTATAACCTGGGTGGTGATAGCCACCCAGGTCCAATCTGTTGAGACCAGAGGGTGGGGTCACACAGTGAGTGAGGTAGCTAGTGATGTGTCAAAGGGACAGAGGGTCAAGAAAATCCTCGCTGGCTGGACAAACACACTGGCAGGGGTATTATGGAAGCAACAATAAAAAGAGTAAGAACAGCTAATAATAACAGCAACCCATCATAGCTACTATTAGCGTGTTAAGTATTAAAATATTCTCTACATTTGGCAGATGGGGAAACTGAGGCCCAGCGAGAGGGTGACATGTGCCCAAGGTCATGCAGTGAGTACCTGGGTGTTTGCTAGAAACTTCCTTCCCCGGGAAAAGGGACATCTGTGCAAGACTTGGCTCAGACGAGACCTTTGCATGTAACAGACTAGGAAGATGAATCCTCTTCTCATGGGGGTGGAGCCTTCCCGTGTCCTAGGAGAGTCCCAAGGACAACCCCTCCCCACAGCAGCTTGCATCCTGTGTGACCTTCACTGAATCTTGGCATGACTCCTCGAACACGTTGGGCTTCAACTCCGGAGCAATCAAATTCTCTTTGTAGCCGTCCTGCCCCAGCCACTCTTGAGGGCCTGGCGCTCACAGCTGTGGGTGAAGTTTGCCTGTCGAGGACAGGAAGTGTCTATCTTTATATTCCAGCATTAACGAGCCTCGATCTTATTGAAATGGCACTTTCTTTCTCCTCCTAATAAACGAGAATGAATTTTTTTTTTAGCTCTTCCTCCATCACTTGATTCTCAAGTCTGAATTGTCTGAAGGCTTAAAACACTTCCGACTGCATCATCACATTTTTAACATTTTCCTCTCCTGAAGAAGAAAAGCAGAAAAAGGGAGAAAAGTGCTGATTGCATTAACAGGAGTATGGAGCACAAAAAAAGGGAGGTGATCATGCCACGTTCTCTGCCTGGAACCTCACTAAGAGGAGTGTGTTTGATTCAGAAAACTTCATAGATTGGAGCATAAGGAGAAAGGAAGCAGAAAAGGTTATAGCATGCTCTGTTCATCCCCCCACCTCACCCCTCAGCCACCCACACAGGCATTTATTGAGCACCTAATGTGTGACAGGTGCTGTCCAAGGTGCTGGAACTACAAGCATGAACAATGTGAATAAAACTCCCCGCCCTGCCCTCTTGGCACACAGAATGCATGGGAAGACATGTTAAGCAGCTAATGACATAACTAACTATTACAGTTCATGATTTAAATGCAAATTGTTCAACGAGGAAGAAAGCCAGGAGGCAGACTTTGTCTAATTTTTCAGTTCCACACTGGTCACAAGGTCCAGCCAAGCCCTCTCTTGAGCAGGGTTGGATTTGGGGCACACAAGGAATAATCAATGGGCCCAGAAGTGAAAGGAAAAAGAAAGGGTGCCAACATTCATTCATTTGGCAAACACTTATTGAGCAACTACTGTGTCCCAGGCCCTGAGCTAGTCACTGAGGCTACAGGGGAAACCAAAACAGGGAATATCACTTTTTTTTTTTTAACAGATGAGGAAATGGAGGCTCAAAGAGATGATATGACTTGCCCAGGGCTACAGAGTTTTGAGATAGTGAAGTGTCTGACTCCAAATTCAGGGAATCATCTTTTCTATCAAGTTCTGATACTCAGAGGAACAGCTGAAAATATTTCATGGAGGAAGAGGAGAGGAGAGGAGGGGAGGAAGGGGTGGGAGAATGGAGAGGAGAAGAGAGAGGAAAAAGGGACAGGAAGGAGAAAGGGAGATGGGGGGGAGGAAGAAGAGAAAGATGTGGAGGGAGAGGAAAGAAAGAGGAAGGATGGAGAAGAGGGGAAAGGAGGGGAGAGGGCGATTTTTTTCTGTGCAGCTTCTGAAGAGGAGGAGCAGGGTCAAAGGAGGGAGATTAAAAGGAGGAGAGGGAGCCCAAGTGGCTGAAAGGAAACATTGTCTAACTCTCAGCATTGTCCAAAACCAAGGCACCTCTCCTGTACAGGGAGTGAGGGTCCCATCACTGGAAGTATGCAAGTCTAGTTCGTATTGGGAAGGGATCTCTGCTCTGAGAAATCCACTGATTACTGACCTCTCAGGCCCCTCACCTTTCCCTTGATTTGAGGGCAGACCGGGCTCCCACCAGAGACCTAGGGACAGCCTTTGCCCAGAGACAGTTTCCAATCCTGGCTGTGTTGTGCAGGCATGGGCTGGTGCTCAGGCTTTCTGTGTCTCGCCCATAAAATGTGGCAGTAACAGCACAGACCTAGGACTGCGAGGGCAGGGGTCATTGCAAAGCCCCAGGAACAGTGCCTGGAACAGAGGCTGCGCTCGTGAAATGCTATTTCAGGCGCCGCCTGCAGCCCCAGTGTCATCTGGGAACTCTGGTCGTCTTTGTATCTTGATCAGGTCTGGTGCACACTGGGAGTGGCTGGCCCTGAGAATGATGTCACCGGTGCCTCCTGCTCCGCCTTCTGGGGGCTCCTGCTAAAGTGCTCAGGGGAATGCACAGCTATGCAAAAGGGTAGAACAGGAGCCAATACACAGAGTCACTGGGGGCACAGGCGGCCCGGTCTGGGGGTGGGGGTGTGTCCTCCTCGACCTTGCTGCACAGGGCCTGGGGGTGGCAGCTGGAGAGGCCAGGAGACTTGGGAGTTCTGTGTACTAACTCTGACTGGTGCACACCCGTGGGTCAAATCCTGATCAGGCAGCAGCCCCCTGAACTCCCATCATCTGGGTTAATGATGAGCATGTGGCCCTCATTGGTGCCTGCAGGTTGTCCAGGCCCCAGAAAGCCTGCAAGCGGGTCAGAAGCTTGGCTGAGGGTCACTCTGTCTCTGTCTGTCCCCAGACTGGCCACTTCTCCCACTCCCTCAGCCTCTCCCTGGATCCAGCCCCAGCATTGCCCACCTGGGCCAGTGCAGTCATCTCCACCCTGGTCCCTTGAGTCCCACCCTGCCTCCTCACAGTCTGTCCTCCCCGCAACAGCAGCCAGAGGGCACCTGTGAGCATCTGAATCAGGTCCTGCCCCTCCTCTGCCTATGACCCTCCATGGCTCCCGCCTCCCTCAGGGGAAAAGCCCAAGTCTCCCTGTGGCCAAGAAGGCCCTGCACACCCTGCCCTGTTCCTGCCTTTTCTACTCCCTCTTTCCCACTCCTCACTCTGCTCCAGCTACATGGGCCTCCTTGCTGATCCTCCAACACGCCAGGCACGGTCCTGCCCCAGGGCCTTTGCATGGGCTGCGCCATCTGCCTGGAAAGCTCTTCTCCCACTTCATCCTGGCCTCTGTTCAAACATCACAGTGATGGGCCGGGTGCAGTGGCTCATGCCTGTAATCCCAGCACTTTGGGAGGCAAGGTGGGCAGATCGCTTGAGGCCATGAGTTCAAGACCAGCCTGGCCAACATGGTGAAACCCCGTCTCTACTAAAAATACAAAAATTAGCCAGTGTGGTGGTGCACGCCTGGAATCCCAGCTACTCAGGAGGCTGAGGCAGGAGAATTGCTTGAACCCGGGAGGTGGAGGTTGTAGTGAGCTGAGATTGCGCCACTACACTCCAGCCTGGGTGACAGAGTGAGATGATGTCTCGAAAAAAAAATAATAATAATAATAAACAAAAAACCCATCATGGTGAGGCTTTCTGTGACCATCTATGTATAATGACACCCCCAACCCTTCCCGTTTCCTGTTCCATGTTCCTCCCTGGTATGTCCCATCTGACCCGTGGTACATTTTTTTTTTTTAATCTGGTTCATCTCCCCCATTAAAAAAGTTAGCACATGAGGGCTGGAGATATTGCCCTATTTTGTTCCCTGCTTTTTCCTGGTGCCTAGAACAGTACCTGGCACTTGGTAGTTGCTCAATAAATACCCGTTGGCTGCATTCATGAATTAAGGAATGAGCCGGAGTCAGACCTAAGGCCGGAAGCCCAGCCCTGCCTCTCCCAAGCTATTGGAGGGTCAGTACCACCCTTCCCTCTCTGAGCCTCAGTTTGCTCAGCTGCACAAAGGGAACAAAAATAATCAGTCTGATCTCATAGTGTGGATTTTTGCTGCCCAGCTGCCTGGGAAGGTCTTGGCCCTCAGCACATAACAGGTGGTCATCCAATGGAAGGTTCTGTTGTTCTATGTCGGGGCCTTCCCAGCTAAGAAACATCCCAATATTTGGGTTTCTTTCTGTTCCCCCGCTCCCAAAAAAAAAGTTATGACAATACTGGGGGACAAGGACAGGGACCACAGGCTGGGGGACTCGTGTGCTGCATCTGAAATGCTGCAGCAGCCCTGAGCCTCTAGGGCATCAGAAAAACTCCCCTCTCCAGGGCCCCAGAGTGCCAGGCACAGGCAGAGGAGTTTGAGCGGGTAATTGGGACACATCTCGAGCAGATTTATTTAGCCCTTCCCGTTTTATCCTGAGCAACATCTCCGCTGCCAGGACGATCCCACTCGCCGTCTCATGGTCTCAGCCTCCTGGTCCAAGCCATTCCCTGTGGGCCAGGGTGGGTGGCAGCCAGCAAGGGTGGCAGCGGGAGGGTTAAGTTCACATCCACGCCTGCTGTCTCCTCTGAAGGTGTGAAATAACAATATCGGCCGGGCACGTTGGCTCATGCTTGTAACCCCAACACTTTAGGAGGCCAAGGCTGGAGGATCACCTGAGGTCAGGACTTCGAGACCAGCCTGGCCAACATGGCAAAACCTCATCTCTACTAAAAATACAAAAATTAGCCAGGCATGGTGGTGCGGCCCTGTAGTCCCAACTACTCGGGAGGCTGAGGCAGGACAGTCGCTTGAACCCGGGAGGCGGAGGTTGCAGGGAGCCAAGATGGCGCCACTGCACTCCAGCCTTCATGAAATAGCGAGACTTCGTCTTAAAAACAAACCAAAAAAATTGTGACATCTATTAAGTGCCTGCTATGTGCCATGTGCTGCTCTAAGAACTGCATGTGATTAAACTCAACTAGAGGCTGCTCATGGATATTTATTGAGTGACTTACACGCTGGTCTGCATAGTGGTTAACACGGAGTGGGTTGAATTGTCCATTAAGATTGCTGTTTGCTCAACTTTCAGAAGGATGTGCTATGTGTCTGACATATGTAAACCAAGATTAACCTTATTATAATCTGAGGGAAAAATATGGAAAATATGCAGGAAAAAAAAAGGTTGGTGTCTCATGGGAAGAAGAACATCAATCTAAGCGGCCCCACATCAGTTAGGGTGATCTGTGCCTTACATCCTTTCCCCTCCCCCAGCTCAGGATCCTCTAGTTTTGCCCAGAATAAGCCCTTTCCCCTTCATCCACCCCTCCAGGGTATCTGCAACTCCCCTTCCTCTCTTCAATTATGCTGCAGTGTATTCCCAAGACGAATCTGGGCACAGTATGCAAATGAAGTGAGTTAACCCTTTTCACACCAATGCAAGGTCTCACAAACTCAACAGGTATCCGGCCAGCTCCATGGTGTGCTCTCTTCTGTGGGACAGGTGGATAAGCCCCTGCCTGTGCCAGACCCCAGCCCAGCTGTCATAGTGATGAAAGACCCAGGGGCAATGGGCTGGAAGAGTCAGGAGGGCTTCCTGGAGGTGGCAGGGGTAAAAAGTGGCAGAGATGGGCAGAGGAAAAGCCAGCTGGTTGGAACAGTTCGAGAAAACATCCAGAGGCAGGACCGCCAGGGAAGGAAAGAGCACAGCTTCTGTAGTAGGGCTGACCTGTGTTCCGAACATGTCCCTGGGCCAGTGACTCCACCACCCCAAGCCTCAGTTTCTTCCACTGTAAAATGGGTCTATGAAAGCCCATGCTGCCTGGGTGTCAGCACATTTCAAGGAGGTGATTCAACCTGTCCTCACTTTAGTCCTCCTCAAAAAACTTCCTCCTGTGCTGTGCATACCATCAGTTACTAAATATTTTATCTACATTCACTTGTTTGCTTTTAGGTAACTAATATGGTTTGGCCATGTCCCCACTCAAATCTCATCTTGAATTGTGTGTGTGTGTGTGTGTGTGTGTGTTGATACAGGGTCTCACTTCATTGCTCAGGCTGGAGTTCAGTGGCATGATCACGGCTCACTGCAACCTCTACCTCCTGGATTCTAGCAAGTCTCCCACCTCAGCCTCTCCAGTAGCTGGGACCACAGGTGCACGCCAGCATGCCCAGCTAATTTTTTTTTTTTTTTTTTTTTTTTTTTTTTGGTAGAGACGGGGTTTCACCGTATTGGCCAGGCTGGTCTTGAACTCCTGACCTCAGTTGATCCATCTGCCTTAGCCTCCCAAAGTGCTGGGATGACAGGTGTGAGCCATTACCTGACCTCATCTTGAATTGTAATCCCCACAATCCCAATTTGTCGTGGGAGGCACCTGGTGGGAAGTGATTGGATCACGGGGACGGTTTCCCCACGCTGTTCTCCTGATAGTGAGTGAGTTCTCGCGAGATCTGATGGTTTTATAAATGTTTGGCAAGTTTCTCCCTCTCTCAGTCTCTCTCCTGCCACCCTTTGAAGAGGTGCTATCCACCATGATTGTAAGTTTCCTGAGGCCTTCCCAGCCGTGTGGAACTGTGAGTCAATTAAAGCTCCTTTCTTTATAAATTACCCAGCCTTGGGTATTTCCTTACAGCAATGTGAGAATGGACTAACACAGTAACTAAATGTCTCATTTGATTTTTTTATTCATTTATTGAGACAGGGTCTCACTCTTTCGCCCAGGCTGGAGTGCAGTGGTGCAATCTCAGCTCACTGCAATCTCCGCCTCCTGGGCTCAAGCGATTCTGCTGCCTCAGCTTCCGGAGTAGCTGGGATTAAAGGTGGGCATTACCATGCCCGGCTAATTTTTGTATTTTTAGTAGAGATGAGGTTTCACTGTGTTGGCCAGGCTGGTCTCAAACTCCTGACCTCAGGTGATCTGCCTGCCTCGGCCTCCCAAAGTGCGGGATTATAGGTATGAGCCACCACACCTGGCCTAAATGTCTCTTTCTCTTCTTCTTCTCTCTCTCTCTCTCTCCTTTTTTTTTTAAGATGGAGTCTCCTCTGTCGAAGTGTCGAAGGCTGGAGTGCAGTGGCATGATCTCAGCTCACTGCAACCTCCACCTCCCAGGTTCATGTGATTCTCCTGCCTCAGCCTCCCAATTAGCTGGGATTATAGGCATGTGCCACCACACCCGGCTAATTTTTGTATTTTTAGTAGAGATGGGATTTCACCATGTTAGCCAGGCTGGTCTTGAACTCCTGAGTTCAGGCAATCCACCCACCTTGGCCTCCCAAATTGCTGGGATTACAGGCGTGAGCCACCGCGCCCAGTTTAAAGAAACTTCAGGTCATGTGTCCAGCGCTGGATGCAAGTACCAGTGGAATTAAAACACGAGCGCAAGTAACAATGTAACAAGTCAAATGAATAAGGAAGACAAAAAAGTTACAAAGAAAAACAAAGACCCAACCATGATATTAACAAATCCTAGGGACATTAACAAGCTCAAGGGGAATCATCTGTTCTTAGACGTGAGTAATTTTGGCAGGCAACGATACCATAGTGTTTCATGCTCAGTGCGTAGAACTTAAAATCACTTTGTGAGGCCAGTGTGGTGGCTCACATCCATAATCCCAGGGCTCCAGGAGGCCGAGGAGGGAGGACCACTTGAGACCAGGAGTTCAAGACCAGCCTGGGCAACACAATGAGACCCCATGTTTACAAAAAAAAAAATTTTTTTTTAAATTATCTGGGCATAGTGGCACATGTCTATAGTCCCAGCGACTAAGGAGGCTGAGGTGTCAGGATCGCTTGAGCCCAGGAGTTCCAGACCAATCTGGGCAACATGGTGAAACCCCCATTGCTACAAAAAAATACAAAAATGCATTTTGGGAGCCCGAAGTGAGCGGATCATTAGGTCAAGAGATTGACACCATTCTGGCCAACAGGGTGAAACCTCGTCTCTACTAAAAATACAAAAATTAGCTGGGCGTGGTGGCATGCACCTGTAGTCCCAGCTACTTGGGAGGCCAAGGCAGGAGAATCACTTGAACTCGGGAGGCAGAGGTTGCAGTGAGCCGAGATTGTGCCACTGCACTCCAGCCTGTTGACAGAAGGAGACTCCATCTCAAAAAAAAAAAAAAAAAACAGAAATGAGACGGGTGGGCTGGTGCACACCTGTAATCCCAGCTACTTGGAGACTGAGGTGGGAGGATTGTTTGAGTATAGGAGTTTGAGGCTGCAGTGAGCTATCATCATGCAACTACACTCCCGCCTGAGTGACAGAGTGAGACTGTCTTAAAAAACAATAATAAATAAGTTGTAGCCTCTCAAAGTTTCAAGTACCACACTCAGGGCCCACACTGATGGCACTGGAAGGCCCTTGGCTTGGTGAGGCTTGTGGCAGGGGTCCAGATGACACTGCCAGGCATGTCCCTCTGACTCTACATACAATACCCAGCACAGACCCCACCTGGTGGAGAATCCAAGCCTTTCTCCTTGAGAAGGGATGAACCAAGAGGCCCTGTCTGCACCGCCAGCTGGCAGGAGACAACGGAGGCCTGATCTGAATTTGTCATTGCGTCCCCCAGGGAGAGTGGGAGAATAAAGCCCTTGATCTTTTCATGTGCCAGCCAGGCCCCAGAGCTGGGAGGCTGGCTGCATGGCATCCCCTTGCCTCTCCCAAAACCTGGATCTTATTGCAGTCAACAAAGGGTGCTCATGATTTATGGGCTAGGGTCTAGCATCTCTTGTCATATGTCATGGGGATGTCAAGCTCCTTGTCCAGGAGTAGGTAAATTCCTTGAGGGGTATCAGTGAAGCCACTGTCAGGGAAAGGGTCTTTTATGGGGTTGAACTGCATTCCCCCAAAAGAGATGTTGAAGTCCTAACCCCTAGGACCTCAGAATGTGACCTTATTTGGAAATAGGGTCTTTACAGAAGTAAAGTTAAAATGAGGGCATTAGGGTGGGTCCCGATCCAATATGATGGGTGTCCTTATAAAAAGGGGAAATCTGGACACAGAGACAGACCCACATATAGGGGAAATGATGGGAAGAAGAGATACAAGGAGAAGGCAGCCATCTGCAAGCCAAGGAGTGAGGTCTCAGAAGTAACCAATCCTGGGCAGGCGTGGTGGCTCATGCCTATAATCCCAGCACTTTGAGAGGCCCAGGTGGGTGGATCGCCTGAGGTCAGAAGTTCAAGACCAGCCTGGCCAACACGTCAAAAACAATTTTTTTTTTTTGGAGATGGAGTTTCACTCTTGCTGCCCAGGCTGGAGTGCAATAACATGATCTCGGCTCACTGCAACCTCCGCCTCCCAGGATCAAGCAATTCTCCTGCCTCAGCCTCCTGAGTAGCTGGGATTACAGGTGCCTGCCACTACCCACACCTGGCTAATTTTTTGTATTTTTTTAGTAGAGATGGGGTTTCTCCACGTTGGCCAAGCTGGTCTCAAACTCCTTACCTCAGGTGATCCACCCGCCTCGGTCTCCCAAAGGGCTGGGATTACAGGCATGAGCCACCACACCCAGCCAGGATGGGTTACTTCCGAGGTCTCGCTCCTTGGCTTGCAGACGGCCGCCTTCTCCCTGTGTCTCTTCTTCACATCATCTCCCCTCTATATGGGTCTGTCTCTGTGTCCAAATTTCCCCTTTGTATAAGGGACATCATCATCACCAATCATCCACATTTTAGAACATTTTTAAACATTTTTATTTTATTTTAGAACATTTTTAACATTTTAATTTTAGAATATTTTAATCACCTGGAAAGAAACCTCAAAAGAATCCATTGCCTAATTCAAGATCATTAAGATTTATTCCTGTGCATTTTTTCCTTAGAGTTTTATAGTTTAAGCTCTTCCATTTAGGTCTATCATCCATGTTGAGTTGATTTTTGTATATGGTGTGAGGTGGGGATTCAACTTCATTCTTTAGCATGTGAATATGGAATTGTCCTGGCCCCACTTGTTGAAAAGACTATTCTTTCCCCACTGAATTGACAACTTGATGGAAATCAATTGACCATAGACATGAGGGTTTTTTCTGCACTTTCAATTCTACCCCATTGATCTGAATGTCTATTCTTATGCCGGTACATCATTGTCCTGGTTACAGTAGGTTGTAATAAGTTTTGAAATTGGGAAGTCCGAGTCCTCCAACTTTGTTCTTTTTCAAGATTGTTTTGGCTGTTCTAAGTTCCTCGAACATTTTCACATGAATTTTAGGATCAGCTTGCCAATTTCTGCAAAGAAGCTAACTGAAATTTTGATAGGGATTGGGTTTAATCTTTAGATCAATTTGGGGAGTATAGACATCTTAACAATATTATTCTTCCAATCCATGAGCATGGGATGTCTTTCCATTTAGTTAAGTCTTCTTTAATTTAATCTTTCAACCTTTTGTTATTTTTTATAGTATAAGCTTTGCACTTCTTTTGGAAATATATTCCTAAGTATTTTATTCTTTTTCATCAATTGTAAATGGAATTGGTTTCTTAATTTCATTTCGTTTGTTCATTGCCACTGCATAGGAAATACAATGGATTTTTGTGTATTGATTTCATATCTTGCCGCCTTGATGAATTCATTTACTGGTTTTATAGGTCTTTAGTGGATCCCTTAGGATTTTCTACATGCAAAATGATGTCATGTGCAAATAGAGATAGTTTAATTTCTTCCTTTCCAATATGAATGCCTTTTATGTTATTTTCTCACCTAGTTGCCTGGTTATAGGCTTCAGTACAATGTTGAATAGAAGTGGTGGGAGGGAGCATTCTCATCTTGTTCCTAATCTTAGGGGGAAAACATCCAGTCTTTCATCATAAAGTATGATACTGACTGTAGATGCTTTTTACTAGGTTGAGAAAGCTTCATTCTATGCCTAGTTGTTGAGTGTTTTACTAACCCATGCCTCCCCAAATCCTCCAACGCTTACCAAATCAGCTAAATCAGGGGACCCCCAAGTGAACCCCACATGGAGCCCAGCACAGAGCAGGTGTGCAGCAAATAGGATATTCCTATCTGCTCCTCTTCCCTTTGGCGTTTGAAGCGAATTTGTGAGGAGAAAGAGACAGAGAGAGGAGCAGAGAGAACAACATTTAATTTGAAGTAACGTGCAACGATAGTGGAATCTCTGGCACAGGGAAAGTTTAGGGGAGATATTTTGGACCTGTCTGGCAGGAATTTAAGGCTGAGTTCTTTGCAGACAATCCTGAACTTGGTATGAAGGGTCCTGTTTGTACACAGTGATGGGCGGCTGATGGTTCCCCTGGAGTTATCGCAAAAAAACCACAATGGAGCTAATTACCAGGTTCTGGGAGGCTCCTAGGCAGAGGTTGGTCTGGCAGAAAAGGAAGAGGAGGGTGGGAGAGTGGGAAGAGCCCCCCTCCCCCACAACGCTCCTGAAGAAGCAGCAAATGTTCATTGACTGAACTTTTCACCCAACAATGACTCACACCCTCAGTGTGCGTGCCAGTCACCACGATCAGCAGACAGGAAAGAGACCCAGAACCCACCATGTCCTACCTCCCAGTCTGAGTGTTTTTCACAGTGTGGAACTTGGAGGGTTGAGGCATGCCCCTGGGGACAACATTCTCTCCTTTGTTCTCTTCAAGCCTTGGCCTGCAGGAAGGCTTAGCTTGGTGCTATTGCGTCTTTAACACCTTTGTAACACGTGTCAAATTCCTGGAGCTGTCCAGAGGCTGCAACAGCATCAGACTAGAATGTTCTGTTCTTGGCTTGGCTGCACGCAGTGGCTCACACCTATAATCCCAGCACTTTGGGAGGGGGAGGTGGGAGGGTCATTTAAGCCCAGGAGTTCGAGACCAGGCTGGGTAACACAGGGAGAGCCTGTCTCTACAAAAAATTTAAAAATTAGCCAGGTGTAGTGGTCTGTGCCTTTCGTCCCAGCTACCTGGGTAGCTGAGCTGGGAGGATCACTTGAGCCCCAAGAGGTTGAGACTGCAGTGAGCTGTGATTGTGCCACTGCACTCCAGCCTGGGTAACAGAGTGAGGCCCCGTCTTGGAGAAAAAAAAAAAAAGAATTTTATAATTTTCTGTTCTTGTTGTATCGACTTGTAGGATCATCTTTTGTTTCTGGCTAGGGAACCATAGTTTTCTCATTTACATTGACCACATTTTTTTTTTTCTTTAGACGGAGTTTGTTTCTTATTGCCCAGGCTGGAGTGCAATGGTGCGATCTCGGCTTACTGCAACCTCCGCCCACCGGGTTCAAGCGATTCTTCTGCCTCAGCCTCCCAAGTAGCTGAGATTATAGGCACCTGCCACCACGCCTGGCTAATTTTTTTGTATTTTTAGTAGACACAGGGTTTCGCCATGTTGGCCAGGCTGGTCTCGAAGTCCTGGCCTCAGGTGATCTGCCCACCTCGGCCTCCCAAAGTGCTGGGATGACAGGCGTGGGCCACCGCGCCCAGCCTACAGTGACCACACTTACCAGAAATTGTTTTTTGAGTCTCCACCTGGTGGCAGGTGGTTGACATAGTGTGATTCATTTCACCCTCCAGACAGCCCTAAGGGACCAATATTATTATTTATTTATTTTTTATTTTTTTGAGACGGACTCTTGCTCTGCCGCCCAGGCAGGAGTGCAGTGGTGTGATCTCAGTTCACTGCAAGCTCCCCCTCCCGGGTCCACGCCATTCTCCTGCCTCAGCCTCCCGAGTAGCTGGGACTACAGGCACCTGCCACCTCGCCCGCTGATTTTTTGTATTTTTAGTAGAGACGGGGTTTCACCATGTTAGCCAGGATGGTCTCGATCTCCTGACCTCGTGATCTGCCCACCTCGGCCTCCCAAAGTGCTGGGATTACAGGCGTGAGCCACCACGCCCGGCAGGGACCACGATTATTATTATCCCCATTTACAGACAGGCAAACTGAGGCACAGCTAGAGCAGGGAGACACACAGGAAACACACAAACCGGCCAAAATACAAAATCATTCCAAATCATGATAAATAATCTGATACTGAAGTGAAGATGATCATGTGGTCACCTCAGTGAGATGGTCTGGGAGGGTCTCCCAGAGACTTGAAGAGCAAGGAGGAACAATTGGCCTTGAGAAAAGCAGGAGGAACAGCATCCTGGTCAGAGGGAACAGACAGTGCAAAGGCTCAGTGGCAGGACCTTACCTGGTGTGTTGGAGGCACAGCAAGGAGGCCTAA
Organism: Gorilla gorilla gorilla; assembly: GCF_029281585.2. Taxonomy (NCBI): domain Eukaryota; kingdom Metazoa; phylum Chordata; class Mammalia; order Primates; family Hominidae; genus Gorilla; species Gorilla gorilla. The sequence continues at coordinate 11,135,996 of NC_073244.2, read as the reverse complement.
GTGGCGGGAGCAGAGTGAGCGAGGGTGAGAGAGGGCGAGGAAGGGGGTAGGTTATGCAGAGCTTGGTGAGCTGTGGGAAGAGCTTAAGCTTTTACTCTAAATAAGATATTTCCTATCTCCTTCCAGCACTGTTGACTCCAGGAATTTTTGCTCTGTTGCCCAGGCTGGAGTGCAGTGGCGTGCTTAGAGTTCACTGCAGCCTCAAACTCTCACATCCAAGCAATCCTCCTACCTCAACCTCCCAGGTAGCTGGGATCACAGATGTGCACCACTATGCCCAGCTAACTTCTAAAACTTTTTGTAGAGACAGGGTCTCCCTATGTTGCTCAGGCTAGTCCCAAATACCTGGGCTCAAGCCATCCTCCTGCCTCAGCCTCCTAAAGTGCTGGGCCAAAGTGCCTGGCCAACTCCAGGGATTTTAAAGACTGTTTTGTTTACTTCTGTTGTCCACAGCACTTCAAACAACCTGGGAGGGGGGCCGGATGCATGGCCTGAATGGATGGGTTTCCCAAGCACATGCTAGAATGTATTTTTTTTTTTTTTTTTTGAGACAAAGTCTCACTCTATTGCCAGGCTGGAGTGCAGTGGCGCTCAGCTCACTTACAACATCTGCCTCCCGGGTAGAAGCGATTCTCCTGCCTTCTGAGTAACTGGAACTACAGGCACGCGCCACCACGCCCAGCTAATTTGTCTATTTTTAGTAGAGATGGGGTTTCACCATGTTAGCCAGGCTGGTCTCAAACTCCTGAGCTCAGGCAATTCACCTGCCTTGGCCTCCCAAAGTGCTGGGATTACAGGGGTGAGCCACCGCACCTGGCCAATGTATTTTTTGTTTGAGAGGGAGTCTCACTCTGTTGCCCAGGCTGGAGTGCAGTGGTGTGATCTCAGCTCACTGCAACCTCCGCCTCCCAGGTTCAAGCAATTCTCCTGCCTCAGCCTCATGAGTAGCTGGGACTACAGGCATGCACCATCACACCTGGCTAATTTTTGTATTTTTAGTAGAGACAGGGTTTTGCCATGTTGGCCAGGCTGGTCTCGAACTCCTGACCTCAGGTGATCCACCCGCCCTGGCCTCTCAAAGTTCTGGGATTACTGGCGTGAGCCACCGCTCCCAGCTGCTACAATGTATTTTATCTGTTTTCTTTGACTGCTCACAAAATCCCTCAGAGGTACTAGTGGTTGTCTCCCTTTTCCAGATGGGGACAGCTAGGCTTACAGTGTTGCGGTCACTTGTTCAAGGTCACTTCCCAAACAGGTCACTGGGCTGGGGTTCGTGCCATGATCAGCCCCTCCACGATCAGCCATCTCATTTTACTGTGTCTCCACCAATTCTCCAAGGCTTCAGCACCCACTGTGCGTGAGAAACCACGCTAAGCATTTGTGCACAGACCACCCCATTTGATCCTTCAAGATGGGATCGTGTTCCCGTTGCTTGGATGAGAAAACTGAGGCCAGATTGTAAACGGTCAGGGTCACCCCGCCAGGAAGAAAAACAAAGTAGGCTCTGCAAACCTGGCTGCTGCACTGGCCGCTGGGAAACTCCGAGCTTAAATTAGGTTCCTTGTTAAATTATTCATTATCTCCTCTCTTTTCTCCTGTTTATGACTTCCGCCTTATCGTTTTGTTCCCCGGGTTAATGCTTTTTGTTTATCTGCATCTTTGGCCCGGAATGAATGAATCAACAATTTTGGAGGAAAAAAAAAACCAATTCTAAAGTTGAGTTCCTCTGTTGGGCACCAGGCCTTCTCCAAATATGTGCCTTGAGGAAATAAATGCTTTCGACATGATCAAAACACAAGGACTGATGTGCAATCTTGCTTGGTGGCTGTGAGCCCTCCAACCCCCTTACCTTTGTCAGTATCCCCCTTTTATTTTTTACTTCCGCTCTGTTTTTTTTTTTCCTTATTTTTGAGAGTCTCACTCTGTCGCCCAGGCTAGAGTGTGCAGTGGTGTGATATTGGTTCACTGCAACCTCCACCTCCCGGGTTCAAGAGTTTCTCCTGCCTCAGCCTCCCAACTAGCTGAGACTACAGGCACCTGCCACCACGCTCGGCTAATTTTTGTATTTTTAGTAGAGATGGGGTTTCGCCATGTCGGCCAGCCTGGTCTCGAACTCCTGACAAGTGATCTGCCCACCTTGGCTTCCCAAAGTGCTGGGATTACAGGCATGAGTCACCGGGCCCGGCCTCTTTTTTCTTATTATTCCATCTTCAGACACCAATGGCAGCCAGGCTGCCACATTATAGCAATTCATCATCACACCCTCCTTAGGAGCAGGGGCTACCTTGCCCCATTTTACAGATGAGAGCTGAGATCCAGAGGCAAATCCATTCTACAGATGGGGAAAGTGAGGCTCAGGACCTCACACAGCAAGTCAGTGTTTTAGCTGGGTTCCAACTGTGGCTCGTCCTGACTCCAGGGAAGCAGGGATGGTAATTAGGTGAGACCTGTGCAAAGTGCTTACTCTATAAGAAGTGCTCCATCATCCATTCATTCATGTGTTCAACCTACACATAGGGATCTCTGGAGCCACACTGTAGTGTAACTAGAATAAAAACGGGATAATGGGACCAGGCGCGGTGGCTCACGCCTGTAATCCCAGCACTTTGGGAGGCCGAGGTGGACGGATCACTGAGGTCAGGAGTTCAAGACCAGCCTGGCCAACATGGTGAAACACTGTCTCTAACAAAAATACAAAAATTAGCCAGGCGTGATGACAGCACGCCTGTAATTCCAGCTACTCCGGAGGCTGAGACAGGAGAATGGCTTGAATCCAGGAGGCGGAGGTTACAGTGAGCCGCGATCACGCCACTGCATTCCAGCCTGGGCGACAGAGTGAGACTCCGACTCAAAACCAAACAAACAACAACAACAACAAACCGGGATAATGGGATAGAGTGGAGTGGGGCGTGGCTGGTAGCTGTTGTCAGGGAAGGCTTCTCCCAGGCGCTGCTTATTTGAGCAGAAATTGGAAAGACGAGAAGGGGAAGATCTTGGATGCTCAAGTTAGAGGAACTGTAAGAAGCTGGCTGAGGCGGGAGGATCACCTGAGCCCAACTACTCAGGAGGCTGAAGCGGGAGGATCACCTGAGCCCAGGAGTTTGAAGCTGCAGTGAGCTATGATCATACCACTGTACTGAGGCCCAGGTGGCAGACCCCATCTCTTAAAAAGCAAAGAAGGAGCAGCTGGTTTTTCTGGAGCATTGACATGGTGGGGGGGAGGGGAGAGGGCAGTGGGCGCTAATGTGAAACGGCGAGCTGCAGAGAGGAGGCGGAATTTTATTCCAAGGGTACTGGGGAGCCCTGGCACAGTTTAGGGCAGCGCACAGAAAGTGCCATGCCCTTTGCACCCAGGACGCTGGGGCTCCCGCACGGACAGTAGCCCCAAGGGCCCTTCCCGCCGCCGCCGCCGCCGCCACCATCACCACCACCGCAGCCGCCCACGTGTCCCGCGAAGCCCCGCGCCCCACGTGCTCCCGCGGCCCTTTAAACACCCGGGGCCACGTGACCGCGCTGCGCCGTCCCATTGGCCGGGGGGCGTGGCGGCCGCGCGGCTGCGCAGTGACGCGCACGGGCCGGCCCTGCCCCCGACCCGGCGGCGGCGGCGGCGGCGCTGGCGGAAGGGATGACGTCACCGGCTGGGGGGGCGCGCGAGCCGGAGCTAGGGGAGCGCGAGCCGCAGTGAGTGTCCTCGCGCCGCCCGCCCGGCAGCCCGGCCGGCGCGCGCACGCCGCGAGCCGCTGGCGCTCGGGCTCAGCTCGGATCCCATGCAACAGCCAGGATGTGAAGCGGGGCAGAGCCGGGGGAGCCCAGCCCAGCCAGCCTCCAGGTAAAGCCCCCCAAAAAAAAAAAAAAAAAATCATGGATTAGAGGAAAAAAAAATGCAGGCGCTCCAAGGGGGGTCTCGGAGGCAGCCGAGTGGGCAGCGCGCCGGCTTTGTGCCGGGGAAGCCTGCACGGCCATTGTGCTCGGAGGATGCTCGGCTGCAGCCAGTTGCACGCCCAGCCGCTGCGCCCCGGTAGCTGCGCCCGGACAATGCCCCGAGGGACAGGGCCGGGGCCGCGCTGGGGGCGCTCGGCAGGGGGGGCTGGGGGGGCTTCGTCCGCGGCGTGGGAGGGGGCTGGGCTGGAAGCGCCCAGAGCGCGGCATTGGAAGCTGCCCAGCGCCGCCGGCTGCACCACCCCGGGCTGCGGGCGGGGCAGAGGCGCGGAGGGGGACGCGCGTGTGTGCGGAGCCGGTGCCGGCCCCGGCGGCGCCCGGCCCGGGTCCCCGGGCGGGTCCTGGAGGCAGGGGGCGCTGTGCCGGGGGATGGGGGGCGTGCGGGCGCCCCGGAGCGGAGAGGAGCCGGGACGGGTGGCTCCAGGCGGGGTGGCTCCAGGGCTGCTGCGCCCGCCGCCTTCCCTCTCCGGGTCCCCCTCCCCTGGAGACCCCCGAGTCTACGCCGTCTCCCCTGGAACACTCCGGGCCCTGTCGTTGCCTTATGGGAGGTCGCCCCTCCAGCACTCGGGCATTGCCCCACCCTTCTGCGGCCCCGGCGCCCCCTTCCAGCCTCCCCACCCAGGGGCGAGCCTCAGCCCCCAGCCCCAGGGGCTCTGGCAGGCAGACGCGCACGCCCAGCACCCCAGTCTCCCCTCCGCGCTGGGGGCCCCGTGGGGATCCCGAGAGTGGGGAAGCCGCCCCTGGAACCGCCAGCCCCGCCGGTTCCGCACGCCCCGGGAGCCCCCGGGGGCTGCGGGGGGGAGGGGAGGTGACGTCATCCCGGGGGCGGGGCCGTCGGCACCGGGTTAAAGGGGGCGCGGGGCGTGCCCTGAGGGGAGCCCCCCAGGTTAGAGTGCCCGCGCCGTGAGTGCGAGGGTTCGGCCAGGCTGCGGCCAAGTTCACCTCTCTTTATGGGAATCTCTCCTAAAATTAAGATCCTCCCCTTCGGACCTCCCCCTACAAATCCTGGACATTTCCCACCAATTCCCCCCTTCCCAAATTGGGGAACTCCCCTTCGGCCGCTTTCTCTCCAGAATCCTCAAATCAGGGAACCTTTCCCACAAACTGGGAATCTGTTTTTCAACCACACCCCCCGCCCCAAATCTGGGACCTCCTTCTTCGGTTGACCCTTTTTCCCCAGTCTCAAATCGTCTTCTCGTGGGTCCCTAAATATGCAGCTTCCAAGAACGCCCCTTCCTCTGCAACCCTTCCTCAAATCCAGCCACCTCCTGGGACCTCATTCCCCCAAATTAACAAACCTCCCAGAGCCTCATTGGGGGTGCCTTGCCTCCCCCTTCTGGGCTCAGCTGGGATTCCCCTTTCCCCCCCCGTCACAATCTAGGGTCTAGGGGAGCCCCCTTCTGAGCATGGGGTCCTCCTGCCTCTGGCCGAGACCCTAAAACACATCCCGGCAGCCGCGGCTAGTGAAGCGGGTGTCCGAGGTGTCGGAGTCCCGGCTGAGCAGCAGGGATGGTACCTAGAAGCCGGAGGAGGCAGGAAGAGACCCTTAGGGTCCCAAGGACAGGGACCCACACGCTCCGGGCTCCCGTCCGCCACCACCCGGACTTTGGCTGCTGGGATTCTGGCCTTCTCTGGGTGCCCCCCTATCGCTGCTGTCCTTGGGGTGCAGAGGGTGACGGCGCCTCTTTGTCTGGGGCGCCCTTCTTCCCTCTTTCTGCCGCCTTTCGCCCGGGAGAAGGAAGCCATCCCGCGCCTCTGCTCCTGCGATACCAGCGGCAGCTGCTGGAGCGTTTATTAATGGCCTAGGGACTTGGTCGAATCTGTCATTTGCATAAGTCCCCTCCCCCTCCCAGGGTCCCTTCCTTTGTGCCCCCTCCCCCTGCCAATCGCGCCTGCCTTCTGTCCCTCTGCTCTTCTTTCTTTGCCAGCTGATATTTTGGCGGTGGAAGGCAGGCAGCTGGGGCTGGGGGCGGCTGCTTCCCGCCCTCAAATCCCACAGCCCCCCAGCTTGGGCCTGACTGAGTCCCCACCTGGGCATCCCTCCCCTACCCCCCCGCTGCCCTCCACAAAGCCTTCCGTGGGGCATCTCTTTCTGGCTGGCAGGCTGGCGGAGTCTTCATTCTTTACCTCCGGGAAGCAGGGTCCTGCCCTGTTCCCCAGGCCCGGGGGACACCCTCATCATGACGGTGCACTTCTGCATGGGGGCTAGGCCTCCCAGCCCCCTGGGGGCCACCGCCCGCCATACTCCATCATCCTGAGAGTTGTTCTAATTGGGCTCAGGCAAACAAAACGTCGCGGGAGACCCAGGCTGCCTGGTGAGCTCACGCACTTTTCTATTTCTGCCACCCTGGCCGATGACATTGCCCCTAACCCCCCAGGGGGTGACAGAGACTGGTACTGTCAGTGGCCGTCCAGAGATGCCGTCCCAAGAGGCGGTGGACTGGCCCGCTCCCCACTCCCCGCGGGAGATGGGTGACAGGTCATTTTGGTGTGGCCCGGCTGTGGCGCTGGAGGGTGCTACTGGTTGGCAGGTCAGCTCCGGGGACGGTTTCCCCCTCTCCAGGAAACCTTGAGCGCCTCTGAAGTCTGCGTGAGGTGGCGACAGAGAAGGGGACATTCAAACCCCAGGTTCCTGCCTGCTGCCAGCAGAGAAAAAAAAATCACTCCTTATACCCCGGTTGAGCGTTCAGTGCGCCTTTTTTCCCTGCCTCCCAGGGGATTTCAGGCATCGTCCAGTGTCCATGGACCCTGCTTGGACACACAAGTCCATTTTCCCCCAATTTCCACCATGGAACAGGGGGAAGCTTCGTGGACGCCAGGGATTTCGTGGTAGCATCTGGGTGGGGAGACCTGGAGCCATCACTGTGCACCCATTTTTTTCTTCTTTGGGTCGCATAGAGCCTGGAGCTCTGCCTGGGTTTCCCCAGACCTGGTACCAGTCTGGAGGCAAATCTATCTCTGCTCATCAAACGTCTTTCTGGGAGGTGACTTGGTTTCCCCTTCTGCCTTCGGGGTTGGCGTTGAACAGCGGTTCCCAGATGTCTGAGGGCAGCGCACACCTCCACTTGCCAAGATGGGGAGACCTGTGGCTTCGCTGATTATTCCAGCGACTGCATGGCCCCAATACAATAGTTAGTGCGATGGCCGGAGAGGGACGGGCAGGGACGGTGTGACTTGGTGGTGCGACGTGGCATTTCTACCCGAGCGCCCCGTGGCCCCGCGTTCACCTGCTTTCTGTGACGGTGCAGCCGCCGTGTGCGTGGGGGAAGAAGCGGGGCGTGGAGAGAGTTCGGGATGGGGGCGAGCGGGAGGGAAAACCCTAAAAATAAAAAGGGATATTTATAAACCCAGCGGGTTTGGGGGATAATTGACAAAGCTTAATGTTTTTCGGCTGAGAGCAATTCCTTCCCCCTGCTACCCATTAAGCTCCATTTGCAGAGTCGGTCGGAGCCACGGGAAGATCTTGAGATGAGCTTTAGGTTTGGCGGGCGCAGTGCTGACCGCTGTAGCCCCCTTCTGGGAGGGTCTCGTGCTTTCTGGAAGGAGACAGGGGTCCCAGAAAGGGGCACTCCCCAGCTCTCCTCTGCATCCAGGGTAGGCTCCTGGCTCACCTTCCAATGGGTGGGTGTCCTCTTAGAATTTGCAAGGAGGATGAGAACCCTTCTCAGGCAAAGCCTGTGCAGGTTGCCCTTCCTCCGTCCTTCCCTGCGGCAAAAGATGCCCAGGGAGGGGAATTTGAAGAGAGACCCCCCCCTCCCGCCGCCGCCCCACCCTCCAACCGCTCACCAGGCAGAGTGGCTCAGCCTCCGGTGGGGACAGGAGGAGAGGAGATTAAGACATAACTGCTGTTCCTCGCAGGATTCGTGTGGCAAGCTGATACAAAACAAAACAAAAAAACCAAAAATTCACCATGGATTCACGGACAAAGGCACGTATCCGGGGCTTGAAGGCTTCAAGGGCTTTTTAAACTGTGAATTTTGTCATCTTCACACCTTACCTTGCTCTGGAATCGGAAAGCTGCCAGCTTGTGGCTTGCGGGGCAGAGGAGAAGGGGATGTTGGAAGGGGGTTCAGGCTCAAATGCATGTCATCTTATCACCAGGTGACATTCTGAATTGAGGAAGGGGGACTCGGAGAGAGGAAGTGAAGTGTAGGGGATGTGATCGAGGGAAAGGGTGGCTGTTGTCTCACGCAGAGAGTGGCAACCCCAAAATGTCTAGGAAACAGGTGACACCTGGGTCTCTCTAACCCTGAGGTTCAAGAGTGTGGAGTGTGTGGTTTCCCCCCGCCCCCCCTTTTCCTTTAAGGAAAGAAAAGACTCTCAACCAAAAAGGGAAGAAAAAAAAAAAACCCGACGTACCATTTCTGTCTTGTCTCTGGCTGATATTTGAGAAGCGCTGAGGAGGGGGTTGTGTGTGGGGAATTTGAAAAATCAATTGGCTTACACTTCTCCAAAGGCGAAAATTAACGGGTAGGAGTGATTCACGGACAGGCCCTCCACTTTCACATCGCTTTATTTTTGTCTCTCTCTTTTTTTTTTTCCTCCTACTCCTCCTCCATGGAGCTGCCGGTCCCCCAACATCGTGGCCTGGCCAGACTGGACCTGGGGGCTGGTGCTATTCTGGGCTAGCCGTGGAATCCCCTCTTCTGTTCCCCGGAATCAAGGCACCCTCTGCGCCCCGCGGAGGCCAAGGGGATATTCCACATCTGAAAATAAACCCAGGTTTCTGTGCGGCTTCCTGTTTCCTTCTGATTCCCGCGGATCCCACCCTGGTTGGGGGTGAGAGCTTGGATTTTTGGATCATGGGGACTCCCTCCTCCCGTCCCCATCGCCGTAACTGGGGCTGGATCACAAATGTCCCGTTTCATGGGGACAGATTTCATCTCGTACTCTTTATGTTATCTGGGTGGCCTTGCTCCTTTTAAGTTGTTTTTGATATTTGCCATAAGCCCCTTGTAGGAAGGGCCAGGTGTCTCCTGTTCCCCCTACCTGGAGAACTGAAAATTCCCCTTTTTCTCCCAGATCTCACCTGCCTGCCTGCCTTCCTTCCTTCCTGGATGACTTCCCCTCTTTCCTTTCAGTTCTCCGTGCAGGAGCTTCCTCACTTACAGAATGAGGTTACCCCTCTGGGTTCCAGGTCAGAGCCCTGACTTGAGCCACCCTCCTCACTTGAGCTGTGCAAACTAGGGCGGGTTGCCTGACCTCTCTGTGTTCTCTCATCTCTAAGATCAGTACAGTCGCAGTCTGTGTCGCGGCGAGCCTTGATATGAGATGCTGTGGGTAACACGCCTCCCCTGGCTCTCAACGCGTCTGCAGTCAGTCGCATGCATCCTTCCTTCCGCTCCTGGACACCCAGACGGGTATCCGGCGGGCGGAGAAGCCACAGCTCTGGAAGCCTGGGACCCTCGGATGAGGCAGGCTGTGGGGAGAGAGGCTGGGAGGATGGCCCATCATCGCACTGTCACGTGGGTAATTGAGAGCGGAAATTCAGGGGTTCTGGGGAAGCGAGGTTGGCGCGCCTTGTGTGTGTATAATTTAATGCCGCTTATAATTAACCCCCGTGATCAGCAAATGAGGGGATGTCGGGGGGATAATAACAGCTGCTCCGACTATTTAGAGTTGGCGCCCCGTGCCAGGCCCTCTGCTAAGTAAGCAAGTCAGTAGCATCCTCGTTTCCTCCAACCTGCCGTCCCCTGTCAGCGGAGTTGCTGTGATCTGAGCCCTATTTTGCAGAGAGGGAAACTGAGGCACAGGGAGGGGCCTTCACTGGCCTGAGGTCACTTCACACAGCCCACAAGCTGTTAGCTGCCACAACCTGGATTCCTAACGCCTGGAAGGAGCTCTGCCCGACTGTCAGGGATGTTTGTTTGGACAGCAGTCCATCTGCTGGGGGGGCCACCTGAATCGCTACAGAGACACCCCCCGCACACACACACCCCAGGGCTCTTGACTGCCTTTTCTCAGAGGTTAAGAGCAAGGATGCTGGACTGAGGCTGCACGGGGTTCAAATCCCAGCTCTGCCGACTTGTTGGCTGTGTGACCTGGGGCAAGTTGCTCAACCTCTCTGTGCTTCCGTCTTCCTCATCTGTCTATGGAGAAGAGTAACAGTGCCCACCTTGAGGGATTGTTAGGAGGAAGAAATGAGTTAATGTGTGTAAGCACAGATTCAGAACGGCACCTAGAATGTAGCTGCCACCTCTATTCTGTTTTTGTTATTATTTTTGACAACATGGGAGCTACACTGATATGTTGAAGGACCTGCCCAAGAGGGGCTCTCCAGTGTCCACCCCCGCCCCGCTACCCCGCCCTCAGCCCCCCGATGGGGTCCAGCACCAGGGAGATGTCAGGATGACTCAGCCACTGCAAACTGGGGCGTTCCCCTTCACTGGCTGCTTTATCAAGGCCGCCCCACTTCTGCGGCAGGACTGGGCGACTGGCGGGAGCTGAACCATAGGGGGCCCGGATGGTGGACAGGGAGGACACGTGGCTGCCTTGGGAGCTCCGGGCACTCCAGAGACTCCACATGTGGCTCCCAACTTCCAGAGCCCCTGGTGGGCCCGAGTGATCACCAAAGGGGGGCGTTTGGGGGGGATTTGGGGCTTTGACAGCAGTCATTTGATGGGCACTCAGGAAAGTGATCGGTTGACAAGCATGGTGTGCGAGCGAGCATGCATGCATTCATTCGAATATTCACCAGTTCATTCATTAATTCATTCATTCCATCAGGATTGTTGGAAACCTGCTGCTAAGGAACTTGGAAGCCAGAATCTAAGCAGCTGTGGGGCTTGGGCTAGTAATAAAGCTGTCCTGTGACTCAGTTTCCTGATCTGTAAAATGGGTGCTTTGACATTGCCTCTATCATGAGTGGAGACAGATGAACAGGTGTGGGGGTCGCCAAGGACAGAGACTGAGAGTGGCACCTACTGCTTTGTGGCTGGAGGTGAGGGGGGCGGAAACAAGAAGAGAAGAGTTGACTTTAGCTGGGGAAGACCACACAGGACCCCCCACCCCAAGGAGTTCGAATCGCATTGTGTGCGTGTGTGTGTGTGTGTGAGTGACAGGACTCACACTGTTGCTCAGGCTGGAGTGCAGTGATGCCATAATGGCTCACTGCAGTGTCTTAACTCCTGGGCTCAAGCAATCCTCCCACCTCAGCCTCCCAAGTAGCTGGGGACTATAGGCATCCACCAGCACGCCCAGCTGACTTTTGTATTATTATTATTATTATTATTATTATTATTATTTTTTTGTAGAGATGGGTTTCACCATATTGCTCAGGCTGGTCTCGAACTCCTGGGTTCAAGCTATCTGCCTGCTTTGGCCTCGGAAAATGCTGGGATTCCAGGTGTGAGCCACCACACCTGGCGAATTGGCATTTTTAATTTATTTTTTATTTTATTTTATTTATTTGAGACAGTCTTGCTCTGTCGCCAGGCTGGAGTGCAACGGCGTGATCTCAGCTCACTGCAATCTCCGCCTCCCAGGTTCAAGTGGTTCTCCTCCCTCAGCCTCCCGAGTAGCTGGGATTACAGGCACCCACCACCACATCTGGCTAATTTCTGTATTTTTGGTAGAGATGGGGTTTTACCCCGTTGGCCAGGCTGGTCTCAAACTCCTGACCTCAAGTGATCTGCCTGCCTTGGCCTCCCAAAGTGCCGGGATTACAGGCGTGAGCCACCGCGTCTAACAAATTGCATTTTTTAGATGTGCGGTCAGAGTTCTCTGAAAGCCCCCAGAGCTGGGCTGCCAACATCAGGATCAACAGAAAACCTGGAACGTTGGAAATGCTTCTTGGAACATCTGTCAGGCCAAGGCCCAGAGAGGGAGAGCAACTTGCCCAAGACCACACAGCCATGCCTGCCTGCCTGCCTGCTGCTGGGCCTTGCACAGGAGGATGGACAGGGACCCCTCTTACCAGTCCAAAGGGAGAAACCGAGGCAGGAAGCCATGGCGGGTGTGTGATTCTCAAACCATAACGCCTGTCAGGGCTGGAGTCTCCACTCCAGTGGGTCATATGGGCCAAAAAATCTCCTTCAACCTCCAAGGAAACCCTGAATGGCTCCAGGGCCAGATCTGTTGGTTTTTCCAAGGAAAAGCAGAAATCTAGATTTTAAGTAAAATTGCCCAATTTTGGCTGGGCATGATGGCTCATGCCTGTAATCCCAGCACTTTGGGAGACCAAGGCGGGCAGATCACCTAAGGTCAGAAGTTTGAGACCAGCCTGGCCAACATGGTGAAACCCCACCTCTACTAAAAATACAAAAATAATCTGGGCATGGTGGTGCATACCTGTAATCGCAGCTACTTGGGAGGCCGAGACAGGAGAATTGCTTGAACCTGGGAGGCGGAGGTTGCAGTGAGCTGAGATCATGCCACTTGTGCTCCAGCCTGGGCGATAGAGTGAGACTCTGTCTAAAAAAAAAAAAAAAAAAAAAAAAAAAAAAATTGCCCTATTTTAACATCCTTGGGTTGAAACAACATCTTGACATGGCACAGTACACAAATCCAGGGCCACCGTGGACTTTGACCTTTTCCCCAACAATTAAAAGTTGCGTGACTTCTGACACTCCATTGCCGTCCGCGGGCCTTAGTTTCCAGGCCTGTGAAATGGGTTTAAGACTCCCAGCCACCTCTGCAGTTCTTTAGAGCCACCAGCGTGATAGCTTACAGAGAGTGCTGAGAACAGGGCCTGGGCCAGCGTCCGCGCTCGATAAACGTTGGCTCTGATTATATTAATATTGGTCATAATGATAAACTTGACTTAAATTAAATGCTGCGTAGAAGGAAGCCGGCTGTCCCGCGGGGCAGGGCTGTGAATTATCTACTGGCGGCAGGACCTGCTTCTCCATCCCTCGTTCTTTCTGTAGTGCACTCGTTTGCTCTTGGGGCTGGAGCACCCGGGTTACCAGTATTACTCGTTGAGTGTACTGCTGTGGTTCTCAACCGGGGTCACTTTTGCTCCCCTGGGCACACTTGGCAACGTCTGGGGACATTTTTGGGTGTCATGTCCAGGGGGGTGCTGCTGGTATGGAGTAGGTGGAAGCCAGAGATGCTGCTCAACTCCGTGTAATGGCCAGGATGACCCCATCCCAGATAATGACCCCACCCTCATGTCCACTGTGCTGAGGTTTAGAAACCCTGATTTTGCCAGGCATGGTGGCTCACGTCTGTAATCCCAACATTTTGGGAGGTTAAAGCGGGAGGATTGCTTGAGCCTAGGAGTTCAAGATCAGACTGGGCAACACAGTGAGACCTCATCTCTACAAAAAACTAAAAAAAAAACCAGCCGAGGGTTGGGGTGCGCACGTATGGTCCCAGCTACTGGGGAGGCTGAGGTGGGAGGATTGCTTGAGCCTAAGAGTTTGAGGCTGCAGTGAGCTATGATTGCATCACTCCACTCCAGCCTGGGCAACAGAGCAAGGCCTTCTCTTTTTTTTTTTTTTAAAAAAGAAGCCCTGACTTATGCTCAAGACCCAAGACAGTGAGAGAAATCAGGCAGATGGTGCCTTTGTCCCTGAGCGTCCACCCCACACGCTCCCTGACGTCTCGCGGGGCCAGAACACTTAGATTGCTAATGGGTTCCCTCTGCACATCTGTCCTGGTTCCACCGCCCCATTGATTATTGGAAGTGGGTAATTGCCCCTGTTGGATGAATTCTAGAGAGAGTGAACTGCCGGGGTTTCCAGCAACAGTGCTGGCTTCACCTTCCAGATATCAGCAGGGTGCAGAGAGGCTGCCAGGTCCCAGGACTTTTTCTCTTGGCCCCACCTGGCCCTGGGAGCCCAGACTCTGGCCCTGCTGGGGAAGGGCATTGGGGGTCTGAACGCCTCAGGTTCGGATCCTGACAAAGACCCTCCCTGGCTGTGTGAGATGACCTCATTATTTCCTTCCCCTGAGCCTCAGTTTTCTCATCTGTGAAATGGGGACGAGTCTTGCCTGCTGCATCACTGGGAATTCAGTGGTGTCACATTGATAACGGGGCCAGGAGCCCAAGGTGCACAGGAGGAGCTGGATGAGTCTCCCCTCTCTCCCCCCAGCTTTGTGAACCGTTAGGGGTGATGAGATTAGAACCTCAAACCCACATTCTCCAAACAGCTGCAACAGAGGAGAACTAACCCAAGCGGGCGGAAAGTTCCCCGTGGTGGGGGCCGCTAATGCTCTGCCGCCAGTACCAGTGTGCCTGGCCCTGTGTTTTCTCATTTCCTCCTCAGAACTGCCCTGAGAGGTGGCAGGTGTCCCCTTGTCTTGCAGATGGGGAAACTGAGGCACAAAGGAGGGGTGAGAACTGGGAATGACAAGCCCTTTCTCAGGTTTACAGAGGTGTTGTTTCCGGACAGAATGTCGTTTCTACACTCCTAGAGGCTGCACCCAGGCCCAGCTTCACGGGGGCCCTGCAGTCACTCGGGGGCCCACGATCACAAGGGGCTGCATTTAGATGAATGCTCTGTTGATGCCGTCTGGAAATTCTTAATAATCTTTTTTTTTTTTTTTTTTTTTGAGACGGAGTCTTGCTCTGTCACCCAGGCTGGAGTGCAATGGCGCTATCTCGGCTCATGGCAACCTCCACCTCCTGGGGTCAAGAGATTCTGCCTCAGCCTTCCAAATAGCTGGGATTACAGGCGTGTGCCACCATGCTCGGCGGCTACTTTTTGTATTTTTGGTAGAGACAGAGTTTCAGCATGTTGGCCAGACTGGTGTTGAACTCCTGAGATCAGGTGATCCACACACCTCGGCCTCTCAAAGTGCTGGGATCCCAGGCGTGAGCCACCATGCCCGACCTGGAAATTCTTAATAATTTTTTTTTTTTTTTTAAGAGATGGAGTCTCGCTCTGTTGCCCAGGCTGGAGTGCAGTGGCGTGATCTCACCTCACTGCCAGCTCCACCTCCCGGGTTCACGCCATTCTCCTGCCTCAGCCTCCCCAATAGCTGGGACTACAGGCGCCCACCACTACACCCGGCTAATTTTTTATATTTTTAGTAGAGACAGAGTTTCACTGTGTTAGCCAGGATGGTCTCGATCTCCTGACCTCGTGATCTGCCCGCCTCAGCCTCCCAAAGTGCTAGGATTCCAGGCGTGAGCCACTGCGCCCGGCCTTAATAATTTTTAAACAAGGAAAACCCCACGGTTTCATTTTGCACTGGGGGCTGCAATTCTGTAGCTGGATTATTAGCTACGATGTAGCCAGAGGCCACTTCCCACAGTGGTTGGGAGCAAAGATGTTATCGGCCAGGATGTGTTTTTGCCCCTTACGAGCTGTGTGACTTTGGGGAAGTCACTTTCCCTCTCTGGATGGCACCCTCAGACTCCTCTCTGTGGGCCGCTGGCCTCATCTCTCCTCCTCTTCCCCTCCCCTTTGTCCGTTCCACTCCATGTAGACCTATCCTTCTCCTTTTCCCACCTCCAGGCCTTTGTTCTTGCTCTGCCGGGAGCTCTGTTTCTGGCCAGGCCACCCCTACCCCGCCATTGCCTCCCGCACCCCGTTTTGTTTTCCCTCACGATATCGCTCTGTCTGCAACCCCTTTAGGACCTAAGCTCTGCCACACCTCACCCGCCCCTCCAGATCAGCCCATCTGGCTCTTGGGAGCTGCCGCCTGGCCTGCGTGTACCAGCATTGCCAAATCTAATGACCTCGATCAGGCAGGTAATGATGGGGAAAGCCCCGCCTCGGCAGCTCACAGCAAGAGCCCCCTGGTCCTGCTCTGAGAATACTCGGAGTGGGTGATGTTGCAGGGAGAGGCAGCCACAGTGACCTCAACCTCCTGAGTAGCTGGGATTACAGGCACGCACCACCACGGCTGGCTGTATTTTTAGTAGAGACTGGGTTTCACCATGTTGGCCAGGCTGGTCTCGAACTCCTGTCCTCAGGTGATCCACCTGTCTCAGCCTCCCAAAGTGCTGGGATTATAGCTCAGCTCACTCTGCCCTTGGGCAGGGAGGCCAGGAGACTGGGTTCCCAGCGGAAATGCTGTGTGCTCTCAGCTACTTGCTCACCCTCTCTGAGCTGATGAATATCCATAGTGTCTGGCAAGAAGTGGTAAGGGCCGGGCGTGGTGGTTCATGCCTATAATCCCAACACTTTGGGAGGCTGAGGCAGGCGGATCACCTGAGGTCAGGAGTTCGAGACCAGCCTGAGCAACATGGTGAAACCCCTTTTCTACTAAAAATACAGCCAGCTGTGGTGGTGCACGCCTGTAATCCCAGCGCTTTGGGAGGCCGAGACTGGTGGATCACCTGAGGTCAGGAGTTTGAGACCAGCCTGGCCAACATGGTGAAACCCAGTCTCTACTAAAAATACAGCTGGCCATGGTGGTGTGTGCCAGTAATCCCACCTACTCAGGAGGTTAAGTCAGGAGAATCGCTTGAACCCAGGAGGCAGAGGTTGCAGTGAGCCAAGATTGTGCCATTGCACTCTAACCTGGGCAATAGAGTGAGACTCTGTCTCAAAACAAAAACAAAAAAAAAAACAAAAGAAGTGGTAAGGAATGGCTTTGAGGGTGATGTCTCTGAGTAATTGGCTTCAAGCCAGGGGTCTGAGGACCAGTGTCAGGAGGTCAGGGAACTCTAAAACAGTCTGTGAGATTTCTTGTCTCCTGGGGAGAAGGTGAGAGGCCCAGAGGGTCTGGGGACCCCCAGAAAGTGTGCAGTGGTTGGGCCAGATGATTTCAAGAGTCAACCAGTATCCGGGCATGGTGACTCATGGCTGTAATCCCTATACTTTGGGAGGCTGAGATGGGAGGATTGCTTGAGGCTAGGAGATCGAGTCCAACCTGGGCAACATAGGAAGACCCCATCTCTATAAAAAGTAAAAAAATTAGCCGGGTGTGGTGGTGTGCACCTGTAATCCCAGCTACTCAGGAGGCTGAGGTGGGAGGATTGCTTGAGCCCAGGAGTTTGAGGCTGCAGTGAGCTATGATCATGCCCCATTGCACTCTGGGTAACAGAGCGAGACCCTGTCTCTAAAAACAAAAAGAACTGAGCCAGGCCTGATGGATGTTGGGCACCGTGTGTGTCTGGCCAGACAGGTGGAGAAGTTACTGAGGAGCTCACCAGGAATGGGCCAGGGGATCTTTGGGGGATCGGGTTTAGCATTTGAACGGTG
The DNA here is from genome assembly GCF_029281585.2 of Gorilla gorilla gorilla. Lineage (NCBI taxonomy): Eukaryota > Metazoa > Chordata > Mammalia > Primates > Hominidae > Gorilla > Gorilla gorilla. The sequence goes on along the minus strand of NC_073244.2, from coordinate 11,118,957 downwards.
CAAGTTTGAATCATGTCTGAGCTGCTTGTTCAGTGTGACCCTGGGGCAGTGGTTTCACCCTCCAGGGCCTCAGTTTTCTCATCTGCAAAATGGGGGTGAGGCTGTCTCTTGGGTAGAAGGGTCTTGGTATTGGAAGGATCTATGCTAAACACGCTTGGAGTAAGCCCCAAACTGGCTAAGATATCATAAAATACAGCTTGATGATCAGTGCCCTCTGGAAGCAAGGTCGCAGGACCTGCATATGGGGCTTGGGGGCGCTGGGGAGTCGCTGTGTCCGGGGTATTGAGTTGCGCTTGGAGTGTGCCCACTACAGTGCGGAGAGCAGATTGGCGGGCACCTACGGCAAGCCTTGGGCAGACCGAGTCGCAGGGCAGGCTGCCATGCTGGCAGGAGCTGGGCTGGGAGTGCGAGCAGGGCTACCCTTGGACCACCTCAGCCTCAGTGGGGAAACTGAGTCACGTCAATGTGGACAGAACCTTCCGCAGGTGTGGAGGGTCAGTTCTGACTCTCTAGGTCTGTGCCGAGGTCACTCTGCAGGGTCTTTGGACTCTATATCTGGTGTTTTGCCGCCCCATCGCCTAAGGACTAGCTAGCTTGCTTGCTTGCTTGCTTCATTCCTTCTTTCCTTCCTTCCTTCCTTTTTCTTTTTTTCTTTCTCTCTCGTTCTTTCTTTCCTTCTTTTCTCCCTCCCTCCCTCCCTTTTCTTTCTCTCTCGTTCTTTCTTCTATCCCCCCTCCCTCCGTCCTTCCTTCTCTTCCCTTCTTTCTCCTTCCTTCTTCCTCATTTTCTCTTTCTCTTCTCTTCCTTTCTTTTCTTCGTTTCGTTTCTTTTTTTTTTCTTTCTTTTTCTTTTGACAGCATCTCACTCTGTCACCCAGGCTGGAGTGCAGTGGCACGATCATAGCTCACTGCAGCCCCAAGCTCCTGGGCTCAGGCGATCCTCCCGCCTCAGCCTCGCAAAGCGCTGGGATTACAGGCACGAGCCACCGTGCCCAGCCAGTACTTGACACGTTTTGTTTAAACCCATTCTCTTTTAAAACGTAAAAGAGAAAACTTTGTCTTGCTCTTGTGAACGGAAACCTGGTATGTCCTTGAAGGTACAACCTTAAAAATAAATGTGGTGAGAGCAAAACAAAGGCATTAAATTCTTGCTGCTTTTGCCTCTGTCTGTTCCAGGCTGAAAGCTGAAGCCTGAGCACCCCTGAGGTGTTTAAGACATCCTAGCACCCACCTGAGGCTTTTAGCCTTAAGCCCAGCACAGAATGACCCCCTTGCTGGTTGAGTCAGTATTTTGTTTTGTTTTCTTGAGATGCAGTCTCGCTCTGTCGCCCAGGCTGGAGTGCAATGGCCCGATCTCGGCTCACTGCAACCCCCACCTCCCGGGTTCAAGCGATTCTCCTGCCTCAGCCTCCCAAGATGATGGGATTACAGTCGTGCGTCACCACATACAGCTAATTTTTGTATTTTTGGTAGTGACAGGGTTTCACCATGTTGGCCAGGCTGGTTTCGAACTCCTGACCTCAAGTGATCTGCCTGCCCCAGCCTCCCCAGGTGCTGGGATTACAGGTATGAGCCACCATGCCTGTCCCAGTGTTATTGAATGTGACTAGAACTGTTTGGGGCATCTCCTGGACTTTCTGGGAGGCTGAGCCCCTTCTGCCTTCGGCCTGAATTTCTTGAACTGAGCGTTGCTTCCCCGTGGCCTGGGGAGAAGGTGATTTCTCCCTGAATTCAATTAATGAGCCTATTAAAAACTATTTATTTTCCCTGACAGTTGTTTACTGAGGAGAAGGAGATGAATTGGCCGGTGTCCTCGGCAGGCAGGAAGGAGGCTGAATGGGGGTGCCTGGTGGCTCAGCCCCAGTGCTTGGGGAGCACAGATTGCCGGTGGGGGCCTGTCCTTGGGGACGCCTTGGGCAGAGCCTGTGCTTGGGTCGTGGCCACTGCTTCTGACCTTGGAGTCTTTTGGGAGGTGGATGTTGGGATGAGTGAAACCGTCGTGGTGTGGAGGCAGGGGGCCAGCCCCGATGACGTCTCTCTTCTCTTTCCAGGTTAAAATGTCTCAGATGCACTGGTTTGAGACCCAAGACCTGGCCCCATGGCCCACATGGGATATTGTGGCAGGATCTCCCAATATCCCATCATATCCCCCCACTCCGTAGCAGTTGAACTTTACAATTTTTATCTGGGCACATGGCCACCTGGGGGAAAGAAAACATTTCTCAGTGCACCTTGCAGCTGTCTGTGCCATATGATTCAATGCTGACCCATGGCGTAAATAAGCAGGATTTTCTGGAAATGCCTTTCAAGAGAAGTGGCACATGCTCCTCTCTACCTGTCAGCTGGAATATGGAGATGATGGCAGGTGCTCAGGCAGCCATTTTGGACCATGAGGCAGGTGTCATAGATAAGAATGGGGGATCAAAGAGATGGAAGGGGCCTGGGCCCCAGTGATTGTTGGGGAGGGCAAAATAACCCTGAATGGCCAACCTGGCAGCTTCTGTTAGGTGAAAAGAGAAATCATTCCTTGTTTGTGCTTTTTCTGGCATTTGCAATTCAACTGGATCCAAATGGTGGCAGGACATGAACCTTGGGACACCTTCTGGGGATGTGGCTCTCCTGGGGATGTGGCTCTTCTTGCCCCTGTGCTCCAGAGACCCCAGACTCGAAGTTTTCCAAACAGTGTGACGATGGGGATGATGGTGAATGACCAAGTGTGATGGTTGCTGACACGGATCCCAACTCTAGCTGAGTGCCTCGTGGTCCTGTTGAATCTGCACAGCCCTGTGAGAAGCCTGCAACCACTGCCCCACTTTCGCAGATAAGGAAACCGAGGCTCAGAGAGGGGATGTGACTTGTGCAGTGTCACACAGCAAGTAGGGTTGAGTTAGGATTGGGCTGACCCCACGCTTTGTGGCAGGGCTGCATCCTGACACACCTGGGGGCCTCCCCCCTTTAACCCGTGGGTCACTACCTCCTTCTCCTCTCCTCCTCCATTGCAACCATCAGATCTGGCCCTGGTCTGATCAGCTGCCTCCAGCCTGGGACAGGCCAATAGGGACATGAGAGTGAAAACTGTGTCCCCTTCCATACAGAAAACGCTCCCAGGCACAGGGGTCACTGTCTTCTCCTGGGTCTCCCCAGATTCCTGCCAGGGGAAGCGGGTTTCAGGTTCAGAGTACAGAGCCTAAGACCCTAAAAATAATACAAGCCAATGTATGCTGAGCACTTGCTGTGTGCCGGACCGTGCGCTGAGTACTGTACACAGGCCAGCTTGCTTTCCCTTTTTTTTTCTTTCTTTCTTTCTTTCTTTTTTTTTTTTTTTTTTGAGGCAGGGTTTCGCTCTGTCTCCCAGGCTGGAGTGCAGTGGCATAATCTTGGCTCACCACAGCCTCTGTCTCTCGGGTTCAAGCGATTCTCCTGCCTCAGCCTCCCTAGTAGCTGGAATGACAGGCGCATGCCACCATGCTGGCTGATTTTTGTATTTTTTGTAGAGATGGGGTTTCACCATGTTGGCCAGGCTGGTCTTGAACTTCTGAGCTTAAGCAATCCACCCACCTTGGCCTCCCAAAGTGCTGGGATTACAGGCATGAGCCACTGCACGTAGCCTTCATTTTTTCATTTTTGTTCTATCCTCTGCCTCCACCTGGTCCAGCTCCCATCATCACCTGGACCAACACGGTCACCTCTGCTCTGGTGTGACCCCAGCCCTCATTCCCACAGTCTGTCTTCCCACAATGACATCTTTCAGTTCTTGAGTCAGGTCCCATCCCTCCTCTGCCTATAGCCCTCTATGGCTCTCACCTCTTGGGGGAAAACCCCAAGTCCTCCCTGTAGCTCACCAGGCCTTGCACAACCTGCTCCATCCCTTCCCTGCCGTCCCCTCCTTCCTCTCTCCCCGTCCTCACTCTGCTCCAGCCATACGGGCCTCCTTGCTGTTCCTCCAATACACCAGGCATGGTCCCGCCCCAGGGCCTTTGCACAGTCTGTGCCCTCTGCCTGGAATGCTTTTCCCCAAACAGCAACCTCCCTGACTTCCTTCACGTCTCAGGTCACTTTTAAATGAGGCCTCCCCGATCACCCTATTTAAACTTGCAGCCTGCCCCGCCACCTAGTTTCCTATCTTCCCCCTTCTGCTCTCTTTGACTCAAAGCCCTTGCCACCATCTCTCTGTTGAATGCTTTTTTGTTTGTTTTTTTGAGACGGAGTTTCACTCTGTCACCCAGGCGGGAGTGCAGTGGTGCGATCTTGGTTCATGCAACCTCTGCTTCCTGGATTGAAGCAATTCTCCTGCCTCAGCCTCCTGAGTAGCTGGGGTTACAGGCATGTGCCACCATGCCCAGCTAATTTTTTTGTATTTTTAGTAGAAATGGGGTTTTGCCATGTTGGTCAGGCTGGTCTCAAACTCCTGACCTCAAATGATCTGCCCGCCTCGGCCTCCCAAAGTGCCAGGATTAGAGGCGTGAGCCACCTCTCCCAGCCTTGAATGCTTCATACTCATTATCTGCTTCTCTCCTCCTCTACCATGTCCATGGCAGCATCTGCACACAGTAGGGCTCCAGGCATACATTTTGCCTAAACAGCTCTTCCTTCCCAGGGGAAGAAATGAGGCTCTGAAATGCATGAGGTCTGTTTTTTCTTTTTCTTCTTTTTTTTTTTTTTGAGACGGAGTTTCGCTCTTCTTGCCCAGGCTGGAGTGCAATGGTACGATCTCGGCTCACTGCAACCTCCACCTCCCGGGTTCAAGCGATTCTCCTGCCTCAGCCTCCCAAGTAGCTGGGATTACAGGCGTGCGCCACCATGCCCGGCTAATTTTGTATTTTTAGTAGAGGCAGGGTTTCACCATGTTGGTCAGGCTGGTCTCGAACTCCCCGCCTCAGGTGATCCGCCTGCCTCAGCCTCCTAAAGTGCTGGGATGACAGGCGTGAGCACCGCGCCCGGCCGCCTGAGGTCTTTCTGCGGGCTGGAGGCAGTGCTTGCGGGGAGCAGGTGGCTTCCACGTTCTCGCTTTTAACCACCCCCAGCCCGGGAGTCGGCCAGTCGGGGCGGGCTCGAGTCGGTCCCCGCGGCTGCTTCTTCCTCCCGCCCCCGCATTCTCACCTCAGCCTCCAGAAATAGCCCCTTTAAAATAGCCACGTCCTCGAGTTCCGGGGCCTCTGCCTGCCCACGGACGTGGTGCTGCGCTGACGGGCCAGCCTCCTGAGTGCTGTGGGGTTTTTAAAAATATAGCTGGTGTTAGGTGATTTTACCTCCCTTTTAAGCCTGAAAAAGCCCAGCCACCAACAGGGCTGTGTGTCGCTGTGGATACTCCAGCAAGGCACGGCCGCGAGGGTGTCTGCTGTGCAGAGCTGGGGAGAGCTTCCGCTAAAGGCTCACGCCAGCTCAGGCGGAGACCGTGGGGCCTGCGGTTCCCTGTCAGGTCAGGAAACCTCAGATTTGAGGCTCAGTGCTGCCTCTTGCCGGCTGTGTGACCTCTGGCAACTGTTGAAACCTCTCTGAGCCTCAGTTTACCCAAATGGAAATGGGGACAATTTCAGGGTTTGGATAAATGGTTAAATTTCTCTGAGCCTCAGTTTATTTGTGAAATGGGGACATCTCAGGGTTTGGGCAAATAGCTGAACTCAGCCTCAGTTTACCTATGTGGAAATGAAGACAGTTTTGGGGCTTGGATAAATGGTTCTATTTCTCCAAGCCTCGGTTTACCTGTTTGTAAAATGAGGACATCTCAGGGCTTGGGCAAATAGCTGAACTTCCCAGCCTCAGTTTACCCATCTGGAAATGGAGACAATTTTGGTGCTTGGATAAATGGTTCTTTCTCTGAGCCTCCGTTTACCTGTTTGTAAAATGGGGACATCTCAGGGCTTGGGCAAATAGCTGAACTTCTCAGTCTCAGTTTACCTGTCCGGAAATGAGACATCTGAGGCTTCTCCACTCTGGGCCTGGCACACAGTGGGTACTCACGAGGCACGAGCCAAACTCCTTACAGCACTGAGGCCCCTACAAAATGACCCTGTAGTCGATCTGGGTAAGGGTTTAGTGAATTTAGCATTAGCTCTGAGCCTGCCACTTCTAGGCGGTAGATCCTTCAGGAAATCGCTTCCCCCTTGAGGGACTCAGTTTTCCTCATCCCTAAAATGGGCCCATGTCACTGGGTCGGGAGACATCAGGGAGATGAAGCATAGCTGCCCTTTTCCCCAGGTCGGAATGCTCCGTAGACGTGACTCACATTTCCCTGTTACCTTGATTTATTCTTTTTATTTTTCTTTGTGGAGACAGGGTCTTGCTCTGTTGCCCAGGCTGGAGTACAGTGGCATGATCATAGCTCACTGCAGCCTCAACCTCCCAGGCTCAGGTGACCCTCCTGCCTCAGCCCCCCGAGCAGCTGGGACTATAGGTGCACACCACCATGCCTGGCTAATTTTTTTGTTGTTGTTTAATTTTTTGTAGAGACAAGGTCTTGTTATGTTGTCCAGGCTGGTCTCGAACTCCTGGGCTGAAGTGGTCCTCCTGCCTTGGCCTCCCACAGTGCTGGGATTACAGGCATGAGCCAGTACCGGGCCCTTGTTTTATTCTTCTCATTCATTGAGACTGTGTTGATTGGTGGCCAAAACCAGATTCTAGGGCCAGATGGCTCTGTCCCTTAGTAGCAATGACTCCACCTCTCTGGGCCTCAGTTTCCTCATCTGGAAAATGAGGATAATGATAACCTCAACCGTCCAGGCTCCCTTGGGAGGATCTAGTGAGTTCATAGGGTGAAGCCCTCAAATCAGGGCTGGGCTCAGCATGAGGACAGTGTGACGATTGTAAAGAAATCCAGGCCGGACGTGGTGGCTCACGCCTGTAATCCCAGCACTTTGGGAGGCTGAGGTGAGCAGATCGCCTGAGATCAGGAGTTCAAGACCAGCCTGATCAACATGGCGAAACCCCGTTTTTATTAAAAAGATACAAAAACGAGCCCAGCATGGTGGCGTGCACCTGTAATCCCAGCTACTTGGGAGGCTGAGGCAGGAGAATCGTTTGAGGCAGAGTTTGCAGTGAGCCAAGATCACACCACTGCACTCCAGCCTGGGTGACAGAGCGAACTCCGTCTCAATTAAAAAAGAAAAAATCCATTTATTTGCTAGATGTTTATCAGGCTGTCCCCACACTGGCCACTTCTCGGGAGCCGGATAAGCCAAGTGGACGGTGCTTGTGTCAGCCTGTGTGTTTGGCTTCAAGGTCCATGTATCCCCCTCTCCCACTGGGGCAGGGATTAAACCTGCCGGAGGGACCTGTCTGGCCAAGGCCACGGGCACTGGCTGCCGCCCCTGCTTCCTGCTGTGTCACAACAGGTGTTGAGCCGCCGGATGGCAGAGGGCAGGGGCCTGGCTTGCCAACAGGGACAGGAAGGCCCCAGTTGGAGTAGGCGTGGAGGCTTCCGCCGTCAGCCTCCGGGGTCTCAGCGGTTGCTTTGGCCGCAGCCACTGCCTTCGATTTTGCGCTTTCCATCAGCTGGGGGGATTTCTCAGATGCCTCCTGTCCACCAGGCTCTGTGCCGGGACCCTGCAGGAATAAAGGGGATGGCTTTGTGGATCAGGGAGAGAGATGATAGGCAAAATACAATATATAGCACGTCAGGGGTGATCAGAGAAAGCAGTAAAGGAACAAAGGGGACTTGGGAGGGAGGCATGAGGGTTGTCATTTTTAATGGGGTTGTAGGGATGGCTTCGTTGAGGAGGTGATGTTTGAGCAAAGCCCTGATGGAGGTGAGGAGGAACCAAGCAGATAACGTGGGGGAAGAGCATCCCAGGCAGACGGCACAGCGTGTGCAAAGGCCCCGGGGCAGGACCACGCCTGGCATGTTGGAGGAACAGCGAGGAGGCCTGTGTGGCTGGAGCCCAGTGAGTGATGGGGAGGGGAGAGGAGGCAATAGGTCATGTAGGGTCTTGTGGGCTGCAGGGAGAACCCTGGGCTTTGAGCCCCAGAGAGGTGGGAGCTATGGAGGGCTGTGGGCAGAGGAGGGACAGGACCTGACTCAGATACTCATGGTCGATGCCAGGGATGGACCAGGTGAAGGCAAAGGTGGGTGGTGGGGAGAAGAAGCAAGTGGATTTGGGATAGCTTTTTTAAAAAAAAAAAACACAAGGTCTGGCTCTGTCGCCCAGGCTGGACTGCAGTGGCGCAGTGCAATCTTAGCTCACTGCAACCTCCACCTCCCGGGCTCAGGTGATCCTTCCGCCTCAGCCTCCCAAGTAGCTGGAACTACAGGCGCACACCACCATGCATGGCTAATTTTTTAATTTTTAGTAGTGATGGGTTTTGCCATGTTGGTCAGGCTGGTCTCAAGCTCCTGACCTCGGGTGATCTGCCCACCTTGGCTTCCCAAAGTGCTGGGATCCCAGATGTGAGCCACTGCGCCCGGCCTTGGGATGGCTTTTGAAGGTAGAGTATCCCTCCTTTTTTTCTTTCCATGTCTGGGGTTAGTGGCCAGGCTAACTAACTTCCATTAGAAGTTTCCAGAACTCAGAATTTCAGGGACAAATATGGAGGGGAGGGCAGGCCAGGCCCTTGCCCTCCAGGGACTCACTGTCTGTTAAATGGAGAATACAAACAGATCAAGAGATTGCAGTGTGGGCCTCTCACTTAGCAATTCAAGGGGAATAGGGTGCTAGACACCCTGACAGCCTAGGCCAGGAAAAACTTTTTTAAAAATAACATCAGCTGGGCCCAATGGCTCACGCCTGTAATCCCAGCACTTTGGGAGGTTGAGACAGGAGGATCACTTGAGCCCAGGAGTTTGAGGCTGCAGTGAGCTGTGATCTCACCATTGTACTCCAGTCTGGGTGACAGAGCGAGACCCTGTCTTTCAAAATAAAAACAAATAATAACAACCACCACCAAGATAATAATATCTGCAGTCTATCAGCTGCTTCTCAGGTGGTGTGAACAGCTCTGTGTGCCTTTCGATTCAGTCTTCACAGCAGCCATGTGAGGGGAAGAAGAGACTTTTATACCCATTTTACAGATGAGGAAACTGAGGCCTAGAGAGTCGAGTCACCTGCCCAGGGTCACACAACATGGCCAGACTGCCTTGCTGTTGGACCTAGCTGGGGTGCAGCCTGTTCTGTCCTGTCCTCATTCCATCTCGCAGCATTTCACGGTCATCATTCCATCATTCCTTCTTCTTCTTTTTTTTTTTTTTTTTTTTGAGACAGTCTCACCTTGTTGCCCAGGCTGGAATGCAGTGGCACGATCTTGCTCACTGCAACCTCCGCCTCCTGGGTTCAAGCGATTTTCCTGCCTCAGCCTCTAGAGTAGCTGGGACTACAGGTAAGCGCCACCACACTTGGCTAATTTTCATTTTTTTTTTTTTTTTTGGAGACGGAGTCTCGCTCTGTTGCCTAGGCTGGAGTGCAGTGGCGTGATCTCGGCTCACTGCAACCTCCACCTCCTAGGTTCACGTCACTCTCCTGCCTCAGCCTCCTGAGTAGCTGGGACTACAGGCACCTGCCACCATGCCCAGCTAATTTTTTGTATTTTTAGTAGAGACAGGGTTTCACCGTGTGAAGCAGGATGGTCTCGATCTCCTGACCTCATGGTCCGCCCGCCTCGGCATCCCAAAGTGCTGGGATTGCAGGCGTGAGCCACTGCGCCTGGCCTAATTTTCATATTTTTAATGGAGACGGGGTTTCACCATGTTGGCCAGGGTGGTCCCGAACTCCTGAGTGCAGGTGATCCACCTGTCTCAGCCTCAGTGCTGGGATTACAGGCATGAACCACTGCACCTGGCCCCTTACTAATTTCTAGGTGGACCACGCACCCCACCCTCTTACTTTAAAGATCTACGTGAGTTTGGGTTCTCTTATTTGAGATGTTTGCTTGGGCCCTGCCCTGCCCTGTCCTATTTTAGGAAAATTTGTGCTGTCAGTAGCCACCTGGAGCAGTGGAAAATCTAGGATTCTGTTAGTCCTGGATTCAAATCCTGCCCTCACCTCTTCCCTAGCTGTGTGATTTTGCGGCCATTGCCCAACCTCTCTGATTGCTCATTTCCTGTGCAATGTTTTGTGTTTTTTGTTTTTGGGACAGAGTCTTGCTCTGTCGCCCAGGCTGGAGTGCAGTGGCACAGTCTCGACTCACTGCAACATCCACCTCCCAGGTTCAAGTGATTCTCCTGCCTCAGCCTCCCGAGTAGTTGGGATTACAGGCACGTGCCACCACGCCTGGCTAATTTTTGTATTTTTACTAGAGATGGGGTTTCCCCGTGTTGGCCGGGCTGGTCTCAAACTCTTGACCTCAAGTAATCCACCCGCCTCTCCCTCCCAAAGTGCCGAGATGATAGGCATGAGCCACTGCGCCTGGCCAGGCTCAGCTATTTATTTGTTTACCCAAGTAATATTTTCTCAGTGCCTGCTATGCATGAGGCATTGTTTTGGGTAGAGTGGTTCTTCCTAATGTCCCGCCATGGCCACTCCAGCCCTCAAAGTGTGAGTTGACAAACCCTGATGTTTGGGCCATGGGAGGGTGAGCAGGAGCCCCAGCTATAGTTGGTATCCTTCGTGGATCCCTCAGAACAGACATCTCAGCGTGGCTAGGAGGAAAATCCTGGGGCAGTGGGGCAGCCGCCCGTGGGAGATGCCAGGTCCCCGGTGCCTGGGAGTGCAAGCAACAGTGCTATGTGTGCAGAACCCCAAATCACAGCCAGGTGTGGTGGCTCATGCCTATAATCCCAGCACTTTGGGAGACTGAGGCAGGTGGATCACCTGAGCTCAGGAGTTCGAGACCAGCCTGGCCAACCTGGTGAAACCCCGCCTCCATTAAAAATACGAAAATTAGGCCAGGCGCGGTGGCTCATGCCTGTAATCCCAGCACTTTGGGAGGCCAAGGCGGGCGGATCAGTTGAGGTCAGGAGTTGGAGACCGGCCTGGCCAACATGGTGAAAACTCTTCTCTACTAAAAATAAAAAAATTAGCCGGGCGTGGTGGCGTGAGTCTGTGGTCCCAACTACTTGGAAGGCTCAGGCAGGAGAATTGCTTGAACCCAGGAGGCCGAGATTGCGGTGAGCCAAGATCACAGCACCACACTCCAGCCTTGGTGACAGAGCGAGACTCCGTCTCAAAAGAAAAAAGAAAGAAAGAAAAAAAAAACCCAATCAGCAAATCTGGGGCAAGAGGCATTCAGGAGAGCTGGACTCGGGACACAGGACTTTTCAGGCAACATGAACCATTTATTTGACTTACATTTTCCATTTACGTATGTAGTTCAGGAAAGAAAAGTGTTCAAAACCTGTGTCCAAAAGAGTATCAAAAAGCCCTTTCTCACAGTGGCTAATCTGTAATCCCAGCACTTTGGGAGGCCGAGGCTGGAGGATTGCTTGGGGCCAGGAGTTCCAAATCAGGTGGGGTAGTATAGCAAGACCCTGTCTCTACAAAAAATTTTAAAAATTAGCCAGGTGTGATGGTGTGTTCCTGTGGTCCCAGCTACTGAGGAGGCTGAGGTGGGAGGGATCGCTTGAGGCCAGGAGCTCCAGACTAGGCAGGATAAGATAGGACCACCCCCCCACCTCGGCCCCAGATCTGTGCAAATTTTTAAAAAAATTAACCAGGTGTAATGGCATACACCTGTGGTCCCAGCTACTCTGGATGCTGAGGTGGGAGGATCGCTTGGGGCCAGGAGTTCCAGATCAGGCAGGGCAACATAGCAAGACCCCATCTCTGCAAAAAGTTAAAAAAAATTAGCTAGGTGTGATGGCGTGTGCCTGTGTTCCGAGCTCCTCAGAAGGCTGAAATGGGAGGATAGCTTGGGTCCAGGAGTTCCAGATCAGGTGGGGCAACATAGCAAGACGCCATCCCTGCAAAAAACTAGCCAGGTGTGATGGCATTTGCCTATTGTCCCAGCTACTCAGGAGGCTGAGGTGGGAGGATCGCTTGGGGCCTGGAGTTCCAGATCAGGCAGGGCAACATAGCAAGACCCCATCTCTGAAAAAAATTTTAAAAATTAGCCAAGTATGATGGTGTACACCTGTGACCGCAGCTACTCAGGAGGCTGAGGCAAGAGAATTGCTTGAGGCCAGGAGGTCAAGGCTGTGGTGAGCCATGATTGTGTCACTGCATTCCAGCCTGGGTGATGGAGTGAGACTCTGTCTCAAAAAAAAAAAAAAAAAAAGCCTTTTTCAAATAAAAATTCTCCATGAAAAGAAAATTCAGACCAGTTTAAGTGGCAGGGTTTTTTATTTCTACTTTTGCAATAAAATGTGGAAATTGCTGGAGATTGATAAGGGAGGGGAATAGAGAATGGGAGGCTCTGGGCGTGAATGATGGGAGGAAAAGTCAGGGAAGGCTTCCTGGAGGAGGTGGCGGTGGCTGATCTAAGAAGTGAAGGTAGAGAAGGAGTTAACTGGGCAGTGAGGGGAGGGAAGTGTGTTCTAGGCAGATGGAACAGCATGGGCAAAAGCTTCCCACACAAGGTCTTTGTGAAGCATCAGTTGTTTCACTTTCTGGCCTGCACTGGGCCTAGTGCATAGTAGGTGCTCACTAAATGCATCATGGTAGATATTCAGTTGGTGGGAACTGTCCTCAGTCCCAAATCTGAATGATGCCATGTGGGTGTTGCTTTCCAGCAACCGCATTCTGAATGATCCAAGGCTCAGAGGTTTGAGGTTCATCTGAAGCCCCTGATCTAAGCCCCTGATCTGAAGCCCCTGTTGAGCGGGGATAACCTGTGATGTCTCGAATCTTCAGCTCTCTGCCCTGGCTACTAACAAGGCTCTGTCCTCAGGCACACAGTGGACTTGAAAGGTGGAGAAACAACTTGAAATGTGGAGAAACAGCTGGGTGTGGTGATTCATGCCTGTAATCCCAGGCACTTTGGGAGGCCAAGGCAGGAGGATCGCGTGAGCCCAGGAGTTCAAGACCAGCCTGGGCAACATAGTGAAATGCTGTTTCAAAAAAAAAAAAAAAATTTTTTTTTTTTTAATAAATAAATAAATAAGAAAGGTGGAGAAACCCACATCAAACTGACATTAGTGAAAAGCTGGGGAGTTGATCGGCTCTTGAACCAAAAAGGCTGATGTTAGAATGGACCACCTTCAGGCATAGTTGGATCCAGGGGCTCAAACAAGATAAGCAGATCCAGAGAGATTGAGCCATTTATACCTGAGGCTGCACAGCTAAGAGGAGGCCAAATCACGATGCAGACTCTGGATTGCTTTGAATCCAAAGTTCGTGCTGCTCAGCATGACTCAGAAGGTTGATCCGGGTCAGGGAGGTCACGACCTTATCTTACTGAGGTTCATGGAAGGGAAATGACATGCTTAAGGTCACACAGTGTTCAAGGAGCAGAGACTGGCACTGAACTCAGCTGAAGCTGTGGTCTCGATTGATTGATAGAGACAGGATCTTGCTCTGTTGCCCAGGCTGGAATGCAGTGGTTGTGATCGTAGCTCACTGCAGCCTCGACCTCCTGGGCTCAAGCGATCCTTCCACCTTAGCCCACTGAGTAGCTGGGACTACAGACACACGCCACCATGCCGGGCTAATTTTTTTACTTTTATTTATTATTATTATTATTATTATCATTATTTTTTGTGGAGAGAGAGAGAGTCTTGCTGTGTTGCCCAGGCTGGTCTTGAACTGCTGGGCTCAAGCATTCCGCCTGCCTCAGGCTCCCAAAATGCTGGAATTACAGGTGTGAGCCACTGCGTGCCCAGCAAACCTCTGGTCTTAGAACCACGTCGTAGGGTTTCTTCTTAAGCATGGATTGAACGGTGGGTTGGTTCCGCTGAGGCAGGAAGGAGAAAAGGCTCTCCAGGGGCTGCCTTGACCTTGGGCCAGGCCCTCCCCACTCCATCTAAGAAGCGCCCACCCCAGCCCCTCCTGCCGCCTGCCCTCGATGGTCATGACATTTCCCGTCCTCTTGATAAACACATCACACGGAGACAGGTAGGGAGGTCCCCGCTGACTCTGGCTCAGTGCCAGCCGTGGGCCCCGGCCAGGCCTGCCCATCTCTGTCACAGGAGGAAATGAGACTGGCAGCGATTTGTTCTCCGAGGAGCCAGCCGCCTCGCTCCCCAGCACCCGGTTTCCTATGCGTGTGTGCTGACTGCGTGGATTCCCCAGTGAGCATTGTCCAACCCATCCCTGTGCAATGGACCACTCTCTTAAGTCTCACCATCTCCTCCTGGGCACACCCCTGTCTCTGCTCACTTTGCCCTTGAGCATCTCCAGGGCACTTATTAGGCGTCTGCTGTTTTTACCAGCGATCAGGCGTAGGCTATCAGCGAGCGTTGTCACTAAATCCCAGGCCAGGACCGGGCACGTTGGCTCATGCCTGTCATCCCAGCACTTTGGGAGGCTGAGTCGGGCGGATCACCTGAGGCCAGGAGTTTGAGACCAGCCTGGCCAACATGGTGAAACCCTGTCTTTGCTAAAAATACAAAAGATTAGCTGGAGTTGGTGGCGTGCGCCTGTTATTCCAGCTACTTGGGAGGCTGAGGCAGGAGAATCGCTTGAACCCAGGAGGTGGAGGTTGCAGTAAGCCGAGATCGTGCCTCTGCACTCCAGCCTGGGCGACAGAGTGAGACTCTGTCTAAATAAATAAATAAATCCTAGGCCAGGTTTTGGGGGTCAGCAGCCTGGACTCATGTCCCCCCTCTGCTGCCACCATGCTGTGTGACCTTGGACAAGTGTCTTGACCTCTCCGATGCTCAGTTGCCTCATCTGTAAAATGGAGACAATTCGAATTCAATGAGATATTATGTATAAAAGACTTTGAACCATGCCTGGCATGCAGTATGTGACCTATAAATATTAGCAGTTATTGTTACTATTGCTATTATTTTATTTTTATTTTTAATTTTTTTAGAGACAGGGTCTTGCTCTGTCGCCCAGACTGAAGTGCAGTGGTTTGATCATAGCTCACTGCCGCCTCCATCTCCTAGGCTCAAGCAGTCCTCCTGCCTTGGCCTCTCAAGTGGCTGGGACTACAGGCATGCGCCACCACGCCTGGCTAATTTTTGTATTTTTTTTGTAGAGATAAGGTCTCATTATGTTGGCCAGGCTGGTCTCGAACTCCTGGGCTCAAGCAATCCTCCTGCCTCAACCTCCCAAAGCACTGGGATACGGGTGTGAGCCACCACGCCTGGCCCTGCTGCTATTATTTTAGCATTTGCAAATATTGGCATATTGAACTCATCTTCTCGTACCACACATCCTATGCCCGCTGTCCCTGCCATGCTCTTTCACTGACAGTACCAGGACGCACACAGCCAGGGACGTCTTTTTCAGGGCTGCGTACTATGCATTCTTTTTCAGGGCTGTGTAGTATGCCATCTACATGCCCAGCCCCTCCTGACGGACATGCCCATTTGTCTCTCTCTTTTGCTTTCCTATGAGATGTGTTGCAGGGCTCGTTCACACACAGGCCTAACGCACAACCAGGAGATGTCATGTGGGATGCGTATTTCTTTCTTTCTTTTTTTTTTTTTTTTTGAGACGGAGTCTCGCTGTGTCTCCCAGGCTGGAATGCAGTGGCGCACGATCTCGGCTCACTGCAAGCTCCGCCTCCCGGGTTCACGCCATTCTCCTGCCTCAGCCTCCCCAGTAGCTGGGACTACAGGCGCCTGCCACCCCGCCCGGCTAATTTTTTGTATTTTTAGTAGAGACGGGGTTTCACCATGTTAGCCAGGATGGTCTCGATCTCCTGACCTCGTGATCCACCCCCCTCAGCCTCCCAAAGTGCTGGGATTACAGGCGTGAGCCACCGCACCCGGCTAAGGGATGCACATTTCAATATTCACTCCCTCTCGCCCAGTTACCCTGCAGAGAGCATCTGCCATCTCCACCCCAGCCACCAGCCAGGGAGCTCGGGTCTCCCCTGAACAGCTTTGATGAGACAGGAATGTTCTTTTTCTTTCCTTGGCTGCTCCCAAGATACTTATATCCCCACCCCCAGCCTCCACCCAGGGGATGGTTTCAGGTCTAAAATTTTCCTTCAGACCCCAAGGAAAGCTTCTGTGTGTTCAGAAAACAACTGTCGTGTCCTTTCTGGGCCCAGGACCCTGCTGGGGGCCTAGAGCTCCATCACTGGATACTTATTGAGCACCTCCTGTATACCAGGCCCTGATCCTTGCAGGGTCAGGTGTTGGGAACAGAGTGACGGAGAAGACAGAGGGAAAAACCCTTCCCTCGTGGAATGCATCAGAAGGACAATAAACAAATAGGGGCCGGGCGCAGTGGCTCAGCCTATAATCCCAGCACTTTAGGAGGCCAAGACGGGCAGATCACCTGAGGTCAGGAGTTCGAGACCAGCCTGGCCAACATGGTGAAATCTCATCTCTACTAAAAATACAAAAGGCTGGGCACAGTGGCTCATGCCTGTAATCCCAGCACTTCGGGAGGCCAAGTCAGGTGGATCACGAGGTCAGGAGATCGAGACCATCCTGGCCAACAGGGTAAAACCCCGTCTCTACTTAAATAAAAAAAAATTAGCCGGGTGTGGTGGCGTGCACCTATAGTCCCAGCTACTCGGGAGGCTGAGGCAGGGGAATCGCTTGAACCAGGGAGGCAGAGGTTACAGTGAGATCACGCCACTGCACGCCAGCCTGGAGACAAAGTGAGACTTGGTTTCATAATAATAATAATAATAATAAATAAAAATACAAAAATTAGCCGGGTGTGGTGGTACAAGCCTATAGTCCCAGCTACTCAGGAGGCTGAGGTGGGAGGATCACTTGAGCTGAGGAGTTCAAGGCGGCAGTGAGCTGAGATTGCGTCACTGCACTCCAGCCTGGGTGACAGAGTGAGACCCTGCCTCAAAAAACAAAAACAAGAAACACCCAAAAAACAAAAACCATAAAGCCAATAGATTAAATGTGTGTTAAGGATTGACTGTATGCCATGCCTTTAAGAAAAATAAAGTTGGCCAGGCGCAGTGGCTCATGCCTGCAATTTTAGCACTTTGGGAGGCCGAGGTGGGCAGATCACTTGAGGTCAGGAGTTTGAAACCAGCCTGGCCAACATGGTGAAACCCTGTCTCTACTAAAAATACAAAAATTAGCTGGGTATGGTGGTGGGCGCCTGTAATCCCAGCTACTCGGTAGGCTGAGGCAGGAGAATTGCTTGAACAGGGGAAGCGGAGGTTGTAGTGAGCTGAGGTTGCGCCACTGCAGTGCAGCCTGGGCGATAGAGTAAGACTCCATCTCAAAAAAAAAAAAAAGAAAAAAGCTAGAGGAATTGGTTGGTGGCAGGGAGTGGCTGTTTTAGCTACAGAATCAAGACAGGCCTCACAGAAGAGGTGACATTTCAGTAAGACCAGCAGGAATAAGAGAATGATGTTTGCTGACATCTGAGGGGAGGGTGTTCCAGGCAGAGGGCACAGCCCGTGCAAAGGCCCTGAGGCAGGACCGCACCTGGCATGTTGGAGGAACAGCGAGGAGGCCCGTGTGGCTGGAGCAGAGTGAGGAGGGGGAGGAGGGGAGGGGAGAGCAGGGAGAGGACAGGGCAGGTTGTGCAGGCCCTTGTGGGGCACCAGGAGGACTTGGGCGTTTACTCTGAGGGAGGTGGGAGCCAGGGAGGGCTATGGGCAAAGGAGGAACCAGCCCTGACCGACGTGTTCACAGGCGACCCCTGGCTGTTGCAGAAAGGACAGACTGTGGGGGATGAGTGCAGACGCTGGGGGACCAGAGCAGAGGGGACGGCACAGATCCAGGCCAGGGATGATGGGGGTGGACCAGGCAGGGGCGGAGGAGGGGTTGTATTCTAGAAGGATTTTGCAGAAGGGTTGGCTGCAGGGTAGGGTTGAGATGAGTCAAGAACGACTCCCAGGCCTCTGTCCTGAACATCGGTAAAGACGGAGAAGATGAGCTGAGGTGGCGAAGATGGTGAGAGAGGCAGGCATGGAAACGCCCCCATTAGCAGGACGCCTGCGGAGGTTCCCAGGAAGTGGTGGGCTAGTTCTCCCTGGAGACATGGAGTTGGCAGCTCCTGACTTAGCCCATAGGGGGTTTTCAGGTGCTACAAGCGAGCCAGTGGCCCTGGACAAGGCACATCCTATCCTCAGCCTCAGTTTCCCCATCTGAGATAAATAACTGGCACAACAAAACGAGTTAATATGCGTCAAGCACTTAGAGAGTGGCCTGCATAGACAGGGCCCTGGGAGGGGCTGTGGGCTACACACTTGGGGCTGGATGGGGCTAGAGGTTAGGACAGGAAGGGAGGTCTAATTTGCAGACCAGGGGGCTGAAGCCCAGAGAAGTTAAGGCACTTGCCCAAGGCCACACAGCACGTGGCACAGGCTCAACCCCACTAAGGGGCCTGCACACTCTGCTCACCAGCAGAGCCAGCCAAACCCCCCTTCCTCCCTTCTTCTCTCTCCACCCCCGGAGCTGCCAGCTCCAGTTTTTGGTGGTTTCCAGGCTCCCCTCAGTTCCCACTTGGCACTCACCTCCCACCTCCACACACTCTGAGCCCAGGGCCCAGTGCCAGGCAGGCTGTAGGGCCAGGGGGTCTTGGTGAGCATCCTCCACTTCTACACCCAGGGTTCCTTTTGCCTCCCTGCCCCGTACCCCACCCGTGCTCCTGCTAATGAAGGGAGAGGAACGGGAGGGAGCGAGCAAAATTATATACACACGAACATACAAAAATTAGTTTAGGATCCGGGCCAAGAACCACTTGCGCTTGGCCAGGCATTGTGGGTAATTCATTGCTGATTACCATAAAAGCCATAGCCTGGCTGACAGGCGGCTGCGGGGCTTTTGTTTAAGATTCTGATGAATATATAATCTCTCTCCCTGCCTGGAGCCCACAGTTCCCCTACCCCCAAGGCTGCCAGGTCCCTGCCCACCCTGCTCTCTTCCCCCACTGCTGAACGTGAGTCTGCAGGTTCCCCGAGGGGCTGGCAGCCACCTCTGCCCCATGGAGTCTGCCCCTGTGACTGCGTCGGTGAAGCTTGGCTTGGCACTCGATGCTCACCACCAGCCACAACTAGCCCAGGCCTTGCACTGTGGCTGCTGCCCTGGGCCTGATTCCCTCTCTTCCGTGTGGATGTACTGGGCTTCAGCTGTTTGCTTGGCCCCATGCTGGGACTGGGGACACTATAGTGACTGATGCAGACAGAATCCTTGCCCTTAAGGAGTCTGGGGGGACGATGGATGATTAGACAGGCATTTATCCATAGTTAAAGAGTTCCCATCTCCTGCCCAGGAGATGCAAATTAAAACAAGATATCATTTCTCACCCATCCATTTAGCAGAACTGTTTGAAGTGTGGTATTATCCAGGGTGGCAGCGTCGAGGGGAACCAGGCCCTCCGGGCGTGGCTGGCAGGAGAAGAAATCAGCATCTCTGTGACACCACGTCTTTTATTTTTAATATGTTGTTCTGGCCAGAGAATGCGTACACATGGGATACAATTGAGGATGCAGAGAAAAATGCATGGTGGAGAATCTCCAGATCCCCTCCCCTCTCTCCTTCCCCAGTAGCAGTCTCTTCCCAGAACAGGGTCAGTAGAGTTTTTCCATAAAGGACCACCTTGTAAATCTTTCCAGCTTTGCCGGCCGGATGATCTCTGTCTACTACTCAACCCCGCCATTGGAGCGTGAAAGCAGCCATAGACAAACACGTAAACTGGTGGGCGTGGCTTTGTGCCAATAAAGCTTTATTTATAAAAACAAACGGTGGGCCGGATTTGGCCCCGGATGTGGCGATGATAAAAATGGTCTCCGTCTACGCACTGTGGTACAGTCGCCCTGAGCCGAATGTGGCTATTGAGCATTTGAAATGTGTCCAGTGCAACCGAGGAACTGAATTTTAAATTTTATTCCATTTTATTCCATTTAAATTTAAACAGCCACATACGGCTCGTGGCTACGGTTTTGAAGAGCGCAGTTTATCTAGAAATCTTCTGTGAACATTTAGTAGGCGGCTGGATTTATATTCCCTTGTTTAACCAAATGGCAGCATCTTTTACATGCTGTTCTGTACCTTGTTTTGTTTCCTCCCCACTTAAAAATATAGTATCTTAAAAGTAATTTTATAATTGTACATCTGGTATTCTCATTCCTTTTCACAGCTGTGATACTGATCTCATAACACTAAGAGATACTGATCTCATAACACTAAGAGATACTAATCTCTTCGATCATTATTTGACCCCTTGTACTGTTATTTTTATTTATTTATTTATTCATTCATTCATTTACATATTTATATTTTTGAGATGGAGTTTCACTTTTATTGGCCAGGCTAGAGTGCAGTGGCATGATCTCAGCTCACTATAGCCTCCGCCTCCTGAGTTCAAGCAATTCTCCTGCCTCAGCATCCCGAGTTGCTGGGATTACAGGTGCCGGCCACCACACCTGGCTAATTTTTTTGTATTTTTAGTAGAGACAGAGTTTTGCCATGTTGGCCAGGCTGGTCTCGAATTCTTGACCTCAGGTGATCTTCCTGCCTCAGCCTCCCAAAGTGCTGGGATTGCAGGCGTGAGCCACTGTGCCTGGCCCCCTTGTACTGTTCTTTACTTAACCAATCTCCTATCGATAGACATTTAGGTTGCTTCAAGCCTTTTGCCGTGAGGACTTTCTCCACGTGTCATTTCACGGGAAAGTGTCTGCCGGGTAGATTTCTAGAGGTGGTGTTATCAGGCCTAAAGGGAATGTATAAACTTAACTTCGGAAGATAATAGCCAATTGTCTCCTCGGGGACTATTAGGACCTACTCATTTCCGACTGTGTAGGAGGGGAACCTGCTTGTTTAGAACAAGCTGTAACTCGACCTTCCACCCCAGCTGCCCTTCACTGGACACCAGTGAGAGACAAAAATGCTTCCCCAAGGGGACCTGGGAGATGTCAGCATGGAGATTCACCATGGCATTGGGTGAGGTTGGGAAAAAATGGAGGCAACCGAAGTGTCCACAGGGAATTGGGTGATACACGCCCAAGGCACAGCCTTGCCATGGAAGATCCTACCACAGGCAAGAAGAGGCCTGGGCTGTGTGTGCTCAGTAGTTACAAGTCATGTGAGGAACAGCCATGATTCAAACAGAATATCATTTTCACATACAAAAAAAAATCACCCTGGGCCAGGTGTGGTAGCTCATGCCTGTAATCCCAGCACTTTGGGAGGCCGAGGCCAGCGTATCACTTGAGGTCAGGAGCATGAGACCAGCCTGGCCAACATGGTGAAACCCCGTCTCTACTAAAAATACAAAAATTAGCCGGGCGTGGTGGCGCACGCCTGTAATCCCAGCTACTCGGGAGGCTGAGGCAGGAGAATGACTGGAACCCAGGAAGCTGAGGTTGCAGTGAGGTGAGATTGTGCCGCTGTACTCCAGCCTGGGTGACAGAGTGAGACTCCGTCTCAAAAAAAAAAAAAAAAAAATCACCCTGTATTTCTAGAGTTACCTTTGATCAGTAACTTCATGAGAAAAAGACACAAAGATAGATGGTAATGGCAGAGGTTGCTTCCAGGGGAGCATTAGAGGGACTCCCTCCCTTCCTCAAGTATTTGTACTTACTGTGTTGCTGGTTCTCTCTGTTCCAGGCATGAGGAATTCGCCCTTTTTTTTTTTTTTTTTTTTTGAGACGGAGTCTTGCTCTGTCGCCCAGGCTGGAGTGCAGTGGCACGATCTCAGCTTACTGCAACCTCCGCCTTCCGGGTTCACGCCATTCTCCTGCCTCAGCCTCCCAAGCAGCTGGGACCACAGGCGCCCGCCACCACGCCCGGCTAATTGGAATTTGCCTTTAAAATATATATATATATATATATATATATATTTATTTATTTATTTATTTATTTATTTTTTAGAGACGGGGTCTCCCTCTGTCACCCAGGCTGGAGTGCAGTGGCAGGATCATCACTCACTGCAGCCTCAAACTCCTGGGCTCAAGCTGTCCTGCCACTTCAGCCTCCCAAAGTGCCGGGATTAGAGGCATGAGCCACCGTGTCCAGCTTCTAGGCACAAGGATTTTTTTTTTTTTTTGAGATAGGGTCTCATTCTCTGTCACCCAGGCTGGAGTGCAGTGGCACTATTATAGCTCACTGCAACCTCGACCTCCCAGGCTCAAGTCATCCTCCTGCTTCAGCCTCCTGAGTAGCTACAACCACAGGCATGCCTCACCCTGCCTGGCTAATTTTTGTATTTTTTTGTAGAGACAGGGTCTCGCTGTGTTGCCCAAGTTGGTCTTCAACTCCTGGCCTCAAGTGGTCCTCCTTCCTCAGCCTCCCAAAGTGCAGGGATCACAGGCATGAGCCACCATGCTTGGCAAATAATAGCAGTTCTGAGGAGAATTTAATAAGTGTGCCTGGATGGTGGGAAAAGCCTGGAATAATAGCCGGTGTGCTCACTGAGCACCTGCTGTATGCCCAGCTCAGTTCTGAGTGCTTTGCCCCTGCTAAGTGCTTGATAGGGGTTTTTATGTCTTGGGGAGATGGGGTTGGGTGTAGATCCTAACACCTGTTCAGAGAGACCACCTTCTCCTACCCAGGACCTGAGAGCTTGGGGAGCCACCTAGAGAGGTCATGCCCCCACCTGAGCTCTGGGGGGGTAGTGTGAAGTTCTGCCACCGCACCCCCCCCCCCCAGCAGCCCCCCATGTCCCTCAGTTGCCTCTCCCGTGGGATGGGACCTGGCCCAGGGTCCCCACCCTCTCCTTTTCTGTTTTGTTCAGGGCTAGTTAGGTTTCCTCTTCCACACCTCTCTTGCCTCCAGACCTTGGCATACGCTGTTCCTTGTACCTGGGACACCCTTCCCGCTCCCCAACCTCCCTGCCCCAGCCCAGCGTGATTTCTCCCATCCTTCTCATCTTAGACATCACCTCTTCCTGGAAGCCTTGTGACATCCCCCATTACAGCCCTGATCTCTTTTTGTTTGTTTTTTGTTTTTAGAAACGGAGTCTCCCCCTATCACCCAGATTGGAGAGCAGTGGCATGATCGCAGCTCACTGCAACCTCCACCTCCCGGGTTCAAGTGATTCTCTCACCTTAGCCTCCTGAGTAGCTGGGACTACAGGCGTGCACCACCATGCCTGGCTAATTTTTGTATTTTTATTTTATTTTTTTGAGACAGAGTTTCTTTTCTCCCAGGCTGGAGTGCAATGGTGTGATCTCGGCTCGCAACCTCTACCTCCCAGATTCAAGCAATCCTCCTGCCTCAGCTTCCCAAGTAGCTGGGATTACAGGCACATGCCACCACGCCTGGCTATTTTTATTTTTTTATTTCTTATTTTTTTAGTAGAGATGGGGGTTTCACCATGTTGGCCAGGCTGGTCTCAAACTCCTGACCTTGTGATCTGCCTGCCTCAGCCTCCCAATGTGTTGGGATTACAGGTGTGAGCTACCACGCCTGGCCAAGACCTGGCCTTTAACTTCCAGGGCCCCCTGTCTGCCTCCCACAGTCATCTTGTGTCCTTAGTGCTCAGCCCAGAGCCTGGTATACAGTAGGTGCCTTATAAATGCTGGCGGGATGCTGAGAGACGAATCATTACTGGGGTGTGACAGTTTTTCATTCCTCAAATGCTGACATGGCATGGAGGGCCATAGCCCTCCGCGCTTCTGTTTATTTTATTGTTATTATTATTTTTTGAGACAGAGTCTCGCTCTGTCACCCAGGCTGGAGTGCAGTGGTGTGATCTTGGCTCACGGTAACCTCCGTATCCCGGGTTCAAGTGATTCTCCTGTCTCAGCCTCCTGAGTAGCTGGGATTACAGGCGCGTACCACCACACCCAGCTAATTTTTTGTATTTTTAGTAGAGACAGGGTTTCACCATGTTGGCCAGGCTGGTCTTGAACTACTGACCTTGAGTGATCCACCTGCCTTGGTCTCCCAAAGTGCTGGGATTACAGGTGTGAGCCACCGCGGTCCTCACTCCTATTACCCCTCAAATCCTGCCCCTGCTCACTCACTCTGCCCGCTCTCTGGACCAGCCCCCCTCTCTGCACCAGTCCCCCTCTCTTTTTCCAGAACTTAGTGTGTTCGTTCCCACCTCGGGGCCTTTACACGTGCTGTGTCCTCTGCCCCTGTCCTCTATCCCCATCTGTCGCTGTCTCCCCAGAACAGAAGCCCTGAGAGGTTATCTGCCTTGATCTCTACTGTGTCCCCAGCACTCAAGACAGCTCTAGCACACAGTAGGTGCTGGAGTTTCAGCTGTGACCAAAACCAGATCCCACCCTTGTGCACGGGGACCAGGAGGAATTAGGAGCTACACCAAGCCCTGCCTTGGGGACCTCCCTGGTTTGTGCCTCGGTTTCCTTGATCTTTACAGACTTCAAACCCACAAAAATCAGCCCCGGGTACCAAGAGCCCATTTTCCCTGGTGCTTTGATGGGGAAACTGAGTCCCAGAGAGTGGTGAGGACTGGTTCAGGCCCACACAGCTCCCTTGGGAAGAGAACTTGGGCTTCCTGCCTCCTGTGAGCCACGGTTTGTTTTTTTTTTTTTTTTTTTTTGTCTTTTTTTGTTTTTGTTTTTGTTTTTGTTTTTGAGACGGGGTCTCTCTCTGTCTCCCAGGCTGGAGTGCAGTGGCGCCATCTCGGCTCACTGCAAGCTCTGCCTCCCGGGTTCACACCATTCTGCCTCAGCCTCCCAAGTAGCTGGGACTACAGGCGCCCGCCACCACGCCTGGCTAATTTTTTTTTTTTTTTTTTTTGTATTTTTAGTAGAGATGGGGTTTCACTGTGTTAGCCAGGATCCTCTCGATCTCCTGACCTCGTGATCCGCCCACCTCAACCTCCCAAAGTGCTGGGATTACAGGCGTGAGCCACCACGCCTGGCCGAGCCATGGTTTTTGAAGTCAGGAACGTACCCCTAGGCGTGGGGCTGTTTGGGGGTGGCCTCTGGAGGAGGCATCCGGCAGCCCAGAGCTGCACACACCAGCAATGACTCCCTTTCAGCTCCTAACATGTCAGGGAAGAAAGCCCAGGGAGATTCAGGGTGATCTCAGACACTAACACCTGCCAATCTCTTTGTAACAAAATCCCATCCGGCTGCTGGTGTTCGCAACAGTATCCAGCGGCCATGGGATAACTGGGTACTATTTTCATTGTAACAATGTTTCTGGTGACTTTCAAGGCAGGGCAGAATCTTTTGGGTCTTCCTTAGAGATACGCGATACTGTTGAATTAGTTTCTTAAGTAAATTGGTTTAAGGAAAAGACGGGAGACAGTGGCATGAAAGTTGTTTCTAGACAGGGCCTCCCTCTGTCACCCAAGCTGGTGTTTAGTGGCGGGATCTTAGCTCACCTGCAACCTCAAACTCCTGGTCACAAGCAATCCTCCTGCCTCAGCCTCCCAAGTAGTTGGGAGTACAGACATGTACTGCCATGCCCAGCTAATTTTTAATTTTTTTTAGAGACGGGGGTCTCTCTTTGTTGCCCAGGTTGATCTTAAGTTCTGGCTCAAATGATCCTCCCGCCTTGGCCTCCCAAGGCTGGCCGTGCCCAGCCTACATGAATGATTAAATCGGGGGCCGAGTGTGGTGGCTCACACCTGTAATCCTAGCACTTTGGAGGGCCAAGGCAAGATGGATCATTTGAGGTCCGGAGTTCAAGACCAGCCTTGCCAACATGGTGAAACCCCGTCTCTACTAAAAATACAGAAATTAGCCGGGTGTGGTGGCATGTACCTGTAACCCCAGCTACTCAGGAGGCTGAAGTGGGAGAATCACTTGAACCCAGGAAGCAGAGGTTGCAGTGAGCTGAGATTGCCGCACTACACTCCAGCCTGAGCGACAGAGTGAGACTCCATCCATCATCCAATCAATGGGGGGTATTGGGACATGGCAGAATCATGAGCAAGGAGGGGAGGATTGGGGGGAGACCGTGATCACCCTTCCTGGGGACTGGTGGGTGCAGAGGGGGAGGATGCGCTTGAACGAGAGACCAGCAGGCATCTTGCAGAGAGGATGTGGCCAGATCCATTAAATGCATTTACAGCCAGGTGCGGAGGCTCATGCATGTAATCCTGGCACTTTGGGAGGCTGAGGCGAGTGGATCACCTGAGGTCAGGAGTTCAAGACCAGCCTGACCAATATGGTGAAACCCTGTCTCTACTAAAAATACAAAAAATAGCCGAGCATGGTGGTGGGCACCTGTAATCCCAGCTAATCGGGAGGCTGAGGCAGGAGAATCGATTGAACCTGGGAGGCAGAGGGTGCAGGGAGCCGAGATCGTGCCACTGTACTCCAGCCTGGGTGACAGAGCGAGACTCTGTCTCAAAAAAAAAAAAAAAAAAACAGCAACAACTTTAATACACTTGACGCTGGCTCATGGTGGGAGACGGTGGGCCTGGCAGGGGCCCAGGCTGGCAATGGGGCCTGGCAGGGGGACCGGCCATTCTGTCCCTCCCCCATCCTCCACTTTTGGCTGAGTCAGCATGTTGGCGCTGCAGAGCTGACTCCGGCTGTGGCCTGGAAGCCTTTTCCAAGTTTCTGCCCTTGGAGCTGGAGCAAGAGCTCCCAGAGGATGCTTTGCTGGCCAGCCAGGGAGATCCAGGTTCAAAGCCCAGCAGTGTGGCTTTTGCTTTCTGGCTTTCCATGTCACTATTTGGAAATGTAGAGTTTGGATACCCTAACGTGGCTGCCCAGGGAGTGAGAGTGGCCAGGGTACTGTGGCTGCAGAGGCACCTGCTGACCTCTGTGCTGTTGGCCAGCACCTCTAGTCTCTGCAAGGCCTCTGAGCCACTGATGTCTTCACTCTTTCATATCTATATTTTTTATGGAATTTTTTTTGTTATATATGTTTTACTGCTTTTTCTTTCTTTTCTTTTTTTTTCTTTTTTTTTTTTCTTTTTTTGAGACAGAGTCTTGTTCTATCACCCAGGCTGGAGTGCAGTGGCACAATTTCAGCTTACTGCAACCTCTGCCTCTTGGGCTCAAGCAATCCTGCCTCAGCCTCCCAAGTAGCTGGGATTACAGGCATGCACCACCATGCCCGGCTAATTTTGGTATTTTTTGGTGAGATGGGGTCTCACTGTGTTGCCCAGGCTGGTCTCAAAAACCCAGGCTCAAGTCATCTGTCCACCTCGGCCTCCCAAAGTGTTGGGATTACAGGTGTAAGCCACCACACCCACCCCACTTCTTCATTTAGAAAGCATTTATTGATCGTATACTGTGTACTCGACCCTGGCAGTGACCAAGACTGACCTGGCCCCTTTCTCCCTGGCAGAGCTGGCCACAGAACTTTCTGCAGTGATGGAAGTGTGCTATGTGGGTTTCAGTACTCTGACCATGAGCCACACTGGAAATGTGGCCGGTGTGACTTGAGGAGCAGAATTTTAAATTTTATTTAATTTTTCTTTTTCTTTTTTTTTTTTTTGAGATGGAGTCTCGCTCTGTTGCCCAGGCTATAGTGCTGTGGCATGATCTCAGGTCACTGCAGTGCCCACCTCCTGGGTTCTAGCGATTCTCATGCCTCAGCCTCCCACGTAGCTAAGGCTACAGGTGTGCACCACCACACTCAGCTAATTTTTGTGTTTTTAGTAGAGATGGGGTTTTGCCATGTTGTCCAGGCTGGTCTCAAACTCCTGGCATCAAGCAATCCACCCACTTTGGCCTCCCAAAGTGCTGGCATTACAGGTGGGAGCCATGGCACCCGGCCTATTTAATTTTTCTTCATTTAAGTTTAATGAGTCACATGTGGCTAGTGGTCCTTTTTATTTTTATTTTATTTTATTTTATTTTATTTTATTTTATTTTATTTTATTTTATTTCGAAGCAGAGTTTCGCTCTTGTTGCCCAGGCTGGAGTGCAATGGCGCAATCTCAGCTCACTGTAACCTCCGCCTCCCAGGTTCAAGCGATTCTCCTGCCTCAGCCTCCTGAGTAGCTGGGATTACAGGTGTGCACCACCATGCCCGGCTAATTTTTGTATTTTTAGTAGAGATGGGGTTTCACCGTGTTGGCCAGGTTGGTCTCAAACTCCTGACCTCAGATGATCCACCCATCTTGGCCTCCCAAAGTGCTAGGATTACAGGCATGAGCCACCACGCCCAGCCGCTAGTGGTTCTTGTATTTGATAACTCAGACCCAGACAGTGAGTAAAGACAGAGAATTTCAGGTGACAGTAAAATAATGGGTAATGGGTGATGGGTGCTGCTTGAGCCAGGTGGTCAGCCAGGGCATTTCTGAGGAGGTGATCCTTGAGGGAGAATGGAAGGGTGAGAAGAAAGTGACAAGAAAATGTAGAGGAACAGTGTTCCAGGCAGAGGCATAGCCCGTGCAAAGGCCCTGAGGCAGGACTGCACTTGGGGCGCTGGAGGAACAGCAAGGAGGCCCATGTAGCTGGAGCAGAGTGAGGGGGAGAGAAGGAGGAATGGAGGGCAGGGAGGAGATGGGGCAGGTCATGCAGGGCCTTGTGGGCCACCAGGAGGACTTGGGCTTTGACCCTGAGGGAGGTGGGAGCCATGGAGGGCTGTGGGCAGAGGAGGGACGGGACCTGACTCAGGTGCACGCCGGCACCATTTAGTGGGTGCTGTGGGGAGGACAGACTGGAGGGCGAGGGTGGGAGGCTGGGGACCAGGGCAGAGGTGACTATGCTGGTCCGAGCAGGCAATAATCAGGCTGGATGGGTTGGGAAGGGAATATGGAAAAAGATGGACAAAGTGAGTAGAAATTTAGGAGAGAAACGTGAGAGTATTTCCAGACCAACACCATATGGGGTGAGGGAGGAAAAGCAGTGAGGGTCAGCTTCCAGGTTCTAGCCTGAGCCCCTGGAAGGACGGAGCTGCTATCAGCAGAGTTGGGGAAGACATGGGAGGAATGGCTTTGCTGGATCCAGCCACGCCTGAAGGTGTCTCAGATTTTCCAGGAAAGGGAAGGTAGCCTGGCCTGCGGGGGCGGACAGGTGAAAAAGGCAGACATGGAGCTGGGGCGTGCCTGTGGTGGGCATCGTGCCTGCTGTGGTGTGGCTGGCGGGTAGACCCAGCGCCAGGGCTGTGATGTGAACATGGGTGAGGCAGGCTCCTGGCTGGTTGGCACCCGCCCATGCCCTGGGTCATGAATGCTGTGCAAGGTAGGAGGCGGGAGCCTTGGGCATGGGCAAGACCAGGGCAGGGAAGCCGAGAGGAAGCTGCCCAACCAGTTTGTCTCTGGCTCTCACAGCCAAGAGTACAGAGTTTGTACCTAAATGAAATGTCTGGGGGTTTTGGTGCCAAATATGAAGGAGGTGGGACAGACAGGCTGGGGGAGGGGGTCCTGCCCCGGTCAAGGGTATGGTTTTATCTGAGGGTTCCCCATCAGGGAAGGTTTAAAAGGCTTGAGAACATCCCAATGCAGTCACCCCTGCTTTGGAAGTTTCTTCAGGAGACGAAGGGACACAGCTGTGTCTAAGGATGTCCCTCACAGTGTTGTTTATAAGGGACATAATGGGATAAACAAGTGGGAATTGATTAAATTCTGTGACCTGGACACTGGAACATGGTCTCCTAATGGTGATCCCCATCGAACGAAAGAAAAGCACCCATTCGTGTGCATAGAAGAAGGACTGGAAGGAGGCCGGGCGTGGTGGCTCACGCCTGTAATCCCAACACTTTGGGAGGCCAAGGCGGGCGGATCATGAGGTCAGGAGTTCGAGACCACTCTGGCCAACATAGTGAAACCCTGTCTCTACTAAAAATACACAAAAAATTAGCTGGGCGTGGTGGTGTGCGCCTGTAATCCCAGCTACTCAGGAGGCTGAGGCAGGAGAATTTTGTGACCCTGGGAGGCAGAGGTTGCAGTGAGCCGAGATTGTGCCACTGCACTCCAGCCTGGGTGATGGAATGAGATTCTGTCTCAAAAAAAAAAAGAAAAGAAAGAACGGAAGGAAATGGTTAGCCTCAGGGCCATCGTATTTGCTGTTCCTCCTGCCTGTAACTCTGTTGTCATAGGTGTTTGTATGTCTGATTTGCTCTCTTCCTCCAGGTCTAAATGCGATTATCACCACTTCTAAGAGGCTCCCCCAGGGACCCCCCAGTTTTTGCAGCCTTGCAGTGTGGTTTATTTATTTATTTTTGGCATCTCTTAGCACTGCCCGGCCTTATGTTATTGACAGTGTTTGTTTTTCTGTGGGTGTCCATCCCCCCTGCAACTTGTCTGTGCCCCCCACAGGGGCAGGAGTGCTGGTTCCATCATGCTTACCACTGTGTCCTCAGCAGGGCACACAGTAGGTGCTCAGCACATGTACAGGGAAAGAATGAATGAGAACGGCCGCATGAAACAGTTTCTCTCTAGGCAAGGGATGGATTGTGGGTAACTTTTATTTTCTTCTTTATGCTGATTTTACCTAATTTTCTGCTGCACGCGCCTATTTTATAATTAGAAGAAAAGTTATTTTGAAAAAAATTACCCAACGTCCCAGCTGTGGGAGCTGACGTGATCCAGCCCCGTGTTCCTCCCCAAGGGCAGCCGCCTCCTGGGTGTATACAGAGGACATATCAATGGAACGTTTTTGGAGGGGCTCCGGGGGTCAGCCCCCAAGGGCACGGGGTAGGTGGGGCAATCAGGGAGGGCTTCCTGGAGGTGGCCACCCTTAACCTTTAGGGTGCTCAGGCCAAAAACCCAGAAGTCATCCTTGAGTCCCCTCTTTTCTGTACATCCCCGAATGAGCCGTTTAGAAAATTCTATTGGGTCTGCCTAGAATGTGCCCTTCTCCCCCATCCTCTACCCAGTCCAGCCCCAGCCTAGTCATCCCCCACAGTCTGCCCTCCCCACAGCAGCTGAGCATGTTTGTGAGTACCTGAGTCAGGGCCTTCCTCTACCCACAGCCCTCCATGGCTCCCACCTTCCTCAGGGTCAAAGCCCAGTTCCTCCTGGAGGCCTCTGAGGCCGTGCACATCTTGTCCCCATTCCCTCCCTCCCCTCCCCTCCTCTTTGTCTCCCCTTCCTCACTCTGCTCCAGTAACACTGGCCTCCTCGCCATTCCTCCAACACGCCAGGTGCAGTGCTGCCCCGGGGCCTTTGCATGGGCTGAGCTCTCTGCCTGGAATCCTCTTTCACTTTCTCTCACCTTCTTCTGGTCTTTGTTCACATGTCACCTCCCCTCTCTCCTATCCTGTGTTTATTTTATTTTACATTTTTTTAGAGATAGAGTCTCGCTCTGTCGCCCGGGCTGGACTGCAGTGGTACCATCATAGCTCACTGCAGCCTCAACTTCCTGGCCTCAAGCGATGCTCCCGCCCTCAGCCTCCCAAGTAGCTGGGACCACAGTCATGCGCCACCAGGCCCAGCTAATTTTTAAAAGTTTTTGTAGAGATGATGGGCTATATCGCCCAGGCTGGTCTCAAACTCCTGGCCTCAGGCGATCCTCCCGCCTCATCCTACAACCCTCAACCCAATCATCCTCAGGGCCCTTACCACCATCTGACCCACAGTGGATTTTATTTCTTTTGTTTCTTATGTGTCACCCTGATTAGAGCATCCACACCCTGAGGGCAGGGATCTTTGTCAGTCTTGGTCACTGTGTGTCTAGGATTGTGCCTGGCATAGGGGCTTGGAAATGTTTGTTTAGAAAAGGGTAGGCTGGGCGTAACCTTATTACGGGCTCATGTCTGTGATCCCAGCACTTTGGGAGGCTGAGGCAGGAGGTTCACTTGAGTCTAGGAGTTCGAGACCAATCGGGGCAACATGGGGAGATCCCATGTCTACAAAAAAATCCAAAAATTAGCCAGACGTGGTGGCACGTGCCTGTAGTCCAAGCTACTCAGGAGGCTGAGGTGGGAGGATCACTTGAGCCCAGGAGGTTGAGCCCAGGAGGTTGAGGCTAGAGTGAGCCATGATGGTGCCACTGCACTCCAGCCTGAGCAACAGAGCGAGACCCTGTCTTGAAAAAAGGGTAGGTGAAGATGCCTGCTTTATGACAAGGGCACACACAGTGTGGCCTTTGGAGGAGAATAAGGTCGGAGGGGCTCTCCTGGGTGAGGCTGGGCCTGATTGTGCAAATGTTTGCTGAGAACCTCCTTTGTACTGTGGACCTGTGCTAGGCGCTGGGGACACTGGGTGACCGAGACAAATCCTGCTCTGCCTCCCGAGGTCACAGTCTGGTGGGAGAGGCAGACCCCAGGACTAGGCGCATGTAGGGCTCTGTGCTGATGGGGCCACCCAGCCAAGGGGGAGGGCACCTGGCCCACCTCCCCCAGCCCCTCGGGGGCGGCTGTGTCCCCTGCCAACTGCAGTCACCACTGTGGAATAGGGGCAAGAGTCTGTCTCCACAGAGACATGGACAAGAGGCCCTGAGAGGGCAGGACTGGCTGGGAAGGGGCTGGCAAGCCCTTGTCTGCCGTCCCGAGTCCTGGGCAGCCCAGAGCCAGGCCTGTACGCCGCAAGTCATGCAGCCCCGAGCCTCCTGACAGTGTGGATTCACTGAGCACCTGTTCAGCGCTTGGCTTATGTGGCAGATGGGGAAACTGTCGGCCCGAGAGGTACGGGTCCTTTCTTGACACACGGGGCATTCCTGGATTCAAACTCGAGTCTGTATGAGCCCCGTGCCTTGCCACAGATACAAGCGAGGTGCCTACTCTGCTCCTGAGGGCCCGCTGTGTGCCCAGCCGAGTTGGGGAGGTCATGCTGGTTGCTCCTATGCCTACATTGACACAGGGCACCTCCTGTGTGCCTTTGGTGATGCTGGGGCACCAGGCAGCCTCCTCCATGAAGCACCTACTGTGTACCTCGTCGAGGATGGGGCTGCATGGGACGGGGGACGTCACGGCATCCTGTGTTTAGCACCTCCTGTGTGCTCTGTGTCAAAGGGGCAGGCAGGGAGCCTGTGTGTAGACACTCACAGACCACCTACTGTGTGCATGGTGCTTTGTGGACTAGGCCACCTATTGTTGGAGATGGGGCGGGGGGATTCTATGCTCCATTTTGCAGAGGAGGGAAACTGAGGCATGGTAAGGGAAAGGGGCAGTGTGGGATCCCCCATTGAGGGAGGCATTTATTCGATGTTTGAAGGAGATGGGAGCCAGCCACTGAGGTAGCAGTGGGAGGGCATGGACGGGAGCCGTGGGAGCGGAATTGTTTCTGCTGGGCTCTCACAGCCGCCTGTGTGTCTCCCATCAAAGCCCACGTCCTTTGCCCCACTGAGTAATGGCTTCTAGAGAGTGGGGCGTCTGTCTCCAGGATGGCCCTGTACCTAGATAAACCCAAGGGGCTTGAAATTATTCGTGATATACCCTCAGTTCCGGGGGCCCCAGGCCTCCAGCAGCGCTGTGGTGAGAGCTCCGCCTCTGGACCCAAACCCTGGTACCAATCCCTGCTCTTCCCGGCCGTGGGCAGCCGTTTCTCTCTCTTTCTCGGCTCCGTTCTTTGCAGAATGGGGGTGATGGTGGGGTCTGCCTCCTAGAGCCGTGGCCGGTGGCCTGAGGAAGCACAGCTGATGGCAGCTGAGCGCCCAGGACATCCCGTTGGCGTTGGCGTTCGGGCTTCGTCCTCAGCGCGAATGCTGGGAAGAGAGGCGTTTTTTCCAGGGATGGGAGCAGACGCGGGAGCCCTTGGGTCTCCATCCCGGCCCCTGCCCCTGCCCCGTCCCCAGACCCCCAGGTCCCGCTGGGCTTCTGTATTCCGGGCCTCTCCGGTGGAGTTTTCAAACCCGCACCCCGGGTGCAACGCTGGCTCGGATTGGCCGCCCGGACAGGTCTGCCCCTCCCTCTCCCTCCTCCTCTCCCTCTGCTCCGGTGTCGCGGGCCTGGCACGGCGGCCCCATCTGTTTCCAATCTGGCCCTGTGCTCTCCGCCCCCTCCTCAGGCTTGTGGCGAGGGTGGGGGCCTCTGCCACGGTGTCCCCCCATTCATTCCCCTGGACCCCCAGCGGGAGGGAAGCCTCTGCGCCCGCGCCTCTCCCCCACCCTCTGGTCTAGGAGGGGGAAGAGGGGACGCCCCCCCCCCCACCACTGGGCCTCCGGTCCCACCCAGACTGGGAGGGGAACTCTGCCCCTTCTCCGACCTCCTGTAGTTGGGTGTGTTTGGGGAGCCCTCCGCCTCCCTGTCCGGCATCCAGCCTCCTCATGCGTTGCCATGGCTACGATCAGAGCTGGGGAAGCGGGGAGCAGGGTAGAGGCTCCCCGTGAGACCAGTCTTCGGGAGGGAGGGGTCTTGGGTCGTGCCCTCCCTGGGGCGCCCCTTCGCTCAATGTTTCATGGACCCCTGCGGAGGCTCTCCGCGCCTGCAGATGGGGCTCCCCTCTGGTCCCCCTGCCCCACTTCCGGCCGGGGCCCCGCCCTGCCCCCCAATCCCCCTCCTCGGGGCCCGTCCCCTGCAGCCCCGCCCACTGCAACCCCGCCCCCAACAGCCCCGCCCCTTGCCCCGCCCCCAGGCCGAGCTCCCCAGGCCGAGGCCTCTCCCGAGTCTTCGCTGCGCGCCGCGCTCCGGGCGGACCGAGGGACGCGGGGACCGGCTGCGGCGGGCCCTGTGGAGGCCTCGCGGGGCCCGGGCCCGATCTCCGAGCCGCGGGGTGAGTGCGCCCGGGACCCCCTTCCACCCCGAGGCCCGGGCCGCGCCGGGCTTTGTCCCTCTTGTCGCGCCCCCTCCAGGCTCCGAGGCTGGGGGACACGGGGGTCCCCACAGCCCAGCGCGGGCCTGACCGTGCCGGCCGCCCTCCAGGGCCAGCTTGGGCCTGCTGCTGCCTGGCGCCCCCCCATTCAGGCCCGTCGCTTGCACTTTGGAAAACTCCAGACCGTTATGCTCCGCAGGGTCCCCTCCCCCGCCTGGCCCCCAGCCCGACCTCCTCCCCCCACCCCCTCTCCTCCCCCACCTCCCGGGGGGCGGAGCCAGGCGCGGGGCAGCCTTCGCTGCCAGCCCGGGGGAGCTCTGATTGGGGACTTCGCAGAAGGCGGAGGAGGCAACAGGACCGCAGAGGGGGCAGGTAGCGGTGGGGGGTGCATGGCAGGAATCCCTGCTCTTAGCCACCCCCGAAAATCGCAGGAAGTTTACCTCCATCCGTTTGTTTCCGCTCCTCTCGGGCCTGTGGACCCCACGTTGCCTGTGTGCTTTGTTGGGGGGCTTTAGGAAACTGGGGGGCTTGGCCTCAGGGAGGGGCCTGTGGTGTTGTCTTCTGAGACGGTCAGGGCAGCTCGTACCTTTCCTTTACCCATTCCCGTCCCTGGGCTCTAAGCCGTTCCAGGACCCGAGTCCTGAGCTGACAGAGTTTGGTGACCCTCCCCCAGGGGCTTCCTGCAGAACCCAGGCTGGCCTCAGCTGTCTGTTCCTTCCAGAGCCTCACCCCCACCCTTTAAGTCTCTGCCAGACCCCTTAGGGTGGATGCGAGGCTGTCCCCGTCTCAGCCTCCATTGCCTGGGGTGGTCTCTGTCTATGGTCTCAGTTTCTACCTCTGAAACCCAGGTGACGCCAGGGATGCTGTGGATAAAGTGCCAGGTGGAGCTGGTTATGCAGCAGGCATCCAGTGCATGCAGGGGCTTTGCCATGTTCCTGGGGTGGGAAAAGGGCTTCCATCCAGGGGGTTGACAGACCCACAGTGGGAGCACAGCTGTGATGGGGTAGCTCAGAATGGGTCTTGATCCACCCTGGGGCATCCAGGAGGGCTTCCTGGAGGAGGCGACAGCTCAGCTGAGACCTGAGGACAAGTATGAGAGCTGAGATTTGATGAGGATGTGAAAGGGTGTGCTGGGTGGAAGGAACAGTGTGTATAAATACCCCTGTGGGAGCCAGGGGCCACAAGTGGGGGGATCAAGGTGGCAAGGGAAGCCTGGCATGGGGGGTTGTGGCGTGATGAGGTCAGCAGAGGCCGGGCTGGCAGCTCTGGAGGCTGAGGTAGCAGTCTGAGTTTTAATACGTGTTGATGGGAGCCATGGAGGGTTTTAGAGCAGAGGAGGAACGGGGCTCAGCTTGGAGTGGAGGCAACTCGTGGCTGCAGCTTACAGGATGAACTGACCATGGGCCAGCTGGGGAAGGGTGTGCCAGGTGGGGGACCTGCATGCGAAGAGGCTCAGAGACCTGAGGCAGCGTATTCTGAGAACTGCAAGACCTTTCGGGAAGAGGGGGTAGGGAAGACGATGGATGCAGTCACATCAGGAAGGGCCCAGAACAGCGAGCACAGGAGCTGGGAGCCCCCGTGGGTGTGTGAGCAGAAGCAGGGGTACCCCCAGATCTTGGCGTCTCAAGTTGTTCCATGAAGCCAGCATGGTGGACACACTGACGGGGCAATTTTGGCAGCCTGGGCGCCCGGAGGATGTGGACCCTGGGCTCAACTGAGAGCCGGGCTCTGGCCTCAAATCCTAACCCAGCCCAGCCCCCTCCTCCATGCAGGACCCTTGGTGAGCCTCGGTTTCCTAATCCGTTAAACAGCAGAAAACACAGAGAACATTTAATGGGGCTCAGCACCCCAGGGGCACCCAGTGGACTTTAATGATTTCCCTCTCCAGGGCTGGGCCTGGTTCCCTGTCTGCCCCACCCATCCACTCCTGGCCACCAGGACCCCTGGGGACAGTGCCCTGAGCCTTCACGTCGTCCCAATACAAATCAATAGTCAATTAAAGCCAGGTCCCCGGACTTCAGTTCCGGGAAGGGCCAGCCCCACCCAGCCCCTCCCTGAGCCCGTTTCCTGATAGGGAGATAATGGTGCCCTGGGAGGGACAGTGGCTTGGCCAGAGCTGACTTGAGCCCACCAGTGGCCACAGAGCCTGGGCTTGCTGCCCAGGGGGGCCCTCGCTGCCTGTCCCTGCTTGAGTGGATGTGGGAGTGACCCAGGTGTCCAGGGAGGCTGGAGGCCGGGGTCCAGTCCTGGAAATGACGTTCCAGGCGGTGGCACGGGAGAGGTGTGGGTTGGGGGTGGATGTGAAGGTGGAAAGGTTGTGCAGGGTCAGGGGTCTTTCCCCTGAGTCCCACTGCTGGCATAATCAGCCTCAGCTTCTCCTGCCCTGGGGCCATGGGATGGCCCCTGAGGGTTAGGACTAGGCCCCCAGACTCCCGCCCCAGGACAGGGCAGGGTGGACTCTACAGCCGGAGCCGGGGCTGGGAGAGGCACCGGGAGCCTCCTCTGGCCCGAGGAGCCCCCGCCTCGTGCGGGTGACACAGCCTGTTTGCTGCCCGGCCTGGGTCATAATCACCCCTTTATGCTTCCTGGACCGCGTGGGCACACAAAGCCGGCTCCCAGATCGCGTGACCCATGCCCCGGCGCCTGGTTGGAATGAGTGCCCACTCGCCCCCCATTAGCACCGCGGGGGAGCTCCCAGAGGCGGCCAGCGGGCTCTACCGGGCCCAGAGAGAGTTGTCCAGAGATCTTGCAGTGGCCAGAGAAAGACACAGTCACAAGATTAAACGTGGGCTCTAGACCCGAGTCCCACCCCAGCTGGGGGCCTTGGCTGAGTCCCTGTTTTTCTGTGAGCCTCAGTTTCCTCATCTGTAAAAGGCAAGCGCCTGCCTCTGACCAGCTGCCGCGAGCTAGTGGTGGGCAGTGCAGCCCCTGAGAGCCAGGTGGGGCGGGCAGAGACCCTCCCTGAGCCCCCCGTGGGTTCAGGGTCCAGCGGTCACTCCCTCTCCTTCTCCCTAGCCCTGGCTCAGCCTCGCTGGCCACCATGGGCTGCCATGCTTTTCCTAACAGCCGTGTCATTTACTGGGAGCTTGCAGATTACTGCACCTGACTTAGTTTCCCTTTCTTGGCAGTGGCAAGGCTGGTGGCCCAGGCTGCCTTTTGCAAGAGGACATGGTGGAGGGTTGGCCTGGCACCAACCTGGCCATGTCCCTCCCTGCCCAGGGCCACGTAGGGCTCCTGGCTGCTCTGTGGGTCTAGTCTGTGTGCACCTCTCTGTCCTCATCTCTCCCCCTCTCCCTCCTAGGACCTCTCAGTGCTGCCCCCTTGCTCTTCCTCATGCTGTTCCTAGTGCAGAGACACCCTTGCCCCCAATTCCCATTCACCTTTTGGTCCTCAGCCAATATTAAATCCAGGAATGGCCCACGCAAAGGCCCGGGGGCAGGACTGGACTGCACTTGGGGTGTTGGAGAAATAGCAAGGAGGCCCATGCGGCTGCAGCAGAGGGAGGAGGGGGAGAGAGGGAGGGGACAGGGCAGGTCGTGCAGGACCTGGTGGGCCTCAGGAAGGACTTGGGCTTTGACCCCGAGGCAGGTGGGAGCCATGGAGGGCTGTGGGCAGAGGAAGGACAGGCCCTGACTCATGTGCTCGCAGATGCTTTCTGGTTTCTGTGAGTGGAACAGATCAAGGGACAAGGGCGGGAGCTGGGAGACCAGGGTGGAGGTGACGACAACTGTCCAGGTCGGTGACAATGGGGCTGGAAGAAGTGGAGGCAGAAGAATGAGTAAGAAGTGGGCAGGTTGGGGACAGATTCTGAAGGCAGAGCTGATGGGACCTAGGGATCTTCTCTCCCAAATCCTCACAGAGGACCCCGCGCCTGGGGTTTTCGTGGAAGCAGGAGTCGGTGGGAGGATTGTGGGTGTGCAGGGTCCTATCCCCATCATGGGAGGTTCTCCTAGGGAGGATTGGCACCTAAGGGACCCTGGAATGTTTTGTCTTTGGTAGTGTCTGAACCCCACTCCCTGGGCCCCTCCCACCACCCTATTCCTGATACATCATCCATGCCTCAAATGCCCCTGTTACTGTAGCCCCTCGTCCCTGCCCCTGACGGGCTGGAGTGGCGGCTCTGGGGGGAGTCCATGGCCAGGCCCTGCCTGTCTGTGCCTGGCTCAGCCCCATCCCGCGCAGACATCAGGGAGGTGTGGGCCCGACATGGCTTCTGCCGTGGGAGCCAGGGTGTAATTAGGGCTGCCCGGTTTAGAAGGTGGCTGATGCTGCCCTGAGGTCCTCATGGGATGTGGGAGAGTCAGCTGTGGCTGGGGCCCTCCATACGTGTGCCCCACCTGGGCTCTCTGTGCAAGTGACTCCTACCCATGCTCTCTGAGCTTCAGGTTTGCTATGCTGCCTCAGTTTCCCCAGAGGCTCTCTGCAGGCCTGCCCAGCTGCTCAAAGTGGTCTGGGACTGACCTCGCCCCCTCATGTGGCCAAGCAGATGTGCATTTCTGGGCAGGGCCAGCCGCTGTGGTCACCCTAGCCCCAGCTGGCCACAGGCTGTTTTCTCCATCTGGGGCCACCGCCTTCCTCGTTGGCAACTTTTGCTCTTAAAGGGCTAGGGCTGGGACTCAGAGTAAGGGACTGTGCTCTAGGCTTTATTTCCTTCATCTTCCCAGTCCCCAAC
Organism: Gorilla gorilla gorilla; assembly: GCF_029281585.2. Taxonomy (NCBI): domain Eukaryota; kingdom Metazoa; phylum Chordata; class Mammalia; order Primates; family Hominidae; genus Gorilla; species Gorilla gorilla. The sequence goes on along the minus strand of NC_073244.2, from coordinate 11,079,865 downwards.
TGGTTGTGTGCAAGGTGTACCTAGAGTCTGACTGTGCGTGTGCATGTCTGTGTAGCCTGGCTGTGTGCACATATGTGTGTAGGAAGGGAATCTGACTTTGCATATCTCTATTTGGCTGGCTGCCGCATGCACCTGTGGTCTGCTGACTGGCCTATCTATAGTCTGACAGTGTGCCGGCACCTGTGTCTGCGTGTGACGTTGACCGGCTTGTGCACCTGTAGGTATCTCTGATCTAATTGCATGTTTGCAGTTCCCTGTAAGCCAACTGTGTACGTGTACTGCCTGCCCCACCGTGACCCCTTACGTGTATCTTTTCTGGCTTGGTGTATGTCTGTGGTCTGATTTTGGGCCTGTCTGTGTTTGTGGTCTGACTATGTGCAAGGTTTATTGCCTGTGTGTGTGTGTGTGTGTGTGCGCGCGCCCGTCTCTGCTGCCTGACTGTGTGAATGCATTTGTTTCTGTGTCTCTTGCAGATACGCAACCGCTTGCAGTCTGACTGTGTGTCGGTGTGTATCGGTGGTTTGACTGTGTGCATCTGTGTATGTCTGTGGCGTGATTTAGCAGGTATCATTCTCTGTGCCTGGTCTGACTGTATGCTTGTGGCCTAACTATGTACACTGAGGCCCCCCGAATCCCGTTCCTCACCCTAAGCTGTGACCCGGCCACTACCCTCCCATCCTTCCCCTGGGACCGCCCCAGGGCTGGGTGAGGTGACCGCAGCTGGGTATTTTGGGAGTCAGAATCACAGGGGCTGCCCCGTTATTATGCGCCACCAGTTCCTGTGGCCACGGCCTGGACCCGCCCAGGGCATGGGCTGGCATGGGTGCCAGCCTGACTAGGCAACAAAGATCTTATCCTTGGGCCTCTCCCTTCCCCTCCCTGGCCCTCTGACCTGGCTCTGGACAGAGTGGAGATTGGGGAGATGGGGAGGGGGCCATCCCAGGGTTCAAGGTATGTGACGAGGGACCCTTCTGCCCTGGAGGAGTTGAGGTTCTTGTGGGAGAAACGTGCTGAATGATTAACATCTTTTCATTTAGTTTGGGAACCAGGGTGAATACCATGGAGGATAACCTTAGTCATATCTGATGCTCCGGGATGTAGAATGTAGGGGGAATTGACCTTTGAGGGGCAGAGAAGGGGTTCCTGAGGAAGTGACAGCTGAGCTGAGACCTGTCATGTGGTGGGGACAGCATTCCAGGCAGAGGGCACAGCAGAAGCAAAGGCTTGGAGGTGGGACTGAGCTTGGCTGGCCTGGCTGTACCTCCAAGCGAGAGGAAACAGTGAAGTCAGCAAGAGTGGCTTCCCCTGGGGGCTCCGGGAGCCATGGGAGGTCTTAGAGCAGGGCAGGGACAGGCAGGTGTGTGGGAGAGATTCGTCTTATAACCTGGGGGATCAGGTTTTAGAGCCAGACAGCAGCATAGTCTGGAGTCCCCTCCTTCCTGAGAAGCAGCCTGTGAGTTGGAGAAAACTGGGGCTCAGCACCCCTCAGTCCTGGTGTGGGGCTTGGTCTGAGTCAGGGGCCCAGCCTGGGTTGGGGACTCATGCTGGGGTTGGGGTTTAGCTGGTGGTTGGAGGCTGTCTTAGTCCATTTGGGCTGCTATAGCCAAATACCACAGACCAAGTGGCTTATAAATGACAGAAATTGGTACCTCACAGTTCTAGAGGCTGGGAAGTCCAAGATCAGGGCAACACAGATTTGGTGTCTGGTGAGGGCTATCTTCTGGTTCATGGAAGGCATCTTCTCCCTGTGTCCTCACGTGGCAGAAAGGGCAAGGGAGCTTTCTGGCAGATCCTTTATGACACTAATCCCGTTCATGAGGTCTCTGCTCTCATGACGTAGTCACTTCCCGAACACTCCATCTCCTGTTACCATCATAGTGGGGACTAGGTTTCAACATATGATTTTTTGGGGGAGAGACACCTTAATTCTATAGCAAGGGCCCAGCACTTTCATTCCATCCCATCACCCCATGATCCTTCCCCATTGTCCCATGACCAGCCGCCGCAGGACCCTCCCCTGCTCCATGTGACCCTCGCTCTGCCTCCTCCATGAAGGTCTCCTGGATTTCCCCACTCGCCTCTCACAGCCCTCCATTGTCTCTGCAGACGTTGCCCCATCTGACGCTCGGCTCGAGGCCTCTCTGTGAGGGACCGGGGGGCCATCCCCCTCCAGGGCGGAGATCGGAGGTCGCTGCCAAGCATGGCGCCCACCTGGGGCCCTGGCATGGTGTCTGTGGTTGGTCCCATGGGCCTCCTTGTGGTCCTGCTCGTTGGAGGCTGTGCAGCAGAAGGTAAGAAGCCGGCACGGGATGTGCAGGGGTCTGCGTGTTTGTTTACCTGTGTGCATTTATGGCTGTGTGTGTGTGAGCACACTCCCCACCTCCTCCCTGGGGCCCTCCATTTTGCCAAATGGAACTTTTATGCTCCACAAATGAGGCTGAATGCTGAGGACTGTGTGCTGAGCCCTAAGAGATTCAGAGATAAATAATAATGCTGGTATTCATAAAGTAATAACCGTAATGATGATGACGGCGTCTGTTTCCCCAGCATCAACTCAGCCCCAGGCTCCATGGTAAGCACTAATTTTACCTGCTTCCTCTCCCTTGAGCCTGACAAAACCCAGTGTGCCGGTTCTGTTACCTTCCACGTTTCCCGATGAGGGAAAACGAGGCAAGGACTTATTTGAGATCACTGCTTAGTGAGCCACAGAGTTCACCTTCCCTTGCTGTGGGCAGTACCTAAACCTGGTGGCAGACACACAGGCAGACAAACTGTCTCAGGCGGAGCCAGGGGAGGCTTCTTGGGAAAAAGGGCATTGGGACTGGGGTTTTGTGGGTGTATAGGAGTTCGCCGATAGAAAAGCCATTCCTCGTCAGGATGACAGCACCCGGGAAGGCCTGCAGATGAAAGAGGTTGGTATAGTTTAGAGATGGGCAAGGAAGCATTTCTGGCTGTAATGTGAAGAGGATGAGGGTCCATCTGGGGCCCGATGCCAAGACTCACCCCACCATGAAGGACCTGGAGAAGGCATCACTCAGGCCCATGAGGACATAGGGGATGAGGGCAGTAGGGCAAGAGACTGGGTTCTGCAGTCAGGCTGGGTTTGAATCCTGGCTCTGCTGCCAACCTGCTGCACAACCCCGGGCTAGTGGCTCAGCCTCCCTTACCCACTGTCACAGAGCTCATATCATTATCCACATCCAGCATTCTTGTGATGTGGACATGTCACAAGCCCCTGCCTGCTGCTAGGGACATAGCAGGCCGGCAATCCTGTGTTACCACAAACATAAGTATTACTGCTGGTTAACAAACTGGAGACATACACCCCTGCCTCATTCATTTGCGCTTTTTCTTATTTTCATGCTGCTTTTTTATTGTCGTTTTTTCCTTTTGAGATGGGGTCTCACTCTGTCACCCAGGCTGGAGTGCAGTGGCAGCATCTCAGCTCACTGCAACCTCTACTTCTCAGGCTCAAGCAATCCTCCCACCTCAGCCTCCCAGGTAGCTGGGACTACAGGCGTGGGCCACCATGCCTGGCTAATTTTTTAAATTTTTTGTAGAGATGGGGTTTCACTGTGTTGCCCAGGCTGGTCTGGAACTCCTGAGCTCAAGCAATCCACCTGCCTCTGCCTCCCAAAGTGCTAGAATTACAGGTGTGAGCCAGCCACGGCATCCAGCCTCATGCTGTTTTTTAGTAAATGCCCCTATACATTCAGATCAGCCACCACACCCTGATGAGGTGAATGGGGTTATCAGCATCCCCGTCGTACAGCTATGGAAACTGATTGCACCGCTGCACTCAGCCTGGGCAACAGAGCCAGACCTTGTCTCAGAAAAAAAAGAAAGATGGGCTGAAGCGCCTTGGCCTCCCGAAGTGCTGGGATTGCAGGCATGAGCCACTGTGGCTGACCTGGCTAATTTTTATTTATTTATTTATTTTAATTAATTAATTAATTAATTTTTTTGTGACAGAGTCTCGCTCTGTCACCCAGGCTGGAGTGCAGTGGCGCAATCTCGGCTCACTGCAACCTCCGCCTCCCAGGTTCAAGTGATTCTCGTGCCTCAGCCTCCCGAGTAGCTGGGATTACTGGCGCCCGCCACCATGCCCTGCTAATTTTTGTATTTTTAGTAGAGATGGGGTTTCACTACATTGGCCAGGCTGGTCTCGAACTCCTGACCTCAGGTGATCTGCCCACCTCGGTCTCCCAGAGTGCTGGGATTACAGGCGAAAGTGCTGGGGTGACAGGAGAAAGTGCTGGGGTTACAGGCATAGGGGAACAATTTCTGCTCTAGAAACCACTTCAGGTCCAGTGGGGCCTTCCCAGGATGCCGTGGGGCTGGCCCCGGGCAGGGTTGGAGGGGACAGGGTGGGTGGGTCACCAGCTCTGGCACTGGATTCTTGTCTGCAGAATCTGAAATGGAAAAACAGATGGGGCCAAGCCAGGTCACGGAGCGGGAGGCTCAGGCGCGTTGCCTCCAGAGAGGGCTGGGTTCCCTTTCCAGCTTTTTGATATTGGCAATACCACATGAACTTCTGTCTCTTCATCTAAGAGACAGGGACATCCACGGTACTTGTGGTCAATAAAGACCCCCAACCCCATTTATCCAGCCTGCGTGATTTTCAAGGCACTGGAGCCAGGTAGGCCTGGGTTGGAATCCTGTCTCTGCCCATCACACACCGTGTGACCAAAGGCAGGTCCCTTCTCTTTTTTTTTTTTTTTTTTTTGAGATGAAGTCTTGTTCTGTTGCCCTGTTGCCCAGGCTCGATCTCGGCTCCCACTGCAGCCTCTGCCTCCCAGGTTCAAGCAGTTCTCCTGCCTCAGCCTCCAAGTAGCTGGGATTACAGGCGTGCAACACCAGGCCTGGCTAATTTTTGTATTTTTGGTAGAGATGGGGTTTTGCCATGTTGGCCAGGCTGGTCTTGAACTCTTGACCTCAGGTGATCTGCCTGCCTCAGCCTCCCAAAGTGCTGGGATTATAGGTGTGAGCCACTGCGCCAGGCCTCTTCACCTTTCTGAGCCTCAGTTTTGCTCCTCCTGGCCACAGGCATAAAGCTTAGCACATGGCGTGTCTTTGTGCCTCTCGAGCTGCAGGCGCGGCGCCCTCAAGCCCCAGAGGTGTCCTTCCTGTGTCTCTGCCCCTTTGCTGAGAAAAAGGTGGGGAAGCTTCGTCCAAAGGAGAGATTGCAAGCATTTGCAAGACATTTTCTAACGGGGGACTCAGTGGGCAGGAACAGCTCTTCCAGGCTGGCTCAGATCCCAAAGCTGCCTGGAGAAGACCGAGAGGGTATCTGCTCTGCAGTGGTGGGGGTGCTTCCGAGAGGTAGAACCCCTCCAAATCCGAGAGCAGGCAGTGATGTTGGGAGCTCCGTTTTCTCAAGGGTCACCACACACCGAGAAGAAGTCTGAGGTCCCAGGGAACCAAGGCTGTCCCTTGGCCTCTGTGCTGAGAGCCACATAAGCAGGTATTTCAGCCCAGTGTTCTGGGGATGCCCAGGCTGCGGTGGGGGCATAAGGGACTCCTGACCGGGCCTGCAGTAATCCAAGAAGACTCCCCAGGGGAGGTGCTGGCCGAGCTGAGGTTGAAGCTGCCAGATGAGAGGAGGAGGACGGGACCCTGGGAGGAAGGAACAGCACAGACAGTGGCTGATTGTAGCACCCACCCGCCCGGTCTTGCTCGCTGGATTGGAGGGGGCAAGGGGTGTGTTCTGGCTCTAGGTCAGACAGGCAGCTGGATGCGTCTCTACCCTCAGCCAGCTTCTGCCCTTCCTTCCAGCAGCTCCAGAGGGAGGGATTTTTACCAGAAGTAACATTCTTGACCCGGCCACAGTGACTTTTCCTCATGTCCTTGGCTGAGGACGCATGGCCCCGGGTCACCATTCCTGAGGCCAGAAGGAGGGGGCAGCCCCAGCCTCAATGTGGAGCAAAACATCTGCCCTAATCAGGCTCAAGTTCTGGATGTGGAAGGGAGAGTAAGATGTCGGCTTTGGAGGCAGAAACCCGGGTTCAAATTCCAGTGCTGTTATTTCTGAGCTCTGTGATCTTTTTTGTGGTGGTTTGTTTTTTGAGACAGAGTCTTGCCCTGTCCCCCAGGCTGGAGTGCAATGGTGTGATCTCAGCTCACTGCAACCTCTGCCTCCTGGATTCAAGCAATTCTCCTGCCTCAGCCTCCCGAGTAGCTGGGATTACAGGCATGCATGCGCCACCATGCCGGGCTAATTTTTGTATTTTTAGTAGAGATGGGGTTTCACCATGTTGTTCAAGCTGGTCTCGAACTCCTGACCTCAGTTGATCCTCCCGCTTTGGCCTTCCAAAGTGCTGGGATTACAGGTGTGAGCTACCATGCCCAGCTTCTGAGCTCTGTGAACCCATTAACATTCCTGAATCTGTACAGTGGGATTGGCTGTTGCTGCAACAGAGGGATAAATAAGAGTTGAGGGGCCAGGCGAGGCGCCTCATACCTGTAATCCCAGCACTTTGGGAGGCTGAGGTGGGTGGATCATTTGAGGTCAGGAGTTCGAGACCAGCCTGGCCAACATGCTGAAACCCCTCTCTACTAAAAATACTAAAATCAGCTGGGCGTTGTGGTGGGTTCCTGTAATCCCAGCTACTTGGGAGGCTGAGTTAGGAGAACCACTTGAACCTGGGAGGCAGAGGTTGCAATGAGCCAAGATTACGCCACTGCATTCCAGCCTGGGCAACAGAGCGAGACTCCATCTCAAAAAACAAACAAACAAAAAAGTTAAGGGAGGCTGTGCATTCCTGTACATGGTGGGTCTAGTGATTGTTTTGTTTTGGAGACAGAGTTTTGCTTTTGTCACCCAGGCTGGAATGCAATGGCAGGATGTCAGCCCACTGCACCCTCTGCCTCCTGGGTTCAAACGATTCTCCTGCCTCAGCCTCCCAAGTAGCTGGGATTACAGGCACCCGCCACCACGCCTGGTTGATTTTTGTATTTTTTTAGTAGAGACGGGGTTTCATCATGTTGGCCAGGCTGGTCCTGAACTCCTGACCACAGGTAATCCATCTGCCTCAGCCTCCCAAAGTGCTGGGATTACAGGCATGAGCCACCACGCCCGGCCAGGTCTAGTGACTTTTGGGACAGATGCTCAAAGCACACACATATGGTCATATCAACAGGAGCAGAGCCTTGAGTGAGGGAGGTTAGGCTGGTCAGGCCACTGGGGCAGGAACTCTGTTTTGTTTAAAGCCCAGCCTGAGCCATGGATGGGTAGGCGTTGGGGCCCACAGGGACCTACACTTGGAACTTTGGGCCTTCTTAAGGCCTCTCTGGGCTTCTGAATAGCTGGAACTTTCCGGAACTATTCTGGTCAACATGTGTGGCCCCTGGACTCACTCTACCCTTTTCTAGCTGGTCGTAGAGGCTCAAAGTCCTAGCGTTGCTCAAGTTTGAGTTGTTAGACCTCAGCCTCTCCTCAGACCCCAAACTTTTTCTTAAAACAAAGTTTTGCTCCATTTTTTCTTTAATCAGCTCACTTTTTTATTTAAGCAATTTTATGTTTTAAAATAACTTCAGGCTGGGCGTGGTGGCTCACGCCTGTAATCCCAGCACTTTGGGAGGCCAAGGTGGGTGGATCACGAGGTCAGGAGATCGAGACCATCCTGGCTAACACGGTGAAACCCCGTCTCTACTAAAAATGCAAAAAAATTAGCCAGGCATGGTGGCAGGTGCCTATAGTCCCAGCTACTCGGGAGGCTGAGGCAGGAGAATGGCGTGAATCCGGGAGGTGAAGTTTGCAGTGAGCCGAGATCACGCCACAGCACTCCAGCCTGAGTGACACAGTGAGACTCTGTCTCAAAAAAATAAAAATAAAAATAGATAACTTCAGCTGGGCACGGTGGCTCACACTGCTAATCCCAGAGCTTTGGGAGACCGAGATGGGAGGTTCACTTGAGCCCAGGAGTTCCAGACCAGCCTGGGAAACATAGCGAGACCCTGTCTCTGCAAAAGATTAAAAATTAGCCGCATGTGGTAGCAAGCGCCTGTGGTTCCAATTACTCAGGAGACTGAGGCCAGAGGATCCCTGGAGCCCGGGAGTTTGAGGCTGCAGTGAGCTATGATTGCACCACTGCACTCCAGCCTTAGGTGAGGGTGAGACCCTGTCTCTGTAAAAAAAAATAAGAAGAAAAAATTAAAAAAAAAATAATAAAAATAACTTCTTCAATTTGTCTTTAGTTCTACATGTAAAAAGGTACCAAAGTGGAAATCTCTGTCCCTGTGTCCAGCCACTTAGCTCCCTGGAGGCAGCACTGTTTCTACACATACATATAATCTTTCCCTTTTTTCTTTTTTTTTTTTGAGACAGAGTTTTGGTCTGTTGCCCAGGCTGGAGTGCAGTGGTGCGGTCTGAGCTCACTGCAACCTCCACCTCCCGGGTTCAAGCAATTCTCCAGCCTCAGCCTCCTGAATAGCTGGGATTACAGGCATGCACTACCACGCCTGGCTAATTTTTGTATTTTTAGAACAGATGGGGTTTCACCATGTTGGTCAGGCGGGCCTCAAACTCCTGATCTAGTGAGCCTGCCCCAGCCTCTCAAAGTGCTGGGATTACAGGTATGAGCCACCATGCCCAACCCCTTTTTTCATTTTAAAAAATCGTACAATGGTACCATTTGCTACACTTTATTACCTCTTGCTTATACACACCCCCTCCATTTAATAGTATATCTTATTGTTCCTATCCTAGTAGTTTATTTTAAAAAGCATCCTGGCTGGGCAGGGTGGCTCACGCCTGTAATCCCAGCACTTTGGGAGGCTGAGGTGGGTGGATCACCTGAGGCCAAGAGTTTGAGACCAGCCTGGCCAACATGGGGAAACCGTGTCTCTACTGAAAATACAAAAATTAGCCGGGCGTGATATGTGCCTGTAATCCCAGCTACTTGGGAGGCTGAGGCAGAAGAGTCCACTTGAACCCAGGAGGTGGAGGTTGCAGTGAGCCAAGATTGCGCCCTGTACTTGAGCCTGGGTGACGGAGTGAGACCCTGCCACAGAAATAAATAAATAAGTAATAAAAAAGCATCTCGAGGTGAGAGGATCGCTTGAGGACAGGAGTTCGAGACCAGCCTGGGCAACATGGCAAAACTCAGTACAAAAATTAGCTGGGCGTGATGGCATGTGACTGTAGTCCCAGTTACTCAGGAGGCTGAGTTGGGAGGATCGCTTGAGCCTGGGAGATTGAGGCTGCAGTGAGGTATGTTCGTGCCACTGCACTCCAGCCTGGGCAGAAGAGCGAGTCCCTGTCTGAAACAAAAAAGCATCCTTTCCCCCACCCCCCACTCCCTTTTTTTTTTTGGGGGGGAGTTTCTACATTTATTTAAACACAAAACATGCACATGAGCCGTCTACTCATTTTCTTCACTGTGCAGCCTGGCGTTGGGGTTGGTGACTCTGACGGCAGCTGGGCGGCCCTTTCCACAATGGTTTTGCGTTTCTTGGAGGAAACACTGTGAGCGATCTCAGCACAGGGAGATTTGTTGCACATCAGCACTTACAGCTCCTTGACGTTGGGAACCAGGAACTTCCGGAAGCCACTGGGCAGCATGTGCTTTGTTTTTTGTTGCTCCCATAACCACTGTTGGGCATCAAGATCTGGCCCTTGAACCTTCTGCGAACCCTGTTGTCAATACCTCTGGGTTTCCGCCAGTTACACTTAATTTTGACATATTGGTCTGACTGGTGCCGGATGAACTCCTTGATCCTCTTTTTGACGATCTTGGGCTTCATGAGGAGTCTGAGGGCGGCCACGATGCTGAGGAGGAGACGGCTGCCACCTCCTTAGGCAGCGCCGAGGAAGAGAGGCTTTTCCTCCTTTTTTTTTTTTTTGAGATGGAGTCTCACTCTGTCGCCCAGGCTGGAGTGCGGTGGCGCGATCTCGGCTCACTGCAAGCTCCGCCTCCTGGGTTCACTCCATTCTCCTGCCTCAGCCTCCCGAGTAGCTGGGACTACAGGTGCCCGCCACCTCGCCCAGCTAATTTTTTGTATTTTTAGTAGAGATGGGGTTTTCACCATGTTAGCCAGGAGGGTCTCGATCTCCTGACCTCGTGATCCACCCACCTCAGTCTCCCAAAGTGCTGGGATTACAGGCATGAGCCACCGCACCCGGCTTTTCCCCCCTTTTTATACTTATGTAGTATTCCGCTGCTTAGATAGCCTGGCATTCACTTGATCAATTCCTTTTTATTGGATATATAGGCTGCTTCTTAAGGGCTCTTGTAAGTATGTTGCAGCCCTCGGGAAAAAAAATAAAAAAAATTAGCCGGGCGTGGCTGCGGGTACCTGTAGTCCCAGCTACTCGGGAGGCTGAGGCAGGAGAATGGCATGAACCCAGGAGGCGGAGCTTGCAGTGAGCCAAGATCGCGCCACTGCACTCCAGCCTGGGCGACAGAGCGAGACTCCATCTCTTAAAAAAAAAAAACAAAAAACACAAAACTCAGCAGTAGCTCCATTCATCTTAGGGGATACATTGTAACATTACTGTGTACTGTGACCGGAAATCTAGTGTCCCTCTGGGAGATGCAAAGGTTACTGTAAAAATAGTCAATAAAAAGGAAACAATGTTAATGAATTCTCCACAGATACTGTAGCCTGTCCCAGGTGCAGCTTGATGAGGTTGCTCTAGGATGTTAAAACAGGCATACTCAGCTGCCTGGTGGCTCACGCCTGTAATCCCACCACTTTGGGAGACTGAGGCGGGCGGATCACGAGGTCAGGAGATCGAGACCATCTTGGCTAACACGGTGAAACCCCCATCTCTACTAAAAATACAAAAAAATTAGCCGGGCATGGTAGCGGGCATCTGTAGTCCCAGCTCCTTGGGAGGCTGAGGAAGGAGAATGGCGTGAACCTGGGAGGCGGAGCTTGAAGTGAGCCAAGATCGCACCACTGCACTCCAGCCTGGGCAACAGAGTGAGATTCTGTCTCAAAACAAAAACAAAAACAAAAAAAAACACGTACTCCAGGCCAGGCGCAGTGGCTCACACCTGTGATCCCAGCACTTTGGGAGGCCAAGGTAGGTGGATCACTTGAGGTCAGGAGTTCAAGACCACCCTGGCCAACATGGTGAAACCCCATCTCTACTAAAAATATAAAAATTAGCCAGGCGTGGTGGTGCGTGCCTGTAATCCCAGCTACTCGGGAGGTAGAGGTACGAGAATCACTTGAACCTGGGAGGCGGAGGTTGCATTGAGCCGAGATGGCACCACTGCACTCTGGCATGCATGTTCAAAGCAAGTCCCTTGCCTGGTTTGTGTCTCAGTTTCCTCACATGTAAAATGGGGATGGCAGAGCTGGGTATGGTGGTTCACGCCTATAAATCCAGCAGCTTGGGAGGCTGAAGTGGGAGGATTGCTCGAGGCTAGGAGTTTGAGACCAGGCTGGACAACATAGCTACTTGGGAGGCCAAGGTGGGAGGATCACTTGAGGCCAGGAGTTCCAGACCAGCCTGGGCAACATAGTGAGATCCCAGGCTGGTTTTTGTTTTTTGGTTTTTTTTTTTTTTTTTTTTTTTTGAGACGGAGTCTCACTCTGTCGCCCAGGTTGAAATGTGGTGCCATGATCTTGGCTCACTGCAGCCTCCATCCTCCAGGTTCAAGCAATTCTTCTGCCTCAGCCTGCCAAGTAGTTGGGATTACAGGTGCCCACCACTATGTCTGGCTAATGTTTGTTTCCGTAGTAGAGACGGGGTTTCACCATGTTGGTCAGGCTGGTCTCGAACTCCTGACCTCAGGTGATCCTCCGGCCTCAGCCTCCCACAGTGCTGGGGTTACAGATGTGATGGCCTTCACCTGTAGTCCCAGCTACTTGGGAGGCCAAGGTGGGAGGATTGCTTGAGCCTGGGAGGTCTAGGCTGCAGTGAGCCAAGACCGTGCCACTGCACTCCAGCCTGGGTGACAGAGTGAATCCCTATCTCTCAGGAAAAAAAAAGAAAAGAAAAGAAGGCTGGGTGCAGCGGCTCATGCCTGTAATCCCAGCACTTTGGGAGGCCAGGGCAGGCAGATCATGAGGTCAGGAGACCGAGACCATCCTGGTTAACATGGTAAAGCCCGATCTCTACTAAAAATACAAAAAGTTAGCCGGGCATGGTGGTGGGCACCTGTAGTCCCAGCTACTCGGGAGGCTGAGGCAGGAGAATTGCTTGAACCTGAGAGCCAGAAGTTGCAGTGAGCCAAGATCACACCACTGTACTCCAGCCTGGGCGACAGAGTGAGACACTGTCTGGAAAAAAAAAAAAAAGAAAAAATGACGATCAGGATGGCACTGCCCCTCCATGCTGTTGGAGAGGTTAAATATTAAATATTACTTCCCCTTTCTGAGCTCCTGCCTCCAGCTCAGAGCACTCTCCTGAGCACTGACCCCTCGTGTCCAGCCACCTCCTGGATGCCTCCCAAGAAGCTGGAGCTCTGGGTTCAAATGCTGGCTCTGACCTCATGTCCCATGGTCACCCCCCGCCCCCATGCTGGGTGCCTCAGTTTCCCTACATGTCTCACCAGGAAATTAGACCAAGTTATTCTGGCAAGTGCTTTCAGGGCCCTCCAGGGTTTGGCTGGTCACCATGGAGGGGGGTTCAGGTGCTGAATTTAGGGACCCCAGCATCTCACGGGTCTCCCCTTCCATCTTTCCCAGTGGCACTGTGTCTGAGCAGGTGTGCCCAGGTGAGGTTGTATCCACTGTGTCTGAGCAGGTGTGCCCAGGTGAGGTTGTATCCACTGTGTGTGAGCAGGTGTGGCTGTTGTAGGTGGAAGTGGGGATATGTGGGCACCTGGGTGCCCATGGGTGCAGTGGCGGGGGGCGAGGTGGGAGGGTGTTTGTTGTCATCCTTGCTTTCCTCCTCCTCTCTTCATTGGCCACATGGCACTTCCATGGGCAGGGCATGGAATGCAGGTTTTCATGGCTCCTTGGTATCCTAGCCAGATGCCTGGACCCATCAGCTCCCCCTCTTCTTTCCACTGTATTCCCAGAGCCCCCCAGGTTTATCAAAGAACCCAAGGACCAGATCGGCGTGTCAGGGGGTGTGGCCTCTTTCGTGTGTCAGGCCACGGGTGACCCCAAGCCACGAGTGACCTGGAACAAGAAGGGCAAGAAGGTCAACTCTCAGCGCTTTGAGGTGAGTTGGGGTTGGGGGAGGCAGCCTGGGGTCAACGCTCCCCCAAGGCAGGGCCACAGCACCTCAGCCACAGTGGACTTCATGGACACGTTCCCCAGGTGGAGCATCATCTGTGGCCAAGCAAGCGTGGCTGTGCAGCCTCCAGCCGGGGCCCTGCCCGCCTTACTTGCTCTACCAGCTCCATGCTGTGTGGCCTCAAGCAAAGCCCTGCCCTCTCTGAGTCTTCTTCACAGCGCAGTGTACACAGCACCACTGCACACAGAAGGAACTTTACAACTCTCAATACATGCACATGATCACACGTGCACATTGACACATTCCACATGTCTTCACATGCCTTTGCATGCCTGTCACATGGGCTTGCAGGCATTTGTCACCCTCACACATGCACACAACACCCTGTTCTTATATGTACCCAAATCTGGTCCCTGTCTGCGGCGCATTTATACTGGACACTGACACAGGTGCACATTCAGCCTCCAGCTCTTCTCCCAGTCACCCCCAGGATCATGGGGCTGACTGCCATTCCCCTACAGCCCAGCCTAGCCCAGCCTAGACAGGAACCTTCCTGGGACCCCAGCCTCACTCTGTTCTTTTTTCCCCTGCCCATGGCAGACGATTGAGTTTGATGAGAGTGCAGGGGCAGTGCTGAGGATCCAGCCGCTGAGGACACCACGGGATGAAAACGTGTACGAGTGTGTGGCCCAGAACTCGGTTGGGGAGATCACAGTCCATGCCAAGCTCACTGTCCTCCGAGGTATTGGGCTCCCCAGGGCGGGCGGAGGATAAACCGGGCCCTGGGCTTTGGGGACAAGCACGAAAAGAATACATGAAAGTTACCCCAAACCCTCCTGCTTTGTGTTTTTTGGGAGGACCTTGATCTCCCTTCTCCAACCAGTAACAGTCTCAGGGCCCAGCGCCTACTGGTGGGGATTTATTGTGCCTTTGCAAGAAAGAAAGGAATTGAGAGACTAGAATCATCCTAATTTATAATCTTCATCATGTGCTTCTGATGACAAGAGGCTGATCCAACTCAGATGGGTTCAAGCGAGAAAGGTAATTGATGTGCAGAATTAAAATTCCATGGAGTGGCTGGCTTCAGGTTCAGCTGGATCCAGGGGCTCATTGAATTTTCTCAGAGCTCACTCTCTGTCTCTTGGCTTTGTTTCCTTCTGCATTGATGATATCCTTAGTGAGACTTCCCCCACCGCCAATGAACTTGGATCCCATTCCCTTCCCTGAACTAATCACTGTGGCTCAGGAGGAACAAACACTCTGATTGGCTAGACTCCTACCTGGAGCCAAGAGTGAGTGTGGTTCCCCCAAAGGAATAAAGATAAACAGGTTGGGCATGGTGGCTCACACCTGCAATCCCAGCACTTTGGGAGGCTGAGGTGGGAGGATCACACGTGAGACCAGACTGGGCAACATAGCGAGACCCCGTCTCTACAAAAAATAAAGGATGAACGGATGCTAGGTAGGCAGAAACTGCTGCCCCACTTCCCCAGACATTCACACGGGCCTGCAGTGCTGCTTGCTGGCCTTGTTTAGGTGCAATTCTTTTTTTTTTTTTTTTTGAGACAGTCTTGCTTTGTTGCACTGGCCGGAGTACAGTGGCATTATCTCAGCTCACTGCAACCTCCACCTCCCAGGTTCAAGCGATTCTCCTGCCTCAGCCTCCCGAGTAGCTGGGATTACAGGCACCTGCCACCACGCCCAGCTAATTTTTGTATTTTTAGTAGAGACAGGGTTTCACCATGTTGGCCAGGGTGGTCTCAAACTCCTGACCTCAAGTGATCCGCCCGCCTCAGCCTCCCAAAGTGCTGGGATTACAGGCATGAGCCACTGCATGCAGCCTAAATGCATTTCTTGAACAAGTCGCAAGGGGTTTATAGGGGGCTGTCTGAGTGATGCTGTTTTATAATGAGGAAGTAATTTTGTGAACAAATTTTTGTTCAGCATCATTTCAAACAGCCGCCTACAAACCCTTGCCCAACCACTCTGTGCTGCCTTCTCCACTGCAGTTTGGTCTTAGCACTGGGCCCAGCCTGTGGAGCTCAAGTCCTGGCTGCCACTTGGTTGCTGTGTGACCTAGGGCAAGTTAATGAACCTCTCTGAGCTGCAATTTTCTCATCTCTAAAGTCGGGCTGAGTGCAGGGACTCAAACATCTGTAATCCCAGCACTTTGGGAGGCCGAGGCAGGTGCATCACCTGAGGTCAAGGAGTTCAAGACCAGCCTGGCCAACATGGTAAAACCCCGTCTCTACTAAAAATACAAAAATTAGCTGGGTGAGGTGACGTGCACCTGTAATCCCAGCTGCTCAGGAGGCTGAGGCAGGAGAGTTGCTTGAACCCAAGAGGCGGAGGTTGCAGTGAGCTGAGATCACACCATTGCACTCCAGCCTGGGCGACAAGAGCGAAACTCTGTCTCAAAATAAATGAATGAATGAATAAAAATGAAATGGCTGGGCGCAGTAGCTCACGCCGGTAATCCCAGCACTTTGGGAGGCCAAGGCGGGCAGATCGCGAGGTCAGGAGTTCAAGACCAGCCTGGCCAACATGGTGAAACCCTGTCTGTACTAAAAATACAAAAATTAGCTGAACGTGATGGTGGGCACCTGTAATCCCAGCTACTCAGGAGGCTGAGGCAGGAGAGAATCGTTTGAACCTGGGAGGTGGAGGTTGCAGTGAGCCAAGATCACGCCATTGCACTCCAGCCTGGGCGACCAGGGCAAGACTCCGTCTCAGGAAAAAAAAAAAAAAATCGGGTAATAATGGTTCTCACCACAAGGGGTAATTCCGTGGACCAGATGAGTGAGTGATACAGGGAGCGAGATTAGCACAATGCCATATTTGGTCAATTCTACTTCCCCGTTACTACGTTCATCACTGTTACGATTCTGGTTTAGTAAGATGCTTGTTACCAATCCTTCTGCAGCCCTCAGGTGAGTGGGTTCCACCTGTCACCTGCAGAGACATCCCAGTCATGTATATGAGCCACTGCCAGCCATTAGCTGAGAGGTGACCCCTGCATGTGGCTTCCCAAGATGAGGTTATTCCAATGTCCTCCAGGGCAGCCCAGCTGTGACCAGCTTGGAGCCCTGGGAGGGGTTATCACAGCGGCCCTAGGGGTACTCGATTTCAGACTCTGGTCCCATGAAACTGGGACTGGCATCACAGGCGAGTGACCTGTACAGTCATCCAGGATCACTCCCTCAGAAAGGCCCTGTGCTTTGGCCTGTAATCCCAGCACTTTGGGAGGCCGAGGCAAGTGGACAACTTGAGGTCAGGAGTTTGAGACCAGCCTGGCCAACATGGTGAAACCCCAGATCTACAAAAAATACAAAAATTAGACAGGCATGGTGGTGTGCACCTGTCATCCTAGCTCCCGGATTCTTGGGAGGCTGAGGTAGGAGGATTGCTTGAACCCGGGAGGCGGAGGCTGCAGTGAGCTGAGATTGCACCACTGTACTCCAGCCTGGGTGACAGAGGGAGACTCCATCTCAAAAGAAAAAGAAAGGCCCCATGCTTTTTAAAGCTCTGCTGCTGGCCACGTGCCATGGCTCACACCTGTAATCCCAACACTTCAGGAGGCCAAGGCAAGAGGATCACTTGAGCCCAGGAGTTTGAGACTAGTCTGGGCAACATAGAGACCCCATGCCTCACTGTCCAAGTCTCTACAAAAAGAAAAATGTAAAACTTAGCCTGGTGTAATGGTGCCTGCCTATAGTCCCAAGTACTTAGAAGGCTGAGGCAGGAGGATCGCCTGAGCCTCGGAGTTCAAGGCTACAGTGGGCTATGATCATGCTACTGCACCCCAGTCTGGGTGACAGAGCAAGACCCTGTCTCTAAAAGGGGGGCGGGGGGAGGGGGAAGAAAAGATAAAAGCTCTGCTATTGTGGTCTGGAAAGTCTTAATACTTTTCTAACGAGAGACCCCACAATTTCATTTGCGTGTGTCCTGGAGCCCATCCTGCTGGGGGATGGAGGAAGGAGCGGGGGCGGAGTCAGGCCTGCCGTGGCCCGCCCTGCTCTTCCTAGCAGATAATTTTGCCCTGACCTTTCCCAGGCTGGGACAGAACAACCTGCCTCCTCTTGCCCCAAGCCAGCCTGCACTCTGAGCACTCAGGGTATTAAAAGGACAAGCCGTGAAGCCATCAACTGCCCGGTCCCCCGGAGTCTGGGAAAAAAATGCCCCCTGCGCCCATCCACACTCTTTTTTTTTTTTTTTTGAGACGGAGTTTTGCTCTTGTTGCCCAGGCTGGAGTGCAATGGCATGATCTTGGCTCACTGCAACCTCCGCCTCCTGGGTTCAGGCAATTCTCCTGGCTCAGCCTCCTGAGTAGCTGGGACCACAGGCGCTCACTAGCACGCCCAGCTAATTTTTGTATTTTTAGTAGACACAGTGTTTTGCCACGTTGGTCAGACTGGTCTCGAACTCCTGACCTCAGGTGATCCACCTCCTCAGCCTCCCAAAGTGCTGGGATTATAGGCATCAGCCACCGTGCCCAGCCCACACCCTTTTTCTCTCTCCTCTCCGGCTGCCTGGAAGGGCTTGCTTGGGCTGGGAGCTCATCCTTCCTGCTGGGGCCCGGGGCCTCGGATACCCTGACCCGACCCCACCCACCTTGCCACCAGCCCTGAGCTCCGGGCACCTCCGGCCAGTCCCTGGCAGTTGGTGGGGGACCATCTGGACTGCCAGGGCCACTCCCTGCCTTCCTCCTCCTCTGCCATCTGATTGTGGACCCCACACACGCCTCCTGCACTGTTGTTTTAATTAAACTCCGAGGAACTGGGCAGAGTGTGGTTCGCGATGTACATTTTTGTTTAATTAGGTGTTCTCGGTAGCATCAGGCGGCCGAGACCTCCCCCTGCACCCTGGCTGGCTGCTGTCCACACATGCTTATGGGGACCCCTGCGGGGCCACATATACACGGGAATTGCTCGCACGTGGACACGTGGGCACAGGGGCAAGCGTGAGCACATACATGCGGCACACATGTACCCACGCAGGAATGAAATACAGGGTTCCCTCGTAGGCATACGGGCATGCATAGACACGGGGATGCCGACAGACCCAGCTGTGGGCACCAAGACCAATTGAGCGAGGCCCAGTCATTTTGGCCCTCATCTCCGATGATGTCATCAGTAGCCAATCAGAGCCACTTTCAAGGTCGTCCAGGTCCCTGGCCCAGAAAGGATGGACAAGAGGCCTGAACCGCCTCAGACAGCATCCAGCCATGCCCCCTTCAGGGCCCCGATGGGTTCAGACCTGGTTGAGTGGAGGGCTTTTGCAGCCGGTCCCGCTTAGCTTCTTCTGAGCTCAGCCAGGCCTGGGTTCAAATCCTTGCTACATGCTGGCTGTATGACCTGGGACAAGTGTGTGACTGCCTGTGCCTCCGTTTCCCCCTCTATGGAAAAGGCTTGGAGGAGATCACAGGTTCCGTTGCCTGCGCTGCGCCTGGGATGCTGTTAGTGCTCAGGGCTTTCCACTGGGGCGTTTCCCATCCAAGCAGTGACCCCCGAGCTGGAACTGCCACTCTCTCGTAACCCTGGGGAGGCAGGGATTGATTCTGGCTTCCCCTCCCTGCATCCTGCCCACCTCTCCCTTGCCCCGTCTTGGTCTCCTGCCTTCCTGCTGCTTGCCTGGGGCTCAGTTTCCTCCCAAGATGGTGGCCTCCTGCCCACCTCTGTCCACAGCCACCCACCCCTGTGCCCCATGTCCCATCTGGGCCTTTGTAAGCAAATACATGTGTATTCTTTAAACAAACAGAAACATTGTCTACACCAGGAAGCAGCACACTTTTTCTCCAGAGCACCAGGAAGTAAATATTTTTGGCTTTACAGGCTGGACGGTCTCTGTCGCAGCAACAACCCAAAACTCTGCCATTGTGTTGGAAAAGCTGAGAAACGAATGGGCGTGGCTGTGTGCCAATAAAACTTATTTATTTATTTATTTATTTATTTATTTATTTATTTTGAGGTGGAGTCTCGCTCTGTTGCCCAGGCTGGAGTGCAGTGGCGCGATCTCTGCTCACTGCCAAGTCCGCCTCCCGGCTTCACGCCATTCTCCTGCCTCAGCCTCCCGAGTAGCTGGGACTACAGGTGCCACCCCACCAAGCCCGGCTAATCTTTTTTGTAGTTTAGTAGAGACGGGGTTTCACCATGTTCACCAGGATGGTCTCGATCTCCTGACCTCGTGATCCACCTGCCTCGGCCTCTCAAAGTGCTGGGATTATAGGCGTGACCCACCGTGCCCGGCTGATAAAACTTTATTAACAAAAACAGCTACAGGGCTGTTTTTGCAGCCCTTTACCCCCTCCACTCCAGCATTCCTACCAGATGCAGAGGAGCTGCCTATTTCTTGGTCTTAACAGCACTGCGATTTGTCACTTTTTTGTCACTTGTCCATTGGAGTGGAGTTGGGGGGGTGGGGGGGGGCAGGGGGGGCACGGTTGTTAGTCTGCCCTACATGGCTGTTTCCTAATCCCTTTTTTTTCTTTTTTTTGAAACAGTCTTGCTCTGTCGCCCAGGCTGGAGTGCAGTAGCACGATCTCAGCTCACTGCCACCTCCACCTCCTGGGTTTCAGCGATTCTTCTGCCTCAGCCTCCCAAGGAACTGGGGTTACAGGCACCCGCCACCATTCCTGGCTAATTTCTGTATTTTTAGTAGAGACGGGGTTTCACCATGTTGGCCAGGCTGGTCTCGAACTCCTGACCTCAGGTGATGCACCTGCTTCGGCCTCACAAAGTGCTGGGATTACAGGTGTGAGCCCCCACGGCTGGCCCATCTTGGTTTGTAGAGCACCCTGGATGCAAGGCAGCCCGTCACTTAGCTGGCTCACCTCATCACCTCAGCCCAGAAGCATGTTCCCACCGCTCAGGGAGCTCTGGGACCAGGAGATTCCAGGGACCTGAGTTTCTCCTCCTCGTCCCCACTCCCCCCCGGCCCCACATCACCACCGGTCTCCATTTACCATGAAGGGGAGCTAGAACCTCACCACCCAAGAGGGATACTGAGCGCTGGAGACTTGGTGCCACTCACTCACCTGGTGCTGGAGGATTGAGTGCTCAACCAGGATTGAGTTGTTTGTTCATTGATTGAGCTCCTGCTGTATGCCCGGTTCTGCGCTGGGTGCTACGGACGCCGTGGTGACGCAGATGCACCGTTACAGATAGAGTTCCCTGCTGCAGAGAGGACAGTGAGGAGTGTGGGGGCATTTAGAGCAAGGGAGTTGGAGCTAGTCCCAGGTGGTGTTCCCATCAGTAGACAGATGTGGGAACGGGGATTCCAGGCTGAGGGAACAGAACAGGTGACCCGAGGGAGGGGGCTTGATGACTTTGAGAGCCGTGGACCAGGGTGACTGGGCCAGAGAGAAAAAGAGGAGGGAAGGTGGCAGGGGCCAGCAGCGGGCAAGCAGGCGGGGTTCCTTCTGAGGGTGGCCGGACCACAGAAGGGTGTACAGCGGGGGAGCAGTGTGGTTTATGTTTAGAAAGGCAGGTGGGCGCGGTGGCTCACGCCTGTAATCCAGGCACTTTGGGAGGCCACGGCAGGTGGATGATGAGGTCAGGAGTTCGAGACCAGCCTGGCCAACATGGCAAAACCCCTTCTCTACTAAAAGTACAAAAATTAGCTGGGCGTGGAGTGCATGCCACTGCCTTCCAGCCTGGCCGACGAGTGAGACTCCATCTCAAAAAAAAAAAAAACAAAAAAATAAAAACGGTGTCCTCTGGGCCAGGCACAGTGGCTCATACCTGTAAAATACCTGTAATCCCAGTGCTTTGGGAGGTAAAGGTGGGAGGATTCCTTGAGCCCAGGAGGTCGAGACCAATCTGGGCAACATGGTGAGACCCTATCTCTATATTTTATTTATTTTATTTTTATTTTTAGTTTGATTTTTTTGAGACTGAGTCTCACTCTGTCGCCCAGGCTAGAGTGCAGTGGCGTGATCTTGGCTCACCACAACCTCCGTCTCCCGGGTTCAAGTGATTTTTCTGCCTCAGTCTCCCGGGTAGCTGGGATTACAAGCAAGCACCATCATGCCCGGCTAATTTTTGTTTTTAATAGAGACAGTGTTTCACCATGTGGGCCAGGCTGGGTCTTAAACTCCTAGCCTTAAGTGATCCACCTGTCTCGGCCTCCCAAAGTGCTGGGATTACAGGCATGAGCCACCGCGTCCAGCTGATTTATATGTATATATCTCTTTTTAAACATTTTATAAAAGATAAAAAGAAAGGCATCCTCAGGCTGCTGTAAATGAACCCACTCAGCACTGTGGACCCTGGGGCCAGGTTTGTGCTTATATGTAGCAGGGTGTAGAGCATCTCTCAGCCCCACCCAGTCCATTCTAGGAGCACCCACCCCCAAGTCCTGACCCCCAAGTTGTGACAACCTCAGATATCCCCAGACATCACCCAGTGTCTCCTAGGGCAGCAGAGTCACCCCCCAGTGAGAAATACCGTTCTAGCTGGCTCAGCTCCCTCACACGAGCCTCCCCCTTGTACAGAAGAGGGACCCAGCCAGGTGCAGTGGCTCATGCCTGCAATCCCAGTGCTTTGGGAGGCAGAAGTGGGAGGATTGCTTGGGGCCAGGAGTTTGAGACCAGCTTGGACAACACAGCGAGACCCCCTCTCTACAAAAATTTTAAAAATTAGCCAGGCATGGTGGCGCATGCTTGTAGTCCCAGCTACTCAGGAGGCTGAGGCAGGAGGATCACTTGAGCCCAGGTTGTTGAGACTGCAGTGAGCTATGATCGTGCCAGTGTACTCCAGCCTGGGCAACAGAGCAAGACCCTGTCTCAAAAAAAGAAAGAGAACTGGCTGTAAAGGATGGCACCCAGGGCTGAGGTCACGCAGCCAGGGAGGAGCTGGACCCGTGGCCGGGCAGTCCCTGAGCCCCAGGCTCAGGAGTGGCTGTGCAGTGCTCAGAACCATGCCCATTTCTCTCACGTCTCTGCCCTCAGAGGACCAGCTGCCCTCTGGCTTCCCCAACATCGACATGGGCCCACAGTTGAAGGTGGTGGAGCGGACACGGACAGCCACGATGCTCTGTGCAGCCAGCGGCAACCCTGACCCTGAGATCACCTGGTTCAAGGACTTCCTGCCTGTGGATCCTAGTGCCAGCAATGGACGCATCAAACAGCTGCGATCGGGTGAGTGAGGGTGGCTGACAGGACATGGGAGCCTTGGAGGGCAGCAGGGGGTGGGGAGCATCTCCAGGCCCCAAGTTCTGGGGACTACTGGAGGACAGACAGAGACAGTGTGTGGCCGTGGCAGGCGTTGGCTCTGGGGGAGTGGGGTCAAATGTCTTCAAAGCCGCACACTGAGAATATTAGGGGGCACAGGTGGGCATGAGTACTGGGGAGCTATAGAGGGTGGTAGAAGACTAGTGCTTCAACACCTGGCCAGTGAAGATATAATGGATGCAGACACGCACAAGGATGGGGAGTTATATAGGGCCATGGGCGGGGAGAGTGTCTCCCATGCTCAGGCAGTGAGATCACAGCTGTCACCCACAGACAGTTGTGGGTGATAGGAAGCCACTGAGGGGGCTGGGCGCAGTGGCTTATGCCTATAATCCGAGCTCTTTGGGAGGCCAAGGCAGAAGGCTTGCTTGAGGCCAGGAGTTTGAGACCAGCGTGGGCAATGTAGCAAGACCCTCATCTCTGAAAAGAAAGAAAGCCGCCAAGGATGGTGGGTATCGGCAGTGCCCAAGCAATGGGAGACAGACAGGCAGAAGTGTCGGTGAGCCATGGAGGGTGACAAGGGGAGACCAGCTTCAATGGGTATGTAATAGGGAGCTATGGAAGGTGGCAGAGAGAGAGCATCCTCTACAGAAGCATTAGGCATGTCCAGTGAGAATACAGTGGGGCCCAGACAGGCAGAAGTAGTGGAAGCTGTGTAAGGCAATGGCAGGTGTCCAGAGGTGACAAGTAAGGTGATGGGGAGCCATAGAAAACTACAGGGAGAGAGTTTCTCCAAGGCTGAGCAGTAAGAACATCATGGGACAAAGACAAGAGAGGTGATGGCGGGGCTTCAGGTCTGTAAGGGGGCACAGACGGGCAGTCCAGCCTGTCTGTTCAGGCCCTGGCTGGGCTAGGGAGACCTTGGGACAGAGCCTTGGAGACGGGTGGTTCCACCATTGTGTCTCCACAAAGCACCCACATGGCCCATCTGCGGGTCCATCTGTCTGGGGGGCTGTGTCTGCGTGTGTGTCGTCCCCCCGCTTCACGACATGTCCACGTGTGCATGTCTGGGCTCCCTGTGCCGGCCTGGCCTGCCTCCCGCGTGTGGGCACAGGTGTGCAGGCCTGGCTGCTGTCACACACGGGCCTCCCTTCCCCCGCCCGGAGCAAAGTGTCCGCCTGCATCTCGGCCACACGTGCACCCACATTGCAGTCACTCCCGTGCCTGTGCACACAGGGCAGTGATCCGCACATGCGCCTCTCAGCCTGCACCTCCCTAGTGCTCGTGCGTGGGGACACACGTGGTGGGGATGTGTCTCCATACATTGGGAGCACACGTGTGGCTGCACATGCGTGTTTGTGTGTGTCACGGATTTACTGTTTTCAGTTGTGCCGGGCTTGACGCCCTGCCTTCATTCAGGTCACTGTTGAGATCACCCCGCACCTCCACACACCCCTCTTTTTGCTTTCTCTCTCCCCTTCCTCCGAGGATCCCGCCACGGAGCCCCCTTTGCAGCAGTCCCTCCCCGAATCATCCCCAGCGCCCCGCACTCACTGCCCATCCTTGCCCCCCACCAAAGAGCCTACCTACCTGTTCTCCGCTTTCTGCTCCTCCTCCTTAGTGAAAACCAAGCCCCAAAAAGATCAGACGTGGAGCCCAGAATGTCTTCCTTGGAGAGACTCAGACCTCACACTGGGGGGACAAATCGCCTCCTATCTCCCACCCTGGCTGAGGATGTTTGCAGCTCATAGGCCTCTGCAAGCGGGGGGAGCGGTGGCCTCAGTTTCCCCATAAAACATGCCTATTTCCTTGTGTTCTGGTGACCTCTCCAGGATGGAATGTCTAGCGCCTGCTAGGTGCTCAGTGAACATAAGCCACTTTAGGAACCATAAGAAATGTTGTTGTTATTATTCTGAGCGTCCCCCTCCCCTCCCCTGCCCCCCCCTCCTCAATGAGGACATAGGATTCTTCGTAACCACCCGTTAATGTTCCTGTTCTCTTTTCTTATCCTCCTGTTGTAAACGTTCAGAAACCTTTGGTAAGTCTGATTTCATCACCACGTCAACAACTAACGCCCCATCCCCTTTGTGCCCCTTCTGCCCCCTTCTCCTCACCAGACTAACAGCCACCGTGATGGTAACTGTGACCCACTCTGCCTGGTATGTTTACTAACGCCCTCTCCCTCCTCCCCACGACTGGCCCCTCAGCCCTCCCCAGCTGGCACTAGTGTGCGGCAGAGAAAGAAACCCAAAGGAAAAGAGGAAAAGAGACAAGTCCACCCAAAGGAAAAGAGGAAAAGAGACAAGGCCAGGCAGACCTCAAAGTGGAGGCTGAGGGGGGTTCAGAGGCATCCTCCGGCTCATGGAACTTCGCACCTAACAACGTTTCCTCCTGCACTTTCTTCTTGGCCTTAGCCCTGCTGGAAAAGGATTTAATTACAGAAGTTTGGGGGCTGGGGCTGGGCGTGGAGTGGAGATTTTTCCAGCCTAGCTGCTACTGGGCACTTCTCATCCACTTTTCTCAGCATTCAGCCTGAATCTCCTGAAATCAGTTGTGGGACTAATTTATACTAAAGTGAGAGTGACTGATAACAGCCTATGATATCAGTCCCTTCATCTCTCTCAGGGTGGGAGGTGGAACACCTTTTAATGGCTGAGGGATACATTGTTTCCACTTAATAGAAAAGCCCTGAGTGATTTGGCCAACTTGAAAAGACTTCTTTTTTTTGAGACAGTCTTAAATCTGTCACCCAGGCTGGAGTGCAGTGGCACCATCTCGGCTCACTAAAGCCTCCACGTCCCCGATTCAAGCAATTCTCCTGCCTCAGTCTCCTGAGTAGCAGGGATTACAGGCACCCACCACCACACCCGGCTAATTTTTGTATTTTTAGTAGAGACGGGGTTTCACCATGTTGGCCAGGCTGGTACCCCAAACTCCTGACCTCAGGTGATCCACCTGCCTCGGCTTCCCAAAGTGCTGGGATTACAGGCGTGAGCCACCACGCCCGGCCTGAAAAGACTTTCTTTAACCCTAACTTCCACCATCGTCATCCCAGTGTCCTAGCAAAGGCCAGCCTGGATTTCCGCTGACTCGGATTCCAGTTCTCCGGGGTGTAACTTTAGGCAAACTTCCATTTGCTCCCCTCTAAAGGGTGCAGAGTGGCCTCACGAGAACACCTCGAAAGATAATTCAGGGACCCCAAAAAGTTCAGGCCAGAAGCTCCTCATCCCAGGAGGCTGGAGAGCTAGGCTCAGTGCCCACCCCTGCCTCATGATGGGACCTCAGAGATTCCCCTCTGAGCCTCAGTTGGCCCGTCTGCAAAATGGGTTTGGGCCACGCAGTAGGAGCTGCTTTTTCACGTGTCTGGCCACTCCTGGCAGATCGAGGTCTTGGGATCTTCTTGGCCCCAGCCAGCTGAGTTATCAAGTTATCGGCCATCAGCAGCAGAGAGAAGGGGGCCCAAAACTTCTCCCTGGATCATGAGCAGAGGGGGTAACGTTCCAGTCCCGAGCCACCTTTTCCTGCTTTGCAGTTAACCATCCCTGCCTCCAAGGCCCAGATAAACAGGTCTTTCCTCTTTTCCTCTTGGTAAGAAGGCTGCCAGGCTCTCCCCGTCCCTCCTACTCGGCCTGTCTGTGACACCCTTCCTTGGCTGTATTAATGCCCGGCGCTGGGGCACTAACCCCACCCACCTCCCTGTCTCTAACAAGATAATTCCTGTTGCTCCTTGTCCCCTCCTAGTCTGGACTTGAAAGCAGTCTCTTGCTGGGCTCCCTAAGAAGGAAAGAAGGAAGGGGGGGTGATGAACCTCCCTCCCTCAGCCCAGAGGGAAGGCCACCAAAGGGCCAGGCTGACAGACCTTCCCTGGGCATAGAGACACCCCTCACCCATCCAGAGAGGCTTCTAGACTCCATCCCTCCACCCCCAGAGATTCCCGCCTTCTACAGGAAACCCTCCTGCTTTGACAAGCCCTCAGACCTCACCCTGCTCCTAGGAGGCCTCTCCTAGCTTCCTCAGCAAAGCCCGCAGGGTCCGTATGCCCAGGGCTGGCTCGATCCCCTCCCTGGGGCAGAGTGCAGAGGCCTGGCTTACGGCCCAGCCCAGCTTCCCTGGGGCCCCCCGGCCCCCCACGACCGCCTTGTGACATTCACCTGGTTCTCTCTGCTTCCCTTACAGAAAGCACTCCGATTCGAGGTAAGAGGCTCCTCACTCACCCACCCACTCACGCTCGCTCTTGCTGCCCACTCAGCCCCTCAGGCTCCACAGGGCCTGCCCCCAGGCCCCCTTCCATGCGTGTCCGCCCTGCCACCACCTTTGTTCCACTCAGTGTTAGTCCGGTCTCTGCGTCTGTGTCTTTGTCTGTGGCCAGGGGGCTGAATGTGGCCGAGGTGACACCTCAGGTCACCTGGCTGTGGAAGGCGGGGGGCTGTCTCCCCCTCTGGGAAGGACCCTACCTGGCAAGACCCCCAGAGTGCTGGGAGCCCCATGTGGTTTAGCCACCTCTAAAATGAGCATGCAGGCCGGGCGCGGTGGTTCACGCCTGTAATCCCAGCACTGTGGGAGGCCGAGGCAGGCGAATCACCTGAGGTCAGGAGTTCAAGACCAGCCTGGGCAGCATGGTCAAACCCCATCTCTACTAAAAACACAAAAATTAGCCGGGCATGGTGGTGGGCGCCTGTAATCCCAGCTACTCAGGAGGCTGAGGCAGGAGAATCACTTGAACCTGGGAGGCAGAGGTTGCAGTGAGCCACTAAGATCATGCCACTGCACTCCAGCCTGGGTGACAGAGTGAGACTCCTCAAAAAAAAAAAAAAAAAAAAAAAACATGCAAAGTGGGCCTTCCAGCTCCACAATTCTTTCTGATCTGGAGGTTCTAACCCAAGGACACATAGAGACATGCGCTCTCAGGTCGGTCTGCTCCATCCCTTACCCCCCACCCAACTGCTGCCTCAGAGAAGAGCCAAGAGAAGGCCTGAGTGGGAACCTGGGGAAGAATCAGTGTCCAGCCCTACCTTTGCTACAAATGCTGTGTGACCTAGAGCAGTCTCCTGACCCTCTCTGGGCCTCCTTAGTGATGGGGAGATACTGCCTGCTTCCCAGAATCTCGAGGTCAAGGGAGAATAGGCAGTGCTCTATGGGGGCGGAGTCTTTATCCATGACCTCCAGAGAGAATCCCCCAATCTGTGGGTCCGTGTCATTTCTGTGGGATAGTCACAAACAAGGCTGGAAAGCTCAGTCTGGATTTTTGGACCCCTGGTGCCATAGGCTGTGATTGAAGCCTGTGATTCAAACACATTTGGGGATATTCACTCATCTTCATTTCCTCATGGTCGACAGGCACTTGGGTCCAGGCCTGTGATTCAAACATACTTAGATATGTTACACTAAGTTTTATTTACTTATGAAAACAAGGACTTTGATCCAGGCCTGTGATTACAAACATACGTGTGGAAACTTTTGCCTTATTTTTTATTTGTGGGCACTCAAGTTTTTATCAAGGCCTATCATTTCAGATATACTCAGCTTCATTTACTTGTGAAAATGAGGGACTTGTTTCAGGCATGTGGTTTCAGATATCTTTGGGGAAATCTTGGCCTCATTTTCATTTTCTCATGGGCACAGTAGTGTTTGATCAAGGCCTGTGATTTCAGATATTCTTGAGAAGGTTCATTCATTTTTATATGTTCATGGAAAGTGAAGTCTTTGTCAAATGTATTGAGGGGAAATCAGTCCTATTTTCATCTACTCATGAGCACCAAGACCTTGGATTTGGGCCTGTGATTTTAAATATGCTTGAAAAATTGCCCTCTTCTTTATATCTTTATTTACTCATGACCAACAAATTCTTTGATCCAGGCTTGGGGCATTTTAGCCTCAACTTTACTTGTGAGTATAAGAGGCTTTCAATCAGACCCCTGATTTCAAATACTTTTGAAAATTTAAACTAATCCTGTGTACCTATGAGCATCATAGAATTGGGTCTAGGACCATAATTTCAAACACACTTGAAGAAGTCCATTCAGTTACTCGTGAGCACCAGGATGTTGACTTCAGGCTTGCGGTTTTAAATACAAGCAGGTAAATTCAGGCTTTTATTTAGATGACTTAAAATACTTGGGGAAATTCTGACTTCTCTTCAATCAGTTTTAGGCCAGAAGGCTTGGATCCATGGCTTTGATTTCAAACATACTTGATACACACCAGCGTCAACGTTTTTTACTTTAGCTGCCCCAGGGTACAACCTAATCCTGAAATTTCAAACACACCTGAAGAAGTACAACCCTGTCTCCATTTACTTAGGGGCGTTGAGGACTTTGAGGACTAGGATTCCAAACACAACTGAGGAACCCAGACCCATGTTCATTTACTCACGGGCACCTAATGAAACAAAGCAACCACCAGCTCCCTGAATTTTCACATGATTTGTGGTGGGCCCCCTCAGGTCCCTGGATCTATCAAATGATGGTTATGAGTTGTGAATGCCAACCCACTCTTTCCTTCTGGCCAGGAGAGCATCACTTAGTGCTTTCTCAAACACACTTTTCTCCATCTTTGTAATTCAACTTGGCAGTCATGAAGCAGCAGTCTCATGACCAGCTGCTTTTCCACTGTGAGTGGAGAATTTGCTGGGGAATCTGGTGTGTCCAGGCCCTGGTGGGGCTAGATGTGGGGGTGGAGGTTATACAAGACCTGGCCAAGCTAGGGCTTCCAGGTTTTCTCACCTCTTATCTGCCTCTCTGGCCCAGCCAGCACAGGAGACAGGCCAGAGAGCACTCTGGTGGGGGAGCTTTCCCTGTTCACTCCTGGGCCCCCGTCTAACAGACCAAGCTTTCTCCCGTCTTCCCACAGGAGCCCTGCAGATTGAAAGCAGTGAGGAAACCGACCAGGGCAAATATGAGTGTGTGGCCACCAACAGCGCCGGCGTGCGCTACTCCTCACCTGCCAACCTCTACGTGCGAGGTAGGGAACGCCGTGTCCAGGTCAAAGGCAGGGACCCGCCCCGTCCCATCCCCCTCCCTCCTCGGGCTCACCGCCTCCGGGCTCCCCGGTCCCCTGCACACCCAAGCAGGAAGGCCCCTCCCCGGTCGCGGTGGGACCTTGGCCGAGGCGGCGTCCCTCTCTGGGCCTTAGTTTCCTTGCCTGTAGAATGGGGGCAGCTTAAATTCCCTTCCTCGTGCCTTGCGAGAGATGCCCCATGGGCAGCAGGCTCTGGGGAGGCAGTGATGGTGGGGTAGGAAGGCGTGGGGCAGGGTGAGGGGGTCAGTCTTGGGCCTACAGGGCCAGGGGAGCCTGCAGGCCTCTGCCCCGCCCCACCCCACCCGCCTGCCCACCCAAGTTGGCTTCTGTGGTGTGTCGTGCCTTCCCGTGCTGTGTGCTGGCTTTGCTTCTCCCAACTTTGTGGCCTCATAGCTCCCCGCTTCACTGCCCCCCCAATCCAGGGCCCTCAATCTAGAAGTTGAGGAGGGGTCTTCGAGGCTGCCCCTCCCACCCCCCACCAGCTGGTCCGGAGCCCGGCGCCTTCTGCCTCTTCCTAATGACTCTCGGAGAAGGGCAGTCCAGGCCGATGGGAGGCTGGGGCCACAGCGGGCACAGGCACCCGGGGAGCTCGGTAGTTGCACCGAGCTGGGGCAGGCACGGCACCCAGCGAAGCTTGTTACTCTCAGTTTCCAATTCCCACTCAGTCATGCCCAGCAGCGTGGGGACCTCACCCCAGCACCTCTCCGCTCCCCTGCCCCAAGGAAGCTTCCTTCCTTGTGGGTCCCTTGGTGCTGCCTCAAAGGTGCCAGGGGGCTCCCTTGCCCCCAGATGCCTCCGTTGGCCTCCTCTTATCTCGTGTGTTGGCTCTTGGGTCTTTTCAGAAGTTGTAGTCTTCCTCCTCCTCCTCCCTTTCACCTCCTAGTAGCTGTTTCTGATCAGATTTGTGGTAGAAACAGCTTCTGCCAGGATGCCAGGGCGCCCTTCAATCCCTAGGGCTGCCCCAGTTAGCGCTGTGTAATTGACTCAATCACATCCTTCTCTGGGCCTCAGTTTCCCCCATGCGAAGTACCAAGCCCTAGTCGTTCTCCATCCAGGAGGCCGTGTGGCTCATCCCTTACCCACAGACCCTCACTCACCACCTTCGTCCCTACCATCCACAGCACCCGCTGGCCCTGAAGTGATTCCTTGGTCCTGGACCTGGGGTTTTGCATTTTGTCTCTGAGGAGGAGGTCGCATGGAGGGGGAGGGGATGGGGATGTGGGTGTATGGACGGGTGGTGGGTAGGGGCACGTCTGATCCACTGTCACGGCACCTCTGGTGAGTTGTAATGCGTTCGTGACTCCAACTGACTGGTCTTCACCTAACCTGCTTATTTCTCTGCCAACACCTGGGATGGGGGTTTGTAAATCCAGCAGGGCTCAAAAGAGTGTGGACAGCGGGTGTGGGGCAGGGAGCCGGGTGGGGCCTTTAGTGAGGGTGCAAGAAGGGAGGGGGGCTTCTGTGTCCTCATCCCCCAGAGGTGGGGTCCCCAGCATGAGCCTCCATCCTCTTGGGGGCAGTTGAGGGGGTGAGGTTCCGTTTCCCCATCTTTGCCTGGGTCTTAGATGCTCCAGAATCAAGCTTAGAAAAGAATGGAGAAAGGCAAATGTAGTAGATCTTGTATGTTGAGGGCAGAGTGGAGAGAAGACAAAAAGGTCATTGCTGTTCTTTTTATTTTTTAATTTTAATTTTTTTTTTTGGTTTAAAGAGAAAAAAACAACAAACTATTGCAGCTTTTAGCCTTGGGAAGTCCTCTTTTTACTCTCTGTATCTCCCCTATTTTTTCTCTTCTTCCCATGTCATTGTGTTCTGCATCAAACCCCCTTTACATCCCTCAGAGCTTCGAGAAGGTTGGTGTGTTTTTTTCTTTTTTACTTTCTTTACCCACATTTTTACATTCTGAAAATGACACGCACACACACAAAACACATGTAGACACCACACGGACACACGCTGACACGCACACGGAAAAAAAATAGAAAAATGAACAACAATTTTAAAAGATGGAATATGAATCATAAGCACAAAGCAAACTAAACAAAAAAAAAAAACCGCCAAGCGAGAGCAAAACCCAGAAAGACACGAAAATCTCAGCCGCGCCCAGCCCGGCCTAGGGCCGGCCGCACACATGCGATGCTTGCATTATGGTCGCCTCTGCATCCGTTGGTAATGTTGTTGCTAAGTTTTTTGCACTCCTCGTCGTCATGGTAACTTGGGCCTGATGCATGCTGGGAGAATGTAAAAATTTCTCTGCATGCCTCTCTTGTCGGTTTGGTTTGGTGAATTCCCAACGCCTTCTGTTGGAGTGTTTCTCGTCTTCTGTTTTTCTCTTTTGGTTTTCTTTTTTCCTTTTTCTTTCTTTTTTTTTTCTTTTTTCTTTTTTTCTTTGGTTTTGTTTCGTTTTGGGGGGAAAAAAATCAAATGGTTCTTTTTTCCCCTCCCATTCCCTTCACCTGGTCCTCTTCTCCCCCAAAGTGACTCGTCTTTGGTTCTGTCTTGTGTCTGTGCTATTTGGTTTTGGTTTCTTGGGTTGAGCTGTACTGTGGTTGTTCTCCAAACGCATTGTGATTTAAAAGCCAGTGTTCCTGTCCCAGCTATCATCCAGGAGGGCAGAAGGGGTCCCACAGCTGGGATGCCAGGGCAGAAAGTGACCACTTAGGCACAAGGGCACAAGGGAGGTGGCACAGACAGATGGCAGGAGGTCAGAACATGGGTGGGGTGTGTGGAGAGAGCAGCCCAGTTTTCCTGACCTCACTGGCCAGCTCCTCTTTCCCCAGAGGTAGTAACTCAGCTCCCTGCCTCCAGGCAGCCATGTTGGAAGGAAGCTTAAGCAGGCGTGTTCCCATCCTTCTACCTCAGAATGAGACTGCCTCCTGCGCTCCCAAATAAGCCCAAACCCAGGCATTTGAAGTACTGCTGAATATGCACTAGCATTTTGAGTTCTTATTCATTTTAGTGACATATCCAGACATGGATTATGGTCAGTTTTAAATGAGGGGAGAGGGCAATAACAGCACCATTTTCACAGGACCATGCATACTTGGTGTGTAATTGGCACTCAAAATGGCAGCTGCTGTGATGACTGTATGCATTCTGGCTGGGTACCAATCCAGAAGTGCCCATTAGGAAATGCAGCCTGACAGACTTTGGAAGAAAGACTTGGCCAATCATCTGACCTGGAACACTATGCCTCTGCCTCCCAGGCAGCACTGGCTGCTTCCCCCATCCCGTCTCAGACTCTGAGCCCGGTCACAGGTGTCTTTTGTCCAGCAACACAGCATGGTCACTTTCTGAGTACCTGAGCATCAGAGCTGTGGAATTCTGGAAAAAGCCCAGGGGAACCTTGGACACAGCCTCTCCCCTGCTCTCTCTGCCTCCCCAACTCTCCCTCTGCTTCTCTTTCTCTTTTTCAACTCTCTTTCTCTCTGTGTGTCTCTCACTCTTGCAAATCTTCAGAGATGCACACCCCCATTTTCCGCTCCCCTCCCCAAGAAAAGGCACGCCCTTGAGAGTCTTACTCCAACCCCCAATAAAAAACACCCCCCAATAAAATATCCATGTAGATTTTTAACCACCAACCCCAGCTGACTACCCAGTTTAGACGATGTTGAGGACAGAAGCCAGACTTTGGAATCACCTTTTCCCCCTCTTGTCCCTCACTCACCTTCTCCAAACTTGCCAATTATTAAATCCTGGACCAAGTTGGCAAGAGGACTTTAGATGCAGTAAGATTTG
Source organism: Gorilla gorilla gorilla (assembly GCF_029281585.2). NCBI lineage: Eukaryota > Metazoa > Chordata > Mammalia > Primates > Hominidae > Gorilla > Gorilla gorilla. The sequence continues at coordinate 11,046,806 of NC_073244.2, read as the reverse complement.
CTTATTAACCCAGCATGCGAGCTGCCAGGCTGACCCTCAGAGCAGTGCCAGAAGATGGCAGAAAGGGGTCTCCCAGCCCCTCCACCAAAGCTAGGTGCTGGTGCATTGGAACTGAGTGAACAGAGGGTCTCTGAAGACCACTTGGACTTTCTAGGCAGTACAGCCCAGAAAGTGATGAGAGCATAGGCTCTGGACTCTGGCAGACCTGGATTCCAGTTTTGTCTGTGCCCCTCCCTGGCTACGTGACCTTGAACTAGTCATTTGACCACTTGGAGTCCCCACTTCCTCATCTGAACAGTAGAGATCATAAATGAACCTTGATCACAGGGTAGGTGAAAGGATTTCATTGAACTAAGTGCTCTGTGTAACAAGCATTGCCAGTAGGATTGTTGTAAATAAAGGATTCAAGCAAATGATCTGGGCAAGTCGCTTCCCTTCCTTGTGGGTCTTAGTTTCCCTGTTATGTACTTCACATATCCACTGTTTGAATAAGATGGCATATGGGAAACTTTTAAAAATAATTGTAGGGCAGAAGCTAATTCATTTGCTCAGACCTCATTTTTCGCTAGTGCTTTCCTGAGCTCATCTCATGATCTCATTTTCTCCTGGCTCCAACCCCATCCCCATGAGATCAGCGGACTCCCCAGAGCCATAGCTCTCATTTTCCCCACTGTCATTTCCTAGGAAGTTCTGTGGCCACAGAAAGGGACAACAAAGGCCCATATTAAGTACAAGGCTACCCTTGCAGATAAGTACCAGCCCACCAGAAGAGATGGGCTGCCTGGCATGTTCTGAAAGCTACGAGTATTTACATTGTTGCCAGAGCAGCCAGTCACAGGAATTAATTGCAAAAAGGGGAAAAAATGCAACCCCTAATCTCACTCTTATTTATTTTCTAAACTGACAGATCTCCAGCTTTGGCTGACTCTGGGTGGTACAGAGGGTAAAATATTCAGGCTTGCCCTTCTCCTCCTGAAATTTATCTCTGGGATCCAAAGGGCTTAAGTCAAAATTGTGTCCATTTTTAAAAATACAGCTGGCAGCTCCACTCCCAGCTGTAGTTGAATTCTCCCTCCTCCAGCTTTTGACAAGGTGGGAAGATGATCAGATTATATTCTCCCTGACTGTGAATGTTCTTTTCTGGTTCTTTAAAACTCTAAGTCTTTAGAGTATGAGTTAGTGGCTAAAGGTAGTGTCTTTACTACCTGGTCTAGCAACATAGCATTATTGAAACATAGCGCACAGGACTCATGTAAATGGTTTGCCACCCTCTGATGCCAGGGGAACTTGGAAAAAGCTGGAGACATCAGGAGGAATTTTCTTTTTCTTTTTTTCTTTTACTTTTTTTTTTTTTTTTTTGAGATGGAGTTTCACTTTTGTCACTCAGCCTGGAGTGCATTGACGTGATCTCGGCTCACTGCAGCCTCCTCCTCCTGGGTTCAATGATCCTCATGTCTCAGCCTCCCAAGTAGCTGGGATTACAGTTGCCCTCCACCACGCCTGGCTAATTTTTGTATTTTTATTAGAGACAGGGTTTTGCCATGTTGGCCAGGCTGGTCTCCTCACCTCAGGTAATCTACCTGCCTCGGCCTCCAAAAGTGCTGGGATTACAGGTGTGAGCCACCACACTCAGCCTTTTTTTTTTTTTTTTGACAGAGTCTCACTCTGTTGCCCAGGCTGAAGTACAGTGGCGCAATCTTGGCTCACTGCAACATCCGCCTCCTGGGTTCAAGTGATTCTCCTGCCTCAGTCCCCTGAGTAGCTGGGATTACAGGCACCTGGCACCACGCTCGGATAATTTTTGTATTTCTGGTAGAGACAGGGTTTCACCATGTTGGCCAGGCTGGTCTCAAACTCCTGACCTCAGGTGATTCACCCACCTCAGCCTCCCAAAGTGCTGGGATTGCAGGCGTGAGCCACCGTGCCCTGCCGGTTGAGCAATGTTCTGCCTTGAAGGGACTGAGGATATCTTCAAGGTTTTGGAAGAGGCCGATGGGACTGGCATAATTTAACGCAGAGTCTCGAGTGCTAAGCTAAGAAACCAGTACCTGCTGCGTGACACCAGCAAGGCCTAGATTGCCCGATTCCCAGGTCTTCTTTTTCAGTATTTGTGACCTGTCCCCAGGCCTTTTCAGATCAATCCATGTATGCAAATTTATGGGGAAAAATTGTTTTTTAAATTAAATTTCCAATACCCAAGCCCTAAAATTGATGGATGTGACCCCCAGATGTTCCCCTTACCTCTTGGCCCCCCAAAACAGGGACAGACACAGATGGTGGGCTGGAATACCCCTCACCTCCTGTATTCCCAGAAAGGCTCACATTGAGGTGTGTTGGCCAGCTCCCTAGTTTGTGCTTACTATACCTGGCCACGCCTCCCTACCTAAGGCCACTGGCTTAACCCTAGGGGCAGGCAGTGTTAGATCAGGACCCAGACCTTCTCATCCCACCCTCATCACATGGGGGAGAGGGGACTCCAGGGGTGGGAAGGCAGGCGTCCCTCCATTTGGGCAGGGTGGGCGGCGAGGAGGGGTCACTCTGCAGGAACACTGAGCTCTGAACACCTCTCGCCTGCTGCCTGCCTCACACCCTCTGCATTCGCTGTTTCCTCTGTTGGGGGAGGGGGTTTGTGAGGGGAATATTAGATTACACCTTGTCATTTGGAAAGCCCCGTGTCTCCGGCGGCCACAGCGAGGTGGTGGGGGTGGTGAGGGAAGTCCATGGATTGGCCAGAACTGGGGGAAAAACAAAAAGAAATGAGAGAAAGAGAGAGCGGGTACCAAAAAAAAAAAAAAAAAAGTAAAAAGTATCTAGAGCGTATCCAAACGTCCAGCTCAAAATACCAATGACTTGCCAAGGCCGCTGGTCAGCCCGTGGGCCAGGGAGCCAGCCAGGTCCCTCCGGGCCTTGCACGCTACCTCAGTGGCGGAGGGAGCTGGCGGTGGGGGGGAGAGGCGGGAGGGAGGGAAGGAGGCACAGCAAAATGATGGAGAAGGGTAGCAGAAAATACGCAGGTGGGCCGAGGGGCGGTGCTCACCCTCCTTGGGCTACAGGCTGGAGTTCAAAGGAGAGGACAAGAAGTGGGCTATGGAATTAGGAATGTTTCCAACCCCTCCCTTCCCCCCCGACAGGTGTAATCTAAGCTTAAATAAACCCCCCGGAGGCTGCACAATTTCCTGGCATCTCTCCCCTGCCCTCTCCATCCGCATATTCATTTTGGAGTTTGGAGAAGTATCTAGAATCTTCTCCCACCCCAAAATGCCCAGCAGAGCCCCCCCCCCGCCCCCGCACCCCTTGGAGCTGCGGCTTGCTGAATCGTTGAGATGTCTGACACTGTCGGGGTTCCCTACCTAGTGCTTCAACCAGATCACCTCACTTTTGAGTTTCCTTCCTCCCCTTTACCCTCGCCCCCACTCCCAACCCCCTTTTTTGGTTTTTGTGTTTCTGCCTCTTCCTGCCTGGGGGAGGGGTCGTCTCCTGGTTGCTTTGACGGTTTTTGAGTTGTTTTTCCATGTGAATCGGGGTTTGAAGCGACCACCCCCCACAACCTGCCACCCCCCCACCCCACCGCCCACCCTCCCGACCCCCTCGCCCAAGCGGGTCCCCCCCGCTGGGACCCCCCCGGCTACTCGGTGACGAGAAGAGCTGGAAACCAGAGCCAGCTGGAGCGTGCTGAGGACCAAGGCTGGTGTGGTCCCCTTATAACCTGCCTGGACCCTCCATTCAGGTCGGTAATTGGGGGCGGGGGTCCCGCGGGGCCTCTCCGTCCCGTGGGCACCGTGCCCACCTTACTTTCTAACCTGCACCTCAAGCTTGCAGCCGGGGGTGGAAAGATGACGTGGGTGGGTGCCAGCACCAAACCGGGCAGAACACAGCGTCAGTCACCCGCCCTTGCCAGCTGGGAGGATGCCCAGAGGCCTTACAAGGCCCCCAGGGAGGGGGAAATCTGAGCCACCTAGTGCCAATGGGCATGATCCTCCCTTAAACTCGTGGCAAACCAGCCCTCTTCCTAGAGCACACCCTTTGAAACAAATGAGGCGGGTGAGAAAGCAAGTGGGCAAGTTTCTTAGGTGTCAGAGGAGCCATTATAAGTTATTGGCAGGTCCATTTAACTGATGGTTGCTGGCCATGTTGGGGATTGTGAACCCTAAAATTACTGCTGTTGATAAATGCCCTCCCACATTTAACTGATTTATAGTTAACCCTGTACTGCAAGTCTTTTACATATTCAACAGGTATCCCGTTGTCTCTACTTCTAAAAAAAGTTAAAGGTACCTTGCAAATTATGACATCCCTATGGAGAGAGATTTTAAAATAAGATCAAACAGGAACAGGGTCTTTTGGACAAGATGTTGACCCTTACAGAATAGATAAATTGGCCTGGCACTTAACCTTTAGATCCTAAAGCTAGATCTTACTCCCTTTGACGTTCCAACAATTACTTTGAGTATAAGCCTTTTACTGATGGCTTCTGGACATTTATTATGATGGCTATTGGATATTATTCAACCAGTGGCAACTGGCCATTACATGGAGTTTGGTATAGGTGATGGGTACTTTTTTCCTCTTTGGTGTCCCCAGTGGGTCAGGACACACAAGTTTGAAAGAGCTAGATGCCAAGGATTGATACTTGGCCGTAATCCTTGTTACTCACTATGGTGAGAAAAGCCTTGTTTTCTCTGAGAGGCAGCAACCAGGCTGGCCTGGCTTTGAGCTCTGGCTACACTACTTCCTTTCTGTGAGTTCCATCTAGTCTTGTCACCTCTCTGAGTCTCTGTTCCCTCATCTGCAAAATGAGCTTAAGGACGTTTGCCTCTCAAAATTGTTAGAAGGAAGAAAGTAAGATGGGAATTCAGTAGAAATTCTTACTGTTTCCATTTCGTTTGTTTGTTTGTTTGTTTATTTATTTATTTATTTGGAGATGGAGTCTAGCTCTGTCACCCAGGCTGGAGTGCGGTGGCACGATCTCGGTTCACTGCAACCTCTGCCTCCCGGGTTCCGGCAGTTCTCCTGCCTCAGCCTCCAGAGTAACTGGGATTACAGGCGCCCGCCGCCATGCCTGGCTAATTTTTGTATTTTTAGTAGAGATGGGATTTTGCCATGTTGCCCAGGCTGGTCTCCAACTCTTGATCTCAGGTGATCCACCTGCCGCAGCCTCCCAAAGTGCTGGGATTACAGGCATGAGCCACCGCGCCTGCCTCCGTTTCCTTTTTATAATTCATCCCTGAACTCTCTTAAGGTAGAGAAGCTGTTTGATCGTCCCAGCCCCTGGGAGGCTGAAAGGTAACTTCACCAGCTCCATGCCTGAGTTTAGCACCTGCTGTGCCAGGCACTGCCCGAGTCAGGTTAATGCCTTTCTCGGCAGGATACCCAATTCCCTCCATTTTACAGATGAGGAAACTGAGGCTCCAAAAGGACGGGGGACCTTCCCAAGGCCACTGGGCTCATTCAGCCACATCAGCTCCTCCACGTCTGCCTGGAGAGGTTTACTATGGGATTCAGAGACCTTGAGGAGTTCACCTTGCTATGTGATTTCAGCTTTGGGACCTCCAACCTGCTCAGCCCTAAGAGAGACAGGGTGTCGAGAAGTGGACTGAGAGGGGCTTTAGAGAGAGAGACTTGAGTCGGGCTGGGTTGGTTTGTTCCGAAGGATTTTTGTCCACGAGGCTCCCACCCCTGTGGCCGCCCCAAACCCGTGGCCAAGGCTCTTGGGTGCTGGATGGGGAGGCCGGATCCTGTGTTCTGCCAGGGGGAGGGCGTCTCCCTGGGGAAGCCACAGTCCTCTTCCTTTCAGACCCCGATTTTCAGCCGCACACCCATTCCATGATTTTTTTTTTTCTTCTTGCTTTTGGGTGTTGTGTTTTGTTTCAGAGGGAGTTTTTTTGTTTGTTTGTTTTTTAGATTCTCTCTTTCTTTTTTTAAATTGCTTTTGCTTTGTTATTTCGTTTGTTCTTCCTGGTTTTGTTTTGGACGTCGATACCGTTTTTCTGTCCTTGAATAATTAGCTCCCCCCACGCTCATTTCCCCATTGTGTTCTGTTTCCATGACAACTCAGCCTTGGCATCTTACCTGTGCCTCGCTGTGGGTGCCGGCGGCTGGCCTGGACCGCGTCCGCTGGCTGGCCGGACCCCATTCCCCCCCACACCCCCGCCCTCCACCCAGCCCTACCAGAAAGCCACCCGCCCCCCCATCTCACGGCACCTCGCCCCTCACCTCCACTCTGTGTGCATGGCCCTTCTGTCTCCCCATGCCCCGACTCCTCCCCGGAGCAGTACCCTCCACTCCCTCCATCCTGTCTCCAGTGCGACTTCTGGACTTTTCGTGGGGCTTCTTTTTCCGAAGGGCTGCCAGCTTCCAGACCCCACTCCCACGCCTGCCGACGTCCCCCCTTCTCTTTGCCTCCCGCCCGGATTCAGGAAGGCAGGGGTTGGGATTTCCAGCTAGGAACCGAGGCTGGAAGGGAGGGAGTTGGGGCCACCTCCCTTTATCCCCCTGAACCTCCTCCTCAGCATCGTAGACCAGGCCCCCTGAGACCACCCCCTGAGGCTGCACCCCCCAATCCCGTATGAAAATCAGAGGCAGGTGTTGATGGGGATCCTGAGCCTCCAGTCCGTCATCTGTGCAGTTGAAACAAGACTCCTTCACCCATCCAAAGCTGGGGACGCACCCATGTGTCTTTTTTAGGACCTGAGACTGTCACCCAGGGACAACCCCTTTTCCCGCTAGAAGGATTTATTGGGTTCACCCGAGTCCTTCCCACAGCAGTTAAACAGCCCTTGTGGGCCAGCAGTGCTCTTTGCAAGTTCAGGTGCCCGCTAGCCTCCTCCCCTTCCCCCTGTCCTGGAACCCATCTGACTTCCGAAAACGGAGCCCCCGAAATGCATCCTGCTGCCTTCACGGTCTTTGAGAGAAGGTTGCATCCACTTCCCCGCTAAGAAACGCACAGAACATGTCCCTGTTCTCTCAACGTTCAAGTTCATTCCCTTGTTTATTATTATTAATTATTATTATTATTATTAATATCCTATTTATTATTCTGCCAGGGCTGTGATGTGACAATGTGGCATGTCACATTGGATCACATCTGCTAGAATTAATATGCAGCATTGAAGTGGGCCCCCCCTTCTTTCTTTCTTTCTCTGCCCCTCCTGCTCTCTGTCCCTGTTTTCTATTCTTCTCTCTTTCTCCCCATTCATTCGTCTCCTCTCTCTGGTGTCACATAAGTGTGCACTAGAGATCCCCAAAATCCAGATCTTCCCCCTGCAGTTCCTCCCTCCTTTCTCTCTCTGTCTCTCGCTCTCTCTCTCTTTCTCTCTCCCTCTCTCTGAATCTATTTTGCATGATGTTTGTGACTCAGAGCTGCATCTATTGATGGAAACTTGTCAGATCTGACAGAAGCTTTTAGAAGGGTTTCTATACCCAAAAACCACAAAAATTTCATTAGAGTTTCTCATCTTTTCCTGGAGGGCCCGGTCGGGTGGGCGGGTAAGTGGGCAGGGCCCCGAGTCACTGGGGAGTGGGGGACTGACATCTCAGGCTCCCTCTGTCTCCTGGCCTCAACAAGTGTCCTATGACCGCCACATCCCCAGAGAACCAGGGAGGGTTGGAAGTTGCCCCCTCTCCTAACCCACCCACATCCCGAAACTTGGCAGCCAGAATCTTCCAGCGCTCCCCGAAGGGGATGCCCCCATTCAGGAGTGATCGGAGGCCACCTGCTCCCTGAAGCCACTGCTGTCTGCAAAGATGAGAAACCGCTGATAAATTTTTGTGTTCGTATCTGTGCTGTGACCAGCCACTCTGGTCTATGAAACCCTGTTGCTATGAGATAATGCTTCATGTCTATTATATATTGATATCTCTCTCTATATATTGTTTGTGAAGTACCTTCCTTTGAAGTTTTGGTTTCTTTGTGTTGGAATTTGGTTTTTTAATTTGGTTCTTTTGTTTTGTTTTCATTTGGGGGGGAAAAAATCAACAGAGGGAAAAGAACCAGCCCTGTTTATATTTAAATGGTTTTCCTTTTTTTTTCTTTTTTTTCTTTCTTTCCTTCTTTCTTTCTTCCTTCCTGCTTTTCTTTTTCTCCTCCGCATCCTGTCTTCCCCTCCCAACCTCACCCCACCTCACCCCTCCCATCTCCCTCCCGCCGCCACTGCCGCCCCCTCCCCAGTCCGCCGCGTGGCCCCGCGCTTCTCCATCCTGCCCATGAGCCACGAGATCATGCCAGGGGGCAACGTGAACATCACCTGCGTGGCCGTGGGCTCGCCCATGCCATACGTGAAGTGGATGCAGGGGGCCGAGGACCTGACCCCCGAGGATGACATGCCCGTGGGTCGGAACGTGCTGGAACTCACAGACGTCAAGGACTCGGCCAACTACACCTGCGTGGCCATGTCCAGCCTGGGCGTCATCGAGGCGGTTGCTCAGATCACGGTGAAATGTGAGCAGGGCCCATGGGGCTCGTAGGTGGAGGGGCAGGCTGGAGTCGATCCCCGACTTCAGGCACAGGTGGGAGGCAGCATGGGAGCACCTCCGAGTTACCCTCTTGGCTTCAGTCATTCATGGCTAGGAAGGGGACGGTTGTTCTTTGAACAGGTATTATTTATTGGTTATAAATGATCCTGGCCAGGCGCAGTGACTCAACGCCTGTAATCCCAGCACTTTGGGAGGCCAAGGCAGGAGGTTTGCTTGAGCCCAGGACTTTGAGACCAGCCTGGGCAACATAGCCAGGCCCCTTCTCTACCACAAAAAAATGAAACATTTAGCCAAGCGCAGTGGTGCATGCCTTTAGTCCCAGCTACTCAGGAGGCTGAGGCAGGAGGACTGCTTGAGCCCAGGAGTTCAAGGCTGCAGTGAGCTATGATCGCACTACTGCAATCCAGCCTGGGCAACAGAGCCGGACCCTGTCTTTAAAAATAAATAAAATGGGCCAGGCGCGGTGGCTCACGCCTGTAATCCCAGCACTTTGGGAGGCCTAGGCGGGCAGATCACCTGAGGTCAGGAGTTTGAGACCAGCCTGGCCAACATGGTGAAACCCTGTCTCTACTGAAAATAAAAAAATAAAAAAAAAAAAATTAGCTGGGTGTGGTGGCACACATCTGTAATCCCAGCTACTCGGGAGGCTGAGGCAGGAGAATCACTTGAACCCGGGAGGTGGAGGTTGCAGTGAGCCAAGATCGAGCCATTGCACTCCAGCCTGGGTGACAGAGCAAGGCTCCGTCTAAAAAAAAAAAAAAAGAAAAAAGAAAAAAAAGGCCGGGCGCGGTGACTCACGCCTGTAATCCCAGCACTTTGGGAGGCCAAGGCGGGCGGATCACGAGGTCAGGAGATCAAGACCATCCTGGCTAACACAGTGAAACCCCATCTCAACTGAAAATACAAAAAATTAGCTGAGTGTGGTGGCAGGCGCCTTTCATCCCAGCTACTCGGGAGGCTGAGGCAGGAGAATGGTGTGAACCCAGGAGACGGAGCTTGCAGTGAGCCGAGATCGTGCCACTGTGGGTGACAGAGTGAGACTCCATCTCAAAGAAAAAAGAAAAAGAAAATGGGTACTGGGTGGACCCTGGGCCATAGTTTGTTACCCCTTGCTGTAGATGATGACAGGAGTCATGAGGCCCATGATTACTGCTGGGCAAATCAAGGCTCAGAGAAGGCGACTGAATGGTGAAAAGTCACACAGCCTTCAAGGTCCTCAACCAATGTGCCCAATGCGTGACACAGCTGCCTCCTGCCCACAGCTCTCCCCAAAGCTCCCGGGACTCCCATGGTGACTGAGAACACAGCCACCAGCATCACCATCACGTGGGACTCGGGCAACCCAGATCCTGTGTCCTATTACGTCATCGAATATAAATCCAAGAGCCAAGACGGGCCGTATCAGATTAAAGAGGACATCACCACCACGCGTTACAGCATCGGCGGCCTGAGCCCCAACTCAGAGTACGAGATCTGGGTGTCGGCTGTCAACTCCATCGGCCAGGGGCCCCCCAGCGAGTCCGTGGTCACCCGCACAGGCGAGCAGGCCCCGGCCAGCGCACCGCGAAACGTGCAAGCCCGGATGCTCAGCGCCACCACCATGATTGTGCAGTGGGAGGAGCCGGTGGAGCCCAACGGCCTGATCCGCGGCTACCGCGTCTACTACACCATGGAACCGGAGCACCCCGTGGGCAACTGGCAGAAGCACAACGTGGACGACAGCCTGCTGACCACCGTGGGCAGCCTGCTGGAGGACGAGACCTACACCGTGCGGGTGCTCGCCTTCACCTCCGTCGGCGACGGGCCCCTCTCGGACCCCATCCAGGTCAAGACGCAGCAGGGAGGTGAGGCGTGGGGTCGGCAGGACTCGGGGCCCCGGCCGTGCGGCTTGGTTCTTTGCATGCTCCCTGGAAGCCGCAGAGCGGTTTGTGGGTTATGCACGGTGCTTTAAGATATTTTCATGCTAGCATTTAGGCCGGGTGTGGTGGTTTACGCCTGTAATCTCAGCACTTTGGGAGGCCAAGGCTTGCCGATCACCTGAGGTCAGGAGTTCGAGACCAGCATGGCCAACATGGTGAAACCCCGTCTCTACTAAAAATTAGCTGGGCGTGGTGGCCTGTGCTTGTAATCCCAGCTACTCGGGAGGCTGAGGCAGGAGAATCACTTGAACCCAGGAGGTGGAGGTTGCAGTGAGCTGAGATCATGCCACTGCACTCCAGCCTGGGCGAGAGAGTGAGACTCCACCTCAAAAAAAAAATTAAAAAATATATGTGTATATTTTCATGCTAGCATTTAAAATCGGGGAGCTAGGCCGGAGGCGGTGGCTCACACCTGTAACCCCAGCATTTTGGGAGTCAGAGGCGAGCGGATTACCTGAGGTCAGGAGTTTGAGACCAGCCTGGCCAACACCGTGAAACCCCATTTCTGTTAATAATACAAAAAAAAAATAGCCGGCCGTGGTGGCGGGTGCCTGTAATCCCAGCTACTCTGGAGGCTGAGGCAGGAGAATCACTTGAACCTGGGCAGAGTTTGCAGTGAGCCAAGATCGCACCATTGCATCCAGCCTGGGCGACAAGTGAAACGCCATCTCAAAAAAATTAAATTTAAAAAAAAAAAAAAGAGAGCTAGCCAGGCTTGGTGGCATGTGCCTGTAGTCCCAGCTACTCAAGAGGCAGACGCAGGAGGATGGCTTAAGCCCAGGAGTTTCAGTCCAGCCTTGACAATATAGCAATACCCCATTTCTTAAGAAACATATATAGGACCCAGTGTAGTGGCTCATGTCTGTAATCTCAGCACTTTGGGAGGCCAAGATAGGAGGATTTATTGAGGCCAGCCTGGACAATGTAGCTAGACCCCATCTCTACACACACAAAAAATTAAAAATTAGCTAGGCGTGATGGTGCACACCTGTAGTCCCAGCTACTCAAGGCCGAGATGAGAGGATCACTGGAGCCCAGGAGTTTAAGGCTGCAGTGAGCTGTGATAGCACCACTACACTCCAGCCTGGGCAACAAAGCAAGACCTTGTCTCTAAAACAAAAACAAACATTAAAATAAAATCGGAGAGGGCTGGGTGTGGTGGCTCATGCCTGTGATCCCAGCACTTTAGGAGGCCGAGGCGGGTGGATTACCTGAGGTCAGGAGTTTGAGAACAGCCTGGCCAACATGACAAAACCTCATCTCTACTAAAAAAAAAAAAAAAAAAAAAAAACAAAAATTAGCCAGTCGTGGTGGCACACGCCTGTAGTTCCAGCTACTCAGGAAGCTGAGGCAGGAGAATCACTTGAACTCGGGAGGCAGTGAGCCAAAATGTCGCCACTGCCCTCCAGCCTGGGCAACAGAGCGAGACCCTGCTCAAAAAAAATAAAATTGGACAGTTATCCTAGCCAAATTTTTGGCTTCCCTTAAAAAAATCTGATTTGACAAGCCCATAGGGCTAAGATCAAACACCCAGGTAGATCCCAGTGGCTGTGTGGGAGACAAGGGGGGCTATGTGTGCTTCCTTCCCTCTTCTCTGTTAACTCCTCGCCCCTGTTGGCATTTGAGTTTAAGAACCTCCCTCATCTGTTCTCATTAGAGGGACCAGTGCCACTGCTTCTGAAATAATGAAAACTGCTGGCTCAGCGTGGTGGCCCACGCCTGTAATCCCAGCACGTTGGGAGGCTGAGGCAGGCGGATCACGAGGTCAGGAGTTCAAGACCAGCCTGGCCAATAATGGTGAAACCCCGTCTCTACCAAAAATACAAAATTAGCCGGGCGTGATAGCGTGTGTCTGTAATCCCAGCTACTCAAGAGGCTGAGGCAGGTGAATCACTTGAACCCAGGAAGCGGAGGTTGTGGTGAGCCGAGATTGTGCCACTGCACTCCAGTCTGGGCAACAAGAGCGAAACTCTGTCTCAAAAATAAAAGAAAACTGCCTCACCCCTAAGGCAGTGGGCCAGTCTCCCTCCCTGCTCAGGTGGCAGGACTTGGAAGAGGCATTTAGGCATGGGGGACCCCAGGTCTCTGGGAGTGTTTGACCCTTTCCTTTGGGGCTCAGGCTTTCAAAACCTAAAGTCTGGGCAGACTCAGGCACCCGCTGAAGCAAAGGGCCGGGATGGTTGGCACTCTGTCCATGTCTGTGAGCGGATACAGAATGGAGATCCAAATGTTAAAATAGGCACCCTTTGCCATGCACTGTGGCTCACACCTGTAATCCTGACACTTTGGGAGGCTGAGGCAGGAGGTTTGCCTGAAGCCAGGAGTTCAAGACCAGCCGGGGCAACATAGCAAGACCCCATGTGTACAAAAAATTTTAAAATTAGCTGAGCGTGGTGGTGTGTGCCTGTGGTCCCAGCTACTTAGGAGGCTGAGGCGAGAGGATCACCTGAGCCCAGGAGTTGGAGGCTGTAGTGAGCTATGATCGCGCCACTACACTCCAGCCTAGGTGACACAGTGAGACCCCATTTCAAAAACTAAAATAAAATGAAATAGGCACACATACCTCCCTGCTAATTTCTCTGTCATCTAATTCGCAGCCAGCGAGGGCACTGGGGTGATTTGAAAGGGAGATTTTTAGGCCAGGTGTGGTGGTTCGCGCCTGTAATTCCAGCACTTTGGGAGGCCGAGGCAGGAGGATCAGTTGAGGTCAGGAGTTTGAGACCAGCCTGGCCAATTGGTGAAATCCCGTCTCTACTAAAAATACAAAAGTTAGCCGGGCGTGGTGGCGGGTGCCTGTAATCCCAGCTACTTGGGAGGCTAAGGCAGGTGAATCACTTGAACCCTGGAGGCGGAGGTTGCAGTGAGCCGAGATTGTGCCATTGCACTCCAGCCTGGGTGACAGAGTGAGACTCCATCTCAAAAAAAAAAAAAAAAAAAATGAAAGGGGGATTTTTATTTTTTTTATTTTTATTTATTTATTTTTGAGACAGAGTCTCACTCTGTCGCCCAGGCTGGAGTGCAGTGGTGCGATCTCCGCTCACTGCAAGCTCCGCCTCCTGGGTTCGCACCATTGTCCTGCCTCAGCCTCCCGAGTAGCTGGGACTACAGGCGCCCGCCACCGTGCTCGGCTAATTTTTTGTATTTTTAGTAGAGACGAGGTTTCACCGTGTTAGCCAGGATGGTCTCGATCTCCTGACCTCATGATCCGCCCGCCTCGGCCTCCTAAAGTGCTGGGATTACAGGCGTGAGCCACGGTGCCCGGCCGAAAGGGGGATTTTTAAATGGGTTCTTTTCCTTTGGAAGAAGAGAGGATGGAGGAACAGAGGTGGACAGGTGACAATGGGATGGGGGCGAGGTCCCCAGGAAAATAAAAGAACATTCTAGAAGCACCCAGAGCTGGCATCTTTTAGTGGGGACACTCAGCAGGTGGGGCCCCCTTTGTGGGGTGGATGCTCCCCGACTCCTAGTTGTCTCCCTGCACCCCCACAGTGCCCGGCCAGCCCATGAACCTGCGGGCCGAGGCCAGGTCGGAGACCAGCATCACACTGTCCTGGAGCCCCCCGCGGCAGGAGAGTATCATCAAGTACGAGCTCCTCTTCCGGGAAGGCGACCATGGCCGGGAGGTGAGGCAGCGCGGGGACGGGCTGGCCTGCCCTGGGCTCCTCCCCGGCGCTCTCTGACGCTGCCCGCCTTGTCTCTTCCCCCTCTTTGTCCCTATGTGTGCTGCGGATTCTACTCTTCCTCACCCCTTCTGGTTCTCCTGCGTCTCTGTCCCTTTGTGCCTTTCCCCTACTTTTTTCTCCTCTGTCTTATCTCCTTTGTCTTTCTCCTCTGCTGCTGGCGGCCTCTCTCTGGTTCCATGTGTATTGGCGTCCCCATCTCTCTTGATCTGTGCTTCTCTCTGTGTCTTGTCTTCACCGGTGCCTCTGACGCTCACTCTCCATCCCTCTGGGTCTGTTTCTGTCTGTTTATGTCTCTGTCTCTGTTTCTCTTTCTGTCTCTGTTTTCTGTGTGTTTTTTTTCTGTCTCCATCTGTCTCTGTGTTTCTATCTCTCTGCCTCTCTTTCTGTCTCTCTGTCTCTGTCTTTGTTTCTTTCTCCTCTCTATTTCTGTCTCTATCTCTATTTCTGTCTCTCTCTCCTCTCTTTCTCTGTCCCTGTCTCAATCTCTCTCTCCTCCATTTCTGTCTCTCTCCCGTTTCTCTATCTCTGTTTCTGTCTCTGTCTCTATTTCTCTGTCTCTCTGTGTCTATCTCTGTATCTGTCTCCTCAATTTCTCTATTCCTCTGTCTCTGTATCTCCTGTTTCTGTCTGTCTCTGTATCTCTCTCTGTCTCTCCCATTTATCTCTGTCCCTGTGTCTGTCTCTCTCCTTCGTTTCTCTGTCTCTATCTCTGTCACTGTGTCCCTCTGTCTCTATCTCTGTCTCTGTGTCCCTCTGCCTCTGACTCTCTCCCGTTTCTCTCTGTCTCCGTCTCTCTCCATCTCTGTCTCTCTCCGTACCCTCTTTTTCTGTCTGTATTTCTGTCTCTACCTCTCTCTCCCCTCTGCCTCTCTCCCCCATCCCTCTGTCCCTCTCTGCCGCACCCGTCTCTATTTCTCTGTGTCTCTCTCTCTCTCTCCCCTCTGTTTCTGTCTCTCTCTCTCTCCCCCATCCCTCTCTGTCCCTCTCTGCCCTGCCCCCAGGTGGGAAGGACCTTCGACCCGACGACTTCCTACGTGGTGGAGGACCTGAAGCCCAACACGGAGTACGCCTTCCGCCTGGCGGCCCGCTCGCCGCAGGGCCTGGGCGCCTTCACCCCCGTGGTGCGGCAGCGCACGCTGCAGTCCAGTAGGTGTCTCGCGGGGCCGCCCTTCTCTGCGGGGGGGACCACGGCCTGGCCGCAGACAGCCCCTCGGCAGACGGACCCAGGCGGGGCCTGTTGCAGTGGGTGGGGGGCGCCTCCCGGCCTGTCTCCGCTTTGTTCCCCGACCTCGGATCCATCTACCCGCGCTGTGCCTCAGTATCCCCATCAGCACAGCGAGGGTCTCAGCATGGGGTTGTCTGTGCCCCTGGGCCTGGTGACCCGGGTTGAGACTTGGGGTCAAGGAGAAGTGGCTGATCTTGGCCCTGGTGTAGGAGAGGTTCTGGGACCACGCCTTCTTTCTCCTCTTTCCATCCTGGAGTGGGGGCTGATTGAAGGGCCACGTTGTGCCCATTTCCCAGGCATTTTGAGGGTACCGTGAGGCTGTGGTCACGACTCGCACCCCATCATTCTCAGAGCAAAGGACACAGAGGCGAACCCACCTTCCCCGTCGGTCTTCCTCCCCCGGGCAGGGAGCCTTGGCTCTCAAGACCGCAGGACGAGGTCCCAGTTCCCGAGGGTGGGGAGGGGGTGGAATCGGAGCCGATGCCAGGTTTCGTGGGGGCATGTAGGTCCCCACTCGGGGCTCAAATCTCTGGAGTTCTCTGCTGTGCCGGCCCGGCCTCCCTGTTTGGAGCGAGTCACCCTTCACCTGGCAGTTGGCTGTGGGTCACCACCACCCTCTCTCCCTGACTTCTCTAAACTCGGGGCTGGACAGGCCCCTTCTGCCGTCTCCCTACCTCAGCTGCCTCCTTGGCTCCGCTCAGCCCAGCGTGGCCTTCCCTGGTGTGGCCTCCACCAGCGTGGTCTCTCTGTCGTGGCCTCCCCCTGCTTCCCCCTCTTCCCTCCCCTCACCCAGTCAGTCACGGCGTAGCCACCCCAGGCTTTCTTCCGGAATCAGTCATGATGGTCAAACCTTCAAGGCCTGCCCTGGGTGTGTGTACACAAGGGCATCTCGGATCAGTCGAAGGGTTAACATCAACTCCAGCCGGGGCATCTGAGCCGCTGGGATCGGGGGGGTGGGGCGCCTCGGAGACACAACTCCCCTGCCCCTGCCGGCCCCCTTCCCTCCTTCCTGCTCCCCACAAACCAAGCCGAGCTGAGCACCTGGCGGCTCCAAGGCGTCTGGGCGCGTCTGTGTGAGGTGGAGTCAGTGAGGGTGGCCTGTGGCTTGGGCAGCCACCTGAGAGACTGGCTGAGGTGTCCTGAAGGTGAGTACACGCTGGTCTCGAGCAGGTTCACAAAAACGGCCCACCCCGCGTGCCCCCCCGCCTGCCCCAGCCGCTCTGGGCTGAACGGACAGTCCACGGCCCGAATTCGGCCCCAGAAACTCTCCCAAACCACGTGCCACCACCATGCCACGCTGCCCACGTATGCACAGCCACGTTTTTGCACACATCCCTTCCTGAGATGTCATGCAGGTTGGGCCGGATTGTGAAGGACGTGACCTACAGGGTCACCTAGAAAGCGGCTTCGGCCCAGCCACGCGAACCTCCGGGGCGGCCCAGGACAGGGAGTTGGGGAGAAGGGACTCCCCGCTTCTTGCCCCGAGACGGGTGGGGCCCAGGAGAACCGACAGCAAAGACTCAGGGCCAGGCGTATCCATCCCCCCGGGGACTGCAGGCTCCTTAGGCTGAACACAGGGTAGGTGCAGGTCAGACCACTCAGCCGTGGGTCTCCCCAGACACCGTGCCACCTTCCTGCCTCCAGCCTGGAACGTCAGCGTGCGCACGCTGGGGGCTGGAGCAGGGCTGCGGGGCCACTGGCATCCTGAGACCCACCAAGAGTTCGGTCTGGCCTTGTAGCTCAGCACTCGGCCGTTCCCTCTCTCGTAAGAAAGTCTTTTTAAGTTAGCAGTTGAAGAGTGGAAGGTAGGTAACCAGACTGGGCGTTTTCTGGAAGGAGTCTTTCTTTCTTTTATTATGGTTTTTCTCATCATCATCACCATCACTGTTGTTTCTTATTTTATTATGGTTTCGGTTTTATTTTTTCTCCCCCTTTCTCAGCAAATCCATTCCTTCCGACACATTCCTTGATTGTTGTTTTGTTTTTGTTTTTGTTTTTTTTTTCCCCTGCTCCCTGCCTGATTCCCCGCACCCCCTGGGCACCTTTGGTTGGTGTGGCTGGTCAAGAAATGGGGAAGGGTTCCCTTTGTCTAGTTTTGGAGGAGGGGCCTCTAATGTTTTGCTTTAAGTGAGGCCGGAGGGTCTGTCTAGTTGAAGTAAGCTGTTGGGGTGGCCTCTGCAGTCTCTGGTAGCCCAGTGTCTCTGAGGACAGGATTCGTCTCTGGGTTCCAGATGCTAGCAGGATAGTGTCCATAGTAAGTACTCAGTAAACATGTGCTCAGCCACCAAGCAAGCTGCTCTGATGGTGAGGGTTTCTAATGCTCTTGCCACGAGCAAGGCCAGTAATCTCTCTGGGCCTCCCTCCAGGGGACGTAGATTCTAAAATCGTGGGCACTTGGGAGAGTCTGGCTTCCGCCATACCCAACCGGCACAAGGCTGAGATCTGAGCTTCCAACCTCAAACCAAGCCAGCCTGTGAATCACGGCCAAGTCTGGGTTCCAATCCTGGCTCTGCCACCTCATCACTGCATGCCCCTGGACAGGTAGCTTGCTGTTTCTGAGCCTCAGTTTCCTCACCTGTAAAATGGGCTCACCTGTAAAATGGGCTGCACTTCTGGTTTTTCGGCAAGATTGAGAGGTGTTATACAAAATAATGAAAAGCTTCCAGGGTGGGGTCTGGCCACAGTCGGTACACAACCAATGACTGTAGAAAGCCCAACAGGCAGACTTTGGAATCTGGTTTCCCCACCGTTGACGCGGGGTGGCGGGTGGGGAGTGACAGTTCTGACCACCTGAGGGGTTGTGAGAATTAAATGAGATAATGCATGCATTAAATGAGATGATACATGCGTTAAATGAGATAATACATGAAACATGGGCTGAGGGTGCTGCACCTGCAGTAGGCGTGCAGAAAATGAAGCTTATTATCACTAATGCCCTCAGCATCTGGCCATAGTAGGCACGCCACACACAGAGAATTACTGATTCATAAGCCTTTAACACACGGACAGTTCCCTTTAATATGTGGGAACTCTCAGTGTCATTCAGCAAAGACCTTAACATACTGCCTGGCACACAGTAGGTGCCCCACTAATGCAGCCACTGTTTTAAATCTACATACGGATTGGCACAGTGCTGGGCACCTAGTTGGCACTCAGTAAATGGAAGCTATTAGCAGTTTATAACAAGCTTAGCCTAGTGCCAGGCGCACAGTAGGTACTCAAAACATGGGTGGCAACAATTATTGTTCTGCAAACCTCTTGGCACAATGGCTGACATACAGTAAGTGCTCAATAAGTGGCACTTGCTATAAAGAGGTGGCCTAAGTATGAGGCACATAGTAGGTGCTCAGATGGGCACCATTATCAGTTTGAAAGGGTGTAGGATAGGGCTGGTTACACAGTTTTTACTGAAAACATTCACTTATTATCTGCAAAGCCCTTGGCACAGTGTGTGCAAATAGTAGGTGCTCAATAAGAACTATTACTATTTTTATATAAGGTATTGAGCACATGATGCCAGGTGCTGTTACAGTTATCCAATAAAGCCCTTAGCACAATGCTTGGCACACAGTAGGTGCTTAAGAAATGAAAACTATTGGCCGGGCGCGGCGGCTCATGCCTGTAATCCCAGCACTTTGGGAGGCCGAGGTGGGCGGATCACGAGGTCAGGAGATTGAGACCATCCTGGCCAACATGGTGAAAATCCGTCTCCCCTAAAAATACAAAAAATTAGCCGGGCGTGGTGGCGGGCACCTGTAGTCCCAGCTACTCGGGAGGCTGAGGCAGGAGAATGGCGTGAACCCGAGCAGCAGAGCTTGCAGTGAGCCGAGATCGCGCCACTGCATTCTAGCCTGGGCGACAGAGCAAGACTGTCTCAAAAAAAATAAATAAATAAGGAAATGAAAACTATTAACATTCCGTAAGGCCCTTAGTAGAGTTGCCTGACACATAGTAGGTGCTTAATATGTGGAAACTTAACTGTTTTTCTGTAAGCCCCAGCACAGTACCTGGCATACAATAGGTGCTTAATATGTGGTGACTACTATTGTTTTCTGATGAAGCCTTTAACACAGTGCCTGGCGCACAGTAGGGGCCTAATACACGGGGACTATTAACTGTTTTCTGATAAAGCCCTTAGCACAGTGCCTGGCACGCAGTAGGGGCTTAATATGCAGGGACTACTACTGTTTTCTGAGAGAGCCTTTAGCACAGTGCCTGGCATGCTGTAGTAGGTGCTGCTTAAATGACAACTGCTGTTTTTCTCTTCAGAGACCTATTACCGTAGCCGGTCCATAGTAGATGTTCAATAAATGAGACTTGCTGTTGATAGGTTAGTAGTAGATCTAGTGTGGTGCCAGGTGCATAGTTGGGACTGAACACAGAAGTGCTGTGATCTTTAAAGATTTTGGTACACAGTAGGTGCTCAATATGAGCTATGAAGTCCTGAGCCTGGTACCTGACACCAGTAGGTGTCCAATAAACAGGCACTTTTATTATTACTTGATAAAGCCCTTGACATTCTATCTGGCACACAGTAGGTGCTCAAGACATGGGCATTATTTTCAAGTGAGGCCAGTTGGATGGTCCTAGTTGAAGTAAGCTTTTGGGATGGGCTTTGGGTCCCTGGTAGCACAAGTGTTCAGTAAATAAATGCTTTTACTACAAGGAAAATTTTACCATATTTTCCATAAATTATTATGAAGCCCTTGGCACCATGCCTGACCTACAGTAGGTGGCCAGTAAATAAGTGAATTTGCTGTTATTGTATGAAGCCCTTGGCATGATGCCTGGCACATGGTAGGTAGCTAATAATTGGGGCTTCTATTGCTGTTGCCTGGCACATAGTGTGTGACATATAGATTTTTTTTTTTTTTTTTTTTGGAGATGGAGTCTTGCCCTGTTGCCCAGGCTGGAGTACAGTGGCACGATCTTGGCTCACTGCAACTTCCGCCTCCCAGGTTCAAGTGATTCTCCTGCCTCAGCCTCCCAAGTAGCTGGGATTACAGGCTCCTGCCACCATGCCCGGCTAGTTTTTTGTATCTTTAGTAGAGACGGAGTTTCCCCATGTTGGCCAGGCTGGTCTCTCTAAGTCCTGACCTCGTGATCCACCCACCTCGGCCTCCCAAAGTGCTGGGATTACAGGCGTGAGCCACTGCGCCCGGCCGAGATTCTTATGCTGTTATTCTATGAAGCCCTTGGCACAATGCTTGACACACAGTAGGTGCCTGATAAGTGGAGCTTCTATTGTTGTTCCCCTTAGCATGATGCATGGCACATACTAGATATTCAGTAAATAGATGCTCTATTATTTTGTGAAGCCCTTGGTGCTGGCACATAGTAGGTGCCTAATGGAGCTTCTGTTGCCGTTCCCCTTGGCACAGTGCCTGGCACATAGTAGGTAGTTAATAAATGGAGCTTCTGTTGCTGTTCCCCTTGGCATGGTACCTGGCACGTAGTAGGTGCTTAATGGAGCTTCCGTTGCCATTCCCCTTGGCATGGTACCTGGCACATAGTAGGTGTTCAATAAATAGATGCTTTTACTATTATTTCGTGAAGTGCTTGGCGCTGGCACATAGTAGGTGCCTAATAGAGCTCTGTTGCTGTTCCCCTTGCCACGGTGCCTGGCACATGGGTGTTCGACATAGATTATTTTGTTACCATTCTATGAAGCCTTAGCACAATGCTTGACACATAGTAGGTGCCTGATAATTGGAGCTTCTGTTGCCATTCCCCTGGCATGGTTCCTGGCACATACTAGGTACCTAATAATTGGAGCTTTTGTTGCTGCTCCCCTTGGCATGGTGCCTGGCACATAGTAGGTGCTTAATAAATGGAGCTTCTGTTGCTGCTCCCCTTGGCATGGCGCCCGGCACATACTAGGTGTTCAATAAATGGATGCTTTTACTATTACTTTGTGAAGCCCTTGGCGCTGGCACATAGTAGGTGCTTAATAGAGCTCTATTGCTGTTCCCCTTGCCACAGTGCCTGGCACATAGTAGGTGTTTGACATATAGATTATTTTGCTATCATTCTATGGAGTCCTTAGCACAATGCCTTACCACAATTATTAGGTGCCTAATAATTGGAGCTTCTATGGCTATTCCCCTTGGCATGGTGCCTGGCACATAGTAGGTGCCTAATGGAGCTTCTGTTGCCATTCCCGTTGGCATGATGCCTGGCACATAGTAGGTGCTTAATGAATGGAGCTTCTGTTGCCATTCCCCTTGGTATGGTGGCACATAGTAGGTGCCTAATAAATGGAGCTTCTGTTGCTGTTCCCCTTGGCATGGTGCCTGGCACATAATAGGTGCTTAATAAATGGAGCTTCCGTTGCCGTTCCCCTTGGCATGGTACCTGGCACATAGTAGGTGTTCAATAAATAGATGCTTTTACTATTATTTCGTGAGGTGCTTGGTGCTGGCACATAGTAGGTGCCTAATAGAGCTCTGTTGCTGTTCCCCTTGCCACGGTGCTTGGCACATAGGTGTTCAACATAGATTATTTTGTTACCATCCTATGAAGCCTTAGCACAATGCTTGACACATAGTAGGTGCCTGATAATTGGAGCTTCTGTTGCCATTCCCCTTGGCATGGTTCCTGGCACATACTAGGTACCTAATAATTGGAGCTTTTGTTGCTGCTCCCCTTGGCATGGTGCCTGGCACATAGTAGGTGCTTAATAAATGGAGCTTCTGTTGCCGCTCCCCTTGGCATGGCGCCAGGCACATACTAGGTGTTCAATAAATGGATGCTTTTACTATTATTTTGTGAAGCCCTTGGCACTGGCACATCGTAGGTGCTTAATAGAGCTCTATTGCTGTTCCCCTTGCCACAGTGCCTGGCACATAGTAGGTGTTTGACATATAGACTATTTTGCTATCATTCTATGGAGTCCTTAGCACAATGCCTTACCACAATTATTAGGTGCCTAATAATTGGAGCTTCTATGGCTATTCCCCTTGGCATGGTGCCTGGCACATAGTAGGTGCCTAATGGAGCTTCTGTTGCCATTCCCGTTGGCATGATGCCTGGCACATAGTAGGTGCTTAATGAATGGAGCTTCTGTTGCCATTCCCCTTGGTATGGTGGCACATAGTAGGTGCCTAATAAATGGAGCTTCTGTTGCTGTTCCCCTTGGCATGGTGCCTGGCACATAATAGGTGCTTAATAAATGGAGCTTCCGTTGCCGTTCCCCTTGGCATGGTACCTGGCACATAGTAGGTGTTCAATAAATAGATGCTTTTACTATTATTTCGTGAGGTGCTTGGTGCTGGCACATAGTAGGTGCCTAATAGAGCTCTGTTGCTGTTCCCCTTGCCACGGTGCCTGGCACATAGGTGTTCAACATAGATTATTTTGTTACCATCCTATGAAGCCTTAGCACAATGCTTGACACATAGTAGGTGCCTGATAATTGGAGCTTCTGTTGCCATTCCCCTTGGCATGGTTCCTGGCACATACTAGGTACCTAATAATTGGAGCTTTTGTTGCTGCTCCCCTTGGCATGGTGCCTGGCACATAGTAGGTGCTTAATAAATGGAGCTTCTGTTGCCGCTCCCCTTGGCATGGCGCCAGGCACATACTAGGTGTTCAATAAATGGATGCTTTTACTATTATTTTGTGAAGCCCTTGGCACTGGCACATCGTAGGTGCTTAATAGAGCTCTATTGCTGTTCCCCTTGCCACAGTGCCTGGCACATAGTAGGTGTTTGACATATAGACTATTTTGCTATCATTCTATGGAGTCCTTAGCACAATGCCTTACCACAATTATTAGGTGCCTAATAATTGGAGCTTCTATGGCTATTCCCCTTGGCATGGTGCCTGGCACATAGTAGGTGCCTAATGGAGCTTCTGTTGCCATTCCCGTTGGCATGATGCCTGGCACATAGTAGGTGCTTAATGAATGGAGCTTCTGTTGCCATTCCCCTTGGTATGGTGGCACATAGTAGGTGCCTAATAAATGGAGCTTCTGTTGCTGTTCCCCTTGGCACAGTACCTGGCGCATAATAAGTGCTTAATAAATGGAGCTTCTATTGCTGTTCCCCTTGGCATGGTACCTGGCACATAGTAGGTGTTCAGTAAATAGATGCTTTACTATTTGTGAAGCCCTTGTTGCTGGCACATAGGAGGTGCCTAATAAACAGAGCTTCTGCTGCCATTCCCCTTGGTATGGTGCCTGGCACATAATAGGTGCCTAATAAATGGAGCTTCTGTTGCTGTTTCCCTTGGCACAGTACCTGGCGCATAATAAGCGTTTAATAAATGGAGCTTCTATTGCTGTTCCCCTTGGCATGGTGCCTGGCACATAGTAGGTATTCAGTAAATAGATGTTTTACTATTATTTTGTGAAGCCCTTGGTGCTGGCACATAGTAGGTACCTAATAAATGGAGCTTCTGTTGCCCTTCCCTTTGGCATGGTGCCTGGCACATAGTAGATGTTCAACAAATAGATGCTTTTACTATTTTGTGAAGCCTTTGGTGCTGGCACATAGTAGGTGCCTAATAAATGGAGCTCCTGTTGCTATTCCCCTTGGCACGATGCCAAGCACATAGTAGGTGCCTAATAAGAAGGGCTTCTCTTGCTATTCCCCCACCCAGTTTCTGGCATGGGGACCGTAGCTGTCCAATGCCTAAGACCTACTGTGCACCACGTAGGTGCAGCCTGGTGAGCACAGGGTTCTTGGCCAGCCCTCCCAGCCCCATCCCACCTGCCCGCCCATCCACCCGCCCATCCCACCTTTGGTTGACACCCACTTCTTTTGGGTTCGACTTCTCTTTGGTTTGGTTCTGTTTTGTTTGTTATCATCTTCTTTTTTATTTTCTCTTTCCCATCTTTTGTTTCCCCGCCCCCCTCCCCACCCATCCCACCTCCCTTCCCCACCCCCCCACGTTCTCCCCCCCTCCAATAGAACCGTCAGCCCCCCCTCAAGACGTTAAATGTGTCAGCGTGCGCTCCACGGCCATTTTGGTAAGTTGGCGCCCGCCGCCGCCGGAAACGCACAACGGGGCCCTGGTGGGCTACAGCGTCCGCTACCGACCGCTGGGCTCAGAGGACCCGGAACCCAAGGAGGTGAACGGCATCCCCCCGACCACCACTCAGATCCTGCTGGAGGCCTTGGAGAAGTGGACCCAGTACCGCATCACGACTGTCGCTCACACAGAGGTGGGACCAGGGCCCGAGAGCTCGCCCGTGGTCGTCCGCACCGACGAGGATGGTAAGTACCTGCCCCAGGCCCGGGACCCCCCGCAGGCCCCAGCCTGGCCCCCGCCTTGAAGCCTTCCATCTGGAAACCTGGGCTGGTGGTCAAAGGGCGGAAGCCTCACTCGGAGGAAGTCGGGAGGCAAGCAGCCTCCCTGAGAAATCCGGGGCTCCTTGACTTTGGAATTGGCGATTCTAGACATGGGCAGGCTTAGCTCTGCAGCATCTGCTCCCGGAGCCATGTGCCTGGACAGTTTCGCTGGCTGCCCTCTATTTTGGTGGAACAGTGGAAACCTTTGGAAATGGGGTGGAGGAAGTGGCAAATAGCACCTGCAACAACAGTGTGCTGATCATGGTTAACCAGCTCCCCGGGTGGATGGAGACCAGTTTGTGTAGCATTGGCCAATTTCCATGGTGTAAATGTTCCCGTCCTCACCCATTTCAAGTTAGCAGCAAGTCTGAAGCTGGAAAGCAAGGCAGTGGTCCTAGCTTGGAGTCACGTGGTCGAAGCCTAGCTCATGGAGAGAAGTGACAGACACCTTTCCCAATAAAATTGCAACTTCTTGGCCAAGCACAGTGGCTCATGCCTGTAATCCCAGCACTCTGAGAGGCCAAGGCAGGAGGATCATATGAGTCTCGGAGTTTGAGACCAGCCTAGGCAACATAGTGAGACCCCATTCCTCCAAAAACATTTTTAAAACATAGCCAAGCATGGTGGCATGCACATGTAGTCTCAGCTACTCAAGATGCCGAGGTGTGGGGATTGCTGGGCATAGCAGTTCGAGGCTGCAGTGAGCTGTGATCATACCCCTGCACTCCAGCCTGGGTGACAGAGTGAGACCCCATCTCTACAAAAACATTAGCTGAGCATGGTGGCACAGGCCTGTAGTTGCAGCTACTTGGGAGGCTGAGGTGGGAGGATCGCTTAAGCCCAGGAGTTCAAAGCTGCAGTGAGCCGTGATCCTGCCACTGCATTCCAGCCTAGGTGACAGAGTAAGAGAACCTGTCTCAAAAATATTTCAGCCTCTTGGTCCTGGGAACCTGATTCGTTTTCTGAGCCATTTGCCTGAAAGTTTCGTTGGACAGCCCCATTATGTCCTAAGCCCAGAGAAGAAATGAAGCAGCTCTTCTTTATGCCAAACGCTGGGGTGGGTGAAAAAGATCCTGAGTGCCAAGTGGGCCACCTGCCTGCTTGGGTATTTAGGAACATACAGCTGGACTGCCTGGTGCAAATCCTGGCTTTGCCTCTTGCTAAGGCTGTGATCACAGAATCAACTCTCTGGGATTCAATTTCCCCAAATGTAAAATGAGAAAGACAGGAGACCCTATCTTGCAGGGTTATGATGAGGATGGAAGCAGTGTAGGGTGAAGAAGAGGGTGTCTGGAGGCCCTGGGAAGGTGGTTTAGACTCGGGGGGGGGGGGCAGCCTGGATCCATGGGGCGCACCTTCAGGGGCCCCTCCCAGGGCTGTGGGGGGTGTGAAGGAGGCCATGCCCTCCCGCCCGGTGGTGAGCGCTAAGAGCGCCCAGTTATTCACCGGCAGCCACTCGGCATCCTGGAATCGGACAGTGGCACTGCCCGGGGCAGGGCCGGGCGCCCTGGTAACGGCTCCGCCCGCCCCTCCCCTCCCGCCCGCCAGTGCCCAGCGCGCCGCCGCGGAAGGTGGAGGCGGAGGCGCTCAACGCCACGGCCATCCGCGTGCTGTGGCGCTCGCCCGCGCCCGGCCGGCAGCACGGCCAGATCCGCGGCTACCAGGTCCACTACGTGCGCATGGAGGGCGCCGAGGCCCGCGGGCCGCCGCGCATCAAGGACGTCATGCTGGCCGATGCCCAGGTGGGCGGGGGGCCGGGGCGGGGCCGGGGACGGGCTCCGGGCGGGGACGGGCCCTTGCGCTCCCCCCACCTCTGCTTCTCTTTCTCCATCTTTGGCCTCCCCCGCTCACCTCCCTCCTCTCTCCCCTGCCGCCTCCTCCCGCGCTCAGTGGGAGACGGATGACACGGCCGAATATGTAAGTAGCGCCCCTGGCCACCCACCTACTGCTGTGCGCTTCCCGCGGGCCGTGCTGTGCTGTGACTCCTGCACGCCCCTTATTATCAGTAGTAAAACGGTCTCCTCCTCTGGGCCCTCCCATGCGTCCCTCGCTCTCCCATTACCTCTTGGAGTGCCCAGCCTCGGTGTTTGCACCAGGGAAATGGGATACTCCGACCACTGTGCACCCCAGGGGGCAGACCTGAGGGTGGCTTGAGCAACAGGACCTGAGGGTCATCCCTGAATCCTCTCACCCTGATGGCTCCTACCATTGGTGGGGCTTAAGCCTCCTGGGTCCTTCTCCTGCCCTTAGTCATTCCTCCTGTGAGTATGTCTCCTCTCCTGTTAGACCCAGCCCCACCCTTGAATGTCACTCAATTCAGCCCTCTCTGGCCTAGAAATGCCTCTCTCTGGATATGCTGTCGTCTTCATTCTGGCCCCTGGGTGATGAGAGGTGTCAGCAGGGCCAGAGTGGGGAAGGATGTCTGTGATAGCCTGGTTACAACCCCACAATGCTTTAAACCAGAGAGGAATTGCTGTGTGACTTGGGGCAAGTTGCTACCTCTCTCTGGACTACCTCTCTCTCTGCCCCTAAAACGGGAGTACCAGCCTCTGCTGAGAACCCCAGGTCTGACATTAAATTGGCACTGGTCCCTTGGCTGGGCGTGGTGGCTCATGCCTGTAGTCCCAGCACTTTGGGAGGTTGAGGCAGGTGGACCACCTGAGGTCAGGAGTTCAAGACCAGCCTGGCCAACAGGGCAAAACCCCATCTCTACTAATAATATGAAACAGCCTGGTGTGGTGGCAGGCGCCTGTAATTCCAGCTACTCGGGAGGCTGAGGCAGGAGAATCGTTTGAACCTGGGAGGCGGAGGTTGCAGTGAGCCAAAATGGCGCCACTGCAGTCCAGCCTGGTCAGCAGAGGGAGACCCTGTCTCTTTTTTTTTTTCAGACGGAGTCTCACTCTATATCGCCTGGGCTGGAGTACAGTGGCGCCATCTCGGCTCACTGCAACCTCCACCTCCTGGGTTCAAACAATTCTCCTGTCTCAGCCTCCCGAGTGGCTGGGATTACAGGCATGAGCCACTGGTCCTGGCTGATCCTGTCTCTAATAAACAAACAGGCACTGGTCCCACATGCTCTGATGCCTCCCGTCTCTCACCCACACTGGATCTAGAGGGAATGTTCCCACCTGGGCTTCAACTCTGCTCTTCTCGCAGAGACCCTGGGAGGGATGGACTGTGAGGCTCAGGGGCAGGAGACCCTGTTTGTGCATCCCCATCACCCCTCCTTATCCCCTTGGCCTGGGTCTGCCCCACAGTTCCCAGGCATGCCAGCCTGTGCTTGGGGAGGGGGAGGGTGGGTGCTTGCAGACATGGGCACACATGATGCTGTGATCGTGTGCACAGGTGTTGTGCAAGTCCACGTGCCCGGGAGTGTTCTGTGCTGTCATTCATTGGAGGAGCACTCACTTATTGAGCACCTACTATGTGCTAGATGCTGAGGATGTGGTGGTGACAAGAGCCCCTCCTCCCTAACAGTCATACTTAGTGAGAGGGATGTTAATCAGAACAAAACACACATCGGCAGGGCATGGTGGCTTACGCCTGTAATCCCAGCACTTTGGGAGGCCAAGACGGGTGGATCAGCTGAAGTCAGGAGTTCAAGACCAACCTGACCAACATGGTGAAACCCTGTCTCTACTAAAAATACAAAACCAGGCGTGGTGGCGCATGCCTGTAATCCTAGCTACTCGGGAGGCTGAGGCAGGAGAATTGCTTGAATTGGGGAGGCAGAGGTTGCAGTGAGCTGAGACCATGCCATTGCACTCCAGCCTGGGCAACAAGAGCGAAACTCTGTGTCCAAAAAAAAAAAAAAAAAAAAAAAAAAGGTTACAGCTGTGGTGCGGATGGGGTTTAGACAGTGAAATAAACATTTAAAAATCAGCTCTCAGCCAGGCACAGTGGCTCACGCCTGTAATCCCAGCACTTTGGGAGGCAGAGGCAGGCGGATCACTTGAACCCAAAGTTTAAGACCAGCCTGGGCAACAAGGCAAGATCCCATCTCTACAAAAAATATAAACATCATTAGCCAGGCATGTGGTGGTGCACGTCTGTATTCCCGGCTACTTGGGAGGCTAAGGCGGGAGGATCACTTGAGCTCAGGAGGTCAAGGCTGCAGTGAGCTATGATTACACCCTGCACTCCAGCCTGGGCGACAGGGTGCGACCCTGTCTCAATAAGATAAAAAAGTAAAAATCAGCTCTCTGGGTGGGCAGGAGGGGGCAGTCCTGTTTTGTAGCATTTGACCATTTCCATGGTGTAAATACTTCCCACCATGTCAATTTCAAGCTACCTGGGAGGTGCCCAGTAGCCCATAATCATGTATTTCTACTCTACAGATGCAATAGACAAGATGATCTCAAAGCAGTAACCATACAGATACCCACAGAGATAACAGTAACCGTAGTGAAATAACTAGAAAGGGTGGGTTTGCTGTATTTATTGCCTTTGCTTTCAATATAACTTAGTTGATTGTAACTTAGTTGATTGATTAGTTTATTTATTTTTGAGACAGTCTTGCTCTGTCACCCAGGCTGGAGTACAGTGCCACGATGTCGGCTCACTGCAACCTCCGCCTCCTGGGTTCAAATGATCCTCCTGCCTCAGCCACCCCAGTAGCTGGGACTACAGGCATGTGCCACCACGCCTGGCTTTTTTTTTTTTTTTTTTTTTTTTTGGTATTTTTAGTAGAGACGAAGTTTCACCATGTTGGCCAGGCTGATTCTCGAACTCCTGACCTTAAGTGATCCTCCTGCCTTGGCCTCCCAAAGTGCTGGGATTACAGGCGTCAGCCACTGCGCCCAGGCTTATACAGTTTAATTTTTAATAACAGCTCTGTTTCATAAGTGGCTCACAAAATTCCTGAAAATTTAACCAGCGGCTCTCATGAGTTGGTACAGGGCACCTCCAGCACACCAGTGGGTGTAGAGGCAGGGGGGAAGGCCAGTGCCAAAGGGCCTGAGGCAGGCTGTGCCTGGTGCATTGGAGGAACAGCAAGGAGAGCCCTTTGTGAGCCACAGGGAAGACTTGGGCTTTGACCCCAAGAGAGGTGGGAGCCGTGGAGGGCTGTGGGGAGAGTGGGGACGGACCCTGACTCCAGTGCTCACAGGCGCCCTCTGGCTGCTGTGGGGAGGACAGACTGTCGGGGGTGATGGCAGGAGTGAGGGGAGCGGAGCAGAGAGGACCGAGTTGGTCCTCCTGGCAAGCGACAGTGGGCTCATCCGGCTGGGTTGTTGCATGTACCCTCTGAGCATGGCCATGCCACATGTCGTGGTCTCTGCATGAGCTCGTGTGCACGTCTCCGCCCATGATCCGGGCCCTGCATCCTCCTTGCTTGATCCCGGCACGGGGAGTGGGGGTGGGCGGGGCTGCTCCCAGCCCCAGCCGTGGTGCTGACCCCCAGCCGTGCCCGCAGGAGATGGTCATCACAAACCTGCAGCCTGAGACCGCGTACTCCATCACGGTAGCCGCCTACACCATGAAGGGCGATGGCGCTCGCAGCAAACCCAAGGTGGTTGTGACCAAGGGAGCAGGTATGCAACCCGCCCTCCCCCCACCCACCAACAGCCCCTTTGCCCCCATTGGCACCACAGCGTGACTCCAGAGTCCTTGAGCTCACAAGGGCAGGCAGAGGGTGCACCAGGCAGCAGGAACAGTGAGACAAAGATGTGAGGGCTGCTCAGGTGGGTGTCCAGGGCCCAGCTTGGCCCCCCACCCCTGCCTCCTCCTTTGTCACTCACTTCCTGTCCCCCCGGCTCCCACCAGACAGAAACAGTTAACAGCCACCTCTGACCCCTTTGCCCTCTCAACCTTTACTTGGGCTGTTCCCTCTGCCAGGATACCCCTTCCTCTGCTGGCTGGCTCCTCCTCTGCCTTTAGGTCTCAGCTCAAGGTACACCTGCCCTGGAAAGCCTTCCCTGATTGCCTCATCCCATAATCTTGATCCTTCTGGGCCCCCTAGTCTCCTGTGCTTCCCCCATCCAGGCTCTGATCGCCCCGGCTAGGTTGTTATTTCAGGGTGGTGCACCTGTCTTCCCCTACTGCACCAGGAAGCCACCTTTCTCTTGGTGGCCCTGCCTCAGTTTCCCCTTTAGCCCCTCCATTGTCCCTTCCATCATCCCCAAGGGGCTGGCTTTTTCTTCCAGCCAAAATGGAGCTGAATTAAGAAAAAGAGGCTGCCGTGAAGATGTAAGGGGAGGGTACACCAGGCGGAGGGCACAGCCCAGAAAAAGACTCGGGGGGTGGAGCGGATGGGGGTTGGTGGGCGGAACAAGCTGGGGTGTTTCAGGAACAATCGACCGACTTCTGTGGCCTTCATCCCAGTCCCCACACCCACCCTTTCCTCGGGGACCCTTGTAGCCACACCACTGTGTACCCCACCTTTCAGGCCTCCCAGCTGGACACAGCCCTTGCCCTTGTCCACACTATTCCCTTCACGCACCTTGTCTGCGTCCTCCAGCATCCAGCTCTAACGCCACCTCCTCCAAGCAGCCTCCTGTGATCTCTCCCTCCCTTCTAGCGAGCAGGGCACTTCCCTCCTCTCTCAGGGACATTGTATTAGAGCTGTG
The DNA here is from genome assembly GCF_029281585.2 of Gorilla gorilla gorilla. Classification (NCBI taxonomy): domain Eukaryota; kingdom Metazoa; phylum Chordata; class Mammalia; order Primates; family Hominidae; genus Gorilla; species Gorilla gorilla. The sequence continues at coordinate 11,015,648 of NC_073244.2, read as the reverse complement.
TTTGCTAAGCAGAACCCACTGCATATGCTGCTCTCCCCACCACCCTGGGTATTCATAGCAGTCCATTCAAGGCCCTGATAAGTCCTGCAGTAGAGAAGTCCATTTTCACGTATACAGCCCAGCTTTCCCCCTTCTTTGCCTGATCCCAGAACCTCTCTTGGCACATTGATTACTACCCAGGCTGTGCGAAACAAAGAGCAGGGGCGGATTTTGGATTTCTTTATGTCCCATGGGTATTGGTCAGGTGCCTGCATTGAGCAAGGGCCAAATCAACAAGGCAGGAGATGGTTGCCTTATTAATGGAAGGAGGAGGGGTTCTCTGAGTCCTCACTTCCTTGCTGTGCTTTATGCGCCCCTAGCCCAGTGCCGGCTCTACACCTTTGCATGGGCCGTTCCCTCTTCCTGGAGCACGATTCCCCCAGATCTTCTCGTGGTTCCCTCTCTTTCTTCAAGTCTTTGCTTCTTAAGTGAGGCTTTCTTGAGACCTACTTTTATTTTTATTTTTAAGACGGAGTCTTGCTCTGTCGCCCAGGCTGGATTGCAGTGGCACGATCTTGGCTCCCTGCAACCTCCGCCTCCCGGGTTCAAGTGATTTTCCTGCTGCAGCCTCCTGAGTAGCTGGGATTACAGGCGTGCACCACCACCCCCGGCTAATTTTTGTATTTTTAGTAGAGACAGGGTTTCACCATGTTGGCCAGGCTGGTCTCGAACTCCTGACCTGAAATGATCTGCCCATCTCAGCCTCCCAAAGTGCTGGGATTACTTACAGATGTGAGCCACCACACCCAGCCTTGAGATCCACTTTTAAAAATCACAACCCCAGGCTGGGTGCAGTGGCTCACACCTGTAATCCCAGCACTTTGGGAGGCTGAGGCGGGCGGATCACCTGAGGTCAGGAGTTCAAGACCAGCCTGGCCAATATGGCGAAACCCCGTTTCGACTAAAAATACAAAATTACCCAGGCATGGTGGTGTGTACCTGTAATCCCAGCTGCTCGGGAGGCTGAGGCAGGAGAATCCCTTGAACCCGGGAGGCAGAGCTTGTAGTGAGCCGAGATGGGGCTACTGCACTTCAGCCTGGGCAACAGAGCAAGATTCTGTCTCAAAAAAAAAAAAAAAAAAAAAAAAAAATCACAACCGCAGCTGGGTGCAGTGGCCTTATAATCCTAGCACTTTGGGAGGCTGAGGGAGGAAGCTCACTTGAGCCCAGGAGTTCGAGGCTACAGTGAGCCGTGATCTCACCCTTGCACTCCAGGCTGGGCAACAGAGTAAGACCCCCAACTCAAAAAAATGTTATATTGAAGGAAAAGAATTAAAAATACAACCCCACCTTGTGCCCCTGGGCCGGCAGATGGCGCTGGGACCCTGACACCTGCCCCGTATCCCCGCAGTGCTGGGCCGCCCAACCCTGTCGGTGCAGCAGACCCCCGAGGGCAGCCTGCTGGCACGCTGGGAGCCCCCGGCCGGCATCGCGGAGGACCAGGTGCTGGGCTACCGCCTGCAGTTTGGCCGCGAGGACTCGACGCCCCTGGCCACCCTGGAGTTCCCGCCCTCCGAGGACCGCTACACGGCATCAGGCGTGCACAAGGGGGCCACGTATGTGTTCCGGCTTGCGGCCCGGAGCCGCGGCGGCCTGGGCGAGGAGGCAGCCGAGGTCCTGAGCATCCCAGAGGACACACCCCGTGGCCACCCGCAGATCCTGGAGGCGGCCGGCAACGCCTCGGCCGGGACCGTCCTTCTCCGCTGGCTGCCACCCGTGCCCGCCGAGCGCAATGGGGCCATCGTCAAATACACGGTGGCCGTGCGGGAGGCCGGCGCCCTGGGCCCTGCCCGAGAGACTGAGCTGCCGGCAGCGGCTGAGCCGGGCGCGGAGAACGCGCTCACGCTGCAGGGCCTGAAGCCCGACACGGCCTATGACCTCCAAGTGCGAGCCCACACGCGCCGGGGCCCTGGCCCCTTCAGCCCCCCCGTCCGCTACCGGACGTTCCTGCGGGACCAAGGTAGGCGCGCGGCGACCCCTGCACCAGAGCCGGACCGGGCCTCGCGCCCACCCCCACCCCAGCCCCCTCCCTCTCCCCTGCCCAGGTAAGTGGTCACTTTTCTGCTTCCTCGTGGTCACTCAAGGCAAGTCCGGACCCCGAGGCTCCGGCGTTGGCAAAGGTGGGACGTGCCTCGGTGGCACCACCGCCCCCCACCGCCGCCCCCTCCCCTTACTCCCCTCCCCGCTCTTCCTCCTCCTCCACCTTCTCTCTGCAGCCTCTGCAGCCGCGCCGTCTCCCGAAGCAGGGACTTGGGACAGGACAGGGCAGGGCCGGGCCAGGGCCAGGCAGGAAGGCCGTGGGCATGGGCACAGCGGACGACAGGGAGCGCCTGGGCCGCCCCACCCCACCCTGCTTCACGCCACCCAGTGCCAGGCACTCACGGGGCCTCTCTTCTGCTCTCTCCCTGCTCGGCCGCCTCCCCGGCAGTCTCGCCCAAGAACTTCAAGGTGAAAATGATCATGAAGACGTCAGTTCTGCTCAGCTGGGAGTTCCCTGACAACTACAACTCACCCACACCCTACAAGGTGTGACGGCCAAGCCAGCAGGCAGGCAGGCAGGCAGCAGGGTCAGGGGTTGTAGTTCAGCAGGGGTTAAGGCTCAGTTTGGAGTTGGTGTGAAGTGAGGGATCAGGGCTCAGTCAGAGATGGGTCTCAGCTAGGATTGAGGCTTAGTCAATACTGGGAATCAGACTTGGGGCCCAGCCTAGGATTGGAGGTCAGCTGGAACTGAGGTTGTCAATATTGGGGATCAGTGTTGGGCTCAGCCTTGGATTGTGGCTTAGCTGGGATTGGGGCTCAGCCTTAGATCATGGCTTAGCTGGGACTGAGGCATAGTCAGGATTGGGACTCAGAGTTGGTCCTTAGCCTGAGGTCAGAGTTTAGTCTGGAGTTGGTGCCAAGTCTGGGATCGGGGGTCAGCCAGGGATTGAGGTTCAGTCTGAGATCAGGAATCAGTCTATGATCAGGTCTCAGAGGTAGGTTTCCACCTAGGGTCAGGGCTTAGCTGGAATTCAGGATCAGTCTGGGTTCAGGGTTCAGTGGGATTGGGGCTCAGTCAGGACTGGGAATTCAGCATGGGATCAGGGCTCAGTCAAAGTGGGCTTCTACTTAGGATCAGGGCTCAGCTGGAATTTAGGCACAGTCTGGGGTCAGGGTTCAGTGAGGTTGGGGCTCAGTCAGAGTTGGGGACTCAGCCTGGGGTCAGGGATCAGTCAGTGTTAGATTTCTGCCTAGGGCAGGATTCAGTGGGATCAGGGCTCAGTCAGGGTGGGGGACTCATCCTGGAGCCAGGGCCCAATCCATGGGCATGAGCCCACCAGGCCCTGCTGAGCTAGCCCTGGTCCGCAGATCCAGTACAATGGGCTCACACTGGATGTGGATGGCCGTACCACCAAGAAGCTCATCACGCACCTCAAGCCCCACACCTTCTACAACTTTGTGCTGACCAATCGTGGCAGCAGCCTGGGCGGCCTCCAGCAGACGGTCACCGCCTGGACTGCCTTCAACCTGCTCAACGGCAAGCCCAGCGTCGCCCCCAAGCCTGACGCCGACGGCTTCATCATGGTGTATCTTCCTGACGGCCAGAGCCCCGTGCCTGTCCAGTATGCTCACCCCCATGCTCCGGGTTCCTTGTCACCCCCATCAGCCTACTATATGGCTGGGGCAAGCCACGTGCCCTCTCTGTGCCTCAATTTCCTTGCCTATGAAACACGGACCCTATCAGCCCCAGTTCATGGGGTCATCCAAAATTCAGTGCTTCTCATGGGCCATCGTCACTAAATGTGCCCTGTGTCTGCTCTTCTAGCATTTCCTGATACCCCATGTGCCTGACCCTCCACTGGGTATTACTAGGACCCCTGAAAGGATTTGGTTCTGGGCTTCCCAACTAGTGGGGAGGCAAAGCTGAGAGTCCCCAGTGGGGAGAGGAGACACTCTGCCTCAGAGGCAGAGAAGATTTAAGGGCTACAAGGTTATGTGGGCATTGAAGCTGGAGCTTTGAAGGATGTATAGGAGTTTAACAATGAGCATTACATGAAGTAAGCCTTCTACGCAGAAAGTACAGCATGATGCAAGGCCTGGAGGCCTGAGTCAGCAACTGTGGCGTTTGTGGATGGGGCATAGGGGAATAGGCTCATTGTATGAACAGGAGGGAAGACTCAGAGAAACGGCCTTCCCCATTTGCCCCCATGTAGCATCCCTTGGTCATCCCTATCGACAGCCCCTCTGACTCTTTCCCATCTCACTACAGGAGCTATTTCATTGTGATGGTGCCACTGCGCAAGTCTCGTGGAGGCCAATTCCTGACCCCGCTGGGTAGCCCAGAGGACATGGATCTGGAAGAGGTGAGGGCCTGGGGCCCAACCCGCAGGGCCCAGATACATTCCAGCTTTCACGTGCTCTGTTGCTCGCAGCTGAGCTCTGAGCCACCCATGACTCTGTTCCCGCAGCTCATCCAGGACATCTCACGGCTACAGAGGCGCAGCCTGCGGCACTCGCGTCAGCTGGAGGTGCCCCGGCCCTATATCGCAGCTCGCTTCTCTGTGCTGCCGCCCACGTTCCATCCCGGCGACCAGAAGCAGTATGGCGGCTTCGATAACCGGGGCCTGGAGCCCGGCCACCGCTATGTCCTCTTCGTGCTTGCCGTGCTTCAGAAGAGCGAGCCTGTAAGTCCTGAATGGTGTCTGCCCACATCCACACACACCTCTGAATGAGGCAGACCCTATTCCCCAGGGCCCTGACCTCTGTGGTCAGTCACAGGCAGCTCCCTGTGGTCAGAGCTGGGCAGAGGGGAAGACTTGGGAGTGGAGGGATCCTGAAACGAAGGTTTCTTAGAGGAAGAGACCTTGGAGCTGGGGCGTTGAGGGGTGAGTAGGAGTTCAACAAAGAAAGCATCCCAGGATTTGCATGTGCAAAGGTCTGGAGGTACAGAAAGGAGAGTGGCTGGAGCAGAGAAGGGAATGGGGAGAGCAAAGATGGGCAGGGACCAGGTCATATAGGCCACCAGGGTCAAGGTTCTAGGAATATAGGAGGATCTAGAGCAGGGGAGAAACGTAGGTTTGTGTTTGAGAAAGACCCATCTGGCCACTACAAGGAGGGTGGACACTGATGGAGACCCCCCCTTTCCCTGCAGACCTTTGCAGCCAGTCCCTTCTCAGACCCCTTCCAGCTGGATAACCCGGACCCCCAGCCCATCGTGGATGGCGAGGAGGGGCTTATCTGGGTGATCGGGCCTGTGCTGGCCGTGGTCTTCATAATCTGCATTGTCATTGCTATCCTGCTCTACAAGAAGTAAGCCCCATGTCCTCCCCGACTTGACAGCAGGGAGGGCTTCCTGGAAAAGGAGGGAGGAGTTGTCTCAGAGAATCATCACTAAAGGTCTCTGTTGTACACATGGGGAAACCGAAGTTCAGAGAGGTTAAGCCACTTGATCAAGGTCACACGGCATGGGAATGGCAGAGCTAGGGCTCAAAGCAGGCCAGTGGCTTGGCTTCTCCTCTTAACCCCTATCTTCAACTCAGCAAGATTTGGGGTAGAGGCTGCCTGTGTCCAGTTCAATGAGGATAGCAATTGTAGTGGCCCCATGGGGCACATCCCAGGGCTGAGATAAGCCTCCTTGTGGTGTCGATAGGCAGGGGGACAAACAGGAAATATGAGCGCCATTTTCCAGAGGAGACCAAAGCTCACAGAGGTTAAGGAAGCCACTGAGAGTCACAGAACAAGCCCTTGATGGCCGGCACACCCTCACCTTTCTTCTTTTTTTTCCCCCTTCTCACCTGTGTCTGCTTTCGGGAACAGCAAACCCGACAGGTAAGAACCAGCCCTCCCCCCTGGAGGCTTCAGGCAAGAGGAAGAGGACAGGGAATGGGCTGATAGTGTGCCCACAGGAGAGGGGATGCCCGGCTGCCCCCACAGCTTGTACACGTATCTGTACTTGGTCCTGGAAACCCTAGTCATACGGGTCCATGGTCCTTTTCCTACCATGCATTCCTGGGGCCTGAATTGTGTTCACACATGAACATGTGCCAGTACTAACTGGACTGTTCGCTTGCTTCTCCTAAAGTAAACGCAAGGACTCAGAACCCCGCACCAAATGCCTCCTGAACAATGCTGACCTTGCCCCTCACCACCCCAAGGACCCTGTGGAAATGAGACGCATTAACTTCCAGACTCCAGGTATGTACTTATCCCTGGTACCAGGGATACCACCAACAGGGGAGATAGCTGGGGAGAAGCAGTAGCTGCCACCCTGGGGGCCCCTCATTGGCCCCCTCTGAACTATGCTTGGTGCAGCCAAGCCACATTCTTGATTCCCAAATACCTCCAATCCTACATGGATCTGGGCTTGGAACTCATAGGTTGGTTCTGCTTACAACCAAGTGAGGCTTTTTTTTTTTTTAAAGTTAACATTTAACCGATGGCTGCTGTCCTCTTCAGGAGCCTAAAGACGATGTTTTAAAAATGGAGAAAACACAAATAAACCCCTCATTTCTTTGGGCAGAAAGAGCTATTCTTCTGTTTATGTCTCTGGTTTTAATGCTCCTAGGTGGTGGGAGTTGAGGTTTGCCCTCAGCCATTTTCCACACTCCCTTGGGATATATCCCTAGCAAGGTACAGAAATTATACCTGCCCAATGCCCTGTACCTCTTCCCACCATGGCTGCCAGGGTTCATGCCTCTTTATAGTTGCCTGTAGATTAAAGTCACCTGACAGTCCAGGAGAACTGCATCAAGGCCTTATCCTTGATCATTTTCATGTATGATTCACAAACTCCACCATCTCCTCCCTCTTCATGGGCTCATGCCAGCTGCTTCTAACCAAATAAGGAATTTTTCATTTTACTGATGGCTGCTATTCTCCTTATGGGTTCACAGCCTAGTTACATCTGTCCTTCCAACTGTACCCGGTCTCCACTTCGTATCTCTGAACTGGTTCATATCAACTCTATTTTCCAACCAAATGAAGATTTTAAACATTTGTATTTCACTGATGTCTTTAGTCCTCCTTACAAGCCTCATGCAAAGCCTCACATGCCGTTCCTGATGTACTTTTTTGGTCTCGACTGGCTTGTGTCACTTCTGTTTTCATCCAAATGAGGAGTTTGACCATTAGTATTTAACTGATGGCTGCTGTCCTCATAAAGGGATCATGCAGGGCCTCATGTATCACCCCTCGTGTATTCTCTTCCCTTTCTTTCCTCTGTACTGATTCGTGTTGCTTTGGTTTTTCAGCCAAATGAGAATTTTAAATGTGCATGTAACTGATGGCTGCAGTCTCCTGAAGGGATCATGCAGAGTCTCACAATTCCCCGCTAATGTGCTCCCATCTCATTTCTGTCTCTGGACTAGCTTATGTCTGTTCTGTTTCCATCCAAATAAGGATTTTCAACATGTGCATTTAACTGATGGTTGCTGTCCTCCTTGAAGCTCATGGCATGGGCCCATATGTCCTTTCCCTGCTCCCCCAGCTTCTCCTTCACCGTCCTGCATCCTCCTTCCTCAGAATGCCCTCTGCTGACCTCAACAGAGGGGACCCAAGGCCAGGCTGGTCTGGGGGAGGGGATCTGTAGACAGAAGAACCTAGCACTTTGGAGTCTTTCCAGAGTGACGGGTCAAGACCAGGATTGACTGGTGTCCAGCCAGAGGGGTACACAGTTAGCAGCTATTGTGAGTCCTCAGGTGGGGACCCAGGTGGCTGTACGTACCCCCCCGTTGTCCGCGTTGCTCTGCCCTTTGCATCCGCCAGCCAGTGAGGGGTGGGGGAGGCAGAGGTGGGACCCCCCTCTACCCCCTGCATGTTTTCATTTATTTATTGTTTGCTGTTTGCAGATTCAGGCCTCAGGAGCCCCCTCAGGGAGCCGGGGTTTCACTTTGAAAGTTAGTTCCTGTGTCTGTTTTTGGCTTCCTTTCGCCCCCCCGTTCATTTCCTGTTTGGTTTCTCCATCCTGTCTCCTGTCTCTGTCCACACGCCCACCCGTCACCGGCCTTTGCCCACCTGTCCTGTGCTGGCTCCTGGAAGAGGGCAGGGGGTTGGTCCATTGGGCCCTCAGGTGGCTGTGTGTGACTGCTGTGTGTGTGGTGTGTATGTGTGTGTCAGGGACGTGGGTGAGGCACGTATGTACCCAGGACGTGCCCACAGGACAGGCAGGCCCCTTAGATGTGAGCTCTTGGGGGGCACCCAGGGCAGCTAGGGACACATGGGAGGCTCAGAACATTAAATGTTACCAACTGGTCTGGAAACCACCTGAGAGCTGAACATCCGGTACACAGGTCCCAGGAGAGGTCAGGGTTCTGCAGACCCAGATATCGGGAAGGGAGAACCGAGCCCACACCCAGCACCTTCAGCAGCCATCCTGGGCGGCTTGAAAGGATAAGAGCTCTCAGGCCAGGGCCTTCTTGCACCTGCTCCTGCCCCAAGCAAGCACAGGGACAGATGGGGACCCCTCACTCCTCTCACGTACACGCACACATACTGTTTCCCCTCCCTAGTCCGTCGCCTCTACCTGGAAGCAGATTTCGTGCCTCTGATCCCAGAGGGACAGAAAGAGGTGTCAGTCGCCCACCCAAGGACAGTATTTCCAAAGCACAGCCGGCTGCGTCTGCAATTTAATTTCTGTGCCACACACTTGCTTCTTGGCTCGAGGCACTGGGAGCTTGACATCCTCCGGGGTGACCCTTCTGCCAGCCCCTGCACCCCCAGCTTGGTTGGAAGGAAACAGGATGGGCCAATGCTGTGATCCGGGCCCCTCCAGGGGTGTCAGGCTCTGCACGGAGCAGCGGGCCTCAAACCTGCTGCCTTTAGAGTCCCCTAGGCCTGGGGTCCCAGCCCCTTCATGAGCCACCCTGAGTCTTCCCCTCCTGCCAAGCCCCACCCCGGCCATGCCCTTCTAACCACAGCTCACCCATCGCAGACTCACACGTAGATCACCCCCCTCCCCCGAGTCCCCGGCTGGCCCCCCAAGTGACCAACCCTGGCGGGGTCTGCTCCACCCTGTAGGCATGCTTAGCCACCCGCCAATCCCCATCGCAGACATGGCGGAGCACACGGAGCGGCTCAAGGCCAACGACAGCCTCAAGCTCTCCCAGGAGTATGAGGTGAGCCCACCCCCGCCTCCCACCCTCATCACCTCGGCCTCACAGGCACCTACCCTGACACCCGCGCCCTCCCCTTCCTCTGTAGTCCATCGACCCTGGACAGCAGTTCACATGGGAACATTCCAACCTGGAAGTGAACAAGCCGAAGAACCGCTATGCCAACGTCATCGCCTATGACCACTCCCGTGTCATTCTCCAGCCCATTGAAGGTAGTTTGGAGATCCCGGTCTTAACCTGCCCTTCCCCACTGCATGGAAAGTGCTAGATCCCATGTCTCCCCTTGGGCCACTGAGGCCTGATTCTGGTCATAGACCTGGTCCAGCTCCAACTGGAGGCCACTGGGCATCTTTAGATATGTATTTAACTGATGGCTGCTCTAACATGGCTTCATCTGTCCTTCTGCATCAGTTGTGACCAATCAGAGCAGTTTTGCTGCCCAGGGGACATTTGGCAATGTCCAGGGACATCTTTGGTTGTCACAACTTGAAGGGAAGAAATGTTGCTGGCATGGAGGGGGTGGAGGCCAGGGATGCTGCTCGGCACCCTGCAGTGCCCAGAACGGCCCCACCACAGAGGGCAATCTGGCCCCAAATGGTGATAGCGCCGAGGGGGAGAAACTGTGAAGTACACGTCCCATGGTCACCTTGGGGACAATCTGGGAGCAGTCAGAGTGAACTTCCAGGAAGTGGTTGGCCAGACAGAGCCAAACTAGCAAGACAGCCCCCACAGATCCCTGGCCTCTCGCCCTGGCTGCAGGCATCGTGGGCAGTGATTACATCAATGCCAACTACGTGGACGGCTACCGGCGTCAGAACGCGTACATTGCCACGCAGGGGCCGCTGCCTGAGACCTTTGGGGACTTCTGGCGTATGGTGTGGGAGCAGCGGTCGGCCACCATCGTCATGATGACGCGGCTGGAGGAGAAGTCACGGGTGAGCCTTGGACCCCACGGCCCTCAAGCCCCTGCCAGCCAGCCTGTCCCTTGCTGACACCTGTTCTCTTGCCTGATACAGATCAAGTGTGATCAGTATTGGCCCAACAGAGGCACGGAGACCTACGGCTTCATCCAGGTCACGTTGCTAGACACCATCGAGCTGGCCACATTCTGCGTCAGGACATTCTCTCTGCACAAGGTGGGGCCCGGGCTGGGGGCTGAGGGTGGAGGAATGTGTTGGAAGGGAGGCAGAGGGCCCCAGCTTCTACCCAGGGAGCTCCCCATGGGACAGAGAGAAAGCGGAGCGTGTCTACCCAGGCTGACTACATTCTCATGGAACCCACTTCCGTGGAGGGGGAAACTGAGGCTCAGAGAGGACACTGCTTGTTTCCACCCACGGCAGTAGGACAAAGCCGGCAGAGCCCAACTCAGCAATGAGCCTGATTTCCTCTTGCCTTTACTCATGCCCCAGGTCCTCTTTGCCCACTTGTCCTCTGGCCTCACCCAGCTTGAGCCTATGATGGGGGCCTCAGCAGGGCCCCAGCCCTGCCTTCAAGGAGTCTCCAGACAGAGATGGACAGATATTGGCAGCCCTGCAAAGTCAGGACTGGGATGGAGAAGATCTTTTAGATATGTATTTAACTGATGGCTGCTGTCCATAGTGCGGTTCCATCTGTTTTTCTCCATCTGTGGTTCTGAATTAGGACAATTCTGCCATCCAGGAGACATTTGTTATTGTCATGATGGGGAGGGGAGGTGCTACTGGCACCATGATGTATCCCCAACACCCAGCTAGGTCATCTCACCATCAGGCACCTGCTTGACCTAAGTGCCAGAAAACTGAGTACATGGACAAGAGTGAGAATTCTTGGTTCAATCACACACATTAAGCACATGTTATATCTCACTCCCTAACCTGGACACAAGCACACAACAGGGACCTAAACAGACAAAACGTTCTGCCCTTGGGGGATTTAACAGTCTAGTAGACAAGACACAGACCACAACTATGAAATGTCAAGAAAGCTTACATGTCAAAGGAGAAAAATAAAGTGGAGGAGACAAACAGTGTCGGGGACCTGGAAGAGGGTATGATGGGGAGATTTGGGGGAACAGCATTTCAGGTAAGAGGGTGCAGCCTGGGCAGAGGCCCTGGGGCAGGACTGTGCCTGGTGTGTTACAGGAACAGGGGGGAGGGCAGGGCAGGTCATGCAGGATCCTGTGGGCCTTGGGGAAGACTTTGGCTTTGACCCTGTGGGAGGCAGGAGCCATGGACAGCTGTGGGCAGAGGAGGTACCAGATCTGACTCAGGCACTCAGGTGCCCTCTGGCTGCTGCAGGGAAGATAGATTGGGGGGATTGGGTGGGAGCCAAGGTCTGCGGCAAAGAGGGTGGTGATAGGTCTAGACCAGGTTGGCCTCCATGGAGAACCTGGAGCAGGTGGATTGGGATAGACTTTGGAGGCAGAGCCGACAGTCCTGGGTGAGGTGTTGGATGTGAGAGGGGAAGAGTTAAGGGTGACTCCCAAGCTGTGGCCAGAGTGCCCAGAAGGTTGGAGCCACCTTCAGCTAAGACGGGGGAGCAGGTTTGGGGAGAAGGCCAGATACAGTTGGCCACGTTGTGTGTGAGGCGTCCGCCAGACTCTAATTGGAAATGTCCAGGGGCGGCTAGAGCCCAAGTCAGGCACTTAGGGACATGGTGACTGGGAGGCACAGACATGGGTGTTTTTTTTTTTGAGATGGAGTTTCACTCTGTTGCCCAGGCTGGAGTGCAGTGGCGCGATCTCAGCTCACTGCAACCTCCACCTCCCGGGTTCAAGCGATTCTCCTGCCTCAGCCTCCCAAGTAGCTGGGATTACAGGCATGCGCCACCACGCCCAGCTAATTTTGTATTTTTAGTCGAGATGAGGTTTCTCCATGTTGGTCAGGCTGGTCTCGAACTCCTGACCTCAGGTGATCTGCCCACCTCGGCCTCCCAAAGTGCTGGGATGACAGGCATGAGCCACCACGCCCGGCCACTTGGGCATCTTCAGCACATGGGTGGCAGGTTGAGCCAGAGTGACAGGTGACATCCTTGTGGTCCCCAGAATGGCTCCAGTGAGAAACGCGAGGTCCGCCAGTTCCAGTTTACGGCGTGGCCGGACCATGGCGTGCCCGAATACCCAACGCCCTTCCTGGCTTTCCTGCGGAGAGTCAAGACCTGCAACCCGCCAGATGCCGGCCCCGTCGTGGTTCACTGCAGGTACGTCCACCCCACTCTGCCCCATCCGCTTCCCCCCGGTCCCCGCAGCCCAGCAGCCCCTGAACGCCACGTGGCTGTCCCCACAGTGCCGGTGTGGGCCGCACAGGCTGCTTTATCGTCATCGACGCCATGCTTGAGCGGATCAAGCCAGAGAAGACAGTCGATGTCTATGGCCACGTGACGCTCATGAGGTCCCAGCGCAACTACATGGTGCAGACGGAGGACCAGTACAGCTTCATCCACGAGGCCCTGCTGGAGGCCGTGGGCTGTGGCAACACAGAAGTGCCCGCACGCAGCCTCTATGCCTACATCCAGAAGCTGGCCCAGGTGGAGCCTGGCGAACACGTCACTGGCATGGAACTCGAGTTCAAGGTGCCAGCGGGGTGGAGGCTGCCATGGGCGGGGTGGGGAGGAGGCCCAAAGAGCCGAAAATCAGGCCTGCCTCGAGCAATGGGGACTAGAAGGTGGTGGCGGGGTGCCCCTACCTACCTATCCACCATTGGTGCTCCGGCTGAAAGCATAGCCTTCCTCATCCTAATGGTGGCCTCTGGCTTCCTCCTCCCCACAGCGGCTGGCTAACTCCAAGGCCCACACGTCACGCTTCATCAGTGCCAATCTGCCTTGTAACAAGTTCAAGAACCGCCTGGTGAACATCATGCCCTATGAGAGCACACGGGTCTGTCTGCAACCCATCCGGGGTGTGGAGGGCTCTGACTATATCAACGCGAGCTTCATTGATGGCTACCGGTAGGTGCCATGCCTTTCCCACCTCAGGGCCCCAGAAGGAGCCCATCTCTACTCTCAAGAGGCCTCCAGTCTTGTGGGAGACAGAGCTGGGGAGATACTGGTAGCCCTGAGCTGTTTAAATACACATCTTTAGATGTATATTTAACTGATGGCTGCTGTCCATGAATCTTTGGGTGTGTGTTTAACTGATGGCTGCTGTCCATAATGTGATTCCATCTGTTCTATCAGTGGTTCTCAATTGGGGTAATTCTGACACCCTGAGGATATTTCTTATTTTCATGACTACTACTGGTACTGACTGGGTGGGGACCAGGCATGCTGCTCAGCATCGTACAGTACACAGAACAGCTTGTCTCAGAGAACAATCCAGCGCCAAATGTCAATAGCACTGCGATTGAGAAATCCTGGCAAAGGAGGGGAGGGTGTTCCTGGCAGAGGGTGCCACATGTGCAAAGGCCCGGGGCTGAGAGCTTGGCCCACGCAAGCAACTGAAAGTAGGGCAGTGGCCCTTGAAGGAGATGGAGGGAAGAAATCAGGAGAGGTTAGTGGATAGTCCCGCAGCTTTGGCAAGGGATTTGAATTTGTCATGAGACTGGTGGTTTCCCCACATGCGAAATGGGATCACCAGGAGGGGAAGTGGTGCACCCAGCAGCCAGTCCTGGCAGGCAGTGGGGTGGTAGGTGTAGCTGTCACTGGCTTGGTCCTGACCCTCCCGGGCAGCAGCAGGTGAGTACCACGCCGGGTCTCCCTGCCGGCCCTGGGCTCATACCCCCAACGCCCGCAGGCAGCAGAAGGCCTACATCGCGACACAGGGGCCGCTGGCAGAGACCACGGAAGACTTCTGGCGCATGCTGTGGGAGAACAACTCGACGATCGTGGTGATGCTGACCAAGCTGCGGGAGATGGGCCGGGTGAGCTAGGGGCCACGGTGGGGAAGGGCGAGGGCCAGACAGTGGCTCAGACAGCGCTGACCACGGCCGCCATCTCCTCCACAGGAGAAGTGTCACCAGTACTGGCCGGCCGAGCGCTCTGCCCGCTACCAGTACTTTGTGGTAGATCCGATGGCAGAATACAACATGCCTCAGTATATTCTACGAGAGTTCAAGGTCACAGATGCCCGGGTGAGTGAGGAGACAGACTGGCGGGAGGGGCCGTTGCCTTAGTGATCTGGAAAGGGCTGCCCTGGTTGGTGATGGATACAAAGGCCGAGGGTTAGGGATAAGCATTGGGAATCGGGAGAAATGTCAGCTGACCAGTTGGCCACTTGCTTCTACTGCCACAGAGGTGGAAGAGAGGGTCTTATCTCTGTGCTGACCCTGTAGTGTCTCCACTCACTAGGGAACATGGCCCCAGGGGATGATATTCAAGGAAGTGAATGGGGCTTTCCTCCGGAAGCAGCCACCTGTGGAGGATGATGTTAAAGGGCTGGACTTGAGGGATTGAGGGTGATGGGTGGTAGACGGTGGACAAGGAGAGTCAGATGGTGGGGATTGGCACCGTTGGGTGAAGAGAGATGAGTATGGATGGTGTTGGCTCAACGAAGGACTGCAGTGTCAGGTGGAGGGAGAAAGGCCAGGTATTAGGTGGCAACAGATGAAGACTCATAGTGGAAGGTGGCCCTGTTGGGTGACAAAGGATCAAAGTTAGTGGTGGAAGATCGATGATGGTAGAGAATGCAGTGAGGGGATGATAGAGGATAGGGAATGTTGGCCAAGATGATGCCAAAGGATGGTGAAGGCTGCTGAATGAACAGCAATCACCGGGCATTGTGCTGTGAGCAGTGCAAGATGGTGCCCTTGGAGGGGTGGAATCTGGAGTTGGAGAGAAGAACATTCGCATAACAGGATGGAGAACGTCAGTGGAATGTGGTAGTTTGGGTCAGTGAAGGGTGATGCTTTATCAGTGGTGGATGGAGGAAGATAGAATTGGGGAAGGGCAAATGTTTGGCCAGCAGGGGGTGGAGAAAATCAATGGGAAATACTATGACTAAGAAAGGACAGTAAACAGTAGTCAATGGTATAAACCAATGGGTGGTACAAGATTGAGGAAGATGGGGTTGGGAAAGGAGATTTTAGAAAATGTAAAACATCAGGGAAAGATGGTACATTGGATGGCAAATGGTGGCAGAGGATAACAATTCTGGATGGCACCATTTTGATGGTGGAGGATGGGATTAGAATAAGGCAGATGATGGGGAATGGAGAATGTCAGTGGAAGATGGTACCCTTGGATGGTGGAGAGTGATGAATTGTTAGTGATGGATGGTGGAAAATGGCACCACTGAGTTGTGAAGGAAGGAAGATGGCAGAGAATGATGTGGTTGGATGGCACCACTGGGTGGTAGGAAAGGAGACTGCAAAGAGGAATGGTTGAGTAGTGGGGAATGAAGACAGTCAGTGGAAGATGCCATCACTGAATGGTTAAGGATGAGTTACCAAGAGGGGGTGGTGGTGGATGATGGAAGATGGTGGTGTTGGGTGGAACTTTGGACGGCAGAAGGTAATGAGTTACCAGCAGTGGGTGGTAGCAGTGGCACTGTTATTGGATGATGGAAGATGATGGTGTTGGATGGTGGACAATGAAAGATGATGGCACTATTGGGTTGTAGAAGATGAGTCATCATTGATGAGCTATGGACAGTGATAGAGTTGAGTTGTGCTGTAGGGCCCCGAAATGGCACAGAGTGGAAGATGACAGAGGATCATGGTGAATAGGAGCTGGTTGCACTATGGAATGGCGGAGGATGGAGGATGGAGGTGCTGGATGTCATACAGGAAATGTGGGGAGAGGAACAGCTGGGTGGCAAGAAGTGGTGAGGATGAGGTTGGAGCATCTGTTGTGGAAAGCAGTACCATTGGATTGTGAAGGACGGTAAGTTGTCAGGGTGAATGAATGGCAGAGAGTGTACAAAATGGGGGTGAGGGCCGGGCCTGGTGGCTCATGCCTGTAATCCCAGCTAATCGGGAGGCTGAGGCAGGAGAATTAGTTGAATCACTGGAGGCGGAGGTTGCAGTGAGCGGAGATCATGCCATTGCACTCCAACCTGGCTGACAAGAGTGAAACTCCATCTCAAAAAAAACAAAAAAAAAATGGGGGTGAGGATAGGGAGGATGGAGAAAAACCCCCATGGCCGCTGCTGATAACACTGATAACAAGATTGGGCTCTCTGCACTCTAGGATGGCCAGTCCCGGACTGTCCGGCAGTTCCAGTTCACAGACTGGCCGGAACAGGGTGTGCCAAAGTCGGGGGAGGGCTTCATCGACTTCATTGGCCAAGTGCATAAGACTAAGGAGCAGTTTGGCCAGGACGGCCCCATCTCTGTCCACTGCAGGTGAGCTCCGTCGAGTGTCCCAGCTTTTGGCCCTGCTGGGGAAACTGAGGCCTGGTGGGGCCAGCCCCAAGCTTAGGCTGTCTCATCTGGGCTGTTAGAGTCCTCGGGGAATCGGGTGGTCAGATCAGGGCTCTCCAGCACCTGCCCCTGAATGGCTGTGCTCACTTTACTGCCACCAGTGCCGGCGTGGGCAGGACGGGCGTCTTCATCACGCTTAGCATCGTGCTGGAGCGGATGCGGTACGAAGGCGTGGTGGACATCTTTCAGACGGTGAAGATGCTACGAACCCAGCGGCCGGCCATGGTGCAGACAGAGGTAAAGATGGGACAGGGAGGGGAGGCAGCCTGGCCTCACGCCCCGACTGCCCCTAAGCTCCAGTTTCCTCCTCTGTGAGATGGGTACAGCCACCTGGGACTCTCTGGGTCACTGTGGGTAGACGGTCCACAGACCCCTCCTGCACTGGAAGGGGACCAGTAACCCTTTTAACACAACAGTCGGCTGAAGGTCAAAGCCGAGAAGTGGCCCTTGGAGTGGACAGAGATGGGCTCATTGAAGTCCCCAAGTCACAGCAAGTCTGTGGCTCAGCCTGGACCCTGCCAAGAACCACTGACCCTCAAGTCCAACCAATGAACAGATGGGGAAACTGAGGCCCAGACTCCTAGCTCCAAGGGGAATGTTCCAGTGGAGGGGGTTCTGAACAGCAGCCATGTCTTAAAAGATGAGTAGAGGGGACCCGGTGTGGCAGCTCACACCTGTAATCCCAGCACTTTGGGAGGCTGAGGTGGGAGGATCGCTTGAGCCCATCCTGGGCAACACAGCAAGACCCCATCTCTACAAAAAAAATAGAAATGAGGCTGGGTGTGGTGGCTCATGCCTGTAATCCCAGCACTTTGGGAGGCCAAGGCAGGCAGATCACCTGAGGTCAGGAGTTTGAGACCAGCCTGGCCAACATGGCGAAACCCTGTCTCTACTAAAAATACAAAAATTAGCTTGGCATGGTGGTACACGCCTGTCATCCCAGCTACTTGGGAGGCTCAGGCAGGAGAATCACTTGAACCCGGGAGGCGGAGGTTGCAGGGAGCCAAGATGGCGCCACTGCACTCCAGCCTGGGCGACACAGCGAGACTCTGTCTCAAAATAAATAAAAAAGAAAAGATGAATAGGGCCCCCAGGCAGACAGGGGAGGAGAGGGCATTCCGGGTGAAGAGCCTGGCTGTGTTAGGCAGAGAGGTGTGGCTTAGCTCACTTCATTGTGGGAGGGCCGTGGGGGCCAAAGAGACCTTCTGCAAGAGACACGCACAAGGCTGAGGAGCTTGGCCTGCTCCTGAGGGTGATAGGGAGCCCTGGGAGGCGTTAGAGCAGGGGAGATACTAACAGGTCACCTCTGCTCCCCCAGGATGAGTACCAGTTCTGTTACCAGGCGGCACTGGAGTACCTCGGAAGCTTTGACCACTATGCAACCTAAAGCCATGGTCCCCCCCAGGCTCGACACCACCGGCCCCGGATGCCTCTGCCCCTCCCGGGCGGACCTCCTGAGGCCTGGACCCCCAGTGGGCAGGGCAGGAGGTGGCAGCGGCAGCAGCTGTGTTTCTGCACCATTTCCGAGGATGACGCAGCCCCTCGAGCCCCCCAGCGACCTCCCTGGCACCGGCCGCCGCCTTCAAATACTTGGCACATTCCTCCTTTCCTTCCAATTCCAAAACCAGATTCCGGGGTGGGGGGTGGGGGGATGGTGAGCAAATAGGAGTGCTCCCCAGAACCAGAGGAGGGTGGGGCACAGACCATAGACGGACCCCTTGTCCTCCCCCGGCGGTGGTAGGGGGACCCGGGGGGCTCCTCCCCGCTCTGCAGCCTGGGGACACTGGGCTGGGACCAGAATCCAGCTTTCTTTTAAAACTCTCAGTGTAACTGTATCCCGTGACATTTCGTTTTTTTTAAATAGTGTATTTTTTTTCCATTTTTTTTTTTTTAAGAGAAACAAACAAAAGACTCGCCAGTCAATGACTTTCAAAGAGAACAACTAACTTTGGCTTATTCATATTCTGTTCAAAGACAGTCTATTTTTTCACTGTAGAAAGCGTCCTTGTGTGATAGTTATGTTCGCAAACGCGCACGCCGGGCCCATGGCTGTACCTTGGCTTGCTTTTTTTTTTTTGTTTTTTTTTTAATTTTTCCTACCATCAGAAAGTGTGCTTTGCTCACAGAAGAATGGGATGTCCTTTTTTCTTTCTTGGCTTTTTTTTCCCCCTTTTTGTTTCATTTTTATAAATTAAATTTTCAGACATATCAAATACAGTTCTGAGGGTAAGGTCATGGGGGAGCTCGGACCCAGTGGCGTTGGGTGCGGTTGAGGGGGACGCTGCTGTAAGAGGAGAGAGATGACAGTGGTCCTCCTCTGAGAGCCTGAGCTGTCTCCCCGTCTCCCGCCCCCAAGGAGACAGAGAGGATCCTACGTCTTCGGGGACAGTGGCTGTATGGCTGTGCTGCCCCACATCAGGGACCCTTTCCCCCTGGGACTATGGGGCAGTTTGGGAGCAAAACCAGAAGGACAGGACCCCCTCTACCCGCCTACCCTGAGCAAGCGAGTTGTTCCTCTTTGTACAAGGGCAGGTCTGCGGTTACTTTCAACACTGTTTATTCCAGCGGAAGCAGCCGGGTGGTTTTCCCACCCCCGTGTATGTAGATATATTGACTTTGTATTAAAGGAAGATCGTCTGACCCCGGCCCATTGTGGAGTCTTTGTTGCGCCCCTGCCTGTCCACTTTCATCCCTGGGGTGGAGGTCGGTGGGGTCCTGGAGAGCTGATCTTGTTTCCTTGTGTGAACAGAGGAGGAGTTGGCCCAGAGAGGTAGTGGTGCTTGTCCAAGACCACACACCGCTGAGGCGGGTGGATCACAAGGTCAGGAGTTTGAGACCAGCCTGGCCAACATGGTGAAACTCTACTAAAAATACAAAAATTACCCAGGTGCAGTGGCGGGCGCCTGTAATCCCAGTTACTCAGGAGGCTGAGGCAGGAGAATCACTTGAACCCAGGAGTTAGAGGTTGCAGTGAGCTGAGATCATGCCATTGCATTCCAACCTGGGCGACAGAGCAAGACTCTGTCTCAAAACAAAAAAAAACTCAAAACACCGATGAAGTGGCCAGGCCAAGATTTGAACCCAAGCCCTGGTCCTGTAGGGGCTGCCTTGTGTTCTCATTCTAATAAGTGACCATGACTGAGAATTCACCATGGGCCAGTCACTCTGAGATAGAAGTTACCAGCCCCTTGGCCAGGCGCAGTGGCTCACGCCTGTAATCCCAACACGTTGGGAGGCCGAGGCAGATGGATCACCTGAGATAGGGAGTTGGAGACCAGCCTGGCTGACATGGCGAAACCCTGTCTCTACTAAAAACACGAAAATTAGCCAAGCATGGTGGCACGTGCCTGTAATCCCAGCTACTCAGGAGGCTGGAGCAGGAGAATCACTTGAACCCAGGAGGCAGAGGTTGCAGTGAGCTGAGATCACGCCACTGCACTCCAGCCTGGGCAACAGAATGAGACTCCCATCTCCAAAAAGAAAAAAATTCCCCATTTACATATTAGGAAACTGAGGCTCAGGGAGGGGCACACAATGAGTTTGAGGTGGAGCTGGGATTCGTACCCCAGCTCATCTCACCCGCAGCCCTGAGCATCACACCGTGCTGCCTTCTCGAAGCGCCCTGGGGAAGAACTGAGTCCGTGGAAGGAAGCAACAGGTTGGGGACACTCTTCTCCACCCCTAGGCCACTCAATGAGCAGACCCATGCACTGAGCCAGAATCACATCCCTGGGGATGGAGAGTGAGCCATTTTGTATCTATACCCTTGCCTGAGTCACTTGCTTGGGCATAGAAGCCACCCACAGGAGCCAGAGATAGGATGAAAGAGCCCCCTATGACCTCAGGGAATTTCCAGGAATGAGAAGGGGTGATCTTAGTGACACCAGGGACCCAACTCAGGGAAGAATAGGACTATGCCTCTTAGAAACCAACAGATCAAGGCCGGGCACGGTGGCTCACGCCTATAATCCCAGCACTTTGGGAGGCTGAGGCGGGCAGATCACGAGGTCAGGAGATGGAGACCATCCTGGCCAACATGGTGAAACCCCATCTCTACTAAAAATACAAAAAATTAGCCGGGCATGGTGGCAGGAGCCTGTAATCTCAGCTACTTGGGAGGCTGAGGCAGGAGAATCCCTTGAACCTGGGAGGCAGAGGTTGCAGTGAGCCAAGACCATACCACTGTACTCCAGCCTGGGTGACAGAGCAAGACTCCGTCTCAAAAAAAAAAAAAAAAAAAAAGAAACAGATCAGGTAGTCAAAAAAATACAGATGTGACTAACATCATTAATAAGCTTGGCCAAAAATATTTAACAAACCCTATTATCCCCTCCTACTCTAACATTCTCAAACACACATGGAACATTTGTAAAAATTAACAGAGATCGGCTGGGTGCAGTGGCTCACGCCTGTAATCTTAGCACTTTGGGAGGCCGAGGCAGGAGGATTACCTGAAGTCAGGAGTTCAAGACCAGCTTGGCCAACATGGTGAAACCCCCCCGTCTCTACTAAAAATAAAAAACATTAGCTGGGTATGGTGGCACACGCTTGCAATCCCAGCTACTCAGTAGGCTAAGGCAGGAGAATCGCTTGAACCCAGGAGGAAGGAGGTTGCGGTGAGCTGAGATCGCGCCTCTACACTCCAGCCCAGGTGACAGAGCAAGACTTCACCTCAAAAAAAAAAAAAAAAATTAACAGAGATCTTCACAAATTCCAAGAAACAAATATTAGATAAGGTATCCTGATCTTGGCTCTGAAGAGTAATTAGCCTCCCCTGGAAGGGGGAGGGAAATTTTAAAACACTTTTTTTTGGCGGGGAGGTGGGTGGGGGACAGAGTCTCGCTCTGTTGCCCAGGCTGGAGTGGCTCAATCTCCGCTCACTGCAACCTCCATCTCCCAGGTTCAAGCGATTCTCCTGCCTCAGCCTCCTGAGTATGTAGCACTACAGGTGCCCACCACCACATCCAGCTAATTTTTTTTTTTTTTTTTTTGTATTTTTAGTAGAGACAGGGTTACAGGGTTTCACCATGTTGGCCAGGCTGGTCTCAGACTCCTGACCTCAAGTGATTCACCCACCTCGGCCTCCCACCGAAGTGTTGGGATTACAGGTGTTAGCCACCGTGCCCAGCCTTAAAACACATTTCTAAATAAGGTATGTGTTAAATCAATGTAATCCGGGCACAGTGACTCATGCCTATAATCCCAGCACTTTGGGGTGAAGATAGGGAAACACTGCCTCTGAAAAAAAAAAAAAGAAAAAGAAAAAAGAAATCAATGTGAAAGTTACAAAGTTTTTCAAATTGAACAATTCAGATAGTACATCATGAGATGCATAACCTGTGGGATGCAGCCAATGGTGTGCTCAGAGAAAAATTCATAGCCTTGAACACATTTACCCTATTTTTATTTTGAGGTAGGAGGGTCTCACTTTGTTGCTTAGGCTGGTCTTGAACTCCTGGCTTTAAACAATCTTACTACCTCAGCCTCCCAAAGTGCTGGGATTACCGGCACCAGCTACTGTGCCTGGCCTCTTTAACACACTTACAAGAAAAGAAATTTTGAAAATAAGTCAACTTTAAAAAGTTCATGAACCAAGTTTTCAATCAAATCACTAGAAAATAAACTCAAATAGAAAAAAAAAACCCAAATAAAAAAAAATGAAGATAAAGATGGAAATAACTTTTTTTTCTTTTTTGAGACAAGAGTTTCACCCTTGTTGCCCAGGCTGGGGTGCAATGGTGGATCTCGGCTCACTGCAACCTCTACGTGCCAGGTAAGAATGATTCTCCTGTCTCAGCCTCCCAAGTAGTTTGGATTACAGGCACCCATCACCATGCCCAGCTATTTTTTTTGTATTTAGTAGAGATGGGGTTTCACCATGTTAGTCAGACTGGTGGTGAACTCCTGACCTGAGGTAATCCACCCGCCTTGGCCTCCCAAAGTGCTGGGATTACAGGCGTGCACCCCTGCACCCAGCCTGGAAATAACTCTTAATTGGGCATTTTGATATGGCTCTTTTGCATTGACAAGATCAAAAACCTTTTCTTTGAAAACTCCAAAAACCTTAGGCAAAGATAATAAAAAAGAGAAAGTACAAATAATATCAGAAAAGTGGGGATAGAACACTTTAGAGATGAAGCCTTTTTTTTTTTTTTCTTTTTTTTGGTAAGATGAGTATTGGGAAAGCCAAGGAGGAAACAGACAGGGGCAGTGGAGGCTACCAGTAGCAGAGCTGGTATGCAAAAAATCCCCTTCTCTCCCTCCATAGGATAGTTGTAAGAACAGACAGTGAAGACAGAAAAAGATGGGGAAGCTGGGTGCAGTGGCTCACACCTATAATCCCAGCACTTTGGGAGGTTGGGGCAGGTGGATCACCTGAGGTCAGGGGTTCAAGACCAGCCTGGCCAACATTGTGAAATCCCGTCTCTACCAAAAATACAAACATTAGCAGGGTGTGGTGGTGCATGCCTGTAATCCCAGCACTTTGGGGGCTGAGGTGGGCGGATCACTTGAGCCCAGGAGTTCAAGATCAGCCTGGGCAACATGGCAAAGCCCCATCTCTACCAAAAATACAAAAAATTAGCCAGGCATGGTAGCACACACCTGTAGTCCCAGCTACTCTGCAGGCTGAAGTGGAAAAATCACCTGAGCCCAGGAAATCAAGGCTGCAGTGAACTGTGATCATTCCACTGTACTCTAGCCTGGGTGATGGAGAGACCTTTCTCAAAAAAAAAAAAAAAAAAAAGAGAAAGAAAATAGTGAAGTGATAGTAAAGATCTATGCCCCACACAAGGCACCTTCCCAGATAGTTTTCCAAGTGAGTTTTGCCAAATCTGCAAGGAAGAGATGATTTGCACCTTTTGTCAACTGTCAGCTTATGAGGTGAAAAAAGAGATGGTACCTAAACTGTACGAGGACAAACTAAGGAGGAAAAAAGCACATTCCACTTATGTGCCTAGATGCAAAAAGGCCAAGAAAATTTCAGCAATGGAAATCTAACGTCTCATTAAAAGAATACAGTGTTATGACTCAGACAGATTTATGGAATGCAAGGATAGTTTGACTTTAGAAACTCTGAGTGATAACAGATTGGTGCTTTTGGAGGACAAGTTGAGAGTATCTAGTAAATTAATGATGCACCTAACTTTTTCAGTCAACAGTTCCATTCCTAGATATACATCTTACAGAGACTCTTGCAGATATGTCCAAGGGGACATGTACAGATATGTCGAGAGTGGCATTATTTGTCATTAAAATATTGGAACCAAACTTAATATCCATCAGGAAAATGTATAAAGAATTATGAAAGTCTGGGCACAGTGGCTCATGCCTGTAATCCCAGTGCTTTCGGCGGCTGAGGCTGGCGGATTACTTGAGCCCAATAGTTGGAGAGCAGCCTAGGCATATAGTGAGAACTCATCACTACAAAAAATGTTTTAAAATTAGTTGAATGTGGTGGTATCTGCCTGTAATCTCAGCTACTCAGGAGGCTGAGGTAGGAGGATCGCGTGAGCCCAGGAGGCAGATGTTGTAGTGAGCCAAGATTGTGCCACTGTACTCCAGCCTGGGCAACAGAGTGAGACCCTGTCTCAAGAAAAAAAAAAAAAAGGCCAGGCATGGTGGCTCACGCCACAATCCCAGCACTTTGGGAGGCCCAGGTGGGCGGATCACCTGAGGTCAGGAGTTCGAGACCAGCCTGACCAACATGGTGAAACCCCCTCTCTACCAAAAATACAAAAAATTAGCTGGGCATGGTGGCAGATGCCTGTAAAGCCAGCTACTCAGGAAGCTGAGGCAGGAGAATTGCTTGAACCCGGGAGGTGGAGGTTGCAGTGAGCTGAGATCGGGTCACTGCACTCCAGCCTGGGCAACAGAGTGAGACTTCATCTCAGAAAAAGAAAAAAATTATAATACAGGCACACGATGGAATACTATACGGCAACGAATATGAAGCCATTAAAACTATACACCATGACCTGAACAAATCTCAGAAATATTCTGAGCAAAACAAGCAGATTTCAGGAAGAAAAGTTACAGTGCAATTTCATCACAGAACATTTTAAAACATACAAAGCAAACACATATTAGTTAGGGGGAAACACTATAAGCAGCAAAGATATAAAAACTCATCTAGATGGCTATACTATCTAAAGTACTCTATGAGTCAATGCAATCCCCGTCAAAATCCCAATGACTTTTTTGCAAAAATGGAAAAGCCACTCCACAAATTCATAATGAATTACAAGAGAATCCAAATAGTCAAAATCATTTTGCAGGAAAAAAATACCATTAGAAAACCCAAATTTCTCCATTTCAGAACTGACTACAAAGCTACAGTGATTAAAGCACTGTGGTACTGATGTAAGGACACACAGATCAACGGAATAAAATTGAGAATCCAGAAATAAACCCACACATCTATGGCTAATGGACTTTTTTTTTTTTAAAAAGGAGGGTCTCACTCTGTTGCCCAGGCTGGAGTGTAATGGTGCAATCAGAGTTCACTGCAGCCGCCAAATCCTAGGCTCAGATAATCCTCCCACATCAGCCTCCCTAGTAGCTATATGCACCACCACCAATTAGTACCCAGCTAATTTATTTTATTATTATTTTACTATTATTATTTTTTTGAGACAGAGTCTCACTCTGTCGCCCAGGCTGGAGTGCAGGGATGTGATCTGGGCTCTCTGCAACCTCCGCCTCCTGGGTTCAAGCAGTTCTCCTGCTCCAGCCTCCTGAGTAGCTAGGATTACAGCTGGGCACCACTACTCCTGGCCAATGTTTGTATTTTTACTACAGACGGGGTTTCGCCATGTTAGTCAGGCTGGTCTCGAACTCCTGACCTCATGATCTGCCTGCCTCAACCTCCCAAAATGCTGGGATTACAAGCATGAGCCACCGCACCCAGCAGCACCCAGCTAGTTTTTAATTTTTTTTTGTAGAGACAGGATCTTGCTATGTTGCCAAGTCTGGTCTCGAACTCCTGGCCTCAAGTGATCCTCCTGCCTTGGCCTCCCAAAGTGCTGGGATTGCAGGTGTGATCCCAGTCTTGGCCAGTTGATTTTTGACAAGGGTACCAAGACCATTTAGTAAGGAAAGAATAACTTCTTCAACAAATGTTGCTGGACCAACTAGGTATCTATATGCGAAGTATGAAACTATATACTTCATACCATATACAAAAAGTAACTCAAAATAGATCAAAATAACTCAAAACAGTAACTCAAAATACATGTAAAGTCTAAAAGCTAAAAAGTCTTAGGAGGCTGGGCGTGGTGGCTCACGCCTGTAATTCCAGCACTTTGGTGAGCCGAGGCAGGCAGATGACCTGAGCTCAGGAGTTCAATACCAGCCTGGGCAACATGGTAAAAACCCATCTCTACTAAAAATACAAAAATTAGCTGGGTGTGCGGGTACATGCCTGTAATCCCAGCTACTTGGGAGACACAAGAATCGATTGAACTGGGGAGGCAGAGGTTGCAGTGAGCTGAGATCACGCCGCTGCACTCCAGCCTGGGAGACAATGCAAGACGCTGTGTCCAAAAAACAAAAAAAAAAAAAAAAAAAAGAGAGAAAAGCTCACCTTTAAACAAATTCAGGGTAATTGTTCCTTCTGTGCAGGAGGAAGGAGAATGTATTCAGCAAACGGTACATAGGTGAATGCAAGAAAATGTGTATTGTTGGCTGGATGCGGTGGCTCACGCCTGTAATCCCTGCACTTCGGGAGGCCGAGGCCGGCAGATCACGAAATCAGGAGATCAAGACCATCCTGGCTAACACAGTGAAACCCTGTCTCTACTAAAAATACAAAAAAATTTGCCGGGTGTGGTGGCGGGCACCTGTAGTCCCAGCTACTAGGGAGGCTGAGGCAGGAGAATGGCGTGAACCCAGGAGGCGGAGCTTGCAGTGAGTGAGCCAAGATCGTGCCACTGCACTCCAGCCTGGGTGACAGAGCAAGACTCTGTCTCAAAAAAAAAAAAAAAAAAAAAAGTGTAGTGTTTGATTTTTTTGGTTGGGTGTTAAGTATATGGTGTTCATTTTATCTTTTTTTTTTTTTCCCCAGATGGAGTCTCACTCTGTCGCCCAGGCCGGAGTACAGAGGCACAATCTCGGCTCACTGCAACCTTCACCTCCTGGGTTCAAGCAATTCTCCCGCTTCGGCCTCCCAAGTAGCTGGGACTACAGGCATTTACCACCACGCCCAGCTAATTTTTGTATGTTTAGTAGAGATGGGGTTTCACCACATTTGCCATGCTGGTCTTGAACTCCTGACCTCAAGTGATCCCCCTGCCTCGGCCTCCCAGAGTGCTGGGATTACAGATGTGAGCCACCATGCCAAGCCCATTATATCACTTATTAAAATAAATAATAAAAATGTAACAAATTATAACAAATATTTGGAAATATTTTTCCATAATAAAAATACCATAAATCAATTTTTAAAATGCTTTGGGGCAACATTTCTTTTTATTTATTTATTTATTTTGAGACAGAGTTTCACTCTGTCCCCCAGGCTGGAGTACAGTGGCGTGATCTCAGCTCACTGCAACCTCCACCTCCCAGATTCGAGAGATTCTCCTGCCTCAGCCTCCCAAACAGCTGGGATTATAAGGTGCCTGCCAACATGCCTGGCTAACTTTTGTATTTTTAGTAGAGACAGAGTTTCACCATGTTGGGCAGACTGGTCTCGAACTCCTGGCCTCAAGTGATCCTCCTGCCTCGGCCTCCAAAAGTGCTGGGATTACAGGCATGAACCACCGTGCCAGGCCAGCATTTGATTTTTTTGAAAGCATGTTTAAAATAAACACTCAGCAAACTAGGAAATGAATTTTCTCAACTTGAGACATTAACTTGATAATGCTGAAGCTTTTGAACAGAAGTTGGCAAACTTTTTCTGTAGAGAGCCAGATGGTAAATATTTTAAGCTCTGCAGGCCAAAAAGTCTCTGTTGCATCTGGTCACCTGTGCCAGTTAAGTATAAAAGCCATAGACAAAGTGAATGGGCATGGCTGTGTTTCAATAATACTTTATTTACAAAACCAGTGGTGGGTTGGATTTACTCAGACCATGGCCACTAAATTCAATACTGAGGCAAGGGGCAGGGCGTAGTGGCTCACGCCTGCAATCCTAGTACTTTGGGAGGCTGAGGTGGGAGTATCGCTTGAGCCCAGGAATTTCAGATCGGCCTGGGGAAACATGGGGAGACCCCATCTCTACAAAAAATCTAAAAATTAGCCAGGTTTGGTGGTGCACACTTGTGGTCCCAGCTACTCGAGAGGCTGAGGCAAGAGGATCGCTTGAGCCCAGGAGTTCAAGGACAGCCTGAGCAACATAGCAAAACACTGTCTCTTAAAAAATGAATAAAATAAAATTAGCACAGAGGGCCACAGTGAGCATAGGATTAAAGAGGAGTGAATGAAACTTTAGTTTTTATGGCACCATTTCTATTATGAAAAATGCTTTTATATCGTAATTGTGTCATTAAAAACAAATTTAAAAAATAAAGGAACAGGGCCGGGCGCTGTGGCTCACACCTGTAATCCCAACACTTTGAGAGGCCGAGGCAGGCGGATCATGAGGTCAAGAGTTCGAGGCCAGCCTGGCCAACGCGGTGAAACCCCATCTCTACTAAGAATACAAAAATCAGCCAGGCGTGGTGGCAGACGCCTATAATCCCAGCTACTTGGGAGGCTGAGACAGGAGAATCACTTGAACCCAGGAGACGGAAGTTGCAGTGAGCTGAGATTACGCCTCTGCACTCCAGCCTGGGTCACAGAGTAAGACTCCATCTCGGAAAAAAAATAAATAAATAAAGGAACATAGCCAGGCACAGTGGCTCAGGCCTGTAATCCCAGCACTTTGGGAGGCCAAGACAGGCAGATCACTTGAGGTCAGGAGCTAGAGACCAGCCTGGCCAACATGGCAAAACCTCCTTTCTAAAAATACAAAAATTAGCCAGGCATGGTGGTGCACACGTGTAATCCCAGCTACTTGGGAGGCTGAGGCAGGGGAATCACTTGAACCCAGGAGGCGGAGATTGCAGTGAGCCGAGATAGTGCCACCGCACTCCAGCCTGACGACAGAACAAGACTCCATCTCAAAAAAATAAATAAATAAAAATAAAACAAAACAAAGGAACATGCTTCCATCCATCTCTGCTGTTATAGACTCAGCTTACCACGGGCAGAGAGAAGCAGCCACAAGAATGAGACAGAGGCCAGACATGGTGGCTCATGCCTGGAATCCCAGCACTTTGGGAGGCCAAGGTGGGAGGATCACTTGAGCCCAGGAGTTGGAGACCAGCCTGGGCAACATAGCAAGACCCTGTCTCTATAAAAAATTAGCCAGGTGTGGTGGCATGTGCCTGTGGTCCCAGCTAGTCGGGGAAGTAGGAGAATCTCCCGAGCCCAGGAGGTCGAGGCTGCAGTGAGCTATGACTGCACCACTGCACTCCAGCCTGGGTCCCAAAAAACAAACAAAAGACTGAGACAGAGCTATATCTTGCTAACTATGCTGTTTCCCGGGGTCCTGCCACTATCTTATGAGAAACAGCTTCCATTTATTGAGTGACTACCCGTAGTACTTCACAGCCCTCTGATATAATATCATCCCCATTTTGCAGATTAGTAAACTGGCACAGAGAGGTTAAATAACTTGCCCAAGGTCACACAGCCAGGAAATACCAGAGCCAGGATGTGAACCTGGACCTCCTGGCCCTAGAGTCTTCCCTACCCTGAACAAGCCACAAGGCCATGGAAATTCAATAGTGAACAAGAGACTAGGCACAGTGGCTCACGCCTATAATCCGAGCACTTTGGGAGGCCGAGGTGGGTGGATCACCTGAGGTCAGTAGTTTGAGGCCACCCTGGCCAACATGGTGAAACCCCGTGTCTACTAAAAAATACAAAAATTAGCCAGGCATGAGGCCAGGCGCCTGTAGTCCCAGCTACTCGGGAGGCTGAAGCAGGAGAATCACTTGAACCCAGGAGGCAGAGGCTGCAGTGAGCCAAGATTGTGCCACTGCACTCCAGACTGGGCAACAGAGTGAGAACTTGTCTTGGAAAAAAAAAAAAAAAAGTGAACCAGACATACTTCCTGCTTACATGGGTTTTGTTGCTGAGTGAGACTCAGGGAAGACAATTTCAGCAATTTCAATTCTTGGTGCCAAGAGCTCTACCAGGTGGGGCATGAGTGGTTGTGGGTACATCGGTGGGAGGGCATCAGGAATGGCTTTCTCAAGGTGCACAGTGAATAAGATTCCAAGATCTTCCTAGGGGAGGGGGAGTGCAGGGCAAGGCTGTGTCTAGAGGAAGCCACAGCTCACGTGAGGACCAGCGACAAGAGTGTGCCATCTGAAGACAGTGTAGATGGCTACAAACTCACTGGTCCCACCATCCACCCCAGTTTTATTAATGTGGTGGGAAGCCCAGGCAGGTTGATGAGGCGCCATCTCCTCTGAAGGTTAGTTTATATAATTTTTATTTTATTTTATTTTTAAAGAGACGCGGTCTCGCTGTGTTGCCCAGGCTGGTCTCAAACTCCTGGGCTCAAGCAATATTCCTGCCTCAGCCCTTCCAAAGTGCTGAGATTACAGGCATGAGCCACCATGCTCAGCCAACGGTTTATATTTTTAAAACTTATTTTAAAGCCCGGGCATGGTGGCTCACGCCTATAATCCCAGCACTTTGGGAAGCTGAGGCAGGCAGATCAACTGAGGTCAGGAGTTCAAGACCAGCCTGGCCAACATGGTGAAACCCTGTCTGTACTAAAAATACAAAAATTAGCCAGGCATGATGGTGGATGCCTGTCATCCCAGCCCTTTGGGAGGCTGAGGCAGGAGGATCACTTGAGCCCAGGAGGTGGAGGTTGCAGTGAGCTGAGATCATGCCATTGCACTCCAGCCAGGGTGACAAGAGCGAAACTCCATCTCAAAAAAAAAAACAAAAACAAAAAACAAACTTATTTTAGAGACAGAATCTCACTCTGTTTCCCAGGCTGGAGTACAATGGCACAAACACGCCTCACTGCAGCCTCCACCTCCTGGGCTCAAGTGATCCTCCTGCCTCAGCCTCCCAAAGGGCTGGGATGACAGGCATAAACCACTGTGATTAGGACAATTGGCTTAAAGTTCAAGTCCTTGGGCAGGCAAACTTTTATTACCATAATTTTGTTTCTTTCATATTTAATTTTATGGTTATCTGCCTCCTAGAACAGATAAAGCTCTAGAAAGTCTCTTTGTGGATTCAAAACAAAAAGTCTGATTGGAACTCTGGCCGACCAGCCAGAAATCAGGAAGCAGCAGCCCAGACCACTTTAGGGGAACATTCTGCAGAATGAAGTTGAACATGAACATCATCCTGGAAATGAAAATAATTCAACAACAACAAAAAATCTCCAAAGCCATTTTCTTCACCTGCGCAGCCTGTAAGGGCTGAATTCATTAAAATCCAGAAGCAAGAGGAGGAGAGAAGGCCAGGGAATTCTAATTTTCTCTTCGCATTTCAATCAGGGCAGACAAAGGGGTGGCTGCAGCTGGGAGGGTTTCAGGAGAGGCCAGGGCAGGCCTGTCCCCACCCCCGCGGCCCCCCAGACAAAGAGCCAGCAGCTGGACCTCACAAAGGAAGGCACGAAGCCACTTTGCCTTGAGGCTTTGCACACAGAGGCTTGGCCTTTTCAAACAGGGCAACGGCTGAATGGCTCTCCTGAATAGGCAGCTTCGCTGTGTTTGGGGGCCCAGCTGAAGTTTCCCAGCTCTGAGATGTCTGGGCCGGCTTAACCCCCTCCTCTCTCCTGTCAGAGGCGTGTGAACCAGAGCAACTCCATCTTGAATAGGAGTTGGGTAAAATGAGGCTGAGACCCACTGGGTGACATTCCCAGACGGTTAGACATTCTTTTTTTTTTTTTTTTTTTTGAGATAGAGTTTCATTCTTGTCGCCCAGGCTGGAGTGCAATGGCGCCATCTCGGCTCACTGCAACCTCCACCTCCCAGGTTCAAGCGATTGTCCTGCCTCAGCCTCCTGAGTATCTGGGATTACAGGCATGCGCCACCATGCCCAGCTAATGTTTTGTATTTTCAGTAGAGACAAGGTTTTTCCATGTTGGTCAGGCTGGTCTCCAACTCCTGACCTCAGGTGATCCGCCCGCTTCGGCCCCCCAAAGGGCTGGGATTACAGGCATCAGCCACTGCACCCGGCCAAAGGTTAGATGTTCTAACTTACAGATTGAGATAAGAGGTTGGCATAAGATACAGGTCACTAAGACCTTGCTGACAAAACAGGTGGCAGTAAAGAAGCTGGTCAAATCCCACCAAAACCAAGATGGCCACGAGAGTGACCTCTGGGTGTCCTCACTGCTACACTCCCTCCAGCACCATGACAGTTTACAGATGCCATGGCAACGCCAGGAAGTTACCCACACGGTCTAAAAAGGGGAGGCATGAATAATCCACCCCTTGTTTAGCATATCATCAAGAAAAAACATAAAAATGGGCAATCAGCAGCCCTCAGGGCTGCTCTGTCTATAGAGTAGCCATTCTTCATTCCTTTACTGTCTTTTGAGACAGAGTCTCGGTCTGTCGCCCAGGTTGGAGTGCAGTGGCACGATCTCGGCTCACTATCAGCTCTGCCTCCTGGGTTTAAGCGATTCTCCCACCTCAGCCTCCTGAGTATCTGGGATTACAGACGAGTGCCAACATGCCCGGCTAATTTTCGTATTTTTAGTAGAAAAGGGGTTTCGCCATGTTGGCCAGGCTGGTCTCGAACTCCTGACCTCAGGTGATCCGCCTGCCTCGGCCTCCCAAAGTGCTGGAATTACAGGCATGAGCCACTGCGCCCAGCCTCCTTTAACTTCTTAATAAACTTGCTTTCACTTTATGGAATTGCCCTGACTTCCTTCTTGTGTGAGATCCAAGAACCCTGTCTCTCAGGGTCTGGATCGGAACCCCATTCCTGAAACACTCCCACTATGGGAGCCCTCAAATAGGACCCTGGGCAGGAGGATGACAGAGAGCTACGGGGACTTGCAAATTGCATCCTGTCCCCGGGTCTCCCTGGCACCATCACTCCAGTTTGAGCCGCCCGCAAGCGCGATCCCTTTCGGTGAACAAACTATTGCACGACCCCACCCTTCCCACCCACTGTGAGAGCTAGAATCCAAGCGAAAAGCAAACACAAACAGAAAAACGTGTACTCACAAGCGCTGGTAAGGGTGTGCAGATATGGGAGTCCTTGTCCACAGCCGGCGGGAGGTAAAATGATGCGGCTACACTGTGGTAGAATGTGGAATCTCGCTCTGTCACCCAGGCTGGAGTGCAGTGGCATGATCTCAGCTGACTGCAACCTCCGCCTCCCGGGTTCAAGCAATTCTCCTGCCTCAGCCTCCCAAGTAGCTGGGATTACAGGCACCTGCCACCATGCCTGGCTAATTTTTTTTTTGTATTTAGTAGAGATGAGGTTTCACCATGTTGGCCAGGCTGGTCTCAAACTCCTGACCTCAAGTGATCCACCTGCCTCGGCCTCCCAAAGTGCTGGGATTACAAAAGTGAGTCACCACGCCTGGCCACGTTGGCACCAAAATTTCTACTTGAATGTTTATAGCAGCGTGATTTTTAACAGCCACGATGTGAAACCAATACGAACATCCAACACAAGAATAGGTAAAGAAAACAGGGTCTATCTGTAAAATGGAATATTATTCAGCCATGAAAAGGAATGAGGCTCTGACACAGGAAACAGCACAGATGCACCTTGAGGACCTCACACTCAGTGAGAGGTGCCAGACACAAAAGGCCACACAGTGTATGATCTCACTTCCATGAAATGTCCGGGAAAGGCCAATCCACAGAGACAGGAAGGGGATTTGTGGCTGACCACAGGGTTGGGGAGGGGAGGGAGAGTGACTGTTGATAGGGATGGGCTTTTTTTTTTTTTTTTTTGAGACGGAGTCTCAGCCTGTCACCCAGACTGGAGTGCAATAGTGCAATCTTGGCTCACTGCAACCTCCACCTCCTGAGTTCAAGCGATTCTCCTGCCTCAGCCTCCCAAGTAGCTGGGATTACAGGCACCCTCCACCACGCCCAGCTAATGTTTTGTATCTTTAGTAGAGATGGGCTTTTACCATGTGGGCCAGGCTGGTCTGGAACTCCTTACGTCAGGTGATCCACCCGCCTCAGCCTCCCAAAGTGCTGGGATTACAGGTGTGAGCCACCGCGCCCAGCCAGGGCTTCTTTTTGGGGTGCTGGAACGTTGTGGAATTACATAGTGTGATGGTTGCACACACTGTATGTGCTAAAACGACACTGAATTGTCCACTTTAAAGCGGTGATTTTGATGCTATGTAAATGATCTCAATTTAAAACAGACTTTTAAACCTCCCAGGACCTCCCAAGGCCAACTCCTCACTCCCCAGCTTCCCATCATCCCATTCTTGCTGTCCCACCTCTGGGCCTTCGTCCAAAGCTCTCCTCCCACCCTGTCCAGCTACCATAGCTCTCATTTTGGTGTGTGGTTATTTGATGAACATCAGCTTCCCTCCCCGAGATTGTGGAGTCCCCAAAGTCAGGCACCTGGTTCCTCTTGGGGAAGAGAGGTAGACACCAGGAAGGCAGACAGGGACTTGCTCGGTTGCCCAGGCTGGAGTGCATGGTGCGATCATAGCTCACTGCAACCTCGAACTTCCAGGCTCAAGCAGTTCTGCCAGCTCAGCCCCCCAGTAGCTGGGACTACAGGCATGCACCACCACACCTGGCTGTTTTTTTGTTTGTTTGTTTTTGAGACGGAGTTTCACTCTGTCGCCCAGGCTGGAGTGCAGTGGTGCAATCTCGGCTCACTGCAAGCTCCACCCCCCGGGTTCATGCCATTCTCCCGGCTCAGCCTCCTGAGCAGCTGGGACTACAGGTGCCCGCCACCATGCCCGGCTAATTTTTGGTATTTTTAGTAGAGACGGGGTTTCACCATGTTAGCCAGGATGGTCTCGATCTCCTGACATCGTGATCCACCCGCCTCGGCCTCCCAAAGTGCTGGGATTACAGGCGTGAGCCACTGCACCTGGCCTTTTTTTTTTTTTTTTTTTTTTTAAAGATGAGGGTCTCGCTATGTTAACCAGGCTGGTCTCGAACCCATGGCCTTAAGCAAATTTCCTGCTTTGGCCTCTCAAAGTGTTGGAATAACAGGCATGAGCCACCATACCCAGCCTAGACCCCAGATATTCTTGAAGCATGCAGCTGCGAGATCTACCATGATAAAAAACCTGCCACAAACCAGCTATGAGGCTCAGGGAGACGCAGGGATCTGGGGAAGGTTTCCACAGTGAAAAATGTCCGCAGATCCCTAAAATGACCAAGGGCTATCCTGGCAGAAGCACCACCTGGGCAGAGTCCAAGAGTCTGGGCCAGGACGGAACTGGGCACTTCCCCCCAACTTTCCTTCATCTCCTCCTCTTTCAACCTCCAGCATTTATTTTTTTTCCTAATTGAAGTTATTATTCCAGCTAGATAAAAACAACCTCCAATTGTGGTCCAGGCTTTTTATACCTATATATAATCTAAGTAATGTTTAGGATTTTTTGTTTAGAGGGGGAAAAAACTAATTACATCTGTGAGGGAGGAGAACCATAAATCATAGATTTACGATGGGAACATGAGCGACTCAAGCCAGGCCCACAAGCCGGCGACAACTTCTTATCTCATTACAGTTTAATTAAGAATGATGTTTTAGCATCTTCTGTTTCATTATCATCGGGCCCAGCTGACTTCTAATCTTTTTCTACCCGGCGTAAAGGAGGGTCTGGTCTAAGATGCGTGCTAATGAATTTACAATTCTCTCTTTGGGGAACTTTAATAAAATTAGCCCGTGCAGAAGATGAACGTAGATGGGGGAAACTTGTGGAGGGAACACTTACTTTCAATTCCTGGCGTCCTGAGTAGAGGGCCAGTGGGTCCCCTGGGGGACGTGGAAAACAGCAGGAAATATGCAAGGGGCTGAGCCACGTGATTTAGGTCGCGCTTCACTCCCCTCCTGAGTTTCTCTGCTTGAGCACCTACTGTATACCAGGCTCCAGGCTGAGTGTCTCGGATACCACAAGGCTGGATTTTCTGCCCCGCGGGAAGAGATGGGGTGGTGGGTGGGTTGGGGGGGGGGGTCTTGCCATGTTACCTAGGCCGGTCTCGAACCCCTGGCCTTAAGCAAATCAAGGCAGATAAGAGAAGCCCTAAATTGCCTGCAAATCATGGTTATAAATATGGCCATGAGAAGTTCTCCAAAGGTGAGCCCAGGGAGATGTGAGGATCTGGAACAGGGGCTCAGACCGGAAGGTAGCAAGCAGGGGAGGCTTCCTGGAGGAGGTGGCGTTTGAGCCAAGATTCAAAAGGATGAATAGGAAGGAGCTGCTGGCCTGAAGGAAGGATGAAAGTGGTTCTGGGAAGCAGCCCAGAGAAAGGCTGGCAAGATGGATGGGGGCTTGGTGCATTTGAGTAATTTGGGGGTGGGGAATATTGCATGAAACAAGTTCGGAGAGGCAGAGGCAAGAGATGGAGGATTGTCTCAATCCATTTTCATGGCTCTAATAAAATGCGTCAGGCTGGGTCATTTATAAAGAACAGAAATTGATTTCCTTACGGTTCTGCATGTCAGGTAGTCCAAGATCAAGGTGCCGGCAGGTCAGTCTCTCGTGACGGCTGCGGTCTGCTTCAGGACAGGACCTGGTTGCCGCGTCCTCTGGAGAGGAAGAATGCTTTGTCCTCACAGGGTGGAAGGGCAAAAAGAACCGAACGTTCTCGGTGCTTCTTTTATGAGGGCCTTAATCTCATTCACCAGGAAGGTGTCCTCAGGCCCCAATCACCTCCTACCTGCTCCACCTGTTAATACCCATCACATTGGCCATTAAGTCCCAACATGTGAATTTTGGAAGGGGCACCTTCAAACCTCAGCATGAGCTGTGAGGGCCACATTGAGGGGCGTGTCCTGAGAACAGTGGGACGCCCTGGAAAATTAGTCAGTCACTGTTAAATTAGTGGATACGGCCAGGCGCCACGGCTCACGCCTGTAATCTCAACACTTTGGAAGGCTGAAGTAGGCAGATCACCTGAGGTCAGGAGTTCGAGACTAGCCTGGCCAACATGGTGAAACCCCATCTCCACTAAAAATACAAAAATTAGCTGGACGTGGTGGAGGGTGTCTGTAATCCAAGCTACTCGGGAGGTTGAGGCAGGAGAATTGCTTGAACTCAGGAGGTGGAGGTTGCAGTGAGCCGAGATGGCGCCTTTGCACTCCAGCCTGGGCAACAAGACCAAGACTCCATCTCAAAAAAAAATAAAATAAAAATAAATTAGTGGATACTGCAGAGGCCCTGATCACAACACCTGTGTTCACCTAAACACACTAATTAATGACTGCTGATTGCAAACAGCAAAGTCCGCCTGGGGGATTTTCTCTGCCTGCAGAAGTAAGCTCAGCCCTGTGAGGGTGAACTAGGGGTGCTGGGGAGTTTCTGACCCCCCACCCAAAGCCCACCGTTCACTCACCCCTCACAATATGAATGTAAAAATTCATCAGGATGTGCATTGGAGGCTGGGTATGGTGGCTCACATCTGTAATCCCAGCACTGTGGGAGGATCGCTTGAACCCAGGAATTCAAAATCAGCCTGGACAACAGAGTGAGACCCCTGTCTCTATAACAAACAAAATTAGCCAGGCATAGTGTCGCACACTTGTAGTCCCAGCTACTTCAGAGACTGAGGTGGAAGGATTGCTTGAGCCCAGGAGGTGGAGGTTGCAGTGAGCTATGATTGCACCACTGCACTGCAGCCTGGGTGACTGAGAGAAACCCTGTCTAAAAAAAAAAAAAAAAAAGGGAGTGGGGGCGGGCAGGCACGGTGGCCCACGTCTGTAGTCCCAGCACTTTGGGAGGCCAAGGCCAAGGCAGGTGGATCACCTGAGGTCAGGAGTTTGAGACCAGCCTGGCCAACATGGTGAAACACTCTCTCTACTAAAAATACAAAAATTAGCCAGGTGTGGTGGCCAGTGCTTGTAGTCCCAGCTACTAGGGAGGCTGAGGCAGAAGAATTGCTTGAACCCGGGAGGTGGAGGTTGCAGCGAGATATGGTGCTACTTTATTCCAGCCTGGGTGACAAGAGGGAAACTCCATCTCAAAAAAAAAACATTATGTCTGTGTGTGTATGTGTGTGTGTGTGTATGTGTATGTGTGTGTGTGTATGTGTATATGTGTATATGTGAGTGTGTATGTGTGTGAATGTGTGTGTGAGTGTGTCTGTGTGTGTGTCTGTGTGAGTGTGTGTGTGTAATGGAATAATCCACTGTTTCCTGTATGGAAAGCCTGAATGAATTTTTTGTTTTTAAAGAGAAAGATCTGATACATGAAAAGATGTTGAACAGCATCAGCCATTAGGAAATGTAAGTTAAAACTAGAATGAGACACCACTTCACACCTATTAGAACAGTAAAAAATAATGACAACACCAAATGCTGGTGAGGACGTGGAGAAACTGGCTCTCTCCCGCAGTGCTGGTGGGGATGTAAGAGGGCGTGGCCGCCGTGGAAACAGTCTGGCAGTTTCTCCAAAGCTGGAACATGCAATTCGCATACCACCCGGCAATTGAATACAATTCAGGCACCCATCCTGGAGAAATGAGAACATGTGTTCATGCAAAGAATAGTACACACACATTCATAACAGCTTTATTCATGATAGCAAAATACTGGAAACCAGAGGCCCTTCTGTGGTTGGATGGTTGAACATATGGCAGCACCTCCATTCCATGCCTGGAATATTACTCAGCAAAAAAAAAAAAAGGACAAAAGATTGAGACCTGGATGGACCTCAAGAGCATGATGAAGTGAAAACAGACCAGGCACAGTGGCTCACGCCTGTAATCCCAGCCCTGTGGGAGGTTGAGGTGGGAGGATCACTTGGGGCCAGGAGTTCAAGACCAGCCTGGGCAACACAGCGATATTCTCCTGTCTCTACAAAAAAAGTTTTTAAAAATTTGGCCAGGTGTGGTGGCTCATGCCTGTAATCCCAGCACTTTGCGAGGCCAAGGTGGGCGGGTCACCTGAGGTCGGGAGTTCAAGACCAGCCTGGCCAACATGGTGAAACCCCCTCTCTACTAAAAATATAAAAATTAGCTGGATGTGGTGGTGGGCACCTGTAGTCCCAGCTACTCAGGAAGCTGAGGCAGGAGAATCGTCTGAACCCAGGAGGTAGAGGTTGCAGTGAGCCAAGATTGTGGCACTGCACTCCAGCCTGGGTGACAGAGCAGGACTCCGTCTAAATAAATAAACAAATAAAATTCCAGCACTTTGGGAGGCTGAGGTGGGTGGATCATAAGGTCAGGAGCTCCAGACCAGCCTGACCAACATGGTGAAACCCTGTCTCTACTAGAAATACAAAAATTAGCTGGGCGTGGTGATGCGCACCTGTAATCCCAGCTACTCAGGAGGCTGAGGCAGGAGAGTCACTTGAACCTGGGAGGCCGAGGTTGTAGTGAGCCGAGATTGTGCCATTGCACTCCAGCCTGGGCGACAGAGGGAGACTCTATCTTTAAAAAAAATAAATAAATAAAATTAGTTGAGCGTGGTGGTGCATGCCTGTAGTCCCAGCTACTCAAGAGGCTGAGGTGGGAGGATTGCTTGAACCTGGGAGGTTGAGGCTACGGCGAGCTATGATTTCACCACTGCACTCCAGCCTGGCTGACAGAGCAAGACTCTGTCTCATAAACAGTAAAAGCAGTCAACCTCAGAAGAGTACATGCTCTCTGATTTTATTTATATGATGTTCTCAAAATGGCAAAACCATAGAGATAGAGAACAGATTAGTGGTTGTGATGGGACAGGGAAGTGGAGGTGGGATGTTGAATATAAAGAGGTAGCATGAGGGTGACCAGGTGCAGTGGCTCACACCTGTGATCCCAGACTTTGAGAGAGAGGCTGAGGTGGCCGGATTGCTTGAGCTCAGGAGTGTTTTGAGACCAGCCTGGGCAACAAGGCAAAACCTGTTTCTACAAAAACTACAAAAATTAGCCAGGTGTGGTGGTGTATGCCTGTAGTCCCAGCTACTCGGGAGGCTGAGACTGGAGAATCACTTGAGCCCAGGAAGTGGCGGTTGCAGTGAGCTGAGATTGCACCACTGCACTCCAGCCTGGGCAACAGAGCGAGACCCTATCTCAAAAAAAAAAAAAAAATGTAGCATGAGG
The DNA here is from genome assembly GCF_029281585.2 of Gorilla gorilla gorilla. Classification (NCBI taxonomy): domain Eukaryota; kingdom Metazoa; phylum Chordata; class Mammalia; order Primates; family Hominidae; genus Gorilla; species Gorilla gorilla. Next base: position 10,975,980 of record NC_073244.2, on the reverse strand, counting down.
GAGTTACTTTGTAAAGATGGAACAGTTCTGTATCTTGATGGCGGTGATGGTTACATTAATCTATACATGGAATAAAACTGCATAGAACTGGGCACGCACATGCACACACACGAATGCAGGTTTACACACATGTGCACACACACGAATGCAGGTTTACACACACATGCACACACGAATGCAGGTTTACACACACGTGCACACACGAATGCAGGTTTACACACACGTGCACACACACGAATGCAGGTTTAGAAAACATCGCAATCTGTATATCTATTTCCCAGTGTTATCCCAACATCAGTTTCCTGGATTCGATATTGCCCCAAGGTCATATAAGACGTCACCATTAGAGGAGGCTGGATGAAGGATATCTAAGACTATGTACTATTTTTGAAACTTCTTTTTTTTTTTTCTGAGACAGAATCTCGCTCTGTCGCCCAGGCTGGAGTGCAGTGGCGCAATCTCGGCTCACTGCAAGCTCCGCCTCCCGGGTTCACGCCATTCTCCTGCCTCAGCCTCCCGAGTAGCTGGGACTACAGGCGCCCGCCACCACACCTGGCTGATTTTTTGTATTTTTAGTAGAGACAGGGTTTCACCGTATTAGTCAGGATGGTCTCAATCTCTTGACCTTGTGATCCACCCGCCTCGGCCTCCCAAAGTGCTGGGATTATAGGCGTGAGCCACCGCGCCCGGCTGAAACTTCTTGTAAGTCTATAATTAGTCCAAAACAAAAAGTTAAAAAACAAAAAGAGAGAGATTTGATTAGCAGTGGATTAAAAGAGACTCTTGGGGAAACTAATAGAGCCTCATTTTATTCTTTTCTTTTTTCTTTTTTTTTGAGACGGGGATTGCTCTGTCTCCCAGAGTGCAATCAGAGCTCACTGCAGCCTCAACCTCCTGGAGTCAAGCAATCTTCCCACCTCAGCCTCCTGAGTAACTGGGACTACACACATGTGCCAACACGCCTGGCTTATTTTGTAATTTTTTGTAGAGATGAAGTCTTGCTATGTTGCTCAGGCTGGTCTCAAATTCCTGGGCTCAAGTGATCTCCAACCTCAGCCTCCCAAAGTGCTGGAATTAAAGGCATGAGCCACTGCGCCTGGCCTTCTTATTTTTATTTTTATTTTTTTATTCTTGTAAAAGTGTCCCCCATGACTATTGGTGGTGCAAAATCAAAGTGGCAGGGAAGGGTGTGGGATTGTTCTAGCGTGCAATTTGGGGGAAGAAAAATATGGCAATATTTCCCCCAGACACTTCATAATTTCTTTGTTCATTCTAAGCATTTGTACATAGTTGCAATGGTAAATGAAATGGAAGTGACAATAAGATAAAGTAAAGCAATTGTTTTGTTTTGTTTTGTTTTGTTTTGTTTTTGAGACAGGGTCTCACTCTGTTGCCCAGGCTGGAGTGCAGTGGAGCAATCTTGGTTCACTGCAACCTCCACCTCCTGAGTTCAAGCGATCCTCCTGCCTCAGCCTTCCAAGTAGCTGGGATTACAGGCACTCGCCACCACACCCGGCTCATTTTTCTGTATTTTTTGTAGAGACATGGATTTGCCATGTCACTCAGGCTGGTCTTAAAGTCCCAAGCTCAAGCAATCCTCCTGCCTCGACCTCCCAAAGTGCTGGGATTCCAGGTGTGAGCCACTGCGCCCAGCCAATTGCCTATTTTGTTTTTTAAGATAAAATCCTGCTGGAGCCTGACTGTTGCTTCAAATTCTGGCGCCCGATCTGTGTGGATTCTCTGTCTGGCAGTCGTGAGGCATCTTGGATCCCACAAGCTTATGAAGGCTCTGAGCTCCACAGGCGAGATTTCCAACTCCAGAGTGAAGCCTGTGGCGATTTCCTAGAATAGAACCACAAGCTCACATTTTTCTCCCCTTCCCAGACCTCTCCATGAAACCCAGGAGCCTCTGCACACGCTGGGACGTGTGGCTTCCAGGACGAGCCTGAATGGGGATAAAAGACGTTCTAAGTACAGGGAAACTGGATCCCTCATCCTTTGCTGGTGGGGATGTAACATGGTATAGCCACTCTGGGAAAACTCTTAAAACCCGAAACACTTTCCACATCGTCCAGTAATTGCACTCCGGGCATTCGTCCTAGAAAAATGGGAACGTATGTCTATGTAAAAACCTGTCTACAAATGTTCATAGCAGCTTTATTCCCAACAGACAAAACCTGGACTCCACCCAGGTACCCTTCAACAGGTGGATCGTTGAACAAACTGTGGCCCATCCACACCACGGAATACTACGCAGGGCTAAAAAGGAAGGAACTGCTGATACCCCCACATACCCCCTGGCTGCTCCCAAGGGCCTAATAGTCACAGAAAAAAAGAGGCAATTTCAAAGTGCAACATAGGTTTGGATTCCATTAATCACATATATATATATATATATATAATTTTCTTTTCTTTTCTTTCCTTTTTTTTTTGAGATGGAATTTTGCTCTGTCACCCAGGCTGGAGTGCAGTGGCACGATCTTGGCTCACTGCAACCTCTGCCTCCTGGGTTCAAGGGATTCTCCTGCCTCAGCCTCCCCAGTAGCTGGGATTACAAGGGCCCACCACCAAGCCTGGCTAATTTGTATATTTTTAGTAGAGAGGCGGTTTTCACTGTGTTGGCCAGGCTGGTCTTGAACTCCTGGGCTCAAGTGATCCACCCGCCTCAGCCTCCCAAAGTGCTGGGATTATGGGCATTGAGTCACCACGACTGTCTTATAATATTCTTGAAATAGTAAAGTTGTAGACTGGAGAAGAGATTAGGGGTTGCCTAGGGTTAGGAATGGGGTGGGGGTCACTCCCAGGGAGTAGCTTTAGAGAGATCTTTGTGGGGACAGAATAGTTCTGTATCTCATCTGTGTTTAGTTACAAGAATTTATGTGCGATAGCCGAGCATGGCGGCTCATGCCTGTAATCCCAGTGCCTTGGGAGGCTGAGGCAGGAGGAGTACTTGGGGCCAGTAGTTGGAGGCCAGCCTGGGCAACATAGCAAGACCCCATCTCTACAGACAAATTTAAAAATTAGCCTAGTGTGGTGGTGCACACCTGTAATCCTAGCACTTTGGGAAGCTGAGGCAGGAGGATCACTTGAGGCTAGGAATCTGGGATCAGACTGGGCAACATAGCAAGACCCCATCTCTACAGACAAATTTAAAAATTAGCCTAGTGTGGTGGTGCACACCTGTAATCCTAGCACTTTGGGAAGCTGAGGCAGGAGGATTACTTGAGGCTAGGAATCTGGGATCAGACTGGGCAACATAGCAAAACCCCATCTCTACAAAAAAATTTAAAAATTAGCTTAGTGTGGTGGTATGCACCTATAATGCTAGCACTTTGGGAGGCAGAGGCAGGAGGATCAACTGAGGCCAGGAATTTGGGATCAGATTGGGCAACATAGCAAAACCCCCTCTCTATAAAAGAAATCAGCAAGGCACGGTGGTGCATGCCTGTAGTCCCAGCTACTCAGGATACTGAGGTGGGAGGATTGCTTGACCCCAGGAGTTGAATGCTACAGTGAGCTATGATCACACCACTGCACTACAGCCTGGGTGACACAGTGAGACCCTGTCTTTCTTTCTTTTTTTTTTTTTTTTTTTTTTTTTGAGACAGAGTCTTGCTCTTTTGCCCAGGCTGGACTGCAGTGGTGCGATCTCGGCTCACTGCAAGCTCCGCCTCCCGGGTTCATGTCATTCTCCTGCCTCAGCCTCCCGAGTAGCTGGGACTACAGGTGCCCGCCACCACACCCGGCTAATTTTTTGTATTTTTAGTAGAGATGGGGTTTCACCATGTTAGCCAGGATGGTCTCAATCTCCTAACCTTGTGATCTGCCCTCCTCAGCCTCCCAAAGTGCTGGAATTACAGGCGTGAGCCACCGCGCCCGGCCCCAAGACCCTGTCTCTCTTAAAAATATATATATACATGTGATACAATTACATAGAAATAGATACATTGCACTTTGGGAGGCTGAGGCGGGTGGATCAGGAGGTCAAGAGATTGAGACCATCCTGGCCAACATGGTAAAACCCCGTCTTTACTAAAAATACAAAAATTAGCCAGGCATGGTGGTGCCCACCTGTAATCCCAGCTACTTGGGAGGCTGGGGCAGGAGAATCACTTGAACCAGGGAGGCAGAGGTTGCAGTGAGTGGAGATCACGCCACTACACTCCAGCCTGGGCGACAGAACAAGCAAAAAAAAAAAAAAAACAAACAAAAAAAAAACTGAATACATTGTATCCATATCAATTTCCTGGTTTTGATTATGTAATAAAATGTAACCATCAGGGGAAGCTGAGTGAAGCGTGTACAGTATCCTGTCTGTACTACCTTTGCAACTGCCCATGAATCTATAATCATTTCAAAATTAAAAGTTTTTTTTTTTTTTTTTGAGACAGAGTCTCGCTCTCTCCCCCAGTCTGGAGTGCAGTGGCGTGATCTCGGCTCACTGCAAAATCCGCCTCTCAGGTTCACGCCATTCTCCTGCCTCAGCCTCACCAGTAGCTGGGACTACAGGCGTGCACCACCTCGTCCTGCTGATTTTTTGTATTTTTAGTAGAGACGGGGTTTCACCGTGTTAGCCAGGATGGTCTCGATCTCCTGACCTCGTGATCCACCTGCCTCGGCCTCTCAAAGTGCTGGGATTACAGGAGTGAGCCACCGCACCTGGCCTTTTTTTTTTTTTTTTTTTTTTTTTTTTTAAGGACAGGAAGCTGGGCACTGTGGCTCACACCGTAATCCCAATACTTTGGGAGACAAAGGTGGGTGGATCATTTGAGCCCAGGAGTTCAAGACCAGCCTGGGCAACACATAGCAAGACCATATCTCAACTAAAAACATAAAAAGCTAGCTGCTTGTGACAGTGCATGCCTGTGGTTGCAGCTACGCGGGAGGCTGAGGTGGAAAATTGCTTGAACCCAGGAGGTTGAAGCTCCAGTGAGCTGAGGTGGAACCACTGCATTACAGCCTGGGCAACAGAGCAACACCCTGAAGGAAAAAAAAAAAAAAGAAAGAAAGGAAGGAAGGAAAGGAGGGAGGGAGGTAGGAAGGAAGGAAGGAAGGGAAGAAGGGAGGGAGGGAGGGAGGAAGGGAAGAAGGGAGGGAGGGAGGGAGGAAGGGAGGAAGGGAGGAAGGGGAGGGAGAGAGGAAGGGAGGGAGGGAGGAAGGAAGGGAGGGAGGCAGGGAGGAAGGGAGGGAGGGAGGAAGGAAGGGAGGGAGGCAGGGAAGAAGGGAGGGAGGGAGGGACGGAGGGAAGAAGGGAGGGAGGGAGGGAGGAAGGGAAGAAGGGAGGGAGGGAGGAAGGGAGGAAGGGAGGAAGGGGAGGGAGGGAGGAAGGGAGGGAGGGAGGAAGGAAGGGAGGGAGGCAGGGAAGAAGGGAGGGAGGGAGGGAGGGAGGGAGGAAGGAAGGGAGGGAGGCAGGGAAGAAGGGAGGGAGGGAGGGAGGGAGGGAGGAAGGAAGGGAAGAAGGGAGGGAGGAAGGGAGGAAGGGAGGAAGGGGAGGGAGGGAGGAAGGAAGGAAGGAAAGGAGGGAGGGAGAGAGGCAGGGAAGAAGGGACGGAGGGAGGCAGGGAGGCAGGGAAGAAGGGAGGGAGGGAGGAAGGGAAGAAAGGAGGGAGGGAGGAAGGGAGGAAGGGGAGGGAGGGAGGAAGGGAGGGAGAAAGGAAGGAAAGGAGGGAGGGAGGGAGGAAGGGAGGGAGGCAGGGAAGAAGGGAGGGAGGGAGGCAGGGAGACAGGGAAGAAGGGAGGGAGGCAGGGAGACAGGGAAGAAGGGAGGGAGGGAGGCAGGGAGACAGGGAAGAAGGGAGGGAGGGAGGGAGGAAGGAAGGAAAGGAGGGAGGGAGGAAGGGAGGGAGAAAGGAAGGAAAGGAGGGAGGGAGGGAGGAAGGGAGGGAGGCAGGGAAGAAGGGAGGGAGGGAGGCAGGGAGACAGGGAAGAAGGGAGGGAGGGAGGCAGGGAGACAGGGAAGAAGGGAGGGAGGGAGGGAGGAAGGAAGGAAAGGAGGGAGGGAGGAAGGGAGGGAGGAAGGAAGGAAAGGAGGGAGGGAGGGAGGGAGGGGATGGACTGAGGTCTGTGGTCTTATACATGATAAACCTTCCCAGCAACAAACACCCAAGCCAAGCCCAGGTGGTTTCCTGGGAGACTCTGCAGAGACCCCAGTGCTGAGAGCAAACCAGCTCAGGGGACCCCCTCCCACAACTCCCAGGTCCATGTCGGTTTCCTGGAGACGGGGTTTGGGAAACACCGCCCCGTGCAGTAGCGAGTGACCCCGGTGGAAGCTTTACTTCAACGATTAGCCTTGCCAAAAGTAAGGTGGACCGAGGCGCCATCCGTCATGGGCTAATTGTTCTTGCTACACTCTGGGTCCTCTTGGCTGGCACATGGCCACGCTGCACAGATGCACAGAATGATGGAGGCAACGTGACCAGCACAGCTGATGTTCACTGCGCCGAGGGCTCCAGGTGGGCCGGGCCCAGGCCGACACCGGTTCCTCCTCAAACCCCTCTGACAAGCTCCGCATCCTAACCTTCGCTTCGGCTGAGCCTTCTGCTGACAGCCCTTCCCTGCCCTGTCCTGTAAAGCTCTTTAAAGTTTCCTCTCAGTCCACACAGGCTGCTTAAATCCCAGTCTGGGAGTAGGTTTTCAGTTAAGTGTGGAAAGATGCCTGAAATCCTTTGAGGCTTCATGAAGAAAGATGTCTCTTCCTTTTAGAGACCAAGTCTCACTCTGTTGCTCAGGCTGGAGTGCAGTGGCATAATCGCAGCCGTCCTTAGCACCTAGGGCACCCAGAGAGATGGGCATCAGGAGGCATGGAAGGCTTCCTGGAGGAAGCAACATCCAAGCTGAATGCAGAAGGAGAGGGCGGGGTTGCCTGTAGTCCCAGCTACTCAGGAAGCTGAGGTGGGAGGATTGCTTGAGCCTTGGAGGTCCAGGCCACAGTGAGCTATGATCATGCCACTGCACTCCAGCCTGGGCAACAGAGCAAGACTCCATCTCAAAGAAAATTGCATAAATGAAAGAATGAGCAAAAGCTTGAATACTATTAAAAATTGTTTTAACGTAGAAACATTTTTAGTCTATGGGCCATACAAAATCAGGCAGTGGGCTGAATGTGGCCCAGGGACCAGAGTTTGCTAACCCTTGTTCTATTTTGTTAAAGTGTTGGTAACTAAAGTGTTTATACGTACAAAAGCCATCGAGTTGTATGCTTGCAGTTAGAGCACTGTCTTGTTTTGTTTTGTTTTCTGAGGTGGAGTCTAGCTCTGTTGTCCAGGCTGGAGTGCAGTGGTACCATCTTAGCTCACTGCAACCTCCGCCTCCCAGGTTCAAGAGATTCTTAAGCTTCATCCTCCTGAGTAGCTGGGATTACAGGCACCTGCCACCATGCCTGCCTAAGTTTTGTATTTTTAGTAGAGAGGGGGTTTTGCCACGTTGGCCAGGCTGGTCTGGAATTCTTGACCTCAGGGGATCCACCTGCCTTGGCCTCCCAAAGTGCTGGGATTACAGGCATGAGCCACAGAGCCTAGTCTGATTTTTTTTTTTTTAATGATGATGATGATGATGACGATAGATCTGTGATATAAGCTCGGCCTGTCTGTTCCCTGGAACAGCATCTGAGCATTCTGACTCACAAATTGCATGGATGCTTGGGCTACCATTGCGGGAGAATCAGCAGGAAAGGAGAGGACAAGCAGCCCCCCATAGCCGCACCTTGAAGCCTTACCACCACCACCCCCGCCCCGGCAAGAACAGTGGACACAGGAGACCTTTCCACAGAAATGCCCAGACACACAGCAAATGCTTTTGAATCCAACAGCCGCAATGGCAGAGGAGATATTAGTTTCCTGTAAGATTCGACTCAATTAATTAGTTCCCAAATATCAGCCTATCCAGGCAAGCAAAGGAAAACAGAGATAAATCCCAGCCCAGCCTTGCTTCATCTTTTAAAGGCAATTAACTCTTAGTTATTAGCTTTTAATTAGGGAGTAATAATGGCCTCGTTAATACGTTTTATTATACTTGTCACCAGGCAGCTGTTCCAAACAGAACCTATTATCAGATGGTGATGGCCCTGGTGTCAACCGCACTGATGCCGAGGCCGGGGCTCAGGGGCTGCCCTCTGCTCCTTCTCCAGGGGGGCCAGGGCTGGGCCATCAGCCCCACCTGATGCTATCATTGTGACCCTTTTCAAGTGAACCCCAGGCCCTCTAGGGTCTCTTGATTTCCACTCCTGTCCCCTGTGATAAGCCAAAGGTCCTGTCTGGGTCATCCTGCTGCCCTACCATGGCTGTTTCAGACACACCAGCTGCCGCTAATGACCCTAATGGCTTCCCTCACCTATTCTGGGTCTGGTCTCCCCTCTGTCCTATGATTAGGTACAAGGACAGCCACTGCCACTCTTTTCTTTTCTTTTCTTTCTCTCTCTTTCTTTCTCTTTCTCTTTTTCTTTCTCTCTTCTTTCCTTTCTTTCTTTCTTCCTTCTCCTTCTTTCTTTCTTTCTTTCTTTCTTTTCTTTCTTTCTTTCTTTCCTCTCTCTTTCTTTTCTTTTTTGTTTTCGGGGTCTCATTTTGTCACCCAGGCTGGAGTGCCATGGTGCAACCTCAGCTCACTGCAGCCTCGACTTCCTGAGCTAAAGAGATCCTCTCGCCTCAGCTGCACAAGTAGCTGAGACTACAGATCCATGCCATACACCCAGCTAATTTTTTTTTTCTTTTTTTTGAGACGGAGTCTGGCTCTTGTCGCCCAGGCTGGAGTGCGGTGGCCTGATCTCAGCTCACTGCAACCTCCGCCTCCCAGGTTCAAGCAATTCTCCTGCTTCAGCCTCCTGAGTAGCTGGTATTACAGGCATGTGCCACAACGCCTGACTAATTTGTGCACTTTTAGTACAGACGGGGTTTCCCCATGTTGGCCAGGCTGGTCTTGAAATCCTGACCTCGGCTGATCCGCCTGCCTCGGCCTCCCAAAGTGCTGAGCCACCACGCCCGGCTGGGTTTTTTTTTGTTTTGTTTTTGTTTGTTTGTTTGTTTTGTATTTTTGGTAGAGATGGGGTTTCATTATGTTGTCCAGGCTGGTCTCAAACTCCTGGACTCAGGCGATCCACCCACCTCAGCCTCCCAAAGTGCTGGGATTACAAGCGTGAGCCACCACATCTGGCCGATTGCCACTTTCTTTCTTTCTTTTTTTGAGACAGAGTCTTGCTCTGTCGCCCAGGCTGGAGGGCAATTGTGCAATCTCAGCTCACTGCAATGTCTGCCTCCCAGGTTCAAGCGATTCTCTTGCCTCAGCCTCCTGAGTAGCTAGGATTACAGGCATGCACCACCACGCCCAGCTAATTTTTTGTATTTTTAGTAGAGATGGGGTTTCATGGTGTTAGCTAGGATGGTCTCGATCTCCTAACCTCGTGATCCGCCCGCCTCAGCCTCCCAAAGTGTTGGGATTACAGGCGTGAGCCACCGCACCCGGCGCAATTGCCCCTTTCTTTAGCGAAGTTCCCATGCTGGAAATCACCTTACCGTAGGTGTCCCTGGTAGGAGAAAGTTCCATGAGACTGAGTGAAATTGGAGGGTAAAATATCACAAAATACCCACAAAGAGCTGTGTGCGTGAATGAGTTCACAGTTGCTCCAACTGCAACTGCCAAATGTCCATCAACTGGTAAATGTATAAACACACTGTGGCCCATCAATACAACGGAATACTACACAGCAATGAAAAAGGACTGCACTTTAGAAACATGGCTGTTGTTGGCCGGGCGTGGTGCCTCATGCCGGTAATCCCAGCACTTTGGGAGGCCGAGGCGGGCGGATCCCAAGGTCAAGAGATCGGGACCATCCTGGCTAACAAGGTGAAACCCCGTCTCTACCCAAAATACAAAAATTAGCAGGGCGTGGTGGTGGGAGCCTGTAGTCCCAGCTACTTAGGAGGCTGAGGCAGGAGAATGGTGTGAACCCAGGAGGCAGAGCCTGCAGTGAGCCGAGATCGCACCACTGCACTCCAGCCTGGGCAACAGAGTGAGACTCTGTCTCAAAAAAAAAAAAAAGAAAGAAACATGGCTGTTTTTGGGTGAATCTCAAATGCATTGCACCAAGGGAAAGAAGCCGGACACAAATGGTGACATTCTGCACAATTCCATTTATATGAAGTGCTAAACATGTAATTCTCACTGATAGTTGGAGAAAACAGATCCGTAGTTGCCGCTGAGTGTGGAGGGTTGACAAGGGAATATTCTGGAGGGAGTGAAGTGCCCTATATCTTGTTTTGGTTATGCGAGGGTATGCATTTGTCAAACTTATTGAACCATACAACTGAAGATACATTTATTGACTGATATGTAAATAAGGTCTCAATAAACATTAAAAAAAATATTAGATGGGCCAGGCACGGTGGCTCACGCCAGTAATCCCAGCACTTTGGGAGGCCGAGGTTGGTGGATCGCCTGAGATCAGGAGTTTGAGACCAGCCTGGCCAACATGGTGAAACCCCATCTCTACTAAAAATACAAAAATTAGCCAGGCGTGGTGGCAGGCACCTATAATCCCAGCTACCCTGGAGGCTGAGACAGGAGAATCGCTTGAATCCAGGAGGCAGAGGCTGCAGTGAGCCAAGATCGAGCTACTGCACTCTAACCTGGGCAAGACAGAGTGAGACTCTGTCTCAAAAAACAAAAACAAAAATTAGATGGGCTGGGCACAGTGGCTCACGCCTGTAATCCCAGCACTTGGGGAGGCTGAGGTGGGAGGATCGCTTGAGGTCAGGAATTCAAGACCAGCCTGGCCAACATGGTGAAATCCCTTCTCTACTAAAAACACAAAAATTAGCCAGGTGTGGTAGCACACACCTGTAATCTCAGCTACTCAGGAGGCTGAGGCACAAGAATCGCTTGAACCTGGGAGGCAGAGGCTGCAGTGAGCCAAGATCGAGCCACTGCACTCCAGCCTGGGTGACAGAGGGAGAAAGAAAAGAAAAGAAAAAGAAAAGAGGGAGGGAAGGAGGGAAGGAAGGAAGGAAGGAAGGACCTGTGGCTGCCACATAGTAAGTCCTCAATTGTCAATTGCTAACTTAGCGTGTAATAATAGCTGCAGGCCAGGCCCTGGCCCGCCCTCTGGGGGTGTCTCCCAACACCCCCAGGGTTGAACATCTAATGACCACCAGGTAAAGATGGAAGAAGTGCCGGGCACGGTGGCTCATACCTGTAATCCCAGCACTTTGGGAGGCCAAGGCGGGTGGATCGCCTGAGGTCAGGAGTTTGAGACCACCCTGGCCAACATGGTGAAACTCCATCTCTACTAAAAATACAAAACTTAACTGGGTATGGTGGCGGGTGCCTGTAGTCCCAGCTACTTGGGAGGCTGAGGCAGGAGAATCACTTGAACCCGGGAGGCGGAGGTTGCAGTGAGCCGAGATCGAGCCACTGTACTCCAGCTTGGGTGACAAGAGTGCGATTCCGTCTCAAACAAAACAAAAAAACTTTGTTTTGGGGGCCACAGAGTAACTTGGGGAGGATGGGTGGGGTCAGTCCAGAAAGGCGACCAGCTTGGGGAGCAACCAGAAAGGGCCCTTGCTACCCAAACACAGTTTGCTCGGGAACCGCAAATCCCACGCTGCTTTATTCAGCAAAGACTGCCCACATTGATCTTCTCATCTCAGTGAAGAAAACGACAGACATTACAGCAGCTCCATCACCCTCATCAGCTGTAGGACAAGCTGGACCGTGGTGACAAGATTTTGCTCTTTTCCCTTGGAAGGATGTTGGCATTCCTGGAAAAAGGTGCTCATACGTGTTTTGTTTGTTTGTTTGTTTTTTAGACGGAGTCTCACCCAGGCTGGAGTGTAGTGGCTCGATCTCGGCTCACTGCAAGCTCCGCCTCCCGGGTTCACGCCATTCTCCTGCCTCAGCCTCCCGAGTGGCTGGGACTACAGGTGCCCACCACCGCGCCCGGCTAATTTTTTGTATTTTTAGTAGAGACGGGGTTTCACCGTGTTAGCCAGGATGGTCTAGAGCTCCTGACCTCGTGATCCGCCCCCCACCTCGGCCTCCCAAAGTGCTGGGATTACAGGCTTGAGCCACTGCTCCTGGCCTGTTTTTTTGTTTTTTTTTTTCTTTTGAGATGGAGTCTCGCTCTGTTGCCCAGGTTGGAGTGCACTGGGGCAATCTTTGCTCACTGCAACCCACACCTCCCAGGTTCAAGCAATTCTCGTGCCTCGGCCTCCTGAGTAGGTGGGATTGCAGGCACGCGCCATCACACCCGGCTAATTTTTATATTTTTAGTACAGATGGGGTTTCACCATGTTGGGTCTCAAACTCCTGACCTGGTCAGGCTGGTCTCAAACTCCTGACCTCAAGTGATCCACCTCCCTTGGCCTCCCAGAGTGCTGGGATTACAAGCCTGAGCCACCGTACCCAGCCCTCACAAGCATTTTTGAAACATGAGTTTTGAGATGATATTTCTTTGTGACACCAATAACGCCACCCACACCCACAGCGGTTATTTCAGGCTTGTGTCGTGGGGAGGTTTTCAGTTACTAGCACAGCCTGGGGCCATCCCTTTGGAGCTGACAGTCTTAACTCTGAGGACAAACTGGGGTTTCCGGAAAAGAATGAAGCTTTTGCACAAATGGCTCAGTCACCAAGGGTGTGACCTTTCGCTGATTCATCATGATTTTCTTTTCCTGTTGGAGACAGAAATGGATGATTCATTGTGGAGTATATTTAAAAATTCGATCTAAATGCTTCCGATAAGATTCTTTGCAGGATTTAGAAAATTTTTATTTTATTTATTTTAAGACAGGATCTTGCTCTGTCACCCAGGCTGGAGTGCGGTGGTGTGATCATAGCTCACTGCAGCCTTGAACTCCTGGGCTCAAGCGATCCTCCCGCCTCAGCCTCCCAAGTAGCTGGGACTCAGGCATGCACCATCACGCTCAGCTAATTAAAAAAAATTTAGTACAGACAGTCTTGCTATGCTGCCCAGGCTGACCTCAACCTCCTGACTTCAAGTGATCCTCCCTCCTCAGCCCTGTGAAGTATTGGGGTTACAGGTGTGAGCCCCATCACTGTCTTTTTTTTTTGGAGATGGAGTCTCGCTCTATCACCCAGGCTGGAGTGCAGTGGCGCGATCTTGGCTCATTGCAACCTCCACCTCCTGGGTTCAAGCTATTCTCCTGCCTCAGCCTCCCAAGTAGCTGGGACTACAGGCGCCCGCCACCACATCTGGCTAATTTTTTGTATTTTTAGTAGAGACGGGGTTTCACCATGTTAGCCAGGATGGTCTCATCTCCTGTCCTTGTGATCTGCCCTCTTCAGCCTCCCAAAGTGCTGGGATTACAGGCGTGAGCCACCGCACCCGGCTTTCTTTCTTTTTTTCTTTTTTATACGGAGTCTCACTCTTGTTGCCCAGGCTGGAGTGCAGTGGTGCAGTGGTGCAATCTGGGCTCACTGCAACATCTGCCTCCCAGGTTCAAGCGATTCTCCTGCCTCAGCCTCCCAAGTAGCTGGGATTACAGGCATGTGCCACCACACCCGGCTAATTGTGTATTTTTAGTAGAGCCAGGGTTTTACTATGTTGGTCAGGCTGGTTTTGAACCCCTGACCTCAGACGATCTGCCCACTTTGGCCTCCCAAAGTGCTGGGATTACAGGCATGTGCCACGACATGAGGCCTTTTTTTTTTTTTTTTTTTTTAAAGACAGGGTCTCATTCTTTCGCCCAGGCTGGAGTGCAGTGGTGTGATCGTAGCTCACTGCAGCCTCAAACTCCTGGGCTCAAGTGATCCTCTTATCTCAGCCTCCTGAGTAGCTGAGACTACAGGTGCTCACCACCACGCCCAGCTCACTTTTTGATTTTTTGGTAGAGACGAAGTCTTACTCTGTTGCCCAGGCTGGTCTTAAACTCTTGGCCTCAAGTGATCCTCCCGCCTCAGCTTCCTCAACTGTTGGAATGCCAGGCATGAGCCACCACACCTGACCTGGTTTTTCTCATTTATCAACATCAAACGTAAGAGAAGAAAAAGCTGGGTGTGACCCCTGACCCAGATCTCAGCAACTGACGCTGAGCTAGATGGATGTAGGAACGCAAAAGATTAAACATCAAATTAACCCTCTCACTGACGGGAAATGGCCATCGTGGAATTTAAAAAATAGTATGTTTCAAGACAGTTCTGACAAAAGGCTTTTAATCCAATGAGAGTATACTCAACCTCGCTCGTTCTAAGAGGGATGAATGTTTAAGCCATAATCAGATATCACTTTTGATTTATCAAACAGATCACAAAAACGTGGTAACAGCTTACATCTGGGTAGATAGCGGGAAGTGCACACCCTCCTTTACCACACATCGGGGGTGCACAAGGCATTTGGGGTGACCTGGCTGCAGGATTAGAAGTAAAATTACAGGCCAGGCACTGTGGCTTGCGCTGTAATCCCAGTGCTTTTGAGAGGCTGAGGTGAGAGGATTGCTTGAGCCCAGGAGTTCAAGACCAGCCTGGGCAACATAGTGAGACCCCCCATCTGTACAAAAAATTTAAAAATTAGCTGGGTGTGGTGGCTCTGCCTGTAGTCTCAATTACTTGGGAGGATGAGGTGGGAGGATTGCTTGAGCCCAGAAGGTTGAGGCTGCAGGAACTCCTGATCACGCCACTGCTCTCCAGCCTGAGCAACAAAGTGAGACTCTCAGAAAAAAAAAATAAATAAACAAAATAAAATTACAGATACTTCCATTTGGCAATCTCCCCTTTTGTTTCTTCAGGAATTTGTTCTAGAGAAACACGCAGATGCTAACATGCACAGAGAAGCCGGCTTTGCTGTGGCTCACCCATAACTGGGAGACACTGGGAACAAGTCAGTTCCCAGTTAGAGGTCTAACTCTGTCTCCCAGGCTGGAGTGCAGTGGCGCGATCTCAGCTCACTACAACCTCCACCTCCTGGATTCCAGTGATTCTCCAGCCTCAGCCTCCCAAGTAACTAAGATTACAGGCGCCCACCACCATGCCTGGCTAATTTTTGTATTTTTAGTAGAGATGGGGTTTCACCATGTTGGCCAGGCTGGTCTCGAACTCCTGACCTCAGGTGATCCACCTGCCTCAGCCTCCCAAAGTGCTGGGATTACAGGCGTGAGCCACCGCGCCCAGCCTTCTCAGCTTCTTTTACATCTCCTTTTGTTTGCTTTCTCTTCTTCTCCTCTGCCTCCACCCTGCACCAGCCCAGTCCTCTCTGCACTGGTCCACCTGTTCCCGTCCTCACTGCCCCACCGCCACCAACCCACAGCCTGTCCTCCCTGCAGCAGCCAGTAGAGGGCGCCTGTGAGCACCTGAGTCAGGTCCTGTCCCTCCTCTGCCCACAGCCCTCCATGGCTCCCACCTTCCTCAGGGTCACAGCCTAAGGCCCACAAGGCCTTGCACGACACGTCCATCACCTTGCTGCCCTCCCCTCCTTCCTCTCTTCCCCTGGCTCACTCTGCTGCAGCCACAGGGCCCTCCTCACTGTTCCTCCAGCACGCCAGGCATAGTCCTGCCCCAGGACCTTTGCATGGGCTGTGCACTCTGCCTGGAGCTCTCATCCTCCAAATATACACTTGACTCACTCTCTCCCTCCAGGTCTCTGCTCAAATGTCACCTTCTCAGTGGGACCCTGCACAACCCATATATTTAGGTTAGTGCAAAAGTCATTGTGTGGTGCAATGACTTTTGCACCAACCTAATACAGTTGTTCCCATCACCATTAGTTTTCTTCTTTCTTCTTTTTCCTTCTTTTTCTTCTTTCCTCCTCCTCCTTTCTCTCCTCCTCCTTCTTCTTCCTTCTTTTATCGCATAGCATGTACAACCCTCTAACCTGCTCCCCAATTTGGTTATTTATCTCATCCGTCTCCCCGAGGGGCTGTGAGCTGCTGTGGGCAGGGATTTTTCTCTTTTTTCCCCATATTTGCCCAGTGTGGCCCAAGCTCCTGGGATAACACCGGGAAAGTGAAGGTGTCTGCTGAGTGACCGAATGTAAACTCCTTTCTCTTTGCTATGGTCTGAATGGGTCCCCCCAGAGTCATGTGCTGGAAACTGATTCTCCAATGCAACAGTGTTGGGAGATGGGGCCTTTCGGGGAGGTGTTTAGGATTCGTGCCATTATAAAAGGTTTCCTGGAGATTTTGACTCCTTTCCCCTCCTGCCTTCTGACATGTGAGAAGGTGGCATTCAAGACATCATTCTGGAAGCTGAGAGCAGCCTTCACCGGAGGCTGGAGCCTTGATCTTGGACTTTCCAGCCTCCAGAACCACGAGAAATAAATCTATGATCTTTGTAAATTACCCAGTCCATGATATTCTCTTGTAGCCGCAGAAAGGGACTAAGCCATTACTTCTCCCTCTTACGTGTAATGTGACTCATTTGTAAGGAAGATCTGTCCCTTCTCCCTCCATTTAGGTATTTATTCAATTACTTATAGCAGTTTGGATATTTATTTTATTCTCTAGGTGATAATCCCACACTGTCACTAATTTTATTGTTCAAATTGTTTCAGCTTCAGCCACCGGGAGCTGCTTCGGTTGGGTCTGGTGTCCTTTCTACATATCTGTACCCTTTTTTGAGCATTTCCTTATTTTCTGGGAACACAAGATGCTTCAGGTTTATCTTGTGTTTTCTGTTTTTCTTTCTCTCTCTCTCACTCTTTTTTTTGTTGTTGTTGAGATGGAGTCCTGCTGTATTGCTCAGGCTAGAGTGTAGTGGCATGATCTCGGCTCACCTCCTGGGTTCATGTGATTCTCCTGCCTCAGCCTCCCGAGTAGCTTGGAATACAGGTGCCCACCACCACGCCCAGCTAATTTTTGTATTTTTAGTAGAGATGGGTTTTTGCGATGTTGGCCAGGCTGGTTTCGAACTCCTGACCTCAGGTGATCTGCCCACCTCAGCCTCCCACAGTGCTGGGATTACAGGCATGAGCCACCAAGCCCAGACCCCCATTGAATCATTCATGTAGGCTGGGTATGGCCAGCTTTGGGAAGCCAAGGCGGGAGGATCGCTTGAGCCCAGGACTTTAAGACCAGCCTGGGCGACAAAGTGACACCCCTATCTCTACAAAAAAAATAAAAAATTAGCTGGGCACAGCGGTATGTGCCTGTACCTTGTCTTCTGTTTTCCCTGTCCCAGTCATAAAATCAGTGATTCCTCCCCGGTTCCTTTTATTGGAGAATGGTATTTAGATCGGGGTGCTAGTGTGCTCACTGCTATTGGGGTATCAGATTAGCCATGTGTACACACATCTTTATTTATTTCTTCTTAACATTTTTCTTTTTGTAGGGATGGGGCTGTGCTATGTTGTCCAGGCTGGTCTTGAACTCCTAGCCTCAAGCGATTCTCCCCAAGCCACCCTGGTGTCCCAAATAGCTGGGATTACAAGTTTGAGCCCCTTCGCCTGTATTCATAATATAAATATATATACTTACATATTTATTTCTGCATCTATATGTACTGACTATATATTTCTTTCTATAACATCTGTCTGTATATATATATTAGAAAATCACGGATTGATACTGACACTTTTTTTTTTTTTTTTTTTGAGACGGAGTCTCACTATGTCACCCAGGCTGGAGTGCAGTGGCGCAATCTCGGCTCACTGCAAGCTCCACCTCCTGGGTTCATGCCATTTTCCTGCCTCAGCCTCCCGAGTAGCTGGGACTACAGGCGCCCGCAACCACACCCAGCTAATTTTTTTTTGTTTTTAGTAGAGACAGGGTTTCACTGTGTTAGCCAGGATGGTCTCGATCTCCTGATGTCATGATCCGCCCACCTCGGCCTCCCAAAGTCCTGGGATTACAGGCATGAGCCACTGCGCCCAGCCTATACTGACACTTTTGATTCCAACCAGCACAATGTTCATTCTAGCCGCTTCCTTTACCCTTGACGTATTTGTAACTTTTTTCGCTGACAGAGAGAAACCTAGCTCATCTACAATTAATTCACTCATTTGCTCAATTGCAATATTCACATATAGTAGTTACAGATGGCTAAGCCATGAGAACTAGATTTTTGAACTAGAGTATAGTGTTGGTGTATAGGTATTTTCATTTTTAGCCTAACAGCATCCAGTGGAAACATTGTTTCCCAAATTTACTGAGATCAACTCCATTCTTCCCCTCGCTCTTCAGTGTGGTTGATTTTCATTTGTGGTGCAGTTGAGTTTATATTTTACTATTTGTTTTCCATTTGGAGTACACATCATATCCTTGATTTTAATCAGTTATCTTTTAAAGTGTGTATAACATGACTATGATTTTTCAGTCAGAGCTATACCAAATGGTTCTCAGAGAGTGGGCACTCCCTCTTCATTCCTGCTACTCTTTTTCCCATACCACTTCCAGCCTCTTTTTTTTTTCTTTTTTGCAACAGATTCTCACTCTGTCACCGAGGCTGGAGTGCAGTGGCACGATCTTGGCTCACTGCAAGCTCTGCCTCCCAGGTTCACGCCATTCTCCTGCCTCAGCCTCCCGAGTAGTTGGGACTACAGGCACCCGCCACCACTCCTGGCTAATTTTTTTGTATTTTTAGTAGAGACGGGGTTTCACTGTGTTAGCCAGGATGGTCTCGATCTCTTGACCTCGTGATCCACCTGCCTTGGCCCCCCAAAGTGCTGGGATTACAGGCATAAGCTACCGCACCTGGCCTTTTTTTTTTTTTTTTTTTTTTTTTTTTTTTTTTTTTAAGAGATGGGATCTGGCTCTGTCACACAGGCTGGAGTGCAGTAGCACAATCATGAGTCACTGCATCCCTGACCTCCTAGGCTCAAATGATCCCCCTACCTCAGCTTCCTGAGTAGCTGGGACTACAGGTGTGCACCACCACATCTGGCTAATTAAAAACAATTTTTTTTCAGAGATAGGGTCCTGCTATGTTGCCTAGACTGGTCTCGAAATCCTGGCCTCAAGCAATCCTCCCACCTTGGCCTCCTAAAGTGCTGAGATTACAGGCATGAGCCACCTTGCCTACTGCCCTAATTCTTTTAAATAATTTCCCACCTGCCCCTGTAGGTAACCAACATCCTTAGTTTCTTGTCTATCCTTCCCGTATTTCTTTTTCATTGAAGTGAGATTCAATAAAGTTAGCCATTTGAAAGTGAACAATTCAGTGACATTTGACACAGTCAGTGCTGTGCAGTCACCAATTCTCTTTAATTCCCAAATACCCCCCAAAGAAGACCCTATGCCCATTAAATAGCCACTCCTCATTCCCCTGGCCCCAGCTGCTGGCAACCTACAATCCCCTTCCTGTCTCTGTAGATTGACCTGTCCTGGACATTTCATAGATATGGGATCACACACTGTGTGGCCTTTTGTGTCTGGCTTCTTTCACCGAGCATGATGCCAAGGTTCATCCACACTACTGTAGCCTGTGTCAGACCCCCATTCCTTTTAATGGCTGAGTGATATTCCATTGTATGGATGGATCACATTGTGTTTACCCATCCATCAAACAACAGACACGTGCATTGTTTCCACCTTTTGGCCACTGTGAATCATGTTGCTATGACCATGGTGTGCAAGTATCTGAGTCCCTGCTTCCAATTCTTTTAGTGTATCCTGGAAGTCAGATTCCTGGGTCATACAGTGACTCTGTGTTTAACTTTTTCTTTGAGATGCAGTTTCGCTCTTGTCGCCCAGGCTGGAGTGCAATGGTGCGGTCTCAGCTCACTGCAACCCTCCTGGGTTCAAGTGATTCTCCTGCCTCAGCCTCCCGAGTAGCTGGGATAACAGGAGCCCGCCACCACCCCCAGCTAATTTTTGTATTTTTAGTAGAGATGGAGTTTTACCATGTTGGCCAGGCTGGTCATGAACTCCTGACCTCAGGTGATCCACCTGCCTCGGCCTCCTAAAGTGCTGGGATTACAGGCATGAGCCACCATGCCTGGTCTGTGTTTAACTTTTTGAAGGACTCAGACTATTCCCAGGTACTTTCTTAACACCTGGTAATGTTGATGCTGGCATCTGTCTCCTCTAAAGGGCATGGGCTTTGTGGGGCAAGAACTTGCTGTATCCTCAGTGTCTGGCTCCCCAGTGTGTGTGTGGGCTTGGGAAAAACTAGCACAGTGCAAGGGCTCAGTAGCAGCTGGCAGAATTGATAAGACTGAGAGGTGAGGCCAACTGGACTTCCTGGGTCGAGCGGGGACTTGGAGAACTTTTCTGTCTTACAAGAGGTTTGTAAAATGCACCAATCAGCGCTCTGTAAAATGGACCAATCAGCACTCTGTAAAATGGACCAATCAGCAGGACATGGGCAGGGACAAATAAGGGAATAAAAGCTGGCCCCCCCAGCCAGCAGCAGCAACCCACTCGGGTCCTCTTCCACGCTGTGGAAGCTTTGTTCTTTTGGTCTTCATAATAAATCTTGCTGCTGCTCACTCTTTGGGTCCGTGCCACCTTTAAGAGCTGTAACACTCACCGCGAAGGTCCGCGGCTTCATTCTTGAAGTCAGTGAGACCATGAACCCACTGGAAGGAACCAACTCTGGACACATCTTGGGGGCTTGTCTGGGATATTGCCTTTCGGTGAGTACTATCGGACCCATTTTGCTTGCTATTCTGTCCTATTTTTCCTTAGAATTCAGGGGCTAAACACCGGGCACTTGTCGGCCAGTTAAAAGCAACTAGCGTGGCCTCCAGACTAAAGACACTGGTGTCAGGCTTTCTGGGAAAGGGCTCTCTAACAACCCCCAACTCTTTGGAGTTGGGAGTGTTGGTTTGCCTGGAACCAGCTTCCACTTTTCCTGTACTTCCGGACTGAGCCAAGTGTCAACAGAGAGGAAAGACATTTAGTTCCAGGGCCCTGACAAAAAGTTGGTTGACCCTGCAGCCATGAGCGGAACTCTCAAAGTCACGTCACCCAAGCGAGACTTGCCCATTTATCCTATCTATCCTGACCCTTGCCTCCTGGGTCCTAATGCCTGTCAGACATACTTCCTCCCGCCTCTCCTCTCCAAGGCTAGTCCTGTTTCTAAAAACCACTCCCTGTCTCTGGTGCTTTTCTAGTTTCTCCTATAAGAACGACTTCTAGTATACATTTCAGGACTCTGTTCCTTTCTTTAGGCACCTGGGCTCACCAATCAGAAAGACAATCTTTGCCCAAAGCCCTGTCGGCGGAGAGACTATCTGGAATTTTAGGATCCCTCCTCAGACTAGCAGGCCTAACAAAGGCTATTCCCAAAGCTAGGATATGGGGAACCTCAGAAATGATATCCTTCCTATTCACATGATGAGAAGTGAGGACAAAAGGCATCACTCTAGAGATCTCTTCCCTCCCTCAGGGTATGGCCCTTCACTCCATTTTGAGATACAACATCTTTATAGAACAAGGGTAAGGTCCCAATACTAACAGGAGAAAATGCTTAGGACTCTAACAGGTCTTCGAGAATGTGTTGGTAAGGGCCACTAAATCTGTTTTTTCTCAGTCTTCTTTGTGGTCTAAGAGGAAAGGCAAGGATGCATGTTTTTGAGAATGCATTGGTAAGGGCCGCTAAATCTGAACTTCCTCAGTCCTTTTTGTGGTCTAGGAGGAAAACTAGTGTTTCTGCTGATGCTTCGGTGAGCGCAACTATTCCGATCAGCAGGGTCCAGGGACTGTTGCAGGTTCTTGGGTGGGGGAGGGGGGAAAACAAACCAAAACTGCGAGCAGTTTTTCTTTCACATGGGAAATGACTCAGGCATCAACAGGCTCACCCTTGAAATGCATCCTAAGCCACTGGGACCAATTTGACCCACAAACCCTGAAAAAGAGGTGGCTCATTTTTTTTTCTGCACTATGGCCTTGCCCCAATATTCTCTCTCTGACGGGGAAAAATGGCCACCTGAAGGAAGTATAAATTACAATACTATCATGCAGCTTGACCTTTTCTGTAAGAGGGAAGGCAAATGGAGTGAAATACCTCATGTCCAAGCTTTCTTTTCATTGAAGGAGAATCCACAACTATGCAAAGCTTGCAATTTACATCCCACAGGAGGAGCTCTCAACTTACCTCTATATCCTAGCCTTCCTACAGCTCCCATTCCTATTAAGGATAAGCCTCATCTAATCTCCCCCACCCAGAAGGAAACAAGCAAAGAAATCTCCAAGGGACCACAAAACCCCCTGGGCTATCAGTTATGTCCCCTTCAAGCTACAGGGGTAGGGATTTTGGCCCAATCTGGGTACATGTCCCTTCTCCCTCTCGATTTAAAGCAGATCAAGGTAGACCTGGGGAAGTTTTCAGATGATCCTGATAGGTATATAGATGTCCTATAGGGTCTAGGGCAAACCTTCGACCTCACTTGGAGAGATGTCATGCTATTGTTAGATCAAACCCTTGTCTTTAATGAAAAGAATGGAGCTTTAGCTGCAGCCCAAGAGTTTGGAGATACCTGGTATCTTAATCAAGTAAATGATAGGATGACAGCTGAAGAAAGGGACAAATTCCCCACTGGTCAGCAAGCCATCCCCAGTATGGATCCCCACTGGGACCTCGACTCAGATCATGGGGACTGGAGTCGCAAACATCTGTTGACCTGTGTTCTAGAAGGACTAAGGAGAATTAGGAAAAACCCCATGAATTATTCAATGATGTCCACCACAACTCAGGGAAAAGAAGAAAATCCTACAGCCTTCCTCGAGTGGCTACAGGAGGCCTTAAGAAAATATACTCCCCTGTCACCTGACTCTCTTGAGGGTCAATTGATCCTCAAACATAACTTTATTACCCAATCAGTGCAGATATCAGGAGAAAGCTCCAAAAGTGAGCCCACGGCCCTGAACAAAATCTGGATGCATTGTTAAACCGGGCAACCTCGGTGTTCTATAATAGGGACCAAGAGAAACAGGCCGAAAAAGAAAAGCGAGATCAGAGGAAGGTCACAGCCTTAGTCATGGCCCTCAGACAAACAAACCTTGGTGGTTCAGAGAGGACAGAAAATGGAACAGGCCAATCACCTAGTAGGGCTTGTTATCAGTGTGGTTTGCAAGGACACTTTAAAAAAGATTGTCCAATGAGAAACAAGCTGCCCCCTAGCCCATGTCCACTATGCTGAGGCAATCACTGGAAGGTGCACTGCCCCAGAGGGCAAAGGCTCTCTGGGCCAGAAGCCCCCAACCAGATGATCCAACAACAGGACTGAGGGTGCCTGGGGCAAGCGCCAGCTCATGTCATCACTCTCACTGAGCCCCGGGTATGTTTAACCAATGAGGGCCAGGAAATTGACTTCCTCCTGGATACTGGTGCAGCCTTCTTAGTGTTAATCTCCTGCCCCAGACGGCTGTCCTCAAGGTAAATTACCATCCGAGGAATCCTGGGACAGCCTGTAACCAGGTATTTCTCCCACCTCCTCAGATGTAATTAGGAGACTTTGCTCTACTCACATGCCTTTCTTGTTATGCCTGAAAGTCCCACACCCTTATTAGGGAGGGACATATTAGCCAAAGCTGGAGCTATTATTTACTTGAATATGGGGAACAAGTTACCCATTTGTTGTCCCCTACTTGAGGAGGGAATCAACCCTGAAGTCTGGGCATTGGAAGGACAATTTGGAAGGGCAAAAAATGCCTGCCCCATCCAAATCAGGCTAAAAGATCCCATCGATTTTCCTTATCAAAGGCAATATCCCTTAGGGCCTGAAGCTCATAAAGGATTACAGGATACTGTTAGACATTTAAAAGCTCAAGGCTTAGTAAGAAAATGCAGTAGTCCCTGCAACACCCCAATTCTAGGAGTACAAAAACTGAATGGTCAGTGGAGACTAGTGCAAGATCTTAGACTAATCAATGAGGCAGTAATTCCTCTATATCCATTTGTACCCAACCCCTATACCCTGCTCTCTCGAATACCAGAGGAAGCAGAATGATTCACTGTTCTGGACCTCAAGGGTGTCTTCTTCTGTATTCCCCTGCACTCTGACTCCCAGTTTCTCTTTGCTTTTGAGGATCCCACATACCACAGGTCCCAACTTATGTGGAAGGTCTTGCCCCAAGGGTTTAGGGATAGCCCTCATCTGTTTGGTCAGGTACTGGCCCAAGATCTAGGCCACTTCTCAAGTCCAGGCACTCTGGTCCTTCAATATGTGGATTTACTTTTGGCTACCAGTTCGGAAGACTCAGGCCAGCAGACTACTCTCGATCTCTTGAATTTTCTAGCTAATCAAGGGTATAAGGCATCTAAATCGAAGGCCCAGCTCTGCCTACAAGTCAAATATCTAGGCCTAATCTTAGCCAGAGGAACCAGGGCCCTCAGCAAGGAATGAATACAGCCTATACTGGCTTATCCTTGCCCTAAGACATTAAAACAGTTGTGGGGGTTCCTTGGAATCACCGGCTTTTGCCGACTATGGATCCCCAGATACAGCGAGATACACTCTAAGGAGACCCAGAGGGCAAATACTCATCTAGTAGAATGGGAACCAGAGGCAGAAACAGCCTTCAAAACCTTAAAGCAGGCCGTAGTACAACCTCCAGCTTTAAGCCTTCCCACAGGACAAAACTTCTCTTTATATGTCACAGAGAGAGCAGGGATAGCTCTTGGAGTCATTACTCAGACTCGTGAGACAACCCTACAACTAGTGGTGTACCTAAGGAAATTGACGTAGTAGCAAAAGGCTGGCCTCACTGCTTACAGGTAGTTGCGGTGATGGCCATCTTAGTATCAGAAGCTATCAAAATAATACAAGGAAAGGATCTCACTGTCCAGACTACTCATGATGTAAATGGCATACTAGGTGCCAAAGGAAGTTTATGGCTATTAGACAACCGCCTGCTTAGATACCAGGTGTTACTTGAGGGAATGGTCCTTCAAATACGCATGTGTGCACCCCTCAATCCTGCCACTTTTCTCCCAGAGGATGGGAAAGCAATCAAGCATGACTGCCAACAAACTATAGTCCAGACTTAGGCCGCCTCAGAGGATCTCTTAGAAGTCCGCTTAGCTAATCCTGACCTTAATCTATATACCAATGGAAGTTCACTTGTGGAGAATGGGATATGAAGGGCACGTTATGCCATAGTTAGTTACGTAACAGTACTTGAAAGTAAGCCTCTTCCCCCAAGGACCAGCGCTCAGTTAGCAGAACTAGTGGCACTTACCTGAGCCTTAGAACTGGGAAAGGGAAAAAGAATGTGTATACAGATAGCAAGTATGTTTATCTAATCCTACATGCCCACGCTGCAATATGGAAAGAAAAGGAGTTCCTAACCTCTGGGGGAACCCCCATTAAATACCACAAGGAAATCACAGAGCTATTGCATGCAGTGCAAAAACCCCAAGGAGGTGGCAGTCTTACACTGCTGAAGCTATCAAAAAGGGGAAGGAGAGGCAAGGAAAGACCAGCAGAGAGGAAAGAGAGAGAGACAGAAAGTCAAAGAGAGAAAAAAAGAGGGGAAAGACAGAAAGTCAAAGAAAGAAGGAAAGAGAGAAAGAGAGGAAGAGACAGAGACAAAGAGGGAGTCAGAGAGAGAGAGAGAGAGAGAGAGACAGAAAGTCAAAGAAAGAAGGAAACAGAGAAAGAGAGAGATAGAAGTAGTAAAGAAAAAAACAGTGTACCCTATTCCTTTAAAAGCCAGGGTAAATTTAAAACCTACAATTGTTAATTGAAGGTCTTCTCCATGACCCTGTAATACTCCAATACCACCTTGTTGTCAGCGTAAACAGGGGCGTAGCCTGAAAGCACTGAGGCCACTGACAACCTGTAGCTTTCCTATCAAAAATCCTTAACCCAGCAGGTTTCCTAATAGGGGATCTAAATCCTAATTACCATACAAAGGTCTGACCAGACCTAGAAGGTACTCCCTTCAGGACAGGACGATAGATGGTTCCTCTCCGGTGATTAAGGGAAAAAGACACAATGGGTATTAAAATTGCCTAATAATTGGTCTGCTCAAACATGAGAGCTGTTTGCACTCAGCCAAACCTTAAAGTACTTACAGAATTAGGAAGGACCCATCTATACCAATTCTAAGTTAATATGGACTGAACGAGGTCTTATTAATAGCAAAGAATAACTGAAATCCCAAACTTACAAGGTTTTCAACAAAAGTAAAGTTTGCTAAAAGTTAACAACAGTGTAACATGTATTATCCTAACTTCTAATCTTGTGGAAATCAGACCCTATCAGTGCCCCTCAAAGCTCAACTCCATCAGCACAGAGCCATACAACTAATACCCCTACTTACAGGGTTAGGAATGGCCACTGCTACAGGAATCAGAATAGCAGGTTTGTCCACTTCACTATCCTACTACCACACACTCTCAAAGGATTTCTCAGACAGTTTGCAAGAAATAACAAAATCTATCCTTACTCTACAATCCCAAATAGACTCTTCGGCATCAGTGACTCTCCAAAACCATCAAGGTCTAGACCTCCTCACTGCTGAGAAAGGAGGATTTTGCACCTTCTTAGGGGAAGAGCATTGTTTTTCCACTAATCAGTCAGGGATAATAGGAGACGCCGCCTGGCATTTACAGGAAAAGGCTTCTGAAATCAGACAATGCCTTTCAAACTCTTATAACAACCTCTGGAATTGGGCGACATGGCTTTTCCCCTTTCTAGGTCCCGTGACAGCCATCTTGCTATTACTTGCCTTCAGGCCCTGAATTTTTAACCTCCTTGTCAAATTTGTTTCCTCTAGGATTGAGGCCATCAAGCTACAGATGATCTTACAAATGGAACCCCAAATGAGCTCAACTAACAGCTTCTACTGAGGACCCCTGGACCAACCTGCTGGCCCTTTCACTGGCCTAAAGAGTTCCCCTCTGGAGGACACTACAACTGCAGGGCCCCTTCTTCGCCCCTATCCAGCAGGAAGTAGCTAGAGCGGTCATCGCCCAATTCCCAACAGCAGTTGGGGTGTCCTGTTTAGAGGGGGGATTGAGAGGTGAAGTCAGCTGGACTTCCTGGGTTGAGTGGGAACTTGGAGAACTTTTCTGTCTTACAAGAGGTTTGTAAAATGCACCAATCAGCACTCTGTAAAAATGCACCAATCAGCGCTCTGTAGCTAGAGGTTTGTAAAATGCACCAATCAGCACTCTGTAAAATGGATCAATCAGCACTCTGTAAAATGGACCAATCAGCAGGACATGAGCAGGGACAAATAAGAGAAAAAAATTGGCCAGCCCAGGCAGCAGCGGCAACCCGCTTGGGTCCGCTTCCATGCTGTGGAAGCTTTGTTCTTTTGCTCTTCACAATAAATCTTGCTCCTCACTCTTTGGGTCCGAGACACCTTTAAGAGCTGTAACACTCACTGTGAAGGTCTGCGGCTTCATTCTTTTTTTAACATTTTTAAATTTTATTTTTTTTGAGACACAGTCTCGCTCTGTCGCCCAGGCTGGAGTGCAGTGGTGCGATCTCGGCTCACTGCAAGATCCACCTCCCAGGTTCACACCATTCTCCTGCCTCAGCCTCCCGAGCAGCTGGGACTACAGGCACCTGCCACCACACCTGGCTATTTTTTTTTGTATTTTTTAGCAGAGTTGGGGTTTCACCATGTTAGCCAGGATGGTCTCAATCTCCTGAACTTGTGATCTGCCCGCCTCGGCCTCCCAAAGTGCTGGGATTACAGGCCTGAGCCACTGCGCCCGGCCTGCGGCTTCATTCTTGAAGTCAGTGAGACCATGCACCCACCAGAAGGAACCAACTCCGGACAGAAGACCACGGTTTGTGAGTGTGGGAGACAGCCATGACCACCCTGGGCTAAGTCCCGGGCCATCTGTACTAGTTGCGACATTATCCTCCGTGGCTCTCAGACCCACCCATGGGGAATCCACATGCCAAGTTCATGCCTGTCCTTCCGTCGGGTCCTCCCTCCAGAGCCTTCGCCTCCGGGGTCCTTCCAGAGCCTGACTTCCACCAACACCAGGACTCACAGAACCCCCTGCCACTTCCTGGGGACCAAGACCATATCCTTACCCTCTCAGGGGAGGTGGGAGGTGGCAGCCACAGGACCAGGCAATTAGGGATGGGGCTATTGATCTGTGATGGGGAAACAGACATTGCGGTGGTGGCTTGACTAATGGCCCCCAAAAAGATCTGTCCACATCTTCTTCTCCAGAACCTTGGGCTGGGACCTTTTCCTTGAAGAGTGCCTGTGCAGATGTAATTAAAGATCTTGAGATTTGGAGATCATCCTGGACTATGTGGGTGGACCCTAAGTCCCATTACAAGTGTCCTTATATTAGACACACACAGCAGACATGGAGAAGAGGAGGAGACGGGTGTGTAACCCCAGAGGCAGAGACTGCAGTGATTTGGCCACAAGCCCAGGAACACCTGGGGCCACCAGAAGCTGGAAGAGGTGGGGAAGGATCCCCCTGGACTCTTGGGAGGGGGCGTGGCCCTGCTGACACCTTGATCTCAGACTTCTGGCCTCCAGGGCTGGGAGAGGATAATTCTCTGTTGTTGAAGCTCCCCAGTTTGCGGCACTCTGATGAGTACGGGGGCGAGAGGGCAACAGGTGTTCTGGAACCAGCAGGGGCCCTGGGAAGGGGTGGGGGACACAGAGACTCTTTTCAAACTCCCGGTTTGGCACCCATACTTTGGGCTTTGTGTTTCTTTTTTTCTATTTTTTTTTTTTTTTTTGAGATGGAGTCTTGCTCTTGTTGTCCAGCCTGGAGTGAAATGGCACGCGCTTGGCTCACTGCAACCTCTGCCTCCCGGCTTCTAGTGATTCTCCTGCCTCAGCCTCCCGAGTAGCTGGGATTACAGGCACTCACCACCATGCCTGGCTAATTTTTTGTATTTTTAGTAGAAACGGGGTTTCTCCATGTTGGCCAGGCTGGTCTCAAACTCCTCAACTCAGGTGATCCGCCCACCTCAGCCTCCCAAGGTGCTGGGATTATAGGCGTGAGCCACCGTACACGGCTGGCTTTGTGTTTCTAAAGCAGCTGCTGAGGCTGGTGGGGGTGGAGGCTGTCGTGGCCACAAGGCCCCCCCTCCTCCGTCTGGAAGCTGCAGGGAAGGGAGGCATTTGTCCCTGTCACCGAGTTAGCTGGGAGGCACAGATGCCCTGAGCCACCCACTCTTCCGCCCGCCTCCTGGCTGCTGTCACCCCTCACACTGCCTGCAGCAGCAAATAATTTTTATATTCTCCATTAACAGAGCAGCAGCGCTGAGTAAATCTAATCCATAAATAACCCTCCCCAGGCTGGTGCCAAGGCCTCAGGCGTGTCCCCCAGCTTCCTTGTGTTCTGTGCCTGGTCTCTGGGGCCCCGGGAGTCCCTGGGAGCTTCTCTCCCTGATGATCATGACCAGGCTGCGACTCTTGAGTTCCAGAGCTGCCTCCTGGGGCCAGGGGACAATTTGAGGTCATGGGAGGAGTCGGGGCGGTGGCCACAGGGAGAGAGGGAGACACATCGGGATCTTAGCACCGTCATGGGAGCTGTGAATCTTGACTGTGGTGGAGTGGGAGCCAGAACTCTCCATTGCAGAAGGGGAGGGAGCCCAATCCGTGAATGGTGGGGTTGGTGAGGGGGCAGCTGCAGGGGTCGGAGGCTGAGTGTGTCAGGCTCTCCCCGACCCCAGCACTTGGGCAGCAGGTGGCCCAAGGGTAGAGGGCAGAGCGCCCCCAGTGGGTCGGACAGATGGACAGATGAATCAAAGTCCCTGGTCAAAGCCTCCTTTTTCCACCCGCTCCTGCGGGTGGCAGCGGGGGCAGCTGGCTGCCCAGTGTCCATCTAACTGGAAGCCTTTGAGAGCCAAGGTGGACCTGGGCACTGAGGGGCTGTCCCTATGGGAGAATGTTTTGTTGCAGGCATAGAGAAAGGGTGGAGGCTGCCAGCACCCACTTCTTCTAAGTCAGGGCTGAGCACATCTTTTCCCATAAAGGGCCAGATTCTAAATACATTGGGCTTTGCAGGCCAGGTGGGCTCTGTAGTGACTCTTCAGGTCTGCTGTTGCCGGGGCGCCAGCTGTCATATGTAAATGAATGGGCATGTCCATGTGCCAATAAAACTTTATTGACAAAAACAGGTGGCGGGCTGCATTTGGTCGGAGGGCTGTAGGTTGCCAGGCCTTGCCCTAGAAGGTGCCTGCTCTCAACGCAATGTACCCACAGCCTGAGTCTCTGATCTGCCCTCTCATCGGGGGGTCATATCTGTTTAAGAGTCCCTCTTTACTAAACAGGGTGTCCACTGACACCCTTCTGGTGGTCTGTGACTGACCACCACTTGCCCTCCATCTCTGACCCTGTTCTTGTCTTTCAGAGCATGCGTTAAAGATGTATTTTTGTTTTTTTCCCCCCTTTTCCTCAGCAGTCTCCCCAGAGCCTGGCACAGGGATTGCATAAAAATATTGCAGCTGGAATAAATGAACCAAACTCAGGTGCTGATTATGGAGTCTCACACACTGCCCGGAGATACGAGACCTCGACATCGGGGCGCCCACCCCGGCCCGAGTGCAGACCTCATCGGCTCCGCACGGTGGCACTTTTGGGGACCTATCCACTCATCTTTACTCTGCTCGGCAGACAGCAACGGCCTGTCCCAAATTGCCTTCCCATTTTAGAGCGTTTTGGAGAACAATGGAAAGGACATTGCAGGCACCACCTGCTCCTGCCACAGCCCCTCTGCCAGCTTGGGGAGGCTCAGGGACGCTGACCTCAGGGGGGGGCCACTCCAGAGGCTTTGGTTTCAGGCTGTGTCTGTCCCCGCACACAGGGAAGGCTTTCGAGATGGAGAAAACAGGGACACAGTCTTTGTCGGGAAATCGCAGCAGGTGGAGCATCCAAGCCTCCTGTGGCCACAGGCTTCACCCCACCCTGGATCCCTCCTCCCCACCTGCAGCACACAGGGGAACTGAGTCCTGGCGGTGTTGAGAGGATGCTGGAGGCGAGAGGGCCCCAGAAAGGAGAGTCGGTGCTGGGGATGGTAGGTGGACGAAGCTTTTTTGTCAAGGGCACCCTCTGTTCAGGACACAAGCCCTCGGCACAGCAGGCAGGTGGACACTCCTTCTGCAGAGGGAACGCCGGGGCCCAGGGAGGGATGGCCTGGCCGCGTCCCCACGAGCCCTGGCCGCTGGGCCTGGGTTTCTCCGGGTGTCCCAGCCCCCATCCCACCACAGACACCCAGGACCCAGTCCTGGGTCCCACCCCACCTCCACCCACTTCCTGCAGGTGACTTCATCCTCTAGTTCCAACACCTGCCAGCTGACGGCCCCTGACCGCATGCCTTGGGGCGGCCTCCCCAGACCCAGCACCTTCACCTGGACGTCTGGTGTTCAAATCCAACCCCCTCCCAGCTCAACGCCTCCTTCCAGGGGCTCGGGTGATCTGCAAATCCTATTGGCTCTGCACTGAAAATGCATCCAGAATCCACCCGCTTCTCACTACACCTGACCCCTGCCCTGGTCCCTAGCTTCTGCCCTTACCCCGTCTCCTCTCCACAGCAATCACCAGAGGGCGCCTGTGAGCACCTGAGTCAGGGCCCATCCCTCCCCTGCCCACAGCCCTCCATGGCTCCCACCTCCCTCAGGGTCAAAGCCCAAGTCCTTCCCGAGACCCACAAGGGCCTGCACACCCTGCCTCCCCTCCTCCCCCTCTCCCCTGCCTCCCTCTGCTCCAGCCACAGGGGCCTCTTCATGTTCTTGCAGCACACCAGGCACAGGAGGGTCACCTCCCTGAGGGAGGCTCAGGTCTCCCGTGTCCCCTCTGCCGACTCCAGGCCTGGTGGGGCTGGGCACTGAGTGACCCAGGCCAGGACTGCTGGGTCCCAGTGGCCATCCAGGGCTGTGAGCCCCAGCGCCTAGCACGTCCGCCAGCCACCACCACCACAAGCAATGCTCTCGGGGCTCAGGTGTAACCAGAACCGGATGGGGGACAGGGACAGGGAAGCTGCTGGCTGGGACAAGTGAGGCCAGGGCCAGGCCTCCAGGGAACTGAGGGGGAATCATGGGGTCCGCTGCCCCAGCCACCCAGTCTGGCCACAGCGTGAGGGGCATGACAGCTGCCCCTGGGTGTGTTGGGGACCCTGGAGAGTGGGAGGGGAGGGACATCCAGCTCTGGAAGCAAACCCTCTCCCGGGAGAACGGGGCGTGGGCAGCCCCACCCCAGGGAGGCCCCGACATCAGTTCCCCTAGCACAGGCTCAGAAATGAAGACACTTGCCGGGGCATGGAACGGGGTTTCGCAGCGTTCATGAACCTTTAATTCATTATGAACCTAGAGGCAGGGACATCAGGCAAAAAATACAGCGTATCCTTCATCTCGGGTGGGGAAAAACCAGGGCACTGGGTTTTGCCGCGTCTTTGCACAGAGTAAGACACAGAGATACCTTCGTGGGGAGAGCGTGCAGCTCCGGCCTGCCCTTCTGTGGCCCGCCTGCGCAGGCCGCCCCGGAGCCCACCAGGGGATGGGTGTGACCCCCAAGGGACAAGGGCAGCAAGGGCACCCGCCCGCTTCTTTACAATATAAATAGCATTTTCAAACAACATAAGAATACAGTGTCAGCGCCACGCCGGGCGAGGGCTGCGTGCAGAGGGACACCTCCACGTTTTGGCTGACACCCCCCGACCTCCCCGACCCCGGCCCTCTCCAGGGCAACCGCCCCCCTCCCCCACCAAGGAAATGAAAGGCTTGCTCCTGCGTAACACTGTCTCCGTTTTCCTTAGTCCTCTCTAGCCCAGGGACTGTTAGGACACTCTTTTATAATATAAACATTGCTTTTTTTTTTTTTTTGGAGACAGGGTCTCGCTCTGTTGCCCAGGCTGGAGTGCAGTGGTGCAATCTGAGCTGACTGCAGCCTCAACCTCCTGGACTCAAGCAATCCTCCCACCACAGCCTCCCGAGTAGCTGGGACCACAGGTGTGCACCACTACACCTAGCTAATTTGTAAAAAATTTGTAGTGATGGGGTCTCGCTGTATAGCCCAGGCTGGTCCCAAACTCCTGCCTCAGCCGTTTTTTGTTTTTAATACAAGCAAATCATCTCCTCCATCCCTCCCTGGGGCAGGAGACAGCTAAGGTGGGGAAGGCTCCCCAGAGGGGTGCAGAGCTGGCGAGGGAGAGGCACCTGGAGAAGGCGCTTCCCAGCCTGGGCTGAAGGCCGTTTTTTCTCTATCAGCTCAACCCACTCCTAAGAAGCAGATTCCCCTCAGGTGACAGCAGCGTGGGCGGGTGGAGCGAGGACACCAGGCCTCGTCTCTGCCCGGAAGCAGGCGAAAGGGACCCCGAAGGCCTGCCTCGGCCCTGTGTCCCCCGACCCGCTCAGGGTTGCACCCGAAGAGCTGGGAAGCTGTCCACACTCACTACCAACCAGAAGGGCCTGGGGGCCTCCCTCACCCTGAGCCATGGGAGGTGCAGGGGTGCTTTGTCTGCAAGGAAGCCTCTGGAACACCTGCGTTTCTCTCGGGTGAGAGAAACAAAGATAGACAAACCCCAGGAGAGAGTTTATTCTGCAAAGGTGGGTGCAGACGGAGGGAGGTCCCAGACCCCGGGGCTTCCCCTGGCCAGGTGCACAGGGGCGGCCACTAGAGAGCCTGGGCCTCCTCCCAGCAGGCACAGAGCGGGCACAGGCACTGGCACCAGACCATCAAAGCCCAGGAGCCGGGGTGAGGCCAGAGCGAGACCGTGAGTGACCGGGCTGTGCTGAAACCAGGGCGTCCTGCCCCCCCAGGCTCACCCTCCAATTACCGGGCCTCTTTCCCTGCCTGGTCTGTAGCCAAATCATAATATTTTAAAACAACAACAAAAAAACAGCGAGATGCTCTGACCTCTCAGAGAATCCTGGTTCTGAGAAAAACAATGTGTTTGTTTTGTTTTGTTTTTCTTAAAGCCACAAATCTAGAAAACAACTTTGGGGATATTTTCCTTTGTTTTCCTTTTTTTCTTGCTTTTTTTTTAAACAATATGTATTTATAGAAAGAGCCTCACAAAGGTGGTTTATGTACAGAAGTGACAATCTCAAAGGTTGCTCAGTAGGGCATTGCAGTAGCACCTTTTCGAGAAGAAGAGAGCTTACATGGTTTAAAATTCTGAGTAGTTGAGTGGGGTGCTCCCCGGCCGGCCCCCGAGCCCGCCTGGCCCTGCTCCCTGAGTCTGGGGCCGCGTGCGGCGTCCCGCTGGCTCCTGTCGCCCTAGGGGGCACCCGCGGCTTGGAGGTGGCCTCTCGGGGGTCGGGGACACGAGGACAGGAATTCACAGCAAGCGAATGCCCGGGGCATGCCATGGCCTCCCCGCCGGGCTGAGGGTCGCCTGAGCGGCCAGCTGTCCTAGAAGGGGGCTCCGGGCCGGCCCTGCGCCTGCAGGAGGCTCTCCACGAAGGCCACGTAGTCCTGGCTCCGCCCGGAGTCCTCCGTGGCAAGCGGGGTGCCCACACGCGGGCGCTTGGCGGCCTTGGCCTCCTCCCCCGAGAAGGCGGGCTCCTGCGGTGCCCCCGTGCTCAGTGACTGCGGGAGAGCGGAAGCACAGTGGTTAGCATGGTGGAGACACTCTGTGCGGCCCCAGCCACTGTCTATGGCCTCTGAGAGGAGCTGGCTGGACACAGAGCCCTGCTTGCTGTGGGGACTGCTCAGCAGGCTCCTGTTTTCGTGTAAACCCCTGATCCTGCCAGCAGAGGGGCCCTGCACTGGGCCCCAGCCTCTGGCCCCCTAGTGGGGTGGGCGCCCTGGCTGGGGCTGGGACCGTCCATCTGGCAGCTCCCATCTGTTTTCCGAGGGACCCCTCTGCGGCTGAGCAGCTGTGGCCAGGACCAGGAACCTCCCCCACGGGCTCTGCCCCTCAACACCTCGCCTCTCGATTAGAAAGAGAATAAAGGAAGCCCATGAGGGCTGGGGGAGCGAAAGCTGGCGCTGCCTCCGCTGCCTCCAGGACTCAGGCTCCCGTTTAATAAGGAAAAACCTCAGGAAAAGCTTTTTCAAGCCGACAACTAGGGTGCCCGTACTTCGCCTGTGCCCCAAAACCTGTGATGGTTCAGAGGCCGCCCTGTGCAGGGTGGGGCAGCGCGGGTCCTGCAGGGCACAGGGGGCTGGGAGGGTCTGCTCTGCATTCGTGACAAGGGGAGGGGATTCTCCAACCCTCCCTCCCCACATGAACGGCATCGCCCAGGAGCTGCGGCACCCGGAGTCAAGGCAAAGGAAGGGTCTCCTGCCAGGAGCCCATGGACCAGCTGTGGTGGGGCGGCCAGGACCCCCTTCCAGCAGAGGTGCAAGAGGAGGGGGTGGTCCACGCCATTGGAAGACGCAGCCTGTGCCCTGCCTAGTCCCAGACGGGATCCCTGAGTCACCCGGAGCCACCAGGCCAGCCTCGCGCACTCACCAGCCGAGAGCGGACCCTCTTGGGCAGCTCCTCCTCCAGGGTGAAGATGTCCCCACGCTTCACCGTCAGCTGGGACCCGTCCTCAAACTCCACCTGCAGGGGGATGTGGCTCTCAGGGGCCTGGCACTGCCAGGATGGCAGGTGCTCCAGGCAGGCCACGGCCTCAAGAGCTGGGAGGCCTGCCCCCTTGGGTGCATGGGGCCCGCTAGAGGCCACATGCAGCCAAGCTGAAGCTCATGTCCACCTCTGACACCGCCTGCAGCAAACAAGGATCAGGCTGAGGGTCCCCTACCACGGGCCAAGGATGATGGAGGACGGGACAGCCTGGGGCAGAGGCAGGGCCCCGCAGCTTCCACGTGGAGACAGAACACTCACCCCTCACCTCCTCCCAGCTCAAAAGACATCTGTCTCCATGAAGACACAGCCCCAGGACAAGGTGACAGAGTCACTGGTGGACACAGAGCCAGGCAGGAGGCGCAGTGCCCTAACAGGGCCTGGGAGGCAGGGGAGGCCGGACAGGGGGACGCAGGGGCCTGAGCTCAGGAGCCCCCAACCAGAAGGTGAAGGACAGGGTCCCCGGCTTATGTGTGGCCCTCTGAAAACAGCTCAGCCACCTCTTCCCTTCAACTCAGAGAAAAATCACCCCCTTCCAGCCTCCCCAGCTGGTGCCTTGTTCCAGGCGGCAGATGCCTGACTGGTGAGGGGCACTGGGAGCACCCCGCTTCCTCCTCGTTAAGCTTGGTGCCAGCTCAGGCTCACGGAGATTCTCTCAGGGGCCCTCTGGCAACACAACACTGTCCCATGAAGGGTGTGCCAGGGAGGGGCGTGTCTCCGGGCCCACCTCATAACTGCGATGGGCGCCGTGTTCCCAAGCCAGGAAAGGTGCTGGGTTCACTCCCTGGGCCTGACTGCCGTTCTGCTCCAGGGGGAGAAGGTTCCCATATCAGAGGGCTCGCTTTTCACATTTAAAAACTCAAAACAAGCCAGGCATGGTGGCATGTGCCTGTGATCCCAGCTACCCACGAGGCTGAGGTCAAGGCTGTAGTGAGCTCTAATTATGTCACTGCACTCCAGGCTGGGTGACAGATCAAGACCCCGTCTCAAAATGAACAAAATGCACACATTAAGACCGTCACAGAAGTGTACAAAAGTCACACACTAAGACCATGACGGAAGTGTATAAAAGTCACACACTAAGACCATCACAGAAGTGTGTCTGGGGCCAGATGCCCCAGGTAGTGTGCAGGGCGGGGGCCCGGGATCGCAGCACCTCCCTCTCCAAGGGAGCACAGGCCCTGCCTTGGGGCAGTCAAGCCTGCCGGTCCCTGTGACTCCTCCAGGGATGGGTGGGGATGGAGACAGACGTGGGCCCTGGAGCAAGTGACTGCTGTGGGTTCCACATGCCTCTTGGCCGGCGCAGGCGGCGGGAGAAGCAGGGCTGGGAGTGCCCAGTGTGGACTCTCAGATGGCCGGTTGCCTCTGGGCCGTGTCCTGGGACGACAGCACAGATCTCTCGGGGATGTGTGGAGGAGCCTGCTGGGAACCAAGGACATGGGTGCCACCCTCTGCCCCGTCCCACCCATCTCATTTGTAGAGGAAAGCCACCGGGAGAAGGCCCCTTCCCAGCGTCTGTCCGGTGAGGAGAATCTGGGTGAAGGAGTCCTAGTGTCGGAGCCCCAGCACCCCAGAAAGCGATTTCCACCCCCGGCGTGGCCAGGCTCCGCTTTGCCACGTGCAGCAGCGGGTTTTGGAGGCTCCGCTTTGCCACGTGCAGCAGCGGGTTTTGGAGGCTCCACTTTGCCACGGGCAGCAGCGGGTTTTGGAGGCTCCACTTTGCCACGGGCAGCAGCGGGTTTTGGAGGCTCCGCTTTGCCACGGGCAGCAGCGGGTTTTGGAGGCTCCGCTTTGCCACGGGCAGCAGCGGGTTTTGGAGGCTCCGCTTTGCCACGGGCAGCAGCGGGTTTTGGAGGCTCCGCTTTGCCACGGGCAGCAGCGGGTTTTGGAGGCTCCACTTTGCCACGGGCAGCAGCGGGTTTTGGAGCTCCCACCCCAGGAGTCCCAGGGCCCACCTGCTGCCTTTCCCCAGCTCCCCGGCTCCGACTCGGCCTCTCGGCTTCTGGCAGGCATGGCACACAGTGATTCAGTCAGGCACAGAAGCAGCCTTGCCAGGAGGGGAAGGCGCGTTCTAGAAACTCAGTGGAAACTGGCTCAGGTTTCTGGGTCAGGAAGACTGCAGAGATCCGCCCCAGATTCTCAGGAGCACAGAACCGCCTAGGAGGACGGCGCTCACACTGCCGGGTCCAGGTGGGCTCCGGGGAAACTTCTGTGCCCGGGTCATTTGGGAACTGGGGGCTGACTGGAGACTCAGGCTGATTTCCTCCCAGTGGCCTCCCTGGAACCTGCTTTCACTATAAGTCTCCACAGGGCGAGCTCTGAAGGCGGCGTTTGCTTTTTAACATTTTGAGAAAACTGGATATACTTGCAGCTACAGGAAATCAGAGAGGCGTGCGCCTCGGCCCGGGCTCCCTGTGGTGACGTCTTGCCCGGCACGTCTCAGAAGCATCTCGAGGGGTCACGTGCGAGGGAAACATGTTCCGAGTGTTCCGGACAGGCGGGGAGGCTCTTGGGGCCTTGGCATGTGGGGGTCTCATCCACTCGGCCTCGCTGTCACCTGGGCCCGCCCCAGCCCCCCTCCCCCGCTGACCAGGCCTTGGCCTCGGGGCAGGCAGCTCCAGCCCCATCTCCTTGGCCACCACACAGCGGGCGTTTGCATGATTGTGTGATCCAGGTCCTGCCGCCACCTCGCAGGCAGGCGCACACTCCACGGTGGCTTGCTGGCTTCCGATACCACCCATTCCTGATTCCACAGCCTCTGCCCCCCGCCCCGAGCACTCTGGAAATGTGACATCTTTTTTTTTTTTTTTTGAGACAGGGCTTTGCTTCATCACCTGGGTTGGAGTGCAGTGGTGCCATCTTGGATCACTGAAGCCTCAACCTCCCAGGCTCAAGTGATCCTCCCACCTCAGCCTCCCAAGTAGCTGGGACTAAAGGTGTGTGCCACCATGCCTAGCTAATTTTGTTTTTTTTGTAGAGACAGGGTTTTGCTGCGTTGCCCAGGCTGGTCTCGAACCCCTGTGCTCAAGCGCTCTGCCCACCTCAGCCTCCTACAGTGCTGCGATCACAGCGTGAGCCCCCACGCCTGGCTGGCATCATCTCATTTCTGACTGTCTCATTAGCTCGGATTCCTTGGGGTGAGCTCCCCTGACGCTGGCCCTGCCTGGGCTCTGGTGACATGACAATGATCCTGGGAGCACTTCCTTCGCCACCAGAGCGGGGGCTGCGTCGGCGCCTCTTCTGTGGGATGTTGTCAAGACCCACCCTGAGTCTCCCTTGTCATTTTCCACCACGGTTGTGCTCTGTGTACGTTATAAATGGCTATTTATCTATTTGTGTGTTTTCTATCATCTTCATAGGTTTCTTGAGGGAGGGAGAGAGACTGGCACATGCTCAGCCTGATCTCTGGAGTAAACTTCCATGGTGTTCTAGAGGTCCTGGCTCAACCTCCCCTCCTCGGAGTCCAGTCCGACCTGCCTGGGCCGGACTCTGAGGCTCCCGGGGCAGGCGGAGGGTGCTGTCACCGTCACACAGACCCCACCCATCCTGCCGTGTACTAGATGCACCAGAATGCTTCCCAGCAGAGATTTTTTTCTTCTTTTTTTTTTTTGGAGACAGGGTCTCAGTGTCACCCAAGCTGGAGTACAGTGGCTCAATTACAGCTCACTGCATCCTCGACCTCCTGGGTTCAAGCGATCCTCCCACCTCAGCATCCCGAGTAGCTGAGACTACACGCGCACACTACCAGGCCCAGCTAATTTTTAAAATTTTTTGTAGAGATTGGGGGGGGGGG
The DNA here is from genome assembly GCF_029281585.2 of Gorilla gorilla gorilla. Classification (NCBI taxonomy): domain Eukaryota; kingdom Metazoa; phylum Chordata; class Mammalia; order Primates; family Hominidae; genus Gorilla; species Gorilla gorilla. The sequence goes on along the minus strand of NC_073244.2, from coordinate 10,936,859 downwards.
GGGTGGGGTCTCACTTTGTTGCCCAGGCTGGTCTCGAACTCTTAGCCTCAAGTGATCCTCCTGCCTCGGCCTCCCAAAGCGCTGGGATTGCAGGTGTGAACCACCGTGCCCAGCCCGGCCTGAAACTCATAACCTGAGAGAAGAGCTGCCAGGTGAGCTGAGCAGGGATTATTCTCTTTTGCTGCTGCCCAGGATGGGCTAAGGGGTGCAAATCAACCTCGCCCTTGGTCTAAGCCTAACACAATCAGGAAGTCCAAGGAGCTGCCTGAGCCTCCCCCAGGGAAGGCTGGAGCTGAGCAGAAGTGACAGTGTCTGGAGATTGGTGGTAGCTCCCACAGGGCTGGCCATGGGGATGGCTTGTCCCCGAAACCACCCCCTTCTCAAGGAGCAGGGAAGACCCTGTAAGGTCCGAGAGTGGTGACTGGGTGGGGCTGGCCTGCACGGCAGGGGGTGGGGGTCCTGGATGCTCAGTGACAGGTCCGAGAGCAGTGACCGGGCGGGGCCGGCCTGCACGGCGGGGGGTGGGGGTCCTGGATGCTCAGTGACACTCGATCATTTCAGTTCATTCAGGTCTGGCGGGAGATGCGGGACCTTTTCTTAACGCGGACTCGGGACCATCGCAGGGGTTAGGGTTTTCACTTTAACCGATGCGGTAAAGAGCTGAACTCCGATGTTTACAAAGAACTTGGGGCTCGGGGTGCGAGCTAAGGCCAGGACGTCACCGGCTGACCCGCCGCGTGACCCAAGGTGACTCTGAGTGAGGAGTGAGGCTTCGTTTCCACTCCTCGAATGGGGCAGATGTGACTGGAAGAGACGAGCTGTCGCCTCCTCCCGGGAGCCTCAAGCCAGGGGAGCTCAAGGGAAATGCGGCATCAGGCTTGGGAGCGATGCCTCTAGCTGCTGGGATATGGGCAGCTCTCCTCCTAAAATTCCACACTTCTATTTCATTTAATTAATTAATTAATTTTTTGAGGCTGAGTTTCGCTCTGTCACCCAGGCTGGAGTGTGGAGTGCAGTGGTGTGATCTCGGCTCACTGCAACCTCTGCCTCCTGGGTTCAAGCGATTCTCCTGCCTCAAGCCTCTCGAGCAGCTGGGACTACAGGTGCCTGTCACTAAGCCCGGTTAATTTTTGTATTTTTAGTAGAGACAGGGTTTCACCATGTTGGCCAGGCTGGTCTTGAACTCCTGACCTCAAGTGATCCACCTGCCTCGGCCTCCCAAAATGTTGGGATTACAGGGGTGAGCCACCATGCCTGGTCTAAGATTCCACACTTTTAAATAATTTCTCTTCCACAGTCATGAGAAGAAACTCACAACCAATTTGATTAAAAAAAAAAAAACCCAGGGGTACTGAGCTGTACACTCCAAAACAGTGAAGGAGAGAACTTATGTTAAGAAAAATTGAGAAGGTGTCTCAAAGGGAAATATCACCCGAGTGGAGGCCCCTTTTGCTTTGAAAACAAGCCCTGTGCTTCTAACTTAGGCAGGTGAGCCAAGGCTCAGCTGGGTCCTGCAGGCCTCACTAACCATGGCCCACACCCGCCAGTGCCCCAGGCAAAGGCACCTGGGCCAGGGGTGTGATCCTCCTGTCCCCGCACCTACAAGAAGAGCTTGGTGAAGGCATGGCGCGGCTGCCAGGTCCCCCGCTTACCTGGTAGATGTGGCTGGTGACGGAGGAGATGAACTTGGCCTTGTAGAGGTTGCCGTCAGTCCACCGGAGCTCCACCAGCTCCCCCTCGGAAGGGGGTCCCAGCCGGACACAGTCCCTACTCTGCAGGGAGAAGAGGTGGGAGGTGAGGTCCTGGCCACACTACGCTGGGGGCTGTCGCTGGGTTTTAGACCCTCTCCACGCTGGCAAGTGAGGTTCTCTGCCTGAAGCCCCAAAGCCGGCTGCGGGGGCCCAGGGTAGCGGGGCGGTGCAGAGCCCTGGCTGCGGGTTGCTTTCTGCTTTGTTTCTGCAGAACAGTGAACGGTGCTTTTCCTGAAGGGGCCTGGGGCCTGAGGACAAGGGGACCCCGTGAAGGGATCTGGAGTCAGGCCACTCCTAGCTTCCCCCCACCCCCACCCCCCACAGCTCACCGTGATGCTCTCGGGGTACAGGTTGTCGCTGTGCTCCCAGCCTCCCCCCGCCCCCTGCCCCACCCCACAGCTCACCGTGATGCTCTCGGGGTACAGGTTGTCGCTGTAGGAGCCATCGTCGAAGTTCACTTCGTAGCAGGTCTGCGAGGCGGCACCGATGACGCGACAGCGGTAGTACAGCCCATTGCGGTTCTTGGTGATGACCACCTGGCCTAGGGACACGGCCCTCAGGAGCTGGACCTGGGAGGGTGCGGAGGGTGTGGGGGGCGGTCAGCACGGGCGTCGGTGGGGGTGGGAGCCAGGGGCTGGGGGCAAGGAGGCGGGCAGGCACTCACAGCGTGACCCCCCGACTTGTGCTTGAGGCAGGTGATGGAGACCACGTAGGGCCAGTCGTCCGGCTCCATGAGCACGCCAGCGGCGTGGGCGCAGGTCACGTGGAAAGACGTGGAGCAGTGCTCATAGGAGCACTGGATACAGGCACCCGACACCTTCTTCATCCGCTTCCGGCAGTACACGCATTTCTGGGGATGGGGACACAGGCAGGGGCATGGGGCTCGAGCTTCCCTAGGGACCCTGGGATGGAGTCCCCGGCCCCTCCCGGCACAGCCTTCAAGGGAGGCATCGCGGGAGTGGCCCTGCGCTCTGCCCAGTGAGGGTTCCCCTCCACAGCCCAGAGCCCACAGCCTCCCTGGCCAAGCCCTCCAGACCCACTGACCCAGCCTCTGCTGCTCAGCCTCCGGGGAGTACTCTCCCGTCCCCCCTGCGTGTCACTGGGTGCTGGGACAGATCAGCCCCCGGGGAGTCCTCTCCCGTCCCTCTGCGTGTCACTGACTGCTGGGACAGACACTGAAGAGCCCCACGTGGCGTCGCTCAGCCAGAGAGGAACCACGTGGAGACAGAGATGTGCCCTGGGGACACGGAGGTGAGTGCAGACCGTGTGACCCCGTGATCTGCAACCCCCAGGGCAGGCCATCCCCAGACACAGGAAGTGGGCTCGTGGGCACAGGGTAGGGGATGGGAGCGACTGGTAACGGGGCCCATTCTTCATGGGGTGATGAACTGTTCTGGAATTAGTGTGATAGTTGGCACAACTCAGAATGCACTAAAAAACATAGAGTGGCACACTTTAGAATGGTTAGAGTGAAGGATTTTTTCTTTTTTTTTTTTTTTTGAGACAGGGTCTTGCTCTGTCACCCAGGCTGGAGCACACGGCGTGATCATAGCTCACTGCGGTCTCCAACTCCTGGGCTCAAGCGATCCTGCCACCTCAGCCTCCTGAGTAGCTGGGACCACAGGTGCAACCATAATGCCTGGCTAATTTTTAACTTTTGTAGAGGTGGAGTCTTGCTATGTTGTCCAGGCTGGTCTCAAACTCCTGAGCTCAAGGGATCCTCCCGCCTTGACCTCCTAAAGTGCTGGGATTACAGGCGTGAGCCACTGAGTGGGTCCTTTACATCGGCTTTTAACAAGAAGCCCCGAGAGAAGCCTCCTTGGTGAGGAGGGAGCACCGGAGAGCCACCTTTCATCCCGTGAGGCTCCCGCTGCAACACCTGCCCGAGCCAGCACCAGGGCCCTGGCGGCCGCCACACCCACGCCAGGCCCAGCTAAGCATTTAATAAGCGGCACCATCACCGCTCTATAAACCACGTTCAAAAGCCAGATAAGCTAAGGGCCTGGAGCAGCGCCGATCAACTGCATCGAGATCTCGTTATTAAACTGTCAATACCCAATTCTCCAATCACACAACACGCGCCAGGCAGCGCTCCAGCACGGCCTTCCCCTCCGGCAGAGTGGCCAGTGTGTAGGAGTGGAGGCTGTGCTCCCTGGGGGGGCCTGGGGGTGGGGGAGAGGCCCCACCTGGACACTGTCAGGTGGGGTTGCTGAGCCGTCTTGAACATGCCACCCACAGGCCTCCACCCCTCGGCCCAGGCCCAGGAGAAACCCAGCCCCGGGGCAGGCTGGTGCACAGCACCATCCCCTTCCGCCTCGTGGTGGCAGGCAGCCCGTGACCCTGCATCTCCACGTTGTGAAGAGCGTGCCCCCGGACCCATGGGACCATTTGTCAGGAGCTGTGCCTGGGGCCGAGGTCGCCCAGAGCCACCCCTCCTAAGGCGAGGTCCAGTCACGCCACACGCTGTGGCCACAGGAGGTCGGGCAGGCGTTCTTGGCCGTCACCTCCCTTCCTGGGAGCCGCAGTTTGAAGACCCACATCCAGTGCTGGCCTGGCCCAGGCCAGTGTGTGCCGGGCAGTCAGGGTCTACGGCCCGTGGGGGGCCTGGAAGGGCCCAGGCACTGGTGTTTGGTTCGAAGTTCCCGGCTCGGTGTCCTTCCCCGGAGGCCACAGGGCTGTTAGGACAATGCAGGGTGGGCTTCGGAGGTCTGCAGGGCACCACAGCCTGGAGGAAGCAGGTGGTCACCGCTAGGTACCACCCATGAAGCTGTGTCCTCAGCCTGTCACACACTGAGGCGCGGTGGCTGTCCACCGACCTGCTTTCCCAAACAATCCCAATCCCTGAGGAGCAGAGAGCCCCTCCCTCCTGACCGAGCCCTACCCCTCCAGGCAGGACTGTGGGCAGTGGAGAGAGCTGGTGCAACTGCCCACCCCTCCTGCTGCCCTGGAGGCGCCTCCCCCCATCCCAAGCCCCTCCCAGACCTCCCAGATCCTCCAGGGAGCTCCCAGTGCTTTTGCCCGCTGCCAGGAACCTGCCCAGCCGCTAGGTGAGAGGCTTCTCAGCAGCACGCCCTGAGAACGTGGTGATAACTTGGCCCAGGCGGGCGGCCAGCCGGAGCCCCCTGACTCACCAGGACTGCCTGGAGCCCTGAGCCGGTGGCTGGAGAAGTCCTGGAGACAAATTGATGGATGGGTAACCAGGAGCGAGTGCCCCATGCCTGCAGCCTGCCCGTGGCCCGCGAAGGTGGCTGGGCGGCTGGGCGAGCAGGAATTAACCGCCACCTCCTTGCAAAGCCCCATTAAGCAGTACAAGCGGGCCTGTGTAAAAGGATTTTTAATTCATCGTTACAAGCACCGGTAATGAAGAGGCTGCGTTCTGGAAATGTCAGATGATCCATAAGGCGGCGGGCGGGAGGATTTATCAGTGCACCGCATCGCACCACCACCCCACCTGAATCATGAGGCCTTTCACGCCCACGTTTGTGGACTGAGTCACTGGTGCCTCGGAAGCATCACCCGCGGGCTGCCGGCTTCCTAATCGCTCGGCCGTGCATGGCCAGGCCGGTGTGACCCACTGCACACTCCACTCCACGAACGAGGAAAGAGGGCTCCCCTTCCAGATGAGCCTCTGTGACTGCCTGCACAGCCCTGCCCAGGTGGCCCAGCCCCTGTGGGCTCCAAGCACGGCATCCAAGCCCGCCGGGCTCGTGGGCACCTCGCACCAGTGCATGGGAGCCCGGGCTTTGTGGCCGGCATCAGTCCCACCCTCGTGGGTCTCCCCAGCAGACCCACCCTGCCAGACTGATGTGTCTGCTTCCAGCCCCACCTCCACGTGAGCCTGAATGTCAACACCAGGCACTGTGTCCGCGGCTGGGAAGATAAACCAGGCAGGAAAAGCAAGCAGGACGCTGCTGGGTGCTGCTGGGTGCTACTGGCTGCAGGCCCAGCCTCCAGGGGCCCACGAGACACGTGTGCAGAGGCCGGAGTGCACAGGGACAAATGCGTCCTCCCCATCAGCGCTGCCACATGCACAGCCTTTAGTGGGGACACAGCCCCAGCAACATCTGCATTTTGCTCTCCTCATCTTTTTTTTTTTTGAGACAGAGTCTTACTCTGTCGCCCAGGCTGGAGTGCAGTGGCGCAATCTCAGCTCACTGCAACCTCCGCCGCCCAGGTTCAAGCAATTCTCCCACCTTAGTCTCCCGAGTAGCTGGGATCACAGGCACGTCCTGCCATGCAGAGCTAAGTTTTGCATTTTCAGTAGAGACGGGGTTTCATATGTTGGCCAGGCTGGTCTCGAACTCCTGACCTCAGGAGATCCACCCGCCTCGGCTCCCAAAGTGCTGGGATTACAGACATGAGCCACCAGGCCTGGCCTCCTCATCTTCTTTCTGGGCCAGATCCCAAGGCTCTGCAGGAAGCTGATTTAAAGGGCCAGCTGAGTGTCATTTTCCAGCAGGCGTGGACAGCCCCAAGTGCCTTGTGCGCAGGTGGGCTACAGGGTATGCAGCAGACAGCCCTGCAGGGCTGCAGCCCGGGCCATGATCGGCCAAGCCCCTCCAGGCCCCAGGCTCCTCACCTGCAGAACAGACAGTGCAGGATGACCCCACAGGCTCTCACTGTGTGGATCAAATGCAGTAGGTGACACTGGGGGCCTGGGGGAACGAGGCTGCAGATTTGACAAGCCCTGAGCAGCTGCTAGTGTTCAGATGGGGTGGTCCATGCTTTAGGGAGTGGGCCCAGCTCACACCACTGCAACCCTGCATGGCGGGGACTGTGGCAACCCCACAGCACAGAAGGGACGGCCGAGGCACAGAGAGGTCGAGGAATCTGTCCCAAGTGCACAGCCAGCTGGTGGCCAGCACTGACCACTCCGACTGCCCTGTGGCTCCAAGGGGTTCCCCAAAGGGGGGCCATCATTGCTGAGAGCAGGAGGAAGCTTCACAAGCCCCCACGATGAGGCCCCGCCACGCCCAAGGTGGCTGCGCGCATCTGTGGGGGGCCTCAATGTGCACCAAGAGTGGAGTGGCAGAGATCCTCCAACTCAACCACAAAAGGCCAAGCAACCCAGGCACGGAATGGGCGAAGGAGCAGAACAGACGTTTCTCCAAAGACAGCATGCAGATGGCCAACAGGACTGTGCAAAGATGCCCAGCGTCACTGACCACCAGGAGAACACAAATCAAACCATAGCGAGACCACCTCGCACCTGCTAGGGCGGCTGCTACAAAAAAGTCAAAGGTAGGTGTGGGTGAGGACGAGGGGAAGAGGAAAGCCCTGCACCCCGGGGGTGCGGATGGGAGTCCGTCCAGCTGCAAGGGAGAGCAGTTTCCTCCAGTGCTAAAAACAGAGCTGCCCGACGGTCCAGCAAGCCCACTGCTGGGTCTGTATCCGCAGGAAATGACATCAGAATCTCCAAACCACAACCACACTCCCACATCTGCTGCGGCGCAACCCACAACAGCCTGAAGGCAGAGACATCAGCGGGTGCCCAGATCAACAAAACGTCGTCCATCCACATGGCGGCACATCACTCAGCCAGGAAAAGAAGGAACTCCTGCCATATTTGGGTTGAATGAATGTGGATGAACCTTGAGGAAACTATGCCAAATGAAAGACACCACTTGCGCCTGTAATCCCAGCTACCCAGGAGGCCAAGGCAGGAAGATCTCAAGGCCAGGAGTTCCAAACCAGCCTGGGCAACATAGTGAGACCCCATCTTTTTAAAAAAAATTGGGAGTTAACCTAATTTTTTGGCACGTGCTTGTGGTCCCAGCTACTCAGGAGGCTGAGGCGGGAGGATCGCTTGAGCCCAGGAGTTTGAGGCTGCAGAGAGCTGTGATCACACCACTGCACTCCAGCCTGGGTAACAGAGTGAGAGACCCTGTCTCTTAAGAAAGAAGCAGGTCGCAGAAGAATAAAGACTGTACAATCCCACTCACGTGGGGTCTATAACACAGGCAAACACACAGAAGCAGAGTGCTGGGTGCTGGGGTGGGCGGAGGGAGCTGCTGCTTAGCACGTGTGAAGTGTCAGTTATACAGGACGGGTGAGCGGGCCACAGAGCCCTGCTGCCCACCACTGGGCCCGTGGTGAATGCTGTACTGGACCTCAGATGCTTCTTAAGAGGGCAGATCTCATGCTAAGCATTGTTACAATTGTTTTTTTTTGTTTTTTGTTTTTTTTGAGACAGGGCCTGGCTCTGTTGCCCAGGCTGCAGTGTAATGGTGCCATCACAGCTCACTGCAGCCTGGGTATCCCGGGCTCAGGCGATCCTCCCACCTCAGCCTCCCGAGTAGCTGGGACCACAGGTGTGTGCCACCACGCCCAGCTATTGTTTTTTATTTTTTTCATAGAGATGGGGTCTCACCATGTTGCCCAGGCTTGTTATAATTATTAGAAAAACGACAAAGATCAGATGGCCCGGTTGTGTCAGGGCACGTGCGGTGCCTCTGCTTTTGTGGAAAGGTGGAAACCGCATGGGGTGCTCGATTCTGCAGAGGATGCCCCCAAGGCCGCACCTGACGGGGCCTGCTTATCTCTGGCACCCTTGATGCCTTCTGACTTTTGTACCTCGCACCTCGGGGAAGGATTCAAAAAATAACACACCTGCTGAAGTTGGGGTCACTGGCTTCCTGAAAGCTGCCCACCACCCCCACGGAGACGCAGAGCTTGGAGGAAAGACGGCTTCAGATCGCGCAGGTGGGGAGCCGAGCGTGGCCGGCAGCCCTAGAGGCACGGGCAGGGTGGGCCTCGACCGCAAGGACCTACCAGCTTCCACCGCTGCTCGGGGATGGCGCTGATGTCCACAGGGTGGCGCTCAATCACATTCAGGAAGCGCGCCTCGGGGACTGCGATGGCACAGATCACGTGGATCCACCTGGGAGGGCAGGTGGAGCGGGGTCAGGTGCGCCTCTGAGGACCTGGGCTGGTCACAGAGGGGCTGGGCGTGATGTGGCTGTCGGCTGGGTCAGGGCCTGGGGACCTTCAGGAAGGTCGGTGCAGGTGTATGCTCCTCCTCAGCCCTGGCCACCCCATCCATGACACGGGGCGGTTATGTGGAGGTGATGGCCAACCCCTAGGCACTGGGGTCACACCCTGCAGAGCCTCAGCCCAGGGCAGGCTCCCCTCCGGCCCTCCAGCCCCAACGTGCGGTGCCACCCACCTCCTATCGGTGGTCATCTGCAGCGCACCTCCTCGCAGGTTGCACAGGCAGCACTCCTGTGGAGACCAGACAGCCCTGGGTGAGCAGGGCTCGAAGCAGGCTCCCCACACACTGCTTGGGGCCTGACCCGCCAACCGTCCCCAGCCCACGGCCCTTATATTCCAACCTAGCAGCCACCAAAGTGATGGGTGGGAATCCCTTGGGTTCCACCCCCTCAGGGCAGAGGTGAAGGAACCCAGGCCCACGGAGGGGAGACTGCGCCCCAAAGTCACCCCACTGGAGTGGCGCCGGGGCCCAGGCCTCTCAGAGCACCACCCGCGCTGCGGGGAGCGAGTTACCGCAGTCCAGGCGTGGGCCGCGCACCGGGAACACGTCCAGCCTTCATTGACCAGCTCGGGACGGATGCCATAGCAACCTGGAAGACAGCGGGGGCTGGCTGAGATCTGGGGGGCAGGTGAGACTTGGGGAGCCGAGTGAGACTCAGGGGGAGGGGCCAGGTAACTCGGGGGCCAGTGTCCGTATGTGGAGTGACGAGGCCTCCGCACGCAGCTGCAGCATTCAGGGTGAGTGCTGTTCCCACCCTCTGAGCTTCAATCCAGGCCACTGCATGTGGAGCGAGAGAAAGGTCTGGAAGCTACTTGTGTGGAAAGAGGACACAGAAGGGGAAGCAGGGCCCTCTGAGCTCCAGCTGGGTCTGCCGCGCTCAGCCTGGTGGTGTCTTGAGGGCCCCTCCTTGTTGGGGGTCTGTACCCCCAACAGCGGCTCCTCCTGCTATGTCCAGAAAGGCCAAAGCCACAAGGGAGACTCACTGTGGGATGTGGCCCTGGGTCTGGAAATGGGGAAAGGGCACAAAAGGCCCAGTCATGCCCCCAGAGCGAGGGCAGGGGTGCCGCCTGCCCCCCAGGGCTCTGCCTCTGCTGGGGGTCACTGCCCCCAGTGTGGAAGGGGCTCTCTGCCAGTGCTGATGGCCCACTGAAGAGGCTGGGGGCGGGGACCTCACTGCCTCCAGAGCAGCGGGGTGGTGGGCACGGCTGGGGGTGGGGGCGTCTGCTGGGGTAGCCTGGCTGGGGCGGCCCGGCTGTGGCAGGCCTGGGACCCTCGGCAACCCTTCCCCCAGGGAGCCCATCTGCCCCGGGGGCACATCTCAAACCCAGGCCCAGCAAAGCAGAGTGAAGAGCCTCCCAGCCAGGAGACAACACGAGCCCCCAGGCAGGCCACCGCCAGGAGGAAACCGACAGACCTATGGCTACCTGCCTTGGCCAGGGGCACAGAAAATTAAACGTCTCCAGAGAGCCCTCCTCCTTCCCTGGAAGTCCAATTCCTGCCACCACCCCCCACGCCTGGGAAAGAGACAGACATCCATTTTCTTGTCTGTGACCATGGTTGAGCCTCAGGACTGGGGAGGGGTCCCTGAGAGCAGAGATAAATCAGACGCCCTGACCACGCTGCAATCTCACTGTGACCATCAGTTTCAACCACGGCCGCAAATCACAGGCGTAGCGGCTGCCTGAGTTCCTCCTGTCGCCTCCCAGGCCTTGGAGAAGACTCGGCAGAACTGTCCAGAGGGCCAGTGAGGAGGAACCCTGCCTGGGCCAAGGTCAAGGGCAGGGATGTTTGCCCCCAAAGGCTGCTTGGCAGAGACAGCCATTCTCAGGGAACACAGCCTGCGGAGAGACCGGGTGCCTGGCCCATTTCTTGCTCTGGCCCTAGGGTGAGCTTCTGGGTGTCAGGGACAGGGTGGGATGAGCCCAGTGCCCCTCGGAGCAGAGGCTTCCTCCGCAGAGGCTGGCACCAGAGGCCAGCACCTGGGCCTGCACTGGCATCTTCTGGATGCTGGGGGCGGTGGAGGCCCTGTCCTGCCCCGGGGTGGCATGCGGTCACCCAGCCCTTCCATGGCCACAGCCTTTCCCCCTGCTCTAGATGGTGGGACCACAACGGGAAGGACGAGAAAGTCAGAAATTGCAGGAAGTCACCAGGGGAGGCCCCTGCCCTGGCCCTGAAAGTGCAGCCTGGGGAGAGGGGCCGGCGTGGCCCTCCGCAGGAGAGGATGGAGCCCCCACCGGCACCCCCACCAACACCCTGAGGGAGGGCGCAGCTCCTCTGGGCCCCACAGTGGCACTCACTGGCATGGACCTGCAGGCAGCACTTGCCGCAGGCGATCAGGGGGCTGGTCCCGTCGTCGCCGATGTAGGAGTTGGCGGGCAGCGGCTCCGTGTTCTCACCACCAGAGGTGAAGCACATCTCGGGGATGAGCGGTCGGGTCTTCTGACGGCTTTTGGAGGGTAATGTGGCTGAGCAGCCCTCTCCGAGGGAGGCTGTGGGCGCCTCCTTCTCAGTCTGTAGGACCTGTAGGGGAGAGGCGACCTTCAGGGGACAGAGCCATGTGTGGGGCAGGTGGGCGGGCGGTGCGGACCTCTCTCAGGGCACCTGCCCCAGGCTTCGACACCCCCTGGCTCTGGAAGGGGAGGTCGGGGAGATGGCCAGAGCCACTCGGCCCCTCTTCTCACTCCTCCAGAAAGTCAGGATCCCCAAACACGGTCTGACCCTGTCCCCAACCCGCCGAAGACCTTCCCATGAGGGTTGCATCCAGACACGGAGCTCAGGCTGGCCTGTGTGGCCCCTGGTGCTGGGTGGCCCCTGGAGCTGGGGTATGCTGGGGGTGGTGTGTGATGAATGAGTCTCCACACTCTGCCTGGCAAGGGGAGTTAGGAAGACGCATGTCTGAAGTGGCGTTCCCGGCCCTGTGGCTCCCAGCAGCCTCTCTGGCCTCACAAAGGACAGCAAGTGCCTGGAGATGGTGTCGGCTGTCAGGTCTTGTTTGTCTCAGGAACCAGAGCACTAAATCCAGCTCCCAGCAGCAGGGTCCCAAGACAGGCTCACCACCCTCAGCACAGCACCCTCCCTGGCTCTGTCCACCCAGAACCGGCTGGCGCACAGGCCTGGGGGGTGACGTCCCCAACCCAGGGCAGCTCTGCTGATGCCTGGACATGCTTGGCATGGGGCTAGGAGCTGGGAGTGCAAAGCACGTGGGCCAGGTCCTGTCCTGGGGAGGCTGCACGCCCAGGGAAAGAGAGAAGGGGGGATCCGAGAGATCCGAGGAAAACAGCTGGGCTGGGTGCTGATGCCTGGGATGGCCGTGGGCAGAGGCCAGCTCCCCATCTGGGTGCAGAGGACAGGCGAGGCCGGCATGGAAAGAGCACCAGAAACGGGACCTCAGCCAGATGCCCAGCTCAGCTAGACAGGCCAGGGTTTGCGGGAGCCCCGCCCGGCCACCCAGGTGGTGTACCCTGGCCTTCACTGCACTCCCATACCACCCGGCCTATCTCAGCGCCCACCAGACATGGGCGCTCCCTGAGGGCAGTGACCCCGAGCCTCCGCAGCCTCCCTCTGCCCCATCCACCATGGCTCATGTTGCACATGGGCACGTTAGTAAGCTTCCAACAAAACCCAGAGACCAGGCTCTGCCTACGGCTGTCAGGAACAAGCCCTCACAACTCGGGGTGCTGGCCAACACCCTGCCCTGCGTGAGAGAGAGAGGCGTGTGGGATGCCCGGTCCCTCGCCCTCTCCCACTGCCCCTGCCTGGGGTTCTCTGGGACCTGTGAGGCCCGCCTGCCCACCTGGCAGTAGGGGTAGAAGAGCGTGCAGATGGCGCAGTAGGGCTCCGTGCGCGCAGCTGCTGCGTTGAACTTCCTCTCGGCCTGGAAGCTGGCCGCCCTGTTCTTCCACTGCAGAGACAGCAGCGGCCTCAAGGCGTCCGGGTCACTCACATCTTCCTCCCCGGAGAAAGGGGATGCCTCTAGAAGAACAGAGGGGAGAGGGAGAGAGACACTTGAGCCCCCTAAAAACTCGTCCAAGGAATCACCCCAACTGCCCAGGGGATGGCCCCGGGTCTACAGCCCTGGCTGCCCACAGGGTCCCTGGCCCATAGCTCCCCCTCCACCTGCCTCCTGGCTGCCCCATTCTCCACAATGCCCATCAAGCTGACACTTCAGCATCCCATCCCATCAACAGGAGGGGGACACGTCTGTCTCGGCTGACTGCCACCTGAGGCCAGAGCCCCCAAACATGGTTCCTCTGAGCCCCTCCCCCAACACCTGGTTCTCCCTGGACATCCAGAGCCGTCCACTCACCCGGGGCCTTCCGGGCCAAGGACCGGCCAAACTCAGTGCCCAGCCCTGCCCCGGCTGCCCTACACCCGTCCTGGGGTCTGAGTCTGCGTGGGGGCGTCGGCAGTGACCAGCCGAGACTCAGAGACACTGTCCTTCCTGTCTTGGGTGGGCACAGACTCACTGAACTCAAGGGAGGTGCCGGAGGAGTGTGACAGGGAGTCAGGAGGGGCCATGACCAGGGCTAGGAAGCCAAGGCAGCCCGCCCCAGGAAGAGCTGCATGATGGAGACACCCCGGGAAGGCAGGTCTGCTGCTGAGAAGCCGCGGCAGTCTCTCTCCCACCTGTTGCCTGTTCCCATTGAACTCTAACGGCCTCCATTGCCAGCTGCCGCACCCCAATGTCCCCACGTCCCCTCCCTGCATCTCCTGTGGACACAGGGGTGCTGTCCCCAGGAAGTGGGGTGCCCACTCCTGTGGCCCAATCCTCAGCCCAACCTAAAGGGGAGCCTGGGGTCCTGGGATCAGCCCAGCTGTGGCACTGCCCCTGGTTCACCTAGAGGAGGGCAGGGCAGGGCAGGGCAGGCTCCCCGAGGTGGAGGCCCAGGTCTCCCACAGTGGACTCAGGAAGCCCTTAGGCCAAGACTCCTCTGAAAACCCAAACCAGACAGTCCCGCCAGCGGAGCCCAGGGAAGGCCCTAAGCGGCCCCAAGGCCCTGGGGATGAGAACAGAGCCACTGGCTGCGTCTGTCACTCACAACCCCAGGATGCCTGGGGTTCTGGGGCCGTGATGGTCTCACAGGCAAATGCTCCGGTCTCACCAAAGGGTCACAGTGGGGTGTGGGGAGTGGGGGAGTCCACGGAGGCCCCGGAGGTGCCTTCTGGAAGGATACCTGGGTAGAAGGCAAGACCCCTTCCCAAGGCAGCCCGCGGGGGCCCCTGGTCATTCCTCCGTCCCTGTGCCGATTCCTCCACTCCTGGGAGCTCCCGCCCTGTGATCCCACGCGCTTCTAGAACCCTCCTCTCCCCACCCCTCCAATTGCATGCAGGATGAAAGACGCCATCCAGACCATTTTCAGATTCTACATGCATCCCCAATGAAAGGCCAAAGCGGAAGATGAAAAATTGGCTTAGCAGGACTTCTGCACACAAGACAGCGGCTCTCGGCTGAGGGTTAAGTCGAAGATTCCATCTCCTCCCCTCCCACTCAAAGCTTCGCGGGAGCCTTTTGTTCCAACTTCTCCAAGCCCTGGATGGCCTGTGCTCAGCCCTGGGAGGAATCTTCCATGGGGAGGTACGAGCTCCCCAGCCCTGAACCGCCCATCATGGGCAGCCCAGCCAGCAGAGCAGAGCCGAGCATCTCTAACAGCAGCTGCCTCCCCGCACGACCACCTGCCCCAGTGACAGCCTGTCACTGCGGCAGAGCCACAGAAAGGCCTGGGTTCAGGGAAGGAGACCCGGGAAGTGGGGGAAGGAGGCCGCAGGGGAGCCAGGCCCCCCCCAGCAGCAGCAGAGCGCGGAGCAGGGCTGATGAGAGCCGACCTGGGGACCCCCACTCACCCTCGTCACTTGAGGCCTCCTGCTTCACCACCGACAGTGGGGACCGGGTGGGCGGCCGGCCCAGGGGATGGCGCCGGCTCTTCTTGATCTCCATCTTCAATTTGGAAAATGTGGACGGTGCCTGAAACACACAACAGGCTGCAGTGAGGGCCCCGCTACAGACCCCTGGGTGGGGCTCGGCGTGCCTGAGGCCTGAGTCTCCTCTCCTGGGGTGATTGTCCCAGCAAAGAACCACGGGGCTCCTCTGTTCTCTAAGTACAGACACCCCATCTACCCTGTGAGAAGAGCCACAGTTCCCTGTGAAACCAGCAGGCAGCCCTCCTGTCCCCTCCTCCCTGCCCCCTCCCCCGCCACCAGCTCCCCTGTGCCCCACCTGCCCCCGTCCTCCCCCCTCTACCCCACCTGCCCCCCTCCTCCCTGCCTCCCCCGCCCCACCCCACCTGCCCCCCTCCTCCCTGCCTCCCCCGCTCCACCCCACCTGCCCCTCTCCGGCCCGGGCTTTGGTCTCCATGCGACCCGCCCCACTGCTGGCTGCACCGTCCTCTGGCGCCGTCAGCTCCATGGGGGAAACTGGTTCCTTCCAGGTCGGACCCTTCTGGGCAAAGTGCTCAAAGGCCTGCTGGCAGGACACGTGCTCCTGGTTGAAGGCTGCCTTGCCTGGCCGCGGCACCACGTACAACATGGGGATGATGGGCCGAGGCTTGGCCTCTAGCTCCTCACTGGGCACCTCAGGGGGCACGACATTAAGGGGCGCCGGCAGGGGGCTCTCCTCCGTGGCCGCAGGGCCCGGGCCCAGCACCGGGGGCTCCAGTGGGGATGGCAGCCACAGCGCCTCCTCTGAGGGGAAGTGAGCAGGCGGGGGCGGCAGCTGCGGGGGCAGCAGGCCGAAGCTCTTCTTCTTCCGCTCGCTCTTGGCCTTGGTTGGCCGCAGCTTGCCCCTCCCGTCCTCTGTGGGGAGAGCAGAGGGCGGTCAGGGAGGAGAACCCGGGCTCAAGTGCTGGTCCCACGCTCCCCAGAAATCCCCCAACCTTGGCTGGGATGGTCGAGGGCTCCTTCCACCCAGAGAGGCCACACGAACATGGGTGGGCAGAGAACACAGGCTTCGGGCCACCTCAGATCACCGCAGGGGCACCTGGCCAGGCACCCCCAGGCCTTGGTCTCCCCACAGTGCAGGCGCAGCAGCAGCAGCACTTGCCTGCCAAGGCCTGTGAGGACCCACCAGATGTTGCTCTATGTGCCTTCTGGGGTCACGGAGGGTGAGGAGACGCATCACCAAACCCAGCCAGGGGAGGCTGCTCTGTCTTCTGGGCTCCCACCTGGGTGGGCCGTGCCAAATGGCACTTTCCCGGTGGGGGTGGGGGAGAAGCGCTTTTTGTGTTCTCGTGTATCCGAATTACGTACATTTCTACTGTTGATGTAGAAACGTTAAGGTTTTGCTTTTGACGAAAGTAAAACTTTGAACAACGCACAAAATCTTAATCAATGAACCCCAACCTGGCAGTCACATGAGTGAACCAGGAAGCGTCAGATGGGCCTGTGGGGCCCGACACCCTTCCGCGTAGAAATCCCCGGGGCCAGCACTGGGGAGATTTCCTGACAGGTGACAGGGAGGGGACAGTTGACTCATGTGTTCGGTGGCATTTTACTTTGGGGCCAGGACGGGTGTGCAGTAAATAAAATAAAACTGGGATGAGCAGCCTGGCTGGCTGAATCACAGCCCCCAGAAACGTGCGGGTCCCAACTCTCCTGGACATGTGGATGTGGGACATGACAGAGGGACATGGGGGACTCTGACAGAGGGGACTCTGGGTGGGACTGAGTGAAATGGGAGGTGATCCTAGATGATCCAAGAGGCCCGATGTCCCCACAGGGCCCTCACAAGATGAGGCGGGAGGGTGAGAGTCAGAGAGAGACTGGAAGAGGCTGCCCTGTGCCTGGGAAGGGAGAGGAAGGGACCCGAGCTGAGGGGTGCAGGGGCCTCTAGATGCTGGGAAAGGTTTCTGCCCTGGAGTCCCCAGGAGGGCCTGGCCCTGCACACAGCTCCATGTGAGCCCAGTGGGGCTCTGTTTCGGGCTGTTGGAAGCTCGTGCCGGGGCAATCCCTCTGAGGGCCGCCGCACTCAGGGTAAGTTGTGGCACGGCACCTTGGAGCCCTGTCCTCGAGGAAGACCAGCCTGGCCGCACAGCACACTGTGGACCCCAGAACACCGTGAGCCCTGGGGCCCTGCCTGCTCCATCTGGAGGAGGGGGACAGGGGCTCAGGGCCCCACCTGTGTGTCTCCAGGCCCTAGGGCTCTTGGGACATTCTGGAAGGAGGAACCGTGGTTGAATCCAAGGGATTCTTGGGCTGTGGGGCTTTCAGTGCTAAAACTGGAAGGTCCCAAGCAGATCAGGATGAACTGGCCACTGCTAACATTTCACCACCTCCACCTCCCCCAACAGGCTGGAAAAATAAGGAAAAATTAAGAGAAGGAAATTCATCTCTGCACACTAAACTGTTGACCACGTGGCACTTCACGGGGTCTGGTTTGGAGCACAGCGCCCACATCTCACCACTTGCTATAAAACCCACCACGGGCCGCCCCCAGCTCCACAGTCCGTGACGCCAGGACCAGCGGTAAGCGCTGAGACCCTCAGCAATGAGGCTCCCAAGGGCCGACGGTGACACTTAACCCTTGACCCACACTGACCCCAGTAAGGGTCAAGTGAGGACCCTCCCCCAACAGACCCTGCAGCCAGGAGGAAGCCACACTGCCCCACACACTCCCACAAGGGGCCCCCAGCCCACAGCCTCCCCCAGGAGTGGAGGCGGCCCTGCCCTCCCTGCTCCAGCTCTCCTCCCCACACCCTACCCAGCTCCATCTGCAGGCTTGGGGGACCGCCCACGGTGTCCTTGGCAGGCACATGCCCACCTGCCTCTCAAGAAGGACAGGCGAGCAGCCATAAGGTGAAGGCAGCCCCCGCCACTGCCCTGGCCCCCACCCCTGCTAGTCCTGAGCATTCTGGGGCACAGGGGGCACTGGCCAGGCTCCTCCCTGACCTCCACCCCGGCAGGGGAGCCTGGAACACCCCCAGGTCCTGTCTGGCCTTGCAGGGAGCGCAGTCTTCCCCTCCGCTGGTATCCGGGCCCCCCGCTGTTATATGACCCCTGCCCCCTCCACTGTTATCTGGCCCCTCAGCTGTTATCTGGCCAGGGGAGGTAAACACTGGATACAGCAGACAGGCTGGTGTGGGAAGAAATACTTTTTCCCCTGCCGATGCCAGAGGGGAGGCACCCCCTCCCTGGAAGGCTGGGAGCAGAGGCGTGGAGATGCAGAGGGGAGGGGCTGGAAGCTTCACCAGGGCTGGAAGCTGGAGCAGCCCGGGCAGGCTGCAGAGGCCGCACGCCTCACCCCGAGCGCCTGTCAGGAAAGCCACTGTCCTGCGTGTGTAAAAGGCACCTGAGGACAAACAGCTTTGTTCCCCTAAGGAAATCCAATATTCCTTCGTCCATGATAGCGCCTGCCCAGCCTCACTCAGGACTGCAGGCTGCGGTGCCCATCCAGCCTCACCGGGGACTGGGACTCAGGCCCCCCCACTGCTGGGCCGGCTTCCCAAGCCGGGTTCAACTTCAGGGGCGGGGGCTGGCGTGGGATCTGGCCCAGGAGGGCCCCACCTGGGGCATCGATGGTCTCAGGAGAGGGAGGAAGATGCCAGGACACAGCCTCACGGCCTCCAGCTGCAGGGCCACTCAGTGCACACATGAGGAAGTGGGGAAGGAGGCGAGGAGGAAACGCTCATCAGAGTCCCCAGCCGGCACCCCCACCCACCCCTCACACACAACAGGCAGCTCCGCGCACAGGGGACTCCAGCCGGGGCTGTGGGGCCAGGGACACAGAGCCAGGCTGTCCTCACACACAACAGGCAGCTCCGCGCACAGGGGACTCCAGCCGGGGCTGTGGGGGCCAGGGACACAGAGCCGGGCTGTCCTCACACACAACAGGCAGCTCCGCGCACAGGGGACTCCAGCCGGGGCTGTGGGGGCCAGGGACACAGAGCCGGGCTGTCCTCACACACAACAGGCAGCTCCGTGCACAGGGGACTCCAGCCGGGGCTGTGGGGGCCAGGGACACAGAGCCGGGCTGTCCTCACACACAACAGGCAGCTCCGCGCACAGGGGACTCCAGCCGGGGCTGTGGGGCCAGAGACACAGAGCCGGGCTGTCCTCACATGAGACCACAGGTGCCTGCTCAGAGGGTCCCTGGGGAGTCCCCGCCTAAGGGGCTGGCATCCTCCCCCCACCAACGGGGCCTCCTGGGAGCTGAGAGGCGGCTGGTGTGACCGCCCCAGGCCCTGGTTCTGCTCGGGAGGCAAGGCTGGGTGGGGAGCTGAGGCCACCATCGTCCCCTAGGCCTCCTGGGGGCTGTCCCCTCACCAAGGGCCACACTGTAGGGCTCTCTCCCTCCTCCTCCAAGGACAGGGATGGCCCCAAGTCCCGCTTCCCCACAGCCCTCCCTGGTTGGCTGCCTGGTTCTGTCTCCCGGAGGGACCAGGCATGGGAGACAAAGCGGGACGTAATTTGAGCCTCAGGTGCCCGGCTGATGAGTGCCACCCCATCCCCTGTCTGGAGACAGCAGTGAATGACAATGGCGGCAGCCTCAACGCACTCCATGCATAGCCCGCGCCTGCTGGTGCCCTGGATTCTCAAACTCGCAAGAACAAGTTTCCAGCCCTCTCCCCGTCGGCTCCCAGGCTCTGTGAAGCCCGGGCAGACACACAGGGGACCCTGTTAGAGGGAGATGCCCAAGGCCAGGAAGGACACCCCGAAAGACGGCGGCACACCCCGCAGCCATTCCTCGGGGCTCTGTCCTTGCTGTGGGCCATTCCTTGGGGCTCTGTCCCTGCCATGGGGACTACACTCCACAGGGACCTTGGCACGCCCCTCACCTGCCTGGCCTGAGGGAAGCGGGTGAGGGGCTTCAGAACGGAGCAGGGACCATGGTACAGATGGGGCCCAGGATGCACCCAGGCCCCCGAGGGCAGCCAGCTGAGGCCCTGCTAGCACTCTTTTTGGGTGGAGGGAAGGTATCACAGCAGAACCCCCACCATCGGGGCTCACTAGCCTGCCTGGTGGCGAGGCCACTCCTCCCCAGCGCTGGGGTTTCCACCAGAGCCTCCAGCAAACCCCAAGACAGGCCCGAGGCCCAGGCTGCCCTGTGGAGGGGGCAAGAAACCACCCATTTCCAAGGACACCACTCTGTTCCTGCTCCGAGGCTGCCGAGATCAACTCACCAGCTGCGGCCTGGCTTATGGGGCCCCTCCCTCAAGTTTCATGCTTGGCTGCCATGCCTGGGCCAACCAGCCCCGGTCTCAGGGGCTCTCTGGCCACCCCCTTCAACACCGCCACCCTCCCGTGCTGAACCCACAGCCGGGTGCGCCTGACGGTCCCAGAGGCCCGACTGGGATGTGCTGGGGGGTCCCCGGGCTGAGCTCACAGCCCCTCACTATGAGCTGGGGCCGCCCTCCAGACATGGCAGCCTTTGCTTTCCGTGTCCTAAAACCAGTCACCAGCCACGAGGCCTCTCCTGAGAGCAGCACTCCAGGGCGAGGGGAGGGGAAGGGCTGGGGGCTGGCTGCCGCACTCACCGCAGCCTTTCCACCCTCTGGGAGGCAGGATGGCACTATGCCAGCCCTCCTGGGTCCCCATCCTGGCTCTGCCCCCTGACCCTGTGTGTCCTGCACTGCAGGCCTTCTTCCAGGACGCGGGGCCTCCCTGGAGGCTCAGGAGAGGTGGACGAGGCCGCCTTCCTGCTTTCTGCTTGGTTCTGGGGTTAGGGCTGGCTGGTGGGGCTGCTAGTCCCTCCTAGCGCTGGGCAATAGGGCAGCCGCTGTTCCCAGACCTCGAAGCAGCCAGTAAGAATGGGGTAGGGGACACCAGCAGCCACTGGGAAGCAGCCTCTCAACCGGCCCCCAGGCACCTCTCCTCCCGAGGGGCTTCCTCCCCGACGCTGATGCCCCCTGGCCCCTGTGGGCAACAGGTTCCGGCCCCTTCCCAGCTTGTTCTATATGAAAACACAAAACCCCACACCCCACTGCTAGGCCCTGAAAAGTGCCTCAGTGTCATAGCTTTTAGAGGCGTGAAACTGGCATTCAAGGAGGACCAGAACCGCTTTAGGAAATCTTTCCCGCAGCGCTGTGGCATGCATTTCCTGTCGTGTCCCTGACTGTGAACATGCATTTATGAGGCTCTCTCGAGATAAACCTCTTGTCCGGAGGCTCCTGGGACTTCGGGCTCCCGGGAAAACGGCTGTGTCCAAGAAAACGCCCACCCCTGCCAGATTGGGTCCTTCTCAGAAGAAGTCTCTGTCGTGGAACAGAGATAAGGGTGTCCAGGTCGGGGGGCGGGGGGTAGGCAGCACCAGTCCTGAGCCCTCCCTGGGCAGAGACCCTGACGTGGCACCAAGGTGGCCCCTAACCCTCCTCGCTGGTCCCTGGCCTTTCTGTGGGGGCTGATCCCTTCAGAGACCCGTGGAAGCCACAGGCCTCAGAGATGCACCAGGCCCAGCCTCCTGGCACCGTGACCACTGCACAGGGTGTGTGGAGCCCCGGGGATCTTGGGAGGGAGCGAGTTGCCCTGCACATCTTTAAACAGGATGGTGAGTGACCAGGCCAGGGCCTCGCCTACGCCAGGCAGCTGGACGAGCCATTGGTTTCCACTCCCTCCCACGCGGTGTAGGATTCTCTCCAGCGGGCAAGTTCCACTGTCAGGCGAGGAAAGCCGCCCATCCAGCCAGGACCACGAATGGGCAGGGGAGACCAGAGGAGAACCAGGACCCCCTGGTTCAGGACCTCCCTGAACCTGAGTCTCTTGGAGGCCAAGGCCATGGTGAGGCCCAAGTGAGAGCAGGTAACGCCGGGGCTGGGGAGGGTGTGGCTGTCTCGTCAGTGGGCTTGGGCAGATTAGTAAATAACAGTTAGTCACATTAATGAAAAGAAAGCTGGGCACAGTGGCTCATACCTGTAATCCCAGCACTTTGGGAGGCTGAGGCGGAGCCCAGGAGTTCGGGAGCAGCTTGGGCAACATAGCGAGACCCCGTGTCTACTAAAAATTTTGAAAAATGAGCGGAGTTGCGGTGCACGTCCACAGTCCCAGCTACTGAGGAGGCTGAGGTGGGAGAACTGCTTGAGCCCAGGAGACCAAGGCTGCAGTGAGCCGTGACTGCACCACTGCCCTCCAACCTGGGGGACACAGCAAGACTCGGTTTCAAAAAAAAAGAAAAGAAAAGGCTGGGCATAGTGGCTCAGGCCTGTAATCCCACCACCTTGGGAGGCTGAGGCAAGTGGATCACCTGAGGTCAGGAGTTGGAGACCATTCTGACCGACATGGTGAAACCCTGTCTGTACTAAAAATACAAAAATTAGCAGGGCATGGTGGCGGGCACCTGTAATCCCAGCTACTTGGGAGGCTGACGCAGGAGAATCGTTTGAACCTGGGAGGTGGAGGTTGCATGAGCTGAGATTGCATCACTGCACTCCAGCCTGGGTGACAGAGTGGAACTCCATCAGGAAAGGAAAGGAAAAGGAAAAGAAGCCACAGTCCTTTGCTAACCAGTTGGGTAAACCAAGTCACAGGAGCTGGTGGCCGCCCTTCCTCCAGCCAGAGGCTGGCCAGCCCCTAGAGTCTGCTCAAGAGGGAGGAAGACACCCATGGTACGGGGGATCCTTGTGACCCCTCCCAGGAGGCCCCACTGAGAACCCAGGACAGACTCTGACCAGCCAGCTCCACTCTGTAAAAGCCTTCCCAGGACTGGGCCACTTTCCTTGCTGCCTGAACCCACAGGTGGCAGCGGCAGTGGCAGCAGCCTGCCCGATTTCCCCCACCGTGCTGGCCTGGGGAGGATGCGTGTCCTCCTATCTCTGCCCTCCTGAAGGGTCCATCAAGGCGGTGTCCCAGCTCAGGGTCACATGGGCAGTTAACCAGTGGGCTTGGGTGGGCCCGGGTCCCCAGACCCAAGCCTGGATCTTTCTCTGCCTGCTTGTTTTCCCATAACTCACCCGTCTCCTGTGAGACCACACACAGCCCCCAGCACGTTCTGACTCGTGAGAAGGGCAGCTTCACAAGGCCCAAGCTCAAGGTGGCCCACACAGCCCCCCACCCCCAGGGACCCCAGCCCAAGCCCAGCCCACCCCTGCCAGCCCATCCTGTGGGGAGAATGGTCACGGCTCAGCCATCTCCCTGTCCCATGCCAGTCCCTCCAGCGACATCCCACAGTCCCCCTTGGAACAGAACCTGAACTGCGCCCATCCCCCACTCCCCTGCCGACCTTGCCTGGGGCTCACCGTCTCCAGAATCAGACACAGACTCCTGCTCAGAAGACATGAGGCCTGGCTACCGCAGCCAGCCCAGGAACTTATCCTCTACCAGCACGACCCATGCTCAGGTGCCCAGCTTGCCTGCTGGAGTCTGCATTATTTCTGAGGATTTCCCAAACCCCAGAGGACCTGCAGTGTAGACACAGGCCCTGCAGGATGACAACACAAATGGGCACCTGTGCCTGCTCCTGCCCTGCAGGAAGCCCCTCGCCTGCTGCAGAGCTGAGTCCCTGTACTGTTGAATGGTGCTGCAGTCCTAGCCCCCGGACCTGGGGTGCCGCCTTATTTGGGAAGGGCGTCACTGCAGACGGAATGAGTTATGATGAGACCCTTGGGGCGGGCCGGGCCCAGCGTGGCCAGTGTCCTTAGGAAGGGGGGAATCTGGGCAGACATACTCCGGGAGAACACGGGAACACAAAGGTGCTGCCTCCAAGCCCAGGAAAGGGGCCTGGGAGAGGTCCTCCTGGGTCCTCGGAATGGGCCAGCCCGGCTGACACCTGGACCGTGACCTTCCCGCTTCCACAGGTGTGAGATTGTACATTTCAGCCATTTCAGCCGCCCCATCTGTGGACTTTAAACAAACGGAGCACAGCATATGAGAAGCCCCGTGCCACGCAAGGTCGTGTCCGAGAGCCACAGGGCGTGGAGCAGTGGCCTCCAGCACTCATGCCTCCGGGACAGACGAGGGCGACAGGCGGCGCTGGTTCCCTGTCCCTCTCCATCGATGGAGGTTGGTTAGTTTGCCTGTCCCTGCATCTGCACAGTCCTAGTGCCCCCCCAGCAGGGGTCTCTCCAGGAAACGTGCCCTGAGGGCAGCTCTGGGTGTGCAGTTTGCAAATGCTCCACTTCTCTGGATAAGGCCAGGTCCATCTCCAATGCAGCCGGACTCACGCAGGTCCCAGGCAACAGGGGACTGGGCTGCCCGCTGCACCGGCTTCCAGGGCTGGGCACGGTGGGTGTTTCCACCTCTGGTGGTCCGAGGAGCACACAGCAGCGTCTCCTCAGCGCTTCCAAGAGCAGGCTGGGCTCATTAGCCTAAGGGGTCTCCTCCTCCGTGCCCTCTTCCTTGGGGGGCTGAGCCCCTCCTGGTCCTCAGGCATTCTTATCTGCTCTTGGTCGGTGACGGGTGGCGAGTATCTTCCCTACCTATCGGCTTGTCTTCTCACTTTCTTAAAGGTTCATCCTTTGATAAACAGCAGTGGATTTGAGAGTCACTGAATTTGTCCATCTTTATTTTTCTGGTTTGTGCTTTTTAATAAAGAATCACTTAGCCTTGGGTTATAGATACTTTCCTGCTTTGTGCTTCCAGTTTGCCAGTTCTCTTTTGACAGAAACGCCTAAGCATGTGGCAGGCAGAGGAATGACCCCAAAGCGTCTGCATCCTTATCCCTGGAGCCTGGGAATCTGTCCCCTCCCGTGGCAGAAGGAATATTCAGGTGGGACTGAGTGAAGGACCCTGACATGGGAGAGCATCTGGGAGACCTGGGGACCCAGGGTCCTCACCGGGTAGAAGGTAGGAGGGTAAGAGTCAGAGAGAGACCGGAAGAGGCTGCACTGTGGCTGTGAAGGGGGAGGAAGGGGCTCTGAGCCAAGAGATGTGGGCGCCTCTAGACACTGAGACAGGCAGGAAACAGGTTCTCCCCTGGAGCCCCCCAGGAGGAAGCAGCCCTGCCCACGGCTTGATTTTAGCCCAGTGAGGCCTGTGTCAGACTGGTGGCCTCCAGAGCTGTGAGACAAGGAGCGTGTGTTGTTTTACGCCACCAAGGTCGTGGTCCTTCATTTCAGTGGCCACAGGGCACTCACAGAGGCTGCAGCATGGACAGGGGGAGGGAGAGGATTGAGGTCTCACACCATGTCCACTGCTCCGGGATTCCTATTCCTAGACCTTTTGCCATCTTTGCTTGGGTCCTGCAAGCTCTGTGGCAAGCCCTGCCTTCTGGAAGGGTGGCCCCGGCCTCTTGACAGGCCTTGGGCTTTCATCCGCCTGCATTTAAATCAGCAAACCCTGCTGGGATCCCAAATGGAGCTGCACTGAACCTGCAGAGAATGTGGGGGAAGCCGTCAGTTGTCTGCTTAAGAGCTCTCCTAACACCTGGTACGTCCTTCTGTTTATTTAGGAATTCTTTCTTATTTCCAAAAAAAGTCTCTTAATTTTCTCCAAAAAGATCATGTTTTTGGTTAGGTTTATTCCAAGATCCATTATTTCTGGTTGCTAGCACCATAAGCGGCATCTTTGGGAGCCATGTTTGCTGCGAGCGGCTCGCAGATGAGGGGCGAGATTGGGTTTCTGTGCCCGTCGCTCATCTCTGGCAGCTCCGCTCGATCCCCAAGTCACCAGGCGGCTCTGCCTGTAGACTTGCTTGCTGCTTCTCAGTAGAGAATTGTCGCTACATAATAACAGTGCCACGACAGCTGTGCTTTTCCCTTCTACCCACGATGCCTTTTCTGTCCTCGTCTTGCCTCTCTAGGCCGGCAGACCCTCCTGAGGCGTGCTGAACAGATGCAGGGCCCACATACCCCACCGAGTAAGTGGCCCGTCAGGGGCAAACTCACCCCCGGCCTCTGCTCTTTCCCCCAGGGACGCTCACTTTTCTTGCCTCAGGCCCACAGGCACTGGCAAACCGTGACCCTCAATACCTGCCCCATGTATATGGGGAGGGCAGGGGCGTGCCTGCCTCCTGGAGTACTGCGAGGGCCACGACCCCATCGTCACAGATCAGGCGCCCCACGGCTGCCCCTGGCAGGTGGGAGGGACCTCACATCTGCTGAATGGCACCACAGCTGGGCCTCTTGCCATGTTCCAAGGACAATATTCACCTTAGGCACCAGCACGTCCTGGAGACCTGACGCCTCGGAGGCAGACCAGGTCATGTTGGGCTCATACAGAGGGAAACTGAGGACTAGGACCCTCCGGCGAATGTGGCCCCCATGGGCCTCAGGCACTATGGCTGGGGGCAGCCCTTGGTGGGAGGCAGGCTGGCCAGCACACCCCACAAACCTGCTCCCTGCATGGCGCCCGGAAAGGGTGGGAGAGGGAAGGGCTCCCAGCGGGGAGCCCTAGCTGGGAACAGCCACTTTGCGCAGACTCCGAAGCAGCTAAAGCTCTAAACTGAGAAGATAAAACCCAGTCACCGGAAACAAAATGCTGTCAAGCCTGGAATAGGAACCTTTACACACTCACAGGTGGGAGTTCCACAGCCAAAACCTCCCCCTAGGGAAGGGAATGTTTCTGAGACTGCCTCCCGGGCCCCCGCACCCCGTTCACAACTGCTGGTTCACACTCCTGTGGGAAGGCGGCTGCCCCCTGTCTTGCCAGCCCCGGGAGAGCGGGGAGGCCCGAGGGCAGGTGAGAGACCTGCTCACGGGAGCCCCAGCTCACAGTCAGGACCGTCCCTCTGCTCACAAGTGGCCGTGGCTGCTGCAGGCACGTTCCAGCATCTGGGCCATATACAGCATCCTGGTCTTTTACTATTATTATTATTTTTGTGATACTGGGTCTTGCTCTGTTGCCCAGGTTGGAGTGCAGTGGTGCAAACACGGCTCACTACGGCCTCAACCTCCCACCTCAGCTTCCCAAGTAGCTGGGACTATAGGTGCAAGCCACCAAGCCTGGTTAAATTTTTTTTATATCATAAGTAGAGACAGGGTCTCAAACTCCTGGACTCAAGTGATCCTGCCACCTTGGCCTCCTGGCCTCTCGTAACTGCTCTTCTCAATTCTGGGGACGGAGGCACTTTTCTTACGGCCTCCACCTTACAATGTCTATTTTCAGGAAATGCCCCACCCTGGCAAGAAAGCCACTGAATCAGATTCTTACAAAACGGGGACTCTGGCTGTAGCAGGCACTGGTTCCTTCTAGGAGATGCCCACGGGGGTGGGAAAACAGTGGTGCCAGGCCTGGCCTGGCAGGAACTGACCTTCTGTGCCCTCGGCCTCCCGGCCGTGTGGCAGTGGCTGCGGCTCCTCCTCCTCCTCCTCGGGGTCAACCTCCGGCCCAGCCTCCTCCTTCACGCTGCCCCCAGCCTCCTCTAGGAGCGCTGCCCCAGCCGTACCCTCCCCAGGGAACTTGGGGTCTTCGGGCTTCGGCTTCTTGGGCTGGCTCCGTTTCCGGTGAGACCTGGAGAGGGAGGTTTATCAGGCAGGAGGGGAGACCAGGGAGGGAAGAGCCCTAGGTCTGTGCACTCTGTCCGGCAGCACGCAGCCCCCACCCACCCCTAGAAGAGCGCTCCATGAGCAGGGGGCCTCCTGGCTGGAGGCCGGGGGTAAAGGGAACCCTGGGTGGGGTTCTGCTCTTGCGGGGCAGGAGCCGTGTTGGGAGGAGAGACCAAAGGGAGACGGGGCAATGGACACGGTGGGGACGGTGTCAAGCGGGGGACGCTGATGACAGCTGGAGATGGGAAGCCGACTGACACCAGGTGGGATGACGGGCGGGACCGGGCGGCAGAAGCCGCGTGTGCCACGGGACAGAGACACAGGGAGTGTGAGCTCCGAGGGAAACAGCAGCTCATGGAAAATGCCTAGACGACAAACGGAACGAAAAAGACACTTACGACAGCCCCGGCCTTTTGGTCTGCTCTTTCTTCCTTTCTAGACTTGGTTTCCTCTCCTCCTCAGTCTTTCTCCAGTGTCTGTTTTCTTTCAGACTAATTTGTCTAGAATGTAAATTTCACGGGTTTTTTTCTCTAGGACTTCTGCTCAACTCCCCAGGACGCCTGGTCCTGGGCACCTGGCTCTGTCCCCAACTCCCTGGGTCCTCTCTCTGCAGCCCATGAGGTGCATGGGAGCCCCAGCTCACACTCCGCTGCTCTGACCTGTGCCCACACCCCAGGGCCTGCCAGGGCCTCCTCTGCGCCCTGAGCCCAGGATCTGCTCACAGGGCAGGCGTGGGCCAAGAGGAGGTGCATCCTGCATGCCCAGCCTGGACACCCACAATCCTGGGGTACATTGGGGAGGTCCCGGTCCCTGCACACCAGCCCCAAGTAAGGGATTCAACCTGAGGCTTACAGGCTTGGCTGAGCTGGGACTTCTTAGAAATGAGAGAGAGGGGGGCTGAAAAAGGGAGGAAAAGTGACAGCCAGGTGAACCTGCAGCTGAGTGGCCAGGGCCTCACACCAGGTTCCCCCGGGGACCTCCAGGGTCTTTCCAGGAAGGAAGCAAAAGCTTTTTGGAGATGCGGAGGGGGTGGTTCCCAGGGGGCTCAGGCAGAAGCCGGGAGTGCAGAGAAGCCAAGGCCTGGCTGGTCACTAGTGCCTCCCCTGGGCATGTGATATCTGCACCTCCTCCAGGCCCACCCCCTGCAGCTGCCCTAAGCCCTGGCCTGGCCAGGGGCCTCACTAGGCCATGAGCTCGAGGCCGCATAGCCCGGCTCCCCAGTGGCCTTTCTCCCCTTCCCCAGTTGAGATCCAGCCACTTCAAGCCTGCCAGCAGTCAGGCAGAGCTGGGAGCGCCAGTGTTTCCGGGACAATCGCCAATGCCAGCTGCGGCTTCCAGGTGCTTCCCGTGTCCCCTGTCCCTGTGGGCTCAGACTCGGACACCTCAATCCCACGGGGGTCCCTGTGGCAGCTGCCCCTCCAAGGACCAAGTGGTCACCAAGGTGGGGCAGGCTCATCTGACAGGGGTGGGGTGGGCCCGCTGCCGGGGCTTCTGTTACCAGGACCTCCTCACCTCTGCCTGAGCCAAGCTGTCACATGGGCCAGCAGCAGCCCATGCTCCCTCGGGACACTTGGACCTGACCCCTGCCCACCGCTGCTCCCAGCCACTGTGCTCCATGCTGGCTTCTGGGGCGCCTCCTCCAGGAAGCCTTCCTAGAACACTAGTCACTGCCAGCCCTCCTTGCTCCTCAGCTGCCTAACTCGCTAGAATCAGTGCTCCCCGATGTCTGCAGCATGGCCCACCACAATGACTCAAGGCAGAAAGCGGGTGGACCAGAGGCATGGCATCACACAGCATGGTGCACACAAGGTCGCTGCGGGGTGGCTGGGCATGGGTGGGAGGCAGGCAGGGGTGGGCGTGGGGCCAGAGTCACTAACACAGGGAGCAGGAGGTGGGTGGGGGACACGGGAGTGGCCCCTGCCCTCCAGAGAATGTTCTCCACAACAGCAGCCCAAGGACGGCTCCGGGAAGGCAGCCTCAGGCTCCACTAGGGGGCTAGGCAAATGCTGGGTGCCTGCCCCAGGTGGAGACAGCAGGCTCAGGAGGAGGAAGCTTCAGACCGGCGCTGGGGTGCAACTGGCTCTTGTCACCACTGTCATCCCAAGGTGGGCTGCCCTCCTGGTCTGGGAATGCCCCAGGGCTGTAGGGCCGGGGTCCCACAGTGGACCCGCCCTGGTCCCAGACAGCACCAGCAGAAGGGCGCCCTCCCATGCCGCTCACCTGGCCTCAGCTGCCCCCAGCTCCACAGCCCCTTCTCCCGCCCAATGCAGTCCCTCCCTCCACCCCCACCCTGAAAACCCACCCTAGAGGTCGCTTCTGACCATGGCCCTCCCCTGCTACAGCCTTCCAGGGGCACTCCCACGGCCTTCAAGCCTTACTGTGTCTGCCTCAGAGGGCCCCAGAACTGTCCTGGTGCCCAACCAGAGCTCTGGGGCCTCATCCTTGCAGCCCAGCCCTTTCCTACCTGCAGCAGTGCCAGGCTGAGACCCCTGGGTCCCACACTACACGGAACTGGGTAGGGCTCAATACACAGATACAGCAAGGGCGGCACAGACACAGCAAGGGGGGGCACAGCCCACGGCAGAGGGGCAGCCATCACTTGGGGCATCTGTGGGGTCCTAAGAGCACGCCTCTTCCTTACCCTGACACCTTCATCCCCCTTCGCGTGTTTCTGCACCCAATGCTTGTTTCTGGGTCCGGCTCCCGGCACAGGTGTTGAGGGTGTGGCCATCCTTGCTCGCCTCCATGACCGTCCCCTTCTCTCCCTGCACCTGCCACCATCTTCCATTGCAGCCAAATTCCACATTTACGCTTTTATGCCCCATAAACATTGTGCATCCATGAGCCACAGAGCAACTCGGGCCGCATTCCCCGCCCCCACCCTGGGGTCTGGAACTGGCCTCGTGCTTTGGACGCCTAGCTTCCTTGGTATCTCTGAGCTCCCTGCCATTGCTCTTAAACTCCTGCTGTGGTCTCCTATGCAGGGTGTCCCCTTCTCTCCATGACACCCCTGGGGGTCTTGGTTCCTTCTCCCATGATCTTGAGACTCCCCTTGACTCTCCTGGGTTAGATCTTGTTTCCTCAACCCCATGGCTTTCTCAATTTACATCCTTGTTTAGCTGGAGCACATCCTGCAGCAGCTTCCTGAGAAAGGAGGTGGAATACGAGACTCTGTGTGTCTAAAAAGATCCTTATTCCCCTCACACATTTCTTGACAATTTGGCTAGGTAAAAGATTTGGGGAGAATTATTCCTCTTCTGACTTTTGAAGGCCTTTTTCCTTTGTCTTTTAGCTTGTGGCATTATGACTGTAAATCCAATGCTAATAGGGTCTCCTATTCTTTATTATTAT
This sequence comes from Gorilla gorilla gorilla, assembly GCF_029281585.2. Classification (NCBI taxonomy): domain Eukaryota; kingdom Metazoa; phylum Chordata; class Mammalia; order Primates; family Hominidae; genus Gorilla; species Gorilla gorilla. The sequence goes on along the minus strand of NC_073244.2, from coordinate 10,906,422 downwards.
TATTTTTTTTATTTTTTATTTTTTTTAGAGACACGGTCTTGCTATGTTGCCCAGGCTGACCTCGAACTCTGGGCCTCAAGTGATCCTCCTGCCTTGGCCTCCCATAGTGCTGGGATCACAGGCATGAGCTACCATGCCCAGCCCCAGTCTGGTGAGCTGTTTGTGATCTGTTTGCTCTGGAAGCTTTCAGGGCCTTTGTTTAATCCAGGAGTTGTGAAATTTCACAGCGATGCATTGTGGTTTGGGTAATTTCCATTCTTGGGCGGACTTTCTGGTGGACTTTTTAACCTGGAAATGCAAAGTCTTTGGGTCCCGGGACACTTTTCTTTTCTCTTTTTCTGAAACTCCTATCAGGGGCTAGATTTCCTAGACTACGCCTCTGACTTCCTGATCCTTCCTATCTTCCAGCTCTGTCTGTCTGTCTGTCAGTGGGAGGGGATTCTTCAAGGGCCTCCCAATCCACCGTGGGCTTGTCTCTTCTCTAGATGGTAACATCCGAGAGCCACTCATTCCTGGAATGTTTCTTCTTCACAGCAATGGCTCTTCTTCCATAATGCAAAGTCCTGGCCCGCTCCAGGGCCCTGCACTCACTGCATCCTCTTTCCTCGGAGCTCTGCCCTTCTTTGCTGTGCAGGCCCTGCCTTTGTCATGGGAGCGCAGCCTCCAATGTGTCGGGTCCCCTGGCCGTTGATCCCTCTGTGCACGGTGCCAAGCCGTGTGTGAGCTGGGCCTGGCGAAGGCAGTGGCAGGGGCTGCTGAGGGCAGGAGCCTGTGACTTTAGGAGAGCCCCAGTATCAGCGTATGTGGCTTTGCTCCACTGGGCCCCTTTGTTCTCTTGCAGAGGACCCCCACCCCCTCTATTGTCTCTCCTGGCCTTGGGGGTTCGGGGGGGGATGTGAGGCTGGCAGCTGGGCCCCACTGCTGACCCCAGGAAGGCGCCTCCCTTCTGCCCAGAGCCACCCACTGTCTTCTGCTGGTTGCCCCCGCATCCCCCCAGCACCCCCAGGGGCTGCCCATGTTTGCCCGCTGTGTCTTTCTGCGGCCCCGTGGTATGTTCCCCCTGCAGCCCCCCAGGAGCTGCCCATGTCTGCCCACTGTGTCTTTCTGCGGCCCTGTGGTGCAGCCCAGCTGCTCCCTGCTGGCTGTCCTCCCGGTTGCCGGCCCATGGGGTCTCCTGCCCACCCTTCCCTGCTTTTCAAAGCCTGGAGATGTGCTCAGCTGCCACTGCCCCCTCTCCCGTTCTCTGCACTTCACTCTCTGGCATTTCAGTGGCGTTTCAGGAGAGAGTGGAGATAAATAAGCACTTAGCCTGCCGGGCTTAACTGGACGCCGCTGGGCTCATTCCTATGAGCCAAATGTCGGGACGTAGTCCAGATAACTGCACTAATATTTCCAAGGTGGAAGCAGGTGTCCTTTGCAGCTTGTATGGCAGGAGGCGGGGTGGACGGCCTCTGGCCCTGTCACCCAGTAACACGGGGCACCTGCAGCACCCAGAGTGGGACCATCAGCTCTCAGTGCCGCGCTGGCTCAGGGCTTCTCACAGGGCGGGGAGGACTGGGAGGCTGGCCCCAGGCTGAGCCCTCAGAGCCGCCCACCCCCAACCCAAAGTGGCTCAGTGCTCCCCACCCCCAAGGCTAGACCCTGTGCTGAGTAATTTCACCTTTGAGAAAATGAAGGGCAGCTCTAGGAAAGAGACAGGAGACAGCAAGTGAGTCCCTGAGGCTGCGCACTCCCTGCAGGGGCTGGCAGGTCCCTGTGCTCGTGAGGTTCTGTCCCTGAGGGCTGAGGTCCCTGTTGGTGGGGAGGGCTCAGGAATGCAGCTGGGGTGTGGCAGCCGTGGCAGCCCTGGCAGGAGTCGGGGCCAGAGGCGTGGTGGTGTCCTGCACTGGCGCAGGGGTGACAGGCCAAGGCAGAGCAGGAGGGGACAGGCAGCGCCGAGCTCGGAGGGGTAGGGGAGATGAGGCCTGGGCCCAGCCGGGCTCACAGAGCAGCAGTGGGCCAGGGAGGCTGTGGTGAGGCGGGTGCACAGATGTCCTGCAGGGAGCGCGTACCTGCTGGAGCACGTGCACATGGCGCTTCTCGCGTGGAAAGAGTTTGCATGGAGGAGCGCCGCGTGGGTGCCAGAGAGCACTGTGAGGGCTCCGGCTCAGGCAGGGCACCAGAACGCACAGCGCCACTGGGAGTGGGGAGGCTGAGGGCACCCGCCAGGAGCCAGGCTGCAGTTTTAGGCGGCCCATCCATCAGGGGGAAGAATACAAAGCCCCCAACGCTCGCTCAACGAGATTTAGTTCTGGAAGAGACCCATGTAAGGTGGCGAGCAGGGAGTAGGCCGTGTCCTCTGAGCTCAGGCAGCTGTGCCGAACCATCCGCACCCCACGCGGCACCTGGTAAACACATGGGGGCTGTCCCACAGCCATGCCGAGGGCAGGGAAGGCTGGACTACACGGGGGCGAGGGCATGGCGCCCACCCTGACGCCATCCCTTGGTCTAGGGCAGGGGTTCCCACGCGGGGGAATGGGCGATGTCTGGGGACATCTGTGGTTGTCACGACTTGGGGCGCTCCTGGCATGGAGTGGGTGGAGGCCAGGGATACTGCTCATTACCCTACAGGGCCCAGGATGCTCCCCCAACCAGAGAAGGATCCCGCCTGTGTCCACAAGCCCCTTGTCTGGGAGACAGAGCCAGTCCACTGTGTCTCCCGATCCAGCCTGAGCCACAGATGCTCAGACAGGGCTGCCCTGGCCCCAAGATATGCCCTCGGGGAGGGAGCCTGGCTCAGGGGAAAAGGCAGGCCACGTGGAGAGGGCACTGCTCAGGGGGGAACCGACCACCTCCCTGGTGGAGGGAGGGGCAGCTTGGGCTTTGAAACGTGAGTCACCCATCTGCCTCTCCAGAAAAAAGCACCCCCCATGACTTTAAAAAAAAAAAAAAAGTGAATCAGCCTTGTTTTACATACTGAAGGCTTTAAAGAAAATTATATCCTTGGGAAGCTGACTTCATTTGTTATTCAGGCTTGCTGCTGGGTGAAGGCAGCCCCCAGGATGGCGGCACGGGAGAGGGCGGGAGGGGGGTCCTGGGAGGAGCAGGTCGTGACTAGAAGTGCGGGGGTGGCCGGGGCAGGGAGGCCAGGCCACGCAAGGGCTGGTTCTGGGGGGTCCACTTCCTGCGTGCAAAGAAGGTTCCAAGCAGCGGTGAGTGCAGCGGCTTCCGCATCTCCTCCTGGCAGGCAATTGAGACGGCCTCTAGTCCCATTCCACTCCTGGAACGTGGTGCCGGTTTATTGGCAATCCACTCTGTTGACCAATTAGCCTGAGCCACAATCAATTAACCATTATGCAAACAGCACGTCTGGCTGGGCCTGGGAGCTGGGGTGCACGAGCTCTGTGCTGCGGGGGCCGCCTGGAGTAGCCTCACCAGGAGGCAGCTCTTCATGAGGAGCACACAGGAGGCAGGAAATCAAAAGCACAGATAACAAGAGCAGAAGAGACAGATTGACCTCGGCAGGACTGTCAGGAGGGGCTGTGAAAACACTCGGGGCGGAGGGAACATTCTCCGAGAGAGGCCGCGAGGTGGGGAAGACAGAGGAGGCCGAGACAGATGCCCAGGCCGCCCAGGAGTCCCAGACTCACAGACAGATGGACGTGTTGAAAAAGAAGGCGCCCAGTTAGAGGAGAAGGTTCTGGACCAGAAGTGACTTTTCAGAAACCAGTTCCAAGGCCTGTTTCTGCAGAGCGTGGTGGGGGGCCAAGGCTGAGCCGCCCCCAACCTTGGTGCTCAGTGGCTGGGTCTCGAGTGGGCACCATCCATTGCCAGCTGGGACAGGATCAAGGCAGCAGAGACTGGATGGCTGCAGAGGGAAGGCCACTGCTCAAAGGGAAGGGGGAGGCTGCCCCCACACCAGGGCCACCACTGTTGGCTCAAAGACCAGACCTGCCAGCAGCCTGTCTAGGTACGACCCACAAGCTAGGAACAGTGTTTACATGGTTTTTTTGTTCTTTTGTTTGTTTGTTTTCCTGGAGAGACAAGGTCTTGCTCTGTCATTCAGGCTGGAGTGCAGTGGTACGATCTCGATCTCGGCTCGCTGCAGCCTTGACCTCCTGGGCTTAAGTGATCTTCCTGCCTCAGCCTTCTGAGTAGTTGGGACCACAGGCGCACACCACCACACCCAGGTGATTTTTAAATTTTTTGTAGAGATGGCATCTCAATATGTTGTCCAGGCTGGTCTCAAACCCCTGGACTCAAGCAATCCTCCTTCCTTGGCCTCCAAAGTGCAGAGATTACAGGTGTGAGCGACCGTGCCTGGCCAATGTTCACGTTTTTAAGTGGTTCAAAACAGAAAAATTATCGTATTTGGTAGCATGTGAAAATCATGAGATCTGGATTTCACGGTCTGTAAACAAAGCTTCACGGACACAGCCACGTGCATTTCTTCGCTGTCTATCATCTGCAGGGGTCTTGAGTTGCCATGAGGAGTCAAGACGTCAAGACACAGGATGTCTGGCCTGCAAAGTCGCCAAGTCACAAATGTTTGCTCTCTGGCCCTTCCCAGGAGGAGTCGGCTGAGCCCACTCTGTGCCGTCCCTCCCGGCTCCAGCTCGTGCTCAGGGGCTCCCTGAATGTTCCTTGGGCACCAAATAGGAGTGAGATCTGTCGACAACTGTGCCAAGGGCAGCTCAGAGCCCTGGAAGCCTGGACACTTCCCAGAGGAGGGGCTGGGGAGGCCGGTGCTCGCCTTCACTCTGGGCATGAAGTGGATCTCCTCCTTGGCCGGGACCTGCCTCCGTGTCCCCATGGCCTCTTGTGGTCGGAAGCCAAGAGGCTGCAAATGCTTTGGCCTCTCCTCCAGGTGGACACGAGATACCTGGCTGGGAGGGTCTATGCGGCGATGCGCAGGGAGGGGTTCTGAGTGGGAGGAGGGCATCCAGGGTCATGCCCCGGGGCCGGCCTTCTGCAATCCTCTCCATGATCTCAAATCCAAGCAGCCCCACCTGATGCCCCGTTGAGTCCTTGCAGGGGACCCGACTGCTCTCAGCGCCAGGGAGGGGCCCGAGTAGCCGGACAGCAGAAATGCGGTGAGTGAGAGGGACAGGGAGCCATGTGGCTGGTGGCTCTGCTGAGGCAATGGCACGGGGCCTGGGGCCGCCCAGGGTCAGCCTCCTGGCAGGGACATGACAGGGAGTATGGGGAGCCCACAGGTGTGAACGGCACAGACGCTGCCCGCCAGAGCAGAGCCCACCCACCCCAGCAAAGCGAGGCCTCGAGAAAACACTGTGCCTCAGACTCGAGGAGAAACAGAACAGGAGGAGGAGGACGAAAGAGGAGGCGGGGTGGGAATAGGAAGAAAGGGAGGAGTAGGACACGGCCCGGAGCCCCTGCCAGTGGGAAGGGGCCTGGGCCACCCAGCAGGGCCACCCTCCGTCATGCTGGGCCAGTCACGCGGCAGTCCCTTGGCAGCTCACCTGCGGAGGAGCTTGGCCTTCAGCGAGGCCCGGGACGCACTCCAGGAGCTCAGCTCGGGGCTGGTGAGCGCCGTGGGCCGCGTGTGGTCCAGCACCGTGAGGTCCTTGCCCTGCTTCCACAGCTCGTAGCGTTCGGGCTGCAGGATGCGCACGAACACGTCCATGGAGATCTTGACCATGTCCTTCCGGCACGTGCACTGCGGCAGGGGACAGGAGCCTGAGCCCTCGCGCCGCACCTGGATGGCTGGCTCCTCACACCCCACCCCAGAGCAGGTAGGGCCCACGGCCCAGGCCTCCCACACCCCATCCCACCGCTGAGCATTCCGCTTCTAGAACATTTTTCTTTTCGAGACACGGTCTCACTCTGTCGCCCAGGCTGAAGTGCAGTGGTGCAATCACGGCTCACTGCAGCCTTGACCTCTCAGGCTCAAGCGATTCTCCCGCCTCAGCCTCCCAAGTAGCTGAGACTACAGGCACCCACCACCACATCTGGCTAATTCTTGAGAATTTTTAGAGATGGGGTCTCACTATGTTGCTCAGGCTAGTCTTGAACTCCTGGGTTCAAGTGATCCTCTTGCCTCAGTCTCCCAAAGCCCTGGGATTACAGGTGTGCACCACCACTCCTGCTCTGTTTCTAGAACTTCTATCACAAGTCAGGAAACAGCATCCCCCAGTTGTGAGTCCCTGGTTTGCCTCCACGGAGTTGGAACGGCCACTGAGCAAACACCCAAGAGAAATGGGGGCTGGGCGCAGCTCGATAAGGGGCCTGAGGTTCAGGACTGGGCACTGCCCCATGCACAGCTGTCCAGAGACCAGCGAGGCTGAGGTTCAGACGCCTCCTGTTGGTTCAGGCAAAAATCTCCCTCCCGTCAGATGCGGGTGCCCCCAGGTAGGTAAAAATGGATACGGAGTATTTTATAACAGCAATCGTTCCAAGAGGGCTGGGAAGAAGGGAGACAACAGCAGTCCCCAAAGAGCTGAGAGAACCAACAGGAATCCTGGAATGTGACAACGGCCCCTCCTCAGGAGGCCTCACGAGGGCGACGGTGGCCCACAGGCTCCCGCACGCCTCACCTGACTGCCTCCAGCTTGCAGGGCTGGAGGGACGCCAATGTTAACGAAGACGACGCTGAGGGTCTGGGAGGCTCAGGGACTCAGCGGCTAAGAAAGGACATTAACGTGCCATGTGCTGCAGCCGGCTTGCCTGGGGTCTTGGGAGAACTGAGCAAACACCCAATAGGATGGCCCCTTGTGTTTGGGAACGTCAAGCGAGTGGCAAGGATGAGCTGAAGTCCCCTCCAGCTGCCTGCCGGGCAGACCTGCCGCTCTCATGCCCTCAGCCCTTCCCAGGTCACTGTTCTTGGTGGCTCTGCCGCTGCGTCACTTTGGTCACACTGGGCACTGGGAAGGATGTTCTGCAGGTGACCTGGTGACGCTCAACATTTCAGGGACTCGGGGCCAGAGAAGCCAGGCCCCAGAGGGCATGAACCCAGATGCCCAAGCGGCGATTACCACCATGGCACTCAGATCCCAGGAGGCGGCCAGGAAGCTCTGGTCTGCCACGTACCTACTGGGATGAGGCTGAGATGGGGCTGGAAAAACCCCAACCTCAAGAGGAAGGGGGAAAGGGCAGGGCTGGGCAACTGTCACAGAGGCCCAAACGCTGAGTGTTTTCAGCTTCGAGAAACTCTGCACCGTGCCTCTAAAGCATCACGGATGATGGGCACATGCATGTGCATGGCTGTGTGTCAATAAAACTTTATTAATAAACGGAGGCCAGGGACAGAGTTGACCTGCGGGCAGCAGTTTGGAAATTCCTTGTCTAGACTCTAGGGGACAAAGTAGCCCCTGGGAGTCTCCACAGGCATGGGGGAGGGCCATGCAGAAAAGCTCGCGGCGTGGGGGGCAGAGGCACGGGCCCCCCTCTGAACGGCGCACAGACCTCATCTCCTGCTGGGGAGAGGCGGGCCCAGGGACCGCGTGCCAGACACAGGCTGCCCCGACCTCTGCCAACCCTCATCTCAGCCTCAGAAGCCCACAGGGAACTTTCTGCCTCTCCATCAAACAGGCACAGAAGAAGCCCATTTCCAAAAATCGTGAGACACTCTTCCATTTCAAGTCCCTGTCTTGCTGTCACCACCCGTGCTCAATGGGATGAAGGAAACGGGAAGGGAAAGACTTAATTCAACGCAACTATTCCCTTGCCCTGACAAACCTTTCCAGGTGGCCCACACTTTGCTTGGAGACACTCACATATTTATGACCCCAAATCTGACGGGGTTGGGGACCACGGAAACCTTCCTGTGGAATTTCCTGCAGCTCGTGCCTCCCCCCACCTTACCCAGTCCCAGGGGTCCACGGAACTTTCTGCTGGATCCAGGAGCAGGGGCTTGGGAACAGTTAGATTCCCACCATGCTGAGCAGGAGGGAATATTTATGGCTGGGCAATTCCCAGCAAACTCAATTCATTTAATGAAAGATAGCGCAGGAGAGAAAGGCTGGTGGTGTCATTTGGCCGTGGAGTGGCAGGAGCACAGATGGTGCCGGCGTTTCAGACTCCTGGACAGGCCGACTGCCCCGGCATCCCCATCCACAGCAGCTTAGGGGATTTGTATTGAGCGGCTTTGCAATTGCTTTTCCTTAAGTAATTAAAAAAAGCACCTGTGTGCACCTGTGGAGGGGGACAGGCAGACACGCTCCACGGAGTGCACTGCCGCGGCCTGGAGCACGGCCTGAGCTCCCTTGCCCGGCTGGGGCTGGCACGGCTCCAGATGCATCCCCTGCTCCAGGGGCTGCCACTGCCAGGACAAAGCTGCTGGTGCCAGGCTGCCCACGGCTGGACTGGAAGGAGGTGGCAGCTGGGAGCATTCCTGCAAGTCTCCACATGGCTCTGCGGGGAGCTGGGGAGCCAGGACACCCAAGAAGCAAACAGCAGGAAGGAGGCAAGGCCGGTGGGTCACAGGGAGGGAAGCACAGCCTTCGAGGACACAGGGCAGTCGCTTCTGAGTGCTGGGCAGCTCAGCAGGGCCACAGTGTGGGAGAGAAACCCGCTAGGGTTGGTGAGGAGACCCAGCTCCCCTTAGCAGCAGCCTCCTGCTGAACATGCCCAGCCCCCACTGCGAGCCACCAACTCCGGCCTCTTCTGATCGGCTGTGCGCCTGTGGGAGCCACGTGCCCATGAAAAGGGTGAGCCAGGCACATGAGGACTTCTGTGGGCTGTTCTACTGTGGCTGGGAAGGGTTCAGAGCAGGCCGGAGGGAGCCTCACCACAGAGTCCTCAGGCAGGGTAGACCTCGCTGTCTATTTTCATTAGCCAGGCCCCTGGCTGTTCTCACCACAGCCCTGTCTAGCTCCCCACTCTCTGGGACACGGGTGTCTGTGAGGCTGTGCAGGAGTGACTGGAGGGAACAGGCCCCGCCTGCTCCAATTCCTGCTGCCCAACTTGGTGGTCCTCTGTCAGCACTCGCGACAGATAAGGAAGGCACCATCCGGGGGAATCTGGCTGTGTCATTAGTTTCTGATGGACAAATCAGGCACAAACAGGGCAACAGGAGGTCTGCGCGGCCCCCAAAGGCCTGAGCACGCCCCAGGGCCTGTGTCCCATCGTGTGGTGTGATACACATGGCCCCTAAAACCGTGTGCATGGGTGAGGCCACCCTGAGAGCTGCCGGGGAAGCTGGGCGCGTCTGGCCAAGGCAGGGTGGCGGTGCCCCCTCAGTGCTGAGCAGCCTCTGGGGACAGGTGGAGGTCCGAGACCAGGAGGTGGGGACTCAGGTGAGGAACGCGGAGCATGAAGCCAGGGTCCCACCACCAGTCTCCACTGAGGGTCTTTGTTCCCAAATACGCCGTATTCTCTGCAGGTCACGGCCCTGGATTGCCCTGCCTTGGGGTCAGCCTCTCATCTACAGGTTGGGCCCACCAACCGCAGGTTCTCTGCCCCCACCGTTCTCCCCAGTCCTAAGATCCTGGTCTCACTGCTCTGGGCTGGGCTGGAACCCATAAGCTTCTTCTCGTTCCCGGCTAAGGCCCGCAGAGCAGGGTCTCAAAGCAAGGCCCCCCCTCTTGGTGCCCCAGATGCCAAGCAGAACCCAGTTCTTGGACAGTGCTCATGTCAGGGGGCAGCCTGACCACCCTGCCAAGTGCACCTCTGGGGGCCTGGACAGTGCCGCTTGCCAGCGAATCAGCAGAGGCTTCACAGTGCTCCTGCACGCAGGAGACACGCGCTGCCCAAAGCTAGTGACAGCAGAGGGAGGGGTGGCTGCCGGGTGGCTGCTGGGTCCTGCGGAATCCCCCAGAGGAGGAGGGTGGGTCAGCATCACGGCCCCTACTCGGCCCCCAGTGAGCATGGAGCAGACCCTGGCGGCCTCAGGAGGATGCAAAGAGGAACTGAGCAGCTCTTCCAAGCTGCAGACGACGGGCGCAACGTGGATCTTTGCACACTCCAGGCAAGCTCATCCCTAATCTCCCCCTGCTAGCGATCTCGCCTAAGGAAGGAAGGAATTCAAATACGTCCTTTGCTTTCATACTGAAAGACAAGTACGCCTGCGCGCGCACACACACACACAGACAATGACTCTAACCAAACCGTTCAACCATCGTGGACAGACTAAATAAACGACACACAACAGGGAGGTGTGCGCTGGCAAGATGCGGTCTACAGGACCCTTTCAATGACAGAAACGTCCTCAGGATGTGTCTGTTACCTGAAGAAACACAAAATGCACGGTCATGAATATAGCAAGAGCCCAATTATGGGCAGAGGTCTCTCAAGACAGGGAAATGTATCAAAACAATAACTGTGGTTCTTTCAATTGTGGGAGTAAACACTTCGGTGCTACTTATTTCTCTACATCTCTTTATTGAGAAGGCATATCATCTAGGTGGGCCCATGGGCCACATCTGGCCTGCCACTTGTTTTTGTGAATAAAGTTTTATTGGCACATAGCCAGGCCCATTCATTTATGTATCATCCACAGCTGTGTTCACGCTACAAGGGCAGGGCTGAACATTCACGATGCGGAATGCACGGCCTGTAAAGCTGCAAACAGTCACTATCAGGTCCTTTACAATAAGTTTGGGCTGGCTCAAATGGTGGCTCACACCTGTAATCCCAGCACTTTGGGAGGCTGAGGCAGGAGGATCGCTTGAGGCCAGGAGTTCAAAACCACCCTGGGCAATATAGCAAGATGCTGTCTCTACAAAAATTTATTTTTAAAATTAGGTGAGTGTGGTGGTGCACGCCTACTGTCTTAGCTACTTGGGAGGCTGAGGTGGGAGGATCACCTGAGCCCAGGCGGTCGAGGCTGCAGTGAGCTGTGATCATGCCACAGCACTCCAGCCCGGGCGACAGACTGAGACCCTGTCTCAAAAGAAAAAGCTTGCTGAAGCCTGACTTAAGTCATGAAGTAACTTTTCTAGTGTAACTCGCAGTGTAACAGTATCGGGGTGAACACCACGTCCCACAGACCAGCTTCAGTACACTCTGGGAGCGATTGCAGGTGTGTCTGTTGCAGACATGGGCAGCAGTCCCAGTTTGTACTGAGCGTGGCAGCTGCGCGCACCCCACCACCGGCTTCCGGGCCTCTGACTGCCCCTGCCGGGAAGCAGCCCGGCTCCAGGCATGGAGAATCCTGGCCTCCCGCTCTGCCCCGCTCTGGGTCCTGTGCCCTCTGCACCATCAGCCCAAGCCAGCCATGTACTGTGGGCACGCTGCCCCCAGAACTCAGAGGCAGCTCAGGGAGTGGGGCCAACTGCACCTCAGCCTCATGGGGACCTGGATCCTGCTGCCCGGACGGAGCCCAGGAGGTGCGACTCTCCCAGCCTCACCACCTGACCCAGCTCCAAACTCCCGGAGCCCATGGACTTCGCACATTCCGGCTGGGACGGCCCCAGTTGTCTTAATGAGCCCAGACACTCATACATGGGAGAAAACAGCAATTCAGGTCCCTGAAATGACAACTTCGGGACCTGGAGTCAGGCTCTGGTTCTCCCGGGTTCGCTGAGACCTGCCCAGAGTCTGGGGAAGAGAAGAGGCACGGCCTGAGGAGTGAGGTCTTCTGTTTCTAATTTTTGGGGGGGTGTGAGGGTGTCCATTTTCTCACTGACATCAGTTCCAATACTCTCCACCTAAAAGCAGTCCTATTTTGGAAGCTCCCGAGGGACACACATGAGGTCTGAATCCTGGAAGTGGCGTTCCCAGACAAAACCCCCTTCCAAGACAGAGCATCCCTGTGCCTGCTCTTTGCCGGGTTCAGAACTGTCTGGCTCACAATTGAAAGCATGTTTTAAGGACCTTTAATTTCCCAAGATTTTAGTTGCTGGAAAAAAAAAAAAAAAAGGTACTGATCTTAGATTAGGTTCTGCAATTGTGGCCATAAAAACCCAGAGCAAAACGGTTTCCAACTTTTAGCTCAAAAAGAGTCACGTCTCCCATGTCTGAACCATTATAAGCTCTGAATTAATGAGTCTGAATTAATGTAGTTTTACCGTGCAACGCCGGGCCCCTGCCCTGAAGCAGCTCACAGTGTAACTGGGAGACAAAATAAGCACATGAGAGAAGCCAGGGGACCCGGGAGCAGAAAGGGGCAGGTGCCCAGGAGCTGTGCTGGCACGCCTGCTCGTCCTGCTGCCGCCGGGGTGGAGGGGCACCAGCTGGAGCGAGCTCCTCTGCTTCTCGGGGTCCTGCCAGCGGGACTCATTGGCCAGGGATTCCGCCAGCCTCCCTGCCACCCACCCAGCAGCCACAGAACACTTTTTCCCAGATAAAAAGGGGAGGGCCAGACTGCAGGCAGCCGTGGGGAGGGCCCCTCCTTCTGCCCCTCACCCACCCCATGATGTGCGGGTGGCCAAGCCTCAGGAGCTCGGAAGCCACTCAGAAGGTGGCTGGCCTGCCCTGGTTCTACAGGAGGTGGCCGTGCACCCCCGTGCCCCATCTTCACCTCCTTAAGGACCAAGGCAGGGTGGGGAAGGGGATCAGGAAGTGAACAGGGTGTGGAGCGAGCCTCACAGAGCAAAAGCCGGGCCCCCTGGGCTCGGGGCTGTTCCCTCCATCCTTCTCCAGCACAGGCCCTCCTGACATGGCTAACCTGAGTCTCCACTGACAGATACCGTCACAGGCCCTTAAGAAAAACCTGGGGTGGAGGGAGGGTCTAGCAGGGGGCTGGACCAGCTGCTGCAGCTGCTTGCAAACGACAGGCCCGGGATTGACGGCCGTCGAGTTCAGGGGACCTAGACTAACCTCAGCACCGCTGCTGCCGGCTGGCCCCTGTCACCTGGTGCCCAAACACCAAGCCAAAGAGCTGGAAGCAGTGCGGCCGTCACCTGCCCCTGAAGACTGACGCGTCCGACAGCCCGATATTCTTGACGCAGGCCTCAGAGGACCCGCTGCTACCTTCCCAGGAAAATGAGAAAGCGGGCGGGGCTGCTGGTTTGCCTCCGGTTATGCAGAGCGGGACCCGATGCAGAGATAAATAGATTTCTTTTTTCCAAAGCATGAAAAAATACAAATCAGAATGTCGATGGGCTCAGAGCCAGCAGCCGCAGAGCCCAGGGCCTGCTTCAGGACGTCGTGCCAACCGAAATTGGCTCGTGTGGTGCCTGCTGCAGAGAGCGGGGGAAGGGGTCAGAGAGCTGAGGAGTGGCCAGGCCTGCCCGGTGCCTGCAGGAAGCACACATCGGCCCTGGGCTCTGCACACTCACCGGCCCCACTGGCAGCAGTGCCTTCCAAAAGGGGGTGCCCCCAACTGCCCCACACAGCCTGCCCTGTCCTGCAGGCCATCACCAGGACTGGCCTGTGCGGGAGAGGTGGGTACGTGGTGGGCAGGGCCGTTGCCAGGAGAGGCGACTATGGCTCCACCTTGCACTCTCCAGGGCTTTAAAGTGAAATAAATTTAACCTTTTCATGGGAATAAATATTAATGCCCAATAAAACCTGGAGATCTTATTACTTAGCATTGCCACAGCACCAGACGTGAAGAGCTCTTCACCGCTCCGAGACTGCTCCCAGGGAGGCCAGAGAGAGATGCTGACGTCAAGGGTGGCATCCACAGGCCATAGTGGACCAGGGCTCTCCTATGGGCGGGGCGGGTGCTGCACCCATCACCCGTCACCTGTCACCCGTCGCCCGCGGCCCATCGCTGGTGAAGGGAGAGCCTGAGGGGAGCCGGGGCCTCGATTCCCTGCTGTGGTGCGAGATCCCTCCCAACACCAACAGCAAGAGACCGGGAGTGGCCCCAGATGCCACCCCGGCCCCGGCCCCATTCCTCCCTTGCTCCCCTGGCCTGTGGAGGCTCAGCCCCTCTCCCAGACTTCCCAGGGGTGTCCAGCTCCACCCTCCCCCAAGCTCCGGCCTTCATCCTTGGTGACTTCCACATTGGTCTGCTGACCCTTCAAGGGAGGACCCCTAGAAGGCCCCACTGCCTCCACTCCCTGCCAAGCAACACCACATCCCTCCTGGGCAGCCAGAGGCAACTGCAGGAAGGAGGCCACGCTCATGGCTCCTGGCTCTAAGTGACGCCTTGGTAGGCTGGCAAGCCCACGCCACCCATCTCTCTCCTGAAGCCACGAGAAAGTGCCTTTAGGGAGGACACACCTGCAAGGACAGGGAGGATGGAAAAGGAGACGACGGCAGGCTGGGGGTGGGACATGGTGAGGAGACGGATGGCCACCAGGGAGCCATTCCCAGCAGAGACATGGATGGTGGTGGCGGGTGCGCACCCCACGCCTCATGGCCCAGGGTCCCCTGGAAACATGGGTGGGGTTGCTCAGAACGGAGGTCTGAGCGAGGACTGCTGCAGCACCCGACCCCTCCTGGCACCCTGGCGGCCGCCTGCCCCTCCTCGCTGGACTCCCTAGGATCATTTACTGGGGAGGCCAGAGAAGGTGGGTGTCTGGGCTGGGGACACTGGGCACAGTGGAGGATGTGGGTGCCACCCTTAGGAGCCCAGGCAGGAGGCTGGAGGGCTACTCCCTGTGCAATCTGGCTGGCCCAAGGGGAGAGACCCAAAGGGCCTGATGTGGGCTCCCCCATAACAGCCCACCCAGGTGTCGCCGGGAAAAGCACCGAGTGAGGCCCTCCCCGCCCTTCCCCTGCATCCACAGCCCACCCGGATCTCCCCGGGAAAAGCAACGAGTGAGGCCCTCCCCACCCTTCCCCTGCATCCACAGCCCACCCAGGGAAAGCACCAAGTGAGGCCCTCCCCACCCTTCTCCTGCATCCACAGCCCACCCAGACCTCCCCGGGTAAAGCACCGAGTGAGGCCCTCCCCGCTATCCCCTTGCATCCCGAGCCATCACCAGCATCCATTGCCCACTTGGGTTTTTTGGGTTTTGGGGTTTTTTTTTTTCAGACAGTCTTACTCTATTGCCCAGGCTGGAGCTGGAATGTGGTGGCGTGATCACAGCAGCGCACTGCAGACTCCGAAGTCCTGGGCTCAAGCAATCCTCCTGCCTCAGCCTCCCAAAGTGCTGCACTACAGGCATGAGCCACTGCACCTAGCCCCTCACTTGTAATCATTACACTAGATCGTTACCCCCAAGCATCAGAGAGATGGGCCTACACTATGATCCCCAGAGATCAAAATAAACTATCAAAAAAAAAACAAAAAAAAAACAACTGGTAAGAAACAGAGGACAGAGAAGTTTTTTTTTTTTTTTTTTTTTTTGAGATGGAGTCTCGCTCTTGTTGCCCAGGCTGGAGCGCAATGGCACAACCTCAGTTCACTGCAACTTCTGCCTCCCGGGTTCAAGTGATTCTCCTACCTCAGCCTCCCCAGTAGCTGGGATTACAGACACCCACCGCCACGCCCAGCTAATTTTTTGTATTTTTAGTAGTGACAGGGTTTCACCATGTTGGCCAGGCTGGTCTTGAACTCCTGACCTCAGGTGATCCACCCACCTCAGCCTCCCAAAGTGCTGGAATCACAGGTGTGAGCCACTGTGTCCAGCCAAAGAAGACATTTTCAAAAAGAATTTAAACCTATCGTCAATCAATATCCTCAGAAATAAAAGATACTACATCATGAAAGAAGAACGGGGCTTATAACAAAAGGAATATTCAGAAGACAAAAAAGGGCAGAAATGAAAAACACCAATAAAAACACATCAATAGACAGGTTAAGTGAGGAAGCTGAGGAACTCTTCCAGAAAACAAATTAATAAAAAAGACAAAGAGGCCAAGTGTGGTGGCTCACGCCTTAATCCCAGCACTTTGAGAGGCTGAGGCGAGAGGATCACTTGAGGTCAGTTCAAGACTAGCCTGGGCAACACAGCGAGACCCCGTCTCTACAAAAAATTAGCCAGTGTGGTGGCACACACCTGTGGTCCGAGCTACACAGGAGGCTGAGGCAGGAGGATCACCTGAGCCTAGGAATTTGAGGCTGCAGTGAGCTATGACTGCACCACTGCACTCTAGCCTGAGACTCTGTCTCATTCCAGAGTGAGATCCTGTCTTGGAGACAACAACAACAACAACAACAACAACAACAACAAAGACAAAGTAGAAAACGGAGGAGGGGAGGATAAAGAAAGTGGAACGCTAGTTCTGAAAGCGCAATAGCGAGTGACAAGAGTTTGAAATAGAAACAAGAAAGACAGGAGAGCAAATAATCAATGAAACCATTCAAGAAAGTTTACCAGAATCATGGGAAAGGTTGGAAAAGATGGATGGAAAGGCCCAAGGAGGGGCAAGTGACAAAAATCAGACACGTATCAGGTACCCAATGAGGGGACTTCAGGACACTTGGGACACAAAAAGGGTTCAATAAGCCTCCGGAAGGGAGAAAAACAGGTCCCACACCAAGGATGAAGAATCAGAGGAGCATCTTTGTGCCAGCAGCACTGAATGAGAACCACGGATGGGTGCGGCCTTCGAAGGGACTTCGATACCCAGCCAAACTATCTGCCACCCAGACAGCAGCTTTTCCTGCACAAGTTCTTCTACTTTGTTGCCTAACCATCCTGTGGAGTTTTTGGTTTCATTTTCAAATTCTGCCCTTTCCTTATTTCTCAAGGTTCTGGAGGCTGGAAAGTCCAAGATCAAAGCACTGGCAGATTTGGTGTCTGGTGAGGGTCACTTCCTGGTTCTTAGATGGTGCCTTCTCGCTGTGTCCTCCTCTGGTGGAAGGGGTGAGGGAGCTCTCTGGGGGCTCTTTTATAAGGGCTCTGATCTCCTCCATGAGGGTGCCACCCTCAGGCCCTGTTTTCAAATGAGAAAAGTCTCAAAACTTTACTGCCTGTGTTCCTTTCTCAAGAAGCCCCTGGAGGGTATGTCTCTCAGAAATGCGGTCACAGCAGGTGTGGAGGCCAAAGCAACTCCATCTTGGATGCTAACCTGCCATGTTGGCTTTTGATTAACCCCCATTCTGGGAAAGCCTCTGAGATTTCCAGTTCATCTACCGCTCCTTGTATAAGAGCAGGTACTTACTGTAAATCTTGCCCTTTGGTCAAATGGCCCTTGAGGTTTCCATATTTCAATTGTCTTGCACATCCCCAAACAACCCTTCCCTATGGTATATAAGCCCTGGGTCTGGGGGTGATGGTGCAGGGATCCACCGTCTTGTCTCACTGCCGCCACCCAAGACACAGACATGGCTTCTCGTTGTAAATCCTTATTAAATGTTTCTCTCTGAGAAACGGAATGCCAGCCTCTTTCTTTGGCCTCTCAGCATCCTTGGACTTTGGGGTATTTGCACAGACCTGCTCATCATGTTTAAAGAGAAAGGAAACAAATGGGCCTTCTGGTGCCCCACAATCCTCTCCACTGCCCACTGCTACCCAGTGTGTGCCCAGCACTACTGGAACCAGAGGTTGTTCTATGTGACCAGGTTCCCCTGAAAGTATCTCTGCCAAAAGGAAAGAAAGCAGCAACTAAAGGCTCAGAAATCCACCCTGCACATTCCTTGGAGGCAGGGATGAGGGAAATGGCATGTGAGGAAGTGATTGGGATGAACCTTTTGTCTTAGTCCATTATTGAAACAAAATACCATAAGCTGGGGGCTCATAAGCAAATTGCTTATTTCTTATGGTTCTGGAGGCTGGGAAGTCCAAGATCAGGGCACTGGCAGGTCTGGTGTCTGGTGAGGGTGACTTCCTGATTCTTGGCATCTTCTCACTGAGTCCTCCCATGGTGGAGGGGGCGAGGGAGCTCTCTGGGGGCTCTTTCATAACGGCACTGATCCCATCAATGAGGGCATCACCCTCACGCCCTCGTCGCCTCCCAGAGGCCCCATCTCTTAATACCATCACCCTAGGGAGGGGTATGAGCACTCAACAGATGACTCTGAGGGGACACAGACCTTCAGTCCATGGCACCTTTCTAGGGAACTAGATGGACTAACCTTGTGCTGCCAGGGGTTTTAAATGAGGTAACACAAGCAAACCCCACAGGCTGGGCAAGTCAGGGCCACCATGGGAGCACTTCCTGTTATAAAGCAAGACCTGCCAGTCACCTACAAGGGAACAGGCAGGGCAGCTGTTCTCCGGTCTGAATTCCCAAGCCTGTCACTCTAATCTAATGCCTGAGACTACGCCTTCTGAGCCATAACGATCCCATGCAAAATGCCTAAAATCCAATGAAACTGGAGTGCTTTTGTAAACTGTAATAAAAAATAAAATAAAAAACATACTGAATGCCAGACCTTCCTTTAACATCATATTGCAAAAGAAATCCGCTCCCCAGAGGCCGAGTCCCCCCTGCTGTTAATGGGGCTTCTACTGACCATGTACTACACATGGAGGCTGCCACGGAGGCTACACACTGAGGAAGCCCCTTGGCCACCAGCCCTGGCCCAGCTGGGGGCTGTGTCTGCCTCTGCCTCTGTGTCCTGCCTTGCTCTGCAGGGCTCATGGGCTGCACTTGGACAAGCACTTCTGAAGCCCCTCCTGGTGGGGCTCGGGCAAACATGCAGAAACCTTCCACAGAGCTTGACAGCTCCCGACTGACATTTGCGGCCCCCATGCCTGAGATCCAAAGAAGCTGCGGGCCCCAGGTCCACGATGGCTCTGCTGAGCTGAGGAGGAGGAGGGTTCCCATCTCACTGGTGGCAGAGGGGAATCATCCTTGCTGGGCACCTCCCACAGAAGAACTCCGAGCCAAAACGGAGATAGAACTCATAGACTTTCTGGAACAGCCAACGCTGCACCCAGTACCCAGCTCCAGAAGAACAAAAGAGAAGGTGGCCAACGCGCTCTCTGCCCTGAGGCCCCAGCCTCCCGACACACAGGGCAGCGGTCCTCTGCTTTTCGTGTCAATGACATCCTACGATCCCTGCTCTGCGCCTTGCCTTCTCCATGGGGCACATTTGGGAAATGCTCCCCAACAGGACCGAAGGAGCAGCTCCACCAAGGCCTGCACAAGCCAGGCGCGGCGGCTCACGCCTGTCATCTCAGTGCTTTGGGAGGCCAAGGCAGGAGGATCCCTTGAGCTCAGGAGTTCAAGGCCAGCCTGGACAACATAGTGAGACCCCAACTCTACAAAAACTACAAAAAATTAGCTGGGCATGGTGGTGCAATACCTGTAGTCCCAGCTACCCGGGAGGCTGAGGTAGGAGGATTGCTTGATCTCAGGAGGTCAAGGCTGCAGTGAGCTATGATCGCACCACTGCACTCCAATCTGGAGTTTTTGGAGACTCTGTCTCAAAAAACAAAACAAAAAACAAAAGCACGAAGCCTGGAGGGCCGGCTGAGGCGCCATGTAGGGCTTTACAGCCTTTTACCACATATTGAAGAATCCTGTGTACGGTGAGATTGACATCTGGGTGGCTTTGGTTACCACTCACCTCCTTCCCTTGGCGACTCTTCTTCGTGAACAGGCGCCATCCCCATCACCCGATGGCCATGGGGCACGTGCCTTGTCCTTTTCTCCCCACCCTGCTGACTCCACACCACACATGCTGCCAGCCCGTGCTCTTTAAAGCGTAGATTCTGGTGGAAGCCACCCTGTGTGGCCTCACAAGCCCTTCCCTAGCATGGGATGTTTACAATCACTCACAGGTTTCCCTCAGCCTTCTCTGAGCTATTAAGGCAAACCCAGAAACGGAGGGACACGTCCTCCACCAGGCAGGCGCCACGGCAACACGCGCTACCAACATCGCCGGGGGCACCGCAGCAACGGGCGCCACCGATGTCATCAGCGACTCCAGTGTAGAAATGCCACATCGCACGGAAGTGAGAAACTGGGGTCTGGGCAGGGGCACTGAGGTCAGCAGGAACCCCAGGGGTTCCCCAAGCTCGTGGAGACCTGGGACCGTGCTCCCCATCCAAGGTGACACCACTCCATGCTGCCAGGAGTCCGGATGGGGTAGGGTTGTGAACATTCCCCACGCCATGGCCAGGCGCGATGGCTCACGCTTGTAATCCCAGTACTCTGGGAGGCCTAGGCGGGTGGATCACTTGAGGTCAGGAGTTCGAGACCAGCCTGGCCAACGTGGAGAAACCCCGCCTCTACTAAAAATACAAAAATTAGCCAGGTGTGGTGGCGCACCTGTAGTCCCAGCTACTCAGGGAGGCTGAGGCAAGAGACTCACTTGAGCCTGGGAGGCAGAGGTTGCAGTGAGCCGAGATCACACCACTGCACTCCAGCCTGGGTGACAGTGCAAAACTCCACCTCAAAAAAAAAAAAAAAAAAAAGATTCCCCACACTGTACACCGGCCCTGTGTGCGCCTCAGTCTGTGGCCTACATTTCCATAACACGAGGACCTCCTCCTAAAACAAGCTCCCTGTGAAGCTGACCTTTCGGCAGGCTGCCCCTTGGTGGGGGGTACACTCTGCCTGCCAGCGGCTGGGGTCTATACCACCCACTCTATAGACTGGGGGCCCCTGCCAGGGTCTGATTCCCAGGGAAACACACACACAAACGACATGCTCGCACATAAGTGCTGCACACACTCAAGCCTGCAGCTGCTGGGGGAGGGTCCCCAGGTTGAGGAGTCCGACCTGGCTGCTCCGGGCCCTCTCCCTCCTCCTAGCAGGCTCTTCCCTGCCCTGGCCAGCCCCTTGTGATCTGATCCAGGTTGAGGGGTCCACCCTGGCTGCTCCCAGCCCCCTCCCTCCTAACAGGCCCTGCCCTGCCCTGGCCAGCCCCTTGTGATCTGATCCACACTGTGGGGGCATCCAGCACCGAGGCTCGTGGGCCCCCAGCTCTCAGTGTGCAGCAGCCTGGCTGGCAGCATCATCGCAGGACCCTGGCCACCTGCAGACACAGTGGGTTACCACTGCTGCCTTGGAGCCCAGGGGGCTCATCTGCCACCTTTCCCCTGATTTAAACAGCACTGAGCTTTCACCAGAGGCCATCTCTTTTTAAAAAGCCTGAACAGATGCTAGAGTCTCCTCATGTAAAACAGTAGAGTGGCAGAGAGAAGACACAGCCACCGGCCTAAAGAGAAAATGATTGTATGTGGTCCAATAAAATCATCAACCCAAATAGCATCTGACCACGGGGATCATGAATGCTCTCGTCAGCTGCAGCGCCAACTCCCAGCCCCCTGGATCCAGAAACCAGGGCGGAACATTGAGGACAATGCCAGCCACCAGCGGGCGGTTCTACAGCCGACGGTGACAGACATTGCATGGCTGGTGCTTGCCCTGCTGTGGACAGGGATGGGGACGGGCAGGGGCCTTAGAAGCAGCGATCCTGGCGTGGGGAGGGCACAGCATCCCATAGCTGCCGACACGACGTCTATGGCTCAACACGTCCCATCCCTCACGCTGCCCTGCCCCGCCCCCGGCGCCGACCCCGAGCTGCAGACCCCTCCATGGGACGCCTCGGCGCCGACCCCGAGCTGGAGACCCCTCCACGGGACGCCTCGGCACCGACCCCGAGCTGGAGACCCCTCCACGGGACGCATCAGCTGCACTGCGACAGGACTGTCTGTGGTGACGGCGATGACCTGCACCTGCGCTGCCCAGGACACGGCCACCAGCCCACCTGGCTATTAGCAAGGGCTTGACCCGCGGCTGGCCCGACTGAGGAGTGGAGGGTTCATCCTAGTTCATTTTGGTTAATGGATACGGTGCTATGTGTGGCCCGTGGCTCCCACACTGGAAGGCAGGCTCTGACGCATCTGAACAGCGCACCCAGTCCTGGCTCCTCCATGTCCCTCTGTGCGCTCCCAGCACCACCGCACACCTACATGCCCAAGTCCCCACCCCTCCCCTGTGCCTCCACCTCTGTCCTATCACCAGGTCCTACAGGCACCACCCCTAAAACACACGCACACGCTGTCCCCTTCTTCCCATGCCCACAGACCCCATGCCCATCTAGACGGCGGCCATCCACGCCGGGCTCCCTGCCCCATCTCTCCCATAGTCCCTTCTCCAGCCAGTGGCCCCTCTCCCTTGCTGAAATGCCCAGTGCCTCCCCCGACACACGGTGATGAAATCTAACTTCAAAGGCCCTTATTGCAGCCCCCGACCTCTGACATTTGGCCTCTGCCAGGTCCCCCGCTCAGGGACCTCGCAATTTCCGTTCCTCCCCAGCAGTACTGTTCCCCGCGCTACTCAGCATCCTGCACCCGGGGTCTCACAGAGGAGCTTTTCTGAAGCAGGGTGGTAGCAGCTGTCATCAGTGCGTGATTCACATATGGGATCAGGGCCTGCCAGGGGCCAGCACCTGGTGCCCTTAGAAGCAGACAAGAGGACACAAAGACAGGGAGGAGGGGCCGCGTGACCATGGGGCAGAGGAGAGGGCGACACCCCTGCAAGCCAAGCAGCCCTGAGATCTCGGCCAGCCCTGAAGCCAGGAGAGGCAGGGGGGTCTCCCTGGCGCCCTGAGGGGGCTCGGCCCGCCACACACCCATCTCAGCCTCTGCCTCCAGAACTGCGAGAGGATACATGTCTGGTGCTTCCAGCTGCCTGGGCTGTGGACTGGGCTACCCAGGTGGCAGACACACCAGGCCGCAGCTGCAGCGTCCCTGCACCCTCTCTAGGAGCAGAAATTCCTCCTCCCACCCTTGTTCGTGTCCTGTCTCCTCCCTGGACCTCGATGGCCTCACCCACTGCCTTCCCAGCAGCTGAACAGTGACCTGCGCGGTGACCACTGCCCAGCAGACACCAACTGGGGCGAGTGGCGGTCACACTCCTCTCACAGCCATCTCGACTATCTGTCTGGGGTGGGTGTGGGTGGCAGGTGCCTTGGCACACAAAGCGTTAAACACCGAGGAAGGGGCAGAGGCGCCCGCATCTGCGCTGATGGCTCACAGAACGCGTGGGAAGGACGAGCGGGCCCCCTGTTTCTGATGTAATTATCAGCGCTGCAGTGAGGCCAATAACAAACCAGTTCATTAGGAAACCTACTGGAAGTGCTCGGCAGCCGCGTCAACAAAACAATTAGGCGCTGGCTCCCAGGGCTCCCTGGGCTTCGGCCGCGGGGCCATTCCTGGCAGCACAGAAAGCGGCTCCCTGCCCCTCCCGGCCAGCCAGGCCAGGCAAGGTCACGGGCCTTCCATGGCCTTCCGCAGCCTTCCACACTGCCCACACATCCACCAGGTGCCAGGGGAGGCTCCGATGTCCCCTTTGGCCCTCCGTAAATGAAAGTAGCCTCGAGTCTATCAGTGTTGTGAGCCCCTGCAGGGACGTGACAAGCAGGCAGATGTACACCTGACCCCGGGCCACCAGGACCTGCCCTTCTCCTCCACATGCTGCCCTGAAGGGGCCTCAACAGCCACAGCAGTCCTGCTTCTGTGCCAGGCGCCACCCAAGTGCTGTTCCATGTCACTTCCAATAGCCCTAGGAGGGAAACTGAGGCAGAGCACTAGGAGGGGAGGGTCTGCACCCAGGCAGACAGCTCCAGGTATGAACCACAGGCCCCATGAAGGGTCACACCTTGGGTGGGGAGAGGACACGTGGTCAGGGGTGCAGGGGCCCGGCCTCCCCCGATCCCTCCTTGCCAGCAGTTGCCCCTGGAGGTTCTCTCTCACTCTCCAGGTTACGACTCATCCACGACGGCTGAGGAACGGCCATGAGCCGGGATGCCCTGAGATGGCAGAGGGGAGAGCTCCACCATTTGTGACTCAGGGCCAGGCCCTGCGAGCCCCCTCCTCTGACTCTCCTGCTTCTCCAACGGCTGACCCCTGGGCTCCCTCGCCAGTGCCCCTCGAGGGGGTCCTGCCTCTGCCTGACCCCGTAAGCAGACCCGCTCCTCTGATGCCAGGCAGCAACCAGCTGCAGCCCCCGAACCAGCTCTGTCCGTGAAGGATGGTAGAGAAGACTGGGGGCTGCCGAGCTGGCAAAGGCCCTCGAGCCACACCACGAGCCTCGGTCTAGAAAAGCCCCCGACCCTCCTCTGGGGAGATGTGTCCCCCCCGGAGCTCCTGGGCAGCAGAACCGGGGGTATTAGAGGGCGTGATCCCGAAAGCCGAGAGCAGTGGGAGAAAGGAAGGAAGGGCCCGCAGGGAGCCTGGAGACCCAGTGTCTTCAATGGGTGGCCCTGCCCCCATGGGAGTGGATGTGCCTGCAGATGTTGTGGTTGAAACAGTTGGGTTGGGGTGTGCCTGGCATGGAGTGGGTGGAGGCCAGGGGCACTGCTCAGCACCCTGCAGTGCCCAGGACGGCCCCAGCCCAGAGAAGGATCCGGCCCCAATGTCCGCAGTGCCGAGGGAGAGACTAAACGAGGCCTTCTTTCCAGACCACTCCTCTCCTAGATCACCCTCCAGACGTGTAGCATAAACACTAGGCCAAGAGCCAGCACGGGACCCACTCACTCTGGCCCGGCCCGGGATCCGCTCCGCCTGGTCTTAGCTGCAGATTCTCCCCACGCTTCTGCGTGACCGTGACACCCCCTAAGCCCACACATGGGAAGGGGCCCCAAAGGCCTCACCAGGGTCAGAGTGACAGGGAAGATCTGGGAGGAGCAAGAGAGACATATTTCACACGGCAGTTTGGGGCACACACGATGCGTCCAGCCCCGCAACGCCATAAATCAGAGGCTCACTGAGGCGGGAAGCCAAAGGCAGGGCACAGGCCGGCCGTGGGCTCCGGCGGGTCAGAGGAGTGGCTGGAGTTTCCCGCACCTCCGTGGGCCCTCCTCCCTCCCACCCTTCCCCAGCCCCTGCCTTCTGCCGCCTCCCCCTGGGCTCCCTCCCCCTGGGCTCCGGGTTAATCACCTGGAGCAGGCGGCCTCATTACCAAACAGAAGGAACACACAGTTCTCCCAGGCAGCAGAAACAATTTGGTTTGAATTTTACAGTAATTAAGTTCAGTACACCCCAGGGCTGGGGTTTTAGGAGAGGCCTGGTTCCTGCCGGAGCCCCCCTCCAGCCTGGATGCGGGGAGGTGGGAGGAGATGGGTGGTGCCGAGTGGGCCGTTTCCTGGAACGGCGCCTCTGGGGAATCCAAGTCATCGTCCCCTTCCCAAGCTCAGCAGAAGCTCTCCCTGCCAGACACCTCCAGAGAGCCCGAGATGTCCCCGGGGAGGCTGGCACACAGCAGGCCTCACCCACAGACAGCTGGCAGGGAACCAGTTAAGAGCGCGTGCGTGGCTCCCCAGCCTTCCAGCCAGGCTTCACATCTCTCACGCTCTGTTTAATCCTCAGTCAACTCTCCCCGTGGCAGGGGGGTTTCGGGATGCCGCTGAGTCCTGGGCTCTGGAGGAGAGACCCTTATCTACCAGCTCCAGGCGCCACCCACCTCGGGGCCAGCCCGGCCGCGTGCTGAGCTAATCTAACATGGCATGCAGGCTTGTAGGACTAACTTGAGTTCAGCGTGAGAAAGGTGGCTGTGTGCACATTTTATTTACTTGAGTGAAACAGGAACATCCTTTTGATCTGCCCCATTAGTAATCCCACTACAAAGCCTGCCTGCTAGAGCACATGCCGGGGGATCCTCCTCTGAGACAGGAAGCCGCCGCCTTGGAGACCCCTCCAGCCGCCCCCACTGGGCTGTGCACAGGACACGTGCACAGGACACGTGCCCAGGACACGAAGCCACTGGCCCAGGAGACACCTGGTGGGCAGGGAGGGTGTGGGCTCCCAGATGCCCCATCGGCCTGTGCCTCCAAGTGGGGCAAGGGAAGCAGAGAAATGTCTAGGGTGTGCTGGGCCCAGCCTCCTGCTGTGTGACCTTGGCAAAGTCACTGCACTACTCTGGTCCTCCCAAGGTGACAAGGCCCAGAGTCGGCACTTGGAGGGTGGTACTGTCGGCGGTGGGGGAAAGGGGGGGCCGGGGGGGAGGGGGGCGCACACGCGCAGCGGGGAGACACAGAGAGAGAGAGAAAGACAGAGAGGGAGGGGGGAGAGGGGGAGAGAGCAAGGGGGAGAGAGAAGGGGAGAGAGAGAGGGGGAGCGGGGAGAGAGGGGGAGGGGGAGAGAGGGGGCGAGGGGGAGAGAAAGAGAGGGGGAGAGAGAGAGACGGAGAGAGAGAGGGGGAGAGAGGGGGAGAAAGATGTGGGGAGAGAGAGAGGGGGAGAGAGAGGGAGAGGGGGAGAGAGAGGGAGGGGGGAGAGAGAGAGAGAGGGGGAGAGAGATGGGGGGAGAGAGAGATGGGGAGAGAGAGAGAGAACGTTACCACTGAGACAGCTCTAGCTGAGAAAAGAGACTTCTCAAAACGAACCAGGTACTGCACCCTAAGCCTCAGCCTGGCGAGGCCAGGGCATGCAGCGAGGCGTGTGGCTAGGGAGGCAAGCCTGCTGTCCTCTGCACTCTCACCTCTCCCTGGCAGACCCAGGGGCTGGGACCCCTCCCCCGCACACGGCAGGCACTCAGCAATGCTGGGCTGGGCTTCCAGGACCTTCCACCCTGCCCTCTCTCCAGCACTGCCTCACCTGCTCAGCAGGGAGGAAGGGGGCCAGGCTTTGGGGGTCTTCACAGTTTTTGTGTTTTTGTCTTATTTCCCCCTTTTTGTGGAGAATGGGGTCTCACTATGTTGCCCAGGCCGGTCTTGAACCTCTGGAGTCATGCAATCCTACCTCGGTCTCCCTAAATGCTGGGATTAGAGGCATGAGTCACTGCGCTTGGCCTTTTGTTTGGTTTTTAACTCCCATTCTGAAAACAAACCAACGAAGCAACAACAACAAAAACCTTTTCCACTTGGGAACTGTGGGGTGCTTGCTCAAGAAGCACCTAGGAATGGTGGACCCCATTCTTCCCTCCCCAGAGCTACACCCCTCTGACTATGGAAAGAGGAGTATGTGGGTTTTTTTTTTTTTTTAGTACAAAAAAAGACAGAACCATATTGAGAAGTTAGTGCATATTTTTAAGGTATCCCAAATTCCATGACATCAAATTAATATCAACCAATACTTGGGCAAATCTCCCTTTCCCAGTTCAAGAACCACATCCCCACAAAAAACGGGAATCACAAGAGTCCCAGTCCACAGCCTATTTTTTCCCTTTAAGTTGTCGCGCTCATCTCTCCGTGCCCAGAGATACAGAGCAAACCTCATGGAGCAAACCCATGTTCACAGCTGCATAGCATTCCACTGGTTCAACCCATCCCCTGGTCATAGAACTTTCCACTACAACAAACGGGGCTACAGATATCCCTAGACATGCAACCGGTATGCACGTGTTCCAGAGACAGAACCGCTAGGCCACAGGAGACACATGTGTAACCCATGGCAGACGGCCTTCCAGAAAGGCTGCCCAGTTTTTATTCTGGATTACTGTTCCTGATTTGCTGAGAGCTGATCTGGGGGAAGGATGTTTCTGGACAGTTTCAGTGAGATTTGTGTGCCCTACAATTCACCAGGTGTGCGACGCAGGAGCTTGTGTATTCACAGAGTGGGGAGACCATCTTCGCCATCAAAGGTAGAGCATTTTCATCCTCCAAAGAAAACCCGTCCCCATCCGTTGTCACCCTCCAGCCCCCACACCCAAGCATCCCTTCCTGCCTCTGAGCACTGGCTTGTCCCGGACATTTCATAGAAATGAGGTCTCGCACGGTGTGGCCTCTGGGTCTGGCTTCTCTCACTGAGCGGGGTGTCCTCAGGGTTCACCCACGCTGGGCCTTGCTCCTTCTCATGGCTGAGCAGCTGGCAGAGATGGTAAGGTCAGCTCCCACTTCTCTTTGTTTACCGTGTTCCCCGGTTTCCAACAATGCATATTCTTCCTTCTGTATCTGCCCCAAGGGATGTGCGATGAAGCTGGCAGGGGCGTCCTGCTCCTCTGCCTCTTGAGGATGTCAAAATCTCCCACTGTCATGCTGCCCCTATAACCACAACCTGCTCTTTTGCGGGGTGGGGGTGGGGGGTCCTGGCCTGTCCCCTGCAGCCTCAGGGCCCCCCTCAGGGACTCCGGTGGTCTCTGCTCAGCCCTGGCCCACAGATGAACGGCCTAGGTTTTGATTAATTATGGAAAAGCCTGCCTACTTATCACGGGTGGAGCTGTGGGCAGGGGCAACCCCCCCCATCGACCTCTGCTCTAGATGGAAGTCGAACCCAGCGCTCTGCTCAGTTCTAGGGGCCAGGGGAGTGAGGATTTGTATCCGTGGTGTCCGAGTGATATGGCCTGCGTGGTCCAGGAATCACGGGGGGAGTTGGAGACAAAGCCCGGGCCGCATTTTTATACTCATCTCCCTTTGATCAGAGCGGGTTTTTGCAGGAGCCGCTAAGAGCTGGATGTGAGCGCATCTGGCTGATGGAACCGTGCTCCAGAGGAAGCTAAGCCGCCGACTCCCTGCCCCTGCAGGTGTGGACGGTCACCCTGACAACAATGGGCCCTTGGGAGCCCGCAGATGCCCAGGGCCTACCCGAGTCGGGGGGCACATCCCGCCCATGAGGAAACAGGCTCCCTCCCGCTCTCCGGCAGGCAGTGAACACAAGGAATGGGCTTCTCTCCCCACAGGTGGGTGTGAAGAGCAGGTTGGGTAAGAACTTCTAGTTCCTGAGGGGAAAGCAACCTCCTGCCTGGCATTTAGCTCCCAAAAGACGTGAGATTCCTACACAGGAGACTTAAACCTGTGCTGCCCGGTGCCCTCACTCCCCAAACCCTCCGAACAGCTCAGCCCCCCTCCAGAGACTCGAGTGCAGTGAATGAAATCCCAGCCCCAAAGCCAGGGTCCATCCTCAAGGTGGGAGTCTGTCAGGCAAGGCAGCTGTCAGGCAAGGCAGAGAGTTTCATGGCTCTGAGACACTTAACACCTGTGTGCTTAAGGAACGTCGCACACTGAGGCTGCAGACCGCTGCAGAGCTCAGCCACCTTAAGTTGGGAAAAAGTGGCACAGAGATGAGCAGCTCAAATGGAATACTCAGAGATGGGGGCCCTCAGCAGGAGAGGGGAGATGCTGGGAAACCTGGGCCTAGGAGGCCACACCAGCAGGGGAGTCAAAAATGACAGTGGCACTACCTACCCCACCCCCCAGAAAGAGATGACTGACCTCGGAAGTGGCCCTGGGCAGCAGCTCTCACTGGGGCCAATCCTGCCTCCAAGGGACGCTGCAGGTGATGTCTGGGGACCTCTGCGGTTGTCACCACTGGGGTCCAAAGGTCACCAGCCCCGAGGGGAGCAGGTCCATGACACCAGGTGTCATAGGGGATGAGCAGGAGTGGAGAGCCGGAGGTGGGGACACAGCCGTACCTCCCCCACACAGACACACAGGGCCACCAGGCGTCCTCCTGCCCCGAGGGGCAATGACTATGTCACTGGCTGCACAGACAGGTGGCAAGGGTGAATGCCCGCAGACCAGCTAGAAAGGAAAGACACCCACGGGAATAAATCCCACCCCCTCCTTGACAATGGCCTCCGTGTGCCCACGGCATTCTGCTGATGGGGAGTGAATGAGGCCGTGTTTAGGCCACAAGTGCCAGCCTGGGCTGCTCCATCCCACCTGTTGAGCTCAGGCAGGTGCCAGCCCTACTCTGCAGAAGACGGGAGGGGAGAGCCCCAGGCTGCCTCCTGTGTTGTGTGCGCAGGGCCCTGGAAGCTCCACCCGGAGGCTCTGGTCCAAGGCTGTGTATCTAGGTAAGCCACCTGCTGCAGGGAGATCGTATTTCTCTGGGATTTTACAGCCGGGGGAACCTTGGAGAGCTCTGCCCTGTGGGGGCAGACCTGGGCTGAGGGCTGGGCCTCCTGCCTGCCATGGGGCAGCCAGGGATGCTCCGCAGGCAGGTGGCAGCACATCCGTGGCACTGATCTGGCCTGCTCACGGCTGTAGCTGCTGCAGGCCCATCCGGAACTCCAGAGCAGCTGCACTGGCTCAGGGTGTGGTGAGGCGGTGGGGGCCAACCTGCTTTCGGAGCAGCCCCTCTGCCCACAGAGGCCCTGGGGGCTGGGTGGGGGAGGAGGTGGCTGTCCTGAGAGCTGTGCAACCCCGCTGGCTTCTGCAGACGGGGAGACAGGCTTCCCCTGCAAGGGCCAGGCAGCACACGCCTCTTGGCTTTTCGGAACTACTCAACTCCGCAGGGCGAAGCAGACGCAGACGCCACCTCCATGCCAGGGTGTGGCTTTGTGCACAGGCTGCTCATTTGCGGGTGAGATTTCAGTTTCGTCTGGCTGTCACAGGTCACACATCCTTTTAATTACCCTCCTCCCACAACCCTGTGAAGACGGAAACCCCCTGCTCAGTTTGCAGACGGCACAGCGTCGGCCTACCAGATCCGAGCCCTAGCTTGCCAACCCGTGAACACAGACACCCAAAATTCACAGGGCCCGGCCAGGGCAGGAGGGTGGCTTTTCACCTGTCAGCTCCTGAGCACAAAAATGACAGAAAGGGGACAATGGGGTGGGGTGGGGGGGCAGGGGTCCCTAGGGGTCAAGGAAGGTGAACAGCCAACAAGCAAAAATGTCTCTAAGCAAATCGAGGGGGTGGAAAGCCTCCTCTTTGGCTCTCTTCTGAAGAATGTGCTCAAAACAAAGTGGCCCGAAACGCAAATGGGACGGGGGAGCTGGGCCGGCCAGAGGGACACCAGAAAAGGGGGGTTCTGGGCTGCCCCTTCCCTCCAATCTGGCTGCACACAAGATCTGGACAAGGCCCGAGCCCCACCTGACCTGGGCCGTTTCCCTGCCTTCTAACGCTCCTCTGTCATCCGTGCGGCGAGATGCTCTAACAGCCTCTCCATCCTGGGCTGCTTATGGGAGAGAAAACCCTGCCAGAGTCAGGGGCCGGCTGCCCCGCCAAGAAGCCTGAGAGCCACCGACCCCCCCGACGGCCACAGAGGCCTTGTGGCTAATGACACTCCCTGCGTAAGGCCCTCGCCGCCCAGGCCAGGCCTGACTACACTAGGGGTGCCTGAGCAGGGGCTGGGACAGCGGGGCTGGGGGGTCCAGGAGGAAGCCCAGGCCCTGGGCGCCTGCCTGGAACCCCTGGTGTGTTTTGCGCGCTGCACGCCACTTGTTCAGCGATTTCACGCTACGCCGCCTGACAATGGAAGTGTGGAGCCCAATCTAAGTCTGTACTTCCCAAATGCCAACCTGTTTGTGAACACATGGCTGAACCCCAAATTGCTTTTAATATCTGGGCAGTCCCCACCGCCCCGCTGCAGTTTCAGCTCCGACAGCACCTCCATGACAAGCCCGAGGCCTGGGGCTTACAGCTCAATCTGCTGCTGGGCTGGTCACAACACCCGCGGTGTCCTCACGGCAGCACAAACACAGACACATGCCCTTTCAACACAGCAACAGCCCTGAGATACTTAACTACTCCTTTAGATCAAAAAGCCGAAATCCCAACTTCTGGATCTCTCTTCCTTTAGCTAAACCCAGAGTCTTCACTAGAGACGTTTGAGACTTTCTGAACTGAGTCCTGGGGGCATCTCTCAAGCCTTCCCTGCTGTAGACCCCTGTTCTTTTTCTAAACTGGATTGAAGGCAGAGAAACAGCCAGAAAAATAAAGGTTAGCTCATTCGTCCAGACCGGCGCGGCCAGGAGAGATGTCACACAGGCCACCTATGCTGCCTCCATTTTCCCAGTAGCCAGGAGAAAAAAGCAAAAAGAGGTGGTGTGCTGTGGTGGCTCACGCCTGTAATCCCAGCACTTTGCGAGGCCGAGGTGGGTGGATCACTTGAGCCCAGGAGTTCCAGAGCAGCCTGGCCAACATATTAAGACCCTGTCTCTATAAAAGGGTGGGCCGGTTGGGGGGAGGAGGGGGTGGTAAAATGAAACAGGTGAAATTCATTTTTTTTTCTTTGAGACGGGTCCTCACTCTGTTGCCCAGGCTCGAGTGCAGTGGTGCAATCATAGCTCAGGGATGCCTTGACCTCCTGGGCTCAAGAGATCCTCCCGCCTCAGCCTCCCAAAGGGCTGAGATTATAGGCGTGAAGCCATCATGTCCGGCCAAAATCCACCTTAATTATACATACATATATAATTTATATATATAAATTATGTTATATATATAATTTATATAATTTATATTTATATATAATACATATAATTTATATAACTTATATTTATATAAAATATATAAATTATTATAACATATATAATTTATATTTATATATAATTATAAATTATTATAACATATATAATTTATATTTATATAAATTATAAATTATAACATATATAATTTATATTTATATATAATATATAAATTATTATAACATATATAATTTATATATCATATATAATATATAAATTATTATAACATATATAATTTATATATCATATATAATATATAAATTATTATAACATATATAATTTATATTTATATATAATATATAAATTATTATAACATATATAATTTATATTTATATATAATATATAAATTATTATAACATATATAATTTATATTTATATATAATATATAAATTATAACATATATAATTTATATTTATATATAATATATAAATTATAACATATATAATTTATATTTATATATAATATATAATTATAACATATATAATTTATATTTATATATAATATATAATTATAACATATATAATTTATATTTATATATAATATATAATTATAACATATATAATTTATATTTATATATAATATATAAATTATTATAACATATATAATTTATATTTATATATAATATATAAATAATTATAACATATATAATTTATATTTATATATAATATATAATTATAACATATATAATTTATATTTATATATAATATATAATTATAACATATATAATTTATATTTATATATAATATATAATTATAACATATATAATTTATATTTATATATAATACATAATTATAACATAATTTATATTTATATATAATATATAAAGTATGTAATTCATATAATTTATATTTATTTTATATAAATATACAATATATAAATTATATACAATATATAAATTATACACAATATACAAATTATACACAATATATAAATTATACACAATATATAAATTATATACAATATATAAATTATATACAATCTATAAATTATACATAATATATAAATTATATATAATATATAAATTACATATAATATATAAATATGTATATTTTTTTGAGACAGTTTCGCTCTTGTTGCCCAGGCTGGAGTACCAGGGCACAGTCTCAGCTCACTGCAACCTCTACCTCCTGGGTTCAAGTGATTCTCCTGCCTCAGTCTCCCAAGTAGCTGGGATTATAGGTGCCCACCACCATGCCTGGATAATTTTTGTGTTTTTAGTAGAGACAGGGTTTCACCATGTTGGCCAGGCTGGTCTCAAACTCCTGACCTCAAATGATCCGCCCGCCTCTGCCTCCCAAAGTGCTAGGATTACAGGCATAAGCCAACGCACCAGGCCAAGGTCTGACATCTAGAAAATGCTGCGAGAGTCAAAGAATCCGGATCTGGCCCTGTGGTCTCTCCTATCACACCTCCCCCACGTCTGGATCTGAGAAGAATCTGCCATTTGTGCTGACCCCGGCTCTGAAGGAACTGGAAGGCTCCGCACTGGGAGGGACGATGGGAGGAAGTACCTGTTCTCACCCTGGCCAGCCCACTGCCCGTCCTGCTGCATCGCGAGCAGCCATGTGACCCCGAACCAGAGGGAGACGCCGAGAGGGGCAGAGGCTGAGGCTGTCTCTGCGGGGAAGACAGAGGGGCTGGGAGGAGCTGGGCTGTTCAATGCTGCCCAGAAACAGCAGCCCTGAGCCAGGGCCAGGTGGCCGAGCCTGGCCTGCCGGGACAGCTCAGTCCTACTTGGGGGCAGCCAGGAAAAGCACGCAGGGGACTTCAGGGACAGCCCTGGGAGGAGGCTCCCCGGCCCCCAGCCCCAGACAGGCAGCCAGGAAAGGGCTAGACCTGTGATGCCCAGACGGCCTCCTAGCTGCTTCCCTTCCCGGGTCCCACACTCCCCTTTCTGAGGCTTAGGATTCATAAGCCCCGTCCACATCCCCGTCACTGGGACCCCAAGGCAGAGACCATGGGGGAGGGGGTGGCCAGCCAAGGCGACCCCGTCCCACCCGTGCCCAGCAGCAGCTCTTGTGGGCTTCCCATCCATCCAGTAGCCTCCCACACCCTCCACGTGGTCGAGAACAGCCACACAGATGGCTGTACGTGGCGTGAGGAGAGTGGGGAACAAGCGCTCAGTTCAGACACCAATTGCTGGCCAATAATCGGCCTTCTGAGACCAGGAATGAGAATCACCAGAAAAAAATCAACCAAGGGCCACTCGCTGTGAGTCTTCCCACGGGCATGCTAAGCTCACCGTGACCTCCAGGGACCCCACCAGCAGGAAGCGCCCAGGCACTGGGAGCTGGGGGACTGCCACCGACAGGGGAGCAGGGAGGGAGGGGGGCAGATGCCTGAGTGGGCTCCTGCCTGGCCAAGCGGCCCCCAGGAGAGAGATGTCAGCAAACAACCCATCCCCAGGACCATGATGGCCAGGAGATGCCCAGGAGCCAGCCAGCAGGGGGGACAATGGTGCTGGTGGAGGAAACACCCCAACCCCTAGACCCAAGCAGCCGGCCATACCCAGGAGGCCCACGCAGGCCGAGGGATAGCTGGTGTATGGAACTCGCTGGAGATGGGCCCTGGGCCACCATCGTCCACCCGACCTGCCCACCTCCTCTCCAGTCTTCGAGGTAAGGAGCGTTCTAGGCAAAAGCTCTCTGAGGAGCCCGGAATCAGACCCTGGTTGAGAGCCCAGGCCCTGGGCTGAGCGAAACGGCTGCTGGACCAGCTATGGGCGTGTGGCTGCAGAGGCAAAAAAGAGCCTCCTCCCTCCCTGCTGGGACCCGTTCCCAGCAGGCAAGCTTTTACCTGAGTGGCCACTTTGCCGTAGTCAATCCACCGCAGGGTGGCGAAGTTGGTAGATTCTGCGCAGTTGAACCCGTGATTGAAGCCGGCGTGGTAGCCGTAGGGAAATGTGATCATGAATTCTCCAGCCTCCTGCGTGATCTGCAGAGGGAAAGGGAACAGGTGAGGGCAGGGCCACCGGAGGCGCACCAGGGGACGGGATGTGGGCACTTCCCAGCAAGTGCCAGGGAGCCAGGCTTATGAGCCAAGGGGGTTTCACGAAGTCATATGTGATCCAGCGGCTCCAGGGGCTCCAGGGCTCCAGCCCATTTCCCACGCGGCTCATGAAGGACATAGTGAGCAGCCGCAGCCACAGCTCTGCAACCTCCACTCGGCTCAGCCGGGCCCCTCCAGCCCCAGCAGCCCCTGCCCTGCCCCAAGGCGGCCATCAGCATCACCCCAGTGGGAGAACCGCAGATGGAGCCGTGGCTGGACACAATGCCCGTGGGGGTGTCTCCAGCCGGACCTTCACGGGGAGCGATGGGGGCCTCCTGCTTTGGAGGTGGCTGAGTCACACTCACAGTTACTGTGACACGTCCTGAAGCAGCTGGGGCTGGTTTCGGGGCAGGTGGTGCTGACAGCAGCTTTAGAGTGCTCTGAAGACAAGACACTGCATGCGCTCAGGACACCTTCTGCCCTCGCATGAGAAAGGAACCACCACTGCATGCGCAAAACACGCCAGGAAACGGCCTGCGACACGCCGCCATCCCAAGCCATCTTTCAATTGTATCCCAACAAGGGGATCTCCATGAGGTCATGGAGATCCAGAAATATCTGCACACTGGGGGCATGACCTGACACCACAGATCAGCACCCTGGAGAGCGGGCCAATGCTTCCAGACCCAGGTCCAATTCGGATGTTCAGCCCATTCGACTTTGCAGGTTTCTGAAGCAGGACCCCCTAAACTGAGGAGCCGAGGCGTGCGTGGCTGGGGTGGGGCCCATAATGACCCCAGACCCAAGGTTTCCCAACAGCCACCCCAAGGTCTGGAAGAAAAGGCAGGGCTGCCTACCAGGGCTGGGGGGCTACAGCCTTGTGCCCTAGGAACCCTCCCCACTCTGGGGACACTCGAGATGGCCACACTGACCCCCACTCCCTGCTCACTGCTAAGCCCATTGATAAAGCCTTTGAAAGACGACCATCCAGAAAGACCAACAACAAATTTGGAGTGATGGCTCCCACCTGCTGCACCCCGGGGCTCAGGCCAAGGGCTTCTAGGAGGTGGGGCTGTGGGCCCAATCCACAGACGTGGAAACTGAGGCTCATGAACTAGAATCCTTGAAGTCAAGTGGGCTCCTCGTCTTTATTTAACATCCAGTAAAACGCAGGGATCACAGGCTGCTCGGAGTTCTGGGCGTAACCACTGATCCAGACAGGAACAAAACATGCCGGGCCCCCAGGCACCCCTCCTACCAGCCCTCTACCAGGCCATCCCCACCCAACCACGCACGCGCTCTCGGTCACCACAGACCTCGTTCCCTCCTAGTGGTTCACATGAATGGCGTTGTACGGCAGGGACACATGCCTGTTGTCTTCCACCTGGCGTGCATTTCTGAGATTTGTTCCCACTGTCGTGTGCACCAGGCGACCGCTCCTTTTCATTTCTAAACAGTACTCGGTTGCGCGTGGATCTATGGTTATTTATTTATCTATCCTCCTGTTGATGGACGTGCGGGCTGTTTCCAGTTTGGGGCTCTCGTGAAGAAAACTGCTAAGAACACTTATGTACCAATCTTTCTGGAGACATATGTTTTCATTTCTCCTGAGTAAATATGCACAGAGTGGCATCGCTGGGGCACAGGGTACATGCTTCCGTTTCCAAGAAACTGCCGAACGGTTTTCCACGGCCATGGCACCGCCCTGCATCCACCCCGGCTGGGAGCAGCGTGCAGCTGCGCCCTCCTCACTGGCATCTGGTGGCGGTGTTCTGACGTGGCCGTCCTGGGGCTGGCGGTGTCTCCCAGCTGGCTGCCTCTGACTTCTACCGATGCTGGGCACTGAACCATGGCTTTCGTTCCTGCAGCTCCTTCGTAACGCCTCTGCTCAGGCCCCTCACACCGAATTCATCGGGCCATTTGTTTTCTTATCTCTGATTTGTAGGAGTTCTCAGCCTGCTGATCATTATATATTCCCCCAGAAAGATGAGCAGAGATTGCTGGATACACTGAAGTCGCCAATAAGCCATCAGAACTAGTGAGGCTTTCAGAAGCCAGCCACGGCGTCAGACATCAATCAAAACTGACACAGCTTGGAAAAACGTCAGTCCTTAAGAACACTATGATATTTTTCTTTTCAAATAATTAATTGCACCAATCAAGGGAAGTCAGTGTGTATTAAGTTATATTTTTAAATTCCCATTCAAGTGACAGCCATGTGCAGCAGAACGAGCACGCGGCAGAAAACAGGGGTGGGGGGGGAGCACACGTGGCCCCAGGGCCTGGCCCCCGCCGTGCAGGACATGGGGTCACCAGGGGCTGGCCCTCACTGTGCAGGACGTGGGGTTCTCTGGGCCAGCTTCTCCCCACTACGCTGGGAGCTCCGTGAAATGAGGGGCAAATAAAATTAAGGTTTGGGGCTTTTTAAAAAAAAGCGTAATTACTGGGCTGGGCATGGCTGCTCACACCTGTAATCCCAGCATTTTGGGAGGCCAAGACAAGAGAAACGCTTATGCCCAGGAGCTTGAGACCAGCCTGAACAACAGAGTGAGACCCCAACTCTAGGAAAAAAAAAAAAGTTAAGAAAGTAAAGTAAATGCCATTACTGATTCCTTTATCCTATTTGAGCCGGCTTCGGAAAGGCTTTTCCCTGACCACCTGCTCTAAGGCCAAGTGACGCCTCCCTGTCTCTCCCCTGGAGAACCAGGCCTGCAGGCATGCGTCAGGCAGACATCAGACTCAGAGCCTTCAGGGATCCAGCTGGGCCCCCGGAATGCCAAGATTGAATGGGGGTGATGGCAGCAGAGAGCCAAGCTCTCACGGTGTAAGGACCTCACTCCCCCAGTCCTCCTATGAACCAAGGCCTAGAAGAGAAAATGCACTCGGTTAGGACAAGAAGATTATGTTCCTGCGAGAAAACCTGCATCCTGGCGGCTTCGTTCCACACTCACGGTGTCTGTCCCCTGTGTCACTGCTGTCAACATTATCCAACAATCAATTAGAAGGCGTTGGGATGATGAATAGGCTTTGCGGCAAAGTCATCAGTGGTGACAGGACGCAGCCCCAGACACCAGGCACGGAGAAAGCCCGGAACTTGGTTTCCTCTGCGAGCTCTTGCAGAATAAATGAGGGAGTCAATGGCAGATTACAGAAGTACACACTTTTAATTATTAAAAAGCTCTGCTATTGATCGGCTTTTTCTCCTAGAAGTAAATACCATTACAAAGATTTATAAGGGGAGTGTGGGGAGTCACTCGTTTGAAGGCTGCCAGGAATTCAGATGAGGGGACCCACGCCGCTGTCTGGAAGGGACGTTCATCTCAAGCCCACGGCGTCTGAGAGGCTGAAGGACGGTCCCCAGGCCGGGCGGCACAGGGTGCTGCTCACTGCAGTGGGACAGGGGCCTTCACTGTGCCAGCCTCTGGAGAAACCGGCGCCCGGCCCCAGCAACCAGCTGGCGGTGTGGGGGAGCGCAGCCGTACTGCCTGGACCCCACCTGCTACCATGCATGGTGCCAGCAGCCGCTCTGGGGCTGGTGGTGAGCCACCTTTGGCTCAGGTTCAGGAACTTTACAGACAAACTGCAGTGCGATACAGATGCTGACCCGGGAGTCCAGGCCACTCACCGCCTGCCCACCCCTTCAATGGGCACCCCCCTCCAGGAAGCACCACTCTGGAGAAGGTTTTAGACAAACCAGCCAGAAAATCAGTACTTCTCACTTCCCTGAGCAATGCCGTGATCTGTCTGGTTTTGCTGGTAATGAATGATGTTCCAACCAGAAGACAGGGGAGAAGAGGAAAGGCCGGAAACCCGCACTTCTCCGAGCGAGATCTGCGCTGTCTGATGAATGCCTGCAGCGGCTGGGAGGCGGCCTCTGGGTTGCAGCCCCGCCAGGAAGAGCAGATCCCCGATGTGTGAGCTGATGCTTTGGCGGTTTGATTGAAATGTCACAAGCAATTTCCGGCTGGCTGACACTCAGGGCCTCACCACAGAGCACGCTCCCGAGTCTGCACATCACTCTTCCCGTGGAACCTCATGAGCTGGGCTGCGGCCCAGACCTGCCTTGCAGGTTCTTGGCATGCGCCTCTCACCTGCACAGAGCTGGGGACACAGGCCTAGACTCTCCCGTGGACAAAGGCTTCTCCATGGGGAAGGAACTACCTCGAGTGGGTGCAGTTGCTGAGCTGGACCCTGAGCACAGCCAGCTCTGCTCCTGGGACACCAAACCCCAGCTGTCCATCAAATCAGGTGTAGGGAGGCCCCACCCCCCGGCCTCAGGTCTCCTCCATCACAGCCTCTACCAGGAGCCCCTGAAGCAGTGAACTGAATGAGTTCACAGTCTTCACGGTGCAGGAGAGCCCGAAATGTCACTTCTAAACAGGCAGTTCTCTCCACGGCCGGGTGACATGGGCCGTGGGGGTGCCTGAGACTTAGGGTGTGGCCTGGGGCGGTAGGAACCAGGTTCCCACCTTGCATGGGGTGAGGGGCCCTGCCCTCTGTTTCTTTGGCAGCTTCCTGCCAGGTCAGCAGGGGCTGCCCCTGCCCTTCCACCCCTGCAGCCCCTGCGGAGGGGCCTCTGATGGCCACACCCAGGAGGAAGTTTTGGTTTGGTTTGGGAAGGGAGGTTAACACCCCGCCAGATTCAAGATCTGCCATCTTCGCTCCCCTGTGGAAGAGCCGGAGGCTAGCTGCTGAGCCATGCGGCCCTCCTCTGGCATGCTAATCACTGTTCTAGAAACTTCTCCAGGGTTAAACAGCTTATCTCCTGGGGTATGTGTGGCCACCTGGGCTTGGACCCGGTACCCACTTCACCCACAGGCGTGCAGGCCCCACCCCGTACGCACCCGGCTGAAGGGGATCCCGTACTTCTTCAGGATGATGGGCGAGATGAGGGTCATCTTATGCCGCAGGAAGGCGTCGCAGCCCTGCGAGCTCCCGGGGAAGAAGCCTAGGGCAGAAAAGACAGACGTCAGTCTCCCGGGCCACAGCCGGCCGGGGTCAGCGAGGATGCTGCCCTCTGGGCAGGCTGGCTCTTTCCTCCCATGAAGAGCGGGCGTGTGGGAGCACAGAGCACGGCCCAGATCTGCCCTTGGTTCTCAGGGCCCCAGTGCCTGCAGGTCGGGGAGAGGAGATGCGCAGGAGCCGCCCCATAGTGCCCTGCTGTGAGTTCTGCAGGTGGCAGACAGTGGTGACACCCTCTGGCCTCTGCGCAGTGACCATGTGAGCAGATGTCTGGACTTGTCTCTGCCCAGCGGCAGGGGCAGCCAAGGGCCTCCTCACCAGAGGAAGGACCAGGGTTACTTGTGTGACAAGGTGCCCACCCATGGCATACACTTGGGTCCCTCACAGAGCACGGCTATGCAGAGACTCCCCCTCCGACCTCCCCAGACAAAATCCACCAGACCACAGCCCACACAGTCGCTCGGTCAATGAGAGAGCACGATCCTGGGGAGAGGACACGGTGTGGCCGCTCTCACCACTCGGTCAACGAGAGAGCACGACCCTGGGGAAAGGACGCAGTGTGGCCGCTCTTGCTACTCGGTCAACGAGAGAACACGACCCTGGGGAAAGGACGCAGTGTGGCCACTCTCGTCACTCAGTCAATGAGAGAGCACGACCCTGGGGAAAGGACGCAGTGTGGCCGCTCTCCTCTCGGAGCTGATGTTCTAGAACCAGACCAGCCAGGGACGGTGGGGAGTGAGCAGTGCTGCCTCCCCCTTGGGCACCTGCTTTCAAGGCCATAAATGAGACTGTGCACCTGCCCCACACACAGCACCGCGGGTGTCCTCACTGTCACTGCACCGGTGAGGAAATCGAGGCCCAGGCCACCAACTGACTCACCCTCGGCCCCAGCACCACCAGGAAGTGGCAGAGTGGGCCTGACCCCGGGCTGTGGTCGGAGCTCACGACCTCTTCCTGTCGGGCCGTGCTCAGCATGGCGGGCTGCGTACATGTGTGTGGGGCTGTCTGTCTAGGAGTGGGCTCTGCAGCTGACTTAAAGCAGCGCCTGGGAAGCAGGCACTCACACCAGCGGCTCGGCGCCTTCACAAACCTCACAGCCAGGCTGGGCGCGGCGGCTCACACAGGGAATCTCAGCACTTTGGGAGGCCGAGGCAGGTGGATGGATCTCTTGAGGCCAAGAGTTGGAGACCAGCCTGGCCAACATCACAAGACCCCATCTCTACAAAAATAAAAATAAAAAATAAACCAAGCTTCCTAACTAGCACAGTTCAGGAATGTTTCCAAATCACAAGGTGAAGACCCGTGCATTTGGAGGGTCAGGTAAGGATGCCCCAGCTTCCCGGCAGCAGCTGCTGAGGCCCACGCCCCTCGGTGTGCAACACAATCCCTGTGCCAAAGGGACTTCCCTGAAGCAGCCGGGCCCCCGGAACCAACACCAGGGGAGCCAGACGGGCCCAAGCCAGGAACAGCAGTTCAGGGAGGGGACTCACCGCCTCATCTGGGGCACTTCCTGCTCCACCACCCACTCTGCAAGTGGCAACGGGCAGGAGGCCGGCCCAGGAGGCAGGAGGATGGGGGTCAGATGTGGACCAGGAGGGGCACGCCCGGGTGAAGCCCGGCTCCAGCACAGACTGCGGAGCCTAGGACCTGCTCCCCACCAGGGCTGCTGGCTCTCTCCCGGCTGCGTCTGTGTCCCCTGCCCTGTGACGGTAGAGAGGTACTGCCATGTGGACGACAGAGGTGTGGGGTGTCATGCCTGCAGCAGACAGGAAGCCCACAGGCGTCCACCTCCTGCAAGGACTGACCAACAGCCTCGGCCAGCCCGAGGGCCCTTCTAGAAGCCTGCACAGACCTCAAGCGCCTCCAGGACGGGACACACACCCATTGGGTCATTGGTGGAAGGCGGCACAGCTGTGTGCGAGAGCACCAGCACACGGAGGCCCAGGCACACGGGGAGGCGGGAGAGCGGGGCCACGGTGCTTCTGCCGACACCCAGCCGCACAGACACCACGGTGAGGTTTTGCAAAGTACAGGGGTTTGCCGAATCCAGCAACTTTTCTCCACACTAAAAGCATTTCAGTGAGACTTATGACTGCCTGCAGCCCGGCCCGCCGGCCTCTCCGCAGTTCCTCTTCTTAATGCACAGTTTAAGTGGCTCTCATTAAAGCTCTAACAAAGGCGCACATTTTAAGTGATTAGCACCAATAAGGCGCCAGCACATTAATGCTCTCTCCATAGGCTCCACAACTCTCCCGGCGAGCCCATTTGGAGCACAGCTATTCATTTTCCATATTAATCGCACACCCCTTCCACCGTCCCAATGATGGAGCACATCGCCTCCCCCAAAAAGAGTCTGGGAGGGGCACCTAGGAACACAAGGGGGGTCGGGTAGGCTTTCCCCATTAGTGCCCCATCCTGCCCCCAGCTGCCTTCCAGAGGGGAGGGCAGGGCCCTGAGCCAGAGGCCACAGGGGACGCAAGGTGTTTCCACGCAGCTGCAGGCATCTGACACATCCCACAACCTTCCTGACCCTCCTTGGCGTTCACAGCCAGGCTGGCTCCCAGAATTTTAGAAGCTGCTCTGCCCTGCTGAAGAGTGACTAGGGTCTCACTCTGTCACCCAGGCTGAAGTGCAGTGGCTCCATCACAGCTCACTGCAGCCTTGACTTCCCAGGCTCACGCTATCCTCCCGCCTCAGCCTCCTGAGTAGCTGAGACTACAGATGCGCACCACCACGCCCAGCTAATTTTTACAGAGACAGAGTCTCATTATGTTCCTGAGGCTGGTCTTGAACTCCTGGGCTCAAGCAATCCTCTGACGTCAGCCTCTCAAAGCACTGGGATTCCAGGTGTGAGCCACTGCACCTGGCCAGAGTCCATATTTTCTAAGAACCCCTGTGAAAGCATCACCAAGAACTAATTCTTCCCTGGCTCCCCCTCACCCAGCCCAGGCACTGAGCCCTCTGCACACTTAGAAACCAAACCAGCCCTCCAGGTGCCTGGCCTGGCCTCTGGGTAGAACTGGTCACATTCCAGGGAGAGGGGATGTGGCAGTGCTTGGGGACAGGGGTGGCCTCTCCAGCAGGCTCCTGTCAACCTCTGCTTTTCTAATGCGAAAGTCGCACTGGGTGAGAAGGGA
Source organism: Gorilla gorilla gorilla (assembly GCF_029281585.2). NCBI lineage: Eukaryota > Metazoa > Chordata > Mammalia > Primates > Hominidae > Gorilla > Gorilla gorilla. Next base: position 10,863,593 of record NC_073244.2, on the reverse strand, counting down.
GGGGACAGTGGCTAACTGTAGTCTCCGTTAAATATGGAGGGGGAGAAGTGGCTGGCAAGGATGGGGTGGCCCTCTCGATCTGGGCACCAGAGAGCACCCGGAGGGGCCCGCCCGGGTGAAGCCCGGCTCCAGTACAGACTGCGGAGCCTAGAGCCTGCTCCCCACCGGGGCTGCTGGCTCTCCCCAGGCTGCGCCTGCATCCCCTGCCCTGTGGCAGTAGAGAGGTACTGCCGTGTGGACGACAGAGGTGTGAGGTGTCATGCCTGCAGCAGACAAGGAGCCCACAGGTGCTCCCTGACCGCTCAGTGAGGTTTTCTTCTGTGGCTTTCTAAGTGTGGCTGGCTGAAAAATGGAACTCCAAGGCACCCACATGCTAACCCCTGGGACCTGTGAGTGTGGTACCTTCCATGCTGAAAGGGACTTTGCAGATGGGATTGAGTTAAGGATCTTGAGGTGGGAGAGCACCCTGGCTATCCGGGTGGTCCGATGTCATTCCGTGGGTCCTCAGAACAGCGAGGCAGAGGGACTGTTGGTTACAGCAGAGGAAAGTGAGGAGACCAGAGACAGAGGCTGGAGTGATGCGGCCCAAGTCAAGGGATGCAGGCGGCCTCTAGATGCTGGAGAAGGGAAGGCAGAAACGGGTTCTCCCCTGGGACCGAGCCAAGGGATGCGGGGGGCCTCTAGACACTGGAAAAGGCGGGAAATGGATTCTCCCCTGGTGCCTCCAGATGGAACTGGCCCTGCCTGCGCCTGGGTTTTAGCCCCTTAACATGCATTTTAGACTCCTGACCTCCAGAACTGTGAGAGAATGAACGTGTGTTGTCTTCAGCCATTAATTCTGTGGTCATTTGTTACAGGAGCCTCAGGACGCTAATACAACATGGGGAATGTTTCTTTAGCTTATGTCTTCAAATTTGTTTTGGAAATTGGTATTAAAAACATACAATGGGAGAAATGCTTTAATCTAGCTTTTCTTTCACAGCTTTAGTATGTAAGTGAGCTGGACCTTTGCTACAGCCTGTCTGTGACCGCAGAATTTCTACTATCAGAAGCGTGCTCCTAAGACCAGGATTCACCTGTGCATAAGAAAGGGGTCCAGGTTTCCAACAGAAACGCTCAAAAATACCAAGAGCAAAGCCCTCAGTCCAGAAGCCAGGAGAGCACATGCCAGAAGAGGGCCCAGCCCACTCCCCAAGGACTCCCTTCCCCTCCGTCCCCACCACCGAATCTGCCACACTTGGGCAACACTTCCTGCACAGCCACGTGACTCCTGGCGCAGTCTCTGGGACAGGAGACCCTTATTTCCCTAGAAAGACTGACAGTTCCCATCTCCAAAGCCAAAAGCCCATGGGAAGGGGGAAGAGAGCATGTGGCGGGCGTCCTTTGGCTCGAAGGTTTGGAAGGGACAGAGGACAGCAACCAGGCAGTCCCGGGAGCCTGTACTGAGGCTGGGTGAGAGCTCCTGGAAAAGCTGTGGCTGTCGCTTGCTGAGCTGCCTGACGCCGTCCTTGAAGGGTGGGGTACTCGGACAGGGCCCTCTCAACGCTGTCAGAGGAACAACGGGCCCTCACTGACCCTCACCCCTCACGCACCCCAAGCTGTCCACCTGCCAACCCGGAGGAGCCAGCTCTTGAGCAGCTGGGAATGGACCAGCGGGAGGGAGGAACTGCTTTAGCCAGCTGTGTCTTTTCATGACTCTCCAGGCACTTAGGAGCAGTGAGGTGTCATGAAACTTGCACCCCTGTTGTGCTGTGATGCCGGCGCTGACACGGGGACCCTGCCCAAGTGCCTCAGGGCTGGGTGGTCAGGGGAGCTCAGGGTGGCCCCACCCCGGGTGTCTCCAGCTGTCTGACTTGTTTCCAAGCATCCCACAACCTGATCCCACACGCTGAGGATCTGGCACTCCCTCAGGCACATGCTGGGACCCTCTATGACAAACCCCTTCTTTCCCAAGAGTCCCCAGGGAGCACATGAACACGAGCTGGTGGCATCCCCAGTGGGGACATTTGCCAAAGGTGTCCAGGTTGGGTCGCAGCAGAACAAGGGCAAACGCCGTGCGGCCACCATGTCTGCTCCCCCGCAGGTGAGCGGACTGCTGGCTGAATTGTCTCCTTTCCTAGGCTTTCTCAGAATTAGCAAGGGCACAGTGTGGGGTCAGGTGATGGGAGGAAAATGAACACAGGCTGCCCTCCCTGGGCCCTGGCAGCCTTTGACCAGGCGCAAGAAGTTTGCGCTAAGAAAACTGGAAAACAGGAGCGTCTGGGCATTCTGTGCAAATTTCACAAGAGACAAACTGCACAGCAGAAGGGCGTGAATCTGACCATGAGGGTGGGAGGAAATGGAAAAAATCACACAGTAATGGCTCAAAGAATGTCACCACTCCCCAAAACCCAAACCCAGACCGCAGCAGAGCCCGGGGGACGCCAGCTGCTCTTCCCCACCCACAGGCCCCTCCCACCTGGTCCCAGGTCCCTGGGGCCCTCAGGGCAGGCACCTACCGATGGCCAGCCGCTCCAGGCGCTTGCCGTGCTCTGGCGGGATGGCGTACCTGCGAGAGAAGGGAGGCACATCAGAGGCAAGATCGGTGGCAGCCACGCAAGGGGGTGTCCCTGGTGGGACCAGCCTTGGGGAGACGCAGACAGTGCCCAGGGTAGAAGCAAAGTGGAGTCATGGTCAGGGCTGTGTGGAGGGGATGGCCGGGGGCGGGGGCTTTCAGGACGGAATCCGTAAGGAAGCAAGGTGGGGCAGGTGGAGGAGCGGGGAGTGAGGACCATGGCTCGGTGGCTTGTGACACACTCAGAAAGCCAGGAGTGGGGATGCTCCCGGTTAAGCGGCACTCCACCTCGAGGAGGCTGAAAAGGCAAAAAACAAAAGTACTGGATTGGAACTGCGGGTGGCGAGGGGACCCTGGGGGGGCCGAGTCTGGAACAGGAAGCATCTGGGGCCCCCGGAGCTGCCAGCTCGCTCTCCAGGCCCACGTCACGGTCTCCAGGCCCACGTCACCCTTTCCCGGCACTGGGAGCCAACAGGGAAAAAGCAGCTTTGGAAATGAGAAAAGCTGCATTTGTCACCGACTTTGTAAGTTTTATTTTTACACATTTTACATTTGAAAGATCACCAAGGCTCCATCATGAATAAGAAAGACGTAAGATGAAAGTGTGCAAACACACGAAGCGAAGTGGGGGTGGCATCCCGCTCATGCCGTACCAGAAACTGGAGACCTGCGACGCTAGGACTCTCTTCCCATCAGGGAGGGTGGGCACCAGGAGCTGCAGCCTTGAGGGCGAGCGAGAAGCCCCAGTGCCAATGGGGACACCACCCAGCCCACTCCCGAGGCCTCCGGCAAAACAAAAACCTCAATTTCCAAGCGAAGGGGACGAGGACAGGGCCTCGGGGACTTGAGGGCGCACAGCTGAGTGCCAGCTGAGGGTGGTCAAGTCCCATCCTCGACCCCAACTCTAGAGTAATAAGGCCAACAGCTCCCGTTCTAGAACAGTCACAGAGATGAGAGGACACATGATATGGTCTCTCCCCCAGACCCTCCCAGGGCAGAAGCAAGACAAGGAAAAGCTCAGAGGGTGGGAGACGGCCCCTGCTCCACTACAGCCCCTTCCAGCTGAAAGGCCACTTTGTTTTTTAATGAAATAAAGAAGCCAGGTGCGGTGGCTCACGCCTGTCATCCCAGCACTTTGGGAGGCTGAGGCGGGCAGATCACCTGAGGTCAGGAGTTCAAGACCAGCCTAGCCAACATGGTGAAACCCCTCCTCTACCAAAAATACAAAATACCAGCTACTCAGGAGGCTGTAATCCCAGCTACTCGGGAGGCTGACGCAAAAGAATCGTTTGAACCTGGGAGGCAAAGGCTGCAGTGAGCCAAGATGGTGCCACTGCACTCCAGCCTGGGCGCGAGAGTGAGACTCTCTCTCAAAACAAACAAACAAACAAAAAGGCCGGGTACAGTGGCTCACGTCTAATCCCAGCATTTTGGGAGGCCGAGGCGGGTAGATCACGAGGTCAGAAGTTTGAGACCAGCCTGACCAACATGGTGAAACCCCGCCTCTACAAAAAATACAAAAATTAGCCGGGCGTGGTGGCAGGCACCTGTAATCCCAGCTACTCAGGTGGCTGAGGCAGGAGAATTGCTTGAATCCAGGAAGCGGAGGTTGCAACGAGCCAAGATTGCGCCACGGCACTCCAGCCTGGGCAACAGAGCAAGACTCTATCTCAAAAAATTTAAAAAAATAAAAATAAATAAGGAGGGGGCAGGAGCCAGAGAAGAGGCGAGCATCATGGAGTCTCTAATCTAACAGGACACAAATAATTAATTTCTGGGCATGCTCCCAGGGTCCCTGGCCGAGGCGACCCCAGCACCTTCAACTCTGTCGTCCTCAGAGAGTCTTCCACTGTCTGGACAGGCGTGCGTTCCTCTTTTTTAAATGGGCTTTTATCATTTACATAAAGATGAGAAAAGTTAATCCCAACCAAAGCACCTTTGTGGGATTAAAGACCCCTCCGCACAGGGAATGAAACACTCTGCTCCTTCTGGGAAGATGCTGGGGACGGGAAGGAACTAATTTATGGCTCCAAGGCTGCGATGATTAATGCCATATCCCCAGCCTACAATGCTGCTCCACTTAATTACTGCCTGTAATTGGGAGTTGTAAAGATAAGATTAATTGAATCTGGTGAATGTTAAAAGTTTAATACATTGGAACGTGGCTCTGGCGTTATCAGAAAGCACAGACTGCGGGACGCAGGCCCAGCGTTCAGAGGAGCGGCCCCCAGAGAAATCACAAAGGACTCTTGGACAAGAGGCCGGACAGCCACGGAGACTTCCGGGCTCCGCCACCGCCAGTGCCCAACAGCGAGCTGCACCTCCCGCCACTCGGAACAACCCAGCGACGGCCTCGGGGACCAGAAGACCTGATGCTGGCAGACCTGCCTCCCGGCCACCCCCAAGGACACAGGCGGAAGAAAAACCTCAGTTTCCAAGAGAAAGTGCCAGGACAGGGCTTTAAGGACACACAGAACTGAGTGAGGCTGGAGGCGCCACGCTCCGTCCACACAGGGCTGAAAGCACGCTCACGTTCGCTTAGGGGAGCAACCCCAGGACGGGGGACTAGAAGGTAGCCTCGGGGCCTGCTTCTCACACCAAGGCTCTCTGGGTGTCCTGAAAAGCCCAGTCCAAAGGACGGGGTTGCGACGGCACTGGTGGGCGGGCCATGGAACTGGCGGATTGAAGCAGATGCACGGCAGAGACCCACAGTCACCACAGGAGAAGAGACTCAGGGAGCCTTCGGGCCTCCCAGAGGGGCGTCTCAGCAGGGTCCTCCGCCCAGGCCCCCAAAGAGCGAAGAATGCACGGCCCCTTCCTCATAGTCCCTGCTCAGGGCCATGCTGGGGCATCCCTGACATTTGGCCTTGGCTCTGGAGGAAAAAAAAAAAAAAGGCAAAAGCAGCTATTTGGTTTGGAAATGTTTGTTCACTAAAGCTCGAGGCAGGGGGAGCATCTGTCTGGCTATTAGTGAGCAATTTCTCGGGGCTGTAAAACCAAGTCAGGTTTATTGGCCACTGACACGGAGAGGCAGTTTGTCTCACTCCCTGGGAGCTCGGTCCTCATCACAAGGTCAAACTTCACGGCCAAAATCAATCAGCTTTGCCTGTCTGCGACCCCTGGAGGTCTCTTTCTAGACACGACAGCCCTGTGTGCCTGGGTGGCACGGGGCTCTTGCATGCTTTCTGGACAGACAGCTGCCCAGGCCCTCTGGCTCCTGTGCAGGGGCCACTGGTCCCCAACCGGGCCTGCTCCCAGCCTTCCTCCTCCGTCCAGCTCTGAGATGCTACCGGCTCCATGACCTGCACGGGTCCTGCCCACGAGCCCCTGGCATTCCCTCCCTCCCCTCCCTCACCCATGCCAGCACCACCTCCTGCTGACACAAAGGCCCCCACACCAGCCTCTCTGTCCTCTGATTCTGTCAACCTCCCCGGGACCCCACAAGGGCTGACCACCTCTCACCCTCTAGAGCCCTGGAGGCCAGGTCATTGTACGTGTCCCTCCCTTCTAGTATCTTCAGAGCACGTCCCCAGGACTGGGGCTGTGTGTGGCTGGCCCTCTATAGCCATCAGCTCTCCCTAAGCCAGGGGCAGGGTGCGGAGGGTCTGCGGCCCAGCGCACAGAGATTGCTGGAAGAAGCTGAAGCGGTCAAGACGAAGGAAGCAGAAAGAGCGACTCCTGGAACCCGGTGGGTCTGTGCAAGGCAGAACAGCCATGGGGCTTCAGAGGGCAGAGTCAGAAATGTTAAGGGGGTGGGGAGACTTAGCTCAGTGCAACAAGGACTCTTCCAGCAAGCTAAGCTCTCCAAGCACGGAGCAGGTGCCCTGGGGTGTGTCTGGGCGGGGGCTGAAGACAGCACTGTTGAGGAGGCTGCCAGGGGAGCCTTCGGGAGGGAGGGGTGGCCTGCACAGGTCCCTAAGGTGCACCCACTGCAGGCCCCTGGCCTTGCCTGGAGGAATCTGGTTCTAAATCAGGGCAAATGCAATTAGGAGGTCTGAGGACTCGCGTCGGCCGGGACGCAGGACGCGGGACCCAGGACCCAGGACCCGGGCATCGCCACTCCTCTGCACCACTGTCCACAGCACCCCCCGCAGGGTCTCCATCTCCGTGTTCTCAAAGCCCTGCCTGTCTGCCCCCCGTACCCACTCCCTCTGTTCTGGAATGCTGTACACAAGTCCTTCTGGAAGACAGTAAACCACAAAGTCATAGAAACTCAGCTCCGCAACTCCAGCCAGGGATCTGGAGCCATATACCTGGTAGCCACCCTTGGTGTCCGGTGCTGGCCGCAGAAGGCTCCACAAGCTCCGTGAGAGCCACACGTGGTGGTGACCAGGAGGTCAAGAAACAAACCCGGGCATCGGACACCCTTTCGGAAAGTCAGTCATGTGCAAGCCAAAGCAGCGTGGGTGAGAAAATAAAACAATGGGAGAGACAAACGCTAGGATGTGGCCCCTCTGGAGTTGGGGACACAAGACACGTGAGGTCACATGATGGTTAACAAACAAAATGATGGTCCAGCAGTGTACCAGCTCCTAGACCCATGGGGAGACACATGCGAGGCAGCACAGTGACCTCCTAGGCCCATGGGGAGACACATGTGAGGCGCCAACAAGGACATGAGATCCAGAAGGAAAGACACCCCGGCGCAGGGGCAGTGGGTGGGTGGGCATGGGCAGGTGGGCAGCCCCCGGACCCTCTACCTTCCCAGCTTCTCTTTTACACTTTGAGGTGTTTTGAGTAGTGAATGTCACCAACCTTACACTTTACTGCCACCCAAGAAAGGCAAAGCTAAAAGCCTCAAAGCCACCCACTGGGCGAGAGTGGGGGCCGGGCCACCTCTCGAGGGGCTGGGACCCAGAAGCAGAGAGCAACTGAGGCTGAGCCCCGCGGCCTGACACACATGAATCTGACCGGTGTCCAGAGACACCGGTCACACGGGAGGTCAGGACTGCAGCAAGGACTGGGCCCGACGTGGGCAGCAACGAGCCGCATGTCCCTGTTTCAGCACCGAGACCAGAGGGTGGGGACGCCCCACCAGGCTCAGCCAGCGAGCTGAGACCAGGCCTGAGTCCGGGCTGGCGGCAGAGCTGCCCGGGGGATGCTGCGAGGCCCCGACAGCCTTGCTTCTGCTCGCGCAATTCCCCAGGGCCTCCTGGCGACGGGTGGGCGAACCTTTGCCATGGGCCCCAGAAGCCCCCGGCCGTGCAGAGGAGGGGACGGATGGCGGGCAGCTCATGAGCCGGAGCCGGAGCCGGAGCTGGAGCCGGAACCAGGGAATCAAAGCAAAGGCGTTCTCTGCAGGCAGGCGCTCCCCTCCAGCCAGCGGATGGGCCACTGTCATCTCGCCACCACGCCGGCCCGGGAAAGAGTCTTCTGTCCACTGCAGAGGATGCTATTAATAGTGTAATTTCTTGGTGTTTTGTTTATTCCCCCGGAATGGCTTGATGGATGTGAATAATTATCAGACTATAAAAGCCAGCAAATGTGCTATTTTCTATCGCTCTAAATCATCAAACAAATAAAGTGTGAAACAGCATTTTTGAATATAATTTTCCCCTCTAATGGCTTAGAATTATTATCAAGAACAATGAAAATAAATAAGCAAATGCCTTTGAGTTAAAAATTAAATGAGTGTGTCAGGAAAGGGAACACAGGCCGTCCTGGGCAGCCGGGACCTGCCAGGGAGCCCTTAGCTACGATGACGGTGAGCAGACGGGCTTGGGGTCACATGGCCCAGGCCACCCCTGGGCACCATCCCACAGGGCCCCAGCCTGAGGCGGGCCCACATCTGGCTCCAGGAAAGCGTGGCCCCCACTGGTCTCTGCAAAGCAGGCGCCGTGGCCCCTCCTGCGCTAGGTGACGCTGCGCAGTGTGGCTGCCTGCTTCGCCTGTGGGCACTGCCTGCCTGGCTGACGCCCCAGCACCCCCAGGGACCCCGCCTGCCATGGCCAAAGCACACCGCACCTGACCTCGGAACCCGAGGCGGAGGAGGTGGGGGTCCAATATCCTGCCCCCTCACAGCCTCTGCCTCTGGCAGGCAATGCCAGCAGGGCCGCTGCCTCTCAGACCAGGCAGAAAACCCGAGATCGGGGCAAAGTCTCTGGATGAGGGGTGTGATGCTGGCGCCGGCCACACATGTCCCCACCATACCTGCCGGCTACCCCAGGCTCCCTACCTGGGCGGCACTTCCACAGTGACCAGGTGACTCCCAGCGCCCTCTCCCTCCTACTGCAAGCGGAACAGGCTCCTTGGAGGCTCTCAAGCCAGGACTCTGTGGCCCTCACCTCTGGCAGTGGCCCCTGCCTGGCACCATCTTGCTTGGTCCCTGTGGATGGCTCTGAACCAGGCGACGGGACATCATAGTGTAAGGTTTTTTTAAGATTCGTGTAGTTCTCTCCCAGGTGACAGTGGCACTTGGAATCCATCCCATGGCCCAGCCTGACAGCTCCTGCCAGCGGAAGCTCTCGGCAATTAGGTGCCAGGGATGAAAACGCTCTCCTCCCTGCCCCCCACCCCCGCCGCCGAGGAATGTGTGCCAAGAGCAGAGGTCCGACCAAGAGCCCTTCAGCGATGTCGGCACAGCCCAACGCGTGCTGGAGGGTGAGGAAGTTAATTTCACAGTGTCTGCACAGGCCTGGGCAGACGGGCCTTCGCCATTTAATGCGCTATCATTGCAGACACAGAACGAGGGACGCAGAGCCCATGCACGTCACGCTGGAAGTACCCGAGACCAGGTGTCAGGTTGGACAGAGGCCACCTGGCAGAGTGAGCCACCCACACAAGCCCAGGAGGGCCACAGCAGATCCAAACACCAGCGGCGCCCCCAGGACCCCAAGTTGCAAACAGAACGGAAAAGCCATGGTGACCGCCACCCTCGCAACAAAGCCCTACGGTGGCCCCGGCCTGCGACCCAGCAAGACGGCTCTGGCGCACTGCCCTGTGGCTGGCACAGGCCAGGAAGGAGAGCAAGCCGGCTACAGGGTGGGCTTCCTGCGAGACCCAACAGAGAGCTGCTGTCTCGGCCCCACATCCACGCGAGCCCCTCAGCCGACATGCAGTCCCGGAGCCAGCTAAAGACGAGCCGGGCCAGGGTGGCTCCTCTGCTCTGCTCCTCAGAGCCGCATGGTGACCGGGCCAGGGACGCACAGGTCTGTGTGGTGGCCACTGTGCTGTGCCGTGTCAACTCCGTCCACGGAAATGGCCAAGTTCTCTGAGCGCCTTCTATGTATGCTATGGAAACCGCACCACAAACAAAGCTGTTCACGGGAACCTGAGGACCTATTCACCGCGCTGGGGACACAAGGACCAGCGAGCCACGGTCCCTGCCTGCGTTGCTGGGCTCAGTGCCACAGACGCGCTTGGCTCTTCAGAGTATCTGCAGTGCTGTGGAGCCCAGGGTGTCCACCAAGTCAACACAGGCCCCACCAGAAACCCTGAAGAGACCGGGTCACAGATGTCCTCTCTGGAAAAGGCACCAGCCCAGGTGGTTTTAATGAATCCTGCCCGATGACCTTCATCTAAAGGGACAGTGCCCATGTACACACATGGTTGGCAAGCAGTAGGGAATATTTGACGTTACTGAGCTCGTTTTCTGAATCCGGCATATTTTCCAAATGGATGAATAAATGAACGAATGGGAAACCCTAGCACCAACAAAGAACACGCAAGAAAATGATCAGCCAGTCCCACGTGGATGTAAAAACCCTAAATACAGTATTAGTGAGTCAAGCACAGTAGGCTATTGCAAGACCAAGAAGAGTTTATCTCCAAGGTTGCAAAGACATTCCAAAAATTAATATCTATCAAAAATTCCAAAGCATTTGGTACAAAAATTCTCAGGCAACCAGGACTAGCAGGGACTCTCCCACTATCACCTTCATGGCGAGGCAGGAGAGGACACAATCTGCCCATCATCACAGCACACGTCACACTGCACTAGAGACACTAGCCAACGTGATATATCAAGAAAAAGACAAACGTTTTACCAAGCAGAAGGGATAAGACAAACTTCTTAAAATCATAATATAAACGTCTAAGCAAGGCATGATGGTGCATGCCTGTGTTCCCAGCTCCTCAGGATGCTGAGGCAGGAGGATCACTGGAGTCCAAGAGGTTGAGGCTGCAGTGAGCCATGACTGCACCACTGCACTCCAACCTAGGCAACAGAGGGAAACCCTGTCTCTAAAAAAAAAAAAACAGTTTAATTATAACATAAGTTTCTACTTAAGAAATCTAAGCAAACAAACAAACTGGTAAAACTATAGAATTAAACACAGACCAGCAAGGTGGCAGAATTTTTAATTAAAAAAAAAATCAACAAAAAGAGGGTTTCCTCTACAGCAGAAAGAACATTAACAGAACACTCTAAACCCACTAGGGTAAACCTGTCCCTCATCTAGGGTGGAGCAGGAATTCTCTCCACAAACAAGGCCACACACAGACCTGGTAGTGCACTTGCCTGCTGTACTCACAGGCTCTGACCTGGGAAGCCAGCGCCTCCCTGGGTAAAACCCCTCCACACCCCTGCAACAGCGCATGGGGACGGACGGGAGGAAGGGCAGGCACCAGAGCTCACCGCGTAGTCGCCAGCAGCAGGAAAGGCATGCTACCGACGGCCACCCCAGGAGGATGGGTCGCCCGGGACAGGCAGCTGCCCCACAGGTCAGTCTGGAGAGATAAAGATGTTAGAAAAAACGCCTGCACAGGCAAGGGAGTGGATCCACAGGCCAGGACACACAGACAGCCCGGGAACTGCCAAGAGCATTGAGGTCCCATATCCTGGCTGAGAGAGAGGGAGAGGAGCTGTCACCAACCACAGCCTGCTGGGAGGGAGAGATTACAGGGGACCGGACAGAGGGCAGGAAGAGGAGGAGTGAGACCCTTTCGCAAAGACTCACAGGAGAAACGGGAGTCCCAGAGCAGGTGCAGGCCCCATGGGGAAGGCTCCAGCCCTGGCATTCTGCGGGGCCGGCCCTGCTCCCCCAGATGCCAGCACTGCAGAAATGGAGCCCGGCCTGGGCTGCACGGCTCCTCCCAAGGCAATGACAGAACTCCTCCAATGTCTGATGGAAAGCTACCCTATTTCTTTCTTCTGTTTTTTTGTTTGTTTGTTTGTTTTTTAAGAGACAGGATCTTTGCTGCAGCCTCAAATTCCCAGGCTCAAGCAATACTCCCTCCTCAGCCTCCCGTGTAGCTAAAAGATGACAGGTGTGCGCCACTACCCCCAGCTAATTTTTTCTTCTTTTTTTGTAGAGATGGAGTCTTGCAATGTTGCCCAGGCTGTTCTTGAGCTCCAATGGCTGGCTCAGGCAATCCTCCGGCCTCAGCTGCCCAAAGCTCTGGAATTACAGGCATGAGCCAACCTGCCTGTTTCTACTGGAAAAATTTTCTTTCATGGAGCCTCGTCCTGGGGAGAGGCCACCTCCCTCATTTGTCCCCAGCACAGGGGCTCCTTTATGTGGCAGATACTAATACTTGCTTGGGAGATAGGATCTGCCAGGGAGCAGGGTGGCTTTTTCCCAGGAAACAGCCTTATTGAGCTGCAGTGGCTTTATCTTTAATGGATCGTTTTACGGGAAAAGAGATGATGGAATTTGGTATCTTAAACCAGCGGTGTCAATGATTTCAAATAATGACGTTTTATTGAGACACACAGGAGACCAACAGAGTCCTGGGAGCCTCGGCTCAGGAAGATGGGGAGCCTGGGATGGGGAGAGGGGCCCACAGGAATGCCCGACAAAGCGGAGCCGCAGGCGGAGGAGACAGAGCTCTCGGCTCTCGCAGGGCCAGCCAGAATACCCCATTCCTGGCACGGTGGCCGTGGGTGGCCTGCCCTGCTCTCCCGGGCCACGAGGTGTCATCACACTGGCCCTCAGGAACCGGGGCTGGGTCAGCACCCTGAGGAGCCGTGCGAACTTCATATACCGCCAGCCCACTTTAATTAGGAGCAGACTCGCCGAGGCAAGCCATGTCACGCCTGCAATTAAAGGCCAGATTGGAGGCATCTGATCCCCAGCCCTGATTTATTTTAGGCCCACAAATTACTTTTATTATATGACAAGGCCAAAAACACAAAGTCATGTGCGAGTTGTTTGCGATGTTTTTCCCGCAGCCTCGCCAGGAAAGCTGTGAGAGTGCCCGTCACAGGAGAGGGTGCGCAGGGCAGGTGCCCAGTGACACAGCAGCGGCTGTCAGGTTCGGACATAGTGCTGGGGCCACAGGGCCACTGACATACAGCAACCTCCCTCACGTGCCTGCTGTCAAACCGGCCTGAATTTCTGCTCATCAACAACCAGGAGGCAGCCCCCACCATGTCTGGACCCACGGCCCTCCTCCAGCATTATTCGACCTGAGTGGGGACCCCTTGCCATTTATTCTGTTAAAAGGCACAGGATGGTTTAAAAAGGAGAGACCAAGGACAGTCTCCTAAGAGCACAGAGGGTCTGAAGAGACAGGGACTGCAGCTGGGGAACGATCATGGCTCTTTTTTTTTTTTTTTTTTTTTTGAGACAGAGTCTCCCTCCGTCGCCCAGGCTGGATGGGACAATCTCGGCTCACTGCAACCTCCACCGCCCGGGTTCACGCCATTCTCCTGTCTCAGCCTCCCGAGTAGCTGGGACTACAGGCACCCGCCACAACACCCGGCTAATTTTTGTATTTTTAATAGAGACGGGGTTTCACCACATTAGCCAGGCTGGTCTCAAACTCTGACCTCAGGTGATCCGCCCACCTTGGCCTCCCAAAGTGCTGGGATTACAGGTGTGAGCCACCATGCCCGGCCCATGGCTCCCTTTTGTCCAGAGCAGTAAGGGATCACCCGGCCAAGATCAGCTCCCACATGAGCCCAGCCCCATGGGGCCTCAACACGGGCCCAAGGAGGTGCTGGCCTGGCAGCAGCTCTGAGGCCCTGGAAGGCTGTGGGGAGGAGGCAGCAGAGAATTCGAGAATCTGCTCCAGCACCAGGCTCTGCAGAAGGCCAGCTGGGCACCAGGGCCGATGTGCCCGTGGCGGGAGTGAGCCACATGCAGGCATCCCAGAGAGGCAGTGGGGCGTGAGGCCCTGGTGGGAGTCTGAGTCTGTGTGCAGAACGTGGTCTGGATACCTGCAGGCTGTGGAGGCTCCCATCTATTAAAACGCTCTGATGCCTCTATGCTTACATTTATTTAATCACCAGCACCCACAGACACACAGCACCCACTGAGCCTCATGAGGAAACACGGTGACCGCCAGGCCCCTGGTGACCGAGATGGCCTGGGGCGTCCTAAATGGCGCGCGTAATGATGGGACTAGCTTTGGAGAGCACGGGAGTTGAACTGTCTCACACACAGGCCGATGGCCATGAGGCTACGCGCTCCTGTTCCTATGACCTAAGTCTCAGCCTGTGCCCACCACGGGCAGAGGCCGCAGGATGCTGGGTCCCTCCCTGGGCCTCGGGGACCCGGGCTGGGCTCTGGAGCTCCGGGAGGGTTTGGCTCACACACGGGTTAAGTCTGCTTGGCTCGCAATCAGGTCAGGGAGAACAAGCGGCCCGAGCCCTCGGCGGGAGGCTGCTGAATGAGGGCCATTAGCATCGCTGTCATCGGCCCCGTCCTGCGCCCGCCCCATTTCATCAGAAGGCAGCCAGCGCTCCTGTCCCCTGCTGCTGGCGAGTGTGGAGGGGAGGAAGCCGTGCGCTGCCCAATTTTTAAGCAAAGATAACGAAGACTCTCCTCCCGCAGATTTGCTGCCATCTCCCTTCTGGGGAGCTGAACCCCGCCGGCAGCAGCCTCGCCGAAGGGAGAGAAATTTGCCATGGAAACCAGGCCCTGCGCTCAGAACCCAAACCTCTGATGCCTACGTAGACTGGGTGGGCGGGCGACTCTGGGTCAGGGCCAGCCTCGCCGGCTGCAGTGGGAGGGACCCGCGGGCATGCACAGACCCCCACAGCCTGAATAAACTCCTCATCCAAACACCGCCTTGCGGGATTATCTGAAGATGGGAATTCACGCCCAGTGATGACATTTCAAACAGAACTAACAGTTTGTTAAAGTGGTGGGCAGGGACAGGATGCCGGTGACTCGCCTGGCACGCCACAGCCTGGAAGCGGGTGCCAGGTTTGTTTGGCTCCTACCTCCCTAAAACAAAAATCCTGCAGCCTCACAAGCGACACGAGCCAGCGTGTGCACTGCCACTCCAATCCGAAGCGCCCGCTTTGAACAAAAGACTCCAAAATGAAGGCCATCTGCTCCTGCCAGACCAAGCCAGCGGGTGAGCGAGGGGCCGCAGACAGGACTCAGCACACAACGTGAGGCAGGGGCTGGTCAGACAGCGTGAGGCTAAGGCAGCCCCTGCAGGGTCCAGAGCCAGCCCCGGCTCCCACCACACCCAGGCCCTGGCCCGAAAGCCTGCTCCTACAGCCACTCCATCCTCCTGGAACATGGCCAAGAGTAGCAGCTCCCCTGCTTAGGAAGCTTCTATGCACCCTTCCCGCCCCTGCTCCTGAGCTGGTCACCCATCCTCCCCTCACCGGGCTCCCCTCCTCCCTCAGTCCTCAGAGCCCCCATCCATCCCAAGGGCTCCCGGGCCTGGCACTGCTCTGGGGGTTGGGCGTGGGGTGTCTGGCTGCCCGGCCACACCAAAAGCCCTTCCTGATGGCTTCTGCTCCTGACGCAGCTCATGCTGGGCCCTGAGCAGGCATGAGCACTCCGTCAGGGCTTGGGCAGATCCGTCTCTTCAACCTCAAGACCCTGTTGGCTGAGCCCCTGCAGGGCACCCAGCACCCACATGGCAGGAAAGAGAAGTCTCACCTGCCCCTTCCCAGCTGGACATGTGGTCAGACTACATTTCCCAGCCTCCCCTGATGCAAGGTGTGGCCACGTGACTGGGTGCTGGCCAATGAGGTGTGGGCAGAAGTGGTGGGCCCTGCCCTCAGACATGGCCCCCTAAGCAGGCCATCAGTCTCTCTTCCCTCACCTACACAGCAGCACCCAGGGCGACCTTGGACACCACACATGCTGGCCTCGGTCCCCACATCCCTGCATCATCTCCATCTCCCACAACAAACTGTCACCTTCAAGTTTGGCTAAGCAGGGCTTAATATGGTGACTCCATTAGAAATGGGTCCTTCCTCACCCACACCTTCCGGTTCAGGCCACCCTCGCCAATTGGGACACACCCTGTCCTCAAGGCTGCACATCGTCATGGCACCTGCTCCCAGGACCCACTGCCCTCCTGATCCCACAGGGCAGCGCTTCAAGGGCAGATCGGACGTCTCTTCAATCTGTGCCTCGTCCGTGAACAAGGACGTGGAGCCAGGGGCACAAGTCAAAGGGTTACTCCAGGCAAAGCTGCTGCATGAGGAACAGAACACCATACACGCAGCCCCAGTCACAGTTACTGATAGCAAGGCTTACAATCAAAATGAATTTCTTACATGAGCAGCAGGTGAAGAGATGATAGGTCTTTCGCAGAAGCCTCATGCTGGAAACAGCCCAAATGTCCGTCCATGGCAGAATGGAAAAAGTCGACTAAAGTCCAGCCGTACAGTGGGGAATTTCACAGCCGTGACAATGAGCGCGCTGCCACCACACACAACCGGATGAATCTTACACACACACCATTGAGCAGAAACGCAAGGAAATCAGCCTATTTGTAAGACCTTCCAATGCAGCCAACACACAGCGTCACTGCCCGGGCCACAGGCACGCGCGGCCTGGCAAAGGGCAGAGGCAAGGGCGCCGCCAGCAGAGCCAGGAGGAAGCCGCCACCACAGTGTGCAGAGGGGGCTGGGAAAAGGAGGCACAGGTGGGGGCCGTGTCCTGACATCGAGGTACACAAGGGACAGCCGGAGAGTCATTTGCTAACACACGCACACACACACACATACACACACATATATATCTGGTACTTACATGCTTTATGTCCGTTTCTGTACCAAATCATGTTTCACAGCAAGAAATGCCTACAAAAGGAAAGCCCCGGGACAGGCAGGGCTCTAGACACCCCAGGACTCCCCGCCCCAGGACTCCCCGCCCCAGGGTACCCGCACCAGGACTCCCCGCCCCAGGGTCCCCACCCCAGGGCTCTAGACACCCCAGGACTCCCCGCCCCAGGGCTCCCACACTCCTCGAGTGACACATGCCCCGTGCTGCTGCCGTGAGGGTCTCGAAGATGTGATAAAGGTCCCAAATCAGTTAACCTTAAGAAAGGGAGGTGGCTGGGCACAGTGACACACGTCTGTAACCCCAGCACTTTGGGAGGCCAAGGCAGGCAGATCACCTGAGGTCAGGAATTTGAGACCAGCCTAGCCAACATGGTGAAACCCCATCTCTCCTAAAAATACAAAAATCAGCCAAATGTGGCAGCGCGCACCTGTAATCTCAGCTACTCGTGAGGCTGAGGCAGGAGAATCGCTTGAACCTGGGAGGTGGAGGTTGCAGTGAGCCAAGATTACACCACAGCACTCCAGCCTAGGCAACAGAGCAAGACTCCATCTCAAAAAAAAAAAAAAAAGAAAGAAAGGGAGATGATCCTGGTGGGCCTGACATTCACAGACGACAACATGGAAAGGGGGGGAGTGCCACTCTGCAGTGGAGACACTGGACATCCACACCCAAGCCGGGTGACCAGGGCCAACATCAGCAGTGACATCACGCTGATGGCTGCGCCTTTGACCCTTGGCAGGATGTGATGGGAGGGCCCTTCGCCCCTGTGGTCTTCCTCCCTAAAACCCATCACCCCTATCTAACCACAAGAAAAACATCAGACGTGCTGATTAGGGGACATACGGATTAGGGGACGTTCTATAAACTCCCTGGCCAGCCCTCCTCAACACTGTCCAGGGCATCAAACATACCGTAATAGCCCAGGGCCCTACGGAGATGGGACAACATCACGTGGGACCCGGATGGGTTCAGGGGACAGAAAAGACAATGGGGGAAGACAGAGGAAATCTGGAGAATGGATCTTAGTTCATAATGCATCAGTGTGGGCCCATCAATGATCACAAGTGTACCACATTGATATAGAATGCTCATAACAGGGAACCCGGTGGGGAACTCTCTGTGGTTACTACCTTCCCACTTTTTCAGTGAATCTAAAACAGGTCTAATAAAGACCTATTTAAAGAGAGAGAAAGGGGGAGAAGACCTCACCAAAAAGTGGATGAAAAACACAAGCACAAGCCTGGGACAAGAATGAGAAGAGGGACCTGCAGGACACTCACCTGCTGTGGGGTGTCCTCCCAGCCCCCATCACGGCAACCACCCGACACTCACCTGCTGCGGGGCGCCCTCCCGGCCCCCATCACGGGCCCACCGCCCAACACTCGCCTGCTACGGGGCGCCCTCCCGGCCCCCATCACGGGCCCACCGCCCGACACTCGCTTGCTGCGGGGTGCCCTCCCGGCCCCCATCACGGCCACCATCTCTGCTCACCAAGAAGCCAATTTCCCAAATCCATGGGCAACGGTGCCTGCTGTCCAGACACACAGCAGGGCAATCGACCATCCAAACACCGGAAGTCCCCAGCTCAGTGGCACGGCTCTGGAGGAGAGCTTGGAGTGCGATTTTCACACAGCAAAAGGCGATATGAAAATTGCTCTGCAGTCCCCGAACAAACACCAAGTGTCTGTGTCTGTCCCTGCCAGCTCCCAGCAAGAGCCAGGAGCCAGCCTGCTGGGACAGATCCCACCAACAGGTACGGTGGGAGCCCCGGTGAGTGCCCCGATGTGCCCCGGGTTTCCCAGTCACCCTGGCCTAGAGGTGTTCTCCCAGTCCTTGGGGACGCCATCACAAGACACAGCTGAGAGCCCTGCCTGTCCTGGGGGCACAATCGGGCTGTGATTGCTTAACGTGAGTGAGGTTGGCAGGAGGCTGATCAGGCCAGCCGGAGAGGCTGTGATTCCGGCACCTGTGCCCCACACGCCAGGCGCAGAGATGCAATCCCAGCCTCGCTGTGGACGCCCCAGTGTGAGGCTCAAAGGTCTTTGCAGCATCACGAGTTAATTTTTTGAACGCCAAAGCCAGCTTCTGGTGCTCAGTTCACTCCCCAGTCTTGATAAGCAGGCCTGGGCTGATGGCGTCAGGCCGACAGAGTGGTAGTGACAAAAGCGAGGCAGAGGGCTCGATGATGAGGGCTGGGGAGGGGACCAGGCCAGGGAAAACACAGCTGCCATCCATAGCTCCCATGTGCCGGCCCTCCTGGCCGCAGCCTGGACCACTTACCCAAGCACGGCACCAGCGCCACACGCCACGCTCTAGGCCGCACGGCTGCAATGCCCTGCTGGCAGCTCAGCTCCCGGCCCGAGTTCTCGCAGCTAAGCGGGTAAAGTCCAGTTCTCAGTTACCCAGCAGAATCCCAGGTCTCGTCTTCTGGGCAGAGTCCCAGGGGGCCAGACTCCCTCCCAGACAGCCTATGTGACTGGAGACCCTTGTTTCTCTAACAAACACATGTACATGTGTACACACACACACACACACACACACACACACACACACACACACACATTCTTTCTCTCTCTCAGGGAACTCAGCATCACAGTTCACTGGATCTGAGCAGGTTCCAGGATATGGGACTTCCAGTTTTAAAACTGGGAAAGGGTTGGGCTCACACCTGCAATCCCAATACTTTGGGAGGCTGAGGCAGGAGCATCATTTGATCCCAGGAGTTCAAGACCAGCCCAGGCAACACGGGGAGACCCCGTCTCTACAAAAAATTTAAAAATTTGCCAGTTGTGGTGCATGCGCCTGTGGTCCCAGCTATTTAGGAGGCTGAAGGGGGAGGATCGCCTGAGCCCGGGAGGTTAAGGTTGCAGTGAGCTGTGATCACACGACTGCACTCCAGCCTGGATGACAGAGCAAGACTCCATCTAAAATACAATAAATAAAGCTAGGAGAGCTGAGCTGGTCACTGAGACCCACTCACGCACAGAAATAAAGAACCGCTGCACTGATGCTGTGGCCACAGTCGCCATCAGAAGCAGAGGATTGGGACAGGTGACCATGAAGGAGCTTCCCGCCTGCCCACGGCCATGCTCCTCAAATAGGGAAGCTGGGCACCAGGTGTGCCTGGCCACACACCAACCCACGTGGACCCAGAGCCAGTCAGCCGGGACGCTGGGCCCCTGGGCTGGTGCTGAGCGCTGCTGGGGGGTAGTGGCTGGTCTGGGCTGCTGGTAACTACTACTCAGGCGTAGCAGCTGGCCTGGGCACCGGGCCTGGGGGCCTCACTTGCTTGTGACAACAACTGTCTTCTCTCAAAAAGAGGTTCCTTCTGCAGAGAGGGGACACCCCTCATCAAGAGCCTCCCCAGATAACCTCATGCAGGCTAGACAGCTGTCTCTACAAGGATACGGCTCCCAGGCACCATGGGCTGGGGCCACTGCAGCGGGTCTCAGTGAGCCAGGGAGGAAGTGCTGAGGCCTTGGCGGGCAGGAACCTGGGCCCTGAGCAAGCTGCCTCGGCTCCTGACACCTTATCATTTTCTAATGACCAGGGTCCCTCTGCCTCCCTTCTGGATCTGATCTGCTCTCCGTGGGAGCTCTCTGTTCTAAACCGCTTCTTCCTTTTCTATTTCTGTCATCCTGGCTCAGTGTGTGTGGCTGGGAAGAGACCTGGCTGCGGTCCCCTGCCTGGGAGCGAGGCACGCATCGGGCTGCCCCCATCAGCCTGGTAGGTCTTCTCAGTCTGACCTCCCAGGGCACCGCAGCGGCTCTGAGCTGCCAATGCAGCTCTGTCCCTAGGCACCCTAGCCAGGGTTGGGCCTCGGGTGGCAAGGAGAGGAGGGAGCAACTATCTCGCTCCTGCATCTTGTTCTGGTGACAAAGTGCAGTGTGGGGAAGCTGAGTTATTAAAACCAATCTGTGAAGCTGTCAGGCTCCAGGCAATTTCCATTTCAACCCAGTGCTCAGCTCAGGCTACACCACCCCTGTGGGGACACCAATCTCCGCCAGAGCTGTATCTGCGGCCACCCAACCTCTGGTGGCCCAGCCAGAGCAAAGTGGCTGGGAGGAATGCCCCAGGTCACTGAGGGGGGCTGTGCCTTACAGTCAGTAGACTGGGACCCTAGGTCCCCACTGCTGGTGGGACCCCCCGGGTCCCGGGCTCAGAAGCTGGAAGTCCCAGTGGTTGGCTCGCCAGCAGCAGCAGTACAAACCCACACCAAGGTCCCCGGGCGCCAGCGCGCTACCCCATGGGCCTTCAGGCTGTTGCCTGGGATGGGCTCGCCAGCTCCATCACCCACCAGACTCCTGGGTCCCACTCCGAGGGACAGGGCAGAGGCCATCGTGGGGCCCAACAGTGCCACCTGCAGCCAGGCGGAGGGAGCCAGGTGTCTGCCCCCAGGCAGGAGCTGCCAGCAGGAGATGGAGCTGGGAGGCGGGTGGGCCAGGGAGGTCCTGAGGGGCAGTTAGGCGGGCAGCAGAGGGGTGAGTGAGCAGGCCCACAGCCTCCACCCCAAGAACAGCCTGGCTTGGCCTGGGTGGGCGACAGACTCATCCACCCCAGGCTCTGCCTTCCACCCACCTGCGGCCACAGGGCAGGAAGCCCAGGCTGGTCCACTGCAGCCCTGGTACCCACCCTCCCCACCCCCACCCCCAGTGTCTGGAGCACGGTTCCTTGGTGCACACATGCGCCCATGCACACACACACATGCACGCGCACCTCCAGGGACGCCCATGAAGCAAAAGACGGCTATGCCTGCTAGGACTCAAGTTTCCCTGGCAGCAAGAAGAAAAGATGCTGTGAAATTCCCATGAGAGAAAACGCCAGAGAGAAAACTCAAGGTGTAGCTGAATCAAAAGGGAAAATTCTCGGCTTGCAGCTCCTTAAAGGTCAAGGGAGGCTGGTGGAGTTTTCTGATAATCCCCTCTCCCCCGGCCTCCCCAGCAGCCCTCCCCGCAGCACTCAGGAGGGTCTGGCTCATAGCAGCCCAGGATGGCCAACAGCAACCGGGGGCTCCGTGCCTTTCACGGGAGCACAAGCTCCGAGACCCCCACCTCCCACACCTGCACCGGAGACTGAGTGTGTCCAAGGTAAACAGAGGCAGGAGAGGGTGGGCGGAGCAATCCCCTGAGGAAACAGCCAGAGATGAGACCATGGGGGACCTGCATCCTGCCTGGCGCAACGGGGGATTTCCAGACTGCCGCGGGTCATGGGCAGGTCAAGGTCGCAGTCAGGACAAGCGCTCCTTTGCCCCGCTGCTCTTGGGGGCTTCACCTGGGTGCGGGATGACACCCCTTCTGACAAGCGGAGCTGCAGAGGCCCTGGGGGACACCCCCTTCCCTAAGCCTGAGCAGAGGCCTCTGTGGCTGCCACGCACCTGCGCTGGCCCCACGGCACTCCTCAGGAGGGCCTTCCTCTCGCCGCCTTGGAGCCGGTGCAAGCAGCTGACCACGTCCCATCAGCTCACGACGTCCTCGGGAGTCCCTGCCGCCCCAGGAACATGCTGATCCCCCATCTGACTTCCCTGCTGCAGTGAGAGCCAAAGCTTCTGCTCTTGGCGGTGGCCCACAGTCCCCTAAACACCCCCAGCACTGCCCTGCAGGGTGTCTGACGGGTTGGGGGCAAAAGAGCACCCGAAGCCTCGGCCAGGTCCCAGCCCGGCACATGGGTGCACAGGACTGAACAGTGGGCACTTTCCCGGGCAGCGTGGGCCAGGGCCCTCGAGGGGGGATGGCCACTCTCTTCTTTGGGGTGCACAGCACAATCCGAATGACCCAGAAGTGCCCTGGGACCAGCAACTCTCCCAGGGCTGGCCGAGACCCAACATCCTCCCACCCCGGCCTGGAACTCTCTTCTAGGGGCATGTGGCATGTGACGCCACTGGCGACACTGCGCTCAGCCTCGTGGCGACGCCTGTGTTTCATGCCTGGCCCGGGCGGCTCAGGAGGGTGGGCCCTGCAGGGGCTGCCACAGGTGCAGGCTGGGGAGGGGATGCCTGGAGGGGAACAGCCGCAGGACCGGCCTTGGAGGGTCAGCTCGGCTAAACCACCCCCACCCCAGGTTCCAGGAGGGTCTTTTTATTTATTTATTTTGAGACGGAGTCTCACTCTGTTGCCCAGGCTGGAGTGCAGGGGTGTGATCTCCACTCACTGCAAGCTCCGCCTCCTGGGTTCACACCATTCTCCTGCCTCAGCCTCCCGAGTAGCTGGGATTATAGGCACCTGCCACCACACCTGGCTCATTTTTTGTATTTTTAGTAGAGACAGGGTTTCACCGTGTTAGCCAGGATGGTCTCGATTTCCTGACCTCATGATCCACCCGCCTCGGCCTCCCAAAGTGCTGGGATTACAGGCGCAAACCACCGCGCCTGGCCCCAGGAGTCTTGATCTATGGCAAGGAGTGTGGCCTGGGACAGTGGCTTCTATGGGGCACAGCCTTTAGGACACTGACCCCAGGCCACCACCCCACCCAGGAAGACCCTGGAATACAGGGTCGAGTGGAAAGCTCGGACCCTCCCCACACCCACCTGCACTCCGGCCCCCCGGGCCTGGGTGACAGAAGGGGCTGCGGGAAGTCGGCGGGGGGAAGTTGCAGGTGCTGGCTCTGGTTTCAATCCCCATTGCCAAAGAGATTTTGAGGCGCTCAGTCTCTTCAGATATTCTTAGCCCTGCTGCCTGAGAGCACCACAGAAGGCGGCCTTTTAAAGCATGTTTCTGCCTGTTATTGACACCAGGCTGTTGACGTCACTTTGACACACAAATCAAGCTACCAAAGTAGCAACAGACCCAGAAAGCTTTAATAAAATGCTGTAAACCTGAGTACATTGACACTTTCTTTAAAATGCCACTGGAATACTCTGAAATGGTTGCAATTAAGCGGCTGCAGATGCAAGCGGAGCAGTGTAATGAGGGAGACAGACGGGGCGCAGCCTTGGTGATCTCTTGGCTGGGAGCCCTACCTACCCCAAGGGCCCGAGGAGGGGAGAGGGGTGAAGCATCTCCCAGGGGTCTGAGTAGCTTCCTGAACCCCAGCCCAGGGACCAGAGGCCAGGCACTCTTTCCAGTTACCTTGTCCCCACCCCCCTGCAAGTTGGGAGGGCAGCCTGGAGGGGTAGTCAGCTCCCACAGCACACAGTGAGGATCCGAGAGGCTCCGGCAAGTCACCAAGCCTCTCTGTGCCAGGCCCCTGCTGGGAGCTGGGACACGGGGTGACCAGGGCCCCTACCATCTGCTGGGGAGGACTGATGGCCCGTAGTAGACCTTGGCTAATGCTGGGGTCACCTGGTCTATGCCTGTCGCAGGCATGGGGTGCCGTGCGAACATCTGGGGCCCCGCCTCAGCCCTGGTGAGAGAGCAGGGAAGGGGCCCTGCATGCTAAGCAGGCTAAGCTGACTGTGGGGGCAAGTGGGGAGCTCTGGGGGGTTGAGGGCATGCCCTGCAGCTAGAGCCTACACTGTGGCTCCTCTCAGGCCCCTCATGCCAGGCCCCACCCCTGCCATCCCCACCCCTTCCTGGGCAGAAACCAAGACCAAGGTCAGGGCGCTTCCGGAATTCCCTTCCCGAAGGAACTGTTGCCTACTCAACGCTGCCCCGCCCCGGCTGTCTCCCCTGAGCCATCTCCCACGACGGGTCGTGGGGAAGGGTAGACATGGGGGTGGCAGCTGGACGCCTGCAGCACCAGGCGAAGCAGAGGAGGGGTGCAGTGAGGGGCATTCGGGGCGAGGTGCGGGATGCCCTCAGAGGCTGCGTCCTGGATGAACCAGCTCAGGAGAGGCCCTCGGCTCCTGGCGCATCCCTGTCAGTCCCTCCGACGGCCTGTGGCCGGGCCCCACTGCCGCCTCCAGGGAGCCACTGTCGCCTCCTCCCACAGAGGCCCCTCTGACCTAGCAGCAGGCACCCCCGGCCCTGGCATCCGACCCATAGCAGCCCCAGCCCCAGGGTCTCCCCCAGCCCAGGCTCCCATGACAGCCAGCAACCCCTGGGGCCCCTCACAGGAGACCGAGCTGCTGGCACTGCGGTCCTTGGCACTGAAGTCCTCACGTCTGACTCACTGGCTGGTCCCCCACCTCCCATGTCCCTGACCCCCCTGCTTCTGTCTGGCTGGGCCTCCTTGCCGGCTGCTCGCCACCTCCCGCCCCACAGGGGCTCTCTGCACAGGGCAGACGGTCCCTATGGAGGCACAAACCCGGTCACACCATGGGCGTCCCGCTGCCCACGCACCCCTGGGAGGCCACACTTTGCCCCAGGTCACACTGGGTCCTCTACAGGGCCTTCCCCTTGGGCTCCACCTGCGCTTGGGACGCAGGTGAGGATGCGCACAGCTCGCCCCTTCCTGCTCATTGTGCTTTTTTTTAACGAAGAGGTACAGCATTCTCCCCCGCCCCCGGCCTCCCCGCTTACAACTCCAACCCAGGGAAGGGCCAGGCAAGGCGGAGCTCCCACGCCCTCCAGGCAGAGGCTCCGTCCTCCTCCAGCGCAAGGACAGCCTGGGAAGATTCCAGGCGTGAGCGCGGCCCCAGGAAGGGCGGGAGCGCCACCTAGTGGCCCTTGGAGGACAGCGCAGGGCAGCCCCGCGGAGCACCCAGCAGGTTCCGCAGTCACAAGCAGAGCCCAGCGACACAGGGGCGCACACACGCATGCATACTCACACACTCACACACTCACGTGCGCACTCACATGCGCGCGCACACGTGCACATTCACACACCCCCACACGGCCTCGCTGCGGACGTGCACAGGGAGCCAGGAGAAGGTCCTGGAACTCAGCCTGCCACAGCAGCGCCCACGCTGCACCCGGCACCTCCCGGGCAGGGGCAGGTCCACTGCACTCCACACATGGCTGCAGCACCACGCCCTGCCCTCCTAACTGTAGGGCCTGGCCCAGACGTGCCAGGGCGGAGACTGCGAGGGAGCGGCTGCAGGGTCATCCTGGCCAGGCCCCTCTGGGCAGCATGGACAGTGTGCCTTCACCAGGAACGTCTCCACTTGGCTGTGAGGCAGTACAGCCTGGGCCGCTCAGGAGGCTCAAGACCACGCTCCTGGCCATGGGGACACCTGGGGCCGCTCACAGCTCAATGGGGGCACTCCGGGGTACAAAGTGCAAGCTCTAGGGGCCTGGGAGCTTCGGCTCTGGGGGTGCACATCCCCCACCCCAAAGCTGGTGGGTGACCCCAGGCGGTCCGGAAGATCTCCAGCCGTCATAGCCCGACCTTTGTGGCCTCACCTGGTGGGGCCCCTGCCACGGTGCCCAGCCATGTACCCGGGATCCACCCCCTCCCGAGGGGCTCTCGGTCCGGCCGGCGGCAGGGCCAGTGGAGACACTCACCAGGACTTAGGCTCCCCGAAGTGCAGGTAGTTGATGCTGTACAGGTCCATGTCCTCGGTGTGCCAGGCGAAGGTGGTCTTCCACATGCCGAAGTACAGGTAGGGCGTGTTCACGCCCTCGATGATGGTGCCGCACTCGCGCTCCACCATGTCCAGGATCGTCCGGAGACTCCCGATGTTCCACTGGGCCACGTCCTGTGGGGCGGCAGAGCAGCGTCGGCAACCGCCCGGCCACCCCCAGAACCTGCGAGCCCTGGGGTGCAGGCTAATTCTCCCCTGAGTCCCAGGGGTCGCTGCCCATCCTCCTCCACCCCAGTATCTGCGGCCCCCCCAAGGGCTGGTCATACCCTGCAGACCAGGGGCTGGTCTTACCCTGTGTGAGATTCTTGCCCAGGCTGGAGTGCAGTGGCAGGATCATAGCTCACTGCAGCCTCAACCTCCCAGGCTCAGGTGATCCTCCAGCCTCAGTCTCCTGAGTACCTGGGACTATAGGCGTGAGAAACCACACCTGGCTAATTTTTACATTTTTTTTTTGTAGAGATGAAGTCTCACTCTGTTGCCCAGGCTGGTCTCGAACTCCTGGGCTCAACGGTCCCTCCCACTTTGGCCCCTCCAAGCGCTGGGGCTGCAGGCATGAGCCGCCATACCCAGCCCAGACACCTTTTCTGAAGGGCTCACCGCCAGCCTGGCCCTTCCAGGAAGGGCCCCATCGCACATGCCAGCGTGCACCAGGCAGGCAGGGCCTGTCAGATTCCACTGAGCTGCGTGCTTCCTGCTGGGTGGAGGCCTTGTTGTGAAGTCTGCAGTTTGGGAGTGCATAATTAACACGCCTCTAAGTCAATGACACAGAAGGAGAAAAACAGTCACCACGTGGGGCTAACCCAGCAATGGTACCGGAGCCAAGGCCCAGTGACAGCCCTTCCACAGCTTCTGACCGAGGAGACGAAGACAGTTTTCAGAACTAGGCAAACAAGGACGGAATCCCCACCCGCCAGGCACATCTATTCTTAATGCCACAAGCAAACAAACCCCGTCCTGTCCCAAGAGCTCATAAAATACACATTAGTCACTGCAGTCCCCGGAGAGGCTTATGGCCTGCTGAGAGGCTGAGAGGAGCCCAGACACACTCATGAACGTGAGTTCCTCTCACAGCCCGAATCCACCCCCCACCAGCTGTTCCTGCACCAGCACGACCGGCCCTCAGATTTGGCAAGACCAGAGGTTCCTTTGCAAGGTGAGCCCTGGCAGGAGCCCAGAAGAGGTGAGGAGGGAGGCAGTGATGAGACCCGGATGGGGAGGAGGGAGGCCCCAGGGACAGGCTGAGCTGGGCGCAAATTCATCCTGAGACCACAGCAAGTCGCTTCTCTGATTTGGGCTGTTTCCCCCGCTGTAAAAGTAGGCTAGTGCATAGGATAGGCATGGCAAACACATGGCAAGGAAGCCCTGAAGCTTCCTCTGGCACCTGTGGCAGGTCGGCCTGGGCTGGCACAGCCTGCATGCGGCTGCAGAGTCCCTCCCGGGTCATCACTACAGGCCAAGTGCAGGCAGTGCAGGCCAGCCAACCCAGAGGCTCTCATGCACTGGAGTCTGAGGCTGAACTTTCACTTAAAAACAATCAGGCAGGATCCGTAAGAGAAACACAAGCCCCAGACAGAAAGAAAATACTTGCAAGTTACAACTGATAACCAAAATATACAGCAAACTCTCAAATTTAACCACAAGAAAACAAACAGCATGGTTAAAAAACAGAAAAAGATGGCCAGGCGCAGTAGCTCACGCCTGTAATCCCAGCACTTTGGGAGGCCAAGGCGGGTGGATCACCTGAGGTCAGGAGCTTGAGACCAGCCTGGCCAACATGACAACACCTCGTCTCTACTAAAAATACAAAAATTAGGCTGGACATGGTGGCTCATGCCTGTAAATCCCAGCACTTTGGGAGGCCAAGGCAGGCAGATCACGAAGTCAAGAGATTGAGACCATCCTGGCCAACATGGTGAAACCCCATCGCTACTAAAAATTCAAAAATTAGCTGGGCGTGGTGGCGGGCACCGTAGTTCCAGCCTGGTGACAGAGCAAGACTCCATCTCAAAAAAAAAAAAAGAAAGAAAATTCGCTGGGTGTGGTGGCGGGCGCCTGTAATGTAATCCCAGCTACTTGGGAAGCTGAGGCACAGAAATGCTTGAACCCAGGAAGTGGAGGTTGCAGTGAGCCGAGATCACGCCACTGCACTCCAACCTGGGCAACAGAGGGAGACTCCATCTCAAACAACAACAACAACAACACCAACAAACTGGGCAAAAGACATGAAGAGAGCTCACCAAGGAAACACACAGATGGCAAACAGGCATGCAAAGGGGCCCCGCCGCGAAGGCAGCCATCAGGGGAATGCAGATTGAAATGGCAATGAGACAGCACAACACGCCTCCCAGAGTGGCCAGGACGCACAACACCGACAACTCCAGATGAGGGCGAGGAAGCGGGGCCCTGGGAACGTTCATTTGCTGCTGCTAGGAGCACACAGTGGGACAGGTGGGCGGGAGGACAGTTTGGTGGCGTCTCACAAAACTAAACGTCCTCTCACCACGTGGTCCAGCAACTGTACTCCTTGGTATTTACCCAAAGGAGATGAAAACTTCTGCCCACATTGACCAAACTTGGAAGGGTCCTTCAATAGGTGAATGAGCAGGCACACTGTGGTGCACCTGGACAATGGAGTATTATTCAGCACTGAAAAGAAATGAGCTCTCACGCCATGAAAAATGGAGCAAACTTGAACACCTATTGCTTGGTCAAAGAGGCCAGTGGGAAAAGGCTACCAACTGTAGGATTCCAGCTCACGGCATTCTGGAAAAGGCTGAGCTATGGAGACAGTGAGACATCAGTGGTTGCCTGGGGCGCAGGAGAGGGATGGGGGAGAGGGAGGAATGACGAGGTGGAGCTCAGGGGATCATTAGAGTGGTGGGATGACTCCATGTGACACTGTAGTCCCAGCTACTCGGGAGGCTGAGGCAGGAGAATCGCTTGAACCCAGGAGGCAGAGGTTGCAGTGAGCTGAGATTGCGCCACTGCACTGCAGCCTAGGTGACAGAGCAAGACTCTGTCTCAAAGACAAAGAAACAAACACACAAGAAACGTTCTCAGCACCATTATTCAAAATAGCCAAAAAGAGAACACAGCCCAAATGTCCATCAGCGGATGAACCGATCAACACCGCGCGAGATAAGGTGGACACCCCCACTCCGATAAACACCGCGTGGGATACGGTGGACACCCCACTCCGATAAACACCGCGTAGGATAAGGTGGACACCCCCACTCCGATAAACACCACGCAGGATAAGGTGGACACCCCCACTCCGATCAACACCGCGCAGGATACAGTGGACACCCCCACTCCGATAAACACAGCACGGGATAAGGTGGATACCCCCACTCTGATAAACACCACGCAGGATACAGTGGACACCCCCACTCCGATAAACACAGCACGGGATAAGGTGGACACCCCACTCCGATAAACACCACGCGGGATAAGGTGGACACCCCACTCCGATAAACACCACGCAGGATACAGTGGACACCCCAACTCCGATCAACACCGCGCGGGATAAGGTGGACACCCCACTCCGATAAACACCATGCAGGATACGGTGGACACCCCACTCCGATAAACACCACGCGGGATATGGTGGATACCCCCACTCCGATAAACACCACGCGGGACAAGGTGGACACCCCACTCCGATCAACACCACGCAGGATACAGTGGACACCCCCACTCCGATAAACAGCACGCAGGATATGGTGGACACCGCACTCCAATAAACACCACGCAGGATACGGTGGACACCCCCACTCCGATAAACACCACGCAGGATAAGGTGGACACCCCCACTCCGATAAACACCGCGCGGGATAAGGTGGACACCCCCATTCCGATAAACACCGCGTGGGATAAGGTGGACACCCCCATTCCGATAAACACCGCGTGGGATAAGGTGGACACCCCCATTCCGATAAACACCGCGTGGGATAAGGTGGACACCCCCATTCCGATAAACACCACGCAGGATAAGGTGGACACCCCCACTCCGATCAACACCACGCGGGATAAGGTGGACACCCCACTCCGATAAACACCGCGCGGGATACGGTGGACACCCCAACTCCGATAAACACCACGCAGGATATGATGGACACCCCACTCCGATAAACACCACGCAGGATATGGTGGACACCCCCACTCCAATAAACACAGCACGGGATAAGGTGGACACCCCACTCCGACAAACGCCGCGTGGGATAAAGCGGACACCCCCGCTCCAAAAATCCAAAACCCAAAAAGCTCCAAGGTCCCAAATGTTCTGAGCACCGATAACGACGCCACAAGTGAAAACTTTCACAGCTGACCTCATGTGACTGGTCACAGTTAAGACACAGTCAAAACTTCGCTTCGTGCACAAAATTATTAAAAACTTTGTATAAAGTTATCTTCAAGCTACGTGTGTAAAGTGTATGCGAAATACAGATGAATTTTGTGTTTAGACTTCAGTCTGTGGAACTGCAGGTCCTGGTGTCGGCAGTGGGGCCGGGTGGGAGGTGGCTGCACCGTGGGTGGATTGCTCATGTCTCCTGAATGGTTTAGCACCATCCCCGCGGTGCTGTTCTCAGCGCAGTGAGTGCTCGCGAAACCTGGCTGTTGAAAAGCCTACGGCGCCTCCCCCTCACTCTCTCCTGCTGTGTAAGATGGATCAGCTCCTCCTTCACCTTTGCCACGACTCTAAGTTTCCTGAGGCCTCCCCAGCCATGTTTCTTGTAGAGCCTGCAAAAACGTGAACCAATTAAACCTTTTCTTTATTCACTACCCAGTCTCAGGTGTTCGTTTCTTTTTTTTTTTTTTCTTGTGACGTAGTCTCATTTTTGCCCAGGCTGCGGGGCAGTGGCGCAATCTTGGCTCACTGCAACCTCCACCTCCTGGGTTCAAGCGATTCTCCTGCCTCAGCCTCCCAAGTAGCTGGGATTACAGGCGCGCACCACCATGCCCGGCTAAGTTTTGTATTTTTAGTAGAGACAGGTTTTGCCATGTTGGCCAAGCTGGTCTTGAACTCCTGACCTCAAGTGATCCGCCCACCTCAGTCTCCCAAAGTGCTGGGATTCAGGCGTGAGCCACCACGCCCAGCCTCAGGTATTTCTTTATAGCAGTGCAAGAACAGACTAATCCAGACTTAGGGCCCATCTCCAAGATATCTCAGGATGTATATGCAAATATTCAAAAAAAAAAAATCCCAAATTCGAAATACTCTGGTCTCATGTTTGTTTCTGGTGGGGCCAGAAGCAAGGCTGGCTTATGCCTGGCTCCATGTCGGGGGCGTCTCCCTCAGGTTCTCCAGGGCGGGCTCACTTCCAGCCTGAACAGAATCCTCCGTGTCATAAACCGGCGCCCTCGGCTCAGAGAGCAAACCCAGTCCCCTGCGGGCCACAGCGCAGACAAGGTCCACTAAGCAGGGCAGAGCCAAGGCTGGCCGTGGCCTCAGGGCAGTCACAGCTTCCTGCTGCTGTTCCACACACACCCGCCACGCAGGCCCACTTGCAGGCCCACTTCTGGCGTCCAGCGGGGCCTGGGGGACCTTATGCCTGAGGCCGGGACTCTGGGGATGCCCGCCAGCTGCCCTCATGGAGAGCCCGGGCTGTGTGGACAAGAGGACGCTCCAGCAGACCAGGCTCGGGATGGGAGTTCCCCTCACCCCAGTGTCTCCGGGCCCTGAGCCCAAGTCAGGACCGGGTTGGAGCCGAATCCAGCAGATGGCCTGGCGGGCTGGGGACTCGAGGTTCCACAGTGCCAGGAAGACAAGCGGCAGGGACTGGGAAAGTACACGTGTTTTTAACACGCTGTGGGCCGGCTGCTGAGGCCAGAGGCGGGGCCAGGGTGAGCTCAGGGTGGGGGCTGCAGGGTGCGGCAGGAGGGGCCCTGCAAAAATCAGAGAAAGCCTGGCTTCCTCTTTCGTCACCACAGGGCGAGGCCGGCATCCAGAGCCTGGGCGAGGGGGTTAACCTTGCCTGCCTGGAAGCTTCATCTGCCGAGGCAGAGTCCCGTTCAGGGCCCTCCCACCACCACCCACCAGGAAGCTGGTCCCTGTTCTTCCCCGGAGCCTCCTACTTACGTCATCATACAAAGAGCCACTGATGTCAGCCCCGTAGATCGGGGAGACAAAGGTGAGGTTCTTCCAGTATTTGCGTTCAAGGTCGTCAAAGTCCTGGTGCCGCGGGGTACAGTACCTGGTGAACAAACACCCCAAAACCAGCTCAGGGTGAGGCCTGGGTGCTACACAGCCCACCCTCAGCCACCTGGAACCCAGGGCACCCATGAAAGAGGCGGGAGGGGCTCTGCTCCGACTGCCCGCTGCCCCGCCTAGGGTACCACGCAACCTGCTTCCGGGTGGGACAGCGCACTTCCACGGGCGAGCAGTGGCCCAAACCCACGTACCCCTCCTCAGTTATCCTGGCCCGGGGCACCCACATCGGAACACACGCCAGGGGGAGTGGGCAGGGGACAGAGGCCCTGGGAGGCTCTTGTCATCCCTGTGTGGCAAAGACTGAGCTCAGACGACAGACTAGGGGGCTGGGAAGGCCGGGTGAGCAGGACAGACCAGGCTCTGCTCTGGTGCCAGAGCCACAAGGCACGTGAACCTCAGAGAGCTACAGGGTGGAGGCCACAGACAGAGAGGAGGGCACAGCGACGGGATGGGCCTGCGCAGCACGGAGGCTGCGTGGCTGTGCCTGTTGAACCAGGGAGCTGTACTCCCTGCCAGTACACGCAGGTGCCATGTGTACCTGGGTATGTGCCCATAGGTGTGCCCACATGGATGTGCCTGTGTACCTATGCATGAGCCTGTGTGTGCCTGTGTCCAGTGCACGTGCCCATGTGTACCCACGTGTGCCTGTGTAGAAACGTGCGTGTGCCATGTGTACCCATGTGTGCCTGTGTATGGACGTGCATGTGCCCTGTGTACCCATGTGTATCTACATGTGCCCTCGTGTGTTCCTGTGTCTGTGCCCTCCTGTGTGCCTGTGTATGTGCCTGTGTGGAGCCAGGGAGCCCTCTCTGAGGAGGGGCCACAAGCCCAGGTGTCACAGGAGGGTGTGGAGGACGTGCTCCCAGGCCGGGGACCAGGACACCACCCGACATGCACTGGGAAGCCCTGGGAAGCTGAGATGAGGGCGGTGTGGGTCAGCACAGGCCGGGAGAGGGTCCACATCCACCCTGGGAGCAGGGGTTGCCACAGCCCACGCCGGGCACACAGAGCAGGCCGGCCATGCTGTGGGGGCTATGTGTACCGCACCTTCTCTGCCCCCAGGGCCCCCATGAGCAGGTGTGCCCCCGGGGGCGGGGGTCATGTCCGCCCTGCCCGCCCCGCGTACTTCTCGCTGTTGGCCAGGCGGCGGTACTCGCCCACTGTCATGGCCTTCTTCTGGATATTGTACTGCGTGAAGAGGCCCGACTGGCCCGTCACCACCTGCTGGATGGGCGCCGGGATCACCACGTCGTCAATGTCATCATACGTCTGCCGTGGCTTCCACTCCTTCGGGGGGATGATCTGCAAGACCAAGATGGGAGTCAGTGGCGCCCTCAGAGCCTCAGGGCAGGGCCAGAGAGCAGACTGTGCCGCCGGCTCCCCAGAGACCAGCACCCCCTAAGATCTGCACCTCGGGACACCCCCCAGGGGCAAGAGGAACCCCCCCATTTGCCTTATCAAACTCCCCAGAAGACTCTGCAGCCAACAAGGGCCTCACCTGCTAGGGCAGAGCCATCCTCCAGGCCTGGGAAGCTGGGTACAGCACTCCCCCAGCACCAGGGCCGACCCTGACACGTGTGTGCAGGATTAGACTCAGCAAACAGGTGGGACTGGGCGTGTGTGTGTTCCGGCATCTCGAGGCTCAGAGACTCGTATTTTGAGGCATTTGTTGTTGTTGTTGTTGAGACAGGGTCTTGCTGTCACTCAGGCTGGACTGCAGTGGCACAATCATAGCTCACTGCAGCCTCCAACTCCTGGACTCAAGCGATCCTCCCACCTCAGCCTCCCGAGTAGTGGGGACCACAGACTTGCACCACCATGCCCAGCTAATTTTTAAAAAAAAATTTTAATTTTCTCTAGAGATGGAGTCTCATTTTGTTGCACAGGCTGGTCTCAAACTCCTGGCCTCAGGTGATCCTCCTGTCTCAGCCTCCCAAAGTGCTGGGATCACAGATGTGAGCCACTGTGCCCTGGTAAGGCATTTTTCAAAACAGGAATCTTCATGCTTGGTCATAAGCGCTGCAGCTCACAATGCCCTCTGGCAGCAGGAAGTGAGAACTGCACCCACTGGCCACCAAGAGCCCACCAGGGGCCACATGCACCTGGAGAAGAGGGGTTGGAGCCCAGACACTAGCTCCAGTGGCTCCACTTGGCTGAGACCCACTATGGGACAACCCAAGTTCCAGGAGCTAGGAAACACTGGGCAACAGATCCAGCCCCCATGGGCCTCTGCCCCGCCTGGAGTGAGCCAACAGGAAGTGCAGGCGCAGGGAGGGTGACAGCACCACATGGGACAGGGGCCGTGGGGCAGGACAGGAGCTGTGCGGAGCTGGGCACTGTGCAGAGCGTGCTGGGGCCCAGCGCATCCATCTCCTGGGTGGGAGGAATGGCAGAGCTCCCATCTGACCGCTGAAGAAACTGAGGCACACAGCGATCCACAACACAGCCCGGGGCACCCTGGGGTGAGCGGACAGACTATGGCCCAGGACCTCTAGCCTGGCGGCCGCGTGGACTTCCACCCCAGAGAGGTCCTGGGCCACCTCAGACACTGGAACACGTGGAGAAGACAGCAGAGGAAGACAAGGACCAGCACCTGTCAGAGGAGGCACTGCAGCCGGAACCCGGTGCCTTCACTAATTTAGAGTTAAACCGGGACAAGGCCGGTCCCAAGGAAAGGACAGTCCAGGTTAGCGCCGGCTCTTTCTGGAGACATCCAGGAGCTGAGGGACCGGGGCTATCCGGAGTACACGCCTCACCCTGGGCTCCTGGCCTTGTCCCCAGCCTCATGTTCCCTCCTCTGGTGGGGGTGAGCCTATGGGCCGACAAGACCAGATTCTAGACTGCCGGTGGGCACCACGGGCCTTCTGGGCACCAGGCACCCTTCTGTGCAGGCCCTCCCAGCCGCTCCGGGGCTGCCACACCCAGCCCTGGGGTGGGCACTGCAGGCCCCACGCCGCCTTCCAGGAGTCGACCGGGCCACCCACTGCACAGGGAGAAGGAACTAACCCACCCGCTTCAGCTCATCTGCCAGGAATCTGGTAAGCTGCCCCTCCGTGCTCCGGGCCACCAAGGGAAGAGCTGTGTGTTGACGCCTGCATCGCTGGCAGCTTCCAGAACGGCTAAAATCCATTTACTGTCCCCAAGGACCCAGCGATCACATCAGCGAAGAAACTGTTTTGCTTGGCAATGAAAACACTTATCTTTCAGGTGCCTGTTAACGACGGGAAGGTGCTGCCTCCGTGGCCGGCATGCGCAGGTTTCTTTAGCAACAGCAGTAACAGCAGCAGCAGCCGCAGCGAGCAGGTGGCTCTCAACTGAGGGGGGGTCTTGTCCCCCAGGGGACACCTGGCCATGTCTGGGGATGTCTGTGGCTTTCACGACTGGGGGTGCTCCTGGCATGAGGTAGATGGAGGCCAGGGAAGCTGCTCAGCACCCTGCGATGCCCAGGATGGCGCCACCCCAGAGAATGATGTGGCCCCAAGTCCACAGTGCCAAGCGAAGATAAACACTAATTTAGAGTTAAACCGAGATGAGGCCGGTCCCAAGGAAAGGACAGTCCAGCTTAGCGCCGGCTCTTTCTGGAGACTCTCCATGTCCACTGTGGCCACAGTGCAACAGTCGCCCGGGGCACCTGTCCCTGGCACAGGCTGTGTGATGGCAGGGTGCTGGGGCAGCTGCGGGGCTGCCGTTCTCTTAGATTTCAGGGGAGCAGCTGAAGAGTCAGTGAGACACGAAGACATTGAGGAGTGGAAAGGCGAGAAACAGAAATGAAAGGGCCTGTGTCCCACACACGAGACGTTCCTGCAGAGAACTGAGTGGTATGGTCAGAGACCCACAGGCCAGCACTGCTCTGAATCACACAGACACTGTCCCCCCTCTCCAGGAAGCCCCAGTCTGCTTCTGCAGGAGGGTTCCATGAACCTGGCCCGGCTCCAAATCCACGCCAAAGCCGCTGGCTGAGGGGAAGCCGTGAATTCGCCTCTTCAGTGCTATTAGAGGAAACTCGCCCATGATCCTAGTCTGCTAAATGAACAAAAACACTTCGCTCCCGATTCCTCTGCTCTCGAAAGAACGCCTCGGGCTACATTGCTCATCTGTCCCCTCCACGGCGGGCACTGTGTAGTAAAGACATCTGGGAGCCACGCAGGAGGCTCCAAACACCCCCACGGCGTCTGCGCCGCACACACGGAGCCACACTCTAGGTGACACAGCCCAGGCAGGTGCTGACAGGCAGCGTGAACGAGGGCCACTTCCAGCTGGGCTCAAACCCGAAGGCTCTGGGAAAATCCCGCAGGGCGGAAGAGGACAGAAGTGACATCCCACAATCTGCCGAGACGCAAATCCAGAAGGAGGGCTCCAGGCGGGGAGGGTTGAAAAGGAGGCACTGAAAGCCGCTCGGGACATTCCTACTGCCACACTCGGGTCTTCCAGGCCTCCGGCGGCCCCTGAAAGTGCCTCATGCGGGGCTCCTGGGGGGCCAGATTCAGCTGAGGCCAGGAAGGCGACCGGCCACATGCCAACAGTGAGAGGCAGATGCCGGCGGGCGGTACAGCTGAGGGCAGCCAGGGCCTCCCCTGCTGGCACCCGCCTGGGAGGCAGCTGGTGGGGATGGAGGGGCACTGGAAGCTCCCACCCCTCCCAACAGGACCCCCGACGGGGCCTTCCAGGGCTCCTCTCACCTCAGTGCTTCCCAAGTGGTCGGGGACACCCCGTGTGGAGGCCCCAGCAACTCCAGTGGAAGGCTTCCTGCACCCGGGGCACCGCCAGCTCCAGGGCCCTCTCAGGGCTGTGCCCGCAGCTCCCGCCC
The DNA here is from genome assembly GCF_029281585.2 of Gorilla gorilla gorilla. NCBI lineage: Eukaryota > Metazoa > Chordata > Mammalia > Primates > Hominidae > Gorilla > Gorilla gorilla. The sequence goes on along the minus strand of NC_073244.2, from coordinate 10,826,699 downwards.
CCACCGAGCTCCATCGGGCCTGCAGATCTCTGCTGGGGGTAGGGGCGATGTATAACCAAACACAGTTTTGATGGAACCAGGAAACCCTCAGCCCCCCCCCCACACACATACATGCACGCACACACACAGTGGTCAAGGCAGGCAGACCAGGGTGAGAGGGGGACCCCAACACCCCCACAGCTCGCTCAGAACCAGCAGGGCACTGTGCTCCTTCTCCAAAGAGGCTGGCTGCCCCGAGCCAAGGGCCCCCCATTTGGAAGATGCAGGGCTGCCCAGGGCCAGAGCAGATGCTTCCCTGAACCCATCTGTCCCCACAGAGCTGCAGAAGGGGGTGTGCATGTGCCACATGCGGGTGCCAACGTGACTCTGCAGCTGCCAAGCTCTCTGGGCTGTATGAGAGCTGCCTCCCCACCTCAGTCTCCTGTGAGCGCGCGCGCACACACACACACACACACACACACACACAGACACGCGCACACACGGCCCCTCCATAGCATGGGACCCGGACGGCCCCCTACTGCCCAGCCCCCTCCACGGGTTTGAGAAAGGATTCTCTGCACTGGTGCAAGGAGAAGCAGCATGGGAGCTGCCGCTGCAGAGGCGTGGGAAGGAACACGCAGAACGCAAGGCAGGGAAACCACACTCCCCACACTGGCTTAAGACGCCGGTGCCAAGAATCTCGGGGGAACTGGCCTGGGGGTGTGCAGAAACCTGAAGCAGCGACATGAGGGCTCAAAGAGGTGGCAGCCAAGGAGGCAGAGGGAGGGAGGGACGAAGCGGAGGTGCCAGCGCAGGGGAGGACAGGCCACCCGGGAACCCAGGCTGCACCCAAGGCCGCCACGTGGAGGGCAGAGACAGCCGGAAACACCGGGGCACGGAGCCCGGTGGGAGGTGAGGGATGAGGAAGAAGTGACGGGGCGAGCATTTAAAGGTGCCTCGGAAGAGTGCAGGGCGGTCTGAGATGCTGATTCCCCTCGACGTCCTGACATCGGGATGCCTTGGATCCCAAGCCAGAAAGGGCTGCTGCATCCTGGGAAATGTGGAAGTAGGTCAAGGGCAGGAGACAGAGGCAGATGCGGTGCCAGGATAAAGGGAGGCGACGCCTGTCCCACCTGCCCTATGTGCACCAGGGAGAGGAGGAAGAGGAGGACCTGGGCCTTTCCTGGGATAGCAGCCTGTGGCCTAGAGGGCCAGAGAAGACGGTCTGAGATGAGATAGGAGGACCAAAGCCTTTTAAAGACAGAACTGAAGCCGGGACAGCAGCAGCCCCCACCATTCTAACCCGGACACAGATGTGCCATCATTCCCACATCGTCATGGTGTGTTACAGGCAAAAATCCAGCTTGGTGGTGCACACCTGTGGTCCCAGCTACTCGGGAAGCTGAGGCTGGAGGACTGCTTGAGCCCAGGTCAAGGCTGCAGTGAGCCGTGATCGCAGCACTGCACCCCAGCACCCCAGCCTGGGCGACTGAGCCAGACCCCCTCTCAAAACAGAAAAAACATCCATCTTGGAGGGGAAGAAAAGATGGTGCGAGACTGCTTCCCTTGCTCTACAGCTCAGAGACAAAGAAATAACAATGCGAGTCTGATACCGAAGGATCACTAGGAGAGAGACGAAGGCTACTGACAAAATCCACCAAAACCAGGGAGTGGAGGGAGGGGCAGGGTGGAGGCGGCCAGGAAAGGCAGGAGGCCTCAGCGCTCAGCAAACTGCGGCCGAATCAGCCCCTTCCTGCTTCTGTATAGCCTTTGAGTTAAGAAGGCTTTTGTTTGTTTGTTTTCATTTTTAAGTGGTTGGGGGAAAAGAAAAAAGCAGAAGACGTGAAAACAATACGCATTTGCCCTCCAGCATCCAGGAATAATGTTGTATTGGCACAGGGCGGCTGTGCACTTTCATTCACACGGTGTCTGGTTGCTCTTTCTGGCTCACAGAGCCTAGGCGTTCACCCTCTGGCCGTGTGTAGAGACTGCCCACCAACCCCTGGCCTGATGAAGAACAGCGATAGTCAAACAGCAGGCAACTGGAAGAACCCAAAATGCAAAGATGATTCATCTTCCAAACTGAGGGGTGAGCACTGCTCGAACAGGCTCACACCCGAACACAGAGACTCACGGACCACGGCAGCCACCTTCAGAGCCGTGAAACGTGCAGCACGAACTTTTAAGTTTGTTTTGTTTTGTGAGACAGAATCTTCCTCTGTCGTCCAGGCTGGAGTGCAGTGGTGCAATCTCAGCTCACTGCAGCCTCAACCTCCCCGGCTCAAGTGATCTCCCACCTCAGCCTCCCGAGTAGCTGGGACCACAGACATGTACCAACACCACGCCTGGCTCATTTTTGTATTTTTAGTAGAGATGGGATCTCACTGTGTTGGCCAGGTTGGTCTTGAACTCCTGGCCTCAAGCAATCCCCCTGCCTCAGCCTCCCAAAATGCTGGGATTACAGGCCTGGGCCACCATGCCCAGACGAGCAGCATGGTACTGTACATACTCAGCACGTGGGGTTCGGGGGTCTGCTGTGTGTATTCACGTACACGCATACACAATCACACGTGCACAATATGCCGAGAGAGAGAGAGAGAGAAGAACCAATAACAGTGCTGCTTCCAGGGAGAGGGTGGGGGACTGGGTCGGGACAGGGAGGAGGCTCCTGGTCACTATGTACCTGCGCTGTCGCCCTGTTTGAGTTTTCCTGACCCAGTCACTCTGCCATCTCAAAAAGATTGTTTCTGGTTTGGTCTGACTTGGTTTTTGAGACAGGGTCTTGCTCTGCTGCCCGGGCAGGAGCGCAGTAGCACGGTCATAGCTCATTGCAGCCTCTAATTCCTGGGCTCAAGCAATCCTCCTGCCTCACCCTCCCAAATAGCTGGGACCACAGGCATGCACCACCATACCCAGTTTAAAAAAAAAAGTTTTACTAGGAAAGTAAGCCCTTCCTGGGCACCAAACACCCCTGGAAGGCGTCCCTCAGTGAGACGTCAGCTCACGGCCAGAACAACCTGGTGCCCCACTGCCCCTGGGCTTCACTGCAGTGTGGCTGTGTGTCCTCACCACCCCCTGCCAGCTCCCTGGAGCCAGGGCCTGCACCGGCCACTTCTCAACTCCAGTGCCTAGAATGGTGCCTGGCACATTGTTGGAACTCCACAAACAGGCGCTGGTAAATGAGCTGGGAGTGGCCCTGAAACACATTCCACGTGCACAGGCCACGCCTGTGGGGCTGGCTGAGCTGGGACCCAGGATGTCCGCAGGCCCGTGGCGCAGGCTGATGGAGGGCCGCGCTGGGGCCAGGATGTCACCCACCTTGGCCAGGCCCGCCCGGTGGGCTCCCTGCGACTCTATGTAGGCCACGTATTTGTTGAAGTCTTTAAATTCTTCCATGGTTGGGCGAAACGTCATGATTTTACAGCTGGGGTTCTGGGCGCCGTGGTCCTCAGACCCCATGGCTGCAGCTGTGCGGGAAGCACACCTGTGGAGGAAGACGAGAGAGGGTGAACCAGCGGTGCCGCCACGCCCAGCCCTTGGAGCCCGTCCTCCCTCAGAACAGAGCGTGCTAAAAATACCGCGGCCACCAGGAGGACAAAGGCGGCTGGGCCCTCGCGGCTGAGTGAGGGCAGAAGAGAAAACCACGAGCGGCCTCGTCACTCTGCTGAGCATAAAAGGCACGAGGGCTGCAGCTAACGAGAAGCAGAGGCGTCCTAGTTTCTAAGGCCGAGGCGATACCGGGAGCCAGTGTGCTAATTTTAAGCGGGGCCTCGGAGAGAAAGGTTTACGTATCAGGGACGCCACAGGTGTGTCAGCGTCCACTGCACATCAGTCTCTCTGCTCTGAGCCAGATCCGCATGAGAGACCGTGGCACCTGAGGGTTTTCGAAGGTGAGGACGGCCATGGGTGAGCGTCACACGCTCAAGGGCAGGGGGACCCACCCCTCGGAGCAGGCCTGTGGGTCACGGGGGGCTGGCTGGCTGCTGCCAGCAGAACTCAGGCCCCAGCAGGAACCTTGACCCAGGAGAGCAGCAGGCCCGCCCAAGACGGCTCATTTCCTGCCATCATAGCTGCCCAGAGTCACGCAGGTCATAAACCAGCCCACCAGCCCTGTACAGAGCGGGGGATCGCACCAGGCCAAGTGATTCACTGACGGCACCCGCCTGGAAACATCGGAGTCAGACTGTCCTCTCCACGGAGGCTGCAGGCGGGAGCGGCTCCCTCCTGCCCCAGGTGTTGCAGGGTGGGAACTGGTAGCCCACCCCGACCAGGAAGGGACTTTGATCACAGACTCTGGGGAAGGGTCCTCCTTGGCAGGTTCAATCTCCAAAGGCAGAAAGACGACACAATCCCTCTAGGATTCGGAAACAAGGACCCAAGTCCACACAAATCCAAAAACTTAGAAAAAACTTAACAAAATCCACCTCCCCACGCTGTGACCCCCAAAGTGATCTAGAGTGTGAAGGAAACAAGGCAGGGAGTCACCCAGACTGTCCCGGGAGCAGGGTTCCCAGCCACCAAGGCGCAGCCACCCGCTCCTGAAGGCGCTCCCCACTGCGGGCACTAGAGGGCAGCATGCACCCAGGAATCTGAGCAGGACGGCAGGGAGGCCCCAGCTAGGCTTGCACCGGCGTCCAGAACCCTCCATCCTGACAAAAGCAAAGCCGAGGTCGCCCCCTGGCCTCCACCTACTGCCTTGGGTCCACCCCATACCCTGCCTGCAGCACACAGGGCTGATACCCAGCGCTGAGCCCCAGCCCTGACGTCACACCCCCGGCTGGGCTGCTGCTGAGAGACCCCCACTGGGTTTGACAAAACTGCACAACTCCAAGCCCACGTGGGCTGAGGCCCTGCCCGCCACCCTTGCTCTGTGCAGAGTCCTCGCGGCTTCTCCCACGGGGCAGCCGCATAGCCAGTGTCTGCACAGGGGGCCTCAAGTGCACCGTGCACAGCACGTGACCACGTGCAGCCTAGGAATGTAGACTAGACGGCCACAGTGTGTGTCAAGGCAAGGCACCTGTCACAGTCACCAGAGCTGCCTGTGCCCAGAGACCAGCCTCTGACTGCGCGGGGCCTCCCAGGCCACCACACTGTCCCAGCGGGCCCCTCGCCCACAGCCAGGTCCCAGTACCTAATCCTCACCTGCGACCCCGCCAACCCCACAGGCCCCAGGATCCCCCCAGCGCTGCACCTGCCCTCCCGCTCTCACCCGGAGGTGGCCATGTAGTGTTCACCCAGGGCCTGCGCACTGTCCCCAGGGAGCCACCGGCTCAGAGGGAGCAGAGGCCGCAGCTGGACCACTGTGGGACCCTCAGTGCCGGCCTGAGCTGGGTCAGTAGCCACGATGGGAGCTGCCAAGGCACCTGTCAGGGCAGTCCTCTGGGAGGACTGGGTGGCAGAACGCGGTCACCTCAGGCCTCCCACTGGTCCCCAGCCCTCAGAGGCTGGGCAAAAGGCCTGAGGCCATCCCTGGACCTGCCACAAACAGTGCCCAGATGCGGTGGTGGCCACAGTGGTCCCCACATCAGCACTTCCCGGGTCCCTGGCCCTGCTCTGTGCATCACAGGTGATGACATGGTCGACTGAGCTTATTGAGGAGGCACAGAGGCCCACGAGGGGCAGTTGTGGGCCTAGGCCACACGGCACACAGCTGGGCCGCATGCTGTGCCAGCGCACTGCCATGACCGCATGAGTCTCCCCCTGCGCTTTGGCAGCTGGTGGAGGCGCTGGGACCCACGTGCACCCAGCAGCCCCTGTCCCTGGCTGCCTCTCTGCAGGCCGGTGCACACATGGCCTCTTCCTGCCTCCCTGTAACCCACTGCAAGGGACATCAGCTCCCAGGAAGCCCTCAAGTAAGAGTCCTGTGAGGGGCTGGCCCACCCTCCTCTGCAGGCTCTGAACTCCAGGTCATCAAAGCCCACCTGCCCCACAAGACTGGCCACAGGGTGACCTATGCAGTATGGGGCCTGCCACACTCTCATGTCCCCCAGACCAGCTGGGCCCAGGAAGGACAGGGCCTGGGACAGGGCTGGACGGCCCAAGGGATGCCTCAAACTCGTGCTCTGTACGACAGGAAAGCGCTAGGCATGGTGGCGCACACCTGTGGTCCCAGCTACTTGGGAGGTAGAGGCAGGAGGATCACTCTAGCCTGGGAGGTCGAGGCTTCAGTGAGCTGTGATTGCGCCACTGCACTCCAGCCTGGGTGACAGTGATCCTGTCTCAAAAAATAGATAAATAAATAAATAATAAAAAGGGGGGCTCCCCACACCTCGTGGGGTTGCGGGGGCTCATCTGGAAAGCACGTGGCCACAGCTGCCAGCAGCACACCCTGCAGCGTCAGGTGACAAAAGCCCATGGCAGGTTACGCATCAAAACCCACGCTGGGGAGACCCAGACAGCCCTTCCATCTGGAAGGTGGAGCCGTGACACCGGGAGCCGCTCTCAGCACAGGTACTCAGGCACTTCACCCACCACCGCCCCCTAGGGGCAACTTGGTGCACTTTTTAAAAAACTATTGTTTTTTGAGACAGCATCTGACTCTGTCGCCCAGGCTGGAGTGCAGTGGCACGGTCAAGGTTCACTGCAGCCTCAACCTCCCAGGCTCAAGCCATCCTCCTGCCTCAGCCTCTCAACTAGCTGGGACCACAGGGTGCGCCACCACACCTGGCTAATTTTCGTACTTTTTGTAGAGACGGGGTCTTGCCATGTTGCCCTGGCTGTTAATAAATGCCTGGCCTGAAATGATCCTCCCGCCTTGGCCTCCCAAAGTATTGGCATTACAGGGATGAGCCATCACGCCCAGCCATTTGTGCCTTTTGAAATGACACTGCTTAGGAAGTAAATCATAAAGAGAAAACTAAAATGGTCCACAATCCCCACGCGCCATAACCTTGACGCACGTGCAACACAGCTAAACAGGGAAAAGGGAATTTACTGAAATGCAGTCCTGTGACTGACCTTCCAGGTCACCAGGAATGTGGCAGACAGAGGACGCAGGATGACTCGGGGGCATCAGACACCCTGGAAGAGCCAGAGGAGCTGCCCGGCAACAGCAACATGCTCACAACGGTGCCACGCCAAGGAATAGGGCTCTCAACTCAGAGGCAAAGACAAACAGCCCAATAAAAATGGGCCAAGGCTGGTGAGCGTGGTGGCTCATGCCTGTAATCCCAGCACTTTGGGAGGCCAAGGCAGGAAGATCACTTGAGGCCAGGAGTTTGACATCAGCATAAGCAACATAGTGAGACTCCGTCTCTATAAAAAATACAAAAATTAGCCAGGTGTGGTGGTCTGCACCTGTACTCCCAGCTACTTGGGAGGGTGAGGCAGGAGAATCGCTTGAGCTGGGGAGGCAGAGGTTGCAGTGAGCCAAGATTGCACCACTGCACTCCAGCCTTCCAGCCTGGGCTACAGGAGCGAAACCATGTCTAAAAAACCAGCAAAAAACAGGCCAAGGACTTGGGCAGACAGCTCTCCAAAGTAGACAAATGGCCAACAAGCACATGAAAAGGTGCCCAGCAGCACTCAGCACCAGGGAAATGCAAGTCAGAACCACAATGAGCCACCACCTCACACCCACCAGGATGGCAGAATCAGAACGACAGACGGTGACACTGTGGGCAGGGATGTGGAGAAGTTGGGGCCCTCGAACACAGGCTGGCAGGACGGTGATGTGGGACAGCTGCTCTGCAAGACAGCTTGGCAGTTCCTGGAAATGTCACACATAAATCACACTTGACCCAGCAATTCCACTCCTGCGTATCTGCCCAAGAGAAATGAAAACATCCTCCGTCCACACAGAAACGCATATACCACGTCTGCAGAAGCACAATTCCCAACAGCCAAAGGTGGAAACGACCCAGGTGTCCACCAACGGAAGAATGAATCAACACAACACGGCCCATCCATGCGGTGGAATACGACACAGCCATGAAAAGCAACGAGGCTCTGACACAGGCGCCACATGGAGGAACCTTGAGGACATCACAGTGAGAGAAGCCAGACACAAAAGGCCGTGTGTTACACCCCTGGCTACAGGGCTTCTCTGTAGGGGATGCCAATGTTCTCCACTGACTGTGGCCAGTGCGGTGGCTAGCACCTATAATCCCAGAACTCTGAGGGGCTGAGGCGGGAGGGGTGCTCTAGCCCAGGAGTTCGAGACCAGCCTAGGCAACGTAGGGAGACCCCATCTCTACTAAAAATTAAAATAAAAAGTTAGCCAGGCATGGTGGTGCGTGCCTGCCAACTACTCAAAAAGCTGAGGCAGGAGGATCACTTGAGGCCAGGATTTCGAGGCTGCAGTGAGCTATGACTGCACCCCTGCACTCCAGCCTCTGGGCAACAGAGCAAGACCCTGTCTCTAAAAAGTAAATGAATAAAAATAAAATCAAATTGTGATGATAGTTGCACAAGTTTTTGAATATACTGAAAACTGTGGAACTGGACACTTTAAATGGGTGAACAAATGAGTGTGCAAATTATATCTAATAAAGCTCTTAGCAAAAAAATTAAAAAGAAGGCTGGGTGCAGTGGCTCACGCCTGTAATCCCAGCACTTTGCGAGGCCAAGGTGGGTAGACTGCCTGAGGTCAGGAGTTCGTGACCAGCCTGGCCAGCACCATGAACCCCATCTCTACTTAAAAATATGAAAATTAGCCGGGTGTGGTGGTGGGTGCCTGTAATCCCAGCTACTCAGGAGGCTGAGGCAAGAGAACTGCTTGAACCCGGGAGGCAGAGGTTGCAGTGAGCCAAGATTGCGCCATTGCACTCCAGCCTGGGTGACGAGAAACTCTGTCTCAAAAAAAAAAAAAAAAACTGAAAAGAGAGAGAAGAAAGGGAGGGAGGAAGAATGATGGAAAGAAGAAAGAATAATGCTCTCCTGAACTCGCAAAAGAAGAGAGGAAACTGGCACTCTTCTCAGCTGAGAGAGGCCAAGGAGACATCCCCAGCCATGCAAATGGCAGCTTCATCCCAGACCTTTTGTCTTGGGGACAGGCGGGGAGGCGTGGGAAACAGCCGGGTGTGAGCCGACACTATGGTGTGGTGGTGCGTTTCACGGTCACAGAGAGACACATCCTTCTTGTGATTTGGGGTGGGCGCCACAGTGCCTGCTGTGCAGGTTTAGCAGCCCTGGCACAAACACACAGATGTGGAAACAGACGCAGGGCAACCGTGCCGGCTTCTGCCTCTGCCGGCCTCTGCCTGGTGGCACCCCTGCACCTGCCGCTGCTCATAGTGCTGCTGCCAGGCCCACCCTTCCTTGGAGACCCCTTTCTCTGTCTCCCGCTCACGGGACTCTGGGCCTCGGGGTGCCGTGAAGGTCTCAGCTGGGCCAAAGGAGGCCTCGGCTGCCCCGTGGTGTGAGCTGGCTGGAGCCAGGCCAACATAGTTCCCAACAACTGGGACCCTCGGGCCCTGCTCCCACAGCCCTGCCCCATCCTTGTAGAAGATTCTGGACAATAGCTAATGCTGCAGAAAGGGGGCGGCAGTCAGCTGCTATGGGGACACCAGGGCAGGGGTAGGGAGGGATTTTATTACCAACTATTGTTTGAATTTCTCTCGGTACCATGCCAGTAAGTTTTTACAAAAGCAGTAAAGCTCTTGATACAAACTCAATTTCAAAACCACAAAACTGCCCTGTGCCCACTCTGTGCTGCCCCCAGCCTACCCCATCCTGACCCATCCCATGGGCAGCTCTGAGCCAACTTGCCAGCCTCGGGAACCCAGGGCCCCAGAATCCTCCTCCGCGGAGCAAATGTGCAGGCCCCACCACATGCCAGGCAGAGTTTCGGTTCTGGGACGAGACAGGGCCCAATCTGGAAGACTATTAATTAACAACGTCACAGAGGGGCGAGCAAGAGTTTCGAAGACAAATGAAGGCCAGACACGGCAGCACACACCTGTGGTCCCAGTGCTCTGGGAGGCTGAAGTGGGACAATCGATTGAGCTCAGGAGTTTGAGGCCGCAGTGAGCTGTGATCACATCACTACACTCCAGCCTAGGCAACAGAGCCAGATCATCTCAAAAACATTTTAAGGCCGGGTACGGTGGCTCACGCCTGTAATCCCAGCACTTTGGGAGGCTGCACACATAGGGTCTGCAGATTCTACAGCTGCTCCTGGCTGGGGGACCGCAGAGGAAGCTGGGAGACCAGGGCAAACTCCTGGGCTTAGCGATCCTCACCTCGGCCTCCCAAAGTGCTGGGATTATACGCGTGAGCCACCACGCCCTGTCCCTGGGTTTCTTCTTTATCTGGGGCTCAAGACATGGCCAACATGGTGAAACTCCATCTCTACTAAAAATACAAACATTAGCTGGGTGTGGTGGCAGGCGCCTGTAATCCCAGCTACTTGGGAGACTGAGGCAGGACAACTGCCTGAACCCAGGAGGCAGAGGTTGCATTGAGCCGAGATAGTGTCATTGCACTCCAGCCTGGGCGATGAGTGAAACTCTGTCTCAAAAAAAATAAATAAGTAAAATAAAATAAATAAATAAATTTTAAAAAAAGGAAAAAGACAAATGAAGTTGGTTTGGGACCAGAGAGGTCTGGGCGGCAGCGGGGCTGCGTCTGGAAGTGATTGTCAAACACGCAGGGGTGCAAGTTCTGGGCGGTCCAGGGCAGGAGGAAAGTCTAGGCAGAGGGAAGGACCCAGCGAAGCCAGGGAAGAGCTAAGGCCCCAGAGGCCGGATGGCAGGGAGCGCAGAGGAGGTGGCAGGATCGAGGCTAGACCAGGGTGGGCCCTGGGGGCTGGGCTGGAAGGAGCCTGCCCTCCTGTGGGGTTGGAGGGGAAGCCGACGGGTGGTTCAGAGCAAGGAGACACGATCCAACCGAAATTTCCAGAAAGCTCTCTCTGGCTGTGGGAAGTGGATGGCAGGCAGGGCTGGCTTCCAGGGCATGCAACCCCCACGGGTACCCCAGGCCCCACTCAGTTAGATACACAGTTTAAGGCCCGGCTGGCCCCACCTGAAGACTCTCCATGGTTTTAGCACGGGAACCCTGTGGGTTCATTTCACATACGGTCCACAGAGTCTACAGCTGCTCCTGGCTGGGGCACCGCAGAGGAAGCTGGGAGACCAGGGCAAACTCCTGGGCTTAGCGATCCCCTCATCTCGGCTTCCCAAAGTGCTGGGATTATAGGCGTGAGCCACCACGCCCCACCCCTAGGTTTCTTCTTTATTCGGGGCTCAAGACAGGCTTGGGCCTCCAGCTTACCACGAAAGCCGCTCAACCCAACCCAGCTCTCAAAATCTCTAACAACAAAAAAAGGGTCCCTTTCTCCCCTCTACTCATTTTGAGGCCCAAGAGCAGCCTTCTGAGTAAACTACACACCACTGAATGACATGCTTCAAATGGGTGACTTGTATGGTTCGCAAATTGTATCTCAATAAAGCCTTTTTGTTTTTGTGTTTTTGAGACGGAGTCTCGCTCTTGTCAGTCAGGCTGAAGTGCAGTGGCGGGATCTCAGCTCACTGCAACCTCCGTTTCCCGGGTTCAAGCAATTCTCCTGCTTGAGCCTTCTGAGTAGCTGGGATTACAGGCACTCCCCACCATGTCCAGCTAATTTTTGTATTTTTAGTAGAGACAAGGTTTCACCATGTTGGTCAGGCTGGTCTCCAACTCCTGACCTCATGATCCACCCACCTCGGCCTCCCAAAGTGCTGGAATTACAGGCATGAGCCACTGCACCTGGCCTTAAAGCCTTTTTTTTTTTAGGGCAGCTGTTTGTTCCAGGGACACTGCACACCACGGGCCAGGCCTGGCTCCTCAGCCCTCCTGCTGTGACCATGACATGGAACCAGCAGCTGCATCTTATGGGCGGCCCCACCCCGGCTGTCCTGGACAGCTCCTCTGCAACCTGGGAGAGGAACAAGTGAGAGGGGACGCTTCCGGCCGGGCTGAGCAGGGCCGCACGCTCCAGCCTGGGCTGCTCTCCTGATCGCTGACACACTGGGCCCAAGGATACCCTCCCGGGCTGCCACCCTCACTCTTCAGTCTTCAGATGCAGGGGCTTGGCAGGGGGCTTCAGACTGGGGACAGTCTGGCTGACCCCATCAGGCCTTCACCCCACCTGCACTGGCACTGCTGGGGCTGGGCCGGCATCCTGTCCACATGCCCCCAGGCCCCACAACTGCCCATGTCCCCAAGATCTGAGGACTCTCCTTGACCCAGAGTCCACTCTGGGATGGAAGAACTTGAAGGTGGAGCAGGATGCAGGGGTGTGGGCGCAAGGGACACCCAAGAAACAGCCAGGTGATGGCTCTCAGCGGCCACACGCAGAAACTGATGACAAAGAATCGGTTTAAAAATAAGGCCAGGGGCGGGGGCTCACGCCTGTGACCCCAGCACTGTGGGAGGCCAAGGTGGGTGATCACTTGGGGCTAGGAGTTCAGGATGAGCCTGAACATAGCGAGACCCCATCTGTACAAAAAATTTAAAAATCAGCCAGGCTTGGTGGTGCACGCCCAGCTACTTAGAGGCTGAGGCAGGAGGATTCCTTGAGCACAGGAGATCGAGGCTGCAGTGAGCCCGGATTGCACCACTGTACTCCAGCCGGGGACAGAGTGAGACCCTGTCTCAAAAAAAAAAAAAAAAAATTCAAAAAGACAGTGTACGGTTTTTGAAAACTATCAGGCCCTCCTCTGTGGGTAGGAAGTGTGGGGGCTCCCTCGAGCCCTTGTCCTCTTGTCCCACCTCCTGCTCCCACTGGTCCTTGTCCCAGGAGGGATGGGCATCAGGCAAAGCCCTACACTGCCCCAGTGAGTCCCAGCTGGTCCCTGTCCTGGGAGTGCTGGCCATCAGGTGAAGCCCCATGCCGCCCCAGTGAGTCCCAGCCGGCCTCCAGCCCCTGTGCTGCCGTCTTGCTGGTTCCTGCTGCCAAAGCACGGTTCCCAGCAGGGACCGAGGACAGAGGAGCCCTGAGCCAGAAGGCCCAGGAGGAACCCGCGATGCAGCCAGGTTCCCAAGTGAAACCTGGCCACAGAGGCAGCACGAGAACGCCCCTCGGCCCCAGCCCCGGGCATGTGGCCTGGCACCGCATCACCACGTCCCACGAGCAGCTCCAAATGCCTCCCCTGGCAAGACCGGGATTCACTTGTCTCTGGTCTGATCTACATAAAGGGCCCTCAGGCAGGAAAGAGAAAACCTTGGCACCAGAACGTTCTCTGCTTCGTCCTACTCCAGAGAGCACCAGTGCGTGCCAGGTTCCCTCAGCTCAAGGCCCTTCCTCCACCTCCGCAGACACAGCACAGCCTCTTCCAGCCTCTCTCTGACTCTCACCCTCCTGTCTCCTCTCGTGAGGACCCGGTGAAGACATCGGGCTCCCCAGATCATTCAGGGTCATCTCCCAGCTCAGGGTCCTTCACTCAGTCCCACCCGTGAAAAGTCCCTTTTGTCATTTAAGGTAATATATTCATGGGTTCCAGGGATTAAGATGTGGACATCTATGGGGACCATCATTCAGTCCACCACGACTGCCATGTGGAAAATGTACCGTGCAAAGAAATAAGCATACCTTGTACCCATAAAAACTACAAATTAAAACTTCAAACAAAAAAGTACCAACCCCCACATCCCTCCAAGCCCTCCCACCTGGAGAGCACTCCTGCCCAGCACACCTCGGGTAAACTGAGCACCTCTGCCTGCGCTCACTCAGACAGGAGCACAGTTTCCAGAAAATCAGACAAGGGAGTGAGCTCTCCCAACCCAGCTCCCCTGCAACACCAACAGACAGAGGCGGCGCTCCAAGAGGTGGAGCAGGAACAGCCGCGCATGGTCACAGAGCTAACTCCAGGGACCATCGTGGGGGTGGCCAGTGGCCTGAGTGAGGCAGGTGGAAGTGGGCTCCAGTTGCTGGCACCCCCAATGTCCTCAGTTGCCTCCTCCTGAGGCCTGGGCTCTGACAGGTGGGATTTCCAGGTCATGAGGTTTGCAGCTCATTACTTCTTCAGACACTCAGGCCTAACTGTGGGGAGACAAGCAGACGGACCAGCCTCAAAATGAAGCCACGAGATGTGAGCCACATCTCAGCACGGTGGCCCTCGGGCGGAGGTCCTGTGCCCTGTGCCCTGCGTACCCAAGAGAGGTGGTGTGAGGAAGGACAGGCACAAGACCCAGAGCACCTGGGGCCAGGCCTGGCCCTACCACTGATCCCCAGGAGATGAGGGACCAGGGCCACACTCTCAGAGGGAACATAGGACTATCAGCACCTGGCCACGGGGCCCGCCTGTGCTGAATGAATGAGCCACAAACAAAACCCTCACAAGGAATGTGGCCCAAGTCACCACCTCCGGGCCACTTGACTCTGTCCATAAAACCAGCAGTTTGATCCAAGCTCAATGCTCAGTCCTTCTACCCAAGGACCCCCAAACTGCAGAGGAGAAAACAAACGGACGATCACACATTGCCCCTGCTTGGGGGCCTACGGAAAGCAGACAGAGGCAAACGAAAAATGCGTGCCAAGTCTCTTAAATTAAAAATCTGGCTGGATATGGTGGCTCAAGCCTGTAATCCCAACACTTTGGGAGGACGAGGCAGGCAGATCACGAGGTCAACAGATCAAGACCATCCTGGCCAACACCATGAAACCCTGTCTCTACTAAAAAAATACAAAAATTAGCCGGGCATGGTGGCGCGCTCCTGTAATCCCAGCTACTCGGGAGGCTGAGGCAGGAAAATTGCTTGAACCTGGGGCAGAGGTTCCAGTGAGCCAAGATCACGCCACTGCACTCCAGTCTGGCAACAGAGCGAGACTGTCTCAAAAAACAAACAAAAACAAACCTGTGCCAGGCCTGCACTCTATCTACTCTTTTCCTTCAGTGTTTGTTTTTGATTTTATTTTTTGAAACAGTGTCTTGCTGTGTCGCCCAGGCTGGAGTGCGGTGGCACAATCACAGCTCACTGCAGCCTGGAACTCCCGGGCTCAAGCCATCCTCCCGCCGCACAGGTGCATGCCACCACACCCAGGTACTTTCTGTATTTGTTTTGTAGAGACCAGGTCTCACCATGCTGCCCAGGCTGGTCTTGAACTTCTGGGCTCAAGCAATCAAGGCCACCCGCCTTGGCCTCCCAAAGTGCTGGGGTTACAGGCATGAGCTGCCATGCCCAACCTAGCGTTTGTTTTAATTAAAAGAAAAAACAAAAGATGCCCTCCTGGTCATGACACTCCCAAAAACGGCACATGATGTCAGAGTGGCCCCACCCCAAGAGCTGGAGGACACGGGGCCGCCCGAAGCCCACAGCCAGGGGTGTTTTCTTTCTTTCTTTTTTTTTTTTTTTTTTTTTTTGAGACAGTTTCACTCTGTCGCCCAGGTGGAGTGCAGTGGTGCGATCTCGGCTCACTGCAACCTCTGCCCCCAGGTTCAAGCAATTCTCCTGCCTCAGCCCCCGAGTAGCTGGGATTATAGGCACACGCCACCACGTCCGGCTAATTTTTGTATTTTTAGTTGAGACGGGGTTTCACCATGTTAACCAGGCTGGTCTTGAACTCCTGACCTCAGGTGATCCACCTGCCTCGGCCTCCCAAAGTGCTGGTATGACAGGCGTGAGCCACTGCACCCGGCCAGTCAGGGATGTTTTCTATCAGCCCCCAGCCGACACCTATCCGTGTGCACAGACAGAAAGCGAAGTGTTCAAGGTGTGCTTTTTTACAGGTCAGGAAAAGTTACGAGGCCTGAACAAGGAAACCTAGCATTCTATTTAGGAGGAAGAAACCATTACGATTCAATACTCAAATAAGCCAACAGCCGAGGCACAGGAAGCAGGCAGGAGAGGCCGACTTGCAGCTGCAGTGGGACCCCCTTCCCCCGGCGCCCGCGGCCCGGCTTCCTCTGGGCACCAAGCGACGGCTCCAGGGTCGAAATGGAGAAAGTGAGCAACTATTCTGAGAGACTTTTCCAAGACCAGAGGCAGCCCTCATGCACGGCTGGTGGGAATGTTTAAGGGTGCAGCCACCATGGAGACGGGCAGGCGAATCCTGAGAAGGCTAAACGGAATGTACCCTTGGACCCGCGATTCCACACCCAGGTGTCGGCCCAAGGGAAACAAAAACGCATGTCCATAGCAGCACCTGCACACCAACACCTACACACCAACACCTGCACACCAACATCCACACCAACACCTGCACACCAACATCCACACCAACACCTGCACACCAACATCTACACCATCTGCATACCAACACCTGTACACCAACACCTGTACACCAACACCCACACCAACATCCACACCAACACCTGCACACCAACATCCACACCAACACCTGCACACCAACATCTACACCATCTGCATACCAACACCTGTACACCAACACCTGTACACCAACACCCACACCAACATCCACACCAACACCTGCACACCAACATCCACACCAACACCTGCACACCAACATCTACACCATCTGCATACCAACACCTGTACACCAACACCCACACCAACATCCACACCAACACCTGCACACCAACATCCACACCAACACCTGCACACCAACATCTACACCATCTGCATACCAACACCTGTACACCAACACCTGTACACCAACACCCACACCAACATCCACACCAACACCTGCACACCAACATCCACACCAACACCTGCACACCAACATCTACACCATCTGCATACCAACACCTGTACACCAACACCCACACCAACACCCACACCAACATCCACACCAACACCTGCACACCAACACCTGCACACCAACATTCACACCAACACCCACACCAATACCTGCACACTAACATCTGCACACCAACACCTGTACACCAACACCCACACCAACACCTGCACACCAACGTCCACACCAGCACCTGCACACCAACGTCCACACAAACACCTGTGCACCAACACCCCCACACGAACACCCACACCAACACACCTGCACACCAACACCCACACCAACACCCACACCATCCACACCACCTGCACACCAACACCTGCACACCAACACCCACACCAACACCCACACCAACATCCACACCAACACCCGCACACCAACACCTGCACACCAACATCCACACCAACACCTACACACCATCCACATCAACACCTGCACACCAACACCCACACCTGCACACCAACGTCCACACCAACACCTGCACACCAACGTCCAAACACCTGCACACCAACACCCCCACACGAACACCCACACCAACACACCTGCACACCAACACCCACACCAACACCCACACCATCCACACCACCTGCACACCAACACCTGTACACCAACACCCACACCAACATCCACACCAACACCTGCACACCAACACCCACACCAACACCCACACCAACATCCACACCAACACCTGCACACCAACACCCACACCAACACCCACACCAACATCCACACCAACACCTGTACACCAACACCCACACCAACACCCACACCAACATCCACACCAACACCTGCACACCAACACCCACACCATCCACACCAACATCCACACCAACACCCACACCAACACCTGCACACCAACACCCACACCAACACCTGCACACCAACACCCACACCAACATCCACACCAACACCTGCACACCACCTGCACACAAACACCTACACCAACACCCACACCAACACCTACACACCATCCACATCAACACCTGCACACCAACACCCACACCAACATCCACATCAACACCTGCACACCAACACCCACACCAACACCCACACCAACATCCACACCAACACACCTGCACACCAACACCCACACCAACACCCACACCAACACGCACACCAACACCTGCACACCAACACCTGCACACCAACACCTACACCAACACCCACACCAACACCTACACACCATCCACATCAACACCTGCACACCAACACCCACACCAACATCCACATCAACACCTGCACACCAACACCCACACCTGCACACCAACACCTGCACACCAACACCTGCACACCAATGTCCACACCAACACCTGCACACCAACACCTACACACCAACGTCCACACCAGCACCTGCACACCAACACCCACACCACCTGCACACCAATGTCCACAGCAGCACCTGCACACCAACATCCACACCAGCACCTGCACACCAACATCCACACCAGCACCTGCACACCAATGTCCACACCAACGCCTGCACACCAATGTCCACAGCAGCACGACTCTCAACAGCCAGAAAGGAGGCCACATGAGCGCCCATCAGCAGGGGAGCAGGTCGCCCGGCACCACACACAGCAGAACTCGACTCAGCCATGAAATGGAGCAAGGCTCTGACGCAGGCCACGGAGTGGATGAACTCTGAGGATGGGCCACTTGGTGAGAGACTCCAGGCACAAAAGGCCACACAGTGCGCAATCCCATTTCTATGAGATGTCCAGGACAGGCCAGTCCACAGAGGCAGGAAGGAGATGCCTGGTTTCGGGGTGTGGGGGGCAGGATGGGGAGCAACTGCTGAGGGGGACAGAGCTTCCTCTGGGACAATGAGATGCTCCGGAATGAGTGGTGATGCTGCCCAGCCCTGTGAGTGCACCAACGACCTCCAAACTGTATCCTTTAAAGAATGAATATGATGTATGTGAATTTCCTCTCAGTAAAAGTTAACTTTTACAAAGTGAACGCAGCCTATCTGGGGACCTGCCAAACCACAGCAAGCCCACATGGTTTGCCCTGAGCTCCTCCTCTCCTTCAGCTCCAGGCCTTCGGAAGCAGGAGCCCTGCTCCCTTACTCCTGTCTCCTGTGCTCTCCCCGAGGACTTTCTAGCACCTCCTGGTTGCTGCACTCAGCACCTTCAGATATAAAGTGGGTTTATCAAGGGCTATGTGGTGAACTTCGGCAGGATGAGGTGACTCACGCCTGTGACCCCAGCACATTGGGAGGTTGAGGTGGGAGGATCAGTTGAGGCCAGGAGGTGGAGGCTGCAGTGAGCTATGATCACACCACTGCACTCCAGCCTGGGTGACAGAGCGAGACCCTGCCTCAAAAAAATAAAGCTAACTGGCTGGGCACAGTGGCTCACGCCTGTAATCCCAGCACTTTGGGAGGCCAAGGTGGGCGGATCACGAGTCAGGAAATGGAGACCATCCTGGCTAACACGGTGAAACCCCATCTCTACTGAAAATACAAAAAATTAGCTGGGCGTGGTGGCAGGCTCGTGTAGTCCCAGCTACTAGGGAGGCTGAGGCAGGAGAATGGTGTGAACCCGGGAGGCGGAGCTTGCAGTGAGCTGAGATCACGCCACTGCACTCTAGCTGGGGTGACAGAGCGAGACTCTGTCTCAAAAAAAATAAAAATAAATAAATAAGTAATAAAGCTAACTGATAGAGCAAGTCGCTTACTTGGTTTGTGCTGTGTTAATTTGGGTACAAAGAAAACAGCTGAGTTTTAGAAAATTGACCATCTTGTAAGGAAGCACAAACTTGAAGGGTAAAAGCAAGATTTCAGGAGGCACAGACAGACCTGCCAATTTCCAAACCAAGTCACCAAGAGACTCGTCCATCCTGCTCCAGCCAGCAGTAAGTTAACCTGGACAAGAGGAGGCGCGTGGTTTTCTGCACAGGCTCAAACAGGAAATATCTCCAGATGCGCAGGCCACGCCCTCTGTTCCAGCTATTCACTTCTCCCGCTGTGAGGAGAAGGCAACCAGGGACAATGCTCAGGCAAATGGACACAGCCACGTGCCAATAAAACTTTATTTATAAAAACAGGGGGTCAGATTGGGTCCAGGGGCCATAGTTTGCCAACCACGTGCCCAGAGCCTCTTCCCTTACACTTTATGACTTCCCAAAGGAGGCTGGGCTCCACCACCCTCCTCAAGGTCCTAATCGCAGTAGAACAGAAAAGGCACCCACAAATGACTCAAGGGCCCCAGCTCAAGTCCACACTCGCCCTCATTAGCTACAAGGGGCCCTGGATGGGCGCCTTCCTCCCTCTGCACAGGGAAGCGGCACAGAATCCAAGGGCGACGCCGCACAAGGCAGCCTTTCCCCGGTGCTCTGCCGGCCGCCGCTGCCACTGCCACCTCTGCCTTGACGGGAGGACACTGCACTGCTCATCCCACACTTGACACCCTCCGCTGGGTCACCCGGGCCCTGTGGGTGTGGCCAGAAGGGATGAGGTCATTCTCTCTCTTCTCCTGAGTGGTCCCTCTGCCACCAGAGGCACCTCTTTAAGCCCACCGTCCTCGGCTTATAAGAAAGGCACAAGAAAAGGAACTAAACCCTGGGCGGCCGGGCCATGGAACTATCTCAAAGGCATTTAAAAATGAGTCTCCCATTTTTAGAGACCCCTGCTCTAACTGCTCCCCACTTCTGACAGTGTGTGGGGGAACGCCCCTTGAGCTCAGGTGTCCCCAGGGCCGATGCAGACAGGGTAGTGGGTCCTGGGAAACCCCAGTGTCACCCGAAATGCAGGAGGAGCCACAGCTTTTCCGGTTTCTAGAAGTGAGAGTCGGGTGGCTGGATGCCGAAGGGTGAGATGCAAGCCCAAAGCAGACAGGCTTCATGAAGAAACTTGCAGAAGAACCTCCCTACCATGGCCCGCAGGCTCCCGTCTAAGCACTGCTCGTGCCTGGACGTCCCGGGAATTCAGAGCCGGTCAGGCCACCACCTTCTCCCCGGCGGGCCACCCAGGGAAGAGGCCACAGCCTTCTGGTCCCTGGTCCTGTGGGGCCACCTGGGGGCCGGGCCCATGTTACTTACTTCTGGATGGCGAGGTTCCTGGGTGGAGATGCTCCAAATATTTGCTAGGATTTGTCAGGTGCCTCCAGCAACGGTGATGGTTCCTAAAACATGCAAATAAAAGCATGATTAACTACAGTGATGGCACGCTCAAGTTTTAATTCTAAATTCGACTCCCACCAGCTGTACGCAGCCCGAGAACGCTTGCCTTTATTCAGATTTTCCACATTCTTGTCAATTTTTTACAAGACAAAAATCCGTAACTATAAGCACTTTACCCAGTCAAGTTTTCCAATGAGGGCCCATTTTAAGCTTAGCTCCTAAAATCCAGGGGCCAAGGCAGCGAGAGTATCCGTGAACAGTCAAATGAAACCAAAGAAGCTTCTGGAGGCCTTAAGACGCAGACAGCTACTGAGAGATTTTCAAGAAGTTTTGCTTCCTCCAAGGGGAAAAGTGCAGAAAATGCACCCAGTTTTTCCCCCACCCCCTAACACCGAGAGGCAGAGCACAGGGAGAGAGGGAAGCAGGGGCTGCGACCACACAGGGGCCAAGGCACAGCCCAGGCGTTGAACTTAGTACTGGACACAGAGACGCTCAGACACTTGTAGGATGGATGCGGAACAGAACTCCAAACTTTGGATGTGACACCAAGACCTTTTTATTTTTATTTTTTTTAAGAGACAGGGTCTCACTATAGTGTCCAGGCTGGTCTCGAGCTCCGGGCCTCAAGTGATCCTCCTGCCTTGGGTTCCCAAAGTACTGGGATTACAGGCATAAGCCACCACGCCGGCCAATATCAAGACTTTCATGGCGGGGTGAGGTGGCTGACATCTGGAATCCCAGCACTTTGGGAGGCCGAGGCAGGCAGATCAGCTGAGGTCAGGGGCTCGAGACCAGCCTGGTCAACATGGTGAAACCCCGTCTCTACTACAAACACAAAAATTAGCCGGGCGTGGTGATGTGCACCTGTAATCCCAGCTACTCAGGAGGCCGAGGCTTGAGAATCACTTGAACCTGGGAGGTAGAGGTTGCAGTGAGCCGAGATCACGCCATTGCACGCACACCAACCTGGGTGACAGAGCAAGACTACGTCTAGGGAAAAAAAAAGGACTTTCACATCCTGACCTGCAGCTCCCATTGGACTTGGCACACCTGGGGCTCGGTGGGTGCCCAGGCCTGCGAGCCCTCATCTCAGAGCTCCTCCGGTGCTGGCTCTCAGCTCAGGCTGCCCTCTGCTTCCTTCTGCTCAGCTAACTCTCACTTCAGAAGCACTCTAAGGTCCCCTCGACAGGCCCAACCTCCAGGGCAGAGAAGCTCGTCCCCTGGGGCCCTGGTTTTGTTGTACTTTTTTTTTTTTTTTTTGAGATGGAGTCTCGCTCTGTCACCCAGGCTGGAGTGCAGTGGCACGATCTCGGCTCACTGCAACCTCCGCCTGCCAGGTTCAAGCAATTCTCCTGCCTCAGCCTCCCGAATAGCTGGGACTACAGGTGTGTGCCACCATGCCCGGCTAATTTTTTGTATTTTTAGTAGAGACGGGGTTTCACCATGCTGGCCAAGCTGGTCTCGAACTCCTAACCTTGTAATCCACCCACCTCGGCCTCCCAAAGTTGTACACTTTTTATAATTCAACAGGACTTTTAGATAACACCAAGTAGTACGGTGGCTCACACCTGTAATGCCAGCACTTTGGGAGGATGATGAGGGAGGATCACTTGAGGCCAGGAGTCTCAACAGCCTGGCCAACATAGTGAGACTCTGTCTCTACAAAAAATTTAAAACTTAGGTCAGGTGCGGTGGCTCACGCCTGTAATCCCAGCACTTTGGGAGGCCGAGGCAGGCAGATCACAAGGTCAGGAGATCGGACCATCCTGGCTAACACGGTGAAACCCTGTCTCTACTAAAAATACAAAAAATTAGCCAGGCGTGGTGGCAGGCGCCTGTAGTCCCAGCTACTCGGGAGGCTGAGGCAGGAGAATGGCGTGAACCCAGGAGGTGGAACTTGCAGTGAGCTGAGATCGTGCCACTGCACCCCAGCCTGGGCGAGAGCGAGACTCCGTCTCAAAAACAAAACAAAACAAAACAAAACACTTAGCCGGGTGTGGTAGCATGTGCCTGTGGTCCCAGCTCCTCAGGAGGATCGCTTGAGCCCAGGAGTTCAAGGCTGCAGCCTGGGCGACAGAGCGAGACCCTGTCTCAAAAAAATAAATAATGCAAGTTTCACAAATGCCCTAGAGCACACAATGAGCTCTGATATTTTCTATGTTATTTTAATCTGCTTTTTAAAATCACTGGGCACGGCTCATTCACCCGACTTCCATATCTTCCCACAGGCCCCGCCCTGGGTAGGAAGGGAACAGCAGGTCCTGGACTGCCGGGCCGCGGGCTGCACCTCTTCCCCTGTGCCAGATGAGCAGCCAAGTGCCCTGCAAAGGGCTTCATGACCTCTCCCACCTGCCCAGGCCTACCCCTGACACTGTCACCAGCTGAACCCGACGACCGGAATCCCTCCACGCAGCTGTGGGCAGCAGAACAATGGTTCCCAAAGATGTCCCCGTCCTAACCCCCAGACCCTGGGACTATTTCACCTTCCATGGCAACAGGGGCTTTGCGGATGGGACTGAGTTAGGCATCTTGAGATAGGGGATGATCCGGGAGGCGGAATGTCCTCACAGCCTCCTCATGGGAGGAGGCCAGAGGGTGAGAGTCAAGGCCTGGAAAACGCTGCGCTGTGGCTGTGAAGGGAGAGGAAGGGCCCCAAGCCGAGGGATGCGGACGCCTCCAGACGCTGGGAAAGGAAAGGAATGGACTGTCTCCAGGAGCCTCCAGAAGGAACAGCCCTGCCCACATCATGATTTTAGCCCAGGGAGGCCCATGTCAGACTTCTCTCCTCCAGGCATGGGACAGAATGAACGGGTGCTGTTTTCAGCCACTGTGTCTGCGGCCATTTGTCATAGCAGCAAAGGGTACCTCCCTGACTTCAGCGGAGGCAAGCGCCTGTCCACTCCCAGGGGCCACCCAGGCCTCTCCCCTGTGACCTGCTGCTCCTGGCTGCCACCAGGTCCCCACGGGATCCTGGGTCTCCCCTGCCACAAGTAATTGTCTCTTTGTACATCTCTCTCCCCCACTGCACGACGGGCCACCCCCACTCTCAGCACTTGGTCAAGAAGGCATGGAAGCCACCAGACCCTGAGGCTCTCAGCTGGACAGACCTCAGCCCAGTGCTACCAAGACCACGGGTCCTTCTGCCCTCCCTCTCTGGGGCCCCAAAAGCGCCCACTCCAAGCTGGGAGGCTGGAGGCTCTGGGGCTGAGGCCGGGCCCCAGTTCTCAAGGCACAGCCCAAGCCTAGGCCTCTGTCCACCCTGGTCCCCCTCCGCAACAGATGAGAGGCCGGGCTAGCCTGCCTCCACTGCCCCTCCAGGAGGGAAGACGAGGGGTTGGGGCCCAGGCAGCTCCCCATTCTTTACACATGGGCTATGCGGTGACTTCCTTCCATCAGTGCACAAATGGAAAGTCGGGGGCAGCATCCCGGGGAGAGGATGATGAACCCCTGCAGCTACGCCGTCAGGGCAGCAGCAACAGCCACACGGCTCCATCCCCGTCCTGCTGATGGCCCACGTCCTGACGCTCACCGGGATGTGATGAGAAGAGCCCTTACCTCTGAAGTCCTCCCAACAGCCTCCACCCCATGCCAGCCTGAGCAAAATGCCAGACACACCCCAATCGAGGGGCGCCCTACCATCTGCCTGGCCAGCCCCCTCAACACTGTCGAGGCACAAAACACAGGGAACGTGTGGGGAGTGGTCCCAGCCCAGAGGAGCCTGAGGAGACGGCCACAGGCCACGAGGGATCCCAGGACTGCCACGGGCCACGAGGGATCCTGGGATGGCTACGGGCCACGAGGAATCCCGGTGTGGGGGGCCCTGGGACAGAAAACAGTCCATTAGGGGAAAGCAGAGGCAATCCAAATGAAGCGGGAAGTGTCATTAACAACGTGTTAATCAAGAGACAAATGCGCCACAATCGGCAGGATGTTCCCACAAGGAAAACGGGTGGGGGATGGCAGGCAGAGACGGGAACTCTCACTACCACTTGCCCAAATTCTCTGTAAATCTAAAACTGCTCCAAACACTAAGTTCTATTAACTGCCAGGAGGGCAAGACCCAGGTGGTTTAGGTTTGACTGCACCCTGCCACGGGCCCAGCCTGTCAACCCTGCTGCGGCTTCTAGGCAGATCTGGGCACTAGGAATAGAACTGGCAAGGGGAGCCCACCACAGCATGACAGAAGCCTGCAGTGACAGCCCAAGGCATCGGACGACAACGCCCCCAAACAGCATGAGCTACCGATTACATAATAGCCACTGCCCCGCACGTGCTGACCCTGAGGGCAGCCTCAGATACAGTGCTGGCTCTGTGAGCCCCTCCGCCAAGACCCGCAGGTGGGGCGGAAGAAGAGACCACTGGCGGGAATCAGGGAGGAGACAGCGGCACCACAGCACAGAGGCCTGGGGACCACAGAACTTGGCCCCCAAGAACCCCCCAAAAGGAGGTGCTCTTGGCCATGGGGCTGCCAGTCACCGGAGCCCCCAGGGCTGACCCTCGGGTGGGTTCAGAAAGTTGGGCCTGCACCAGACCACACTGCCCACCTCTTTCCTGGGTCTGGGCATGGGTCCAAAAACAGGAGTCTCTGAACCAGAAGGAAGGGGTCCTCTCACCTGCACGCCTGGCGAGGTTACCTGACCCGGGATGGCCCAGTGCCCGGCCCTGCCTGCCTCTCCCACGGCCACAAGCCCCAAGTGGCCTTCAAAAGGGACATGTCATTTCCTGCCTCCCACCCAAGTCTTCAGCCCCACAGGAAGGTCCTCCTTTTTCCAGGGGCTCTGCGTACCCCTTACAGGTTGGGGGTGGACACCCAAAGCCTCAGACGGGCCCACGACATGAACGCTCTGGCACCCTATGAGTATGAACTCAGGAGCTTTGGAAAAGAGACAGTGAGATGGATACAGATGTGCATATACACATGGGTTAGCGTTCCTACTTCCAAGCCCTGTCAGCAGAGAAAACCTAGAAGCAATGATGCCCCAACAGCATCGAGCACGGCCAGCACCCAGGCCACGGTTTGTAAACATCATTCTCCACTATGAGGAACCAGGGCGCCCTGCAGGACACGTGGTCAATTCCAGGGCTGGGGCAGAATATACAAGCTGAGCCCAGATCGCCCTGCAGGACCTGAGAGGAAGGGAAGGCTTGACAAGACGGGAGCGGGCAGAAAGGACACGCGAGGGGCTCCCGATGGCCAAAACGAGGACCACCTACCTCAGCACCAGGATGAATGACAGCCTCATGTTACAACCCACAGGATAAAACAAACACACAGATGGCTTTCCTGAGAGAACATGTGAAATGCAATCGAGCGCCAAGTGCAGTGGCTCATGCCTGTAATCCCAGCACTTTGGGAGGCCGAGGCAGGTGGGTCACTTGCGGTCAGGAGTTCGAGACCAGCCTGTGCAACATGGTGAAACCCCGTCTGTACTAAAAATACAAAAATTAGCCAGGTGTGATGGTGGGCACCTGTAATCCCAGCTACTCGGGAGGCTGAGGCAGGAGAATTGCTTGAACCTGGGAGGCGGAGGTTGCAGTGAGCGAAGATCGCGCCACTGCATTCCAGCCTGGGCAAAAGAGTGAGACTCTGTCTCAAAAATATATAAATAAATAAAATGCAACTGACAAACGGGGAAGAAGGACAGCTTTCCTCCACAGAAGAATTCTCCTTCATAAGTGTCAAAGGAATAAGCATAACATAAAATCACCATTCCAACACCACGGGAATATTTCCTGCAGGAAAGAGCCACGCGGAAATGCAAAAATTGGTGAGCAAAAGTTGAAGGAACAGGACATGTTCACAGGCTCAAAGTCCCAAAGGGAAAAGGAGTAACTTTGCAGTGGAGAAACTTGACTGACGCCTCAGCCAGGAGGCCACGGTCAACACCACCACGCTGAGCCGCATCAGCCACATCAGCCACACGCACCTCCTGATACGCTGCACAGGGAAGGAGCAGAACGAGCCCTATGGTATGCTTCTAAAAAGTCCAGAGCCCAGGCTAACCATGAGAAAACGTCTGAAAGCCAAGGGAAGTTCCTTCTACAAAACATCTGCCTGGTGCTCTTTGGAAGTGCCAAGGTCATGAAAGTCAAGGCAAGATGGAGGCCTTGGCACCCCTGGAGGAGCCTATGAGACTAAATGGTGAGTGGGGTCCTGGATGAGGTCCTAGACCAGGAAAGGGACGTTGGTGGGACAACTAGTGAGATTCTAGTAGAATCTATAGTTGAGGCCAGGTGCAGTGGCTCACGCCTGTAATCCCAGCACTTTGGGAGGCCAAGGCAGGCAGAGCACCTGAGGTCAGGAGCTTGAGACCAGCCTGGCCAACATGGTGAAACCCTGTGTCTACTAAAAATACAAAAGTTAGCCGGGCGTAGTGGAAGGCACCTGTAATCCCAGCTACTCAGGAGGCTGAGGCAGGAGAATCGCTTGAACCTGGGAGGCAGTGGCTGCAGTGAGCCAAGATGGCGCCCCTGCACTCCAGCCTGGGAGACAGAGCAAGGCTCTGACAAAAAAAAAAAAAAAGAATCTATAGTTGAGTAAATCGCATGGTAGTATGGAATTGGCTAATTTCTGAGCATTCTGTGGTTACATAAGATGCTCACATTAGGGGCTGAGTGAAAGGTACACAGGAACGCTCTGTGCTATCTTTGCAACAGTTCAGTGAGTCTAAAATTATTTCAAAATAAAAAGTTAAAAAGACCAAACCAAACAACCACCTGGACCTCTGTCCTCTGAAGCTCAGGGCATAGCAGGTTTTCACTGGAAGAGGAGAGTCAGGCCATGAAAGAGCCAAGGTGATCAGAAACCAAGTGGACACCACCACATCCCTTCCACTTCCGGGCCCCACTGAAGACCAAACCTGCTGAATTCAAGTTGCAGATCCTCCTTGAGTGAAAGAACTGAAAAGCTGACATTTGTCACCAACCTCTGCATCCTAGTGAAACAGCCTCTTATTTAGAAATATGTCACCAAAACCTTCATATCCTTACTGATACCAAAATCCAACTGAGGAAGGTGGCATGGCTCAATAAAGGAAGCAGGGAATAGGCCGGGAGCGGTGGCTCACACCTGGAATCCCAGCACTTTGGGAGGCCAAGGTGAGCAGATCTTTTGAGGTCAGGAGTTTGAGACCAGCCTCACCAACATGGCAAAACCCCATCTCTACTAAAAATACAAAAATTAGCTGAGCGTGGTGGCATCCACCTGTAGTCCCAGCTACTCAGGAAGCTGAGGCAGGAGAATTGCTTGAACCTGGGAGGAAGAGGCTGCAGTGAGCCGAGATCATGCCACTGCACTCCAGCCTGGGCAACACAGCGAAACTCTGTCTTTAAAAAAAAAAAAAAAAAAAAAAGGCAGGGGCCAGGCACGGTCGCTCATGCCTGTAATCCTAGCACTTTGGGAGGCCAAGGCGGGCAGATCACGAGGTCAGGAGTTCGATACCAGCCTGGCCAGTATGGTGAAAACCTGTCTCTACTAAAAATATTAAAAAAAAAAAAAAAAAATTAGCCAAGTGTGGTGGTACATGCCTATAGTCCCAGCTAATCAGGGGACTGAAGCAGGAGAATCGCTTGAACCCAGAAGGCAGAGGTTACAGTGAGTTGAGATTGTGGCACTGCACTCCAGTCTGGGTGACAGAGTAAGACTCTGTCTCAAAAAAAAAAAAAAAAGAAAAAGAAAAAGAAGAAACAAGGAGGCAGGGAACAGCCAGGGTTTTCTGGATCCCAACTAAGAAGGCTGTAGTCTCATCAGCTAATCTGGGTCTCTATATGTTAATGTAAGAACCGTATTATTTTTCCTTAACGTCTACACTCAAGACTAGACAAAAAATAATTCATGGTTATGAACCTACAGTAATCAAGACAGCATGGTACTGGCATAAGTACAGACATTAGATAAACGGGAGAAAGCTGAGAGTCCAGAAATAAACCCACACACTTAAAGTCAGGTGATTTTCAACAACAGTGCCAAGACCACTCAATGCAAAAAGAACAGTTTTTTCAACAAATAGTGCTCGGACAGCTGGATATTCACACACAAAAAATGAAGGTGGACCCTTACCTCACACCATATATTTATACTAATTCCAAATAGGTCATAGATCTAAATGTAAGTGCCCAAACTACAAAACTCTTTTTAAAAACTTTTTGTACCAACAGTATCTTCCTATGTTGCCCACACTGGTCTCAAACTCCTGGCCTCAAACGATCCTCCCAACCCACCCTTCCAAAGCATTGGGCATATAGATGTGAGCTAGTATACCCAGCTCAGAACTACCCAACTCTTAGGAAAACCATAGGATTAAACCTTCGTGGCTTTGGATCAGGCAAGATTTCTGGCTAAAACACCAAAAGTGCATGTGGAAAAAGAAAAATTGTTTGCAAAGACCTCAAGAAAGTGAAAAGACTTGGCTGGTCATGGCAGCTCATGTCTATAATCCCAGCACTTTGGCAGGCCGAGGTGGGAGGATCACTTGAACACAGGAGTTCAAGACCAGACTAGGCAACACAGCAAGATGCCATCTCCACAAAAAATAAAGAAGAAAAAAATTAGCCAGGCATTGTGGTGCACACCTGCAGTCCCAGCTACTCGGGAGGCTGAGGTGGGAGGATCGCTTGAGCCTGGGAGTTGGAGGCTGCAGTGAGCTATGTTTGTGCCACTGCACTCCAGCCTAGGAGATGGAACAATACTCTGTCTCAAAAAAAAAAAAAAAAAAAAGAGAGAGAGAAAGTGAAAAGACAATGTACAAAACAGGAGAACATATATTTGCAAAACATTATCTGATAAGGAACTTGCATCCAGAATATGTCACCAACTCTTGCAACTCAACCAAAGACAAACAACCTAACAGAAAACACGGGCAAAGGATGGAGCAGACATTTCTCCAAAGAAGATACAAAAAGAGTCAACAGTCACGGGAAGAGATGCTTGACATCACAGCAATGAAGCAAAGGAGAAGAGGAGAGGCCAAAACCATGCCGAAAATGACAGAGGAGCCAGTGGGCTTCCAGGACCTTCTAGAACCCTCTCCAATATGGCAGAGCCTGGCCAAGAGCTGCCATTCATATTCCAGTCCTGAGATAACTTTGCTACGTTCCCCAACTCTCAAATGGGAGATGGAGGTTGGCAGGGGGTGCTCGCGAGGGATGGTGGGGACAGGGCCCTCCCCCAAGGCCCTTCTAGAAGATTCCGCCTCCCCTGTTCCACCCAGGTCCCTGCCCAGGTCTGCGCCTGGTCCTCACCACCCCCGCCCCACCTCATGAGCCCCATGCTTCTGCCAGGAGGTGGCTGGGGCCCGCTCTGGTGTCCCCTTGCTGGTGCTCCTCATTGAGTCACTTCCCAGCAGCCCCATGGGAAAGGCACTGCTGTCACTCCCACTTCACAGAGGGGAACATGGAGGCCGTCCCAAGTCCCAGAGGTGCTAACCCAGGCTGTCAGCTCCAGGGCTGGTTACCCTCTTAACTCACCATATCTTTTTTTTTTTTTTTGACATGGAGTTTCGCTCTGTTGCCCAGGCTGGAGTGCAACGGCATGATCTCAGGTCACTGCAGCCTGCACTTCCCAGGTTCAAGCAATTCTCCCGCCTCAGCCTCCAAAGTAGCTGGGATGACAGGCGTGCGCCACCATGCCCAGCTAATTTTTGTAATTTTAGTAGAAATGGGGTTTCACCATGTTTGCCAGGCTGGTCTTGAACTCCTGACCTCAGGGGATCCACCTGCCTCGGCCTCCCAGAGTGCTGGGATTACAGCCATGAGCCACTGCACCCGGCCTAACTCACCATATCTCAACCAACACATTTCCAGTTGCCAGGGAGATAAAACCCCAGCTAGGGCAGATGATGTGGCAACACGAGTCAGAAAGATGCGGCGGAGGGGCCTGGAGTGCCAGGAAGGACAGTGAGGAGGGGTGGGAGGAGCAGGAGAATGGCTGTGGGCTGCGGGGAAACAGCAGGAAGTGAAGCCCCCACAAGCCCAGGGGATGGGGGTTCCGCTCTGAGGATGGGGTGCACACTACCCAGAGGCAGGGTGGGGTTCCAGTAGTGGCGGGACAGACGGGGACAGGGAGAGGCTGCGGGGAGCCAGGCATGAAGAGGGCAGGCCTGCAGCAGGGATGGAAGGAAGGGAGGCGGGACCAGCACCATCCTGGCTCCCTGCCGCCACCAGCAGCCCCCCATCCTTCTTCTCTGTCCTTCACTAAGAGAACATCAAAAACTGTCCCCTACCCATGAGCCCTCTCCCAGGACCCCCACAGCCCCCAGATCAGGTGATGGAGGCCCTGAAGTGCAGCACGAGACCACTGGGATGAGAAGCCACCTCTTGTGACCCAGCATCACCACTCACCTCCGTCAGAGGAGGACGCGGTGACTGCAGGGGCGACCCCTGCCCCTCGTATCACTTAGACCCCCAGGGCCAGTGCCAAGCAGGGGGCTCTCTACCCCACATCCCTCCCAGTTGTGTGGCGAGGCGGCCGCTGGAGAATGGTGGGGACCTTCTCCCCCGTGGCCCTGTAGCCTCTAAGAGCGATGTTAGAGGGAGGTCCTGGGTGAGGACATGGTACAGAGCACAGTCCCCCAAGGCCTGGTCCCAAGACCACTGAATGCAGAAAGAAAAAGTGTTTCAACAAACAGTGCTGGGACAACTGGATATCCACATGCAAATAAAGGAAGGTGAACCCCCACCACCCACCATGAGGCCCAGAGGAGGGTGAGGCCCCCACCTCTGAGGCCTCAGTTTCCTCATCTGTAAAGGGGGCTCCCCATGTTAACACCCTCCTCGTGGGGTCTTCAGGAAGCTCAATGAGGTCCCCTAAGTGGCAGCTGTCACCATCCTGTCACTCAGGAGGCTGACCAGCAAGTCCAATGACACGACAGGTCACAGAGGCCATGGAGGAACAGGTGCCCACACTGATCTATGCCCCAGTGGCCTGGCAGCACCACTGGGAAGGACGGTTTGGTAACATCTCTTCTTTCAAAAGCACCTGCCCCTTCTTGCCAGCTGCCCCGGGCATCTGTGTTCTCCATACTTGTCCCACCTGGCCACCGACACCTCCACAGGCCACTCCTGTAGCCTCAGATGTCATGGGGCGACAGAACTCCACCATCAACTCCACACACAGCCACAGAGTGGGCTGCACAGACGCATCTCCAAGCTTTGTGCTGGATCCCTGGGACAGGAGCTATCTGCCAGGTGACGGCCGCAGGACAGGCCGGCACACACAGAGCGCGCAGAAAAGGAAGACGCTACACAGATACCTCTAGAAGGGTTACCACTTCCAGGGGGTGGGAGAATAAAGCCTGGGGAAGTGGGAGACTGTGCAGGGGGTGACCAGCTCGTCTCACTTTGCCCGGGATGCTCCTGGTTCCGGCACCAAAGCCTTACGTCTGTCCCATATTTGCATGTCTCTGGGGTCAGGCTGGGGGCTGTAATCTGAGGGCTGCCTGGACAGTAGGGAGTGTATTCCGGAGGGGAGCAGGGGTGGCCTCTGCCCAACACCCAGGGGTAATGCCCACCTGTGACCACTAAAATATAGCCGCCTTCCTGCCCCTCTGTGGGTGACTTCTCACGCTCACCGCACGGGGGTACGGGGACTCCCAGGGAGCACAGAGCCGTGGTGCATCTCACAGCCAAGCGTTCTCAACTACATGAAACTGGGGAGCTGAAACGTGCACGGCAGCACACGTGCACACCGGGTCACAGGGACTGGCTGTGTCTAGACACTGCCAAGCGTCCCCAGACAACATGCCTGGCTGAGGGCATTGCTCTAGGAAGCTGCCGGGCTGGGGTGGGCCTGACGATCCATCTCTGGATCGTGGGTAGAGGTGTATGAGCCCCGGGGGCAGCAAGGGCTGAGAAGGGCCAAGGAGCTGGCGGGATGCGCGGTGAGAACAGGACCACTGTGGGCCATGCACTCCAGGCCGGGTGAAGAGGGAGCGAGGGCCTGTGGCAGGGCAAGGGCTGGGAGCTGAGCACGCGAATGGTGGAAAGTGCCAGGGGCCGGCGTGTGGAAATGGCGAGGCCATTGCACTGGAGGGGTTCCCATGAGTCTCTTTCCCCCAGAAGAAAAGGACTTAGGAGAATCCTTAACCTCATCCCTAAGTCTCTGCCAGCACACCCGCCCTCCAGGACACATGCCATCCACCGCCCTAGCCGTCCCCAGTGCCAGCATTACTGCCACGTATTAATTTCAAAGAAGCATTTGTGCACCAAAGTACCCAGAGAAATGCACAAACCCTAAAAAACAACATGAAACAGGACGCGCAGAGGGGAGCCAGACGCACCCAGGCAGGAGACAGCATTTTCAAGCAGCTGAGCATCCGACCGCGGCCAACAACCCAGGGGGCAGACCTGCTGTGGAGAGACGAGGAAGACCAAACACAGACTCAGGCATATGCGGAGACTGTGTGGGGAGCAGAGGGGGTTTCCCAAGGCAGTGGGGTAAGCAGGGACCTTTTTTTTAGACGGGGTCTCACTCTTGTCACCCAGGCTGGAGGGCAGTGGCACGATCTCAGCTCACTACAACCTCCACCTCCCAGGTTCAAGTGATTCTCCTAACTCAGCCTCCCAAGTAGCTGGGATTACAGGCGCCCACCACCATGCCCAGCTAATTTTTGTATTTTTAGTAGAGACGGGGTTTCACCATATTGGCCAGGCTGGTCTCAAACTCCTGACCTCTAGGGATCCACCCACCTTAGCCTCCCAAAGTGCTAGGATTACAGGTGTGAGCCACTGCACCTGGCCAAGCAGGGATTTGTTTGTTTGTTTGTTTGTTTTGAGACAGAGTCTTGCTCTTGTTGCCCAGGCTGGAGTGCAATGGCACGATCTTGGCTCACCACAACCTCTGCCTCCTGGGTTCAAGCAATCCTCCTTCCTCAGCCTCCCGAGAAGCTGGGATTACAGGCATGCGCCACCACACCCGGCTAATTTTTATTAGAGATGGGGTTTCTCCATGTTAGTCAGGCTGGTCTCGAACTCCCGACCTCAGGTGATCCGCCCGCCTGGGCCCAAAGTGCTATGATCACAGGCGTGAGCCACCATGCCCGGCCCAAGCAGGGATTTTTTTAATCAATGGAGCTGGGACAATGGCGTAGCCATTTAGAAAACAATAAAGTGAGGTCCCCACCTCGCACCTCTGCGAGAATGAACGGCGGTGGAATCGGAATGTGAGTGTAAAGGAGGAATCATACAAGAGCCAGAAAAAAAACGAGGTGAACTCCTCTCCAGCCCCAGAGACGGAAAGGGCTTTACAACCACAGCTCTAATCAAGAGGCAAAGAAAGTAAAGACTCAGAAATGTGACTTTTGTTGAGACAGGGTCTCGCTCTGTCACTCAGGCTGGAGTACACTGGTGTGATCATAGCTCACGGCAGCCTTGAACTCCTGGGCTCAAGCAATCCTCCCACCTCAGCCTCCTGAGTAGGTGGGACCACAGGCATACACCACTATGCCTGGCTAACTTTTTTTTCTTTTTTGTAGAGATGGGGGTCTCACCATGTTGCCCAGGCTGGTCTCAAACTCCTGGGCTCAAGTGATCCTCCCACAGTCCAGGGACTACAGGTGTGAGCCACCGTGCCCAGCTAACTATTTTTTTTTAATTAGCCAGGTGTGGCTAATTAATTACAGGCTCACACCTGTAATTTCAGCTGCTTGGGAGGCCAAGGCAGGAAGACTGCTTGAGCCCAGGAGTTTGAGACCAGCGTGGGCAACATAGTAAGACCTCGTCTCGAAAGAAAGAGAATAAAGAAAAAGAAAGTGAAAAGAAAGAAAGAAGAAAGGAAAGAAAGAAGGAAAGGAAAGGAAAGAAAAGGAAAGGAAAGGAGAGAGAAAGGGGAGAGAAAGGAGAGAGAAAGGAGAGAGAAAGGAAAGTAAAGGAGAAAGAAAAAAAACATTCTGCAGAGCAAAAGAAAACCAAACACCAATAACAAAGTCAAAAGGCAATCCAGAGACCGAGGGAAAATATTTGCACTGGGCGAGGTGACTCAAGTCTATAATCCCAGCATTTTGGGAGGCCAAGGCCGGTGAATCACCTGAGGTCAGGATTTTGAGACCAGCCTGACCAACATGGTGAAACCCTATCTCTACTAAAAATATAAAAATTAGCTGGACATGGTGGCACACGCCTGTAATCCCAGCTACTCAGGAGGCTGAGGCAGGAGAATTGCTTGAACCTGGGAGGCGGAGGTTGCAATGAGCTGAGATTGTGCCACTGCACTCCAGCCCGGGCAACAGAGCGAGACTCAGTCTCAAAAAGAAAAAAAAGAAAAAAAAAAACACAAAGAAAATATTTGCAATACATACCACAGAGGTTCACATATTGGAGTTTCAAGTTAGGAGGAAAAAGTCAAATATCCAATAGAAAAAAGTAAGTGAAAAGCATGAAGATACAGCTCACAGGAAAGATACAAAAACAGCTTTAATCACAACAAGATGTTCATCACCACTCATAACTACAGGAACAATCATTAGAACTCCACTGAGCTCCCATTTCTCAGCGCTGGGATTGGCAAGCATTTAGACGTGAAACAGCACACCCTGCTGGCGAGGCAGGGGAACCAGGCCCTCCCAGACGACACAGCTGGCGGAACAGGACTACATGGGTGTTTAGCATAAAAGCTAACAAAATATGTCTGCACTTCTGACCCAGCAATCCCACTCACAAAAATCTACCATGAAGATACCCTTCCACCAATGTGAAAATCCATATACACCAGGTTACTCACGGCAGCACAGTTCGCCACCGTAAGAGCCTGGAAACAAACTAAATACCTGCATGCAGGAGAGACACTGGGTGGACTTCGCTGCATCCCTGCAAGGAACACTACGCAGCTCTGCAGGGGAGCCGGGAAGAGCTCCCTGGCCAATGAAGTGGTTTCCAGGACACACAGCTAAATGCACAGAGCACAGCGCCACTTTCACGTGCGAAAGAAAAGGTATAAGGCCAGGCGCAGTGGCTCACACCTGTAATCCCAGCACTTTGGGAGCCCACTTGAGCCCAGGAGTTTGAGACCAGCCTGGGCAACATAGCAAGACCCTGTATTTCTCTATAAAAACATAAAAAAATTAGCTGGGCATGGTGGCACACACCTGTGGTCTCAGCTAAGTCAGGAGGCCGAAGCGGCAGGATCACTTGAACCCAGGAGGTGAAGGCTGCAATGAGCTGTGATTACACCACTGCACTCCAGCCTAGGCAACAGAGAAAGACTCTGTCTCCAAAAAAAAAAAGAAGGGGACATTAAAAAAATACACATCTGCTTCTATGAGCTGCCCTGAAAGGCTGAGCCAGACACTAACGAGATTCCTTTCCTGCAGGGGGTGGGCAGGAATGGGGAGGAGAAAGGGGGTTGATGACACTTCTCCGCCCATGTCTTTTTGTGCAGTCCTCACTCTGGAACCATGCTAATGTTCTATACACTACATCACGTATGTTGAATCAAGGAATCAATCAACAGGCAACTAAAATCAGCAAGAGTTGAGGAGGAAAATCCTTGTCCAAAACACAAACAAAAACAAGTAAACCAAACCTTATTTCAAGCAAACAATATAACCACAGTAAAGAAGGGGGAAAAAAATGGAAGAACTAATCCATGTAAACTTTTAAATACAGTTTGGGACTGTATGTCTTTGAGATAAACAAAAAAGAAATATTGGCTCCTACCCTGGAGGATGCTTTTACGGTAGGCAGTGGGTGGATTCTCACTGTCAGCCAAGGGAGTTACAAATAACGATGGGGAAAGATGGTAAGGGACCCTGGGTGTGGGGCTGGAACTAGAGGTTTCAGTGTGAACTCATGGGCATTAATGGGGATGGATGGATGGATGGATGAATAAATGGATGTATGTATGGATGGATGGATGGACAGACAGATGGATGGATAGGTGAATGAACAGATGGACGGTTGGATGGATGGATAGGTGGATGGATGGATAGGTGAATGGGTGGGTGGATGGATGGATGGATGGACAGACAGACAGATGGATAGATGGATGGATAGGTGAATGAATAGATGGATGGATGGATATGTGAATGGGTGGATGGATGGGTGGGTGGGTGGACGGATGGATGGATAGATAGGTGGGTGGGTGGGTGGACAGGTGGATAGATGGATAGGTGAGTAAATGGGTGGATAGGTGGGTGGCTGGATGGATGGATAGATGGATAGGTTGGTAGGTGGGTGGGTGGGTGGACAGGTGGATAGATGGATAGGTGAGTAAATGGGTGGATTGGTGGGTGGATGGATGGATGGATAGATGGATAGGTTGGTGGGTGGGTGGGTGGGTGGACAGGTGGATAGATGGATAGGTGAGTAAATGGGTGGATTGGTGGGTGGATGGATGGATGGATGGATAGATGGATAGGTTGGTGGGTGGGTGGGTGGGTGGACAGGTGGATAGATGGATAGGTGAGTAAATGGGTGGATGGATGGATAGGTGGGTGGGTGGGTCGGTGCGTGGACAGGTGGATAGATGGATAGGTGAGTAAATGGGTGGATAGGTGGGTGGCTGGATGGATGGATAGATGGATAGGTTGGTAGGTGGGTGGGTGGGTGGGTGGACAGGTGGATAGATGGATAGGTGAGTAAATGGGTGGATTGGTGAGTGGATGGATGGATGGATAGATGGATAGGTTGGTGTGTGGGTGGGTGGGTGGACAGGTGGATAGATGGATAGGTGAGTAAATGGGTGGATGGATGGATAGGTGGGTGGGTGGGTCGGTGCGTGGACAGCTGGATAGATGGATAGGTGAGTAAATGGGTGGACGGGTGGGTGGATGGATGGATGGATGGATGGATAGATGGATAGGTGGGTGGGTGGGTGGGTGGCTGGACAGGTGGATAGATGGATAGGTGGGTGGGTGGGTGGGT
Organism: Gorilla gorilla gorilla; assembly: GCF_029281585.2. Lineage (NCBI taxonomy): Eukaryota > Metazoa > Chordata > Mammalia > Primates > Hominidae > Gorilla > Gorilla gorilla. Next base: position 10,789,129 of record NC_073244.2, on the reverse strand, counting down.
GGCTGGACAGGTGGATAGATGGATAGGTGAGTAAATGGGTGGATGGGTGGGTGGGTGGATGGGTGGGTGGGTGGATGGATGGATGGATAGATGGATAGATGGACAGGTGGGTGGGTGGACAGGTGGATAGATGGATAGATGAGTAAATGGGTGGATGGGTGGGTGGATAGATGGATGCAGAGATGGCTACAAATGTCAGGTGTCTGTATGTATACATGTGTATTCACATATACACACACAATGTACATGTGTGTAAGATGTACACACATCTACTTCCCAGCTCTGTCTGATTAGAGGACCTAGAAGCAAAGACACCCCAGTAGCACTGAGCACACGGAGCACCTGGATCTTGGTTTCTAAGTGGCATTCTCCACAAACAGAACCAGGGCTCCTTGGAGATTGGTCAATCCCAGGGATCGACCATGAGGGAGACTACAGGATGAGCTGGGAGCATCCCAGTGCCAAAAAGTTGGGAAGTGCTCCGAGCAGGGTGGGGACATGTCAAATGGCCCAGGAGCCAGCTCGACTGGGCTCTTTCTGGAAAAATGTGGAGCCATCTGAGCAACCAGATCAATCGTGATGGTAGTGGATTATAACCCATTGAACAAAGTAAGAATCCACAAGCCCACCCTGATAGAAATAAGAAAGGAACAAGGGACAGCTGTCCTGTATAGGAGACATCAACTAATAAATGCAGAAGAAATGACAGGACTAGAAAACCACCATGAGGCAAGAATCAATGTCTGCTGAAACAAGCAGTGAATGTTTGAGGAGTAACAGCATGTTTACACTGGCCTCCCCATGAGATGCAAATGGTACAATAGTAATGTTAGGGTGGGGAAACCTGGCGGGCCCACCTTAACCAAAGGATCAAGGTTAACATCACCAGAAACGGGACAAATTAGCATGATGGGCCTCTTGATAGGGCACACTAAGAAGGACCCAATGTCGGCTCCAGGACTTTCCTGCCAAAAGTGTGTGGCCTGAATCTGGTCCTGAGGAACCATCAGACAAACCCACCTGGGGGACATTTAACAGAATGACAGCCTGTACGCCCCCAAAACATCAGAGTCAGAGAACCCAGAGACAGGAGCAGCCCCAGGTTAAAAGGAACCGACAGGCAAGACGAGTGAGTGCTGTGTTGATCCTGGATTCTCTTCTGACTCTTAAGGACATTACTGCAAAGTCAGAATAGGGTCTGTAGATTTGATTTTATCAGTGTGAATTTCTGATTTTGATAACTTGATAGAAAAACTCCTTGTCTGGGGGAAATACACACTGAAGGAGAGGCAAAGGGATGTCATATCTGCCACACACTGACAGTTTAGGAAGAAGTGCAGGGAGAGAGAATGAGAGGAAAGGATTAAAGGCAAAGCGGGGAATGTCGCCACATGGGGGTCCTGGGTGAAAGGTGTCTGGGAATTCTTCCTATTATTCTTGCAATTTTGGGGTCAGTCTGAAATTATGTCCAAAAAATTTTTATTAAAACAAAAACAAACAAAAAAAAAGGGAAGTGTTTGGGTGAAGAGCCAAGAAAACCCAGGACAGACGCAGGCTTGGTCACCTGGCACTTCCTTCTGGAACCTTCCACACAAAGGGAGGTGCAGCCCACCTACATCTTTGCCAGGCACTCAACAGGGTCTGGGGAGCACCACGGGCAAAGGCCACCTGTCCGTCCACTGCCCCCAGGCGAGGGGATGGAGCCACACAGAGCGGGGATGCCAGCAGACTTGGGCCCCCAAGCAGGCTCCCACCCAGTCAGGAGGCAACCCCTGGCAGACACACGAGGACCAGTCCATGTTTCACACTTATTTATAGGTATCTGATGTTCCATAATTAACCATTTAAAACCATAATCATTAACTAAATAATCTATGCATCTACAAACCTGCCTTGTAATTTCATGGTTGTCTGGGAGCCCCAAGGCCTGGGTGGAGAGGGACAGCAGTGCAGAGTGGCACGTCCGCCCCTCACTCCTGGCCCTGGGGCCCGCCAGGTCTAGCGACCTCCTGGAGTGTCACTGTCTTTCTGGGGCATGCGGCCTTTGGAACAGACCAGACAGTAAGGATGAAGAGGCTGATGACGAGGTCCTGGGGCCCCCATGCAGGCATGACTCTGAGTGCCTGGCATGGCTGACCAGCCCACCAACCCGAGGAGGCAGGGATGACTCTGAGTGCCTGGCATGGCTGACCAGCCCACCAACCCGAGGAGGCAGGGATGACTCTGAGTGCCTGGCATGGCTGACCAGCCCACCAACCGGTGGAGGCAGGGACCGCTATTCCAGCCCACTGCCCAGGAGAGGAAACTGAGGCACAGGCAGGAAGTGGCCTGCCCTAGATCACACAACTAACAACCAGGGAGCCAAGGAGGCAGCTCCAGACCTGAGCGCCACCCACTGGGTATGCAGGCCCAGCCGGCTGGGGTGGACATGTTGGAAACACAAAGCCCAGCCCACCTCGCCGCCTCCAGATGGCAGGTCCTCATGAACCACAGAAGGACATGGTGGAAGCCAGGGGCCGACGCTCCTGGACTCCTAGGGCGGGGGAAACCTCTCTAAGTGGGACACAAACTCGGAAGCCCTAAAGGGAAGGACACATCAGGCAACTTGAAAACATCCTATGTAACAACGCACCAAAAATAAAACTAAAAATAAGTGAGGAACTGAGAAAAAAAGGTAACACAATAGGGTGGTAATAGCCCGGGTACAGAGAGGGTTATTCCAAAACAGGGGTTCTCCACCAAGGCTGATCGTGCCCCCAGAGGATGCTTTCCGATGTCTAGGGACATTTATGGCTGTCACGACTGAGGGTGGTGCTGGCGTGGAGTGGGTGGAGGCCAGGGATGCAAAGAACCCACTCACCCAGACCCACACTGCCCAACCACGCAGCTGTGCCCACAGGGAACACTGGGAGGTCTGGGGATGTCTGTGGTTGTCACGACTAGGGGGTGCTCCTGGCATGCAGTGGGTGGAGGCCAGGGATGCTGCTCAGCACCCTGCAGGGCCCAGGACAGCCCCACCCCAGAGAAGGACCCAGCTCAAGATAACAAGAGTGCCGAATTTGAGAAGCTTTGGGTTTGTTTTTTTGTTTTTAAGTCAAGAAAAAAAACACACCAAATCAACAAGCAGGCAAAGGCTATGAACTGGCAACTCAAACAAGAACCAGCACGAGGAGACAGGTTGTAAGGAGGGGCAGAGACCAGAGCTGTCCCCAACACAATGACTGTCCCACACCACTGCAGGGGCACAAATTCAGACCACCTCAGGGGACAGCTGAGCAACACGCTTCAAAATAAACTCCAGCCTGGACAACATGGCGAGACCGCGTCACTACTAAAAAAAAAAAAAAAATTAGCCAGATGTGGTAGTGCACACATGTGGTCCCAGCAACTTGGAAGGCTGAGGCAAGAGATCGCTTGAGCCCAGGGGGCTGAGGCTGCAATGAGCTGTGATCATGCCACTGCACTCCAGTCTGGACGACAGAGCAGGTCCCCCTCTCAAAAACATAAAAATAAAACAGGCACACACACACTCTGAGCAACCCCACCTAGAAGGGCTGGCAGCAAGGATGTGGCCAGCAGCATTGTTTACAAGAGAAAAAAGTAGTTTGGCGCAGTAGCTCACGTCTATAATCCCAACGCTTTGGGAGGCTGAGGCAGGCTGATCACCTGAGGTCAGGAGTTTGAGACCAGCCTGGCCAACATGGAGAAACCCCATCTCTACCAAAAATACAAAAATTAGCCAGGCGTGGTGGCACATGCCTGTAATCCCAGCTACTCAGGAGGCTGAGGCAGGAGAATCACTTGAACTGGGAGGAGGAGGCTGCGGTGAGCTGAGATCACACCACTGCACGCCAGCCTGGGCGACACAGCGAGACACTGTCTAAAAAGAAAGAAAGAGAGAGAGAAAAGTAAGTGCTCATTAGTAGGAGAATGGGTAAGTAAATTACACATATCTGTACCAAAATAAAGGACTGCAGAGCCACTGAGAAGCAAAGATCTACGCGTGACACCGCAGCGACCAGGAGCGCCAACACCAAGACAGGCCATTTCAGGGTCGCAGGATGCAGGGACATTTGTAGTTCACATGCCAACCATACTTACATATCCCTTTTATAAAAACAACGAGTATTTAAAAGGAGCCGGCCTGGGATGCTGTGCTGGGACCCAAGGTCCCTCCAGCAGCTCACTGGCTGCTCTGCGTAGAGGATGAGAGTGCATCTCAGGAAAGGGATGCATATTCCTGGGGTTCAATGATCATCAAAACGATGATGGCACCCACTCTCTACCAATTCAAATTAAAAATGCCAAGCCTCGGCCAGGCACAGAGGATCATGCCTGTAATCCTAGCACTTTGGGAGGCCAAGGTAGGCGGATTGGTTGAGGTCAGGAGTTCGAGACCAGCCTGGCCAACATGGAGAAACTCCGTCTCTACTAAAAACACAAAAATTAGCTGGATGTGGTGGCAGGTGCCTGTAATCCCAGCTACTCAGGAGGCTGAGGCAGGAGAATCGCTTGAACCCAGGATTCTTGCTCTGTTGCCCAGAGTAAGAATCCATCTCAAAAAAAAAAAAAGACCTGCCTCCAAGTGGGTGAGACCCACTGACACAGATTTGGAGTCTTGTGTCAGGAACAGGGCTACAAACTCATCAGTTTCAGTGGTGCAAGGGAGATGAAAAGAAGCCAGAAACACAAGGAGAGGGATGACAGGGGAGCTGGTGTCCTTCCCAAGCCCTGCTCCCGAGACAGTGGGGTCTCCAAATGGTTTTCATGATCACAGGTCCTAAGAGGGCTTTGATGTGCTCATTTCACTGAATGTGAGGAGGAATGAGCAAAAGAAGAGGCACCATTCAGGCAAACAAACACATCAGCATCCTTGAAAACCCAAGCCATTGAACTGATTAAGTGAAATCCTGATTGCTAAGCACAGTTCAAAAGGAGTAAGCACAGCCTTGCTTCAAACGATATTGGGGATCTGAAGTCGATTCTGAGAAGTTAAGATGCCTATAAGACCGACAGCAACTACTAAGAAAATACTTCCAAAAATATAGTGCTAACAATCATGAATTAAAATATTACACTAGAAAATATTCACTTAATGCAAAAGAAAACATCAAAGAAGGAATAAAGGAACAAAATAGAAAACAAAAAGGGAAATGGCAGATACAAATCCAACTATATCAATAACGGCATTAAATATGAATGGATTAAACATCCAATCAAAAGACAGAAATTGTCAGACTGGATTTAAAAAACAAGATCCAACCATATACTATACTATATACTGTCTTCAGGGGACACTTTTTTTTTTTTTTTTTTTGAGAGACAGAGTTTCACTCTTGTTGCCCAGGCTGGAGTGCAATGGCATGATCTTGGCTCACTGCAATCTCCACCTCCCGGGTTCAAGTGATTCTCCTGCCTCAGCCTCCCGAGTAGCTGGGACTACAGGCATGCGCCACCACGCATGTGTATTTTTAGTAGAGACGAGGTTTCTCCATGTTGGTCAGCCTGGTCTCAAATTCCCAACCTCAGGTGATCCACCCGCCTCGGCCTCCCAAAGTGCTGAGATTACAGGCGTGAGCCACTGCGCCCAGCCAGGGGACACTCTTTAGATTCAAAGATACGAACAGGCTGAAAATAGGCTGGGCACAGTGGCTCACACCTGTAATCCCAACACTTCGGGAGGCCTAGGCAGGCAAACTGCTTGAGCCCAGGAGTTCGAGGTCAGCTTAGGCAATGTGGCAAAACCCGTCTCTACAGAAAAAACACAAAAATTAGCCAGGTATGGTGGTGCATACCTGTCGTTCTAGCTCTTTGGGAGGCTGAGATGAGATAAAAGAATTGTTTGAGCCCGGGAGGTCGAAACCCTGTCTCAAAAAAGACAAAACAACAATAACAACAACAAAAAAAAACAACACGCTGAAAATATAAAAATTAAACGTGTAACATGCAAACAGGAACCATAAGAAAGCTGGAGTGGCTACACTAACATCAGACAAAATAGACTTAAAAAAAAAATGTGCCAGGTGTGGTATAATGACTCATGCCTGTAATCCAAGCACTTTGGGAGGCCAAGGTGGGAGGATCACTTGAGTTCAGGAGTTTGAGACCAGCCTGGGCAACATAGTAAGACCTCATCTCTGTTAAAAATCAAAAAAATTAGCCAGGAGTGGCAACACACACCTGTAGTCCCAGCTACTTAGGATGCTGACGCAGGAGGATTACTTGAGCCCAGGAGGTTGAGGCTGCAATGAGCCATGATCACACCACTGCACTCCAGACTGGGCAAAAGTGCAAGACTCCATCTCAAAAAAAAAAAAAAAAAAAGTTACTAGAGATAAAGAGGGACATTTTATAATGATAAAAAGGTGAATCCATTAGCAAGATACAGCAATTATAAACATATATGCATCTAATAACAGAGCCCCAAAATACATGAAGCAAAAAATGACAGAAATAAAAGGAGAAGTAATTCAACAATAGCTGGAGATGTCAATACCTTCACTTTCTTTTTTTTTTTTTTTTCCTTGAGATGGAGTCTCACTCTGTCGCCCAGGCTGGAGTGTAGTGGGGTGATCTCAGCTCACTGCAACCTCTGCCTCCCGGGTTCAAGCGATTCTGGTGCCTCAGCCTCCCGAGTAGCTGGAATACAGGCATGCGCCACCACACTCGGCTAATTTTTGTGTTTTGCCTTGTTGGCCAGGCTGGTCTCAAACTGCTGACCTCAGGTGATCCACTCACCTCGGCCTCCCAAAGTGCTGAGATTACAGGCATGAGCCCCCATGCCCGGCTCATACCCTCACTTTCAATAAAAGATAACACAACTAGCAGAAGAGCAACAAAGAGAGAGACTTGAGCACTATAAGCCAAAAGAATCTATAGAACATATTCTCTTCTCAGTACATATGGAACATTCTCCAGGATAAACCATATGTTAGTCCATAAAACAAGCCTCATTAAATTGAAAAGAATTCAGATCATCCAAAGTAAGTTCTCCAACCACAATGGAAATTAGAAATCAACAACAGAAAGTAATTTGGGGATTCACAAGTACATGGAAATTAACCAACATACTCCTAAATAATCACAGGGTTGAACAGGAAGAAAATATTAGAAAATATTTTGAGGTGAATAAAAATGAACTCACAACAAAGTAAAACTTATAGGATGGCCAGACACAGTGGCTCATGCCTGTAATCCCAGCACATTGGGAGGCCAAGGTGAGAGGAATGCTTGAACCCAGGAGTACAAGACTAGCCTGGGGAAATATAGTGAGACCTCCTCTCCACAAAATTATTTTTTAAATTAGCCAGGCATAGTAGCACATGCCTCTGGTCCCAGCTACTTGGTGGGCTGAGGTGGGAGGATTGCTTGAGCTCGGGAGGTCAAGGCTGCAGTGATTTGTGACTGCACCACTGCACTCCAGTCTGGGCAACAGAGCAAGATCCTATCGCAAGGAAAAAAAAAAAAGTACAGGTTGCAGCTAAAGCAGTACTTAGAGGGAAATTTATAATTGCCTATACAGTTTTTAAAAAGAGGAAGATCTCAAATATTAATTTAAGCATCTCCCTTAAGACACTGGAAAAAGAAGAGCACACGGAAACTAAGGCAGATGGAGCACAGTACGTAACAAAGATAACGAGCAAAAATAAACAAAATAGAGACAGCCAATGAAACCAAAAGTCGGTCCCTTGAAAAGACCGGTAAAACTGTCGAAGGTAAATGTCTTCGTGACATTTTGTTATCTGCACAGATTCCTGGAACCGCCACTGCAATCAGATACAGAGCTGTTCCGTCAACACAAAGGAACTCACTCTGCTTCCACTCTGTTGCCCCCAGGCCCTGGCAACCTTGGATCTTGTCCTCCATCTCTGGAGAACTCAAATTGCTAAAATCAGGAATGAAAGATGGGACCTTACCACTGCCACCCGTCTCACAGAAATAAGCAGAATGAGAAAACAACACCCGTATGGAGAACTACTGAGTAATAAAAGAAAGTAACTACTGATACACACAACAACTTCGACAGATTGCAAGCGAAAAAACCCAACCCCAAGAGGTTAAATACGCTGTGATTCCATCTACATAACATTCTCAAAAGGGCAAGGTTACAGAGATGCAGAGATCCTCAGCCGTCGCCAGGGCCTGGGGGTGACAGAAGGGAGAAGCAGAGCGTTCCTTTGTGTTGACAGAACAGTTCTGTATCTTGATTGCAATGGTGGTTCCTGGAATCTGTGCAGGTAACAGAATGTCGCAAAGACTCTACCAAAAGAATGAGCCAGTGCTAACACTGAGGACGCCTGAGGAAGGTCTGAAGCCACAGTGTCCTGTGTCAATTTCCTAGTTTTAACGGGACACTAAAGTTATGTAAAATGTTACCACTGGAGAAAGCAGGGTGAAGCCTAGGGAAACCTCTTTATTATTTTTGCAACACCTTGGCAGTCTATAATTCATTCTTATTTTTGCTTTTGTAGAGACAGGGTCTCACTGTGTTGCCCAGGCTGGTCTCGAACTCCTGGACTCAAGTGATCCTCCCACCTCTGCCTCCCAAAGTGCCTGGATGACAGGTGTGAGCCACCACACCCAGCCTCTGTAATTCTTTAAAAATTAAAAGTTAACAAAAATAATATGAGGGCTATTTCACCACATATGGGGGTAGGGCAGGGGGTGTTGCCATGGGTTGATGGTTTTGGGGCTGGGTGAGGGGCCTGGGGGGCTCGTTATTCCATGTTGTCTACCTTTCTGTGTAGTCAAATTCTCCATAACAGTGTTTTTATTTTTATTTTTTGCTTTACTATTTTTTGAAACCGAGTCTCACTCTGTCGCCCAGGCAGGAGTGCAGCGGCACAATCTCAGCTCACTGCATCCTCCGCCTCCTGGGTTCAAGCAATTCTCCTGTCCCCTCCGTAGTAGCTGGGACTACAGGCGCCCGCCATCACGCCCAGCTAATTTTTGTATTTTTAGTAAAGACAAGGTTTCACCATATTGGTCAGGCTGGTCTCGAACTCCTGACCTCAGGTGGTCCGCCCACCTCAGACTCCCAAAGTGCTGGGATTATAGGCATGAGCCATCATACCCGGCCCATAATAAAGTTTTTAAAAAAAAAAAATAAAGGGAACCAACACAAGAATAGCACTAAGAAGGGCCTTATCCATCCGGGTTTATAAATATCCTTCAAAATGCACAGTGTTAGAATTACGGGCCATCTCATTGAATATTCTCCCCAAAACAAAGGCCGGAGAGGCGACCAGAACTAGTTCAGTGTTTGTACAACACAGATCTAAAAGAGACACTGGATTACCCCCAGGCCAACTTCCATAATGACAGTATTAAAACACGGCATGTGAGCTTTGCCCAATACTCATGACCTCTAGATGAGCTCTCCGCGGGCCCAGGATCCCAGGCACAGCCCTCCCATCTCCTTGCCACGCTGCCTTCAGACTCAGGTAACAGATGCATCCTGCCAGAGGCCATCCGCCCCAGGCCCTCATTCCAGTACAGAAACCTGCACTGCTAAGTCAGGGCATGTCTGCCTCGGGCTCCACACAAGTGTCTCCCTTTCTAAGTCCCTGTTTCTGGGTGGAAGTGAACTGCTCTAACACCAAGGTTCTGACCCTCTTTTTGTGGGGCGGGGACAGGGTCTCACTCTTTTGCCCAGGCTGGAGTGCAGTGGTGCAATCATGGCTCACTGCAGCCTCAACCTCCTGGGTTCAAGCGATCCTTCTGCCTCAGCCTCCCAAGTAGCTGGGATTACAGGTGCCACCTCCATGCTCAGCTAAGCTTTTAATTTTTTTGTAGAGACTGGGTCTCATTATGTTGCCCAGCCTGGTCTTGAACTCCTGGCCTCAAGTGATCCTCCCACCTCAGCCCCCCAAAGCGCTTGGATTACAGGCATAAGCCACCCACTGCACCTGGCCCAAATTCTTTCTAAAGGAAATTAACAAGGGATGACATTAAAAGGAAGACTGAGTCAGACACCGTGGCTCACGCCTATAATCCCAGCACTTGGAGAGGCCAAGGCGAGTGGATCGCCTGAAGTCAGGAGTTCAAGACCAGTCTGGTGAACAAGGTGAAACCCTATCTCTACTAAAAATGCAAAAATTAGCCGGGCACAGTGGCGCATGCCTGTAATCACAGCTACTTAGGAGGCTGAGGCAGGAGAATCGCTTGAACCCAGAAGGCAGAGGTTGCAGTGAGCCAAAATCGTGCCCTTGTACTCCAGCCTGGACAACAAAGTGAAACTCCATCTCGCAAAAAAAAAAAAAAAAAGAAGAAGAAGAAGGCTGGGCGTGGTGGCTCATGCCTGTAATCCGAGCACTTTGGGAGGCTGAGGCAGGTGGATCACCTGAGGTCAGGAGTTCAAGACTAGCCTGGCCAACATGGTAAAACCCTGTCTCTACTAATAATACAAAAAAATTAGCTGGGCGTGGTGGTGCATGCCTGTAATCCCAGCTACTGGGGGAGGCTGAGGCAGGAGAATCGCTTGAACCTGGGAGATGGAGGTTACAGTGAGCCAAGATCGTGCCACTGCACTCCAGCCTGGGCGACAAAGCAAGACTCTGTCTCAAAACCAACAAACAAACAAACAAACAAAAAAAGACAAAGAAAAAGAAACAGAAACAGAAAAAAGAAAGGAAGACTGGCAGACACAGCCAACAGCACATGTGAACACGGCCCCCCTGCCCCACCATCCTTAGGCAAAGAACCAGCACTCTGCAAGCGGCTTCCACCCCAGGCCACAGGGCCCTTCACAGAGCACCCTGACGAGCCCTCCACGCCAGCGACTCACTTCTACCACTTCAGCGCTGTCCAGACAGCCACCCTCCCGTCCCCTCATCACAGACAAGGAAGCGGAGGCAAGGGACCGGCCCAGTGAGACTGTGAAATACATTTTGTCCTGTTTCCTGGCCTACGACTCCCCCAGATCCTCGGAATTCTCCGGTGTGCTAATGAGGTGACTAAGGGCTTGGCAGCCCCTCGGGAGCTGAGGGAATAGGGCTGCTCACTGAAAAGGCCCAGGCTGGACGGGAGGGGAGGGGCATGTGGCTGAAGGCTGACTTGATCAGCCAGGCCAATGCAGTGAGGTCACCCAAGCCTCTGCGAGGAAGCTGAGATAAAACCCGGAGGACTGGGTTGGAAGCTTCCCCACAGATGAATGCGTGGAGGTTCCTGGAGACGGCACAGCCCGGGGAGAGCACGGAACCCTCTGTGCCCCTTCCCACATCCCTCGCCCTACACACGTCTTCATCTGCCTCCTTTGTAAAATCCTTTCTAATAAGCTGGTAAACATAAGTAACAGCTCCCCTGAGTTTTGAGAGGTGCATTCGCAAATTAAGCTCAAAGAAGGGTTCATGAGGCTGGGCACGGTGGCTCATGCCTGTAATCCCAGCACTTTGGGAGGCCGAGGCGGGTGGATCACGAGGTCAGGAGATTGAGACCATCCTGGCTAACACGGTGAAACCTTGTCTCTACTAAAAATACAAAAAATTAGCCAGGTGTGGTGGCGGGCACCTGTAGTCCCAGCTACTCCGGAGGCTAAGGCAGGAGAATGGTGTGAACCTGGGAGGCGGAGCTTGCAGTGAGCCTAGATCGCGCCACTGCACTCCAGCCTGGGCAACACAGCAAGACTCCGTCTCAAAAAAGAAAAAAAAAGAAGGGTTCATGAGAAGGCTGGTTTCCAGCGCGTCCGGCAGAAGCTCAGGACACAGCCTGGGGCTTGTGACTGGCATGGGCCGTGGGGTTAGGTATGTGGGGAGAAGCCCGCAGCCTGTCCTACCCGATGCAGCCCCCAGGTAGGAGTGAACTGAACGGAGGGCCTCAGCTCCTGCCCCTGCACCGCTTTGCTCGCGTGTGCTGGAAGGGATCTGTGACTGCTCTGACAGCCTGGGAGAAACTGAGTTTGTTATTCCCACGTTCTCAGGCCTAAGACCACATCGCTGTGCAGGAAGTGGCCGAGCCGGGGGCGTGAAACCAGCTGCTGCACCCTGGGAGTGGCAGTGATCTCCCCGCTCCACATTCAACCCACCAGCCAGGCCTATCCTGTCTACCTCCAAAAGCCACCCCCAGTCCAGGCCGCAGCCCCAGCCCAGACCCCCTTCTCCTGAGCCATTGCCATCAATCACCTGGGCGACGCCTGGAGTTTCCCGACAGGTCCCCTGCTTTCACTCCTGACAGCCACCAGAGAGGTCTTTAAAACACATACACTGGCCAGGCGCGGTGGCTCACGCCCATCATCCCAGCACTTTGGGAGGCCTGACAGCAGAAGCATTGCCATCCCGGACAAGCCCCTCATTCTAAAAGTTCACCTTAATAAAAGACCGCTAAATCCAAAGGGTATCAGCCTAACAGCTAAGATCAGCATGACCATAAACCACAAATAGCATCTCCAGCCAGAAACATCGCAAACTCCTCCCCAACCAGAGACATGCCAGCCCCGAGATAACCCCCCTCCAGCCGGGAAGATGTCTGCCCCAAGATAACCTCCCCTCCTCCCAGACAGATTCCAGCCCTGCCATAAACTTCTCCACATACAGAAACATTCCAAGCTTGTGATAAGCCCCTTCACCCTAAAACCAATATATACTCTTAGTCTATAAGAGAAAGCGCTCCTGACCGCAATCGGCCAAGAGCGCCTCTCAGGTTTCAACTAAAGAAAACTTGCCTTTAACTGCCAGCTGCATTTTGTGTTTCTTTCCTCTTTCTTTAATTCTTTTTTTTTTTTTTTTTTTGAGACGGAGTCTCGCTCTGTCACCCAGGCTGGAGTGCAGTGGCGCGATCTCGGCTCACTGCAAGCTCCGCCTCCCAGGTTCATGCCATTCTCCTGCCTCAGCCTCCCGCGTAGCTGGGACTACAGGCGCCTGCCACCACGCCCGGCTAATTTTTTGTATTTTTTAGTAGAGACGGGGTTTCACTGTGTTAGCCAGGATGGGCTCGATCTCCTGACCTCGTGATCCGCCCGCCTCGGCCTCCCAAAGTGCTGGGATTACAGGCGTAAGCCACCGCGCCCGGCCCTTTCTTTAATTCTTACAAGGCCGAGGAGAGCAGATCACCTGAGGTCAGGAGTTTGAGACCAGACTGGGCAACATGGCGAAACCCCATCTCTACTAAAAATATAAAAATTAGCCAGGCGTAGTGGCGGGCGCCTGTGATCCCAGCTACTCAGGAGGCTGAGGCAGGAGAATCGCTTGAACCCAGTAGGCAGAGGTTGCAGTGAGCCGAGAGATTGTGCCACTACGCTCCAGCCTAGGCGACAGAGCAAGACTCCGTCTCACAAAAAAAATAAAATAAAATAAAAATAAAAAAAGGCATAAATCTCTGACAGCAGTGCCTCCAGCCTTTGCCCCTCATGGCTGACTAGGCAGCAGGCACTGCTGCTCCGGCCTCTGTGCCCCTGTGGCCCTCTCTGCTCCTGCCAGCTCAGTGAGCTGCGCCTCGTTCCGCCTCGGGGCCTCCGCACGTGCTGCCTGCACTTCTTTGGAGCACTCTTGTCCCAAATCCTGCAAAGGTGGGCAGGTGTGAGTCGCTCAGAGGTCTCTGACTGAATGTCGCCTGCTGGGAGAGGCCCTCCCTGTTCCCCCGGCTAAAGCAGTGCCGCCCCTCGAGGGCCCTAATCCAGGCTCTCTCCAGTCCTCACGTCTTCCTCGCTGGCCCCTCAGCACCTGGCCTGGCACAGTAAACATGGAGACGCTGGAGGACACAGCCTCCCGAGCCCTCCTCTGTGCCCGCCGACCTGCCATGGCAGGGGGCAGGTGCCTTCGCTGTCTTCTGCTATCAGGGACAGCAGAGTCAGCTGACCGTGAAGAGCACCCCTGAAGCTTCTACTTGGCAGCCAGGACCAAGAGTCCCCACGGCCAGCGCTCAGTGACCATCACCCGTTTACTCCGCCATCGCCCCACAGGGAGGCACACGGAGACACTGCCCCAAGTCAGTGGCACTGACAGAGTTCACGAGCTCGGGTCCCACGCCAGGCTCTGGCTCTAGACTCCAAACCAAGCACTGTCCCGAATGTGGCTCGTGAAGCCCCTGGGAGGCCGCAGACATGCTGGCCCTTGGCGAGCGCCATGGCACACGGGGCACATCAGGACCCCATCACAGCCCCCACTGCAGGTCAGACCAGGACCAAGTCCTGAATCCATCACTACTCCCCCGGGGCACCAGAGAGGGGACCAATCCAAGCCGGGCTGGGGAGCTCCTTCCCAAGATGATCTCTTTCAGCTCAGGCTAAAAGAGAAGCTCAGGCTGAAAAGAGATCCGATTTCTCTTCTGGGCTGTTTCAGGCCCAGACAGCGAGGGAAAAACCGGGAGACAGCCGGTGCAGAACACACAGAGGTGGAGGGCTGGGTGCCGGGGAGGCTTCCTGAGACGCACACAGCCTTGGCCAGAGACAGACAGTCCCAATCCACGCTCCCAGGCTGTGCTCCTGGAACCGGTGCTGAGGCTCAGAGCAAAACCATCCGCCCACAGGATGAGCGGTCCTGGCCCAACGCTGGGGGCAGTGAAGGCGGGTCTGGGTTCCAGCACCAGCTCATCCGCTCACCATCCAGGCTTCCACTGCACATTCGGCCCCCAAAGCCTCCTGCCATGCTCACACCCGCCTCTCACCCGGCACAGCGCGCGGGGCCAGATCCCTTAATTCCATCCTCACCACCCTCGGGCTCCAAGCCTCCCATGGCAGCCCCAGCCTGCACAGCAGGATCCTCTGCCTGTCACCCAGCAGCATCACAGGTCTCCACTTGGGAATCCCAGCCTCACAGAGCTAGAACATTCTACCACCTCTAAACCAGCCACCTGGAGCCCACGGAGGGCCCCTCCCAAACATCCACATGGATGGAGCAGAGACCTCGGAAGCTCACTGGAGATGACGGCAGCTTGTATTGTTTTGTTTCCACTTAACTGTCATTGCTGATTTTTTTTTTTTTAAGAGACGGAGTCTCGCTCTGTTGCCCAGGCTGGAGTGCGATGGCGCGATCTCGGCTCACTGCAACCTCCACTTCACAGGCTCAAGAGATTCTCCTGCCTCAGCCTCCCGAGTAGCTGGGACTGCGGGCATGCACTACCACGCTGGGCTAATTTTTGGATTTTTAGTAGAAAAGGGGTTTCACCATGTTGGCCAGGCTGGTCTCAAACTCCTGACCTCAAGGTGATCTGCCCGCCTTGGCCTCCCAAAGTGCTAGGATTACATGCGGGAGCCACCGTGCCCAGCCTGTCATTGCTAATTTTTATACCATAAAATAAATTATTTTTCTAATGAATATCCCTCTAGGAAACTTGTTAGGGTAACAGCCACTGTGACCCAGCAGATCCCGAAGGCTGCAGCCCTCCCTTTGGCTAAAGGCCAAATTAATTAGTACAGGGAGACCTCGGGTTTCACGGAGCAGGTGCCAGACCCCCAGGTACATTATTAACTCCTGGGCAGTGGCATCTGGTACCCTGCGAAGTGGGGGTTACAGCAGGGACACCTCTGTCCGAGCCAGGGGACAGCCCAAGGGCACAAAATGCAACCAGATCCTTCTCACCAAGAGGAGAGTGTTTGCAAGACCCACAGACACACCCCGAGCCCTCCTGAGGGCCCCAGCGGCATCATGCAGCAGAGGGACATGTTCTCTGGATCTGTCACTCCCCAACACACTCCAAGTTCACCAGAGCAGAAAACCTGACGAGGCGTACGGAACAGGCCGGAACAGGAGAGATGCAGAGTCCTGGTCTTGGGGTCAACGCTGCCTCGGGTCCAGCTTCCCCCAGAAACCCCCACGCCTGCTTCCTGGCCCATAAAACCCCGGCCAACCCACCTGGCTGCCCCATTATAATAAAGAGGCCGCAAAAACTATTATTTTCAAGTTGCTTTATGATCACTTCCACGGCTCCTTAACTTCCTTTCCAGCACAAACACGAAGAGCAGCATAAACCCTAAGCTGTCTTGGAATGGAAAAAGATTTTAGAAACTTCTAGTGCAGCACCTCTATTCACAGTCAAGAGCAGAAACAAGCCCAGAGAAAAGTCATTCCTGTGACCTCCCGGGGCCCAACCCGGCCAGCGCCGGATCGGGGCCTCAGCCTCTGCTTGGTGGATGCTGGCCTGGAGCCTTCCCTGGGATGAGGCCGCCCGGGGCACTGCAGGGTGCTGAGCAGTGTCCTTGCCCTCCACCCACCCCACGCCAGGAGCACGCCTAAATCCTGACCATCACAAATGTCCCCAGCTGTGGCCAGGTGTCCCTTAAGAGACAGAATTGCCCCTGGGGTGAGAACTACTTCACCAAGGGCTTTCGCGTGGTAATTCAGTTAACCTCACCCAGCCTTGAAGCGGGACCTGTAGAGCCACCCCTACTTTGGAAATAAAGACACAGACCCAGGAGAGGTGGATCTGAGCCCAGCAGGCTAGATGCGTGGGTAGCAGGTCTCCGGGTGTCCATCCTCCCTGCTGCGAATCCTCCCGCAATCCTGCCCTGATAGCTCAAGCCCTTTGAAGCCGCCTGTGGCTATAGGATGTTATTCCTGGGCGGTGTTGATCCACAAGTCTCTCTTCTGGGCTTTCCTACAGCCAAAGAAGCATTCCAACTTCCTGCCATTCTCTTCCCGGAAACACCTCCTCAGTGCCAAGCGCCTCCTAAGCCCCACCAGCCCTGCGCCTCCCCACCAGCTGCGATGCCAGAGGCGCTGCCCAGGCTGGGCCGCCAGGACCCCTTGGCCCCCAGGACCAGTCCACGGTTCAGTGCTCCCTGGCAAAGGCGAGAGACTGTGGGCAAGGGCCCACAGGGAAGATAGGCCAGGACCACCGCCAGACAGCCTAGCTCTCCTTCAGCCGCACCTGTCGCAGCGTCTCCTGCCATTGCTGGTGAATGTCTGGTGTGTCTCATCTCTCCAGCCAGACACCATCAGAGCCATAAGTCATGCCTGGGATAGGCGGGGGCAGGACTGGGAGGGTGGGAGGAAGGAGCGTGGGCCCTGGTCCACTAAGCACCAGGACCCCATCTATAGCACCAGGCTGGCATCACGCTCAGTGCATCCGGGGCCAGGGCCCTCCCCAAATGATCAACCATGTAGGGCCAGCTCTCAGGGAAAATACACAATGAATGTCAAAGACAGCACCCAAAAAAAAAAAAAAAAAAAAAAAAAAAAAAGCAGTGTGAAACATCTCACCAACAGTTTTGAAGATGATGATTACATGCTGAAATGATAAAACCAGGGATATACTGGGTTCAATACAACACACTATTATAATTAATTTCCCCCATTTCTCTTCACCTTTTAACTCAGCTACCAGAAAATTCAGACACACGGGCTTGCTCTGCATCCTCACTGGACAGCGCTGCCTTAAAAAATACATCACTTTTAGGCCAGGTGCAGTGACTCACACCTGTCATCCCAGCATTTCTGGAGGCCAAGGCAGGCAGATCACGAGGTCAGGAGTTTGAGACCAGCCTGGCCAACACAGTGAAACTCTGTCTCTACTAAAAATACAAAAATTAGCTGGGTGTGGTGGCACGCGCCTGTAGTCCCAGCTACTCAGGAGGCTGAGACAGGAGAATCGCTTGAACCCGGGAGGTGGAGGTTGCAGTGAGCCGAGATCTCGCCACTGCACTCCAGCCTGGTTGACACAGTGAGACTCCGCCACAAAAAAAAAAAGAGAGAGAGAGAGAGAGAGAGCATCACTTTTGGTTATACAGACAAGCCATTAAAAACAAAAAAATAAAAATAATTTTAAATTTTTTTTAATAAAAGAAATACAACATTTTACATTTACATCCAGATTTTCTTCTAGAGGCTTTTTTTTTTTTTTTTTTTTTTTTTTTTGAGACGGAGTCTTGCTCTTGTCACCCAGGCCGGAGCGCAGTGGTGCGATCTTGGCTCACTGCAACCTCCGCCTCTCAGGTTCAAGAGATTCTTATACCTCAGCCTCCTGAGTAGCTGGGATTACAGGCATGTGCCACTGCGTCTGGCTTTTTTATTTTTGGAGACAGAATCTCACTGTGCTGCCCAGGCTGGAGTACAGTGGTGCAATCTTGGCTCACTGCAGCCTCCATCTCCCAGGTTCAAGCGATTCTCCTGCCTCAGCCTCCAAGTAGCTGGGATTACAGGCTTGCACCAACACACCAGGCTAATTTTTGTATTTTTTAGTAGAGACGGGGTTTTGCCATGTTGGCCAGGCTGGTCTCAAACTCCTGACCTCAGGTGATCTGCCCACCTCAGCCTCCCAAAGTGCTGGGATGACAGGCATGAGCCACCGCACCTGGCTCTTCTAGAGGTTTTGTAATCGTTTTAGTAACATGTTCTCATCTCTGCTACATGTGGGGTTGGCTTCTGGCCATGGTGTGAGGCAGGGGTCCACCTTCACCACACGACACTTGGTAGTGTTTAGTTACGTGACCGCCCCCTGCCATGGAGTCTTCCCATGTTCATCGGCAGCCCCTGGGGTACTGATGGGGCACCCCAGGTAACCCACATCCTCTGTCAGGGGAGAGCAGGTGACAGTCCCCAGGCACGTCACTGTCCCCACAGGGAGAGCACTGCAGAGCAGGTGGGAAGAGGTGGGGCTTGGCACTGGGCTGACCGTACAGCACCGCCGGTGCCTGGCAGTGTCACCTGCTCCCCTGGAGAACCCACCTGCACTCCCAAGGGGCCCAGCGCGGTAGGGGGGGGGCTCCCACTCACCCCTTTTAACCTCCTGGGGGGATGTCCAGGTGGAGGCTGCTGGGCCCCAGGGGCACATTTAGAACCTGGTGGCCACCTCCTAAGGCTCACAACCCTGTCAGGGCTGGGACCAGGCCCCGGACCAGGAAAGGGAAGTGACCCAGGGAGCAGCGTGCTCTCCAACCCCAGGCTGGATTCGCGGGAGCAGCTCTGGGGAAGAAAGGCCCTGGCATCTTCTCACAAGCCCCTCAGGGAGGCCGGCACAGCTAACCAGACAGCGGGGTGACACCAAAAACAGGACGGGGGGGGACAGGACAGCCGTCGGGCCCTGGTGTGGTGGACTCAGGGGTCCTGCTCACCAGGGGTGACCTTACAGGACACAGCAAAGGGCAAGTCAGAGCTGTGGTCAGCTGGGGCCATGCTGCCCCATGGAGCGGAGACACAGGGGCCCTGTGGCTGCACAGAGAGGTCCCTGCCAGGGCCCCACTGGCTGAGGCCCGCCAGCTCAGGCTGAGAGAAGAAGCCCGTGGCCCGGACTCGCCACTAATGACCTGGAGCCCAGACGCTGTGGCCTCACAGGGTACCTGTGCACCCCTGCAGGCCCGCCGGGCCACTGCACCTCAAAGCCTAGCCGCAGCCCAGCGTCCGCCAAGCTGACCCCGCCCCACCCCAGCCCCTAAGACAGCCCCACAAATGGTTTCTATGCTGTGTCTGCCCCAGGGCCGGCTCGGCCTGTATTCTGCATGGTGCAGCACATGAATCCCTGAGCTCTGCCACGAACTGGGGAGAGGATGGGGCTGAAAAAATGAGAACAACTTAAATGCCCACTGAGATGAATGGAAAACAAAACAGAACCCCCCCGCACAGGGGAATAGGATGCAGCCATGTAAAGAGACAAAGCGGGCCGGGCGCGGCGGCTCACGCCTGTCATCCCAGCACTTTGGGAGGCCGAGGCAGGCAGATTACTTGAGGCCAGGAGTTCGAGACCAGCCTGGCCAACATGGTGAAACCCCATCTCTACTAAAAATACAAAAATTAGCCGGGTGTGGTGGCAGATGCCTGTAATCCCAGCTACTCAGGAGGCTGAGGCAGGAGAATCACTTGAACCCAGGAGGCGGAGGTTGAGGTGAGCTGAGATCATGCCACTGCACTCCAGCCTGGGTGGCAAAGTAAGACTCCATCTCAAAAAAAAAAAAAAAAGAAAGAAAAGGGACAAGGCTCTGACACATGCCATGCGTGGATACACCTTGAGAATATCACGCCCACTGAGAGAAGCCAGACACAACAGGCCACACAGTGTGTGACTCCATTTCTATGAAATGTTCAGGACAGGCCAATCCAGAGACAGGAAAGAGATGTGTGGGTACCAGCAGATGGCGAAGGGGATGGATAGTGACCACTGGTGGAGGCAGAGTGCCTTTGTGTAATAATAGAAAGGTTCTAACATTTGATAGTGGTGACGGTTGCACAACTGTCTCAATGTACTAAAAACCACTAAATAGTATCTTTTTTTTTTTTGAGAAAAGGTCTTGCTCTGTCACCCAGGCTGGAGTGCAGTGGCATGATCTCAGCTCACTGCAGCCTCCGCCTCCTGGGTTCAAGCGATTCTCATGCCCCAGCCTCCCAAGTAGCTGGGACTACAGGCGTGCACCACTACGCCTGGCTAATTCTTTTGTATTGTTAGCAGAGATGGGGTTTCACCATTTTGCCCAGGCTGGTCTCAAACTCCTGACCTCAAGTGATCTGCCCACCTCAGCCTCCCAAAGTGCTAGGATTGCAGGCGTGAGCCGCTGTGCCCAGCCTGAATTGTATACTTTAAGAAGATGAATTTTATAGTATATGAATGATAGCTCCATAAAAATATATATTTTTTTAAATGGCAGGATCATTTCTAAGGGAGGCTGTCCTAGAAAATTCAGAACCTGGCCAGCACACTGACGCCAATGGTTGGGCAACTGTGAGGTGGCCCTCCCTGGTGACAGGAATGGCTTCTAGACTTGCCAACTAGACTCGGGGCTGCCTGCTGCCTCATGTCCCCATGATCACACTGGTTCGGGTAACACCTCCAGAGACACCCCAGAGCCTGGGTGCCCAGCTGCCTCCAGCATGCCAGGTGGGCTTCACCCTGACCCCATCCCCTCTCAGATCTCCCAGGCCACACCCCCAAGTTCCTCTCGCTACTTCCTCTGCTCTCAAGCTCACAGTCATCTGTGACAGTTCCCACAATGGACAAGGCTCTGCGCAAACAGCAGTTCCTATGGGAAGCCTCCCGGCGCACTGCACTGCCCTGTGCTTCCCTGGGCTTGGTTTTTTGGGGTTTTTTTGAGACATGGTCTTGCTCTGTTGCCCAGGCTGGAGTGCAGTGGTGTAATCATGGCTCACTGTAGGCTCAAACTCCTGGGCTCAAGCAATCCTCCCGCCTCAGCCTCCCGAGTAGCTGGGAGTACAGACACAGCCACCACATCTGGCAAATTTTTTCTAGTTTTTGTAGAGATGGGGTCTTGCCATGTTGCCCTTGTTGGTCTTGGACTCCTGGCCTCCACCGATCCTCCCACCTCAGCCTCCCACAGTGCTGGGTTATAGCCATCCGGCCTCCAGGCTTGGTTTCTATCCCTCTTGGCAGTTCTTCTCCATCTCCTTCCACCAAGAGGCCCTGCGGGCAGGAGACACTGGTCATCTGGCCACCCTGCGCCCCTGACCGGGCACGCATGAACTTGACAACTCTCACGCGGAGCTGGACAATGCAAACCCACTCAGAGGGACCCAGGGTGTGGCTATAGTGACAGCCATGCTGCCCGAGCTCCCAGTGACCACGCACCAGCCTGGGCCTTACCACACCCGCTCGCTGCAGCCCATCCCTCCTCCCGCCCCTGGGCCAGCGACAGGCACAGAAATGCACAGGAGCTGTTTTGATGAACGGCAGCTGCCCTTCGGGCTCTGGCTGAGAAGCAGGCTCTGCTCTGCCTTTGGGGTACGCAGGACACCCATGGCTAGAGGGGCCAAAAAACTTCTGTGGCTTCCACCAATTCCAGCCCAGACAGACAGTAACATGAGATGCCTTATGTTCTTTTTTTTTTTCTTTTTTTTTTTTTTTTGAGACAGAGTCTCACTCCATTGTGCAGGCTGGAGTGCAGTGGCGTGATCTCGGCTCACTGCAACCTCCACCTCCCAGGTTCAAGCGACTCTCCTCCCTCAGCCTCCCGAGTAGCTGGGATTACAGGCACGTGCCACCATGCCCGGCTAAGTTCTGCATTTTTAGTAGAGATGGGGTTTCACCACGTTGGCCAGGCTGGTCTTGAACTCCTGACCCCAGGTGATCCACCCTCCTCAGCCTCCCAAAGTGCTGGGATGACAGGCATGAGCCACTGTGCCTGGCCAAGATGCCTTATGTTCTAGGGGTGTCAAGAGAGCGACTTCCTCCGCCTCGTCCCCCCTTCCTGGGGGAAGCAGTTGGAATAGAGCAGGGAGCAGCAGTTGAAATTCCAGAGGCTTGACTCAAGTGCATGCTAGGGACGGCAATCCTCTCTCTCTCCTGAGCAAGACAATCAGATCCACGCGGCCCGACTGCAAGACAGGAGGCCCGCTCTGCCTACAGCCAACACTGTCTGACAGATGGGATTTTAGGAGAGTATGGAGATGCTGCAGGAAGGGGACAACAGCAACATGACACGACTGTCCTGGTCCAGCAGCCTGGCTTGGGTCCTGCTCGCATCCCAGGGAGCCCAGGGTGGCGCCCCCTCACTCAGGGCACCGAGCCAGAGTGTCAAGGGCTGTCCCCAAGGGCGCCAAGGCTGGCCAGCTTCCAGGCTGCTGCCCAGACATGCTGCAGCCCTGAGTCCCGGCTGAGGGCACAGCCCATTTCCATCCCGCCATGATCAAGGGGTCCACAGCACCCGTGGGTAGTTTCAGGCTGGCTCTGTGGTCAAAAGGGACCCCTGGGACCCATCACACAAAGAGCGATTCTGAATCCACGGCCGGCTAATCTCATACAAATCATCTGTCTCCACGCTCTCTCCCTGGAGACTAGGGCAGCCGCAAAAACGCAAACAGGCCCACCGCCACTGCCGGCGGCTCGGAAGGTGCCAGCACTTGGGTCCAGCTATGAATGCTGACGGGAGGTCTATGCAGGGGGAAATCCTGCCACCGTGCCCTCAGCTGACGTTTTCACAGCAAGTCACCCAGGCTTGTCTGAAAAACACAACGGTGGTCGCGCCTACCAGCAAACGGGGCCAGGTCTGCGTGAGTGACCGTCACTGTGCACCTGAGAGCCCTCGGGGTCTTGAGGTGCAGCAGCCATTGGGCAGTCGGCCTCGGGATTCTCAGCCTTTGTCCACTGAACAAACACGATCCCACTCCAGAGCCACAGAGCAACTTCGCGCTCGGCCACCGCCAAAGAGGCACAGCCTGCCAGCGGGGCGGAGATGGCTGGACGCAAACTTGTCATCCATCCCCTCGTGTTTGCTGAGATCACTGAGGTGGATAAAGAAAGAAAAGAAAGAGGGAAGGGAGGAAGAGCCAGAGAAGCAGGGAGAGAGAGAGGGCAAGCAAAAATCAAAAAAAAAAAAAAAAAAAAAACAGAAAAGAAAAAGAAAAAAAGACAGGCAACTTTTGAAAGCCAAGAAATTCTGAGCAAGCCTCTCCAGATTGTTTATTTCAATCAAGGAAAGAAAGCATGACCGTAAATTAACGGTACGATTTCTTGACAAGTCAGAACGTTCCTGGGACAGGCCCAAATCTAAGATGCCAAAGACCTACTTGGCTCAGAAAATGCCTGTCAGCCAGGAGAAGAGTGAGACAAAGGAAGTGTGGCCGGGCACAGTCCCCCACTCGGCCACTGACCGCACGATGGCCACCGACGGGCACTTGTCCACTCACTCTACAAAGCTCAGCTCTGCACCGGATAAGCCGCCTCGCTCACAAGGCTTTCTGTGCTCAGGGACAGCAGAAACCACCATCTGCGACTCCCCTGCCCCTCCCATCGGGGGCGCTAGCACTGGTAACGAGTAGAGTTCCGATGCTTACAAAACAAAAGCCTTGTGAAATTGTGCAATGCTGTCTTCCTTTTAAACAAACCCTCAGTTCCTGCCAGGTCACACTGAACTCCTTGGGCCGAGTACACGGCTCGACGTGCTTCTGACGCTTGGTGAGCTGTAACAGAAAGGCAGCCGCGTGAACCCCAGAGCAAGAGAGTCTGGCGTCTGAAACAGCGAAGCATTCCCCCCACCTACACTGTTTGTAGCTGTTTTTTCCCTCCTTTATGGTGAGGCTGTCTGGGTGGATGTCAGCATCGCATTTTCTCACATTCCTGCAGTTTTAAGGATCCTTGAAATGACCCATGACCCTTTTTTTTTTTTTTTTGAGACTGAGTTTCCCTCTTGTCGCCCAGGCTGGAGTGCAGTGACGTGATCTCAGCTCACTGCAACCCCTGCCTCCAGGGTTCAAGCGATTCTCCTGCCTCAGCCTCCCAACAAGCTGGGATTACAGGCATACACCACCACGCCCGACTAATTTTGTATTTTTAGTAGAGACAGGGTTTCTCCATATTGGTCAGGATGGTCTCGAACTCCTGACCTCAGGTGATCCTCCCGCCTCGGCCTCTCAAAGTGCTGGGTTTACAGGCGTGAGCCACCGCACCCGGCCATGACCCATTTTTTTTTTTTCAAGGCTAGAATATGACTCTAAATGCTTTGAAGTTGGGAAGATACAAATTCACACTCAGGCTGGGCACGGTGGGTCACGCCTGTAATCCCAGCACTTTGGGAGGCCGAGACAGGCGGACGCCCTGAGGTCAGGAGTTGGAGACCAGCCTGGCCAACATGGCGCAATCCCATCTCTACTAAAAATACAAAAATTAGTTGGGCGTGGTGGCATGCACCTGTAATCCCAGCTACTCAAGAGGCTGAGGTAGGAGAATCGCTTGAATCCGGGAGGTGGAGGTTGCAGTGAGCCGAGATCAGCCCACTGCGCTCCAGCCTGGGCCACAGAGCAAAACTCTGTCTCAAAAAAAAAAAAAAAAAAATTCATTCACTCAACAAGGAATGTCCACTCAACACCCACCATGTCTAAGGAGCTGCCGTACATCCTAGGGGTCGCGAGGCTGACGTGGTTTCCATAGCATTCCGTAATGTGGCCCTCACACCCTAGCCAGGTATTTGCAAACTACAACCCACAGGTTCAATCCTGCCCGCCACCTGTTTTTGTACAGCCTGCAGTCTAAGAATGGTTTTGACATTTTTTAGTCGTTGGAGGAAAAAAAAAAGCAAAAGAAGAAAAATGTCTTATAATGTAAAAATTGCACGGAATTCACGTTTGTGTCCATAAATAAAGTTTTACTGAAACACAGGCACACTCACCCACGGGAGCTTTCTTGCTACAACGGCAAAGCAGAATGGTCTGGACAGAGATGACCTCTGGCTTACAAAGCCAAAAATATTTACTCTCCGGCCCTTCCAGAAAAAGCCCCTGCCCTAGTAGATGAGACAAACAGATACACAAACAGACTAATACCCAGCTCTGATCGTGTGACATGCAAAGGAGGAGAAGCAGGGAAGGGAAGTGACTAGAGTGATAAGGAGCCGGCTGGGTGGAAAGAGACCTAGGCAGCGGGCACAGCAAGTGCACAGGTCCTGCGGCAGGGAAGGGCGGGCAGGGAAGGCGGCTGTGCCAGGAAAGGAGCAGGTGCAGGAGGGAGAAAGGGAGGAAAGGAAGGAAGGACAAGGCCACAGATGACAGAGCGAAGGGGCCACGCGAAAGGGCCCGGAATTTTTCCCAAGGGCAATAGGAAGTCACCGGAAGGTTCTGAGCAGGGGAAAATCTTTTGTTTGTTTGTTTGTTTTGGTTTTTACTCCTTTGACTACCTTTTTTTTTTTTGGAGACAGAGTCTTGCTCTGTCTCCCAGACTGGAGTGCAGTGGTGTGATCTTGGCTCACTGCAGCCTCTGCCTCCCAGGTTCCAGAGACTCTCGTGCCCCCACATCCCGAGTAGCTGGGACTACAGGCGCCCACCACCATGCCCAGCTGATTTTTGTATTTTTGTAGAGATGGGATTTCACCATGTTGGCCAGGCTGGTCTCAAACTCCTGACCTCAGGTGATCCTCCCGCCTCGGCCTCTCAAAGTGCTGGGATTACAGGCGTGAGCCACCGCACCTGGCCAGTTTTTTATTTTACGTATTTATTTACTTATTTATTTATTTATTTATTTATTTTTGAGATGGAGTCTCGCTCTGTCGCCCAGGCTGGAGTACAGTGGCGCGATCTCGACTCACTGCAAGCTCCGCTTCTCGGGTTCACGCCATTCTCCTGCCTCAGCCTCCCAAGTAGCTGGGACTAGGGGCGCCGGCCACCACCACGCCCGGGTAATTTTTTTTGCATTTTTAGTAGAGAGGGGGTTTCACGGTGTTAGCCAGGATGGTCTCGATCTCCCGACCTCGTGATCTGCCCGCCTCGGCTCCCAAAGTGCTGGCATTACAGGCATGAGCCACTGCGCCCAGCCACTTATTTATTTTTTTGAGACGGAGTCTTGCCCTGTCACCCAGGCTGGAGTGCAGTGGCAGGATCTCGGCGCAATTCTCCTGTCTCAGCCTCCCAAGTAGCTGGGACTACAGGTGTGCACCGCCACGCCCAGTTAATTTTTTTATTTTTAGAAGAGACGAGGTTTCACCATGTTGGCCAGGCTGTTCTCGAACTCCTGACCTCAGGTGATCCGCCTGCCTCACCCTCCCAAAGTGCTGGGATTACAGGCGTGAGCCACCGCACCCAGCCAGTTTTTGTTTGTTTTTTTTTTTAATATACTTTGTTTCAGAGAGCAGTTTTAGGTTCACAGCAAAACTAAGCAGGAGGTAGAGACTTCCCATGTTCCCCGCCCCAACAGGGAAGGCCATTTTCCGAGCTCCTCAAGGGAGCAGGAGGGAATAGACGGACCCAGATCTAACCAAGCCCAGCATCCTAGAACAGGCCAGTCACGCAGGGAGTGAGCTTGAAAATTAATTTGTCCAAAAACCAAGAAACATCAATTCGTCAATCCACTCCCGCCTCAGTATTTGGGAAGATACAAATTTTCTTTTTTTTAGTATAGTGGTTAAGCTCATTTGAATGCGAATTAGTAAAAGTATGTGCAACTTGGCCAAGCATAGTGGCTCATGCCTGTAATCCCAGCACTCTGGGAGGCCGAGGCAGGTGGATCACTTGAGGTCAGGAGTTTGAGACCAGCCTGGTCAACATGGTGAAACCCCGTGTCTACTAAAAATACAAAAGTTAGCAGGGTGTGGTGGCAGGCACCTGTAATCCCAGCTACTCGGGAGGCTGAGGCCAGAGAATCACTTGAACCCGGGAGGCGGAGGTTGCAGTGAGCTGAGATCTAGCCACTGTACTCCAGCCTGGGTGACAGAGTGAGATTCTGTCTCAAAATAAATAAATAAAAGTATGTGCAACTAGCACATTAACGTTCCACAACTCTGGGGACATTACTGTTCAGGAAGAGGCCAAGATCAAAGAGGTGAGTCATTTTTAAATGGACTTAAAGAAAACTATCTGGCAAATCGACAGGTCAGGGCTATGGTGACTGGGAGGGTGTGGAAGTGCCACCCCTGGGGGCAGCCAACAAGCCTGGGCAAGGACCTGCCAAAGCTCAGAGGCCAGAGAGCAGCCCAGGAAGACCCGGAGCTCAGAGGCCAGAGAGCAGCCCAGAAGACCCCACAGATGCCAGGCTGCCCTTCAGTGCAGGGCGTGCAGGGGACCCCGTGGGGGCTCCTCTCCTCTCAGGTGGAAGCTGCCACCCTGGAAGGGCAGAAGGACAGTGACGGAGAACCTGAACAACCAGGTGAGGAGTGTGTCCGGGACACAGTTTGCAAATAGGAGTCACTCACTGCTAAAGGGTGACTGGGGAGGAAAGAAAGGGAGCTGAGGCCCATCACGGTCACAGCACACCATGAGCTACTGCAGGGCTGAAGGCCAAGTCCAAGGTTCTCACTTAGGGGTTGACAGTGCTTCCCAGGGGACATTTTTGGTTGCTACCGCTTAGGGGACAGGGTGCTACTAGCATCTGGTGGGTGGTGGTCAGGGATATTGTTCACACTCACCCTACCGTGCCCAGGACAGCCCTGCCACAGAATGTCCCAGCCCAGAACGTGGACAGGGCAGAGGTGGGGAGACCCTGACAGGGCAGCAGGGCCTTGCCGTGTAATAAACCGGCTCCGAACTCAGAGCTCCTGGCATCCTGCAAGCTTCAGCGCCTTTTACCCGCTTTGATCCTCACAACCACCTGGGAGGGAGGTGTTCCCATTACACCCATTTTACAGATGAACAAAGCAAGGCCCAGAGAGGGAAAGTGACTGCCTCAGAGGAGGGATCTGAATCCAGGTCTCTCCAACTCTGAAGCCTGTGTGGGGCATGGGACAGAGGGCAGAGACCCAGAGACGTCGCCAAGACCACCAGATGAGAACGGAGCCCAGGCTGGGCCCCTGCTCTTCTGTCCGGCATCCTAAGCCAGGAGCAGAGACCCCTGGGGCAGGAAGGGGGAGGGCTGTGGCATCTGAAGGCCCCATCGAGCTGCCTCATGGCAGGTCCCTGGAGCTGAGCCAGGAGCCTAGGGTAAGGCTGTGGATGAGGACGGCCCATCTGACATGGCGGTGACCAGTGCAGGCCTGCGGAGCTCCCCCGGCCCCGAGCCCCCATCCTGTTCATCTGCTCTCCGTCCCCTCCTGCCCAGTGGGCTCGGAAAGATTTAGTGCCCCCGATCTGCTTTGTCACTGAGCAAGTGACTGGGTCAAGGTCACCCAGCTCTGAACCCCCAATTCTGCTCCCCGATCCAGGGAACAAAGCCACCTACAAATGCACCTCAGGCCCTCAACAGCCTTGCCTCCTCCTGCCTGCTCCCTGAGCTGGGCCCGAGGGCAGCAGACTGCACGCCACCATTCCAGCTGTGACCAGGCCCTGGGCAGCCAGCTCACCCTTTCCCCCACTACACTCTAAACCCACAGGAGCCAGGGACTCCTCCCAATCTGTCCCGGCATGGCACTCGGCACTGGAAACCTAGCAGCCCCACACCAGGTGAACGCATGACCCCAAGGCACGTCCCCACAGGTGTCAGATGGAACCGAGGACAGATGGCTTCCCCAGAGCTGAGGCTCCTCCCCGGCTCATCAGGGAGTGGGTGGGGCATAGGACAAACAGGGGCAGGAAACCAGCAGAGGAGACAGAGAAATTAGGAATTAAAGTACAGGCAGAGTGGTCAGGTGGGAGAGAAGGACACAGAGGACGGCCCCTGGCCACCCCAGAGGGCTCCTGCAGGACGGGACAGGGACTGAAGACAGGGCAGGCTGAGGAAGGGTCTCTTCCATGAGACAGAAAAGTACAACAAAGGCCAGGCGGGGTGCTGTGCGGTGGCTGATCAGCTATACCTTTAAGCGCCAGCAGTTAACATCTTGTTAGCAGCCCCCTCCCCAAAGAGGAAAGGGTTAGAAAATGCGAGCAAACCGATTGTTACTAGGACATATATATTTCAGGTCTCAGCAACTAAACACACACGTGCACACACAGGCACCCGCAGCTCCTGACACAGTACACGCTTCCACCAAAACAGCCTGTACACAGACACCCGTCTGTGCGGCAGAATCTCCGTTACCCCCTTTTCCTCCCCAGCGGTGACCTCCTCTAGGCCAGGACAGTCTGACCCGTCCTGGTGTCGCCGGCTCAAGGAGGGGGAGCGCCCGGACCTGCCAGGTGTCCAATCAGACACACGGAGACGAGGCTGGCAAGTCCCAGAAATCCTAGGCTCAGACAGAAGTTGACTCTACCACGGCTTTACACTCCGACCTTCAGGGTTTCAAAACAAACTGCAAAGCGGAGAGAGGATGCCCACTGCTTCAGCAGGGGCTGCAGGAGAAGGCCGACCCCGTGTGTTGACAAACCCTCCTGGTGGCTCATAAGGAAGCTATTATTGGAGAATTAGGGGAGTCATTAGCTCCCATAACGGCAGTGATAAAAGCCCACAGGAGTCGTCTAATGAGCCTGCTTTAGGACTGCTGCTGTTTTTAGGAGCATTCTCCAGCCCGGGGACATTCTGATAAATGGCCATTGAGGCAGAGGAGTGGGGCAGGGCACCAATCCCTTGAATTCAGTCCAGTATCCAGAGATCCCAAGACAGTGCAGGCACCCGGTGGGACCCAAAGGAACTTGCTGAACACACGCCCCAGCCAGAAACACATGGAAAAAGACGCTCTTCACATATGACAGGATCACTAGGCTCCACGGAGCTGAACCACCTTCTCACTAGTTTCACAACTCGGGGAACACTTCCTCACAGGGTGCTGCTAAATTATTAAAACAAAAGCATCCTCCCCCAAGCAAACAGATGGGATGCACCCAAAAGCAGTCCACGCCTCCACTGCCCCCAGGGGCGGAAAACATGCCCCTTAAAACCTTCCACCGTGCCCAGGTGGACAGAGTCCCCCGTCCTGCCTGATTGTCATGGCCACCACTGAGCGCAGACCTGGGCCCTGGCAGACCCCAGGTCAAGCAGATTTCAGAGCGAGTCCGTCCCCAGCTCCCAGGGGGATGTCCACGGGGGACACAGAAAAGGGGTCTCGGCGGAAGCAACTCCTCAATTCATTTCTCTAGAGCAGGGGCTTCGTTCGAGATGGCGATCAGGCTGGAAGGGGGAGGGACGGAGAGACTCGTGGAGGCTGCCGTTGCATAGCAAGATGATTTTTTTCTGAAATCCAGATTGCATATGCTTATGGCGGGGTGGGGGTTTCGGGTACGTACAGGGGGGCAAGTTTGGAAGCAACCAAGGCATAGCAGGTTGACCGGAGGTGGGGGCAGTGCAGGAGCAATGATAGGCATTTAGGGGGCATCCCTGGGTGTCCAGCTTGGGGGCTTCCCCTTAGCCCCTCTGGCGCCCAAAGGGCCAGAAACGCAGGCGGGGGTTACCCAGGGGCTGGGGTCTTTTTTCTTTTTCTTGCTTTCTTTAAAAAATAATAATAATAATACGCCGAGGGTTGTCCCGGGTGATAAAAGGGCCCGGCCGGGGCCACCCACGCTGTCATCTTTTGTGCGGGGCGCCGGGGCCGTCTGTGCCCAGCCCCCGCGCGCCCCCGGCCCGGGAAGGGGCCCCCGCTCCCGCCCCTGGGCGCGCCCCGCCATTGTCCGGCCCCGCCGCCCCCGCCCGAAAACCAGCGGGCGCCCCCGGGCCGGGCGGTTAACGCCCCCAACCGCCCCGCCGGCCCGGACAAAGCGCGAGGCCCGGCCCGAGCAGGCCGCGCCCGAGGCCTGGGCCTCGAGTCCCGGGCGCGCCCGCAGCCCCGAGCCGCGACGCGGGGGCGGCCATGGCGGCGGGGTCCGCGCTCGGACACGGCCAGGCGGCCTCCCCGTGGGCTCACCTGAGGCGGCGTGCGCGGCCCGGTCCGGGAGCAGCGGCGCGCGCTCCTCCGCCCTCGGCGTCGCACCCCCAGGCCCCGCTCGGGCCGGGCCCCGCTCGGTTGCTGGCGACCGAGCCCTCCGCGAGCGCTCGCGGGGGGGCTTATAAGGCCGCGCGCCAGCTCCGCCCCGACTGCCATTGGCTGCCGGACCCACGCCCGAGCGCCCATTGGCCGGAGCTGACAGCTCCGCCCCTCCCCTCCGCCGGGCCCATCAACACCGCACGGCCCGCCCACCGCGCGCCACGATTGGGCGGGGACAAACGCCGGCCTCGCCTCTTCATTGGCAGACCGGCGGGGACACGCCGGCGCCCACCCACGTGCCCGCTGACCGGCTCTGTTCTCATTGGAGGGGGCGCACGCCAGCCAAGGCTGCCGCGACCAACCCGACGGCAGCTGGGCCTTGGATTGACAAGGGAGCCTCAGGGCCCGCCCGACGACCGCACAGAGAGGAGCCAGTATTGGCTTGAGGGGCCAGCCCGAGGCGCGGACAGGCTGGGGCAGGTGCCAATCACTGCCCGCAAGCTCCGGGCCCCGCCCTGGTTATCAGGAGGCGGCTGAGTACGTGAGACCCAGCACAGCATCAGCACCGGCCGGGAATGTGCAGGCTGGAGGTTCGAAACCCGTGGCCGGAACGTGGGCGTAGCGTTCCCCAATTTGCAAAGTGCCAAGCAAGGAGACGTAGCGATCCGTTTTGCAAAGGAGGAGAACCGAGAACATAGGGTAAAGCAGCAAGAGCCTCCACCCCGCCACCGTAGGTCTATTCCCATCACAATCAACAAACCTTTGCCAAGGGGCAAGGCCTTCGGAATAGTTAGGGTCCCTCTCCCCGAGTTCCCTAAAATGTATGG
The DNA here is from genome assembly GCF_029281585.2 of Gorilla gorilla gorilla. Taxonomy (NCBI): domain Eukaryota; kingdom Metazoa; phylum Chordata; class Mammalia; order Primates; family Hominidae; genus Gorilla; species Gorilla gorilla. The sequence goes on along the minus strand of NC_073244.2, from coordinate 10,757,242 downwards.
GAGAGAATGAGCTTTGGTGCTTTCTGACCTGGATTCAAAGCTAAGCCGGGCCCCATGCCTCACTGTGGTTGACCTCCAGCAAAGTAACCTCGCTGAGTCTGTTTCCAACTGTGCAGTGGATATGATGGTAGTGGCCACACCCCGTCTACCCGCCTCTTGAGAATGTTGCAAGGATTAAGTGGGATGAGGCACGGAGAAAGATTTGACCCTGTGACTTCACAAAATGAGCATTCATTGTGTACTGGACCACGCAGGGGTGTGGGCATGCCCCCATTTGGACTGGCAGGAGTGTAAATTGGGCAATTTGACATTTTCTAATAACATCCTAAGTGCATCCACCACCCGATAACCCAGCCAGCAGTTCTTCCTGGAGGTGATGTACCCAGAGAAAAGGTCTGGAGCTTACACAATTCAAGAATGCCGGCGGCAGGGCTGTCTGCAACTGTTTCCAATGTTTTGCACTAACTATCCATCAGTGGGGGATTAGAGAAGTAACTTAATAGCAATCAGTACTCTGGAATACTTACTATGTAGCAATTGAAAAGGAGGCCAGGCCCCGTGCTGTGGCTCGGGCGCGGTGACTCACACCTGTAATCCCAGCACTTTGGGAGGTCGAGTCGGGTGGAACACCTGAGGTCGAGTTCGACACCAGCCTGGCCAACATGGCAAAAACCTGTCTCTATTAACAAATACAAAATTAGCCAGGCATGGTGGCGTATGCCTGTAATCCCAGCTACTCCAGAGGCTGAGGCGGAGGTTGCAGTGAGTCGAGATCACTGCACTTCAGCCTGGGCAACAGGGTGAGACTCTGTCTCAAAAAAGGAAAGAAAAAAGAAAAAGAAAAAAGAGAAGGCCGATCTGTATGCAATCATGAAATATCTCCCAACCACTGAGCTAGGGACAGTGGTCCAGAATCCTGTACTCAATAAAATAAATATGGAAACACACACAGAAACCGGTATCATGAGGTTTTTAAGAGCACACAAGCTTGTCAATGCACAGAAAAAGGTACTCCTAAACTGAAGAAACTAACTTAATCCTTGGGGAGAGAAGGAAAGCTGCACGCTGGTAAACAGAGAAGTCAAAGGAGAATTTAAGCAGCTCTGGGTGTTTTAAATTCTTATGGGACCATATTCATATATTCCACATGGAGTTAAGATTTAATTGCAGGTCATGCCTGGCATCGCAGCACTTTGGGAGGCTGAGATGGGCAGATCACTTGAGCCCACGAGTTTGAGAACAGGCTGGGCAATATAGCAAGACTCCGTCTCTACCAAAAAAATTACAAAAGTTGGGCGTGGTGACACGCGCGTATAATCCCAGCTATTCGGGGGCTGAGGCGAAAGGATCACCTGAGCCCAGGGAAGTGGAGGCTGCAGTGAGCCGTTGATTACACCACTGCACTCCAGCCTGGGTGACGGAGTCAAACCCCGTCTCAAAATAAAAAGTAAAAACAAAATTTAAAAACAGGCTGGGTGTAGTGACTCACATCTGTAATCCCAGCCCTTTGGGAGGCCAAGGTGGGAGGATCACTTGATCCCAGGAGTTTCAGGCCAGCCTGGGCAACAGAGCAAGACCTCTTCTCTACTAAAAATAAAAACCGAGTTGATTGTGCAGGCACACGCCTGTGGTCCCAGCTACTTTGGGGGCTGAGGGAGGATCACTTGAGCCCAGGAGGTCGAGGCTGCAGTGAGCCATGATCACACCACTGCACTCCTGGGCAACAGAATGAGACCCTGTCTCAAAAAAAAAAAAAAAAGAAGAAGTGCAATCATGAAGGGAAAGAGTCCCCACCCCACGTACCACATACATAGGGCTTTTTGTTCTACTTCCAAGTATATTCTCTAAGACAGTGGGGGTGTTTAGATTTCGCAGACAATATAAATGTTTTTAACCAAGGAACCCAAATGGGTTCTCCACTTTATTTTGCTTAGACAATGTTTTCATGCCATCTCTTATGAGAAAAACTTAACATGATCATAGAATCTAGATGGTAGGTCTGAGAGTTCACCATCCGATTCTTTCCAAATCCGATTCTTTCCAAGTTTTGGAAACTCTTCATATTAAAATGTTAAAAACACACTAGAATTGCTGTCAGATAAGTAGAAGTCCTCATCCTCCAAAAAGGAAGGAAATGCTCTTTAGAATATTTTAATGGGCAGATTAATTTAGAGAACACTCACCTAATTGCCCTGGTTTTCTTCCATCCTTTGCAGTCAGATGCAAATCTCACAAAGGACTGGGGCAGGGAATGCTTGGGGACCTCCTCCTAAACAAGACCAGGAGGCTTGGCTTGGCTTTCAGACGTCAAGGAATCCCCAGTTAGCAGGCCCAATGCTCAATTTCTGACTGGTCTCCCTCAATCTTTCTAGACAGGCAAGGTGTGGAGCACAAAAATGTTCAATGCTTCAATAGATGCCCTTCCCTCTTATGGGTTGGTCTGCTGCATTAACAAATTGAAATGGGACGCCGGGTGCAGTGGCTGTAATCCCAGCACTTTGGGAGGCTGAGGCAGGAGGATCACTTGAGCCCGGGAGTTCGAGACCAGCCTGGCCAACACGGCAAAAACCCCATCTCTACAAAAACTACAAAAATCGGTCAGGTGTGGTGGTGCATGCCTGTAGTCCCATCTACTAGAGAGGGGAAGCCCGAGAATCGCTTGAATCCAGGAGGCAGCTGCAGTGAGCTGAGATTATACCACTGCACTCCAGCCTGGGCCATGGAGACTATCTCCAAAAAAAAAAAAAAAAAAAGCAGTTGGGGACTGGGCTTCATGGCTCATGACTGTAATCTCAGCACTTTGGGAGGCAGAGGCAGGAGGATCCCTTGAGCCCAAAAGGTCGAGGCTGCAGTGACCTATGATCATGCCACTGTACTCCAGCCTGGGTGACAAAGTGAGACTTTGTCTCTTAAAAATAAAAAACAATACAGGCCAGGCGCAGTGGCTCACGCCTGTAATCCCAGCACTTTGGGAGACCGAAGAGGGCAGATCACTTGAGGTCAGGAGTTCGAGACCAGCCTGGCCAACATGGTGAAACACCGTCTCTACCAAAAATACAAAAAAATTAGCCAGGCATGGTGGTGCACACCTGTAATCCCAACTACTCGGGAGGCTGAGGCAGGAGAATCGCTTGAACCCAGGAGGTGGAGGTTGCAGAGCTGAGATTATGCCACTGCACTCCAGCCTGGGCAACAGAGCAAGACCACGTCTTAAAACAAGTCAGACGGGGATTATCAAAGGTGGCCCATCCGTACAGTGGAATATTACTCAGCCATGAAAAGGAATAAAGCTCTGACACAGGCTACAATGCAGATGAACCTCGAAAATTCCATCCTTAGTGACAGAAGCCAGACACAAAAGAATACAGTATAATTCCATTTATATGAAATGTCCAGGACAGGCAAATCCGTAAGGATAGAAAGAGGATTCGTGGCTTGCAGGGGCTGGGGGAGGGACACAGGGCAAGACTGCAGAAGGGTATGAGGTTTCTTTCTGTATGGATGTTAAAGTTCTGTAATTAGATGGTGGTGATGGCTGCATAGCTGTATTGACTATACTAAAACCACTAAGCTGGCCAGGCACAGTGGCTCACACCAGTAATCCCAACACTTTGGGAGGCCGAGGCGAGCGGATCACCTGAGGTCGGGAGTTCGAGACCAGCCTGACCAACATGGTGAAACCCTGTCTCTACTAAAAATATGAAAATTAGGCGGGCATGATGGTGCATGCCTGTAATCCCAGCTACTTGGGAGGCCGAGGCAGAAGAATCACTTGAACCCGGGAGGGGGAGGTTGCAGTAAGCAGAGATCTTGCCACTGCACTCCAGCCTGGGCAACAGAGCGAGACTGTCTCAAAAACAACACAGTAAAATAAAACCACTGAACTGTATGCTTTAAAAGGGTGACCTTTATATTACCTGAACTGTTATCTCCATAGAGCTGTTAAAGATTTTTAGGGTGGGCATGGTAGTTCACATCTGTAATCCCGGAACTTTGGGAGACCCAGACAGGAAGATGGCTTGAGACCAGGAGTTCCAGACCGCCTGGGCAACAAAGTGAGACTTCTCTCTACTAAAATATATATTTCTCTCTTTAAAAAAGTAGCCAGGCATGGTGGTTTGCACCTGTAGTAGTCCCAGCTACTCAGGAGGCTGATGCAGGAGGATTGCTTGCGCATGGGAGTTTGAGGCTGCAGCGAGCTATGATGACACCACCACTGTACTCCAGCCTGGGTGACAAAGTGAGATCTTGAATCAAAGACTTTTTTTTTTTTTTTTTTTTTTGAGACAGAGTCTCGCTCTGTTGCCCAGGCTGGAGTGCAGTGGTGTGATCTCGGCTCACTGCAAACTCCACCTCCTGGGTTCAAGCGATTCTCCTGTCTCAGCCTCCCAAGTAGCTGGGATTGCAGGTTCATACCATCATGCCCAGCTTATTTTTGTATTTTTAGTAGAGATGGGGTTTCACCATGTTGGACAGGCTGGTCTCAAACTCCCGACCTCAGGTGATCCGCCCACCTCGGCCTCCTGAAGTGCTGCGATTACAGGTGTGAGCCATCGCACCCGGCCAAAGAAATTTTTTTAAGTGAACCAGGAAAGAAATATGCCCAAGATTAAAGTCGGTGGCAAAACAGTTCCACAAATACTTTTCTGGGTTTTGCTCATTTTTTAAACATGACATTGTTCTTTAAAGTGAGAGAAAAATCAAAAAGAAGGCAGCAATCTCAACAATGAACCCACTTTAGTGTTTTCTAGGAAGGGCCCACTGGGGACATTTATGGAGTTTCCTTCAAGAACTGGGAATCTTTCTTATCTTCACGTTCACACTTGACATATTTCTGGTATAATCCACATACCGTACAATTCACCCATTTAAAGTGCACAATTCTGGCCGGGCGCGGTGGCTCACGCCTGTAATCCCAACACTTTGGGAGGCCAAGGGGGGCGGATCACGAGGTCAGGAGATCGAGACCATCCCGGCTAACACGGTGAAACCCTGTCTTTACTAAAAATACAAAAAAATTAGCCGGGTGTGGTGGTGGGCACCTGTAGTCCCAGCTACTTGGGAGGCTGAGGCAGAAGAATGGCGTGAACCCAGGAGGCGGAGCTTGCAGTGAGCCGAGATCACACCACTGCACTCCAGCCTGGGCAACAGAGCAAGACTCTGTCTCAAAAAAAAAAAAAAAAAGGAAAACATAAAAATAAAGTGCACAATTCTGTGGATTTTAGTATATCCACAGACATGTGCAACCATCAATTTTAGAACATTTTTACCACCTCAAAAAGAAACTCCAGGCTGCACATGGTGGCTCACGTCTGTAATCCCAGCACTTTGGGAGGCTAAGATGGGAGGATCGCCTAATCACAGGAGTTGGAGACCAGCCTGGGCAACATAATGAGATCCCGTCTCTCCAAAAAAAAAAAAAAAAAATTAAAAATTAAATTTGCCAGTTATGGTGCTGCATGCCTGTGGTACCAGCTACTCGGGAGGCTGAGATGGGAGGATCACTTGAGCCCAGGAGTTGGAGGCTGCAATGAGCTGTGATCACACCATTGCACTCCAGCCTGGACAACAGGGCAAGACTGTCTCAAAAACAAAACAAATCTGCCCATATGGTTACTTAACCATCAATAAAAGGCACCAGTAATAGGTTGATGTGAATTAATTAATCTGCAAGGCGCAGCCCCTTTACCGTCCCAATTTTTTTTTTTTAAACGTTTTTAAAGACAGCATCTCATTCTGTTGCCCAGGCTGGAGTACAGTGGTGCAATCAAAGTTCACTGCAGCCTCTAGCTCTGGGGCTCAAGCAACCAGCCTCCTGCCTCAACCTCCTGAGTAGCTGGGACTACAGAAACACACCACCACACCTGGCTAATATTTTTATTTATTTGTAGAGTTGGGGTCTACAGGCTGGTCTCAGACTCCTACACTCAAGTCATCCTCCCAAGAGAAGAGACCAGCAAGCTTTGCTGGCCAGGCAGTGAGTATTTTTCAGCTTTGTGGTCCAGATGGTTTCTGCTGTACCTACTCAGTTCTGCTGATGGTAGCGTAAACGCCACTATATACATAAAGAAATGGGTGTGGTGGTGTCAATAAAACTTTATTTACAAAGACAGGCAGTGTCCTGACTTGGGTCCCATTGGCTGTCGTTTGCTGACCCCTGCACTGGATGCTGCAAAGTGAACAGCCCAGCATCTCCTAGGCTGTGGTTAGGACCTCAGCCCGTCACCGTCATCTCCTGGGTCTCAGTTTTCTCATCTGTAAAGTGGGGCTGAAGCCACCTGCCTCATGTTTCTCCTGGGATTTTTGTAAAATAGTGCACAAAAGTAGACAGAAACCTCCAAAGGCAGTTTGCAAATAGGAAGACACAATCAAGTCTATCTGTGAAAAACATTTATTCTGAGAATCTAAAATCTGGACAAAGTACTGGACTTTAGAAAAAGCCTACACAAAATTGCCTCATTCTTCCCTAATACATTAATAATCTAAGAATAAGGAGGTGAAAAAAAAACCCTTTAAAAATAACATTGCTCCAGTTTGTCTGCAGGTATGTGATTTAAAATATCCCTGTTTTATTGAGGTATAGGCTGCAAACTTTGGTAAAATTAGAAAAATTAACAAACCCTTTCAAAAAAAAAATACAAAAACAAAAACAACCAAACTCTAACGTTATATCTTTCTTGGTACATATACAGTAACTACAAAAAAAATTCATTTAGAAAATGTGTTCATTAAGAGAAAAAAAAAATAAAAAAAAAACCCTCTTGTAAGTTCTCACTTGCCGAGTTAAAAAAACTGAATTTAAATGATCTATAAGGCTCAAACGGTTCCCAAGCACCCATCCGGTGTCAGGAAGAACTGGATGACCGCAGTTTCTAGAATCTGGTTGACATTTTCAATAATTCAGTGCTAACAACAAAGACTGTCGTCTTTAGAAAGAAGGAACGAATCAAAGGCACTTGCGCGTGACTTCGTGTGCTGGCGTCCGTCCGTGGCCGCCTTCGTCGGACAGCGTCAGCCACACGCCTGGCACCACGTGGAGCAGAGTCCCCTTGAGGCCATTTCTGCGTGGCCCCAACTCCCTGCTCTCGTGGGCAGAGGACTTTTCACGCGGATCTCAGACGCTAAGCAGTCTGGTGGGGGATGGCTTTGAGGCAAAGGTTTGAACTAGGCCCGAGATGTTTCCTCTTTTCCTTGCAACAACTTCAACAGACAGCTGAGCCACGCCATGCCACGGGCTGCCACGGGCCACCACGGGGAACCATGTCACTGGACTTTAGATGACAAAATGCTGTCAGGAAGATGCTTGCTCTGACCTTGGGGGCCAGAACCCGAGAGAAGGACTGATCCTGTCGCCTTCTTAAAGAGTTGGTGGCAGCAACTTCTGAGAACTTGACACCAGAAACATCAACAGCCTCCACACCACGTAGTTTCTGATTCCATCTTTAAAAAATCTTGTGTTGTTTTGTCGAGAAATTGCAGGCTTTTATGTTTTCAAAGAACTAAACACAATACTGAGAAGTCCAACTTTTAGCCAGAATACATAAATTCCTGAAAATGTATAGATTTGAAAAATAAAAATAAAAAAAAAAAGGAAGACAAACCTTTTTAGGGAACGGAGGAAACACTACCTGTTTAAGTTAAGCCCACTAAGAACAAAATCAGTGCCGATGAACGAGCCCTCCGACACGTTTTCAGCAAAACGCCTGTCGAGAAGTGCTTGGAGATCACCGGCCATTGCCGTAGCCGGGGAAGAGCTGGTTGAGGACGGTCTGCAGAGGCTGGTTCACCTGCATGGCATAGCTGCGGCCCAGGTCGTAGCGGCAGGCGGGGCAGCTGAACACCTGTGCCCGAAAGGATCTGTCCAGGCAGTCCTGTAAGACACAGCAGGCGCGTGAGAAGTGCCATCCACACCATCAGGTTTGCTCCTGGCCACCTCTCCCAGGACTGCGGGGACAGTCTCACCAGGTCCAGAGGCCCCTCTGACCTTCAGTCTCACTTTCCACCTGCTGCCCATCACCAGCCTGGCCCCCCTAGAGGCCCTCAAAGATTCCAAACTCACCCGGCCTCCAGGCTTTTGTCCCTGGCAGGTCATGCAGCTTAACAGCTCAGTCCCCCAGCTCTCATCACTCACAGCTCAGCTCAAGTCACCTCCCCTATGGGGCCTTCCCTGACACCTCCCTAGAGGCAGTCCCATCCCCTCACCCCATCTGCCTTCAAGACGGCACCTCTCCTTCCACCTGTGGAGCCATCTTATATATTATTAATATGCTTATCTTATCTACAACAGGGCAGATGCTCCCTGAGCTTTGAGGCTGTGTTCTCTCTCAACACCAAGCACAGTGTAAACAGTAGATGCTTAATAAACACACATCAGGCCAAGCATCATGGCTCATGCCTGTAATCCCAGCACTCTGGGAGGCTGAGGGGGGCAGATCACTTGAGGTCAGGAGTTCAAGACCAGCCTGGCCAACATGGTGAAACCCTGTCTCTACTAAAAATAGAAAAATTAGCCAGGCACATGCCTGTAATCCCAGCTACTTGGGAGGCTAAGGCAAGAGAATGGCTTGAACCTGGGAGGCGGAGGTTGCAGTGAGCTGAGATCATGCCATTGCACTCCAGCCTGGGTGACAGGGCAAGACTCCGCGTCTCAAAGAAAAAACAAAAAAATTAGCCAGGCGTGGCTACTCCGGAGGCTGAAGTGGGAGGATCACCTGAACCCAGGGAGGCTGAGGCTGCAGTGAGCCATGATCACGCCATTGCACTCCAGCCTGAGCGACAAAGCAAAACCTTGTCTCGAAAAAAATAAAAAATAAACATACATGTCAATGAGAAGAAAGGGGAAAAGGAGGAAGGAACCAAGTCTGGTGGATTCAGATTCCTAACTTCAAGCTCAATCAACCAAGTCGTGCCTGGGGAAGAAAGCCAGGAGAAGACAGAGCTGAGAGGCCTGGAGTCTCCACTTCCCAAGCAGACAAACAGGGAAGATGCCACCGAGCTGGCTGCACGCCAGGGAGGAGTGAGACGCCGCACACAGGTGCGCAGACGCCTATGCAGGGGGCACATGTCTGCAGCATGTCATCACACAGCTGGGCGAGGGCGGTGGCCACATGGGGGAGAGGCCTGGTGACCACAGCACAGTCACCTGCCCCAGGCAGCCTGTGGCTTTTGTTTTTGTTGTTTTTTTTTTTTAAGATAGAGTCTCGCTCTGTCGCCCAGGCTGGAGTGCAGTGGCGTGATCTTGGCTCACTGCAACCTCCACCTCCCGGGTTCAAGGGATTCTCGTGTCTCAGCCTCCTGAGTAGCTGGGATCACAGGCGCCCACCAGCACACCTGACTAATTTTTGTATTTTTAGTAGAGACAGGGTTTCATCATGTTGGCCATGGTGGTGTATGCCTGTAGCCCCAGCTACTCAGGAGGCTAAGGCAGGAGGATCTCTTTAGCCCCGCGAGGAGTTCAAGGCTGCGATGAGCTATGATGGCACCACTGCACTCCAGCCTGGGCGACAGAGTGAGATGCTGTCTCTGAATGTTTTTTCAATTTTTTTTTTTTTGGGGGACAGAATCTTGCTCTGACACCCAGGCTGGAGTACAATGGCACGATCTCGGCTCACCGCAACCTCCACCTCCCAGGTTCAAGCGATTCTCCCACATCAGTCTCCTGAGTAGCACCTGTCAGCACACCCAGCTAATTTTGTTTTAATTTTTAGTAGAGATGGGGTTTCACCATGTTGCCCGGGCTGGTCTCAAACTCCTGACCTCAAGTGATCCTCCCACCTCAGCCTCCCCAAGTGCTGGGATTACAGGCGTTAGCCACCACGGCTGGCCTCAAGTTTATAATTTAAAAAGATCAAGGTGGAAGGTCACAGCCTGTTTCCCAGAACCCCTCTGATGCTGAGCTTCCCAAGTTGGAACAGAGCAGCAAGGACAGATTGTGGGGACACAGTGATGCTGGTTAGCCCCTTCCTTCACATCCTCAGCGCTTCCGCACCTTCACACCGATGCACAGGACAGGTGGTTTCCAATGTCCCCACGGTCCTTCCTACCGCCACAGGGCTCCCAGGCCTCCCTCTTCCAATAGCCCCCCACAGCCAGCCCTCTGCCTGTGCCCACCTCCTGAGCACCTCCTTCCTGCCAGAGGCTAAGCCAGGACCTTCACAACCACCTGGCATCCAGGACAGTGTTACCAGGCCCCTTCTCACTGTGGCCAACTGAGGCTTGGAGGGATTAGTGCCTGCACACCTGAGAGATGACAGATGGCCAGACCCGGACCACTAGCCCCAAAGACACCATGGCCTCTCACCCCTTCTGCCACCTCACTTAGGGCACTCAGGGAGGCCCACACAGCTGAAGGGACTCAGGCCACAGGGTGAGGCAGGTGGGGCCCGAGGAGGCAGAGATGCCATGGGCATGACTGGGAACACCCCGTCTCCTGACCTTCCCTGAGCTGCCTCCTGGCATGAAAACAAACACGGGGTCTGAGACCCGGGGGTGTGACCCATGGCTGAGAGGACTGCAGGACTGCAGTTGGAAGGAAAACCGCCAGCAACTCAGAGGCCTGGGGAGATCCGCGGGGTGGCAGGGTCAGTCCCTTCCATACCTGTCCACCAGGACTGCCGGCTCTGGCCAGAGGTCGCAGCAGAGAAACCATCACCCAGACCCACACTGCCCACCTGGGCAGTTCTGCCCCCAGGGGACACTGGAAGGTGTCTGGGGATGTCTGTGATTGTCTTGACTAGGCAGGGAGCTCCTGGCATGGAGTGGGTGGGGGCCAGGGATGCTGCTCAGCACCCTGCGGTGCCCAGGACGGCCACACCCCAGACAATGATCCAGCCCCAAGGCCCACAGCACAGGGGGGAAGAGACCCTGTCCTGGCCCCAAACCAATCGGTTTGAAAACCATCAGCTGGGGGGTGGGCGCGGTGGCTTACACCTGTAATCCCAGCACTTTGGGAGGCCGAGGCGGGTGGATGACAAGGTCAGGAGATCGAAACCATCCTGGCTAACACGGTGAAACCCCATCTCTACTAAAAATACAAAAAATTAGCCGGGCATGGTGGCCGGCACCTGTAGTCCCAGCTACTCGGGAGGCTGAGGTGGGAGAATGGCGTGAACCCGGGAGGCGGAGCTTGCAGTGAGTGGAGACTGCGCCACTGCACCCCAGCCTGGGCGACAGAGTGAGACTCTGTCTCGGGGAAAAAAAAAAAAAAAAAAACCATCAGCTGGGATCTTGTGTCCCTCCTACGACTGACCACTTGTCCTGGGTTTAAAGCCCATGCCAGGCCACCACCCCAGGGCCCAGAGCCACTGCAGGCCCCAGCTGCTGGCTTCCCACCCAGGCTTCTTCACCTGCTGTCCCAGGTACCAGGGATGCTGCCTGGTAAGACCACCTCCTCCAAGAAGGCTTCTTTCCTGACCCCTAGGGGATGTGCACCTCCTCTCCAGACCTTAGGCCAAGACTGTGGCCCATCCTCTCCCACCCTGGCCCCTTGACCACACAGGACTTGGGGGAGAATGTTACAGGCCTCCGTGGTAATACAGGCTGCCCAGAAAGCAGTCAACAAGGCCCCGAGAAAAGCTGCAGAGTGAGCGGAGCAAAGCCAACAAGCCTCTGTCTGTAGTGGCAGGCATGTGGGAACGGGAGGTCAGGTCATCCTTCCGGAACCTTCCACCCAGCTCCCACGGCCATCTCTACTCACCTTGCACACGTTGTGCTGGCACACGGTCGTGATGGGCCGGAACACCAGCTCCTGACAGCAGATACACTGGAACGTCTCCTCCACTTTACTCAGGAACAACTGGAACTAGAGGGAAGCGGGTGTGAGGCCGGCAAAGACACCGGGACCAGGGCTCCCGCAGATCAGTGGCTTCCTGCTGCGCATGTGCCTGGGTCCTCTAATTCTGTCCCCAGCCTTCACTCCAGGAGGCGGGGGCCATGATCGTCCCCGTTCTGAGAAAAACAGAGGCCCAACAGGCATGAGCCTCACCTGAAGTCCCCAACACCCCAAGTGGCAAGGTGGGGAGGATGGGGCGGAGCCAGTACAAGGGCGCCGGCCTCAATGATGCTGGGCAGGACACAGATATGACCAGCTGGCACCACCAAGCACGCCCTGCACTAAGTCAAGACAGGGCTTTAGGAGAGGTTCCTGGCTGGGAGCGGCAGCTCACGCCTGTCATCCCAGAACTTTGGAAGGCCAAGACAAGAGGATCGCTTGAGCCAGGTGTCCAAGACCAGCCCGGCAATACAGTGAGAACCCCATCTCTACCAAAAATTTAAAAAATAGGCCGGGCATGGTGGCTCACGCCTGTAATCCCAGTACTTTGGGAGGCTGAGGTGAGCAGATCACCTAAGGTCAGGAGTTCGAGACCAGCCTGACCAACACGGTGAAATCCCATCCCTACTAAAAATACAAGATTAGCCAGGCGTGGTGGGTGCCTGTCATCCCAGGTACTTGGGAGGCTGAGACAGGAGACTCACTTGAACCTGGGAGGCGGAGGTTGCAGTGATCCAAGATCATGCCATTGCACACTCCAGCCCGGGCAATGAGAGCAAAACTCCATCTCAAAAAAATAAAAATAAAAATAAACAAAATAAATTAAAAACATAGGTGTGGCCTGGGAGTTGGGAGTTCAAGGAGGCAGTGACCTGTGTCCATGCCACCGCACTCCAGCCTGGGTGACAGGGTGAGCCCCTGTCACCAAAAAAATTTAGAGACACGGTCTCTACTGACAGAATGTGTACTGAGTACACGGGCCACCAGGAGCCCAGCCGCGGATGACTCGAAAGACGCCTCCTCCTGCTTGGAGCTAAGTGCGGGGACCAAAGAGACACAAGTGAAGGTCTGGGGGCAAGGGGCTGCCCCAGTGTGGGGTGGGGGCTGGGGAGAAAGCCCTGGGAAGAATGTGGCCTGAAGGAAACGGGAGGAGAGGGACCACTGAGATGGCCTCGGCCACAGCTGAATCCTGAGACCTGCAACTACGTCACCATCCACAGCAGAGAAGTGGCAGGCGGGACTGAGTGAAGGACCTGGAGCTGGGAAAGCATCCTGGGTGAGGCGGGGGGCCTGATGTCACCCCGAGGTCCTCCCGAGAGAGGGCGGGAGGGTGAGACTCACAGACTGGAAGAAGATGCGCTGTAGCTGTAAAGGGGGAGGAAGGGGCCCCGAGCCGAGGGATACAGTGCCTCTAGACGCTGGCAAAGGCAGAAATCTGGTTCTCCCCTGGAGCCCCCAGGAGGGCCCAGCCCTGTCCCTGCCCTGACTTTAGCCCAGCAAGGCCCATGTCGGGCTCCCAGCCCCAGAGCTGTGAGATGTGAGTCGCTTTGCACTCCTAGGCTTGGGGTCACTTTGCAACAGCCCCGGGAGACAGAGACAGAAGGTAGGATGGCAGGGGGTGCCGGAGCTGGGGAGCAGGTGCAGGGGCTGGGGAGCGGGTGCAGGGGCTGGGGAGCGAGTGCCAAGGCTCGGGAGGGGGTGGGAGTGACAGTTTCAGGGCCAGGGTTTCAGTCTGGGGAGAGGAGAAAGTTCTGGAGGTGGTGATGGCGGTGATGGTTGTGCAACCACAAGAACGTACTCAGTGCCACTGAGCTGTACACTGGAAAGCGGTGAACGTGGGAAACAAGCCCCACGCATTTTACCGCAATCAACGCAAATCAGGGCGACGAGTGAGCCGTGCGTGCCTACCGGGCTGCCGCTCGCCGGCCGGTCCTTGAGTGACGCCAGGACCTCATTCCACAGCTTGGCGTTGCTCTTGTCCTCTCTGATGAGGCTGCTCTGCTGGGCCGTGAGACTGTAGGGCTCCACCTTGGTTTTCTTGGATGTCCGGCGCGGGGACCCAGCCCTGCTCGGGCCACCTCCTGGAAGAGGGTGGGGCACATGAGGGAGGGGCGTGTGGCCGAGGGAGGGGCGTGTGGCCCGAGCTGCCGGAGAGACACCCACCTGCTCCCACGTCCACACAACCTCGACCCCACACCCGCGAGATGCCCACCTGCTCCCACACACACAAGACGCTCACCCCACACCCACGAGATGCTCACCTGCCGACTTCCGCTTCCACTTGCCCTTGCCCGTCCTGGGGGACGCGAAGCCCCCCTCCTGCTGCTCCTCCTCCTCCCTCTTGCTGTTCTCCTTCTCTCGCTCTCGGTTGGCCAGGGCTTCCAGGTAGCCTTCTGGATACTTCAGGAGAAAGAGGGACAGCCGTGAGTCAGGCTCGGGGCCCACACGCTACGCAGAGCCCGCTCCTCCAGCCTCCTTGCCAGGTCTGGGTTTCCAGACGCACCTGACCCCCAATCCCCCTGAAGAGCACAGGGTAGTCCCCCCTTATCTAGTTTTGCTGAGGTTTCAGTGACCCAAAGTCAACTGAAAATGTTACATGAAATATTCTAGAAACAATTCCTAAGTTGTAAACTGCACACTGTTCTGAGTGTCCAACGTCTAGAGGCGCTGCATCCCTCGGCTCGGGGCCCCTTCCTCCCCCTTTACAGCCACTTCACATCACGCACACTGCATGATGAAACACTGCATCGTCCCGCAGGGACGTGAACCTTCCCTTTGTCCAGCTTCTCGATTCTGCTGCCTCAGCCTCCCGAGTAGCTGGGATTACAGGTGCCCGCCACCACACCCAGCTAATTTTTGTACTTTTAGTAGAGATGGGGCTTCACCATGTTGGTCAGGCTGGTCTTGAACTCCTGACCTCAAGTGATCCACCTGCCTCAGTCATCCAAAATGCTGGGATTACAGGCTAAATATAAAATATTAATATTAAACATTCTAATTTTTATTAAATAAGCCCAACACTTTGGGAAGCCAAGGCAGGGGGATCGCTTGAGCCCAGGAGTTTGAGACCAGCCTGGGCAACATAGCAAGATCCCCTCTCTACAAAAAAAATTTAAAAAATTAGCCCAGCCTGGTGGTGTGCATCTGTAGTCCCAGCTACTTAGGAGCCTGAGGCAGGAGAATCGCTTGAGCCCAGGAGTTTGAGGCTGTAGTGAGCTATGATCACACCACTACACTCCAGCCTGGACAACAGAGCGAGACCTGGTCTCAAAAATAAAAATGGCCCCAAAGTGCAAGAGGAGGGATGCTGGCAATTTGGAAATGCTAAAGAGAAGCCTAAGATGCGAAAGAGAGGTTGTGAATCTCATACTGTGCCTAATCTATAGATTAAACTTAATCATCAGTCCACACGTATGGAAAAAAAATTATATATCCACGGTTTGGTACTATCTCTGGTTTCAAGCATGTGCTGAGGACCTTCGAAGTGTGCCCCTGGTAAGGGGGGGACGCCTGTGCATTCAGCTCTTCGTTAACTGTGGAGCCTCGACCAATGGCTAATCCTGTCTAATCGCAAAGCTTCACTACCAACAAGAGGAGACTAAGAGGAGATAATCGGCCAAGCTCCACCTGGCAGGGTCGGGGTAAGCGCATTTAATGTGAGCGAACGCGGGTGACGTGTTCAGCATCACATCCCACCAATAAGATCTCGTTGTCTTTACGATTTCCATGAGGGCAGGCAAACTTTTGCTTCCAGGGACCCTAGGGTGAATGTTTTCAAGCCTTATGGGTCTGGACCGCAAGCGCTGAGGGCAGGCTACTTCAGTGAATGAGCATGACTGTTTCCCCAGAAACTTCACTTAGGAACACCTGACCCCAGGGCCTTAGCTGGCCAAACTCTGATGATTCTGAGGACTCGGGCCCTCTCTGTCCTCACAGGGCATCATCGCTCCATTTCGAAGGTACCTATAAGTCACGTCTGACTCTCCAGTGTCTCAGGAAATCTTTGAGCTCCTTTCACATTCTTTATGTTGCAATGGAGATGAGAGTCATAAAAAAAAAAAAAAAAAAAAATCCTGGCCAGGGTCAGCGGCTCACACCTGTAATCCCAGCACTTTGGGAGGTGGAAGCAGGTGGATCACCTGAGGTCACCAGCCTGGCCAACATGGCGAAACCCCGTCTCTACTAGAAATACAAAAATAGCTGGGCATGGTGGTACGCACCTGTGATCCCAGCTATGCAGGAGGCTGAGGTGAGAGAGTCGCTTGAGCCTGGGAGGTGGAGGTTGCAATGAGCCGAGATCATGCCTGCACTCCAGCCTGGGCGACAGAGTGAGACTCTGTCTCCAAAAAAAAAAAAAAAAAATGCTGGGAGCGGTGGCTTACGCCTGTAATCCCAGCACTTTGGGAGGCAGAGGCGGGTGGATCACCTGAGGTCAGGAGTTCAAGACCAGCCTGACCAACATGGTGAAACCCCGTCTCTACTAAAAATACAAAAACTGAGCCAGGCGTGGTGGTGGGCACCTGTAATCCCAGCTACTCAGGAGGCTGAGTCAGGAGTATGGCTTGAACCTGGGAGGCAGAGGTTGCAGAGAGCCCAGATCCCACCACTGCACTCCAGCCTGGGCGACAGAGCAAGACTCCATCTCAAAACAAACAAACAAAAAAAATCCTACTCCCAACAGAAGCTGAGGCTGTCTCTCCCATTACTATTTTTCTCTCTACTTCCTCAGCTTCTGAAATTCCCCACTGTACAAATCCATTCAAAAGACAACCTGAGTGACCCCCTCGGGTAGAGGACATCAGGCTCTCGACAGCAATTAAGATTCCTTAAATAGTCTCACGATTCATCTGCTGTAAAGCTTCTCCCTGCAATGGACAGACCACATCCTAACTGGTGCCGAAATGCTGCGCCGCTCGCTGAGTAAGTTCTCGGCAGGTCCCATCGCCACAGGGAGGTGAGAGATGGCTTGGGGATATTCATCTTCCCCATTTTTCCATCCAGATCTCTCTGGAATCCACCAATTTGGTTGGTTTGTTTCTGCTTTTTTGTGTGTGTGTGTGATGAGCCAAGAAGTGAAAACAGAGACACCAGATGCCTGACTGGTCTGCAGCGATCCCTTTACCAACAGAACGAAGACAAGCAAGTCTGGTTTTCAACTCTGAGATGCGGCAGGCGGAGACGCAAATGTCATCTGCGCGTTCCCATCATCCCCTGACTGGAGGATTTATATGGGACAGCTAGGGGGGTGCCATCAGCTGGGGCCCTGGAAATTATTCTGGATCAGAGAGAAACCAGGGAAGCATGGGCCCGAGACGGGAGGCCTCCTGGAGTGTTCAGCGCGGTCCAGAACATGAGCACCACAAGCCCACGCAGGGCCCATTCTGTGACCCACAATGACCTTCAAGGATGACAGCCTCCAAGCAGGACACGTGGTGCCCAGGCGGGAAGTGTCAGAGCCGTCATGGAGCCCGGCAGTCCTCCTGTTTTGAGATGGACTCTCACTCTGTCACCCAGGCTGCAGTGCAGTGGTGCAATCTCAGCTCACTGTAACCTCCACCTTCTGGGTTCAAGCAATTCTCCTGCCTCAGCCACCTCAGTAGCTGGGATTACAGGCACCCGCCACCATACCCAGCTAATTTTTGTATTTTTAGTAGAGATGAGGGTTCACCACGTTGGCCAGGCTGGTCTTGAACTCCTGACCTAAGTGATCCATCCGCCTTGGCCTCCCAAAGTGCCATCCCCCATCCCAGACACACCTGCATGGTTAGCCCCAGCTTCTTGATCCGGTCCTTCCCCTCCTTCGTCCAAGGGCCAGGCTCATCATCGTCCCTCCGGAGAAGGTAACGCCACACGAGAAACCCGGACTTCCCCTTCTCGGGCCAGTATTTCACCACCTGCAGGGAGCGGGCATCAGCGTCAGCTCCATCAGAGGCAGCCCCGGCGGGGACAGAGCGCCCGGCCTCCTCAAGGGGCACTCACCTTGTAGATGCCATCGTAGCGGTTGCCCTCAGCGGGGGCGTACTTGCTATTCTTGCCACCCTTGACATTGCGCACCACCCTGACCGGCTTCCCCGACCGCCAGTCCTTGGCCTCGGCCCCTTCTTGGTCATTGATGGGAGCGAAGCAGTTGAGAGCCAGCGCCCTGCGGGGAGAGTCAGGACCCCACGCATTATAGGTGAGGATGTACCCCCCAAAAAAGGAAACACAGGAGCCGGGAGTGGTGGCTCAGGCCTGTAATCCCAGCACTTTGGGAGGCTGAAGTAGGCAGATCGCCTGAGGTCAGGAGTTCGAGACCAGCCTGGCCAACATGGTGAAACCCCGTCTCTACTAAAAATGCAAAAGTTAGCCGGGCGTGGTGGCGCGTGCCTGTAATTCCAGCTACTCAGGAGGCTGAGGCAGGAGAATCGCTTGAGTCTGGGAGGCAGAGGTTGCAGTGAGCCGAGATTATGCCACTGCACTCCAGCCTGGGTGACAGAGCGAGGTTCTGTCTCAAAAAAAAAAAAAAAAAAAAAAAAAAAAATTTAATATTTCAAAGTTATATATGTATAATTTATAAAATAGGCCACACCCAGCCTACTATTTATTTGAGACAGGGTTGCTGGGTGCCATGGCTCACACCTCTAATCCCAGTACTCTGGGAGGCCAAGGCAGGAGGATTGCCTGAGCCCAGGAGTTCAAGACCAGCCTGGCCAATGTGGCAAAACCCCATCTCCACAAAAAAAAAAAAAAAAAAAAAATAGCCAGGCGTGGTAACATGCACCTATAGTCCCAACTACTCTGGAGGCTGAGGTGGGAGGATCAATGGAGCCCAAGGAGGTGGAGGCTGCAATGAGCTATGATCACACTCCACCCTGGACAAGAGAGGGAGACCCTGCCTCAAAAAAAACAAAACAAAGTACACACACACACACACACAGTTAAAAAAAACAAACAAAAAGAGAAAGGGTGTCTCACTCTGTCACCCAGGCTGGAATGCAATGGCATGATCACGCCTTACTCAACTGCAGCCTCCTGGGCTCAAGCCATCCTCCCACCTCCGGCTCCCAAGCTGGGACTATAGGCCCACACGACCATAACCAGCTAACTTTTTTGAAATTCTTTTTTGTAATTTTAATTTTTCATAATTTTATGTTGCACAAGTAGGTCTCAAACTCCTAGCCTCAAGCAATCCTCCCACCTCAGCCTCCCAAAGTGCTGGAACTACAGGCGTGTGACACACCACCCATGGCCCATGTCTTTTTTAGATACTTAGTTACTGATTTTGTGAGAGTGTGTGTGTGTGTGTGTGTGTGTGTGTGTCTATGTGCCAATTGTTTTAGATAATGGTATGAAAAACATTACATCTTACATTTTTACCTAGCCAGAGGTCTCCTAAAGACATTTTCCAAAGCGGAGTTAGAGTGTCAAGAATAGATCATTTATAAAGCTCTTCATACAAACAGGCAGAAGAGATTTCCAGAAAGATGATTCCAATTTGTATTTCTACCAACAGTGGAACGCTATTTTACCCCTGACCTATGTCAACATTTTAGAATTTTTGGCCAACTTTATAGGGGAAACTAATAGTATCTCACCACAGCCTCAGTTTGTATTTGATTACAACTTTGCATTTCTTTTGTGCATTATTTCCATATTCTCTCTTTTTTTTTTTTTTTTTGCTCTGTCACCCAGGCTGGAGTGCAGTGGAGCGATCTTGGCTCACTGCAAGCTCCGCCTCCCAGGTTCACGACATTCTCCTGCCTCAGCCTCCCGAGTAGCTGGGACTATAGGCGCTTGCCACCACACCAGGCTTTTTTTTTTTTTTTTTTGTATTTTTAGTAGAGATGGGGTTTCACCATGTTAGCCAGGATGGTCTCGATCTCCTGACATCGTGATCCGCCCACCTCAGCCTCCCAAAGTGCAAGGATTACAGGCGTGAGCCACCACGCCTGACCTCTTTGCTTTCTTCTATGAGTTTTTCTTTCTTTCTTGAGATAGAGTCTCATTCCTGTTACCCAGGCTAGAGTGCAACGGCATGATTTCAGCTCACTGCAACCTCCACCTCCTGGGTTCAAGTGATTCTGCCTCAGCCTCCCAAGTAGCTGGGATTACAGGTGCCTGCCACCACACCCAGCTAATTTTTGTATTTTTAGTAGAGACAGGGTTTCACCATGTTGGCCAGGCTAGTTTTGAACTCCTGACCTCAGGTGATCCACCTACCTCGGCCTCTCAAAGTGCTGGGATTACAGGCGTGAGCCACCGCACCTGGCTCTTCTATGAGTTTCTTGTTGATTTCCAACAGCTCTTTTTATGATAAAGACACTATCATCATGTGTCATGTCAAGAACTCCTCCTAATCATCTGCCTTTTAATTTATAGGATTTATTTATGTAATATATTTATAATGTTTAGATAATCAAATCTGTCTTTTCCTTTGGGCTTTATGATGGTTTTTATGCTGGAAAAGTCCGCCCCCATCCTGTAATCAGGGGCCAAGCAAATTCTGGCCTATCACATACTTTTGCAAATAAAATTCACTGAAACACAGCCACGCTCACTCACTTACATATGGTCTATGGCTGATTTTGTGCTACGACACAAGAGCTGAAGAGGTTCTCTGAATAGACTGTGTGACCTGCATAGCTGAAGCAATCTATTTTGGAGGGGTTTTTTTTGTTTTTTTTTTTTTGACAAGATCTCAGTCTGTTGCTCAAGCTGGAGTGCAGTGGCGCAATCTCAGCCCACTGCGGCCTCCACCTCCTGGGCTCAAGTGATCCTCCTGCCTCAGCCTCCTGACTAGCTGTGACTATAGGCACATACTAACACACCCAGCTAATTTTTTTATTTTTACTTTTTGTAGATGGGTTGTTTCACTACATTGCCCAGTCTGGTCTTGAACTCCTGAACTCAAGTGATCCTTGAGCCTCGGCCTCCTGAAGTGAGAGAATTACAAGCATGAGCCACCAGGCCCAGCATTAAGATACCTACTATCAGCCAGGCGCAGTGGCTCATGCCTGTAATACCAACACTGGGAGGCCGAGGAGGGCAGATCACCTGAAGTCAGGAGTTCGAGACCAGCCTGGCCAACATGGCGAAACCCCATCTCTACTAAAAATACAAAAATTAGCCAGGCGAGGTGGCAAGCACCTGTAATCCCAGCTACTCAGGAGGCTGAGGCATGAGAATCGCTTGAGCCCAGGAGGCGGAGGTTGCAGTGAGCAGAGAGTGCACCACTGCACTCCAGCCTGGGCAACAGAGCAAGACCCTGCCCAAAAAAAAAAAAAAAAAAAAAGATACCTATTATCTGGCCTTTTATAGGGAAGTTTGCTTTCATCCATCTGAATGGCTCACAGTATGTGGCACACAGAAGGGAGGAACCAGACCAGGCGCAGTGGCTCACGCCTGTAATCCCAGCACTTTGGGAGACAGAGGGAGGAACCAAATGCCAGGCTTCGCTATGTTCTACCACGCTCCGAATGAGACTATCACTTGCTGGACATGAGGCCCAAAACAGAACCAAGGACTCGGCAGATGTGCGTCAGCAAGGAAATAAGAAGGCTGATTCCACAAACCTGTTGGTGTTGGTGAGTTTCTGATCACAAGACTGTTCCGCGGTCCTCTTGTTGCCGGAAAGATCTCGACCACCACTACCCGTGTATGTGAAAAAATTCCCATGGTCCTGAAACAGACAAGAAGGCTGGGTGAACCCTCTGCAGAGGCAAAAAAAAAAAAAAGAGACTGCATTGAAAGCAAACCCCCCAGGATGGCTACTTTCAAAGAAACAGAAAATAACAAGCGTTGGTGAGAATGTGGGGAAATTGGAGCCCTTTGTAAACTGTTGGTGGGACTACAGAATGGCAAAGCGACTATACAAACAGTGTGGTGTGTCCTCAAGAAACTTAAACAGAGGGCTGGGCATGGTGGCTCACACCTGTAATCCCAGCACTTTGGGAGGCTGCAGTGGGAGGATCGCTTAAGCCCAGGAGTTCGAGATCAGCCTGGGCAACATGGCGAAACCCCATCGCCATAAAAAAATACAAAAATTAGCTTGGTGTGGCAGTGCCTGCCTGTAGTCCCAGCTTCTTGGGAGGCTGACATGGGAGGATCACTAGAGCCCAGGAGGTAGTGGCTGTAGTGAGTTGTGATCACACCACTGCACTCCAGCCAGAATGAGACTCGGTCTCCAAAAAAAAGAAAAAAAAAAAAACAACACTCAACACGGAATTATCACAGGAGTCTTGAATTCCACTTCTGGATATACACCCAAAAGAATGGAAAACGGGCTGGAGATACTTGTACAGCCGTGTTCGTAGCAGATCGATTCACAGCAGTCGAAAGGGGAAGGAGCCCCAGTGCCCACGGACAGACAGACAGATCAACACAGCGTGGTCCCTCCGCACGGCAGAATAGGACTCGGCTGTGAACGAAAGGGGAATCCGGACACATGCGACAACATGGACAAAGCAAGGACGTCGGGCTCAGTGAGAGGAGCCAGGCACGCAAGGACGCAGGCCGTGTGATTCCACTCCCAGGAGGTCTCCAGAGTCATCAGAGTCACAGAGGCAGGAAGCAGGTTGGGCGGTGCCAGGGACTGGGAGGCGGTGGGGAGTGAGTGCTTCGTGGAGACAGCGTTTCAGTTTGGGAAGATGAGAAAGTTCTGGAGACGGTGGTGGTGGTGATGGTTGCATAGCAATGGGAATATACTTCACGCCACCGGGAACCGAGCATTTAAAAATGGCTAGGATGGGAAATTTTGTTCTATGTATTTTACCACCATCCAAAAAACTAGAGCAACCCTCCCCCACCCCTCCCACACACACACTCACCACGTCATCCTCGTAGCCCCCTGCCAGGACTAGGGAGTACGCTCCGTCGTTGCTCCGGCCATGGATGCCAGCCACGTGGGGCCGATGGACACCCGACTCGCTGACCTGAGGATGCCACCAAGATATACATGGTGTCCTCTGCAATGACTGCTGCAGAGAAGCTCCACCGCCCTCCTCCTCCCTACCCCGAGCAGCCAGCAGCCTCACTTTTACGCCAAACTCCTCAGGCCTGCGAGTCACCTACTACGTGTGCTGCTCGGCTAGAGACGGCCGGAGTTGAGCTGCACCATGAAAAAAAAAAAAAAAAAAGAACAGCTGGCGTGAATTCCAGCCCCATCAAGCGTGCACGGGGCATCCTCACTGCTGATCTCCGATGCTCCTCTTCGGCCTCTAGAAAATGGGGGTGATGGCCGGGCACGGTGGCTCACACCTGTAATCCCAGCACTTTCGGGGGCCGAGGTGGGTGGATCACTTGAGGTTAGGAGTTCAAGACCAGCCTGGCCAACAAGGTGAAACCCCATCTCTACCAAAAATACAAAAATTAGCCAGGTGTGGTGGCATGTCTCTGTGATCCCAGCTATTGGGGAGGCTGAGGCAGGAGAATCGCTTGAACCCAGGAGAGGGAGGTTGCATTGAGCCAAGACCCCACCACTGCACTCCAGCCTGGGCAACAGAGCAAGACTCCGTCTCAAAAAAAAGAAAAGTGGGGGTGACTGAGTTCTAAATGAGGTTATGATATAAAAGCCGGCCTTCATTAGGCTGGTTGAGGTGCAGCCTGCCACTCACTCCACAAAATGCCTTGAGAGGCCCTGGCCTGAGCATGGGACCCCAGCTGGCTGCTGAGCACTAGGGATACAGCGCTGCCCCAGGAGCTCCTAGCCCTGCACGCCTGGCCCCATGAACTCCATGATGAGGCCCAGCTTGTCCACCCAGCTCAGTGCATCACACCCAGGGGCAATCCTGCCTCCCAGGGGACACTCATGTCTGCAGACGTTTCTGGTTGTCATGACTTGGGAAGACATGGAGTGGGTGGGGGCCAGGGATGCTGCTCAGCACCCTGCAGTGCCCAGGGTGGCCCCGCCCCAGAGAACCATCTGGCTCCAATGTCACTAGTGCCAAAGTGTCTCATCTGCCGTGACACACAGCCCACAGCTGACAGCGCCCAGCACTGTCAACACCCAGTCACAGGCAGGGGCTGCCCCAATGACAGATCACAACCAGCGCTGAAACAGGTCCCTCTTAGCAGATGCCACCCCCTCCCTGGGACAGGAGCTTTGGGAATGACCTTACGTGCCTCTGAGCAGAGCACCAGCCCCTACCCCCAAGGATTCATTTCAGGTCCCTGGTAAAATAAGGAGTAAACCCAAACCTGCAGGCTTTCCACACCCCTCCTCGGCTAGCCGAGGCACCACTGGTAACCACCTTGACCCCTGGCTGGCCAAAGCCAGGAGAAACTGCCCCCAGAAAAGCAGGATGAGCCCGCGTGGCCCCTGGAGCCCCGGGACGCTGCAGGTACCTGGACTCGGAACCGCCACATGGTGCCCACGGGGATCCCCGGGATGGGTCCGTAGTGGTTGGACGGGACGATGGTACATTCCTTGGTGCGGCCCACACAGGCCATGCCCTGTCCCAGGCACAGACACAAAGAACAACAGCGTGAGCCCTGGCAGGCGGGGAGGGGCCACGGGCGCATGGAGAGGACCCGCCTCACCTTGCCCCAGTCCCGCTGTGAGGACGACGTGGCCGAGGCCATCTTCGCCTTCTTCTTGCTCTCTCTCAGCCGCTCTCCCGCCAGCACCACCTCACTGGCATCATTCCGGCACTCAGGGCAGTACCTGTGAGGTCGGGATTGTCACTGCCCATGCCCAGCCTGGCAGATGTCTCAGCCAACACGTGCCCTCTGCCCACACACCACAGACATGGCTCTCCCCGCCTGGCACCACTACCATCCTGCCCTGTCCACATTGCAGGCCGCTTGGCACACGAGGCTGTTTACATTTAAATTCATTTAAACTAAGCCAGGCACGGTGGCTCACGCCTGTAATCCCAGCACTTTGGGAGGCCGAGGCGGGCAGATCACCTGAGGTCAGGAGTTCAAGACCAGCCTGGCCAACACGGTGAAACCCCATCTCTACTAAAAATACAAAAATTAGCCGGGCATGGTGGTGGGCACCTGTAATCCCAGCTACTTGGGAGGCTGAGGCAGGAGAATCGCTTGAAACCAGGAGGCAGAGGTTGCAGTGAGCCGAGGTTGCACCACTGCACTCCAGCCTGGAGGACAGAGAAAGACTCCATCTCAAAAAAGAAAGAAAGCAGGTTCTCTGTTGGCCTTCCACGGAGAATTCCACGGATCTTGCAACAGTGAGAGTGAACGCAATGTGGGATGTGGGAAATACACGTGCAGATTCCATGGGTGCCTTCTCACTGCCGTGGACTCAGTTTCCCCATCTCTACGATGGGGGGGGCAGGGCAACAACAGCACCCACTTCTGTGCTGGAGGAATGACCACAGGCAGGTCCTCAGACCCGAGCCTAGCGCGTCACAACCTCCCCATCCACATCCGCAATTGTCATTATGTGCGCCAGGAACACAGTGGCTACGAAACCTCCTCTCACAGAAGCTGTGAAGCCCCCGCACTCTGTTCCCTGGCTGGCCGCAGGTCTCACCCACTCAAGCAACATGGGAAGATTTCCTCACCACCTCCCCTTTTTTTTTGTTTTTGAGACTGAGACTCACTCTGTCGCCAGGCTTGAGTGCAGTGGCGCGATCTCAGTCCACGGCAACCTCTGCCTCCCAGGTTCAAGCGATTCTCCTACCTCAGCCTCCCGAGTAGCTGGGATTACAGGCACGTGGCACCACGCCTGGCTAACTTTTTTGTATTTTTAGTAGAGACAGGGTTTCACCATCTTGGCCAGGCTGGTCTCAATCTCCTGACCTCGTGATCCACCCACCTTAGCCTCCCAAAGTGCTGGGATTACAGGCATGAGCCACTGCGCCTGACCTCATTTTTACTTTTCTAAAGAAATAGGGTCTCACTCCCGTCACCCAGGCTGGAGTACAGTGGCGCGATCACAGTTCACTGCACCCTCGACCTCCTGGGCTCCAGCGATCCGATCCTCTTACCTCGGCCTCCCAAGTGGCTGGGACCACAGGCGAGCACTACCACGCCCAGCTAGTTTTCTTACATTTTTTGTAGAAATGGGGTCTCCAGGCCAGGCATGGTGGCTCACACCTGTAATCCCAGCACTTTGGAAGGCTGAGGCAGGCCGATCACTTGAGGTCGGGAGTTAAGAGACCAGCCTGGCCAAGATGGTGAAACCCCGTCTCTACTAAAAATACAAAAATTAGCCGGATGTGGTGGTAGGCACCTGTAATCCCAGCTACTCGGGAGGCTGAGGCACGAGAATTGCTTGAACCCGGGAGGCAGAGGTTGCAGTGAGCCAAGATCGTGCCATTAGACTCCATCTCAAGGTTGGGCGAGGTGGCTCACGCCTATAATCCCAGCACTTTGGGAGGCCGAAACGGACGGATCACGAGGTCAGGGGATCAAGAACATCCTGGCTAACACGGTGAAACCCCGTCTCTACTAAAAATACAAAAAATTAGCCAGGCGTGGTGGCGGGCGCCTGTAGTCCCAGCTACTTGGGAGGCTGAGGCAGGAGAATGGCGTGAACCTGGGAGGCAGAGCATGCAATGAGCTGAGATCGTGCCACTGCACTCCAGCCTGGGAGACAGCGAGACTCCGTCTCAAAAAAAAAAAAAGAAAAGAAAAGAAAAGAAAAAGAAAAAAGGCTCTATCTCAAAAAAACAAAACAAAAAAAGAAACAGAGTCTCTACGTCCCCCAGGCTGGTCTTGTGTTGCCCAGGCTGCTCTCGAACTCCTGAGCTCAAGCGATCCTCCCGCCTCGGCCTCCCAAAGCACTGGGATTGCAGGCGTGAGCCCCCGCGCCTGCCCCTCTCCGGTCTCTCCTCAGTGCCCCTCTGGGGATTTGTAGGGGGCGCTCTGGTCTCCCCGCGACGAGCAGGGCTGGGATTGCAGGCGTGAGCTCCCACGCCTGCCCCTCTCCTGTATCTCCTCAGTGCCCCTCTGGGGATTTGTAGGGGGCGCTCTGGTCTCCCCGCGGCGGGCAAGGCCGCACTCACCACTCGTCCTCACTGGGAACACTGCTGAGGGGCGGGTCCAGGCAGTAGATGTGGAAGGCCATGTCGCACTCATCGCACATGAGCTGCTTGTCGGGGTCCTGCCGGCCCCCGCACAGGTGGCAGGCGCAGACCCGGCAGAGTCTGTTCACGTCGTCCTTGCAGTGCTTGCAGGACGGCCCGCTCTTCCCTGGGCACGGGGCAGCAGGGTCAGCTCCGGCGGGGCCCGGCCAAGCCAGAGACGGGACAAGAGCCCCCGCCCCGTGCCCACCGCGGAAGATGGGGAAAGGCTGGCTCAGAACTCACGTCTCATGGGGTTGTCAACCATGGGGCTCCCTTCACCCGGCCGCTCAATCTTGAAGACTTCGTCCACGAAGATGATCCGACAGTCGTTCAGAGAATCATCCCTGCAAGGAATGAGGACGCTGGAACATTCTGGCCTGCTGAGGCCCCTAAATCTACTCACAGCACTTGAACACCATGGGTTCTCGGGATGCCTGGGGCAACAGCTCAGCTACGCCCCCTAGCAATCAAAGCTGCACTCAACAGAAGCAACATGAAACGGAACAGGGCGCAGTGGCTCATGCCTGTAATACCAACACTGGGAGGCCGAGGTCAGGAGTTCGAGACCAGCCTGGCCAACATGGTGAACCCCCGTCTCCACTGAAAATACAAAAATTAGCTGAGCTTGGAGAAGCGCGCCTGTAATCCCAGCTACTCAAGAGGCTGAGGCAGAAGAATCAGTTGAACCTGGGAGGCAGAGGTTGCAGTGAGCCAAGATCGCGCCACTGCACTCCAGCCTGGGCGACAGGGCAAGACTCAGTCTCAAAAAAAAAAAAAAAAAACCACGGAAACCAGAGTTTCATTGCAGGATGCCCTGGGAAGAATGAGTTTGAACCTTTGGCTAAGGAGCACAAGAACCGACAAGCAAGACTCATAAAGGTTGGACGGGCATGGTAGCTCAGACCTGTAATTCCAACACTTTGGGAGACCGAGGCAGGCCGATCATCTGAGGTCAGGAGTTCGAGACCAGCCTGGCCAACATGGTAAAACCCTGTCTCTACTAAAAATGCAAAAATTAGCTGGGCATGGTGGCGCGCACCTGTAATCCCAGCTACCCAGGAGGCTGAGGCAGGAGAATTGCTTGAACCCAGGAGGCAGATGCTGAAGTGAGCCAAGATCGTGCCACTGCACTCCAGCCTGGGCGACAGAGTGAGACTCCATCTCATCAAAAAAATAAATAAATAAATCAAGTCGGGCACCGTGGCTCACACCTGTAATCCCAGCACTTTGGGAGGCCAAGGTGGGTGGATCACGAGGGTCAGGACTTCCAGACTAGCATGGCCAACATAGTGAAACCCCGTCTCTACTAAGAACACAAGAATTAGCTGGGCATGGTGGCCCGTGCCTGTAATCCCAGCTACTTGGGAGGCTGAGGCAGGAGAATCGCTTGAACCTGGGAAATGGAGGTTGTGGAGCTGAGATGATCACGCCACTGCACTCCAGCATGGGTGAAAGAGCAAGACTCCATCTCAAAAAAAAAAAAAAAAAATCATAAAGGCAACGTTTGATCCAATGGCCTACATCAAAATACAAGAACTCCTGTGAGTGAAACTGATCCCCCGAGATCAATAATCCGACATCTCCATCAGCAACGTCCGAGGGAAACAGCATTTGAACACACGCTGTGTGTGTAATTCTAAATTTTCTAATAAGCACGTTTGAGAGGTAAACATAGGTGGAAGTAATTGGAATATGTTCCATAGAACCCAGTGTAGACAAAAGATTATTTCAACATGGAATGAATATGAAAAAGTTATTAATGAGCTACTTTACATTCTTCTTTTGTACCAGGTCTCTGAAAGCCCATGTGTATTTTTTTTTTCTTGAGACAGTCTCGCTCTGTCGCCCAGGCTGGAGTGCAGTGGCATGATCTCGGCTCACTGCAAGCTCCACCTCCCGCGTTCACGCCATTCTCCTGCCTCAGCCTCCTGAGTAGCTGGCACTACAGGCGCCCGCCACCACGCCTGGCTAATTTTTTGTATTTTTAGTAGAGACGGGGTTTCACTGTGTTAGCCAGGATGGTCGCGATCTCCTGACCTTGTGATCCGCCCACCTCGGCCTCCCAAAGTGCTGGGATTACAGGCATGAGCCACTGCGCCTGGCAGCCCATGTGTATTTTACACTCACAGTACATTCCAGTTCCTCCTGGCCACATTTCAAGCACAGCACAGGTGGCTCTTGGCTATGGGACAGTGTGGAAACACATTGACCTACCAGCTCACAGGTAGCACAGACGCACACAGCAAGTGACATCTCCTGGTCATCTCTACAGTCTGGATAGAGCCATTTGGAACTCCTGGGACAAATGACCAGGATTCATCAACAAATTAAGTGTTAAGGAAAAGGAGGCTAAGGCAGGAGAATTGCTTCAGCCCAGGAGTTCAAGGCTGCAGTGAGCTATGATTGCACCACTGCACTCTAGCCTAGGTGAGACAGCAAACAGCAAGACTCTGTCTCAAAAAAAAAAAAAAAAAAAGAAAGAAAAACATATTCTAAGACTGGGTATGGTGGCTCATACCTATAATCCCAGCACCTTTTGGGAGGCTGAGGCAGGAGTATCACTTGAACTCAAAAGTTCGAGACCAATCTAGCCAGACCCCCATTGCTACCGAAAATTAAAAAAAAAAAAAAAAAAATGGCCGGGTGCAGTGGCTCATGCCTGTAATCCTAGCACTTTGGGAGGCTGAGGCGGGTGGATTATCTAAGGTCAGGAGTTCAAGACCAGCCTGGCCAACATGGTGAAACCCCGTCTCTACTGAAAATACAAAAAAAAAATGAGCTAGGTGCAGTGGTGCACGCCTGTAATCCCAGCTACTCGGGAGGCTAAAGCAGGAGAATCGCTTGAACCCGGGAGGTGGAGGTTGCAGTGAGCCAAGATCGTGCCACTGCACTCCACCATGGGTGACAGACCGAGACTTTGTCTCATCAAAAAACAAAAAAAAAATTAGTCAGGCATGGTGATGCACACCTATGGTCCCAGCTACTTGGGAGGCTGAGGTGGGAGGATTGCTTGAGCCCAGGAGGTTGGGGCTACGGTGAACTGAGAGCTTGCCATTGCACTCCAGCCTGGGCAACAGAGCAAGACCTTATCTCAAAAAAAAAAAAAAAAAAAAAAACTGACCAAAACAAAACTTTCTTATGCCAGGTGCAGTGGCTCATGCCTGTAGCCCCAGCACTTTGAGAGGCCGAGATGAGTGGATCACCTGAGGTCAGGATCGCTTGAACCCAGGATCTGGGGGTTGCAGTGAGCTGAGATCACGCCACTGCACTCCAGCATGGGTGACAGAGTGAGACCTTGTCTCAAAACAAACAAACAAACAAACAAAAACTGTCTTATTCTTGCTGGACAAATAAATGAGAAGGGAGGGAAAGGTCTAAGATCCTCAAAAATAAAGACTGGCAAAGACTGACAAAAATAAAGAGAAAACATATAAATTACCAACACCAAGAATAAAACAGGGATCTCACTAGATCCTTCAGGCATCAGAGAATAAGGAAATAATACAAATGACTTTATGCTCAGAGAAACCGGCTAATTCCCCAAAACCCAGAAAGTACTTAAGCTCAAACATGATGAAACAGATAGTCCAGACAGTCACATAAGCATAGAAGAAATTCAACTCATAAAAGTTCCCCCAGAAGACATCTCCAGATCTCCATGGCCTCAGTAAAGCTTCCCTTCCTCCCCCACCCCACCCCACCGAGACGGAATCTTGCTCTGTCATCCAGGCTGGAGTGCAATGGCATGATCATAGCTCACTGCAACCTCCACCTCCCAGGTTCAAACGATTCTCCTGCCTCAGCCTCCCAAGTAGCTGGGACTGCAGGTGCACACCACCAAGCCCAGCTAATTTTTGTATTTTTAGTAGAGACGGGGATTTCACACCATGTTGGCCAGGTTGTTCTCAAACTCCCAACCTCAAGTGATCCGCCCACCTCCGCCTCTCCAAGTGCTGAAATTACAGGCATCGGCCACTGCACCCAGCCTATGGTCTCGTTAAAGAATTCTATCAAACCTTTAAAGAAGAATTAACGTAAATTTTACACAATCTCTTCCAGAAAACAGAAAAAGGAATAAACATTTCCCAGCTCACATTATAAGGCTGGTATTGACCAAACCAACAAAGACCATACAGAACAAGACCACTGTTTCTTATTAACTTAGTCAAATAAATCCTAAACTGGCCGGGCGAAGTGGCTCACGCCTGTAATCCTAACACTTTGGGAGGCCAAGGCGGGCGGATCACCTGAGGTCAGGAGTTCAAGATCAGCCTGGCCAACATGGAGAAACCCCACCTCTACTAAAAATACAAAAATAAGCTGGGTGTGCTGGCATACGCACCTGTAATCCCAGCTACTCCAGAGGCTGAGGCAGGAGAATCGTTTGAATCCAGGAGGCGGAGGTTGCAGTGAGCCGAGATCACATCACCGCACTCCAGCCTGGGAAACAGAGCAAGACTCTGTCTCAAAAAAATTAACAAATCTTAAACAGCAAAAAATCCTGGAAACAGCTCAGATATCCAATGGGTCATTAAAAAAAAAAAAAAAAAACAGTGGCCCATCTATACCACAGAATACTACTCAGGGATGAAAAGGAATGAGCTACTGATATGTGGTAACTTCAATTAATCTGTAATTATGGAGAGTCAGGAAAAAAAGAATCAATCCCAAAAGGTTACATACTGTGTGATTCCATTTATATAACGGGAATCCTTATTACAAAGTTGAAATTGTAAAATCCTTGAAATTACAAGATTGTATGAATGGAGAACAAAAGAGAGCGAGACTCCGTCTCCAGCAAAAAAAAAATTATTGCTTGCCGGGGGTCAGGGACCAGGTGAGGATGGGGAGGTGGGTTTGGCTATAAAAGGGGTAACGAGAAGGATTTTGTGAGGAGGAAACTCACTCTTGACTGTATCAATGTCAATATTCCAGTTGTGATAACACAGTATAGTTTATTAATATAAGATGTTACCACTGGGGGAAACTGAATAAAGGGTACACAGCCTTTTTTTTTTTTCTTTTCACTTTTTTTTTTTTTTTTGCAGACTCTCTTGCTGTTGCCTAGGCTGGAGGGCAGTGGTGTGATCATGGCTCACTGCAGCCTCGACCTCCCAGGCTCAAGCGATCCTCCCACCTCAGCCTCCCAAAGTGCTGGGACAACAGGCGTGAGCCACTGCGCCTAGCCATCTCTACATTATAACTGCATGTGAATCTACAATGCAAAGTAAAATTTAATGAAAATGAATGATGAATGAATTGACCCCCACACTGCAGAGACACCAGTGTAGAGGGCTTGCATTTAGAAGTCAGCCCTGGCAAAGACTGGTAGCTCCTAGCACTGCCCAGAGCAGGACCTGGAGCTCAGCCACCTATCTGAGCCTCCCAATCCCAGAGCCCACTCGGCCATCTCTGCCACCCATCCTCGCGTGTTGTCTCAGAGCACGCATCTCCCTGGTCTGTCATCTGCAGATCTGTCTCCCACACCAGGCTGGGTGCCTCCTAAGACAGGGACTGCAACCGCGTTTCTCTGTCTCATCTTGTATGATGCCTGACTCAGCAGATGATAAAAGTCGAAGGTGCTAACGATGGGCACACATCACAAACTCACTGCGAGGCACGACTCGGCTCAGCGTGACCCTCTCACTGCGTCCCTGGAAGCTCCCATGGGGCTGGCAAGGGACAGTGTCTGCCCCAAGGCCGCCTGGACCGAGCACCTGCTCCCTTTCCCGCTGTGCCTCCTGCACCCCCAGAGGCCTCGGGACACAAGCGTGAATGAATCGAAGAACCCAAACACCCCAAGGTGTGGTCGGCCAAGTATCTTCGTTTCCCTGCCTGGTGACGCCCCTGCCTTGTGACAGTCAAGGTGCAGAAACGCAGTTTTCTTCTGCTAGGGGAGGGACTGAGGTGGAGGAAGCCCGTGGGTGCTGGCTGGGCAGGTTATCTGTCTCAGGGTAAACGGGCAGCAGCTGGTGTATAACTGGTACGGATGGAGCCTAAGGTGGCCCCACAACCCCCACCTCCTGGTAACCACGCATTTGTAGGCGTTTCTCCCCATGAAAGTATGGACACGGCTGTGACTTAAACCTAACCCGTAAAATACAGCAGAGCTGACGGACTGTCACTCCTGGGATGATGACACATCACACAATGCTCTATATCTTACTAGCCGACTAGCTGAAGACCTCCCTTGCTAGCTTGACATCAGTAGCCACGTCAGAGAAGCCCACAGGGCAAGGAACTGCAGGTGGGCCCTGGGAACTGCAGGCGGCCTCCAGGAACCAAGTTAAAAAAAAAAAAATGAAGCCCCCATCCTTCAACCGCAAAGTAGTGGATTATATCAGCCACCACGAGAGCTTGGAAGGGGTTGTATGAGTCTGTTCTCATGTTGCTAATAAAGACATACTAAATAATAAAGACTGGGTAATTTAGAAAGGAAAGAGGTTTAATGGACTCACAGTTCCGCATGGCTGGGGAGGCCTCACAATCATGGTGGAAGGTGAACGAGCACAGGCACATCTTACATGGCAGCAGGCAAGGGAGTGTGTGCAGGGGAACTGCCCTTTATAAAACCAGATAGGCTGGGCCCGGTGGCTCACGCCTGTAATCCCAGCACTTTGAGGGGCTGAGGTGGGTGGATCGCCTGAGGTCAGGAGTTCAAGACCAGCCTGGGCAGCATGGTGAAACTCTGTCTCCACTAAAAATACAAAAATTAGCTGGTGGTGGGCACCTGTAGTCCCAGCTACTCAGGAGGCTGAGGCAGGAGGATACCTTGAACCCGGGAGGTGGAGGTTGCAGTAAGCACAGATCCTGCCACTGCATTCCAGCCTGGGTGACAGAGTGAGACTCTGTCTCAAAAAAAAAAAAGTTAGTCACCAGCATTTAAAAATCAGATTCCATGTAACAATCCAGATAGTTTCTCAGAAAATCTCAGATTCAGAACTGTCCCTAGCAGTGAATAAAGACCAATTCCACACCACACCTGAGCCATGCCCTGACAGCCCAGACTCAGTGAGGAGGCTCCCACAGCCCCAGCCACTCCCCTCCATCACCCGCAGCCCACTGACCTCCCTACTGGGCCACAGATGCACCATAAATGTCCCAGCCCAGGACCTCTGCGTGCTTGCTGTACCTGTACTTGGAACGCTGTTGCCAAGATGCTCATGTTTATAGACAACACGTCATGTACTATCACTCGGCCACAAAAAGGAGGGAAATTCCGACCAGGCTACAGCCTGATGCACCTCAAGGACATCACACTCAGTGACGTCAGTGAACAGATGCAAAGGACAAATCCTGTGTGATCCCATTCCTAGGAGGTCCCCCGAGTTGTCAGATTCACAGAGATGGAAAGTAGGACGCAGAGGTGTCAGGGGCTGGGGAGTGAGTGTTTCATGGAGTCAGAGTTTCAGTTTGGGAAGAGGACAAAGTGCTGGAGATGGCTGCGTAACAACGTAAATGCGTTTAATGCCACCAAACTGTGCGCTTAAACATGGTTCCAATGGTAAATTTTTGGCCGGGCGCAGTGGCTCATGCCTGTAATCCCAGCACTGTGGGAGGCTGAGGCAGGCGAATCACTTGAGGTCAGGAGTTCGAGACCAGCCTGGCCAACATGGTGAAACCCAGACTCTACTAAAAAAATATATATACAAAGATCAGCCAGACGTGGTGGCGGGCGCCTGTAATCCCAGCTACTTGGGAGGCTGAGGCAGGAGAATCACCTGAACCTGGAAGGCGGAGGCTGCAGTGAGCCAAGATCATGCCACTATACCCCAGCCTGGGCGACAGAGGGAGACTCTGTCTTTTAAAAAAAAAAAAAAAAGGTAAATTTTCTGATACATACATTTTATCACACACACACACACACACACACAAAGAGGCAAGGGAGAAAGAACAGGCTTTGCAAAATGCTTCTGCAAAGGGCCAGATAGGAAGGATTTTCAGCTTTGTAGGCCGCATAGTCTCTGTTGCAACTACATAACTCTGCTCTTATAACACAAAAGCAACCACAGGTAATAAGATAAAAATGGGTGTGACCACGTCCCAATAAAACTATTTGTCAAAGCAGGCAGCGGACCACAACAGGCCTGTGGACTGCAGTTTGCCAACTCCTAAGCGGTGTGGTTTGGCGTGTATGTTTATGAACAGAATGTCCCTGGAAAGTTGGTAACAGTGATGTCGCCAAAAAGGGGAACTGGGTGACCAGACAGAGGAGGGAGAACCTTCATGTGTGGTCTTGGGTGCTTTCTATTTTGACCCTGTGAATGGGACCTATTCACCAAATTTGAAACAAATAAGAGAGAAAAAGAAAGCTTGAGGCCAGGCACGGTGGCTCACTGCCTGTAATCCCAGCACTTTGGGAGGCCGAGGCAGGCAGATCACGAGGTCAGGAGATCAAGACCATCCTGGTTAACAGTGAAACCCCGTCTCTACTAAAAATACAAAAAAATTAGCCAGGTGTGGTGGGAGACGCCTGTAGTCCCAGCTACTCGGGAGGCTGAGGCAGGAGAATGGCATGAACCCAGGAGGCAGAGCCTGCAGTGAGCCGAGATCGCACCACTGCACTCCAGCCTGGGCAACACAGCGATAAAAAAAAAACACCACAAGAAAAAGGAAGCTTGACAACTCTGCCTGTCAGGGCCTGGGGGTCAGAGACAGTTCCCTGGGCA
Organism: Gorilla gorilla gorilla; assembly: GCF_029281585.2. Lineage (NCBI taxonomy): Eukaryota > Metazoa > Chordata > Mammalia > Primates > Hominidae > Gorilla > Gorilla gorilla. Next base: position 10,721,795 of record NC_073244.2, on the reverse strand, counting down.
GAGGCACTCAGGGGCACAAGGTGGTCGGTCTTAGAAAGATGCTTAGCAGTGAGCAGGAGCAGACCCCAGAGGGGAGGCAGGAAGGCCAGGCCGGAGGCTAAGGGCCTCGCACACACAGCGCTGGCTGGACGGCTTCAAAGCCAGTCCGGGGGCCCCGGGAGGGGCTGGGCGGCCGGGAGGGGAGGAAAGGAGAGAGGAAGGACTCGCCCCAGGACGCGAGGCTCACCCCAGCACCACGTTGGCGTAGAGTTCCCGCGCCGTCCTGGTCTCGCGCTTCCTGGAGATCTCCGCGTCGTACCAGAAGCCCCGCTCCTTGGGGTTGTCGGGGTTGTAGTTGAGCATGACCACCTGGCCCACCTCCAGGTCCTGCCACTTGATGATGGTGCGGGCGCGCGCTCGGACGTCCCTGGAGTTCATCTGGACCACGCCGTTCTCCGGGTAGCTGGGAGGAAAGCCCGGGCCTTAGACCCCGTGCTAAGACCAAGCCTCGTTCCCTCAATGGGAAACGAGCCGAGGTGGAGACGGCCCCTCCCGACGGTGTGCAGAGGCCCCTCCCAACAGGCTTATTTGCTGGTGTTGAGAACACGCAGGTGTATTAAGGCACATTCCAGGTGCAAAATTGTTATGGGTTGCCCGTGTCCCCTGCAAAGAGAGATGTTCAAAGGCTGATCCCCAGTACCCACGAATAGGATTGTTTTTGGAAACAGGGTCTTTGTAGATAGAACCTTTGCAGATGAAATCATATTAAGATGAGATCACACTGCAGTAGGGTGGGCCCCAATCCAACAGGACTGGTGTCCTTAGAACAAGAGGAGAGGCCGGGCAAGGTGGCCCACGCCTGTAATCCCAGCACTTTGGGAGGCCGAGGTGGGAAGATCACCTGAGGTCAGGAGTTCAAGACCAGCCTGACCAACACGGTGAAACCCTGCCTCTACTAAAAATACAAAAATCAGCCAGGCATGGCCAGGCACGGTGGCTCATGCCTGTAATCCCAGCACTTTGGGAGGCTGAGGCAGGCAGATCATCTGAGGTCGGAAGTTGGAGACCAGCCTGACCAACATGGAAAAATCCCATCTCTACTAAAAATACAAAATTAGCCAGGCGTGGTGGCGCATGCCTGTAATCCCAGCTACTCGGGAGGCTGAGGCAGAATTGCTTGAACCCAGGAGGCAGAGGTTGCGGTGAGCCGAGATCGCGCCATTGACTCCAGCCTGGGCAACAAGAGTGAAACTGTCTCAAAAACAAAACAAAAACAAAAATTAGCTGGGCGCAGTGGTGCACGCCTGTAGTCCCAGCCACTTGGGAGGCTGAGGCAGGAGAATCGTTTGAACCGGGAGATGGAGGGTGCAATGAGCCGAGATCACACCATTGCACTCCAGCCTGGGGGACAGAGTGAGACTGTCTCAAAAAAATAAAATAAGCTGGGCGCGGTGGCTCACACCTGTAATCCCAACACTCTGGGAGGCTGAGGCGGGCGGAACATGAGGTCAGAAGTTTGAGACCAGCCTGGCCAACATGGTGAAACCCCATCTCTACTGAAAATACAAAAATTAGCTGGGCGTGGTGGCCACACACCTGTAATCCCAGCTACTTGGGAGGCTGAGGCAGGAGAATCGCTTGAACCTGGGAGGCGGAGGTTGCAGTGAGCCGAGACCACGCCATTGCACTCCAGCCTGAGTGACAGAGTAAGACTCTGTCTCGAAAAAATAAAATAAAAATAAAATAAAATAAAAATACAAACATTAGCTGGGTGTGGTGGCGGGCACCTGTAGTCCCGGCTACTCAGGAGGCTGAGGCAGGAGAATCGCTTGAATCCAGGAGGCGGAGGTTGCAGTGAGCAAGTCAACCAATGTCCGTGTTTAAGCCACACCGTCTGTGAAATCTCATGATGGCAGCACGGACAGACGCAGCCACCATCTGTGTCCACTGGTGTGTGGACCCCGTACTTGGCAGGTAGGAAGTGCCCAGTAAACACTTGTGCAAAGACTGGAGACTGACGTTAGGGGTGGGGATGAGGGAGAGATGACAAACCCGGAAGATGGAATAAAACAGAAAAACTGATGGGGTGGCAGTTTCAGCCACTGATCGAGCAGAACCCTCCGCGGAGACACAGGAGGGGGCAGCTGGCTTCGGGTCCCCAGGCTAGTCCCCGAGTGGGCAGCCTCGTATGCTGTTAGGAATTCGAGGGTGGGGCCCCAGATCCTGATCACCATCTCGAGACAGTGCCAAGCTCTGGCCTGAACACCTGCAGCCAAGGATGCGCGTCACAGAGCCTGAATACCCAGGCCCGCCCACCTGCCATGACTCACTCATCGTATTTCACATGGTAAATGACGTCCTCCTCCAGCGCCGGCCTGGACGTGGAGCTGCAGGGCTCGTCCCGGGAGGGGGCCTTCCGCGTCACCCTGACCACCTGCGCCTCAAACCACGCCCCCATGTTCGTGTCCCGAGCATCGACGTACTCATTGACCTGTGAGGAATGAGGGAATTCTGGCATCCCAACGGGGTGAGGAAAACTGATGGGAGACCACCTTGGTTCTCAGACACTGGGATGCTCTGGAACCAGGGCGCAAACTCGAATGCCCACAGCAAGGTTTCTCCTCCCCGGCTGGGAACCGCTGACCATGAGAAACCAGCCCCGGCAGGGGTGACGGGGATGCGGGGCCAGGGAGCATGGACTGTCTTAACAAAGGCCCCTGCGGCTCTGCTTCAGCCACAGCTGCTGGGAGGCCCTGAGAGACCAGAGCTGCCCATTTGTCAAGAGAAGCTGGAAATCCAGGCAGGGCGTCGTGGCTCACGCCTGGAATACCAGCACTTTGGGAGGCCGAGGCAGGTGGATCGCTTGAGCTCCGGAATTCAAGACTAGCCTGGGCAACATGGTAAGACACTGTGTCTACTAAAAAATAAAACAGACTGGGTGCGGTGGCTCACATCTATAATTCCAGCACTTTGGGAGGCTGTGGCGGGAGGATCACTTGAGGCCAGGAGTTCAAGACTAGCCTGGCCAACATGGCAAAATCCCGTCTCTACAAAAAATACAAAAATTAGCCAGGTGTGGTGGCACATGCCTGTAATCCCAGCTACTCAGGAGGCTGAGGCACGAGAATTGCTTGAACCCAGGAGGTGGAGGTTGCAGTGAGCTGAGATGGCACCACTGTACTCCAGCCTGGGTGACAGAATGAGACCATGTATTAAAAAAATAATAAAATAAAATAAAATTAGCTGGGCGTGGTGGCACATGCCTATAACGTCAGCTACTCAGGAGGCTGAGGTGGGAGGATCACTTGAGCCCAGGAGTTCGAGGCTGCAGTGAGCTGTGATCACACCACTGCACCCCAGGCTGGGCAACAAAGTGAGACCCTGCCAAAAAATAAAAATAAAAAAAGAAAAGAGCTGGAAACCCAGATCTTTCTGTGACATTTCCTGATCTTACATGGTGGCAGGAAGTTCAGAAACGTCACAGCCACTGCAAGCTTCACGGAGAAGACACCTGCAGGCCCCCACACAGGACTCTGCTCTAGAGGTCCACAAAGGAATCCCAGGGTACCATGTTCCCCTCAAGGAACGCGCAGGAAACCACCCCTTGGCCATTTCTGCCCAGCCAGAGCTAGAGAGGGGCGTGGGAAGCCCCTCCTGTGAGCCCTGGGTATGCAAAGACCAGAATGGCAGGGAGAACGTCCAACCCCAGAGCAGCTGCGGAGAGGAGGCTCACCTTGTACAGCCCCAACTCCGTCTCATCCCACATGTCCTCGTCGGCTGGCCTGCTGTCAGTCTCGGCGGCCGCCTCGCCGTGGGTGGAGGACTTGTCTGACTCACTCTGGCCCAGGCAGCAGCCGGAGTCGGTGTCGGAGAGCTCGGAGTCCCGCTCCTTGGCGCTGTGGGGGAGCACGAGGCTCTGGCGGACCAGGAGCTGGATGGTGTCATTCAGGCGGACCTCGTAGTCGAAAAGGGTATGGCCATCCTCCATCTGCAGGGACACCAGAGGCAGACGCTGTTTAGCCACCAAATCCCAAGTGGACATCTGTGGGCACCAGTGGTGAACCAAACTCTGTGTCCCAGCCCTCGTTTGGGGGGCAATCTGCATCAGAGTAAAGAGCCATGATACCTGGGCCATGCCAGGGGGCTGTCCCGCTCACAAGCGGCACCCCAGTCCCTTCCCTCAGGGTCTCAGGCCCCTCTAGCGAGGGCTTTTGGCACTGCATGCAGGAAGCACCCAGAAGCACAAAACATCATCACAGGGCACCACGCATACATGGGGGTCTTGGGAGTTTTTCCTAATACTTCGTGCTTACGGCAGTTTTTGTGACAGTGAACATGTGTCATCTCTGTCACTGCTTCTCAACCAAACATGATTTAGACCCCGGGGGATGCTGGGCCACGTCTGGGACATTTGTGGTTGTCGCCACTGGGAGAAGCTCCTAGCATGGAGTGGGTGGAGGCCAGGAACACTGCTCGGCACCCTGCAGTGCCCAGGACGGTCCCACTGTCCAGTGTCGAGACAGAAAGACCCTGTCCCACCTGAACGGCAAGAGGCACATGCCAGCATCCATGAGCTTCCTATGAGCTTCCTGGGTAAGGCTCCAGCGCCAATCTCGCCTGCCAGGGCACCTCCTCTGACCCTCAGCTCCACCCGCCCTTTGTGCGCTTTTATCCTGACGCGCTCATCCCCTGGGGCCCGGCTCCACAGCCTGCCCCTCAGGTCACCTGACTCAGCAGGTATGCAAGGAGGAGCTCATCACCTGAGCTGTATCTGGCGGCTGGAGAAGCCAAGGCATTTTGTCAGAAGCTGCCCCTCCACACTCCACCAACACCCAACAAGGACCCTCTCCCGGTGGTTTCCCATCTAGGACCCCCCCTCCGGATGATTTGCCATCTAGATGCCCCCAAGGCAACAAGTTCCTCTCCCCTGGCACTGTGGACATTGGGGCCAGGTCCTGGATCATTCTCTGGGGCGGAGCCATCCTGGGCACTGCAGGGTGCTGAGCAGCATCACTGGCCTCCACCTACTCCATGCCAGGAACACCCCATAGTTGTGACAACCACAAATGTCCCCAGACATCATACAGTATGGGGTGGGGGGGTGTGAAGTCACCCTGGGTGAGACCCCCTGGTTAAGGATTCCACAGGCCCCCAAGAAACTCCTTATCCCATGATGCTGTGCCCTACTGAGGTCCCAGGAGGCTGCACGCATTAAAATCCACATACTGAGTGGGAAGGGAGAGAGGAGGTGAATCCCAGGAGCTGGGGGTCCCCCTGGTTTCCACGTCTGCCCCGTCAGGAGTTTATCCCGTGCCTGGTGCGAGCAGGACTGGACTCGGTTGGTTTCCATGTAATTAATACAGGTTTCTCGACCTAAGCATGGCTGACATTAGGGCTGACCACTCTGGGATGGGCTGGGTCTCCCCCTCTGGGCACTGGACAGTGGGGCCGTCCTGGGCACTGCAGAGGCACTGCAGCGGCCCTGGCCTCCACCAGTCATGACAACAACCGATGTCCCCCAGACATCACCATGTGTCCCCTAGAGGCAGAAATGCCCTGGTTCAGGAGCGTCCTTAGGAAAAGGGAGGAGAGAGACCTTAGGAAAAGGGAGGAGAGACATACATAGAATGTCAGCTCTTCCTCCTTCCGCCCCTTCGGGATCCAAGGCCTGACGGCTGTTCAAATGCAAACAGCATGGGGGTCACAGTGAAGGCCAAGGCCCTTCTCTGCAGGCTTTCTTTCTTTGTTCACCATAAACCTAAGAACCTGATAAAGGCTGACTCATCTTTTCCAGAAAAAAAATTTTTTTTTTTTTTTTTTTGAGATGGAGTCTCACTCTGTCGCCCAGGGTGGAGTGTAGTGGTGTGATCTCAGCTCACTGCAATCTCCGCCTCCCAGGTTCAAGCGATTCTTGTGCCTCAGCCTCCTGAGTAGCTTGGGACTATAGGCATGAGCCATCACACCCAGCTAATTTTTGTATTTTTAGTAGAGACAGGGTCTCGCCATGTTGGCCAGGCTGGTTTTGAACTCCTACGCTGAAGGGATCCACCCACCTCGGCCTCCCAAAGAGCTGGGATTACAGCATGAACCACAGTACCCGGCCTGTTTTTTTTTGTTTTGTTTTTTGTTTTGAGGCGGAATCTTGCTCTGTCACCCAGGCTGGAGTGCAGTGGCACGATCTCGGCTCACTGCAAGCTCCGCCTCCCAGGTTCGCCATTCTCCTGCCTCAGCCTCCGAAGTAGTGGGGATTACAGGCACCCGCCACCACGCCCGGCTAATTTTTGTATTTTTAGTAGAGGTGGGGTTTCACCACGTTAGCCAGCATGGTCTCGATCTCCTGACCTCGTGATCCGCCCGCCTCGACTTTCCAAAGTGCTGGGATTACAGGCGTGAGCCACTGCACCCAGCCTTTTTTTTTTTTTTTCTTTAGAAAGGATCTCACTCTGTTGCCAAGGATGGAGGGCAGTGGTGCAATCGTAGCTCACTGCAGCCTCGAACCTTGGGCTCAAGTAATCCTCCTGCCTCAGGCTCCTGAGTGGCTGGGAGCACAGGCACACATCACCCATGCCCAGCTAATTTTTTTTAGAGATGAGGTCTTGCTGCTTTGCCCAAGCTGGTTTTGAACTCCGGGGCTCAAGCAAGCGATCCACCAGCATCAGAAAAACCCGTTTGAACATGTACACACCCACCTACAGCTACAAGTGTTTCAAGGGCTGCTCTGAAACCCATCGTGGACATCGAGGGCCCACCAATATCTGCTTCAGCCCCTCTGTTCTCCCAGCTAGAAGTGAGTGCCTCTGACATGCTGGGCGCTACCTGGGAGCCAGGAGGAGGCTCAGGGCCAGCTCTCCAGCACAGAGCAGCTGGCTTCGGGGAGAGGTGGCATGGATGGAAGGGAAGACGCACGTCAACCTGTACACGCAGGTTCACACGGCATCACTCGCAACAGCCTGAGAGTGGAAGCAACCCAGGTGTCCATCAACAGGTGAGGGGATTGAGGCCGGGTGCGGTGGCTCACGCCTGTAATCCCAGCGCTTTGGGAGGCCGAGGCAGGCAGATCACGAGGTCAGGAGTTCAAGACCAGCCTGGCCAACATGGTGAAACCTGTCTCTACTAAAAATACAAAATTAGCCGGGCATAGTGGCAGGCGCCTGTAATCCCAGCTACTCCAGAGGCTGAGGAAGGACAATTGCTTGAACCTGGGAGGTGGAGGTTGCAGTGAGCCGAGATTGCGCCACTGCACTCCAGCCTGGGCAAAAAGATCAAAACTCCGTCTCAAAAAAAAAAAAGAAAGAAAGAAAAGAAAAGAAAAGAAAAAAGGTGAGAGGATCAACACAATGTGGCCATCCATGTGTCAAAATATGACTCAGGCCGGGTGCGGTGGCTCACGCCTGTCATCCCAGCACTTTGGGAGGCCAGCGAGGACAGATCACCTGAAGTCAGGAGTTTGAGACCAGCCTGGTCAACATGGCGAAACCCCGTCTCTACTAAAGATACAAAACTTAACTGGGCGTGGTGGCGGGTGCCTGTAATCCTAGCTACTCCAGAGGCTGAGGCAGGAGAATTGCTTGAACCTGGGAGACAGAGGTTGCAGTAAGCAGGGATTGCGCCATTGCACTCCAGCCTGGGCAACAGAGCAAGACTGTCTTAAGAAATAAAATAAAATAAATAAAATATAAGGCAAAATAAAATACGACTCAGCCATGAAAAGGAGCAAGGCTGTGACCCAGGCCACAGTGTGGATGTACCTTGAGGACGTCACACTCAGTGAGAAACACCAGACACAAAAGGCCACGCAGTGCATGATCCCATTTCTATGAAATTTCCAGGACAGGCCAAGCCACAGAGGCAGCAAGGGGATTTGAGGGTGCCAGGGGCTGCGGGAGGAGATGCAGAAAAAGGAAGTAGTAGCTGGGACAGGGTTCAGGGTTTCCTTTCAAGGTGACAAAATGTTCTAAAATAGACTGCAGTGATGATTACACAACTATAAATATACCTGAACTGTGCACTTTAACTGGGTGAACTGCAGGGACATAATCAAGCCGTTATTTAAAACATGAAGCAGGCCAGGCGCAGTGGCTCACGCCCGTCATCTCAACACTCTGGGAGGCCAAGGCGGGTGGATCACTTGAGGTCAGGAGTTCGAGACCAGCCTGGCCAACATGGTGAAACCTCGTCTCTACTAAAAATACAAAAATTAGCCAGGCGTGGTGGCACGCGCCTGTAGTCCCAGCTACTCAGGAGGCTGAGGCAGGAGAATCACTTGAACCTGGGAGGCAGAGGTTGCAGTGAGCCGAGATCACGCCACTACACTCCAGCCTGGGCGACAAGTGAGACACTGTCTCAAAAAAAAAAAAAAAAAAAAAAAAAACACTTAACACCAAGGGCAAGCCTTGGTGTATGTAGACTGTGGACTCAGAGAGATGAAGAAGACTCCACAGAGGGCCATAGGGCCATCAACTGTAACCAATGCACCCCTCTGGGGGGGGAGGCTGACAGTGGGGGCGGCTACGCCTGTTGGGGCAGGGGGTCTATGGTAACTCCGTACCTTCTGCTCAATTTTGCTGTGAACCTAGAACTGCTCTAGGAAATAAAGTTTATTAATTTTTTTTAAAAAAGGGGCTGGGCACAGTGGCTTACTCTGTAATCCCAGCATTTTGGGAGGCCGAGGTGGGCAGATCATTTGGGGCCAGGAGTTCGAGAACAGCCTGGGCAACATCGCCAAACCCTGTCTCTACTAAAAATACAAAAATTGGCCGGGCGCGGTGGCTCACGCCTATAATCCCAGCACTTTGGGAGGCCGAGGCAGGTGGATCACGAGGTCAGGAGATCAAGACCATCCTGGCTAACACGGTGAAACCCCATCTCTACTAAAAATACAAAAAATTAGCCAGGCGTGGTGACGGGCACCTGTAGTCCCAGCTACTCAGGAGGCTGAGGCAGGAGAATGGCATGAACCCAGGAGGCGGAGCTTGCAGTGAGCCGAGATCACGCCTCTGCACTGCAGCCTGGGCGACAGAGCGAGACTCTGTCTCAAAAAAATAAAAAAATTAAAAATAAATTAAAAAATTAGCCAGGCATGGTGGTTGGTGCATGTAATCCCAAATACTCAAGAGGCTGAGGCAACAGAATCATTTGAACCTGGGAGGTGGAGGTTGCAGTGAGCCGGGATCTCACCACTGCACTCCAGCGTGGGTGACAGAATGAGACTCCATCTTAAAAAGAGAGAAGTCAAGTGCCCCCAGTATCACTGGGTCAGGAAAAGCAGCATGGGACAAGCCACACGGCGCTCAGAGGGATGGACAGGGCACTCATCTGCATCCGGGCCAGCACCTCTGTGGCCAGGCACACCGCTCTTGCCAAAGCTGACATTTGGGGTCTGATCACTCTCTGGGGTGGGGCCTTCCTGGGCCCTGCAGGGTGCTGATCAGCACTCCAGGCCTCCACCCACTCCACGCCAGGAGCGCCCGAGTCATGAATGTCCCCAGACATCCCCCAGTGTCCCCTGGAGGGTGGAATCACCCACAGTGAGCACCCAAGCTAGAGCGGCCCTCACGTGTGTCCGAAGGCCACGTGCGCAGAGGGGCAGCTGCTCGTCCTATGTTTGCAGCAGCGATATCTGCCAGAGCGGCGTGAGCATCCTGAGCTCCAGCCAGCGGGAGAGGGGCACACAGGCCGCGCTCACGGCTCAGCTGCATGGGGCAGCCAGGGGCAGCCAAGCAGTGGGACCTCAGCGCACGAGGGAAACCAGACCACTGCAGAGGATGGAAAATACAGTCCCAGCCCCACCCAAGACGGAGGACAGGTCGGAGGTGCAGCCCTGGGCGAGGGGCTGCCTGGAGAGCAGGCAGCCAGCAGGGTGGCTGGGGGCCAGGCAGGCCAAGAACCAAGTGACCTCGACAGCAGGAGGCGGCAGGAGGAGCAGACGGAGCCAGGAGGGGGCCAGACGGTCGGACTCTGTCCTGCCAGACTCAGACAGAGGACAAGTCGGGGAGGAGACAGACCGAGGAGGGGAAGCCAAGGCGGCAGAGTTAAGCAGGGAGGCAGGGCCAATGAGAACTGGTGGCAGGTGGGCAGGGGGGCAAGGGCTGTGGACTGGGCGGCCAGGAGGGATCCAATGAGGGGCCCTGGCCAGGCTAATGGGCAGCCCCTGACCCGCAGAAGCAGCTTGGGGAGCCAGGCCTGCAGTCCCAGCCCGTCCCCTCTCATCTGTTACTAGGGACAGCATCTGTGCCAACCTTGCTGGGCCTGACGGGCCGCCCCTCCATGACTTCGGCCCTTCCCACATCGGAAAGGTGAGGTGGATAGAAGCACCCTGCTTAGCGTGGGCTACGTAGGAGGGACAGGAAGTGTCTCCCGGTACAATGATGTAGACAGGGGCAAATGGGGCAGGAAGTAGGGATGGGGCCTGGCCCAGGCTGGCACAAAACTCTGACTCCAGAACACAACTCACGAGCTGGCTGGGCAGCCTCCTGATGCCGCTTCTGGAACATTGCAGAAAGGCCCCAAAGCAGGCAGGAGGAAGCCTGCACAACCCAAAGCGCGAAGGAGGAAGCTTAATTATTGTTAAGTTCTGACCCCACAGGTGAGAGAAAACATGGTCAGTAAGGCAGTAATTGTTCTAAATTTGTAAAGGGTCAGGCATGGTGGCGCACGCCTGTAATCCCAGCACTTGGGGAGGCCGAGGGCGGATGGATCACCTGAGGTCAGGAGTTCGAGACCAGCCTGGCCAACATGGCAAACCCCATCTCTACTAAAAACACAAAATATTACCCGGGCGTGGTGACAGGTGCCTGTAGTCCCAGCTACTGGGGAGGATGTGGCACAAGAATTGCTTGAACCCAGGAGGCAGAGTTTGCAGTGAGCCGAGATCACACCACTGCACTCCAGCCTGGGCAACAGAGCAAGACTCCATCTCAACCTGGCCAACATGGTGAGACTCCATCTCTACTAAAAATACAAAAATTAGCTGGGTGTGGTGGCACACGCCTGTAATCCCAGCTACTCAGGAGGCTAAGGCAGGAGAATCGCTTGAACCTGGGAGGCAGTGAGCCAAAATTTCACCATTGCACTCCAGCCTAGGCGACAGAGCGAGACTGTCTCAAATAAATAAACAAAATAAGTAAATACAAATAAAAATAAAAATCGAGTTTTTAAGACCTGCCTTGTATGTGGTCAGTTTCCCTAAGCACTCCTTGTGGCCTGAGAAGAATGTGTTTTCTCTGTTGCTGGGTTCAGATTCCATCCATGTCATTACGGTAACCCTGTTACTTGTGTTGTTCAAATCATCTACATCTTTATCAATTTTCTTTTTCTTCTTAAAACAGGGTCTCCCTCCCTGTTGCCAAGGCTGGAGTGCAGTGGCACGACCATGGCTCACTGCAACCTCGACCTCCTGGGCTCAAGCAACCCTCCCGCCTCGGCCCCTCCAACTAACTGGGACTACAGGCATGGGCCATCACTATTTTTTGTACAGACAGGGTTTCTCCATGTTGCCCATGCTGGTCTCAAATTCCTGGGCTCAACTGATCCTTCTGACTCAGCCTCCCAAAGTGCTGGGATTATAGGACCCAGCCACTGTGCCCAGCATCCTGACCAACTTTCTTTGTTTGTTTGTTTTTTGAAATGGAGTTTCACTCTTGTTGCCCAGGCTGGAATGCAGTGGTGTAATCTCGGCTCACTGCAACCTCCGCCTCCCAGGTTCAAGCAATTCTCCTGCCTCAGCCTCCCGAGCAGCTGCGATTACAGACATGCGTCACCACACCTGGCTAATTTTGTATTTTTAGTAGAGACGGGGTTTCTCCATGTTGGTCAAGCTGGTCTCGAAATCCCCACCTCAGTTGATCCACCTGCCTTGGCCTCCCAAAGTGCTGGAATTATAGGGCTGAGCCACCGTGCCCGGCATCCTGGCCGATTTTCTTTCTTTTTTTTTTTTTTCTTTTTTGAGAAGGAGTCTCCCTCTGTCACCAGGCTGGAGTGCAGTGGCGTGATCTTGACTCACTGTGACCTCCGCCTCCTGGGTTCAAGCGATTCTCCTGCCTCAGCCTCCCGAGTAGCTGGGACTGCAGGTGCGTGCCACCACGCCCAGCTAATGTTTGTATTTTTAGCAGAGACAGGGTTTCACCACGTTGGCCAGGATGGTTTCGATCTCTTGACCTCGTGATCCACCCGCCTTGGCCTCCCAAAGTGCTAGGATTACAGGTGTGAGCCACCGCGTGTGGCCCTCCTGACCGATTTTCTATCTGTGTGATCTATGAGCCACTGGGGAAGATGCATTGAAATTCCTGTACCTATGATGTCTGTGTTATAGTTATGGCGTCTGTAACCCACTTCAAAATGATCCAGTAGGAGCCGGTACAGTGGCTCACATCTGTAGTCCCAGCTGCTTGGCAGACTGAGGCCGGAGGGTCACGTGAGCCCAGGAGTTTGGGGTTCTCATGCAAAATGATCACATCTGTGAATGGCCACTGTGCTCCACCCTGAGCAACACAGCAAGATCCCATCTCTTAAACAATCCAGTCAGGTAGAGGTAAGTGGGTGGGGTAGAAATGAGCAAAATGAACAAGATCAGACACAGCAGATGACTACTGCAGAGGGTGACGGCTATGTGGGACTTACTTTTTTTTTTTTTTTTTTTTTTTGAGACGGAGTCTGGCTCTGTCGCCCAGGCTGGAGTGCAGTGGCGCAATCTCAGCTCACTGCAAGCTCCGCCTCCCAGGTTCACGCCATTCTCCTGCCTCAGCCTCCCGAGTAGCTGGGACTACAGGCGCCCGCCACCATGCCCGGCTAATTTTTGTATTTTTTAGTAGAGACGGGGTTTCACCATGTTAGCCAGGATGGTCTCGATCTCCTGACCTCGTGATCCGCCCGCCTCGGCCTCCCAAAGTGCTGGGATTACAGGCGTGAGCCACCGCGCCCGGCCGGGACTTACTTTTTTTTTCTCTTTTTTTTTGAGACGGAGTCTCACTGTCACCCAGGCTGAACTGCAGTGGCGCAATCTCAGCTCACTGCAACCTCCGTCTCCCGGGTTCAAGCGATTCTCCTGCCTCAGCTTCCCGAATGGCTGAGTACAGGTGCGTGCCAGCATACCCAGCTCATTTTTGTATCTTTGGTAGAGACGAGGTTTCACCATGTTGGCCAGGCTGATCTCTAACTCCCGACCTCAGGTGATCTGCCTGCCTCGGCCTCCCGAAGTGCTGAAATTACAAGCATGAGCCGCTGCGCCCAGCCTCTTTTTATTCTTCATTAATAATTTAAATGATTGGCCGGGTGCGATGGCTCATGCCTGTAATCCCAGCACCTTGGGAGGCCGAGGCGGATGGATCACCTGAGGTCAGGAGTTCGAGACCAGCCTGAGCAACATGGAGAAACTCCGTCTCTACTAAAAATACAAAATTAGCCAGGCGTGGTGGTGGGTGCCTGTAGTCCCAGCTACTCAGGAGGCTGATGCAGAATTGCTTGAACCCGGGAGGTGGAGGTTGCGGTGAGCTGACATCAAGCCAACGCACTCCAGCCTGGCGACAGAGCAAGACTCTGTCTCAAAAAAAAAAAAAACAGGCCAGGCACAGTGACTCATACTTGTAATCACAGCATTTTGGGAGGCCAAGGTGGGTGGATCACCTGAGGTCAGGAGTTTGAGACCAACCTGGCCAACGTGGTGAAACCCCGTCTCTACTAAAAATACAAAAAAATTAGCCGGACGTGGTGGTGTGCACCTGTAACCCCAGCTACTTGGGAGGCTGAGGCAGGAGAATCACTTGAACCTGGGACGTGGAGGTTGCAGTGAGCCAAGATCACGCCACTGCACTCCAGCTTGGGCAACAGAGTGAGACTCCATCTCAAAAACAAAACAAAACAAACAAAAAAAAAACCCATAGCAAACACACACATGTTCAAGCACTTCTGGAAGCAGACAGGTTACTACATGGGGGAAACTGAAGATCAAGGCAGAGTGGAAGATATTCTCCTTGCTTTTTGGACATTTGGAATTTTGTAACATGGGCATTGTATAAAAGTTAGGCCAGGCCCAATAGCTCATGCTTGTAGTCCCAACTACTCAGAAGGCCGAGGCAGGAGGATCACTTGAGCCCAGGAGTTTGATACCAGGCAAGACCCTGTCTCTGCAAAAAAGTTTTTTCAATTAATAAAAATTTAAATATTGGGTGTGGTGGCAGGCACCTGTAGTCCCAGCTACTCGGGAGGCTGAAGTAGGAGGACTGCTTGAGCCTGGAAAACAGAGGTTGCAGTGAGCCATGATCACGCCGCTGCACTCCAGCCTGGGCGACAGCAAGACCTTGTCTCTTTTTTTTTTTTTTTTTGTTTGAGACGGAGTCTCGCTCTGTTGCCAAGCTGGAGTGCAGTGGCGTGATCTCGGCTCACTGCAACCTCCACCTCCTGGGTTCCAGCAATTCTCCTGCGTCAGCCTCCCAAGTAGCTGGGACTACAGATGTGCACCACCATCCCCAGCTAATTTTTGTATCTTTAGTAAAGATGGGGTTTCACCATGTTGGCCAGGATGGTCTCGATCTCTTGACCTCGTGATCCGCCTGCCTCAGCCTCCCAAAGTGCTGGGATTACAGGCGTGAGCCACCGCGCCAGGCCTTGTGGACCCTGTCTCCCTTAAAGGCAAAAAAAAAAGTGTCCAGAAAAATACAAATACAACTTGATAACTAAGTTTGCTGATTCCTTTTGAAAACTTAGACAAAGGGCCGAGTGTGGTGGCTCATGCCTGTAAACCCAGCACTTTGGGAAGTCAAGATGGCAGGATCACTTGAGGCCAGGGGTTCAAGACCAGCCTGGTGAAAAAAGCGAGACCCCATCTCTATAAAAAAGAAAAAAAAAAAACGAAAACTTAAGACTAAAAGCTCACTGCACCCCCCCCGCCCTCCCCACTGAGCTGCCCACTTCCTATCCCTCGTGCCACATTCAGGGGCTCTCTTTCAGGGTGCCGAACGCTGCCTAGCGGCACAGCAGGGCAGATAATGCCACCGGGTTTGGGGAGCGGTGGTTCTCCAACTTTAGGGATAGAAACCAGATGTTTAGGAGCTCAGCAAAGACCGTGTAAGCCTCGAATCAGGAGGGACCTCCAGCCGGAAGAGAGAGTGCCTGCAGGGGCCTGACGGGACCTGAGGGGAAGGAAGTGAGAAACTGCTCTGCCTTCCTGAGGGGCAGCCACAGCTCCTGCTGGCTCGTCTCAGCGCCTCTGCGACAACCTCAGGTGCGGGCAGGACAGACGGAGGGAGAGAAGGGAGGAAGGAAAAACTGATGCAGGAGGATCCTAGACACGGAGGAGACAGAACCCACAAGAGGGGAGCGGCGGTGGCGTGGACGGCGCCGCGAGAGCATCCCAGCACACAGGACGGGTGGAGGGCTAGTGACAGCAGAACTCTGCCCTTCGACCCGGCTGGGTCACCGCTGAGGACAGACCCTAGAGCGGCACTTCGGGGGTCAGTGAGGTCAACACGACCGCCACAAAGACACCACGATCACTGTCGCTGCCACTTTCCCTCTTGCGGTCTCAGGAGGGCAGAGGGAGGCCTTTGGAGGCTGCATCACCAGGGACGGCTCCGCCATGTTGACAGCTAAAAGAGGGGGCGCGCTTGTCTTCTTGTGCTCTGAATTTCTCAGCTTACAACTTATTTGGTTTTTTTTTTTGAGACAAAGTCTCACTCTGTCTCCCAGGCTGGAATGCAGTGGTACAATCTTGGTTCACTGCAGCCTCAACCTTTCAGGCTCAAGTGATCTTCCCACCTTGGCCTCCCGAGTAGCTAGGACTACAGGCATGTGCCACCACGCCCGGCTAATTTTCATTTTTTGTAGAGACGGGGTCTTGCTACATTGCCCAGGCTGGTCTCAAACTCCCAACCTCAAGCGATCCTCGCCTCAGCCTCCCAAAGTGCTGGGATTACAGGTGTGAGCCACCATGCCTGGCCTCAACTTCTAACACACTAACAGCCGACAGACATAATCCACACAGACACAGGCTCCTGGGGCTATTGGATCATTCTGGATGATGTAAAGGGTCCTGAAATCCGTTTGAGAACCCCTGACCTGGAAAGACTCCAACACAGCGCACGTAAGGATCTGTTCCAGCACATTCCACAGCAGCATTCTTCCTAGCCAGAAAACCCAGACACACCAACTGAGGCTGGATTAAAGTATGCAATCTAATTGACCAACTATGTCCACGAGGACAATTCTGGCCTGCACCTCTTTTGTTTTGGTTTTGTTTTTTGTTTTGCTTTTTTTTGGAGATGGAGTCTTGCTCTGTCGCCCAGGCTGGAGTGCAGTGGTGGGATCTCAGCTCACTGCAACCTCCCACCTCCCAGGTTCAAGCGATTCTCCTGCCTCAGCCTCCTAAGTGGAACTACAGACATGCGCCACCACGTCTGGCTAATTTTTGTATTTTTAGTAGAGACGGGGTTTCACCATGTTGGCACGCTGTTCTAGAACTCCTGACCTCAGGTGATCCGCCTGCCTTGGCCTCCCAAAGCGCCGGGATTACAACCATGAGCCACTGGGCCCGGCCATACCTGTTTTTATAAATCAAGTTTTATTGGAACAAAGCCACGCCCACCCGTTTACAGATTGTCTACAGCTGCTTCAGGGCCATAAGAGCAGTGGTGAGTCATCCTAACAGAGGCCGCACCCTCTACCAGGGAGCCCTCCTGGGGGAGGGATGCCGCAGTGGGTGGGAGCTGGTGGTGGGGACCCTCCCTCCTGCAACCAGAAGGGCAGGTCTCTGCAAGGGGGCCGTCCAGTGGGGACACCTGAGGCATCACTGTGACAAGTGACCCTTGCAAGGCCATTCCTGGGCCACCATTTCAACTGAGGCATCAGACTGACCTTAATCCTGCCTTTGAGGCATGGAAGTCTCTGGGAATATTTGTGGTTGTCATGACTGGTAGGGCAGGATGCTCTGGCATGGAGTGGGTGGAGGCCAGGGACGCTGCTCCGCACCCTGCAGTGCCCAGGACGGTCCCAGCCAGAGGATGACCTGGCCCCAAACATCCACAGTGCAGAGCGGGACAGGCCCCGTGCTGAGAGATTGATTTCGCTTTCATTGTGAGCCTGGCACAGGGCTCACTCCGCCCTTCAAATCCACATCCTCATTGAATTCGCACTGCGCTGCAGCGTGGTGGGTATTAGCCCTGTCTAAAATAAGATGATGTGGGAGCTGGCGAGTCGCGGGCCAGGGATGCTGAAAAGATTATGTACAGTGCAGAATGGTGTACCTGAGCAGGTTAAAGGTGCCGCAAAAGACCAGCTATTGCTATTTTGATGTGCAGCCAAAAAAAAAAAAAACGTTGAGGGGTGGGGGGCCGCAGATGCCTCTCCCGTTGCCGAGGCTGGGCCGTCTGCCCAAAGTCACTGCCCTCGATCAGCTCCCTGCGTTCCCGCCCATCAAGCGACATCACTGTCACCCTATTCAGCCCAAGTGAGACCACCACGAGATCCTCCATATTCCGAGACAGACCCAACTCTGTTCTGCTCTGGGGTCTCCATCAACTTCACTGCAGACCTTGGGCTGCTAGGCCAGGTTTCTTTAAACAGGGAAAAAAAAGGACTGTGAACACTCTAGAACATTCTATAAGGATAATGGCCCATTTGTGCCCACCGGGAACTGTGTTGCTTTCTATCACGTTAGCCTGGGTGCCTGCAGACAGACTTCACGCTCTGGGAGGTGCTGCTGTGTGCCTCTGTCCCGCCTTCCCGCCACTGTCCAAACCTCCCTGCTGCCAGCTCACTTTCCCAGCCATGCAAGTGGGGAAACTGCATCACCTCTCTGTGGCCCAGAAGACAGAAGCAATGACACGATCTCTTAAAAGCTACTGCATGGGGGCCGGACGTGACGGCTCACGCCTCTAATCCCAGCACTTTGGGAGGCCAAGGGCGGGGTGGGGGGGGGCGGTGTGTGTGAATCACCTGAGGTCGGGAGTTCGAGACCAGCCTGACCAACATGGAGAAACCCCATCTCTACTAAAAATACAAAAAAAAATTAGCCGCGCATGGTGGCGCACACCTGTAATCCCAGCTACTCGGGAGGCTGAGGCAGAAGAATCGCTGGAACCCAGGAGGTGGAGGTTGAGGTAAGCCGAGATCACGCCATTGCACTCCACCTTGGGCAATAAGAGTGAAACTCTGTCTCAAAAAAAAAAAAAAAAAGCTACTGCATGGGAAACAGCCACAGGGTAAGGGAACTAAGAGGCGGTTATGAAGGTTACATAGGAACACGGAATCTTTTCATAACTACCAGAGCTGACCTGGGAGACGAAATTCAGTGTTGAGAGCCCAGTCTCAGAAACCAAAATCCCAGGTTCCAATCCCAGCTCCCTGTTCAGTCCGGGTGAGTTCCGGCAGGGCTAGGGCCAGGTGTCATCACTGCCGACATCCTGACAATTAAAAGCACAATGTACGCGGCTGGGTGCAGTGGTTCACACCTGTAATCCCAGCCCTTTGGGAGACGGAGGTAGGTGGATCACCTGAGGTCAAGAGTTCAAGACCAGCCTGGCCAACATGGTGAAACTCCGTCTCTACTAAAAATACAAAAAATTAATCAGGCGTGGTGGTGGGTGACTGTAATCCCAGCTACTTGGGAGGCTAAGGCAGGAGGATCGCTTGAACTTGGGAGGTGAAGGTTGCAGTGAGCCCAGATCGAGCCACTGCACTCCAGCCTGGGCAACAAGAATGAAACTCCATCTCAAAAAAAAAAAAAAAAAAAAGCACAATGTACATGTCTAATTAACATAAGTGTTCCTGTCATTGTCACACTAAACTTAGAAATGTGACAGACACTATTGTATGACTCAAGTATTATGTTACAAATGAGGGGAGATAGGGGTTTTGGGTTGCATGGATGTAGACATTTGCCAAAATTATTCAGTCTGTTTAACATCTGTTTCACTATAGACAAAGTTTTCAGGTCAGGCACTGTAGCTCACGCCTGTAACCCCAAAACTTTGAGAGGCCAAGGCAGGAGGGTCACTTGAGCCCAGGAGACCACCCTGGGCAATAAAATAAGACCCCATCTCTACAAAAGATACAAAAACTAGCCAGGCATGGTGGTGCATGCCTATAGTCCTAGCTACTTGGGAGGCTGAGGCTGGAGGATTTCTTGAGCCCAGGAAGCTGAGGCTATAGTGAGCTGTGATCGTGCCACTGCACCACAGCCTGGGCAGAGTGAGATCCTGTCTCAAATAGGAACAACAAAAAAATAAAATAAATAAATAAATGAAAACAGAACCAAAAACAAATACTGAGCTCTAGTTATTGACGGTGTGCTGCAGTAATTAGGGGAAAGGTGGAATGGCGTCTGCAACTTACTTTGAAATGCATCCCAAAAAGATGGATTGGCGGGCAGAGAGAGAGACAGAGCGCTTCAAGATAAACCTAATAAGTCAGAATACCGACGGTGAAATCTACATGGCAGGTGTGTCTAGGTGTTTTCCCATTCCTACATGGTTGAAATGCAAAAGTTAAAATGCTAGCTCGGTGGCTGGCATAGAGTGGATACTCAGCATTATCTCCTCTCCTGAACTTGGGAGCGTGAGAGTCCAACCCGCCATTGACCTACGCTGTGAACTTAGAAGGTCCTTGCAGGCTTCAGAAACTCTTGTGAAATGAAGCCTTCTGTGCTGACCCAATAGGCTGAGTGGCAAATCAAAATCAGTTTGGATGCCACAAAGGGAGCACGCATCATAGGAGGAGGGAGGAAGAGAGCGCCAGGCGGAGCTCCTCTGTCGAGCCCGGCCCTGCCTCTTCTCTGCACGCACGCGGCTTGCACCGTCAACTCCCCAAGTTCTCCAGATCGCCTCCTCCCGGGGCAGGGCGGGTTAACTCAGATTCTTAAGACTCAAGTCATCACGTCTCTTACGGGAAGAGGGCTAATGAAGGTCTCCTATGGCATGCAAGCCAGAGAAATTAATCATCAGGTCTCATCTGGAGTGAGCAGGCATGATCCTCCCAGCCCCCAAAAACCCCTGGCCGGGCGCAGTGTTTATTTTCCAACCTAGACACCAGATGGCAGCAGTACCCGGTTCAAAATCCAACAACAACACAGTGGGGTACACGCAGCTCAACTGACGACTTTTAATCCAGTTCCAGTAGTCTACGCCCGTCCCCACGGTCCAACCAACTCCAGCAGATGGGACCTACACCTTCGATCACACTGTCTCATCCTGCCGGGAAACCCCACTCACAGTAGGTCCCACAGTCCCCCACAAGAACACCAACCAAAGTAGCACCTCCACCCCCAGGTGCCAATGGAGGGAGCGCCCCAAACGTGGCAGCTACGAAATCAAAGGGGGACATTTTAAATGCAACGAGGGGCTGGAGAAAGAACAGAGAAAGAGACGAGGGCCGGTGGACCCCTCGGGGACCACACGCCCCAGGTCAGCAGCAGCCGCAGCACAGCAGGCTCAGGGTGGCGGAAATTCCTGATTAGCAAGCGCCATCTCCAGACTCTGAATAAGCTAATCCAAATTTTTAGAAAAAAACACTCTCAGAGTCTGATGCTTAACCGGTACAGGCTGAGAGCAATTGGTGGTGGATGTTTAAAAAAGAAAACCTGGTCCCCTCCGTCCTAGCTACCAGATGGTCCTGGGCCCTTTCTCGAAAATTCCTCAGCCTTCCATCGGCCACCTCCAAAACTTCTTTCTCTAGCCATCATTTTGAGGCGGAGCTTTGAAAAAAGAAGTTTAAAAGCCCAGACCCTATAGATTCGAGGGCCAGCCGCCAGCCCAGCGTGTCAATCTGTGAGTCCTCCCTTTGTTCCTTCCTCTCGCAGGCATTTGAGGTTTCTGTGGACTTCTCCTTCCGGGAGAGGTGAAGTGGGACCGGACGAGGTTGTTGGCGGGGGAGGTGGGAGGGAGAAAGTATGGGCTGGTGGCTGCAGAGGCGCGGGCCTGGACCAGGCATAGAACAAAGGTGCTGGCGGTGGGTGTACCTGTTTGCCCCTGTAGAACAGCCTCTGCAGGCCTGGCTCCACGTGGAACAGCTCCTGGATCTTCCGCCTCAGCTCCTCCACCTTGGTCAGCCTGGACAGCGAGTCCACCGTGTGGGTCTGCCTCCCGTCCATGGTCCGAACCTGGATCCACATGGTGTCGGCGCTGAGGGGAGGGACAGCAAAAACCCCCATCAGTTTTACCAGCACGTCTGAGCCATGCCATGCTCTAAGGAGTCGGGGTTGCTTTTGTCCGGCCTGTGGACACCAGGAAACTCCCAGGATGCCCTTCCAGTCCTCCTGTACAGCCAGACCCCGGCCAGGGCCAGACACAGCAAATTAAGGACTTAAGGCATTAACGACTAGCCAAGTGTTAAAGATTGAGGAGGAAGGAGAATGAAAAGAGGGAATTGAAAGAAAAGCAGAAGGTCCAACCCATCCCTCCTTCCCCACGACCAGAGGAGAAAGGAGGCCCGGGCCAAGTGGCCGAGTTGGTTCGTTTATTCATTCATTCATTGATTCATTCATTCCTCGGATTCCTATTTACGGAAGAGGGAATCCCAGAAGTCCAGCGCGGGCCGGAACTTCAGAAGTCCCCGGGGGAACTCAACCAAGTGCTACTGAGAGGGAAAAACCCCACCCGAGATCCGCGGACCCCGGGACCCCTCGGTGCCCACGCCCCCCCTCCTTGCCGGCCCCCCCCGCGCGCGTGCGCGACCGGGCCCGCCCCGCGGTGGCCATGGTAACCGGCCGCCCCGTCCCGGCCACCCGCGAGCGCGCGCGCCCCGCGACTCACCTCGACCTCCAACCCCCGGCAGCTCGCGCCCCTCCAAACCCTGGACCCTCGGCGTCCCTCCCGCACTCCCACCGGCCCGCGCGGGTCGCGCCAGCGAGCCCACGCCCACCCCCGCCGCTGGGACTACACGGGGGCCCCCGCTCGTCAAGTCCCGCCCCCCTTCACTTGAGCCGCCTCTTATTGACTCCGCAGCACCCGGCCGCCCCGCCCCGCTCGCTCCCCATTGGCCCAGATGCGCCCGGGGAACTCAGGGCGCGCGAAATCGGGCTCGGGCGCGACAATTGAATCGCGGGGCGCCCCGCGCGCAGGCGCGGAGCCTGACATCCTCCCCGGCGGCTCGCCGGGCCCTCCCCCACCCGGCGCGCTCGACCCCCCGCCGGGCTCCGGGGACGCAGCGCTGGTCCCGGCTCCAGCCGGGTGTGTGCCGGGGAACGATTCCCGAGGGTTAGGTGGAAGGGGAGGCCCTGGATCCCGGGACAGAGTGCGGGACACGCGTGCGCCCGGACTGGCCGCGCGGGAAAGTTTTGCAAAGTTCCCGAGCCCCGTGCGCCCGGCCTGGGCTGGCACCCCGACCCGGCCCGCCCACTCACCTCTCCCGTCGCCGCGAACAGCTTGTCTGCCTGCGCGCCTAGCCCGGCTGGGGATGGCGATGAAACCGCGTGCGTGGCCCGGACCCCGCGCGGACTTGTGTGCGACCCGGAGCGCCCGCTCGGCAAGCGCTGCCAGCTGCTCTGATTTTTTTCCCGCGAAAACTCGGCATTTGGGAGTTGCGGGGCCGCAGGAGGCCGTGCCGGGGGCGGGCGCCTGCCTCCTGATTGGCCGACGCAGTGGCGGGAAGCGAGAAAGAGGGTGGGGGGCGCCCCCGCCTCTGTCCACGGCGCCTCCGCCTAGCGGGCCACGGCTCCGCCCAGCCCTGCGCGCTCTGCTGGGCGCGCCCAGCGTGCAAAGGGGCTGCGTGGCAGCGCCTGGTCACCCCCCGCACGTGGACCCCCCCAGAAGCCTTGGGGACCCCCAGGGTACAGACCCCCTGAACTCTTAAGTCCAAATCCGTTCGCAGACCCCCCCTCGCACGCATTGACCAGTAGGTCTAAGAAGGCCGGAATCAATGTGTAAATACTGCGAGGGAATGTGGGGGGCCCCTAGGAGACCACCTGCACCCTGATGGCTCGCCTGATAGCCCCAAGCCCCACTGTCTGGCGTCAGGGCCTGCCAGGGCTCCCCACTCTACCCACCCGCAGGGCTTGTTTGCTGTCTTTTCCCGCCTCGTTTTCCCGCCTTCTCCAGGCTGTCCAGGCGGGCAGGGCTGCCCTGCCCCCTCCGCCCTGTCTGTTCCACTCTGACCAGTCCTGGCGGGCACAGGAGTGACCTGTGCTGGGCACCTACAAAGCAGCCGGACAGGTTGCTCAGAGCTGCAGAACCCAGCGGTGTACATGGCAGACCCAGTTGGTGGTCTCAGGGAGGGAAAATTCCTATCTGGGGGAGACAGGCAAGAAATGAATAACTAAAGCAGATAATTTCAGATGATTCCTTATAGGAGAGTGACCAGCAGCCATGTGGTGGGAGGCGGGGAGAGAGGATACTCTCTCACTGGGGCCACTGCGGTGGGCCTCTCAGAGAAGATGACATTTGAGCTGGAATCGGAGATGAGACTCCAAGGACAGATGGGTCTAGGAGGGAAAGTCAAACCCAGAGGCCGGAAAAGGCTTAGAGGTGTCCAGGGAGCAGGAAGGGGCTGGTGTGGTTGGGGCCCACTGAGCAAAGGGGAGGGGGAGTTGAGGTCAGAGGGGTGATATATAATACCTTGAAGGCCACCGGGGAGGACTTTGGTCTTTCTCTTGAGAGCTGTGAGCAGAAAAACGTTGAGTTCCCACTTAGCTTTTTACAGTTTCTTCATCACTCTATTAAGTCTCCTCTATCTGGTCAGTGGGACTTCTGCTATGTCCCTAATATAGGAGACAGATCATGGCCCCCGAAGATATGCGTCTCTAGACCCCCATGTCCTCGGCCCCAGGATCTGTGAATACAGTGCCTTACACAGCTAAAAGGACTTTGCAACTTTGCAGGTGTGATTCAGTTAATGATTTTGAGTTGGGGAGCGTCTCCTGGGTGATCCAGGTGGGCACAATGTCCTTAAAAGGTCCTAATAAGTGAAAAAGGGATACAAAAAGGTCAAAGTCAAAGGAGATGGGGAAGTGGAAGCAGGCTTTACAATGATCAGGCCAAGGGCCGGGCGCGTTGGCTCACACCTGTAATCCCAGCACTTTGGGAGGCCGAGGCAGGCAGATCACCTGAGGTCAGGAGTTCGAGACCAGCCTGACTAACATGGAGAAACCCCGTTTCTACTAAAAATACAAAATTAGCCTGGCGTGGTGGCACATGCCTGTAATCCCAGGTACTCGGGAGGCTGAGGCAGGAAAATCGCTTGAACCCAGGAGGCAGAGGTTGTGGTGAGCCAAGATCGCGCCATTGCACTCCAGCCTGGGCAACAAAAGCAAAACTCAGTCTCAAAAAAAAAAAAAAATGATCAGACCAAGAGGCAAGGAAGATGGGCAGCCTCTGGTGGCTGGAAAAAGCAAGAAAGACTCCTAGAACCCGCCCTGCCCCTAAAATTTATTTCAGACTTCTGACCTCCCAAACTGTAAGATGATAAATGTGTGGGCCAGGCGTGGTGGCTCACACCTGTAATCCCAGTACTTTGGGAGGCTGAGGCAGGCAGATAACTGGAGGTCAGGAGTCGCCAGACTAGCCTGGTCAACATGGTGAAACCCCATCTCAACTAAAAATACAAAAATTAGCCAGGTGTGGTGGCTGGCGCCTGTAATCCCAGCTACTCGGGAAGCTGAGGCAGAGAATTGCTTGAACCCGGGAAGCGGAGGTTCCAGTGAGCAGAGATCGTGCCACTGCACTTCAGCCTGGACAACAGAGCGAGACTGTGTCTCAAAAAAAAAATTAGCTGGGCAGGGTGGTGTGTACCTATAATCCCAGCTACTCAGGAGATTGAGGCAGGAGAATCACTTGAACCCAGGAGACAGAAGTTGCAGTGAGCCAAGACCGAGCCAGTGTACTCCCACCTGGGTGACAGAGCAAGGTTCTATCAACAAATAAATAAATGTGTGGTTTGCAGCCACTGAGTTTGTGGTCCTTTGTCATAGTAGCCTTGGGAAGCTCCTGCATTCTAATCCACGATGTCCAGATGGTGCTGTTCACTGTTCGCAACCTCAGTACACGATCAACGCTACTGCACACAATTCTAGACACTCAGCCATCAGCCAGGTAGAACCCACACCACAGGTATGAGCAGGCCCACCTGAGGGTGTGAGATGGCTTGAGCTCTTCCAAAATGACAGCACCTGCTGCGGGAACCTAGCCTATTTCTATCAGAACACATCATCTGTTTGTAGCGCTGTTGCGAAAACTCAACGTGGCTGAAAGAGGGAATACATTTTTCTTTTACTTTTTCTTTTTCTTTTTGAGATGGAGTCTTGCTTTGGTGCCCAGCCTGCAGTGCAGTGGTATGATCTTGGCTCTCCGCAACCTCCGCCTCCTGGGTTCAAGCAATTCTTCTGCCTCAGCCTCCCCAGTAGCAGGAACTAGAGGTCCGCACCACCATGTCCGGCTAATTTTTGTATTTTTAGTAGAGATGGGGTTTCACCACGTTGGCCAGGCTGGTCTCAAACTCCTGACCTTAGGTGGTCTGCCCACCTGGACCTCCCAAAGTGCTGGGATTACAGGCATGAGCCACTGTGATTGGCCAGGCATGCATTCTTCATGTACACATGGTGAGGGGCACAGCCTAAGCACCTTGGATAATGGAAGTTAAGTGTCACAGAGGAGGTATCTAGCCCTCCCTGCAGAAAAGATACTGAGGACTGTTGATTGAGGGCTCCAGTTCCCTAGTCATCTTGAGAACATCAAAATTTCTCAAATTAGCTCAGGTTAATTGTCCAGCTGGGTGCAGTGGCTCACACCTGCAATCCCAGAACTTTGAGAGGCAGAGGAAGGCTGATCTCTTGCGCTCGGGAATTTGAGACCAGCTTGGGCAACGTAGTGAGAACCTTTCTCTACAAAAAATAAAAATAAATTAGCCAGGCATGGTGGTGTGCACCTGTAGTCCCAGCTACTCAGGACACTGATGCAGGAGGACCTCTTGAGCCCAGAAGATCAAGGCTACAGTGAGCCATGCTTGCGCCACTGCACTCTAGCCTGGGTGACAGAAGGAGACTCTGTCTCAAAAAGTAGTAATAATTGCTCAAGTTAATAATTTAAAAACATGAGTAACAAACTATTCCAGGCATCTCAGAAAAAAAGCTCACAAGTCACTTAGAGCAGGGGTGTCCAATCTTTTGGCTTCCCTGGGCCACATTGGAAGAAGAATTGTCTTGGGCCACACATAAAATACACTAGCACTGGCCAGGCACAGTGGCTCACGCCTGTAATCCCAGAACTTTGGGAGGCCAAGGCGGGCGGATCACTGAGGTCAGGAGATCAAGACTAGCCTGGCTAACACGGTGAAACCCCGTCTCTACTAAAAATACAAAAATTAGCCGGATGTGGTGGCACTTGCCTATAATCCCAGCTACTCGGGAGGCAGAGGCAGAAGAATTGCTTGAACCCAGGTGGCGGAGGTTACAGTGAGCCGAGATTGCACCACTGCACTCCAGCCTGGGCAACAAGAGCGAAACTCCATCTCAAAAATAAATAAATAAATAAATAATAAAATACACTAACACTAACAATACCTGATGAGCTAAAAAAAAAAAAAATTGCAAAAAAATCTCATAATGTTTTAAGAAACTTTACAAATTTGTGGCCGGGTGCAGTGGCTCACACCTGTAATCCCAGCACTTTGGGAGGCTGAGGCGGGTGGATCACGAGGTCAGGAGATAGAGACCATCCTGGCTAACATGGTGAAACCCCATCTCTACTAAAAATACAAAAAAAAATTAGCCGGGCATAGTGGCACGTGCCTGTAGTCCCAGCTACTCGGGAGGCTGAGGCAGGAGAATGGCGTGAACCCGGGAGGCAGAGCTTGCACTGAGCCGAGATCACACCACTGCACTCCAGCCTGGGCGACTGAGCAAGACTCTGTCTCAAAAAAAAAAAAAAAAAAAAAAAAAAAAGAAAGTTTACGAATTTGTGTTGAGCCATATTCCATCCTGGGCCACATGTGGCCCGTGGGTCAGGGATTGGACGAGCTTGATTTAGGGAAATAAGAGGCCAATGCCCACAAAAGCTATCACATAAAATAATGCAAGATATAGCCAAGACAAGAAATAAGGCCTGCCAGGCTAGAGAATGGGTACTTCCTAGCCCTTCCTATGATACAGTGTCCCTCCCTCTAAGGCACCAGGCCATGTGCAAATCAGGTGCCAGGAATAATTGTTAGAGTGCAAAGGGCCTCAGTTTCCCTTTTGCAAAATGATACATTCTCAGAGGTCATTAAGTCATTCAACAAACTTTTATTGGTTCCACCCCCCACCCCCACTCCTGGCTGAGCCAGATCCTGCCTGGGTCACGCAGACATTGGTGGGCACAAAGTTCACTTAGACAAGGTCTCACCCTGGAGGGACTTCCCATCCAATGGGGGAGATGCAGGCATAAAGAGAAATGTCAGCCAGGCATGGTAGCTCATGCCTGTACTCCCAGCACTTTGGGAGGCCAAGCGAGGCAGGTGGATCATGAGGTCAGGAGTTCAAGATCAGCCTGGCCAAGATGGTGAAACCCTGTCTCTACTAAAAATAACAAAAATTGGCTGGGTGCGGTGGCTCACGCCTGTAATCCCAGCACTTTGGGAGGCCAAGGTGGGCGGATCACGAGGTCAGGAGATCGAGACCATCCTGGCTAACATGATGAAACCCCGTCTCTACTAAAAATACAAAAAATTAGCCAGGCATTTGTGATGGACGCCTGTAGTCCCAGCTACTCGGGAAGCTGAGGCAGGAGAATGGCATGAACATGGGAGGCGGAGCTTGCAGTAAGCCGAGATCGCACCACTGCACTCCAGCCTGGGTGACAAAGTGAGACTCCATCTCAAACAAAAACAAAAACAAAAACAAAAAGAACAAAAATTAGCCGGGCACGGGGGCAGGTGCCTGTAACCCCCATGCCCGTAATCCCAGCTACTTGGGAGGCTGAGGCAGGAGAATCGCTTGAACCCAGGGGGCAGAGGTTGCAGTGAGCCGAGATCACGCCACTGCACTCCAGCCTGGGCAACGGAGTGAGACTCCACCTCAAAAAAAAAGAGAAATGTCAATCATGCAGGGAGTTGCTGCTTCCTGATGGTGTCGATGTTCAGATTAAGCACACAATGCCCTGATCAACTTCAGTGCGCACCAGATGTCAGGTCCTGGCCATATCTCTGTTTTTTCCATTATAGACCAATATAAATGTAGAGTCTTTAAGATGAAAATGAGTGTGTATGCACCTGGGCACAGTGGCTCACGCCTGTAATCCCAGCACTTTGGAGGCCAAGGCAGGTGAATCATGTGAGGCCACAAGTTCGAGACCAGCCTGGCCAACATGGTGAAACCCTGTCTCTACTAAAAATACAAAAATTAGCTAGTTGCAGTGGCACTTGCCTGTAATCTCAGGTACTCAAGAGGCTGAGGTGGGAGAATCGCTGGAACCCAGGAGGCAGAGGTTGCAGTGAGCCGAGATCACACCATTGCACTCCAGTCTGGCTGACACAGTGAGACCATCTCAAAAAATAAAAATAAAATAAATAAAAATACCAAAAAAAATTTAGCAAAGTATGGTGATGGTGCATGCCTGTAATTCCAGCTACTCAGGAGGCTGAAGCAGGAGAATTGCTTGAACCCGGGAGGCAGATGTGGCAGTGAGCCGAGATCGCGCCACTACACTCCAGCCTGGGTGACAGAATGAGACTTTGTCTCAAAAAAAGAAAAAGGCCAGGTGCAGTGGCTCACGCCTGCAATCCCAACACTTTGGGAGGCTGAGGCGGGTGGATCACGACGTCAGGAGATCGAGACCATCCTGGCTAACACAGTGAAACTCTGTCTCTACCAAAAAATTAGCTGGGCATGCTGGCATGCACCTGTGGTCCCAGCTACTCAGGAGGCTGAGGCAGGAGAATCGCTTGAACCCATGAGGCGGAGGTTGCAGTGAGCCAAGATGGCGCCCCTGCACTCCAGCCTGGGCTACAGGGTGAGACTCCATCTCAAAAAAAAAAAAAAAAAGAACCAGTGAAAAAGAACCAGTGAGGACTACAGGTTTCCCAATCAACCACCCACCCTAAACAACAGTTTTGCCTCCCCTCCTGGCCACTGGGGTCCCCACTTCCCGGAACTCTGAGCTGAGTGATGTCATAGATGGATTACCTCACTAGGGCCAAGGAACCGGGAATTTCAGGGACATGGGGGAGGGAGAGGAATGTCTCTCTACCCACCAACCCCCCATGTCTGTGGTGAAGTCGATCGAATTAGTGCTGCCCAAGGATAGAATCTACCTGGCTGGCTCCAGCATAAAAGGGCAGGTGATCTTAACCCTGAACAGCACCCTGGTGGACCCCATAGTGAAGGTGGAGCTTGTGGGAAGGGGTTACGTCGAATGGAGTGAAGAAGCCGGGGCATCCCGTGATTATAGCAGAAATGTTATTTGCAACAACAAGGCAGACTACGTGCATAAGACAAAGACATTCCCAGTGGAGGGTAAGGATGAGGCCAGCAGCCACCCCTAGCCATGACAGGAACCTGGGTCTGGAAAATAAACACATCCGAGAGTCAATCAACAAAACTCTAGGGCTATCAGAAATAGGGAGTGGCCTGATTTCTCCCTAGGAGGGAAGCCATGAAGAACAATGACCATCAGATACACAAAACGCAAAAATAACAAGACATAAGGAGCTGATTGGAACCCAGCTATTCAAAATGAAGGTTCAAAGTAGTCTCCTTGGAAAATGCTGAATCCAACAACTGCCTTTGAGAGGCCTCTGAGAAGTCTTATTCTTTTACAGATAAGTTTCACTCTGACAGCAAAACCCCAGGAGATAAAGTAGGCAGTCCTGTATTCATGGGGAGAGACAGTGGAGGTGGGCCAGGCACAGTGGTTCATGCCTGTAATTCCAGCACTTTGAGAGGCCGAGGCAGGTGGATCACTTGAGGTCAGGAGTTTGAGACCAGCCTGGCCAATATAGCGAAACCCCATCTCTGCCAAAAAATACCAAAAAATTAGCTGGGCGTGCTGGCACATGCCTGTAATCTCAGCTACTTGTGAGGCTGAAGCAAGAGAATCACTTGAACTCGTGAAGGGGAGGTTCCAGTAAGCTGAGATCGCACCACAGCATGCCAGCCTGGGTGACGGAGCGAGATTCCCTCTCAAAAAAAGAAAGATAGTGGAGGTAGAAGAGCTAGGGAGACCTTCCAGACAAGGAATAACTAGTCCCCAGTTCCACCAGGTCAGATCTGAAATCTGAACAAATGTCAGAGAGTCTGCTGAGTTGTTGGGGGAATTATATGTCCTTTGCAAAATGTGTTTGTGGGGATATTCCTGGGTATTAAGCAGTCAAGCAGAACACGTGGCCAACACTTGGCTGAACAAAGTGTAATTTAATTTAATTTATTTCTGTATTTATTTGTATCTTATTTATTTATTTATCTATTTTTTGAGACACAGTCTCGCCCTGCTTCCCAGGCTGGAGTGAAGTGGCACCATCTCGGCTCGCTGCAAGCTCCGCCTCCCGGGTTCAAACGATTCTCCTGCCTCAGCCTCCTGAGTAGCTGGGATTACAGGCACCCGCAACCACGCCCAGCAATTTTTGGTATTTTTAGTAGAGGCAGGGTTTCACCACGTTGGCCAGGCTGGTCTCGAACTCCTGACCTCGTGATCCGCCCACCTCGGCCTCCCAAAGTACTGGGATTACAGGCATGAGCCACCAGGCCTGGCTTATATATTTATTTTTGAGACAGGGCCTCGCTCTGTTGCCCAGGCTAGAGGGCAGTGTTGTGATCAAAACTCACTGCAGCCCCAGCCTCTCTGGCATAAGCGATCCTCTCACCTCAGCCTCCTGAGTAGCTGAGACCACAGGCACATGGCACCATGCTTGGCTAATTTTTGTTTATTTTTTGTTTTTGTTTTTTTGAGACGGAGTTTTGCTCTCGCTGCCCAGGCTGGAGTGCAATGGCGCAATCTCGGCTCACCGCAACCTCCTGGGTTCAAATGACTGTCTCTTAAAAAAAGAACTAGCAATTTTTTTTTTTTTTTTTTTGAGACTGAATCTCACTCGTTGCCCAGGCTGGAGTGCAGTGGCATAATCTTGGCTCACTGCAACCTCTGCCTCCTGGGTTCAACCGATTGTCCCGCCTCAGCCTCCCGAGTAGCTGGAACTACAGGCGCGTGCCACCATTCCCAGCTAATTTTGTATTTTTAGTAGAGACGGGATTTCTCCATGTTGGTCAGGCTGGTCTTGCACTCCCGACCTCAGGTGATCCGCCCACCTCGGCCTCCCAAAGTGCTGGGATTACAGGCGTGAGCCACCACGCCTGGCCATTTTAGACTTTAAAAATTTAGATGAGATGGTCTGTTCCACCAGAGGAGTACTCTGCAAAGAGGGGACAACCAAGCACAGAACTGAGTGACAGGAGGGACTGCAGCCATGCAAATATCCTGGGGACAAATGTCAACTTACCAGACACTAATACTGAGCAATTATGTGACCTCTCTGGCTCTCAGTTAACCAATCTATAAAATGGGAGTAGGAAGAGGTCCTATTTCATAAGATTGCGTTAAGGACTTAATGATTTAATGGCACATAAAGGGCTTAGAATAATGCCAGGTATACAGTAAATGCTTAAAAATTGCTATTTCTGACCAGGCACGGTGGCTCACACCTGTTATCCCAGCACTTTGGGAGGCCAAGGCGGGCAGATCACCTGAGGACAAGAGTTCAAGACCAGCCTGGCCAACATGGTGAAACCTTGTCTCTACTAAGAAATACAAAAATTAGCCAGGAGTGGTGGCACACACCTGTAGTGCCAGCTACTTGGGAGGCTGAGGCGGGACAATCGGTTGAACCCAGAAAGCGGAGGTTGCAGTGAGCCAAGATTGCACCACTGCACTCCAGCCTGGGCAACAGAGTGAGATTCAGTCTCAAAAAAAAAATGTTGCTAGTTGTTTTCTTTTCTTTTATTTATTTACTTTTTTGGAGACGGAGTCTCCTCTGTCGCCCAGCGTGGAGTGCAGTGGTGCAATCTTGGCTCACTGCAAGCTCCGCCTCCTGGGTTCTCGCCATTCTCCTGCCTCAGCCTCCTGAGTAGCTGGGACTACAGGTGCCCGCCACCGCACCTGGCTAATTTGTTTTTTTTTTTTTTTTTTTTAGTAGAGACGGGGTTTCACCGTGTTAACGAGGATGGTCTCGATCTCCTGACCTCATGATCCACCCGCCTCGGCCTCCCAAAGTGCTGGGATTACAGGCGTGAGCCACCGCGCCCGGCCGCTAGTTCTTTTTTTAAGAGACAGTCTTTACTCTGGCACCCAGGCTGGAGTGCCACGGCGTGATCTCAGCTCACTGCAACCTCCACCTCCTGGGTTCAAGCGATTCTCCTGCCCCAGCCTCCTGCATAGCTGGGATTACAGGCGCATGTCACTATGTCCTACTAATTTTTTGTATTTTTAGTAGACACGGGGTTTCACCATGTTGGCCAGGCTGGTCTCAAACTTTTGACCTCAGCTGATCTGCCCCACCTCAGCCTCCCAAAGTGCTGGGATTACAGGCATGAGCCACCATGCCCATCCCAGGTTTTTCATTTATTTAATAAACATTTTTTTTTTGAGATGGAGTCTCACTCTGTCGCCCAGGCTGGAGTGCAGTGGCACGATCTCGGCTCACTGCAAGCTCCGCCTCCCGGGGTTCATGCCATTCTCCTGCCTTGGCCTCCCGAGTAGCTGGGACTACAGGCACCCGCCACCACGCCCAGCTAATTTTTTGTATTTTGTTTATTAGAGACGGGGTTTCACCGTGTTTGCCAGGATGGTCTCGATCTCCTGACCTCGTGATCTGCCCGCCTCGGCCTCCCAAAGTGCTGGGATGACAGGTGTGAGCCGCCATGCCTGTTCCAGGTTTTTCATTTATTTAATAAACATTTATTGAGTGCCTACTGTGCACAAACACCGTGCTAGGTGCTGGGGATGCCGCAGTGATGAAAAAAACACAGCCTGGGCCGGGCACGGTGGCTCACGCCTGTAGTCCCAGCACTTTGGGAGGCTGGGTGGGCAGATCTCCTGAGGTCACAAGTTCAAGACCAGCCTGACCAACATGGCAAAACCCCATCTCTATGAAAAATACAAAAATTAGCCAGGTGTGGTGGCACGCACCTGTAGTCCCAGCTACTTGGGGCGCTGAGGCAAGAGGATCACTTGAGCCCAAGAGGTCCAGGCTGAGTGACAAAGTGAGACCCTCCTGTCTCAAAAAAAAAAAAAAAAGGCCAAGCCCGCCCGATGGCTTATGCCTGTAATCCCAGCCCTTTGGGAGGCCAAGGCAGGTGGATTATCTGAGGTCAGGAGTTCGAGACCAGCCTGGCCAACATGGTGAAACCCCATCTCTACTAAAAATACAAAAATTAGCCAGGCGTGGTGGTGCACACCTGTAATTCCAGCTACTCAGGAGGCTGAGGCAGGAGAATTGCTTGAACCTAGGAGGCAGAGGTTGCAGTGAGCCAGGATCACGCCACTGCACTCCAGCCTGGGTGACAGAGTGAGATTCTGTCTCAAAAAAACAAAAAAGAAAGAAAGAGACAGGGTCCCTAGTATCTTTGGGATTGCCATGGGCCAGGAAAGATACAAATGCTAAGAGGATTTTCGAGAAGTGCAAGAAGGAAAATGAAACAAAGGTCATGGAAATGGCAGTTGTGTGAGAGTCTGCTTCCTAGACCATCACTCAGTTGGTCAATCAATATGTATTAAGCACCCACTGTATACCATGCACTGAAGGTCAAGCTCTATGAGGGCAAAAGTTTTCTCTGCCTCACGTACTACTTTGTTTATTTATTTATTTATTTATTTATTTATTTATTTATTTATTTATTTTTAGAGACGGCGTCTCGCTCTGTCACCCAGGCTGGAGTACAGTGGCATGATCTCGGCTCACTGCAACCTCCGCCTCGCACGTTCAAGCTATCCTCCCATCTCAGCCTCCTGAGTACCTGGAACTACAGGTGTGTGCCACCACACCCGGCTAATTTTTGTATTTTTAGTAGAGATTGGGTTTCGCCATTTTGGCCAGGTTGGTCTCAAACTCCTGACCTCAGGTGATCCGCCCGCCTTGGCCTCCCAAAGTGCTGGGATTGCAGGCGTGAGCCACTGGGCCCAGCCAGTTTGTGCCTATTATCCCAGCACTTTTGGGAGAGTGAGGCAGGAGGACTGCTTGTGGCCAGAAGTTCAAGACCAGCCTGGGAAACATAGCAAGACCCTGTCTCTACCAGAAATTTAAAAATTAGCCAGGCATGGTGGCATGGGCCTGTAGTCCCAGCTCTTCTGGAGGCTGAGGTGGGAGGATCACTTGATCTCAGGAGTTGGAGGCTGCAGTGAGCTATGATCACACCACTGCACTGCAGCCTAAGCGACAGAGCCAGACTTTGTCCCTACAAAAAGAAAAAAAAAAGATATATTTGTTGAACCCTGAAGGCCTGACTTCCACTTTCTCAGGCTCAGGGCAGGGATATGCAAGAGCCCTTCAGTGGTTTCGGGTGACAACTCCAGGCATGTCACCCACCCCAGGGCATCCCACTCCAGCCCAGCTGCGACCTGATATTTATAGGCCCAGCAGGTCCTAAAAACATAGAGCTCAGTTTAACTCAGGAGTGACAGACAAGCCAAGCCCAGAACCCGCCTCCATGCCAAAACAATAAATCAAGCAAAAAAAGGCCAGGTGCAGTGGCTCACGCCTGTAACCCCAGCACTTTGGGAGGGCGAGACAGGCGGATCGCCGGAGGCCAGGAGTTCAAGACCAACATGGACAACATGACAGAACCCCATCTCTGTCAAAAATATAAAAATTAGCCAGGTGTGGTGGTGCACGCCTGTAATCGCAGCCACTCGGGAGGCTGAGGCAGGAGAATCGCTTGAACCTAGGAGGCAGAGGTTGCTGTGAGCTGAGATCACACCACTATACTCCAGACTGGGCAACAGAGTGAGACCGTGTCTCAAAAATAAATAAATATAAAAATAAAGCAAAAAAAAAAAAGAAGAAGAAGAAAAAAAGATTCTAGAACCGTCTGATGGCATCGGTGTGTTTTGCTTTCAGATAATTGGTTAAGTGCAGGCAGCCACACCTTTGACTTCCATTTCAACTTACCTCCCAGGCTTCCTTCTACCTTCACCAGCAAATTTGGCCATGTCTTCTATTTCATACAAGCTTCCTGCATGGGCAGGGAACACATTTTAGCCAAGAAGAGGATGTACTTATTGGTTCAAGGAACTTCCACCTTCCACAAAGAAACCCCATTCCAGGTACCAATGGGGGAAAGGCGGAGGTGGGAACAATCTCCAAGCTCCAAGGAGGAAGAGGGAAGGTGGGCGGGCAGGGGACAGAGAAGGTCCCATGGGGAGAAGGGAAGGGTGTTGGCAGCTTCCCAGGCCCCGAGATTTCACAAAAGGTGAGTCAGAAACCTTAGGGCAGCTGGAGGTCAAGGCTGCAGTGAGCCATGTTTGCACCACTGCACTCCAGCCTGGGCGACAGAGTGAGACCCTGTCTCTAAAATAAAATTATATATATATATGTATATGTGTGTGTGTGTGTAAATATATATATATATATATATATTTTTTTTTTTTTTTGAGATGCAGTCTCGCTCTGTCACCAGGCTGAAGTGCAGAGGCATGATCTCGGCTCACTGTAACCTCCGCCTCCCAGGTTCAAGCGATTCTCCTGCCTCAGCCTCCTGAGTAACTGGGATTACAGACGTGCACCACCATGCCCAGCTAATTTTTGTATTTTTAGTAGAGACAGGGTTTCGCCATGTTGGCAAGGCTGGTGTCAAACTCCCGACCTCAGGTGATCCGCCTGCCTTGGCCTCCCAAAGTGCTGGGATTACAGGTGTGAGCCACCATGCCAGGCCAACATTTTTTTTAGAAAAGAAACAAGGGCAGGAACTAAGCCAGTGGTTTTCAACTGTGGCTGTTTTATCCCCATAAGGGACATTTGGCAATGTCTGGAGACATCTGTGGTTGTCTCGACTTGGGGGGTGCTCCTGGCATGGAGTGGGAGGAGGCCAGGGACGCTGCTCAGCACCCTGCAGTGCCCAGGACGGCCCCACCCAGGAGAATGGCCCAAATGTCCACTTGTCAAGAGGGAGACACAACCCTGGGGAAAAGCCAAGAAGAGGCCCCACAGGGTGACCCTCAGGGTGGGAGAGAGGCATGTACACTCAGTGGCCCTCCAGCACTGACCTTGGAGCTCCCAGACAATAGAGGTGGTGGCCTCAGTCCAGGAGAAGGACGGGCAGTGCAGCCTCCGCTTGGCTGAGTGAAGGACTCGTTCTGGATCCCTTCCCGAGTCCAGGTGCAGAGGCGGAAGTCGAGGTGGGAGGAGGGACGTTGGCCAAAGTCACTTCACGTCTCCAGGGAGTCATTTGTCATCAGAGCATTGGGACAGGACGACAAATGTCAGAGGGCTGGCATTTTTTTTTCCTTTTTCTTTCTTTCTTTTTTTTTTTTTTTTTTTTTGAGACGGAGTCTCACTTTGTCACCCAGGCGGGAGTGCAGTGGCGCAATCTTGGCTCAATACAACCTCTGCCTCCCAGGTTCAAGTGATTCTCCTGCCTCATCCTCCCGAGTAGCTGGGATTAGAAGTACCCACCACCACGCCCAGCTAATTTTTGTATTTTTTAGTAAAGATGGAGTTTCCACATATTGGCCAGGCTGGTCTTAAACTCCTGACTTCAGGTGATCCGCCTGCCTAGGCCTCCCAAAGTGCTGGGATTACAGGCGTTAGCCACCGCTCCTAGCCGGTACCACTATTAAAAAAAAAAAAAATGTAATAGCTCATTTGGAAATAAAGGGACATTGGTAGCTCTTGGCACCTCCTGATACCTCCTTCAGGACCAGGACAGAAATACCAGCTTTGTCTGGAGTTAGGGCAGCAGGTTCTTTCACACCTGCAGGGTCCTAACGCATGCTACGAATTTTCGAATAAGACTGCAGGGATTTACAATGTAACCAGATTCAATTAACCTTCAGGAGAGGAGGGGGAGCTCCAGCTGCTCCTGAGAAGGCTGAAGAGAAGCCAGAGGCAGAAAAGTGGGAGGTGAGGTCAGAGGGGGTCAAGGGTCTGCCTGAGTTCTCAAAAAGGAAACATACCTGACTTCCTGCAGTATGATTTTCTTCCTCTTCTTCTTCTTCTTCTTCTCCTTCTCCTTTTTTTTTTTTTTTTTTTTTTTTGAGACAGAGTCTCGCTGTGTCGCCCAGGCTGGAGTGCAGTGGCGCGATCTCGGCTCACTGCAAGCTCTGCCTCCCGGGTTCATGCCATTCTCCTGCCTCAGCCTCCCGAGTAGCTGGGACTGCAGGCGCCCGCCACCAAGCCCGGCTAATTATTTTTGTATTTTTAGTAGAGACGGGGTTTCACCGTGTTAGCCAGGATGGTCTCAATCTCCTGACCTCGTGATCCACCCGCATCAGCCTCCCAAAGTGCTGGGATTACAGGTGTGAGCCACCGCACCGGCCGTCTTCTTCTTCTTTCTTCTTCTTCTTCTCCTCTTTTTTTTTTTTTAGGCAGAGTCTTGCTCTGTCGCCCAGACTGGAGTGTAGTGGCGCTATCTCGGCTCACTGTAACCTCTGCCTCCCGGGTTCACGCCATTCTCCTGCCTCAGCCTCCCAAGTAGCTGGGACTACAGGCGCCCACCACCACGCCTGGCTATTTTTTTTTTTTTTTTGTATTTTTAGTAGAGATGGGGTTTCACCCTGTTAGCCTGGATGGTCTCAATCTCCTGACCTCATGATCCACCCACCTCAGCCTCCCAAAGTGCTGGGATTACAGGGGTGAGCCACCGCACCCGGCCTTCCTTTTTGGTTTTTTTTTTTTTTTTTTGGAGACAGGGTCTCACTATGTTGCCCAGGCTGGTCTTGAACTTCTGGGCTCCAGTGATCCTCCCCCCTTGGCCTCCCCAAAGTGCTGGGATTACAGGCGTGAGCCACCATGCCCAGCCAGCAATGTTTTTCAAACCACAGGTCAGAACCCAGTCGTGGGTTGCAAAAATCCATTTGGTGGAATACAAGCATTTTCTTTTCTTTTCTTTTCTTTTCTTTTTTTTTTTTTTTGAGACAGAGTCTCACTCTGTTGCTCAGGCTGGAGTGCAGGGCTGGATCTCAGCCTCACTGCAACCTCAGTCTCCCAGGTTCAAGTGATTCTCCTGCCTCAGCCTCCTGAGTAGCTGGGATTACAGTTGCGCGCCATCCATCACACCCGGCCAACTTTTGTATTTTTAGTAGAGATGGGGTTTCACCACGTTGGCCAGGCTGGTCTCGAACTCCCGACCTCAGGTGATCCTCCTGCCTCGGCCCCCCAAAGTGCTGGGATTACAGGTGTGAGCCACTGCGCCTGGCTATATATATATAATATATATATAATATGTTATATTATTATAACATATTATATATAATATAATATATATATTTTAATAATATAATATGTTATATATAGTAATAATATAATATATATATTATATTATTTTATATATATATATATATATATATATTTTGAGACGGAGTCTTGCTCTTTCGCCAGACTGGAGTGCAGTGGCGCGATCTCAGCTAACTTCAACCTCCACCTCCCAGATTCCAGTGATTCTCCTGCCTCAGCCTCCAGAGTAGCTGGGATTGCAGACGCCTGCCATCATGCCCGGCTAATTTTTGTATTTTTAGTAGAGACGGGGTTTCACCAAGTTGGCCAGGATGGTCTTGATCTCTTGACCTCATGATCCACCCGCTCAGCCTCCTGAAATGCTGGGAGCGCCTGGCCATATTTTTATAAAATGAAAGAATAGGCAAGAATCTAAATAGGCAATATCACAAAAAATCAATTTAGCAGGTTGCAACCATTTTTTTATATTAAGATAAAAGAGCAGAACAGGCAACAAGTAGAATAAAAATATCAGAAATAACAATTTGCTATGTTGCAATCAACTTTTTAAAAATAAAAGCAGGCCGGGCACGGTGGCTCATGCCTGTAATCCCAGCACTTTGGGAGGCTGAGGTGGGAGGACTGCTTGAGCCCAGGAGTTTGAGACTAGCCTGGACAACACAGTGAGACCTTCTTTCAAAAAAAAAAAAGCTGGGGTGTGGTGGCACACATGCCTGTGGTCCCTGCTACTTGGGAGGCTGATGGGGGAGGATCACTTGAGCCCAGGAGGTCAAGTCTGCAGTGAGCCATGAGTGCACCACTGCACTCCAGGCTGCATTAAAAAAAAAAAATGCCGGATGCAGTGGCTCATGTCTGTAATCCCAGCACTTTGGTAGGCCGAGGCGGGCGGATCACGAGGTCAGGAGTTCAAGACCAGTCTGGCCAACATAGTGAAACCCTGTCTCTACTAAAAATACACAAAAAATTAGCTGGGTGTGGTGGCGTGCGCCTGTAATCCCAG
This sequence comes from Gorilla gorilla gorilla, assembly GCF_029281585.2. Classification (NCBI taxonomy): domain Eukaryota; kingdom Metazoa; phylum Chordata; class Mammalia; order Primates; family Hominidae; genus Gorilla; species Gorilla gorilla. Next base: position 10,682,491 of record NC_073244.2, on the reverse strand, counting down.
CTACTCAGGAGGCTGAGGCAGAAGAATCACGTGAACCCGGGAGGCGGAGGTTGCAGTAAGCCAAGACCGTGCCACTGCACTCCAGCCTGGGCAACAGAACGAGACTCTGTCTCAGAAAAAAGAAAAAAAAAAAAAAGCAAGAGAGGAGAGGAGGAGAAATTGATATTCAGAATGGTAAATGGCCTTGCTCCAAGGACACTGGGAGAGGCCAAGCACGGTGGCTCATGCCTGTAATCCCAGCACTTTGGGAGGCCGAGGTGGGCAGATCACCTGAGGTCAGGAGTTCATGACCAGCCTGGCCAACATGGCGAAACTCCATGTCTACTAAAAATACAAAAATTAGCTGGGTGTGAACTCGGGAGGCTGAGGCAAGAGAATCACTTGAACCCGGGAGGCAGAGGTTGCACTGAGCCGAGATCACGCCACTCCACTCCAGCCTGGGCAACAGAGCAAGACTTTGTCTCCAAAAAAATACAAAAAACAAAAAACAAAACATGCTGGGAGATGGGAGATGACTCCAGGTTTTTGACTGCAAAATCCCTAGGCTTCCAGATTCCATCTTAATGCCTCTTCCTAGGAGAGCCCCCAAAGCCCCAGAGGCTTTTTCTTTTTTTGAGACGGAGTTTTGCTCTGTAGCCCTGGCTGAAGTGCAATCACATGATCTCGGCTCACTGCAACCTCCACCTCCCAGGTTCAAGAGATTCTCCTGCCTCAGCCTCCTGAGTAGCTGGGATTACAGGCATGCTCCATCATGCTCAGCTAATTTTTGTTATTTTTAGTAGAGACGGGGTTTCGCCATGTTGGTCAGGCTGGTCTCGAACTCCTGACATGGTGATCCTCCCGCCTCGGCCTCCCAAGGTGTTGGGATTATAGGCGTGAGCTATTGTGCCCAGCCAGCCCCACAGACTTTGAGGAGTTCCCAGGGTGGATCAGGCAGGCAAGTGGATTTTGTGGTCCTGGTCCCTCACGGTTGTCTGTTCCCCCACATCCTCCTCTTCTAGAACCCCTTGTTCATGGAGGCTGAGGAGAAAGTCTCCTACAACTGCTGCCGCCAGGGCACTGTCTGCTTGCAAATCCAGATGGAAAAGAACACCTTCACGCCAGGAGAGAAGGTCGTCTTCACAACAGAGATCAACAACCAGACCAGCAAATGCATCAAGACGGTCGTATTCGCCCTGTACGCCCACATACAGTACGAGGGCTTCACGCCCAGTGCAGAGCGGCGGTCTCGGCTGGACAGCAGCGAGCTTCTGAGGCAGGAGGCCAACACCCCCGTGACCCGCTTCAACACCACCAAGGTTGTCAGCACCTTCAACCTGCCGTTGCTGCTGTCCGTGAGCAGCAGCACGCAGGACGGTGAGATCATGCACACTCGCTACGAGCTGGTCACCACCGTGCACCTGCCCTGGTCCCTGACCAGCCTCAAGGCCAAAGTTCCCATCATCATCACCAGCGCCTCAGTGGACTCTGGCATCTGCCAGCTGTCAGAGGACGGAGTGTTACCCGTGAACCCAGATCACCAGAATTAAGTGCCCAAACTTTTAAATATTAAAAGCTTTATTAGTCTCTACCGGGAGGAAGCCTTCTCTCTTGCACAGGTGACTCTCAGATGAGTCGAGGAGTGGGCAACAGGTTGTCTGCAACCTCCCCGAGCTCTAGCGGTTTAGGTATCCGTGTCTCCCCTCCCTAGAACTATCACTGAATGCCTGGAATGGACAAAGGAAACCGGGAAGGTCTCCCAGGACCCAAACCCGGCATAACCTGCCTTTTCCACCCTGAGTCTGCCCCAGCCTAATGGGGTCTCACAGTGCCAAGACCAGGGGTCCTACTTGGGGAGAATTCTCCCCTCTGCTGATGTCTGGTTGTATTGGCTGTCACAACTGCAGGGGATCGGGGGAGAAGAGTCTTATTGGCGTGGAGAGGGTGGAGGCCAGGGACGATGTTCAGCACCCTGCAGTGTCCAGGACGGCCCCCACAATCAGGAATTGTTTATCCTGAATGTCAACAGTACCAAGGGGGCTGAGCATGGTGGCTCATTCCTGTAATCCCAGGACTTTAGGAGGCCATGGCAGGAGAATCACTTGAGACCAGGAGTTTGAGACCAGCCTGGGCAACATTGTGAGACCCCCATCTCTACAAAAAAAAAAAAAAAAGAAAAAAAGAAAAACTGGCCGGGCACGGTGACTCACACCCAGCCCAGCACTTTGGGGGGCCAAGGCAGGCAAATCACAAGGTCAGGCAAGACCATCCTGGCTAACACGGTGAAACCCCATCTCTACTAAAAATACAAAAACAAAATTAGCCAGGCACGGTGGTGGATGCCTGTAGTCCCAGCTACTTGGGAGGCTGAGGCAGGAGAATGGCGCGAACCTGGGAGGTGGAGCTTGCAGTGAACCGAGATCGTGCCACTGCACTCCAGACTAGGTGACAGTGCAAGATTCCATCTCAAAAAAAAAAAAAAAAGAAAAATTATCCGGGCATGATGTTGTGCACCTGTAATCCCAGCTACTCAGGAGTCTGAGGCAGGAGAATCTCTTGAACCTGGGAGGCTGAGGTTGCAGTGAGCTGAGATCACCTCACTGCACTCCAGCCTGGGTGACAGTGCAAGAGTCAGTCTAAATATATATATGTATATATATATATATATGAAAAATTAGCTGGCTGTAGCGGCACACACCTGTAGTCCCAGCTATTAGGGAGGCTGAGGCTGGAGGATCACTTGAGTCTGGGAGATCGAGGCTGAAGTGAGCCATGATCGTGCTACTGCACTCCAGCCTGGGTGACAGAGCAAGACGCTGTCTCAAAAAAAAAAAAAAAAAAAAAAAAAAAAGCCACCCACAATATCACAGTACACAGGGGGAGAAACTGTGTGCTGGTGTAATTCACAGAGGTTGCTGTTGAGCCCCGGGGCTGCTCTGTGGGTCTCATACCTGAGTCGGATCCTGTGTCTCCTCTGCCTACAGCAGCTTCGGCTTCCTCCCCCGCACTTAGGATCAATGCCAAAGTCTTCCTAGTGATGAGCCTGTGCCATCTGCCCATGTGCAACCCATCAATAAGCCAGAGGGGCTCGGTCTCCACACTGCCCAGAATCTCCCACTTCTCCCCGTCCCCTGCCTCTACCCTTCTCTGTCCACCTTTTTTGGTTTTGTGTTGTTTTTGAGACGGAGTCTCCCTCTGTCTCCCAGGCTGGAGTGCAGTGGTTTGATCTTGGCTCACTGCAACCTCCACCTCCAGGATTCAAGCGATTCTCCTGCCTTAGCCTCCTGGGACACCGTGCCCGACCTAAATTGGATTTCAGAGGAATGATAGAAATATTTAGTATAAGTATATCCCATGCAATATTTGGGATATACTTATGCTTAAAAATCATTCATTGATGGCCAGGCGCAGTGGCTCACATCTGTAATCCCAGCACTTCGGGAGGCTGAGGCAGGTAGATCACTTGAGGTCAGGAGGTCGAGACCTTCCTGGCCAACATGGAGAAAACCCATCTCTACAAAAAATACAAAAATTAGCCAGGCATGGTGGCAGGCACCTGTAATCCCAGCTACTCGGGAGGCTGAGGCAGGAGAATCGCTTGAACCTGGTAGGCAGAGGTTGCAGTGAGCCAAGATCGCACCACTGCACTCCAGCTTAGGTGACAAGAGCAAAACTCCGTCTCAAAAAATATATATATGTATACATATATAGGGAGAGAGAGAGAAAGCACGCAAAACTCCATCTCAAAAAAAATGTATTGTTTATCTGCAATTCTGATTTAATTGGGCATCCTGGATTTTCCCTGGCAATTGTATTCCTGGAGCAACAAGAGGACTCTCAACACCAAACAGGCCATCCCGTTCCTCCATCAGGTCCCTACAGCATTTGAAGTAAAATCCAAAAGTCCTGGCTTTGCCTGCAAGGGCCTGCATGGCTGAAAGGAAACAGCGGCTGAGGCTGGGCACGGCGGCTTGTGCCTGTAATCCCAGCACTTTGGGAGGCCAAGATGGGCAGATGTCTTGAGGTTAGGAGTTTGAGACCAGCCTGGCCAACATAGCGAGACCCTGTGTCTAGTTTTTAATTTTTCTTTCTTTCTTTTTTTTTTTTTTTGAGACGGAGTCTCGCTCTGTTGCCCAGGCTAGAGTGGAGTGGCGCAGTCTCGGCTCAATGCAAGCTACGCCTCCCGGGTTCATGACATTCTCCTGCCTCAGCCTCCCGAGTAGCTGGGACTACAGGCGCCCGCCACCACGCCTGGCTAATTTTTTTTTGTATTTTTAGTAGAGACGGGGTTTCACCATGTTAGCCAGGATGGTCTCGATCTCCTGACCTTGTGATCCGCCCACCTCGGCCTCCCAAAGTGCTGGGATTACAGGCGTGAGCCCCCGTGCCCGGCCTGTTTTTTAATTTTTCTTTATAATACTAAAATTAAATTAAATTAAGTTTTAAAAAGACTGGTCCAGGGTTTGTCTTCTTGGGGGAATGGCCCTGAAATACTTCTCCAGCCACCTTCCAACTGCAACATACTGGTACCTCCCTCCCTCTTGCTGCAGGGTGTCTGTCAACCCTGCAGCCATGACACATTTGCACTTAAATAGTGGCCCCTGCCACATTCCAGCAGATTCCGGAAAACCCAGCCTCTCCATAGGGTGGGACCAAGACACTTAATTAATTAATTTATTTATTTAAGACGAAGTCTTGCTCTGTTGCCCAGGCTGGAGTGCAGTAGTGCAATCTCGGCTCACTGCAACCTCCGCCTCCCAGGTTCAAGCGATTCTCCTGCCTCAGCCTCCCTAGTAGTTGGGATTACAGGCACCTGCCACCACACCCAGCTAATTTTTGTATTTTTAGTAGAGACACGGTTTCACCATGTTGGCCAGGCTGGTCTCAATCTCCTGACCTCGTGATCTGCCTGCCTCAGGCTCCCAAAGTGCTGGGATTACAGGCACGAGCCACTGTGCCTGGACCTTTTTTTTTTTTTTTTTTTGAGATGGAGTTTCGCTCTTGTTGCCCAGGCTGGAGTGCAATGGCGTGATCTCGGCTCACCACAACCTCCGCCTCCTCAGTTGAAGCAATTCTGCTGCCTCAGCCTCCCGAGTAGCTGGTATTAAAGGCATGTGCCACCACACCTGGCTAATTTTGTATTTTTAGTAGAAATGGGGTTTCTCCATGTTGGTCAGGCTGGTCTCGAACTCCCGACCTCACACGGTCTGCAGGCCTTGGCCTCCCAGAGTGCTGGGATTACAGACGTGAGCCACTGCACCCAGCCTCAGCCGCTGTTTCATTTCAGCCATGCAGGGCCTTGCAGGCGAAGCCAGGCCTTTTGGATTTTACTTCAAATGCTGTAGGGACCTGATGGAGATTTTCAGTGAGGGAACAGGATGGCCTTTTTCATGTTCAGAGTCCTTTTGTTGCTCCAGGAATACAATTGACAGGTAAAATCCAGGATGCCCAATTAAATCAGAATTTTTTTGTGTTGTACTGTTTTAGTTTTCTTAGAAACAGGATCTCGATCTGCCGCCCAGCACTTTGGGAGGCCGAGGTGGGCGGATCACTTGAGGTTAGGAGTGTGAGACCAGCCTGGCCAACACGGCGAAACCCTGTCTCTACTAAAAATACAAAAATTAGCTGGGCGTGGTGGCGTATGCCTGTAATCCCAGCTACTCAGGAGGCTGAGGCAGGAGAATCGCTTGAACTCGGGAGGTGAAGGTTGCAGTGAGCTGAGATCACGCCACTCCACTCCAATTTGGGCAATAGAGTGAGACTCTGTCTCAAAAAAAAAAAAAAAAAAAAAATGCCAGGGGCGGTGGCTCACGCCTGTAGTCCCAGCACTTTGGGAGGCTGAGACGAGTGGATCACCTGAGGTCAGGAGTTGCAGACCAGTCTGGCCAACATGGTGAAACCCCGTGCCTACTAAAAATACAAAAAATTAGCAGGGCGTGGTGGCGGGCGCCTGTAATCCCAGCTACTCGGGAGGCTGAGGCAGGAGAATTGCTTGAATCTGGGAGGCGGAGATTGCAGTGAGCCAAGGTCGCACCACTGCACTCCAGCCTAGATGACAAGAGCAAAACTCTGTCTCAAAAAAAAAATATATATATATATAGAGAGAGAGAGAGAGAGAGAGAGAGATAGTGCACAAAACTCTGTCTCAAAAAAAATGTATTGTTTATCTGCAATTCTGATTTAATTGGGCATCCTGGATTTTACCTGTCAATTGTATTCCTGGAGCAACAAAAGGACTCTCAACATGAAAAAGGCCATCCTGTTCCCTCACTGAAAATCTCCATCAGGTCCCTACAGCATTTGAAGTAAAATCCAAAAGGCCTGGCTTCGCCTGCAAGGCCCTGCATGGCTGAAATGAAACAGCGGCTGAGGCTGGGCACTGTGGCTCGTGCCTGTAATCCCAGCACTTTGGGAGGCCAAGGTGGGCAGATGTCTTGAGGTTAGGAGTTTGAGACCAGCCTGGCCAACATAGGGAGACCCTGTGTCTAGTTTTTAATTTTTCTTTGTCTTTTTTTTTGAGACGGAGTCTTGCTCTGTCGCCCAGGCTGGAGTGCAGTGGCGGGATCTCGGCTCACTGCAAGCTCCGCCTCCCGGGTTCAAGCCATTCTCCTGCCTCAGCCTCCCGAGTAGCTGGGACTACAGGCGCCCGCCGCCATGCCTGGCTAATTTTTTTTGTATTTTTAGTAGAGATGGGGTTTCACCATGTTAGCCAGGATGGTCTCGAGCTCCTGACCTCGTGATCCGCCCGCCTCGACCTCCCGAAGTGCTGGGATTACAGGCGTGAGCCCCCGTGCCCGGCCTGTTTTTTAATTTTTCTTTATAATACTAAAATTAAATTAAATTAAGTTTTAAAAAGACTGGTCCAGGGTTTGTCTTCTTGGGGGAATGGCCCTGAAATACTTCTCCAGCCACCTTCCAACTGCAACATACTGGTACCTCCCTCCCTCTTGCTGCAGGGTGTCTGTCAACCCTGCAGCCATGACACATTTGCATTTAGTGGCCCCTGCCACATTCCAGCAGATTCCGGAAAACCCAGCCTCTCCATAGGGTGGGACCAAGACACTTAATTAATTAATTTATTTATTTAAGACGAAGTCTTGCTCTGTTGCCCAGGCTGGAGTGCAGTAGTGCAATCTCGGCTCACTGCAACCTCCGCCTCCCAGGTTCAAGCGATTCTCCTGCCTCAGCCTCCCTAGTAGTTGGGATTACAGGCACCTGCCACCACACCCAGCTAATTTTTGTATTTTTAGTAGAGACACGGTTTCACCATGTTGGCCAGGATGGTCTCAATCTCCTGACCTCGTGATCTGCCTGCCTCAGCCTCCCAAACTGCTGGGATTACAGGCATGAGCCACCACGCCTAGTCTTTTTTGTTTTTGTTTTTGAGAAGGAGTTTCACTCTTGTTGCCCAGGTTGGAGTGCAATGGCATGATCTCGGCTCACCACAACCTCTGCCTCCTGGGTTCAAGCAATTCTCCTGCCTCAGCCTCGCGAGTAGCTGGGATTATAGGCATGCACCACCAAACCAGGCTAATTTTGTATTTTTAGTAGAAACGGGGTTTCTCCATGTTGGTCACGCTGGTCTCGAACTCCCAACCTCACATGGTCTGCAGGCCTCGGCCTCCCAGAGTGCTGGGATTACAGGTGTGAGCCACCGCACCCAGCCAAGACACTTAGTTTTTTTGTGTTGTACTGTTTTCTTACAGACAGGATCTCTATCTGTTGCCCAGCACTTTGGGAGGCCGAGGCGATCGGATCACTTGAGGTCAGGAGTGTGAGACCAGCCTGGCCAACATGGCGAAACCCTGTCTCTACTAAAAATACAAAAATTATCCAGGCATGGTGGTGCACACCTGTAATCCCAGCTACTCAGGAGGCTGAGGCACGAGAATCCCTTAAACCCAGTAGCCAAAGGTTGCAGTGAGCTGAGATCACACCACTGCACTCCAGTCAGGGTGACAGAGACTCTGTCTCAAAAAAAAAAGAAAAAAAAATGCCGGGGGTGGTGGCTCACGCCTGTAATCTCAGCACTTTGGGAGGCTGAGACCAGCGGATCACCTGAGGTCAGGAGTTGGAGACCAGTCTGGCCAACATGGTGAAATCCTGTGCCTACTAATAATACAAAAAATTAGCAGGGCGTGGTGGCGGGCGCCTGTAATCCCAGCTACTCGGGAGGTTGAGGCAGGAGAATCGCTTGAACCCGGGAGGCGGAGATTGCAGTGAGCCAAGGTCGTGTCACTGCACTCCAGCCTGGGCAACAAGAGTGAAACTGCGTCTCAAAAAAAAAGAAACAGAAATGAATCAACAAATTCTACCACTAAAGTGTCAAAAGGCTTCTCTGCCACATTCCCCATTGGACAGATGCATAGCGGCTCATTATCAGAGCTCCACGAAAGCTTTCCTAAGGAAGCAGTGCTTGAAATGAGATCTGAAGGATTCGCACAGTTGGCTAGGCAGAAAACAGGGAAGAGTGTGCCAGGCAGAGGGAACAGCCTGTGCAAAGGCCTGGCATATAAGGGAACATGACAGGAGCATGGAACTGAAAGTAGACTAGTGTTGCTGGAGCAAGCCTGGGGCCAGGTGACACCCACAGAGGGATTTTGAAAAAAGAGACTGCTGGGCCAGGTGCGGTGGCTCACACCTGTAATCTCAGCAGTTTGGGAGGCCAAGGCAGGTGAATCACGAGGTCAGGAGTTCAAGACCATCCTGGCTAACATGGTGAAACCCCGTCTCTACTAAAAATACAAAAAATACAGCTGCTCAAGAGGCTGAGGCACAAGAATGGCGTGAACCCGGGAAGTGGAGCTTGCGGTGAGCTGAGATCACGCCACTGTACTCCAGCCTGGGCAACAAAGCGAGACTCCGTCTCAAAAAAAAAAAAAAAAGAAAGAAACAGAAAAAAGAGACTGCTGGCCGGGCGTGGTGGCTCATGCCTGTAATCTCGGCACTTTGGGAGGCCAAGGTGGGTGGATCATGAGGTCAGGAGTTCAAGACCATCCTGGCTAACACAGTAAAACCCCATCTCTACTAAAAATACAAAAAAATTGGCCAGCTGTAGTGGCAGGTGCCTGTAATCCCAGCTACTCCAGAGGCTGAGGCAGGAGAATGGAGTGAACCCGGGAGGCGGAGCTTGCAGTGAGCTGAGATCACGCCACTGCACTCCAGCCTGGGCAACAGAGTGAGACTCCGTCTCAAAAAAAAAAAAAAGATAAAGAAAACAGACTGCTGTAATGACAATTGCATTTTGTTCTTTTTTCTTTTTTCAAGATCTCGAAGTTTAATAACAATTGCCTTTTTTTTTTTTTTTTTTTTTTTTTTTCTGAGACAGGGTCTCACTCTGTTGACCAGGCTGGAGTAGAGTGGCACGATCTTGGCTCACTGTAACCTCTGCCCCCCAGATTCAAGCAATCCGATCCTCACACCTCAGCCTCCCTAGTAGCTAGTAGCTAGGATTACAGGTGCAAGCCACCGTGCCCAGCTAATTTTTGTATTTTTTGGTAGAGACGGGGTTTCACCACGTTAGCCAGGATGGTCTCAAACTCCTGACCTCAAGTGATCCGCCTGCTTCGGCCTCCCAGAGTGCTGGGATTACAGGTGTGACCCACTGCCGCCAGCCACAATTGCATTTTTGTTTTTTTTTGAGATGGAGTTTCGCTCTGTTACCCAGGCTAGAGTGCAGTGCCGCGATCTCGGCTCACTGTAACCTCCGCCTCCCGGGTTCAAGTGATTCTCCTGCCTCAGTCTTCTGAGTAGCTGGGATTACAGGTGGATGCCACCATGCCCGCCTAATTTTTGTATTTTTAGTAGAGACAGGGTTTCGCCATGTTGGCCAGGCTGGTCTCAAACTTCTGACTTCAAGTGATCTGCCCGCCTTGGCCTCCCAAAGTGCTGTGATTACAGGCATAAGCCATTGCGCCCCACCGGATTCATGTCTCTCTCTCTTTTTTTTTTTTTTGAGACAGAGTCTCGCTCTGTCACCCAGGCTGGAGTGCAGTGGCACGATGTCGGCTCACTGCAACCTCTGCCTCCCCAGTTCAACTGATTCTCCTGCCTCAGCCTCCTGAGTAGCTGGGATTACAGGCACCCGCCACCATGCCTGGCTAATTTTTGTATTTTTTGTAGAGACAGGGTTTCACCATATTGGCCAGGCTGGTCTCGAACTCCTGACCTCATGATCCCTCCGCCTCTGCCTCCCAAAGTGCTGGGATTACAGGCGTAAGCCACGGCACCCAGCATCTACTTCTTTTTAAATTTTTCTCGTATGGCCGGGTGCGGTGGCTCACGCCTGTAATCCCAGCACTTTGGGCGGCTGAGGCTGGCGGATCACGAGGTCAGGAGTTCAAGACCAGCCTGGCCAATATGGTGAAATCCCCTCTCTCCTAAAAATACAAAAAATTAGCCGGGCATGGTGGTGGGTACCTGTAGTCCCAGCTACTCGGGAGGCTGAGGCAGGAGAATTGCTTGAACCTGGGAGGCGGAGGTTGCAGTGAGCCGACATCGTGCCACTGCACTCCAGCCTGGGTGACAGAGCGAGACTCCATCTCAAAAAAAAAAAAGAAAAGTTTCTTGTAGAGATGTGGTCTTTCGATGTTGCCCAGGCTGGTCTTGAACTCATGGGATCAAGCAATCCTCCTGCCTCAGCCTCCCAAACTGTTGTGATTACAGACAAGAGCCACCACATTCAGTCAATTCATGTCTATTTCTTCCTCTAAGCCAATGCTAGTGATCATGAGAGCCACAAATGTAATTTTATTTTATTTTTTATTTTATTTTTTTCAAATAGAGATGGGGGTCTCACTGTGTTGTCCAGGCTGGTTTTGAACTCCTGACCTCAAGTGATGCTCCCATCTTGGCCTCCCAAAGTGCTGGGATTACAGGTGTGAGCCACCACACCTGGCCACAAATGTTAATTTTAAATTTCCTAGGCCAGGCAAGGTGGCTCACGCCTGTAATCCCAGCACTTTGGGAAGCCGAGGCAGGCAGATCACCTGAGGTCGGGAGTTCAGGACAGCCTGGCCAACATGGTGAAACCCCGTTTCTACTAAAAATACAAAAATTATAGGTGGGAATTGAACAATGAGAACACGTGGACACAGGAAGGGGAACATCACACACCCGGGCCTGTCATGGGGTGAGGGGAGGGGGGACGGATAGCATTAGGAGGTATACTTAATGTAAATGACGAGTTAATGGGTGCAGCACACCAACATGGCACATGTATACATATGTAACAAACCTGCACGTTGTGCACATGTACCCTAGAATTTAAAGTATAATAATAATAAAAAAAAAGAAACTGGAAACATTGAAAAACAAAAACAAAAACAAAAGTTAGCCAGGTGTGGTGGTACATGTCTGTAATCCCAGCTACTTGGGAGGCTGAGGCAGGAGAATGGCTTGAACCCAGGAGGCAGAGGTTCTGCACTCCAGCTTGGGCAACAAAGCGAGACTCTGTCTCAAAAAAAAAAAAAAAAGGAAGAAATGTTTGTGGCTTGAATAGTAACAATAGTGATCTAGGTCACATTTCTTGGGCCCTCACTTTGAGCATGACACTGTCTTAAGCCAGTTACCTGCATCATTTCATGTAGTCCAGACAGCAACCATGAGGAAGATACCACTACCAATGCCCAGGAACTGAGGATCAGAGAGGTTCATTGATTTGCCCAAGGTCACACAGCAAACTCACTGCAGAGCCAGGACTCGAAACCAGTTCAACCAAACCGGTGATGTGAACCACTGTGAATACTCACTGCTTGCCTAAACTCTGACAGTTAGGCTGATATGAACGACCCCAGGATGGGAAATGTATGTATGTATGTATGTATGTATGTATGTATGTATAGTATGTATGTATTTTTGAGACAGAGTCTCACTCTGTCGACGAGGGTGGAGTGCAGTTGTGTGATCTCGGCTCACTGCAACCTCCATCTCCCAGGTTCAAGCGATTCTCCTGGCTCGGTCTCCTGAGTAGCTGGGATTACAGGCGCGTGCCACCACGGCCGGCTAATTTTTATATTTTTAGTAGAGACAGGGTTTCGCCATATTGGCCAGGCTGGTCTCAAACTCCTGACCTCGAGTGATCTGCCTGCCTCGGCCTCCCAAAGTGCTGGGATTACAGGCGTGAGCCACCGCGCATAACTGTACATTAGGGGTGGGTTCCTTCTCTGCGGCAAGGCCATCCTGGGTACTGAAGGGTGCCGAGCAGCATCCCTGGCCCCCACCCACTCCATATCAGGAGCAACCCCCAGTCATGACAACCACAAATGTCCCCAGACATCACCCCATGGGCCCTGAAGGACAGACTCACCCCTGGTTGAGAGCTACACTGTACAGTATATACTTGGAGGCCTCTGTGGAGTTAATATATCTGATAGTAAATGCTATGCATGAGAATCCCACTTCTGATGTTTATTAATTAATTATTATTGTTATTATTTTGTTTTGAGTTGAGTGTCGCTCTGTCTCTATCCGATATATTACTATCAGATAATATATCTGATAGTAAATGCTATGCATGAGAATCCCACTTCTGATGTTTATTAATTTATTATTATTATTATTATTATTATTATTATTTTGTTTTGAGTTGGAGTCACGCTCCAGTCTCAGGCTGGAGTGCAGTGGCGCGATCATAGCTCACTGCAACCTCAAGCTCCTGGGCTCAAACGATCTGCCCACCTCAGCTTCCCAAAGTGCTGGGATTATAAGCATGAGCCATGGCGCCCGGCCTCTGCTGTTTTGTTGTTGGTGTTGTTGTTGTCTTGTTGTTGTTTGTTGTTATTGTTGTTTTGAGACAGAGTCTTGCTGTCTTGCCAAGGCTGGAATGCAGTGGCGCGATCTTGGCTCACCGCAACCTCCACCCCTGCCCTGGGTTCAAGCAATTCTCATGCCTTGGCCTCCCAAGTGGCTGGGATTACAGGCACCCGCCACCACACCGGGCTGATTTTTTGTATTTTTAGTAGAGACATGGTTTCACCGTGTTGTCCAGGCTGGTCTCACACCCCTGACCTCAGGTGATTCACCGGCCTCAGCCTCCTGAAGTGCTGGGATTACAGGCACCCGCCACCGCACCCGGCTGATTTTTATATTTTTAGTAGAGACAGGGTTTCACCGTGTTGTCCAGGCTGGTCTCACACTCCTGACCTCAGGTGATTCACCCGCCTTGGCCTCCTGAAGTGCTGGGATTACAGGCGTCTGAGCCACCGCGCCTGGCCTCAGCTGTTTATTTGCTGAATGACTTTGGGCCAGTCGCTTCTGTTTCTGAGCCTCGGTTTCCCCATGTGTAAAAGGGGGATTTATTCCTAGCATCTTCCTCCGGAACACACTGGATTAAACCAGCCAATGCATATAAATGGCCTGAACCAAAGTCACCACTCACTCCATAGGCACCACCATTACCCCAGCGGGACTCTTCTGGAAGATTCTGATCTGCTGTACAGCACCCCCAGCGGGTCCCTGCCCCCTCCTCGCCAGCTGCCTCCCATTTCCAGGCCCTAGACTCAGTGGACCACACAGGCGGGCGTTGGGGACACTTCCTGTGCAGCGGCAGCAGTACCCGCCACGCCAGGTGGGCCAACGGGAGAATGCAGCTGGGGCCGCCCCACTTCCTGCCCCCGTGGAGGGGCCTCTCATTCCCCCTGGTCCCTACTCCCAAAATAACCCTCCCCCGCCCCGGGAACCAAAGTCACCCACACCAGCTGCGGCCTCCCACTTGGGGGACGTGGGACAGGCAGGGGACTAGCAGCTGCCACCACCACGGTGCCTGCCCCACCGGGAACGTCCACCCCCTGTTGCCACCACCTCCGGCATTCCAATCCCCAAAAGCGCAGGGGGTGACCCGGCCTCCCTCATCGTCCGGGAAATATGAACTCCGAGGAAGCCGGGCTGGCGGGGAGGAGGGAGATCCTCGGCCACCTTAGGTGACCGGGGACCCTCCCTGACCCGAACCCCCAGGCCTGAGGTGCCCCCAGTTTTCACCTCGTGTGACTGTGTTGGGGAAAAGGGGCTGGTTGCCAGGACAACAGCCCCCCACCTCCGCCCGGGGAACAAAGAGGCAGCCGGGAGAGCCAAGAACGGCCTGTTCTCTCCCCGCCAATGCGGCTGGCACATCCTGGCAGCTGGCACTGGGAGGGCCGTGCCCAGAGACGCCAGGCCTGGCCATCCTGGACACGGTTCTCCAGGGAGGGGTTGGCTGCGGGGGTGGCTGCGGCCCCAAGGAATGGAGTTGCAGGGCCCCGTGGGATCGGATTCCCAGGCAGCTGCCCCAGGCCTCCATCCTTCCGGGACACGGACAAGGAATCTGCCTGCCTGCAGGACTTGTGGGAGGCCCAAGAAGTCCTAAATGTCTGGCTCAGAGCCGGACGGGCCACCAGGGACGGAGGGTGCAGGAGACAATGGCCAGGCGGAGGCCTGGCCCGGGGTCCCCTTGGGCATTCCACGGATGGGCATGCGAGCCAGTAGGACGCTCCTGGCCTAGCAGAGGGGACAGTGGGTCTCAGAGCTGCTCCCCTCCCCCACGCCCGCCAGCGCCTCGCAGGGGGCAGCGGGCAGCTGGCGCCATGAGGGCCTGGGGGTGGGGACAGGCCAGGGCCTGCATGTTAAAAGACCCCTGGCTTCCTGCAGCGAGCCCCAATTGCCAGAGACAAAATCCTCTGCCTTCTCACCGTTGGGCCACAGCTGGTCAGGTGTCCACCCGGTCGCTGGAGCCACAGTGTGGCGGGGGGCAACGTGGACAAGGTCTGGCTGAGTTGCCAGGTTAATTACAAGACAGGCAGTTAAACGAATTATTGTTGTTGTTATTATTGGTATTTGTTTTTGTTTTTATTTTGAGACGGAGTTTTGCTTTTGTTGCCCAGGATGGAGTGCAATGGCGTGATCTTGGCTCACTGCAACCTCCGCCTCCTGGGTTCAAGTGAGTCTCCTGCCTCAGTTTCCTGAGCAGCAGAGATTACAGGCACATGTCACCACATCCGGCTAATTTTTTGTATTTTTAGTAGAGATGGGGTTTCACCATGTTGGGCAGGCTGGTCTCAAACTCCTGACCTCAGGTGATCCACTCCACCCCCTCGGCCTCCCAAAGTACTGGGATGACAGGTATGAGCCATCGCACCCGGCCATTATTATTATTTTTTGAGACAGAGTCTCCCTCTGTCACCCAGGCTGGAGTGCGGTGGTGTGATCTTGGCTGACAGGAAACTCCGCCTCACAGGTTCAAGGGATTCTCCTGCCTCAGCCTCCGAAGTAGCCGGGATTACAAACGTACGCCACCACGCCCAGCTGATTTTTGTATTTTTAGTAGAGACGGGGTTTCACCATGTTGGCGAGGCTGGTCTCCAACTCCTGACCTCAAGTGATCTGCCCGCCTCAGCCTCCCAAAATGCTGAGATTACAGGCGTGAGCCACTGTGCCCCGCCAAAATGAATTATTATTATTATTACTATTATTATTATTTTGAGACAAGGTCTTGCTCTGTCACCCAGGCTGGAGTACAGTGGTGCCATCATAGTTCACGGCAGCCCTGACCTCCTGGGCTCAAGCAATCTTCCTGCCTCTGTCTCCGAAAGCACTGGGATTATAGGCGTGAGCCACTGAACTCCATTAAATGAAAAATTTTTAGCATAAGTATGTCTCAAAATAATTTGGAACATACTTACGCTAAAGATTACTCACATGGCCAGGCGTGGTGGCTCACACCTGTAATCCCAGCACTTTGGGAGGCCAAGGTGGGAGGATTACTTGAGCCCAGGAGTATAAGACCAGCCTGGGCAACATGGTGGGACCCCCACCTGTATGAAAAATACAAAAATTAGCCAGATGTGGTGGCATGCACCTGTACTCCCAGCTACTTGGGAGGCTGAGGTAAGAGGATCGCTTAGGTCCAGGATGTCGAGGCTGCAGTGAGCCCTGATTGTACCACTGCACTCCAGCCTGAGCAACAGAGCAAGACCCTGTCTCAAAAGAAAAACAAAGGCCGGGCGCAGTGGCTCACACCTGTAATCCCAGCACTTTGGGAGGCCGAGGCAGGCAGATCATGAGGTCAGGAGATCGAGACCGTCCTGGCTAACACGGTGAAACCCTGTCTCTACTAAAAATACAAAAAAAAATTAGCCGGGCATGGTGGGCGCCTGTAGTCCCAGCTACTTGGGAGGCTGAGGCAGAAGAATTGGCGTGAACCCGGGAGGCAGAGCTTGCAGTGAGCCAAGATCACGCCACTGCACTCCAGCCTGGGCGACAGAGCGAGACTCCGTGAAAAAAAAAAAAAAAAAAAAAAAAAAAATGTAGCTGAGATTTGCATTTAACCAGGTGTCCTGTATTTTTATTTGCTAACCCTGCAACCTTAGGCCAGGGGATCTGGAAGAGGCAAACTGAGCTCATCTTCATCCATATCCCCCAACGTGCTCCTCTGCTGGGTCCCTGCCTCAAGGTTGGCCCTGCCCCCTGAACCCCCAACCCGAGGCCTGTGTCAGCCTCACCTGTCCACTTTCCGTCTACAGTCTCTCTCTCCTCTGCCCGCACCCCCTGCAGACCCTCTGCGGACCGTCACCTCCCACTGGCCCTCCCAGACCCCCCAGGCCCCTGCCAGTCCCTGCATCTCACAGGCCCCTTCCCTTCCCCAGAGGCCTGATGAGGGCCCTCCCCTGCTCTGAATCCAACATTGCTGCCCATTGCTCCCAAGATAAAGACCAGGCCCTGGCCAGGCGCGGTGGCTCATGCCTGTAATCCCAGCACTGTGGGAGGCTGAGGCGGGTGGATCACTTGAGGCCAGGAGTTCGAGACCAGCCTGGCCAACATGGTGAAACCCCGTCTCTACTAAAAATACAAAAATTGGCTGGGCATGTTGGCGGGCGCCTATAATTCCAGCTACTTGGGAGGCTAAGGCAGGAGAATCGCTTGAAACCAGGAGGTGAAGGTTGCAGTGAGCTGAGATAGCGCCACTGCACTCCAGCTCAGGTGATGGAATGAGACTCAATCTCAAATAAATAAATAAACAAAACTTAAAAAAAATTTAAAATATAAAAATTAGCCGGGCGTGGTCACATGCACCTGTAATGCCAGCTGCTCAGCAGGCTGAGGCAGGAGAATCCCTTGAACCCAGGAGGCTACAGTGACCCAAGATCATGCCATTGTACTCCAGCCTGGGCGACAGAACTAGACTTCGTCTTAAAAAATAACAATAATAAGTCTCTTTTTATTTATAGTGGCTCACGCCTGTAATCTCAGCACTTTGGGAGGCCGAGGTGGGCGGATCATGAGGTCAGGAGATTGAGACCATCCTGGCTAACATGGTGAAACCCCGTCTCTACTAAAAATACAAAAAATTAGCTGGGTGTGGTGGCACGTGCCTGTAATCCCGGCTACTCAGGAGGCTGAGGCAGGAGAATCCCTTGAACCCGGGAGGCGGAGGTTGCAGTGAGCTGAGATCACGCCACTGCACTCCAGCTTGGGCGACAGAGCGAGACTCCATCTCAAAAAAAAAAGTAATAAATAATAATAATAATAAAAATAGGCCAGGCGTGGTGGATCATGCCTGTAATCCCAGCACTTTGGGAGGCCAAGGCGGGCGGATCATGAGGTCAGGAGATTGAGACCATCCTGGCTAACACGGTGAAACCCCGTCTCTACTAAAAAAAAAAAAACAAAAAATTAGCTGGGCGTGGTGGTGGGCGCCTGTAATCCCAGCTACTCGGGAGGCTGAGGCAGGAGAATGGCGTGAACCCAGGAGGCGGAGCTTGTAGTGAGCTGAGATTGTGCCACTGCACTCCAACTCCAGCATGGGTGATAGAGCGAGACTCCGTCTCAAAAAAATAAATAAATAAATAAAAATAAAAATAAATATTCCCCGAATGAATGAATGAATGCTACTGTGACTGGAACGTCCTTCTGTACTGTTCCCTCTCCAATACCACCTTTCTTTTTATTTTCTTTCTCTAAAACAAACAAACATAACAGAGACAGGGTCTCACTATGTTGCCCAGGTTGGTCTCGAACTCCTGGGCTCAAGCGATCCTCCCACCTCCGCCTCTCAAAGTGCAGGCGTGAGCCACCATATCTGGCCTTGCCACCACCTATGTCCTACTTTTTCTTCCAGATTTACCTGAAGCATTTGGTTTCTTTCCTCCTCCCGTTCCTCATCCTCCAGTCTTATTCCCTTTGAATCATTATCCACAGGGTGGCCCAAGAGATCTTTCAAATGTTCCAACTTGCCCTTGCTGCTCCTGCTCTGGAACCTACTGTGGCTCCCCAGTGCCCTTAGATCTGGCAGCCTGACCCTGGCCACTCTGTCCAGCTTCATCTTTTTTCCCCTGATGCCACCCCCACCACATTCTACGCTCCAGTCTTATTCTGTGTCTTAGCACTCTCTGTTCCCTTGGCCTGAAACAGCTTTTTGGTGCCTTTACCTGCCTGATCGCTGTTCACTTCTCAGGGCTCAGCTTAAGACATCACCGCATCCTGAAAGTCCTCCAGAACTACTCTCACCCACCTAGGTCTAGCACCTATCCCAGGCTCCACCATGCTTGTGCACCCTATCACAGCCCTGATAACCCTCTATTTTATCCACCTGATCACACTCCATCTCAAAAGAAAAGAAAAGAAAACAAAACAGAACCTCCTGGCTTCAAGTAACTCTTCTGCCTCAGACTCCCAATCTTCTGGGAATTACAGGCATGAGCCACTGTGCCCAGCCCCAAAAGCCTTTGTTTGTTTGTTTGTTTTTTGTTTTGAGTCAGGGTCTCGCTCTGTCGCCCAGACTGGAGTGCAGTGGTGCTATCACAGCTCACTGCAGACTAGAACTCTTGGGCTCAAGCAATCCTCCCTCCTCAACCTTCCAAGTAGCCGAGGCCCCGGGCAGGCACCATCATGCCCGGCTATATTTTTTAAGTTTGTGCAGAGACGGGGTCTTGCTATGTGGCCTGGCTGGTCTCGAACTCCTGGCCTCCAGTGATCCTCTGGCCTCAACCTCCCAAAGAGCTGAGCCACCGTGCCTGGCCCCAAAAGGCTTTTTCTCACCTCACCATCCCGGGTTCAAGCGATTCTCCTGCTCAGCCTCCCAACTAGCTGGGATTACAGGCATGCGCCACCATGCCCGGCTAATTTTGTATTTTTAATAGAGACAGGGTTTCTGTCCGTTGGCCAGGCTGTTCTTAAACTCCTGACCTCAGGTGATCCACCATCCTCAGCCTCCCAAAGTGCTGGGATTACAGGTGTGAGCCACCATAGCTGGCCCCAAAAGTCTTAATGCAATCCTGCCATCCTGTGTCTGCCTCCAGGGCTGCCCAGCACAGGCTTGGCACACAGCAGGTGCTTAATAATTGCTTGTTGAATGACTGCCTATCCAGTGAATCGCTGGCCTGGCTCACACTCAATAGGACATGCTTGAAAACGGATGGATGGATGGATGGAGGGAAGGAAGGGTCAGAGGAGAGACAGGGAACACCTGTGCCAGGCAGGGACCCATCTGGGACCAGCAGTGCCACCTTGTGGCAGCATGCTCACCGCCGTTCCCCTCTTCTCAGTGAGAAAGAACTAGGCGTCCTGGCTGGGCGCGGTGGCTCACGCCTGTAATCCCAGCACTTTGAGAGGCCGAGGCGGGTGGATCAGGAGGTCAGGAAATTGAGACCATCCTGGCTAACATGGTGAAACCCTGTCTCTACTAAAAATACAAAAAATCAGCCGGGCTTGGTGGCGGGTGCCTGTAGTCCCAGCTACTTGGGAGGCTGAGGCAGGAGAATGGTGTGAATCCGGGAGGCAGAGCTTGCAGTGAGCAGAGATCCAGCCACCGCACTCCAGTCTGGGTGACAGAGCGAGACTCCGTCTCAAAAAAAAAAAAAAAAAAAAAAAAGAAAGAATTAGGAGTCCTAGAATTGGGAGGGGATGGAGAGGGAAGGAAAGAAGAGAAAGAGTAGAAAATGTCAAAAACAAAGACCTGCTGGGCGCAGTGGCTCATGCATGTAATCCCAGCACTTTGGGAGGCAGAGGTGGGTGGATCACCTGAGGTCAGGAGTTCGAGACCAGCCTGGCCCACATGGCAAAACCCTGTCTGTACTAAAAATACAAAAATTAGCCGGGTGTGGTGGCGCATACCTGTAATCCCAGCTACTCAGGAGGCTGAGGCAGGAGAATTGCTTGAACCTGGAAAGCGGAGGTTGCAGTGAACTGAGATCCCACCACTGCACTCCAGCCTCACTTCCAGACGAAGTGAGACTCTCTCAAAAACAAAACAAAACAAAAAAACCCCAAAACAAACAGAAACCAAAGACCTTAAAGACAGATAACTCAAGGTTCAAACCCTGGGGCTGGCAATTTCTGGCTGTGAGACCTGGGGCAAGTTACTCTGCCTCTCTGATCCTTAGTTTCCTGATCCAGAAAACAGGAATCACAGTTGGTTTACCTTGGCAGGCTGAGGTGGGCGGATCACTTTAGGTCAGGAGTTCGAGAGCAGCCTGGTCAACATGGAGAAACCTCATCTCTACTAAAAATACAAAAATTAGCTGGGTGTGGTGGCACGCGCCTGTAGTCCCAGCTACTCGGGAGGCTGAGGCAGGAGAATGGCGTGAACCCAGGAGGCGGAGCTTTCAGTAAGCTGAGATCGCGCCACTGCACTCCAGCCTGGGTGACAGAGCAAGACTCCGACTCAAATAATAATAATAATAATAATAATAATAATAAGAAGAAGAAGAAGAAGAAGAAGAAGAAGAAGAAGAGGAAAATAAATAAATAGCGCCACGTGCTGTGGCTCACGCCTGTAATCCCAACACTTTGGGAGGCAGAGGCGGGTGGATCTCGAGGTCAGGAGTTCAAGATCAGCCTGGCCAACATGGTGAAACCCCGTCTCTACTAAAAATACAAAATATTAGCCAGGCGTGGTGGTGGGCTCCTGTAATCCCAGCTACTTGGGAGGCTGAGGCAGAGAATTGCTGGAAACCGGGAGGCGGAGGTTGCAGTGAGCCGAGATCGTACCGCTACACTCTAGCCTGGGCGACAGAGCAAAACTCCATCTCGAAAATAAATAAATAATAAAAGAAAATGGGAATCAGGCTGCTGAATAATGTAATGAAATAGCCCAGAAAACAGCAGCTATCTCATTTTTGGTTTTGAGACAGGGTCTTGCTCTGTTACCCAGGCTGCAGTGCAGTGGTGCAATCTTGGCTCACTGCAACCTCCACCCCTCCAGTCTCAAGCGATCCTTCCACCTCAGCCTGTGGAGAAGCTGGGATTACAGGCATGCGTCACCATACCCGGTTAATTTTGTATTTTTGGTAGAGACAGGATTTCACCATATTGGCCAGGCTGGTCTTGAACTCCTGAGCTCAAGTGATCTGTCCGCCTTGGCTTCCCAAAGTGCTGGGATTACTGGTGTGAGCCACCAGCCAACAGTAGCTATTTCTTTTTTCTTTTCTTTTCTTTTTTTTTTTTTTTTGAAACAGAGTTTCACTCTTGTTGCCCAGGCTGGAGTGCAATGGCACAATCTGGCTCACTGCAACATCTGCCTCCCAGGTTCAAGTGATTCTCCTGCCTCAGCCTCCCGACTAGCTGGGATTACAGGCATGGGCCAGCACACCTGGCTAATTTTGTATTTTTAGTAGGGACGGGGTTTCTCCATGTTGGTCAGGCTGGTCTCACACTCCCGACCTCAGGTGATCCGCCCACCTCGGCCTCCCAAAGTGCTGGGATTACAGGCGTGAGCCACTGCGCCCAGCCAACAGTAGCTATTTCTTACCTCTCACCCTCGGGCTGTGGGAGGCCAGGCGGGGGCTCCTGGGCAGATGTTGCCATCAAGAAGAATCGAAAGCCTGGGAGATGACTCTGTCTCAAAAAAAAAAAAAAAAAACGGTGTGGGGCAAAATCACCAGGGCTCATCCCCTAGACCAGAGCTATTTTGTTACTCAAGGCCACTAAGAAGTTAAGGGTTAACAGGCAAATCTCCCACTGACCTTGAATCTTGGATGAGTCACTTCCCCTCTCTGAGCCATCCCAGCCCTCCCCTCCTCCCTCTCTCTCACTCACTCTACTCCAGCCACAGGGGCCTCCTCACTGTTCTGACAGGCAGGGTGTGGTCCTGCCTCAGGGCCTTTGCACGGACTGTGCCTGCTGCCTGGAATGCTGTTCCCCCTAACTGGACATGGTTCCCTCCTGGCCTCTCTCTCTTCTCTTCTTGGATGTCACTCAGAAAGGCCTCCTTTGACCTCCCTACTAAAAACTGCGGCCCCACCGGGTGTGGTGGCTCATGCCTATAACCCAGCACCTTGAGAGGCCAGGGCTGGTGGATCACATGAGGTCAGGAGTTTGAGACCAGCCTGGCCAACATGGTGAAGCCCCGTCTCTACTAAAAAAAAAAAAAAATACAAAAATTGGCCAGGCATGGTGGCACAGGCCTGTAATCCCAGCCACTTGGGAGGTCAAGGCACAAGAATTTCTTGAACCTGGGAGACGGAGGTTGCAGTGAGCCGAGATCGTGCCACTGCACTCCAGCCTGGGTGACAGAGTGAGACTCTGTAACAAAAAACAAGAACAAAATCCCCGCATCCCCCACATTCGTCTCGTCCTTTGCTGTCCTACTACGTGACCCATTGTAAAGTTCACTCACTTATGTTGTTCCTTGTTTGTCTCTCCCACTGGGTAGTGTGTGTCACCAAGGCTGGAATTCTTATCTGTTTAGCTCACCGCTGTCCCCAGCGCAAGGACTCCATAAATATGGTTGAATGAGTGAATGAGAAGGAAAAAGCCTGTTACAAATGTCATGGAATGGGGTCTCAGATTCACTTGAGAATCTCACTAGCTGCCTGAAGTTACTTAAATTTAAACATTCAGGCCAAGCGCGGTAGCTCACACCTGTAATCCCAGCACTTTAGGAGGCCGAGGCAGGTGGATCACTTGAGGCCAGGAGTTCGAGACCAGCCTGGCCAATATGGTGAGTCCTCGTCTCTACTAAAAATACAAAAATTAGCTGGGTGTGGTGGCGCGCGCCTGTAATCCCAGCTACTTGGGAGGCTGAGGCAGGAGAACCGCTTGAACCCGGGAGGTGGAGGTTGTAGTGAGTCGAGATCGCGCCATTGCACTCCAGCCTGGGCGACAGAGCGAGACTCTGTCTCAAAAAAAAAAAAAAAATTTAAACATTCAGCTTCTCACTGTGCATTAGCCACGTGGTGCTTTTGGCTACAATGTTGGATGGCACACAATTCTAGAATTGCAGAAAGTTCTATTGGACAGTGCTAGCATAGACCCTGTCCCCACCCACCCCCCCCAAAAAAATGCAGTCACAGACACCCAGTTTTTCCCATGTTCTTTCTAAAGCTACCAGAAGCTTCATTCTATTCAAATAATTTGGCAGAGGTGGCAAACTGGTGGCCCCTGGGCTGGACAAAGCCCCAGTTGGGTTTCATTTGGTCCAATTGTTCCCTAACAGGCAGGACATGTCTACAGCTTGAACTTTCTGCGGATCTGTGACTCTCCAGGTGGGTCTCCCATAGGGCACTGCTCTCCCCTGCCCCTCTAAGCAGAGCATCACTGCCACATCCTCAGCAGAAATATTCACCTCCTCCCTGGACCCTAGGGCCATCTGAGATTGAGACCTTGGTTTATAGACCAAGGGGATAAATAATTTGGGAGGTGGAGAGGGGTGGGGTAAAATCCAAGTGGGGGCAGCTTCAGGAAAAGGTTGATCCAGCAGTCACAGAGCCTGGAGCCTGACCCCTCCATTGCCCCTGGCTGACCCTCTCTAGGCCTCAGTTTCCTTCTCTGCAAAATAGGGATGATAAAAAGACAATACAGTGCTGGGAGGATGAAGTGGTCTGATGTTGGGCAGATCAGGCCGGAGGCTGGACAAGTTCCCGTGGTGGTTCAAGTCACTCACATAGCTGGGTTGGGCCGGGCGCGGTGGCTCATACCTGTGATCCCAGCAATTTGGGAGGCCCAAGCGGGCAGATCATTTGAGGTCAGGAGTTCAAGACCAACATGGTGAAACCCCGTCTCTGCTAAAAATACAAAAAATTAGCCGGGCGTGGTGGCACGTGTCTGTAATCCCAGCTACTCAGGAGGCTGAGGCAGGAGAATCGCTTGAATCCAGGAGGTGGAGGCTGCAGTGAGCCAAGGTCGCGTCACTGCACTCCAGCCTTAGCGACAGAGCGAGACTGTGTCTCAAAAAAAAAAAAAAAGTGTGTGTGTGTGTGTGTGTGTATATATAGATGAGTTGGAGCCCATGGTGGAGGGCGTGGCCCCTGACGCGCTGGCGAGGGTCACCCTGCAACTCTCCCGGGGTTCTCGCAGCCTCAGTTTGGCCATAGGGGAAATGGGCGACCTGGGGAATCCCAGCACCTGTGCGGCGCCCCCGATCGCACTCACCTCCCAGGGCCAACTTCACAGGGTCCCCAGCTGCGGAGCGGGGGTCCCGTGGCTGGGACAGGCGTGGTCCAGGAGTGCTCCCTCCCCTTCAGGGGCAGGGCGTGGAGTCCTTCCCGGACTTCATGACTTGGCGAGGGGCGGGGCCTAGTGGAGGCGGGGCAGGGAGTAGAGGGGCGGGCCTGGCGCGGGCATTCCCTCAGCTGATTGGTCCCCTCGCCCGTCACTCCAGTGCGCCCCCAACCGACCACGCAGTAAAAGCCACCCCCGCCCCGGCCCGGACGGTTTCCAAGCTGGTTTTGAAGTCGCGGCCACTGTTCCTGGGACGTCCGGTTGACCGCGGTGAGTGGTGGGGGCGTCTCAGTTGAGCTGGGGGGCGGTGTCCATCGAGTCCTGGGGCACCCCAGGGGCCGGAGGGGTCGGGGAGGGCCTTTCTCGGGGTGGGATTTGCTGGACTCTGCGGCCTGGGGAGGGGTCTTCAGCCCAGGCTGGTCACCCCTCCCCCCAGAAAAATCCAACTTCTGCAACGAAGCTCAGACTTTGAAACCCTCTTCTCACTTCCTGGGACTTTTGAGGGGCGAAAGAGCCCCGTAGAAGGGGTGATATTGAAGGGGGGCGGGCTAAATACCGCCCCCCGCCCACCAGGTTTTCTCTAAATTTTGAACAGTTTGCTTTTGGAAACGCCATTTGCAGGCAAGTTTCCTCCTGCGGGCAGAATCTCCGCCCTCCCTTCTGGGGTTTTCAGAGACACCCCCCGCCACCGCAAAGCCCCCTCCCCTACAGATGGTTTTGCCACGGGTGGGGGTGGGGGTTGCCCCAGCTCCTGGCGCCCCCAACTGATTCTGGGGAGGTCTTGGGCAAAGCCTGCCCACTTCCCTCGGGTGGGCGTGGCGACGAGGTGGCTTAAAAGTAGGAAGGCCTATCCGTTAACTGCTTTGGGGTTCTTGTCCCGGCTAGGCCTGGCAGTGGGACCTGGGGCCCTTGGAATTTTGGAAGTCCAGTCTTAGCATGCTCTGAAGTTGCTGGATGGCTGGGTCTGGCCTGGAGCTCCCCTTCTGGAGCTAGCGGCAAGGCAGGTCACTGACCCCCAGGGGTTTCATAGGGTGTTGACATCTGCCATGGCCACCCTTGCTTAAACCAGTTCCAGGAAGTCATGGTGGACAGAGGGGACGGGAGGAAGCTGCCTGAGTCCTAAGTGGGACTTGAGAATCGGTCGAGGCCAGGAGTTTGATGCCTGCCTACCTGGCCCCCTGCCCAGGTGAGCTCAGGCTCCAAAGGAGGTGAAGAGAAGCATAGATTTAGGCAATGATCACTGGCAGGTAGGTATGTCTTCTCACCTGACTTCCCAGTTGGGGGACTTTTTTGTACCTAGCAGGAAGCTGGTTCCTGGCTGGCTTTACCCCTTTGTCCTTGGAAGCCAGAGTGCGGTGAGATAGTTTATGGAGCACTTACTATGTGCCGGGAACGGATCTGAGCTTCCCCGGAGCAACGTCTCCTCCAGTCCACAGGGACTCCAGGCTCTTGTGAAACACTTATACACATTTCACAGATGTGGCAAGCAAGACTCCTAGGGGATGCTGCCTTCCCAAACTCCTATTCCTAGTGAGTTGCCAAGCTGGGATTAGAACCCATTCTGGGCTGGGCAGGATGACTCACGCCTATAATCCCAGCACTTTGGGAGGCTGAGGTGGGCGGATCATTTGAGGTCAGGAGTTGGAGAACAGCCTGGCCAACATGGTGAAACCCCACCTCTACTAAAAATATAAAAATTAGCTGGACGTGGTGGCGGGCGCCTGTAATCCCAGATACTCTGGAGGCTGAGGCAGGAGAATCGCTTGAACCTGGGAGACGGAGGTTACACTGAACTGAGATCACGCCACTGCACTCCAGCCTGGGCGACAGAGCAAGACTCTGTCTCAAAAAAAAAAAAAAAAAGGCCGGGCATGGTGGCTCACGCCTGTAATCCCAGCATTTTTGGAGGCCGAGGCGGGCGGATCATGAGGTCAGGAGATCGAGACCATCCTGGCTAACACGGTGAAACCCCATCTCTACTAAAAATACAAACAATTAGCCAGGCGTGGTGGCGGGCGCCTGTGGTCCCAGCTGCTCAGGAGGCTGAGGCAGGAGAATGGCGTGAACTGGGGAGGCAGAGCTTGCAGTGAGCTGAGATTGCACCACTGCACTCCAGCCTGGGTGACAGGGCGAGACTCCGTCTCAAAAAAAAAAAAAAAAAAAAAAAAAGGAAAGAGAACCCAATCTGGACTCCAGATCTAGTGCTTGCAAAACATCATCATTTTGCTGTGTTCTGCTTAGGGGATATCGAAGCAAGGCCACCAGGAGGTGGGGCCTCATCCCTCTGGGAAAAGATGCTCAGACTCAAGGCCACATGTTCTTAGGCTCACACCAGAATTCCCCAGGAAAGCAGCCCATAAGACAGGCATGACCTTTAGCCCCATGTTTGTTTTTTTTTTGAAACAGAGTCTCCCTCTGTCGCCCGGCCTGGAGTGCAGTGGTGCGATTTCGACTCCCTGCAACCTCCACCTCCCAGGTTCAAGCAATTCTCCTGCCTCAGCCTCCTGTGTAGCTGGGACTAC
Organism: Gorilla gorilla gorilla; assembly: GCF_029281585.2. Lineage (NCBI taxonomy): Eukaryota > Metazoa > Chordata > Mammalia > Primates > Hominidae > Gorilla > Gorilla gorilla. The sequence goes on along the minus strand of NC_073244.2, from coordinate 10,655,582 downwards.
AGGTGTCAGCCACCATGCACGGCTAATTTTTGTATTTTTGGTAGAGATGGGGTTTCACCATGTTGGTCAGGCTGGTCTCAAACTCCCGACCTTAGGTGATCTGCCCGCCTCAGCCTCCCAAAGTGCTGGGATTACAGGTGTGAGCCACCATGCCTGGCTTTTTCTTTTTTCTTTGAGATGGAGTCTTCCTTTGTCACCCAGGCTGGAGTGCAGTGGCGCAGTCTTGGCTCACTGCAACCTCCGCCTCCCAGGTTGAAGCAATTCCCCTGCCTCAGTCTCCCAAGTAGCTGGGACTACAGGCGCCCGCCACCACACCCGCACCTAATTTTTGTATTTTTAGTAGAGACAGTGTTTCACTATGTTGGCCAGGCTGCTCTTGAACTCCTGACCTCATGATCCACCCACCTGAGCCTCCCAAAGTGCTGGGATTACAGGTGTGAGCCACCATGCCCGACCCTTTAGCCTCATATTACAGGTAAGATGACCGAGGCCAGAGGAGGGGAAGGCGCCTTGCTCCAGGGAGCATAGTGTAGGTGGAGCTGGGACTCCTGGCTTCCCCCTGAGAATCTCATCTGATGATGGTGTCCCAGCTTCATTTCACTAGTCCAGGAAAAGGGAGTTGTGGCTTCATCCCGCTTACATAGACTCACCTGGGGAACCCCGTCCTCCCCACACCCCTGACCTGGACTTCATAGCTCTGCAGTGCAGGCAGGCATGTTATCTCACTTTTTTAAAAAAGCCTAAATTTTGGCTTGGTGCGGTGGCTCACAGCTGTAATCCTAGCAGTTTGGGAGGCCAAGGTGGGCAGATCCCTTGAGCTCAGGAGTTCAAGACCAACCTGGGCAACATGGCAAAACCCCATCTACTAAAAAAAAAAAAACACACACACACAAAAACAAAAACACAGCTGAGTGCAGTGACTCACGCCTGTAATCCCAGCACTTTGGGAGGCTGAGGCGGGTGGATCACGAGGTCAGGCGTTCAAGACCAGCCTGACCAACATAGTGAAACCCCATCTCTACTAAAAATACAAAAAATTAGCCAGACGTGGTGCATGCCTGTAATCCCAGCTACTCAGGAGGCTGAGGCAGGAGAATCGCTTGAACCCAGGAGGCGGAGGTTACAGTGAGCCAAAATCACGCCACTGCACTCCAGCCTGGGTGACAGAGCAAGACTCCCTGTCAAAAAAAAAAAAAAAAAACCACACACACACACAAATTAGCCAGGTGTGGTGGTGCGTGCCTGTAGTTCCAGCTACTTGCAGGGTCAAGGTGGGAGAATTGCTTGAGCGTAGGAGACAGAGGTTGCAGTGAGCCAAGATCGCACCACACACTGCAGCCTGGGCGACAGAGCGGAAATCCGTCTCAAGAAAGAGAAAAAAGTTTGCCCTATTTAACACATTTTATCCGTTGACTAGATCTTTGTCCATGTCATGTCAGTTACATTTAGTCTTTTGTTTGTTTTCTTTTTTTTTTTTTTTTTTTTGAGATGGAGTCTTGCTCTGTCACCCAGGCTGGAGTGCAGTGGTGCAATACCAGGTCACTGCAACCTCCACCTCCTGGGTTCAAGAGATTCTCCTGCCTCAGCCTCCTGAGTAGCTGGGATAACTAAACACGGAGGCGTGCACCACCATGCCTGGCTAATTTTTGTATTTTTAGTAGAGATGGGGTTTGGCCATGTTGGCCAGGCTGGTCTCCACCTCCTGACCTCAGGTGATCCTCCCGCCTCGGCCTCCCAAAGTGCTGGGATTAGAGGTGTGACCCACCACATCTGGCCCATGTGAGTTACATTTAAATCTCATTTTTTTTTTTTTTTTTTTGAGACGGAGTTTCGCTGCTGTCGCCCAGGCTGGAGTGCAGCGGCACGATCTCGGCTCACTGCAACCTCCGCTTCCCGGGTTCAAGTAACTCTCCTGCCTCAGCCTCCCGGATAGCTGGGATTACAGGCATTCGCCACCACGCCTGGCTAATTTTATATTTTTAGTAGAGATGGGGTTTCTCCATGTTGGTCAGGCTGGTCTCGAACTCCTGACCTCAGGTGATCCACCCGCCTCGGCCTCCCAAAGTGCTGGGATTACAGGCGTGAGCCACTGCACCCGGCCTTTAAATCTCATTCTTTAGCCACTGCATTGGGGTACACTTATTTTTGTTTTTGTTTTTGTTTTTTGAGACGGAGTCTCGCTCTGTTGCCCAGGCTGGAGTGCAGTGGCGCGATCTCACCTCACTGCAACCTCCGCCTCCTGGGTTCAAGCGATTCTCCTGCCTCAGCCTCCTGAGTAGCTGGGAATACAGGCGCCCACCATCATGCCTGGCTAATGTTTGTATTTTTAGTAGAGACGGGGTTTCACTATGTTGGCCAGGCTGGACTCGAACTCCTGGCCTCGTGATCCACCCACCTCGGCCTCCCAAAGTGCTGGGATTACAGGCGTGAGCCACTGTGTCTGGCCACACTTGTTGTTTTCTTATTCCCCTTTTGCTGGACATCCAGGTTGTTTCCAGTGTCATGTTGTGGCCAGTAAGTCCACACAGCTCTGCTCATGCGGAAACACAGGTGTGGGTTCTTCCCCGAAGTGAGGTTTCTGGGTCAAGGGGAAGATGGCTCTTGGAACTTGACAGCTATTGGCAAATTGTCTTCTACAGAGGTTTTAGGTCATACCTGGCTTGCTGGAGTACAGGTGAGCCCTGGAAGGGACTGTTCCCAAGCCTTGCTTCCTGACGTGTATCCCAGCGACCAGCTGCATCAACACTGCCTGAGAGCCTTTTAGAAATGCAGGGTCAGGGCCGGGCATGGTGGCTCACTCCTGTAATCCCAGCACTTTGGGAGTCCAAGGCAAGAGGATTGTTTGAAACCAGGAATTCGAGACCAGCCTGGGCAACATACCAAGATACCATTGGCCAGGCGCAATGGCTCACACCTATAATCCCAGCACTTTGGGAGGCCGAGGCGGGCGGATCACGAGGTCAGGAGATGGAGACCATCCTGGCCAACATGGTGAAAACCCATTTCTACTAAAAAAATACAAAAAATTGGCCAGGTGTAGTGGCACACGCCTGTAGTCCCAGCTACTGGGAAGGCTGAGGCAGGGGAATTGCTTGAACGTGGGAGGTGGAGGTTGCAGTGAGCCGAGGTTGCGCCACTGCACTCCAGCCTGGCGACAGAGCAAGACTCTGTCTCAAAAAAAAAAAAAAAAAAGATACCATCTCTACCCAAAAAGAAAAAATTAAGTAGGCGTGGTGGTATGTGCCTATAGTCCTAGTTACTTGGAAGGCTGAGGCAGGAGGATCCCTTAAGCCCAGGAGTTAGAGGCTGCAGTGAGCTGTGATTGTACCACTGTACTCCAGCCTGGGTGACAGAGCAAGACCCTGTCTTTAATGAAAAAAAAAAAAAAGAAAGGATCAGGTGTGGTGGCTCACACCTGTAATCCCAGCACTTTGGGAGGCCAAGGTGGGTGGAACACGAGGTCAGGAGTTCAAGACCAGCCAGGCCAATATGGTGAAACCCCGTCTCTACTAAAAATACAAAAATTAGCCGGGCGTGGTGGTGGGTGCCTGTAATCCAGCTACTCGGGAGGCTAAGGCAGGAGAATTGCTTGAAACCAGGAGGCGGAGGTTGCAGTGAGCCCAGGTTGCCCCACTGCACTCCATCCTGGGTGACAGAGTGAGACTGTCTCCAAAGAAAATAAAGAAAAAAAAAAAAGAAATAGGGGGCCAGGTGAGCCCCATCCCGAAGCTTTAGAATCAGCACTTGCTATTGAACAAAGTCCAGAGGTCACTCTTGTGCCTGCTAAGGACTGAAAGACACGGCTGTAAGTCATGGGCAGGTGTGAACCCTGTCTTCCAGCTGCAGCGTGGGCCTGGACTTTCTCCTGGAAGGTGGGGCCAGGCAGGCTGTAACTGACTGTTCCTCTCTCCACAGTGTCTGCTGCAGAGACCATGTCTGCCAACGGGGCAGAGGCTGATGGCAGCACCCAGGTGACAGCGGAAGAACCGGTACAGCAGGTGAGGAAGGGCCGGGACCAGGGACTGCCCCGACCCTGTGATTCCCGTGCAAGGAGGCTTCCCACACCAGGGTGCCCTGGCAGGGAGCCAGGGATCTGCCGGCAGCTCACAGAGCCAGAGGGATTTATTCCTCAGTGGGGTATGGACCACTCACTGGTGTCCCCAGTTGGGAGGGGGGAATCTCAAAGGCCCTTGGAGGGCCTGAGGGAGCAGGGTTCTGTCTGAAACTACCTGCCCTCCCCAACCCCTGAGCCAAATCATCCTCACCTCTGAAGGCTCTCTCAGGGACGTACGTCCTAGGAGGCCAGTTTCTATTCCAGCTCTCTCATCCTCAGGTGATTTTATTTTATATATATATTTTTGAGATGGAGTCTTGCTGTGTCGCCCAGCCTGGAGTGCAGTGGTGACATCTTGGCTCACTGCAACCTCTGCCTCCTGGGTTCAAGCGATTCTCCTGCCTCAGCCTCCCAAGTATCTGGGGTAACAGGCATGTGCCACCACGCCCGGCTAATTTTTGTATTTTTAGTAGAGACGGAGTTTCACCATGTTGGCCAGGCTAGTCTCAAACTCCTGACCCAAAGTGACCCGCCCGCCTCGGTCTCCCAAAGTGCTCGGATTACAGGCGTGAGGCACTGCGCCTGGCCCCCAAAATAATTAAAATTTAAAAATCAAGTGGTGCGCTGGCTGTGACCCGTGGGCTGTGGTCTGCAGCCCCCGGTTTAGACCCTAACTGCCGTGAGAATGGGACTGTTGTCCCTTATCACCACCTGGCACATCGCTGGGATACAGTGCAGGCTCATGTAAATAGGCTGTGTTCAAGGAAGCACGTGGGCCGGGCGCGGTGGCTCATGCCTATAATCCCAGCACTTTGGGAGGCTGAGGTGGGCGAATCACGAGGTCAGCAGTTCAAGACCAGCCTGGCCAACATGGTGAAACCCCATCTCTACTAAAAATACAAAAAAATTAGCTGGGCATGGTGGCACCTGTAATCCCAGCTACTCAGGAGGATGAGGCAGGAGAATCGTTTGAACCTGGGAGGTGGAGGTTGCAGTGAGCCGAGATCGCGTCAGTGCACTCCAGCCCGGGCAACAGTGCAAGACTCCGTTTCAAAAATAAAATAAAAATAAAGGAAGCACGTGGCGAAACCCCAAGGTTCCTGGCTTGTGCAACCGCCTGGATGCAAAGTGTGGGTAAACTGAGCCGTTTCACTGGCCAGGAGTAAGAGCAAAACCGAAGGGACCCTGAGTTTCCGGCTGAGCTCCCCATCTTCCCCCACCCAGTTTGCCTGAGCCACTCCTCTCCTGTAGCCCAGTGTGGTGGACCGTGTGGCCAGCATGCCTCTGATCAGCTCCACCTGCGACATGGTGTCCGCAGCCTATGCCTCCACCAAGGAGAGCTACCCGCACGTCAAGACCGTCTGCGACGCGGCAGAGAAGGGAGTGAGGACCCTCACGGCGGCTGCTGTCAGCGGGGCTCAGCCGATCCTCTCCAAGCTGGAGCCCCAGAGTGGGTGAAGTCCCAGGGGGCACTGAATCCCTCTCCTGACCATTTCCGTGGGTGGGGAGTAGGGGGGTCTACCCAGCTCTTGGTCCTGTCCCCCGAACCATTACTAGGTGACCTTCCAGCAGTCACATTTGCGTCTTAATTGTTGTTGGCAGTTGCATCAGCCAGTGAATACGCCCACAGGGGGCTGGACAAGTTGGAGGAGAACCTCCCCATCCTGCAGCAGCCCACGGAGAAGGTAACGATGTCCGTCCTCGGGGGCTCTGTCGAGACAGGGACCTACCTGGGTGTGGAGTGCGCTGGTCCCAGCTTAACTGGACAAGCTTGATGGCATCCTCCCTGCTGCCTCTCCTGTCGGTTCCCATCCCCACCCCGAATCCACTCCCCACAGGGTAGCTGGAGGAATAATTGCAAAGCCAGCCAGATTACAGGCGCCTGCCACCATGCCCAGCTAGTTTTTGTATTTTTAGTAGAGATGGGGTTTCACCATGTTGGCCAGGCTGGTCTCGAACTCCTGACCTCAGGTGATCCAGCTGCCTCGGCCTCCCAGAGTGCTGGGATTATAGGAATGAGCCACGGTGCCCAGCCCACTTGTTTTTATAATAAAGTTTTATTGGCACACAGCCATGCCCATTTATTTACATATTGTCTATGACTGCTTTCACCCTACAATGGCAAGGTTGAGTAGTTGTGACAGAGACTCTGACCCACAGTACTGAAAATCTTAGTTACGTGGCCCTTTACACAGAATGTTGCCACCCCCATAACTTTTATTAGTCAGAAAAGGTTGGTGGCAGGAAAGTCAAAACATCAAAACACCATGTTCCTGGCCGGGCGCGGTGGCTCATGCCTGTAATCCCAGAACTTTGGGAGGCCAAGGCGGGAGGATCACCTGAGGTTGGGAGTTTGAGACCAGCCTGACCAACATGGAGAAACCTCGTCCCTACTAAAAATACAAAATTAGCTGGGTGTGGTAGCGGGTGCCTGTAATCCCAGCTACTCGGGAGGCTGAGGCAGGAGAATTTCTTGAACCCTGGAGGTGGAGGTTGCAGTGATCCGAGATCGTGCCATTGCACTCTAGCCTGGGCAGCAAGAGTGAAACTCCATCTCAAAAAAAAAAACAAAACCAAAAAAACACCATATTCTGGCCAGGCCCGGTGGCTCATGCCTGTAATCCCAGTACTTTCGGAGGCTGAGGTGGGCGGATCACAAGGTCAGGAGATCGAGACCATCCTGGCAAACACGGTGAAACCCCATCTCTACTAAAACTACAAAAAAAAAAAATTAGCTTGGCGTGGTGGCGTGTGCCTGTAGTCCTAGTTACTCGGGAGGCTGAGGCAAGAGAATCGCTTGAACCCAGGAGACGGAAGTTGCAGTGAGCTGAGATCGCGCCACTACCCTCCAGCCTGGGCGACAGAGCAAGACTCTGTCTCAAAAACAACAAAACAAAAAAAACACCATGTTCCAAACTGTGTCCTGCCCCTCAGCAGCTGGGTGGCCCTCACACAAGTTACTTTGCCTCTGTGGGCCTCATTTTTTTTTATTTTTTTTATTTTTTTTTATTTTTGAGACGGTGTCTTGCTCTGTTGCCAGGCTGGTGTGCAGTGGTGCAATCTCGGCTCACTGCAACCTCCACCTCCGGGTTCCAGCAATTCTCCTGCCTCAGGCTCCTGAGTAGCTGGGGTTGCAGACGTCCGCCACCACGCCTGGCTAATTTTTGTATTTTTAGTAGAGACAGGGTTTCACCAAGTTGGCCAGGATGGTCTCAATCTCTTGACCTCGTGATCCTCCCGCCTCGGCCTCCCAAAGTGCTGGGATTACAGGCGTGAGCCACTGTGCCCGGCCCCCTCTTTTTTTTTTTAAGATGGAGTTTCGCTCTTGTTGCCCAGGCTGGAGTGCACTGGTGCAGTTTCAGCTCACTGCAACCTCCGCCTCCCGGGTTCAAGCGATTCTCCCGCTCAGCCTCCCGAGTGGCTGGGATTACAGACATGTGCCACCACACCTGGCCAATTTTTGTGTTTTTAGTAGAGATGGGGTTTTACCACGTTGGTCAGGCTGGTCTCGAACTCCCGACCTCAGGTGATCCACCTGCCTTGGCCTCCCAAAGTGTTGGGATTACAGACATGAGCCACCAGGCCCAGCCTGGGCCCCACTTTCTTTTCTACAGAATGGCGATGCTGACCTGGGGTTAACACCTGAAGGCCCAGAACAGCACATGGCTTGTAGCAAATGTTGGCTCTTAACATTTAAAAAAAAAATTTTTTTTTTTGAGACAGGTTCTCACTCTGTCACCCAGGGTGGGGTGCAGTAGTGTGATCATGGCTCAACTGCAGCCTTGAACTCCTGGGCTCAAGTGATCCTCCCATCTCAGCTTCCCAAGTAGCTGGGACCACAGGCATGCAACCCATGCCTGGCTATTTTTAATTTTTTGTAGAGACGAGTTTTCACCATGTTGCCCAGGCTGTTCTCAGACTCCTGGGCTCAACAGATCCTGCTACCTCAGCCTCCTGAGTAGCTGGGACTATAGATGCATCCACCACGCCTGGCTAATTTTTGTACTTTTTGTCAAGACGGAGTCTCGCAATATTGCCCAGGCTGGTCTCCAACTCTTGGGCTCAAGCAATCCTCCTGCCTCAGCCCCACAAAGTGCTAGAATTATAGGAGTGCGCCACTGTGCCCTACCTCAGTTTCCCTTAATCACCGCTTTTTAAAGACCCTGTCTCTAAATACAGCCACATTCTTACCCCTGGGGATCAGGACTTCAACATAAGAATTTGGGGTTGAGGGGGCCATAATTCAACCTATAACAGCCTGGGATGAAGAAATTAGGCACAGACCAGGCGCGGTGGCTCACGCCTTAATCCCAGCACTTTGGGAGGCCGAAGCGGGCAGATCACTTGAGATCAGGAATTCGAGACCAGCCTGGCCAACATGGTGAAACCCTGTGTCTACTAAAAATTCAAAAATTAGCCAGGTGTGATGGTGAGTTCCTATAATCTCGGCTACTCGGGAGGCTGAGGCACGAGTATCACTTGAACCTGGGAGGCAGAGGTTGCAGTGAGCCGAGATCGTGCCACCGCGCTCCAGCCTGGGCAACAGAGCAAGGCTCTGTCTCAAAAAAAAAAAAAAAAAAAAAACACCCTCCTTCAGATAAGTGTGAAGCTTAATCGGTTATTGTTTGTCTCCCCAGCTGGGACCAGGGCACAGGCTGCCTGCTTTGTGGCTGTGTCCAGTGCCCAGCGGGCAGCCTGGCACGGGGTAGATGCTTATTTTTTCAGTTTTTTGAGACAGAGTGTTGCTCTTGTTGCCCAGGCTGGAGTGCAATGGTGCGATCTCGGCTCACTGCAACCTCCGCCTCTCGGGCTCAAGCGATTCTCCTGCCTCAGCCTCCCGAGTAGCTGGGATTACAGGCATGCACCACCATGCCTGGGTAATTTTATATTTTTAGTAGAGATGGGGTTTCTCCATGTTGGTCAGGCTGGTCTCGAACTCCCAACCTCAGGTGATCTGCCTGCCTCGGCCTCCCAAAGTGCTGGGATTACAGGTGTGAGCCACCGCGCCCGGCAGGTAGATGCTTATTAAGTATTCAGGTGCTCCATGTCCGCTTCAGCCCAGTGGTTACAGAAGGGCCACCCTCGGGTACCACCTGCTTGTGTCTGGGTCTGTAGCATCAGAAATAGGTGATCCCTGGGTTGGAGGCAGGACAAGCCAGCCGCATCCCAGCATCCTTGGACTTTCCCTGAGACCACCTGCAGGGACAGGCAGCTTATTCATCCACTCGCTATTGAGTGCCTACTGTATGCCGGGGAGCTGTGCTGTCCCATCATGGTTACACTTCCTGGCCTCCCGTTTATGCGGAAATGGCCTTAGCTGGGAAACAGCAGAGCGGTTGTCAACTTGCACTTTTTTTTTTTTTTTTTTTTTTGAGACAAGGTCTTGCTCTGTAGCCCAAGCTAGAGTGCAGTGGCGTGATCTTGGCTCACTACAGCCTCGACCTCCTAGACTTAGGCAATCCTCCCAGCTCTCAGCCTCCTGAGAAGCTGGGACTACAGGTGTGCACCACCACACCTGACTAATTTTTTAATTTTTTGTAGGAATGGGGTGTTGCTATATTGCCCAGGCTGGTCTCAAACTCCCGGGCTAGCTGGGCATGGTGGCTCACGCCTGTAATCCCAGCACTTTGGGAGGCCGAGGCGGGCAGATCACGAGATCAGAACAACAGAGCGAGACTCAATCTCAGAAACAAAACAAAAAACAAACTCCTGGGCTCAAGCAATCCTCCCGCCTGCCTTGGCTTCCCAAAGTGCTGGGATTACAGTTGTGAGCCACTGTGCCCAGCCATGCCTACACCTTATCAGCAAAGGCCAATAGTGGGCTTGGCTGAGGGGGGATGGAAACTGCTGAGCTTACAGGAAGATGGGAAACGTCAACCAGGAGCCCCCGTCTCAGGGCCAAGCCCTTGCTTCCCTTTCTCTCCCACTGATAGCGTAGGAGGCCAACAGTCTTTCTGTTTATAGAAGGGATAAGTTCAGAGTGAATTCTTCAAGGTCGTTGAACGGAGCAGCAGCTGGGAGCTTTTTTTTTTTTTTTTGAGATGGAGTCTCGTTCTGTTGCCCAGGCTGGAATGCAGTGGCGTGATCTCAGTCCACTGCAACCTCTGCCTCCTGGGTTCAAGTGATCCTCCTGCCTCAGCCTCCCAAATAGCTGGGATTATAGGCGCCCATCACTACGCCCAGCAAATTTTTGTATTTTTAGTAGAGATGGGGTTTCACCATGTTGGCCAGGCTGGTCTCGAACTCCTGACCTCAGGTGATCCAGCTGCCTCGGCCTCCCAAAGTGCTGGGATTATAGGCGTGAGTCACCGTGCCCGGCCAATTTTTGTATTTTTTGTAGAGGTGAGGTCTTACTATGTTGCCCAGGCTGCTCTCACACTTCTGGGCCCAAGCGATCCTCCCACCTCAGCCTCCCAAAGTGCCGGGATGACAGGTGTGAGCCACCGTGCCTGGCCTGCTGTGAGCTCTTGACTTTTTGAGAGGTGCAATGCTCTCTCAATTCTGGGCCCTATGATTTTTTTCCCCCTTTGTGAAGAGGTAACTTTCCCCAGGTTCTGGGGGACAGTGGTGTTGTCAGAGCTAGATTTTAATCCGGGCCAGTGTGAGAACGTGCGTGTTCACTGAGTAGTGCGGCTATTAGAACCTGACTCTCATCGGGGGCGTTGGCTCATGCTGGCTCACACAGTGAAACCCCGTCTCTACTAAAAATACAAAAAATTAGCCAGGTGTGGCAGTGCACGCCTGTAGTCCCAGCTGCTGGGGAGGCTGAGGCAGGAGAACCGCTTGAACCTGGGAGGTGGAGGTTGCGGTGAGCCGAGATCGTGCCACTGCACTCCAGCCTGGGTGACAAGAGCAAAAACTCTGTAAAAAGAAAAAAAAAAGAAAAAAAAGCTTGACTCTCACACCCTCTTCCCCCACAAAAAGACGAACTCTCATGAGTACAAGAGGACTGAGTCTTCAGGGAAGCACCAACTTGGGTAGGAATGGGGCAGGTGTGGTTTTCAACTTTGCGGAGAGCCCTCTGCATAGAGATCTGTCTAAAGACTTAGCTTCAGCTGGACACAGTGGCTCATGTCGGTCATCCCAGCACTTTGGGAGGCCAAAGCAGGAGGACTGCTTGAGGCCAGGAGTTCGAAACCAGCCTGCGCAACATGGAGAGTCCTTGTCTCTACAAAAAATAAAAAAATAAGCCGGGTGTGGTGGTGCGTACCTGTAGTCTCAGCTACTTGGGAGGCTGAGGTGGGAGGATCGCTGGAGCTGAAGAGGTCAAGGCTTCAGTGAGCTATGATTGCACCACTGCACTCCAGCCTGAGTGACACAGTGAGACCCTGTCTCAAAAGAAAAGAAAAAAAGACTTAGATTCGAGAACAGCAGGTACTGACAGATGAGCGCTCACCATGTGCTGGGTGGGGCGTAGTCAAAGGATTCCATGCAAAGCTTTTGTTTGTTTGTTTGTTTTTGTTTTTTTGGAGACAGAGTCTCTCTCTCTCGCCCAGGGTGGAGTGCAGTGGTGCAGTCTCGGCTCACTGCAAACTCCACCTCACGGGTTCAAGGGATTCTCCCGCCTCAGCCTCTCGAGTAGTAAGGATTACAGTCGTGCACCACTGCACCCGGCTAATTTTTTGTATTTTTTGTCTCTACAAAAAATAAAAAATAAGGCTGGGCGCAGTGGCTCACGCTTGTAATCCCAGCACTTTGGGAGACCCAGGCAAGTGGATCCCCTGATGTCAGGAGTTCAAGACCAGCCTGGCCAACATGGTGAAACCCGTCTCTACTAAAAATACAAAAATCGGCTCAGCATGGTGGCATGTGTTTGTAATCCCAGCTACTTGGGAGGCTGAGGCAGGAGAATCACCTGAACCCAGGTGGCAGAGGTTGCAGTGAATCGAGATTGCACCATTGCACTCCAGCCTGGGCAACAAGAGTGAAACTCCACCTCAAAAAAATTAATAAATAAATAAAAATAAAAGATAAAAAATAGCCATGAGTGGTGGTACATGCCTGTAGTCACAGCTACTCGCTCGGGAAGCTGAGGTGGGAGGCTCACTTGAGCCCAGGAGGTAGAGTTTGTAGTGAGCCGAGATTGTGCCACCGCACTCCACCTGGGTGACAGAGGGAGACTCCATCTCAAAAGAAAAAAAAATTAAATTGAAAAAAAAAACAAAAAACAGGCAGAGTGCAGTGGCTCATGCCTGTAATCCTAGCACTTTGGGAGGCTGAGGTGGGTGGATCACTAGGTCAGGAGTTTGAGACCAGCCTGACCAACATGGTGAAACCCCATCTCTACTAAAAATACAAAATTAGCCTGGCGTGGTGGTGCATGCCTGTAATCCCAGCTACTCGGGAGGCTGAGGCAGGAGAATCGCTTGAACCCAGGAGGCGGAGGTTACAGCGAGCCGAGATCACACAATTGCACTCCAGCCTGGGCAATGAGAGTGAAACTCCATCTCAACAACAGCAACAACAAAAAACAATTAGCCAGGCATGGTGGTGGGCACCTGTAATCCCAGCTACTTGGGAGGCTGAGGCAGGAGAACTGCTTGAACCCGGGAGACAGAGGTTGCAGAGATCTGAGATGGTGTCACTGCACTCCAGCCTGGGCAACAGAGAAGACCCTGTCTCCAAAAAAAAAAAAAAAGAAAGAAAGAAATGAGGTACAGGGAGGTAGAGTGACTTGCCTGAAGCCACACAGCTGAGAAGTAGCTAGCTAGGAACGGAGCCTAGGTAGTCTGGCTGCAGAGTATGAGGTCATGCCCACAGCTCCAGACTCAGGGTCACCTGGGGGATGGCGCTCCCTGCCTCAGTCTCCCTGGAAGTTGAGGTGCAGGGGAGGGGTGCCCACATACAGAGGGAAGATGGAGATGCTGGTGCTGGGGTCACCCGGGGGATGGCGCTCCCCGTGTCGGTCTCCCTGGAAGTTGGGGTGCAGGGGAGGGGTGCCCAGATATGGAGGGAAGGCAGAAATGCTGATGCTGTTGCATCTCCTAGGTCCTGGCGGACACCAAGGAGCTTGTGTCGTCCAAGGTGTCGGGGGCCCAAGAGATGGTGTCTAGCGCCAAGGACACGGTGGCCACCCGATTGTCAGAGGCGGTGGACGCGACCCGCGGTGCTGTGCAGAGCGGCGTGGACAAGACAAAGTCCGTAGTGACCGGCGGGGTCCAATCGGTCATGGGCTCCCGCTTGGGCCAGATGGTGCTGAGTGGGGTCGACACGGTGCTGGGGAAGTCGGAGGAGTGGGCGGACAACCACCTGCCCCTTACGGATGCCGAACTGGGTAAGTGTGGCCAGCGGGCTGCTCTGGGACCCCTCCCCAGGCCCCCTGACCGGAAGCCGCTGTCGGCCTCCTGGGGTCTGTGCCGACACTCACTGCCGCCTCGTCCCTGCCACTTCTCCCAGGCATCTTGGAATCTCATCACTAACGCAGTCCCCTCTGTCCTGCTCACCAGCTCCCGCCCTCATCCACCACAGTCTCCTCCCCACAGCAGCCACCAGAGGGCGCCTGTGACTACCTGAGTCAGAACCCGTCCCTCTGCCCACAGCCCTCCATGGACCCCCCCTCCCCTGGGGTCAAAGCCCAAGTCCTCGTCACAGCCCACAAGGTCCTGCACAACCTCCCCTGTCCTCTCCCCGCCCTCCTTCTCTTCCCCCTTCGCTCACTCCGCTCCTGCATGAATACATGACTAAACTTGAGATCTCACTGAACTGTGACAACAATGCTGGTGTTCCCGCCAGGCCAGACATCCCACTCCAGTCATCGGTCACATTCTCGCACTCCCTGCACTGTTTATTTGATATTCTTCTTTAATTAATTAATTAATTTATTTGGAGACAGAGTCTTGCTCTGTCACCTAGGCTGGAGTGCAATGGCATGATCTCAGCTCACTGCAACCTCTGCCTCCTGGGTTCAAGCCAGTCTCCTGCCTCATCCTCCTGAGTAGCTGGGATTACAGGCACCTGCCACCACACAGCTAATTTTTTGTATTTTTAGTAGAAACGGGGTTTCACTATGTTGGCCAGGCTGGTCTCGAACTCCTGACCTTGTGATCTGCCCACCTCGGCCTCCCCAAGTACTGGGATTACAGGCGTGAGCCACCATGCCCAGCCCTTTTTTATTTGTTTGTTTTAGGGATAGTCTCACTCTGTTGCCCAGGCTGAAGTGCAGTGGTGCGATCATAGCTCAATGCAGCCTCAAACTCCCGGGTTGAGGCGAGCCTCCCATCTCAGCCTCCGAGTAGCTGGGACTACAAGCACACACCATCATGCCCAACTAATTTTTCTTTATTTAATTTTTGGTAAAGACGGGGTCTCCCTCTGTCATCCCAGCTGATCCAGAACTCCTTGGCTGGAGGGATCCTACTTCTTTAGCCCCCCAAAGTGCGGGGATTGGGATTTTTGCAAATAATAGCTTAGGATATAGGCAGGGCGCGGTGGCTCAGCCTGTAATCCCAGCACTTTGGTGGGCCAAGGTGGGCAGATCACCTGAAGTCAAGAGTTTGAGACAAGCCTGGCCAACATGGTGAAACCCGGTCTCTACTAAAAATACAAAAATTAGGCCGGGCGCGGTGGGTCACACCTGTAATCCCAGCACTTTGGGAGGCCGAGGCGGGCGGATCACAGGTTCAGGAGATCAAGACCATCGTGGCTAACACAGTGAAACCCCATCTCTACTAAAAAAAAAAAAAAAATACAAAAAAATTAGCCGGGCGTGGTGGCGGGTGCCTGTAGTCCCAGCTACTCGGGAGACTGAGGCAGGAGAATGGCATGAACCTGGGAGGCGGAGCTTGCAGTGAGCCGAGATCGCGCCACTGCACTCCAGCCTGGGCAATAGAGCCAGACGCCGTCTCAAAAATAAAATAAAATAAAATAAACATTATCCAGGTGTGGTGGCAGGCGTCTGTAATCCCAGCTACTTGGGAGGCAGAGGTTGCAGTGAGCCAAGATTGGGCCGCTAAGATTGGGCTGCCGCACTCCAGCCTGGGCGACAGAGTGAGACTCCATCTCAAAAAAAAAAAAAAAAAGCATGGGTACAGTAGGAGCAGGATTAAATAAATACATGCAGCTGGGCACAGTGGCTCATGGCTGTAATCCCAGTACTTTGGGAGGCTGAGGCGGGTGGATCACCTGAGGTTGGGAGTTCAAGACAAGCCTGACCAACATAAAGAAACCCCATCTCTACTAAAAATACAAAATTAGCCGGGCATGGTGGCGCATCCCTGTAATCCCAGCTAACTCGGGAGGCTGAGGCAAGAGAATCGCTTGAATCTGGGAGGCAGAGCTTGTGGTGAGCCAAGACTGCGCCATTGCACTCCAGCTCAGGCAACAAGAGTGAAACTCCGTCTCAAAAAAAATAAAGGCCAGGCGTGGTGACTCATGCCTGTAATCCCAGCACTTTGGGAGGCTGAGGCAGCTGGATCACGTGGTCAGGAGTTTGAGACCAGCCTGGCCAACATGGTGAAACCCCATCTCTACTAAAAATACAAAAATTAGCCAAGCATGGTGGCGCATGCCTGTAATCCCAGCTACTCAGGAGGCTAAGGCAGGAGAATCACTTGAACCTGGGAGGCGGAGGTTGCAGTGAGCCGAGATCATGCCATTGCACTCCAGCCTGGGCAACAGAGTGAGACTCTGTCTCAAAAAAAAATAAATAAATAAATAAGTAAATAAATACATGTATATACACATATGAACCTACGAACATGGGATGAGGCCAGGCGCGGTGGCTCACACCTGTCATCCCAGCACTTTGGTGGGAGGATCAGTTAAGCCCAGGAGTTCCAGACCAGCCTGGACAACATAGTGAGACCCCGTCTCTACAAAAAATTTAAAAATTAGCTGGGTGTGCTAGTGCACGCCTGTAGTCCCAGTTGCTATTTGGGAGCTGAGACAGGAGGATCACTTGAGCCTGGGAGTTCAAGGCTACAGTGAGCTATGATCGCACCGCTGCGCTCCAGCCTGGGCAACAGAGCGAGACTGTACTTCAAAATATAAAAACCGACAAAACAAACAGATCTAAACATAGAAAAGGTACAGGAAGCCAGGTGCAATGGCTCACACCTGTAAACCTAGCACTTTGGGAGTCTGAGGCGAGCAGATTGCTTGAGTCCAGGAGTTCAAGACCAGCCTGGGCAACATAGTGAGACCCCATTTCTACAAAAAGTACAAAAATTAGCCAGGTGTCTTGCCGTAGTCCCAGCTTTATGTAGTCCCAGCTACTCGGGAGGCCAAGGTTGAAGGATAGCTTGAAGCTGGGAGGTTAAGCCTGCAGTAAGCTGAGGTCGTGCCACTGCACTCCAGCCTGGGCAACAGACCGAGACCCTGTCTAAAAAAAAGAAGAAAAAGTACAGGAAAAATGCGGTATATATGGTATTATAATCTTATGGGACCACTGTAGTATATGCAGTCCATTGTTGGCTGAAATGTCATTATTCTTTTTTTTTTGAGATGGAGTCTCACTCTCACCCAGGCTGGAGTGCAGTGGTGTGATCTTGGCTCACTGCAGCCTCCACCTCCCGGGTTCAAGCGATTCTCCTGCCTCAGCCTCCTAAGTAGCTGAGATTACAGGCTAGTGCCATCACGCCTGGCTAATTTTTGTATTTTTAGTAGAGATGGGGTAGTGCCATGTTGGCCAGGCTAGTCTTGAACTCCTGACCTCAAGTGATCTGCCCGCCTTGGCCTCCCAAAGGGCTGGCATTACTGGCATGAGCCACTGCGCCCGGCCTACAGTATTATAATCTTATGGGACCTCTGTAGTATATGTGATGTATTGCTGGCTGGAATGCTGTTATTCTCTGCAGGACTGCATAATGAACATTCAGGCCTATATTCACAGGTTGTCCAAGGCAGGTCTGGCCTGCAGGCCATAGCTTGAGACCCTCCTGCTAGTCTAAGTTCTCTGATTCCTGTGAGGTTTAATTTTCCTTATCCCCATTTTGCAGATAGGGAAAACCAAGGCAGACTCCTTTGCTCCCAGGCCTTCGAGGTTTATAAGAAGTAGAACTGGGGTATAAATTGGACAGCATGGCCAGGTGTGGTGGCTCACACCTATAATCACAGCACTTTGGGAGGCCAATTCGGATGAATCACTGGAGATCAGGAGTTCGAGACCAGCCTGGCCAACACGGTGAAACCCCGTCTCTACTAAAAATACAAAAGTTAGCCGGGCATGGTGACGGGCGCCTGTAATCCCAGTTACTTGGGAGGCTGAGGCAGGATAATCACTTGAACCCGGGAGGCAGAGGTTGCAGTGAGCTGAGATGACACCACTGCACTCCAACCTGGGCGACAGAGCGAGACTCCGTCTCTAAATAAATAAATAAACTGGACAGTGTGATTCTTGGGACTGTCTGCATGGGACGAGCCCGGCTGTGTGTTCTGGTCTTCACAGAGACCCTTCTCCTTTTCCTTGCAGCCCGCATCGCCACGTCCCTGGATGGCTTCGAAGTCGCGTCCGTGCAGCAGCAGCGGCAGGAACAGAGCTACTTCGTACGTCTGGGCTCCCTGTCGGAGAGGCTGCGGCAGCACGCCTATGAGCACTCGCTGGGCAAGCTTCGAGCCACCAAGCAGAGGGCACAGGAGGCTCTGCTGCAGCTGTCACAGGCCCTAAGCCTGGTGAGGTTCCGGGGGGTCGGGGCCCTGAGCCAGCAGCCTTCACCCCGCAGCAGACACCTACCCAGAGCTCAGTGGCTTATTGCTCACCCCTCTGCAGGCTGGCAGGGCCATTCCCGCTTGCTCCTGGCACTGTGTCTGGTTGTACAGTCATTTGCTCAGGCTGCTACCACAGACCACACTGTCTGGGGCCGGGCACAGCGGCTCACACCTCTTTGTGTGAGTCCCTCAAGTGCTTTGGGAGCCCAAGGCAGGAGGATCGCATGAGTCCAGGGGTTTGAGACCCACCTGGGCAATATAGCAAGACCCCATCTCTACAAAAAATAATTTAAAACAATTAGCTGGCTGTGGTGGTGCGTGCCTGTAATCCCAGCTACTTGGGAGGCTGAGGTGGGACGATTGCTTGAGCCCAGGAGTTGGAGGCTGCAGTGAGCTATGATTGTGCCACTGTACCGCAGCCTAGTCAACAGAGCAAGACCCCATCTCAAAAAAAAAAAAAATTGTGGCCAGGTGCGGTGGCTCATGCCTGTAATCCCAGCACTTTGGGAGGCTGAGGCAGGTGGATCACGAGGTCAGGAGTTCAAGACCAGCCTGGCCAACATGGTGAAACCCCATCTCTACTAAAAATACAAAAATTAGCCAGGTACAATGGCAGGCACCTGTAATCCCAGCTACTCAGGAGGCTGAGGCAGGAGAATCGCTTGAACCCGGGCGGCAGAGATTGCAGTGAGGCGAGATCATGCTACTGCTCTCCAGCCTGGGCAACAAGAGTGAGACTCCATCTCAAAAAAAAAAAAAAAAAATATTCGCACTGTCTGGGAAATGTAAACAACAGATATTTATTTTCTCACATTTCTGGAGGCTGGAAGTCCAAGATCAGAGTGTCCTTTTGGGGCCTCTCTCCTTGACTCGTACACAGCCATCTTCTCTCCGTGCATTCACGTGGTCGTCCCTTCCCTCTGTGTATGTCTGTGTCCTAATCTCTTTTTTTTCTTTGAACGGAGTCTCGCTCTGTTGCCCAGGCGGGAGTGTAGTGGTGCAATCTCAGCTCACTGCAACCTCCACTTCCCGGGTTCAAGTGATTCTTGGGCCTCCACGTCCCGAGTAGCTGGGATCACAGGCACTTGCCACCATGCCTGGCTAATTTTTGTGTTTTTAGTAGAGATGGGGTTTCACTATGTTGGCTGGGCTGGTCTCAGACTCCTGACCTCAAGTGATCCACCCACCTCAGCCTCCCAAAGTGCTGGGATTACAGACACGAGCCACCAGGCACAGCTCTAATCTCCTTATTTAAGGAGCCCAGCCCTTTATGGATTGGAGCCCACCCTAATGGATAGCTTCATTTACCTTAATGACCTTTTTTTTTTTTTTTTTTTTCCAGAGACAGGGGCTCACTCTGTTGCCCAGGCTGGAGTGGATGATCATGGCTCACTGCAGTCTCTTAGGTGCACCCATCTTGGAGCATATGTCTGCCATCATTCCTCTTTATTTATTTTTCTTTTCTTTTCGTGGCACGATCTCGGCTCACTGCAAGCTCCGCCTCCCAGGTTCATGCCATTCTCCTGCCTCAGCCTTCTGGTAGCTGGGACTACAGGCGCCGGCCACCACGCCTGGCTAATTTTTTTTTCTATTTTTAGTAGAGATGGGGTTTCACAGTGTTAGCCAGGATGGTCTTGATCTCCTGACCTCTTGATCCGCCCACCTCAGCCTCCCAAAGTGCTGGAATTACAGGCGTGAGCCACTGCGCCCGGCATTTTTTTTTTTTTTTTTTGAGACGGAGTCTCGCTCTGTCACCCAGGCTGGAGTGAAGTGGCATGCAGTCTCTGCTCACTGCAAGCTCCGCCTCCTCGGTTCACACCATTCTCTTGCCTCAGCCTCCCGAGTAGCTGGGACTACAGGCGCCCACCACCACGCTGGGCTAATTTTTTGTATTTTTAGTAGAGATGGGGTTTCACCGTGTTAGCCAGGATGGTCTCGATCTCCTCACCTCGTGATCCACCCGCCTCGGCCTCCCAAAGTGCTGGGATTACAGGCGTGAGCCACTGCGCCCGGCCGACTATTTTTCTTTTCTCTTAAACTTTATGTAATATATAGAGATGAGATGTCACTGTGTTGCCTAGGCTGTTCTGGAGCTACTGAGCTCAAGTGATCCAACCCCCTTGGCCTCCCAAAGCGCTGGGATTGCAGAAGTCAGCCTGCTTCGTTCCTTTGGAAGGCTGAGTCATATTTCATTACAAGCACTTTTTTTTGTTTTTTTTTTGTTGTTGTTGTTTTGAGACAGAGTCTGGCTCTGTCACCCAGGCTGGAGTGCAGTGGCGCAATCTCAGCTCACTGCAACCTCCGCCTCCCAGGTTGAAGCGATTCTCGTGCCTCAGCCTCCTGAGTAGCTGGGACTACAGATGTGCACCACCACACCTGGCTAATTTTTGTATTTTTAGTAGAGACGGGGTTTCACCATGTTGGTTAGGCTGGTCTCGAACTCCTGAGCTCAGGTGATCCGCCCACCTCGACCTCCCAAAGTGCTGGGATTACAGGTGTGAACAACCATGCCCGGCCTGCAAGCACTTTTTAAGCCTTTGCTAGTTCCATCTGCTCATGTCCCATTGGCCAAAGCCAGCCACATGTCCAGGCTCCCTTGTAAGCGCAGGAGAAATTGACACAATGGGAAGAGCTACAGGGGATGTGCAGCCCTTCTTTGCACCAACCACACAGAGCCTGAGTATGTCAATGATTAAACCAAAGGCACCAGAGCTCACCGTAGCCAGGAAACCCTTCCTCCCTCCCTCCCTTTCTCTTTTCTAGACCGTCATGTAAGTCAGATGATGGAAGGATTCCCTGGGTTCCTTCTGGAATCCCGTCTCTCCCAGGGGAGTCTCCTTCCCTCACCTCTCTCTCCCCTGCCCCAGATGGAAACTGTCAAGCAAGGCGTTGATCAGAAGCTGGTGGAAGGCCAGGAGAAGCTGCACCAGATGTGGCTCAGCTGGAACCAGAAGCAGCTCCAGGGCCCCGAGAAGGAGCCGCCCAAGCCAGAGGTACCCATGAGGGACTGGGGGGTGGCCTGGGGTACTTGGAGTCCCGATGCCACTCTCTACACCTCTGGTTCATGGGCCTACCTGCTTCGAATGATTTCCCTAGCCTCACCTGCTTTTGGAAGCTAATGACACCTCCTTCAGGAAGCCTGCCTTGATTTCTCCTCTTGGGCATGCATAGGTATGGCTTCTTTTTTTTGTTTTGAGACGGAGTGTTGCTCTGTCACCCAGGCTGGAGTACAATGGCATGATCTTGGCTCACTGCAACCTCCACCTCCTGGGTTCGAGTGATTCTCCTGCCTCAGCCTCCCTAGTAGCTGGGATTATAGGCGCTCACCACCATGCCTGGCTAATTTTTTTGTATTTTTAGTAGAGACAGGGTTTCACCATGTTGGCCAGGCTGGTCTTGAACTCCTGACCTCAAGTGATCCGCCCTGCCCGGCCTCCCAAAGTGTTGGGATTAACAAGCGTGAGCTACTGAGCCCGGCCCCTAGCAGCAACTTCTGACTAGTATTCTCCGGCCCCCTCCACTGTATCTCAAGCCTTGGCCTCTTGTGTTCTCTAATGGGTCTCGCTGCCTGTCCCACCACCCACTTAAGCTCCCCAGGGGCAAAGGAAGTTTTCAGTGAGCCGAGATCGCACCACTGCACTCCAGCCTGGGCGACAGAAGGAGATTCTGTCTCAAAAAACAGAAAATGTCCTGCAATTAGATGAAGGTAGCATGTGCCCAACCTTGTGAATATATTAAACACCAATGAATCGTGCACTTCAAAGGGCGAGTTTTAGGGTGTGTGGATTATATATCAATTTTTGAAATATTTGTTTATTTATCTTTGAGACAGGGTCTCACTCTGTTGCCCTGACTGGAGTGCAGTGATGCCATCACAGGTCACTGTGGCCTCGCCATTGCAGGCTCAGGCAATCCTCTCGCCTCAGCCTCCCAAGTAGCTGGGAACACAGGCATGTGCCACAAGGCCTGGCTAATTTTTTTTTTAGTTTTTAGTAGAGACAGGATCTCACTGTGTTGCCCAGGCTGGTCTTGAGCTTCCGGTGTCAAGCAATACTCCCACCTCAGCCTTCCAAAGCACTGGGATTACAGGCATGAGCCACCACACCCGACCCCAGATCAATTATTTATTTATTTATTTATTTATTTATTTTTTGAGAGGGAGTCTCGCTCTGTCACCCAGGCTGGAGTGCAGTGGTGTAATCTCAGCTCACTACCAGCTCTGCCTCCCAGGTTCACGCCATTCTCCTGCCTCAGCCTCCCGAGTATCTGGGACTCCAGGTGCCCGCCACCAGGCCAAGCTAATTTTTTTTGTATTTTTAGTAGAGATGCGATTTCACCGTGTTACCCGGGATGGTCTTGATCTGCTGACCTTGTGATCCGCCCGCCTCGGCCTCCCAAAGTGCTGGGATTACAGGCGTGAGCCACCACACCCTGCCTATTTATTTATTTATTTATTTATTGCTCTGTCGCCCAAGCTGGAGTGCAGTGACACAATCTCAGCTCACTGCAACCTCTGCCTCCTGGGTTCAAGTGGTTCTCCTGTCTCCGCCTCCCCAGTAGCTGGGATTACAGGCGTGCGCCACCACGCCCGGCTAATTTTTGTACTTTTTAGTAGACATGGGGTTTCGCCATGTTGGCCAGGCTGGTCTCAAACTCCTGACCGCAGGTGATCCGCCCACATTGGCCTCCCAAAGTGCTGGTATTACAGGCGTGAGCCACCGTGCCCGGACCCAGATCAATTTTTTAAAAAGTGAAATGAGATCATATCAAAAGCACGTAGTAAGGGCTACAAAAGTGACATGTATAAAGATATCGTGAATATCTCTATAAATGCAAATTGTTCGGGAGGCAGAACTAGACCACCTGCTGCCTAAAACTGTCTCCTGTTTCCCCGACTGCTAAGCACAGCAGCCAGAATGGCTTTTCAAATGAAAAAACCAGATCTTATCTCTCACGTGGGCACTCTCCCATAATCCCTGGCTCAAGTCCAGAGTCCTCCGGCTGCCAGGGCTCTGAGCAAAACCCTACCTCCCAGTGTGTGCCTTTTTTTTTTTTTTTTTTTTTGAGATAGAGTCTCACTCTGTCACCCTGGCTGGAGTGCAATGTCATGATCTCGGCTCACTACAACCTCTGCCTCCCGGGTTCAAGCGATTCTCCTGCCTCAGCCTCCCGAGTAGCTGAGACTACAGGCACCTGCCACCACGCCCAGCTAATTTTATTTATTTATTTATTTTTGAGACAGAGTCTCACTCCGTCACCCAAGCTGGAGTGCAGTGGCGTGATCTTGACTCACTGCAGCCTCCACCTCCTGGGTTCAAGCAATTTTCCTGCCTCAATCTCCCAAGTAGCTGGGATTACAGGCGCCCGCAACCACACCTAGCTAATTTTTTTGTATTTTTAGTAGAGACAGGGTTCTGTCATGTTTGCCAGGCTGGTCTAGAACTCCTAACCTCAAGTTATCCACCCGTCTTGGCCCCCCAAAGTGCTGGGATTACAGGCCTGACCCACTGCGCCCGGCCTAATTTTTGTATTTTTAGTAGAGATGGGGTCTCACCATGTTGGCCAGGCTGGTCTCGAACCCTGCCTGTGCTCATCTCACTCTCTGGCCAAGGAAATTTTCAAGGACCTGATTTCAGCTATGTTCTCCCTGGATGGTTTACAACTTCTGCCTAGAAAGTTCTTCCAGGCTGTCCCAGCCTGGCTTCCACTTTTTGTTTTTCAACAGCTTTTTTTTTTCTTTTTTTTTTTTTTTTTTGAGATGGAGTCTCGCTCTGTTGCCCAGGCTGGAGTGCAGTGACGCGATTTCGGCTCACTGCAAGCCCCGCCTCCCGGGTTCACGCCATTCTCCTGTCTCAGCCTCCCGAGTAGCTGGGACTACAGGCTCCCGCCACCATGCCCGGCTAATTTTTTTGTGTATTTTTAGTAGAGACGGGGTTTCACCGTGTTAGCCAGGATGGTCTTGATCTCCTGACCTCATGATCCACCCCCTCCTTGGCCTCCCAAAGTGCTGGGATTACAGGCATGAGCCACCACGCCCAGCCTTTTTTTTTAACAGTTTTATTGAGATCTCATTTGCATACCATACAAGTCACGCATTTAAAGCATACACATCGCTGGTTCTCAGCATTGCGCAACTATCCCTATCTCATCTCATGCCCCTAAAAAGAAACCCTTTTCCCATCAGCGGTCACTGCCCCATTTCCTCCTCCTCCCAACCACGTATCCCCTCCTGTCTCTGTGGATGGGCCTGTCCTGGACATTTCATAGAAATGGGATCACACCCTGTTTGGCCTTTTGTGTCCGGCTTCTCGCGCTGAGCGTGACGTCCTCAGGGCTCACCCATGCTGTGGCCTGGGTCAGAGCCCCATGACGTTGCGTGGCTGAGTCACATTCTGTTGTATGGGCGGATCACATTCTGTTCACCCATTTATCAACCGAAGGACACTTGAGTCGTTTCTACTTTTTGCTGTGCCCCCGTGTGCATGTCTTTGTGTGTGGACGTATGTTTCCGTTTCTCTTGTGCACACACCCACAACTAGAATTGCCGAGTCATATGATGATTCTATGGTTTAACATTTTGAGTAACCGCTAGACTGTTTTCCAAAGTAACTATACCACCAGCAATACACGAGGCTTCCAATTTCTCCGCCTCTTGACTGACAGTGGGTATCATCTGATAGCCTCTGGGGTTTTTGTTTGTTTGTTTGTTTTTGAGACAGAGTCTCGCTCTGTTGCCCAGGCTGGAGTGCAATGGCATGATCTTGGCTCACTGCAACCTCCGCCTCCTGGGTGCAAGCAGTTCTTCTGCCTCAGCTGCCTGTGTAGCTGGGATTATAGGCACATGCCACCACGCCCGGCTCATTTTGTATCTTTAGTAGAAATGCGGGTTTCGCCATGTTGGTCAGGCTGAACTCCTGACCTCGGTGATCCACACGCCTTGGCCTCCCAAAGTGCTGGGATTACAGGCATGAGCCACCACGCCAGGCCTCCTTATGGTTTTGATTTGCATTTCCTCAATGACTTATAAGGTCAAACAGCTTTTCATGTGCTCTCCCTATATCTTCTTTGGTGATTTGTCTATGCCCTTTAAAGAATTTGACTAGTGGCCAAATGCAGTGGCTCGTGCCTGTAATTCCAGCATTTTGGGAGGCTGAAGTGGGCAGGTCACTTGGGCCCAGGAGTTTAAGACCTGGGCAACTTAGTGAGATCCTGGCTCTACAGAAAATTTTAAAAATGTAGCTGGGCGTGGTAGTGAGTGCCTGTAGTCCCAGCTACTCAGGAGGCTGAAATGAGAGGATAACTTGAGCTCAGGAGCTACAGGCTGTAGTAAGCTATGATCACGCCACTGCACTCCAGCCTGGGCGACAAAGTGAGATCCTGTTTCTAATTAAAAGAAAAGAGTCTGGGCGCGGTGGCTCATGCCTGTAATCTCAGTACTTTGGGAGGCCAAGGAGGGCCAATCACTTGAGGTAGAGTTCAAGACCAGCCTGGCCAACATGGTGAAACCCCATCTGTACTAAAAATGCAAAAGTTAGACGGGCGTGGTGGCACACGCCTGTAGTCCTAGCTATTCGGGAGGCTGAGGTAGGAGAATCGCTTGAACCTGGGAGGCGGAGGTTGCAGTGAGCCAAAATCATGCCACTGCACGCCAACCTGGGCAACAGAGCAAGACTCTATCTCAAAAAAAAAAAAGGGCCGGGCACGGTGGCTCACGCCTGTAATCCCAGCACTTTGGGAAGCCGAGGCAGGCAGATCATGAGGTCAGGAGATCAAGACCATCCTGGCTAACATGGTGAAACCCCGTCTCTACTAAAAATACAAAAAATTAGCCTGGCGTGGTGGTGGGTGCCTGTAGTCCCAGTTACTCGGGAGGCTGAGGCAGGAGAATGGCGCGAACCTGAGAGGCGGAGCTTGCAGTGAGTTGAGATTGTGCCACTGCACTCCAGCCTGGGCGACAGGGCGAGACTCCGTCTCAAAAAAAAAAAAAAAGTTTCGCCTATGGAAAGCTTTTGCCCCAAGGTCAGTGGTAGAACCCCTCTTCCCCTCTTTCCCTGGCTTCAGCTCCGATCGCCTTTCCTGAAACAAATGGTCCTGATTGGTGTCCCCATCTCCCTTCTCAGCAGGTTGAGTCCCGGGCGCTCACCATGTTCCGGGACATTGCCCAGCAACTGCAGGCCACCTGTACCTCCCTGGGGTCCAGCATTCAGGGCCTCCCCACCAACGTGAAGGACCATGTGCAGCAGGCCCGCCGCCAGGTGGAGGACCTCCAGGCCACCTTTTCCAGCATCCACTCCTTCCAGGACCTGTCCAGCAGCATCCTGGCCCAGAGCCGCGAACGTGTCGCCAGCGCCCGCGAGGCCCTGGACCACATGGTGGAATACGTGGCCCAGAACACACCTGTCACGTGGCTCGTGGGACCCTTTGCCCCTGGAATCACTGAGAAAGCCCCGGAGGAGAAGAAGTAGGGGGAGAGGAGAGGACTCAGCGGGCCCCGTCTCTATAATGCAGCTGTGCTCTGGAGTCCTCAACCCGGGGCTCATTTCAAACTTATTTTCTAGCCACTCCTCCCAGCTCTTCTGTGCTGTCCACTTGGGAAGCTAAGGCTCTCAAAACGGGCATCACACAGTTGACCCCTCTCTCAGCTTCTCTGAGCTTGGAAGAAGCCTGTTCTGAGCCTCACCCTATCAGTCAGTAGAGAGAGATGTCCAGAAAAAATATCTTTCAGGAAAGTTCTCCCCCGCAGAATTTTTTTTCCTCGTTAAATATCAGGAATATAGGCCGGGCGCGGTGGCTCACACCTGTAATCCCAGCACTTTGGGAGGCTGAGGCGGGTGGAACACCTGAGGTCAGGTGTTCGAGACCAGCCAGGCCAACATGGTGAAACCCCGTCTCTACTAAAAATACAGAAAAAAATGAGCCGGGCATGGTGGCAGGTGCCTGTAATCCCAGTTAGGAGGCTGAGGCAAGAGAATCTCTTGAACCCGAGAGGCGGAGGTTGCAGTGAGCCAAGATCGCGCCATTGCACTCCAGCCTGGGGGACAAGAGTGAGACTTAGTCTGAAAAAAAAAAAAAAGAAAAAAAAATCAGGGATATAGTTCATATCCCACTTCTGTGTTTACACCGATGTCCCTGAATATCAGCCTGTAGCTAATGGACTTGGGATTTCTGGTCTAAGTGGGCCTCCTGGGGATGGGGTGGCACACTGAGCTTCTGAGCCTCACTGTAGAGTAGAAAGGTACTGGGGCCTGTGTGGTAAGCCTTGTTGAAATGCTCTGGTATTCAGTATTGCCTTAATAAACTTCACCCACAACTGCATACAGGCCATGTGTGTACGTGTGTATGTCTTCATCTGTCCCTGCTGCTAGAACAGAAATATCTTAGGCAGGGTAATTTATTTATTCATTTATTTATTTTGTAGAGACGGGGTCTTGCTATGTTGCCCAGGCTGATCTTGAACTCCTGAGCTCAAGCGATCCTCTCACCATGTCCTCCCAAAGTGCCTGGCCAGGCTGGGTAATTTATGAGCAACAGAAATTGATTTCTCACAGTTCCGGAGGCAGGGAAGTCCAAGATCAAGACACTGGCAGGCCTGGCACAGTGGCTCACGCCTGTAATCCCAGCACTTTGGGAGGCCGAGGTGGGAGGATCGCTTGAGGCCAGGAGTTTGAGACTGACCTGGGCTACATAGCAAGACCCCATCTCTACACAAATTTTTTTTTTTTAAGTTAGCCAGGCATGGTAAGGTGGGAGGGTCACTTGAGCCCAGGAGTTTGAGACTGCAGTGAGCCAAGATCGCCCTACTGCACTCCAGCCTGGGCAACAGAGCAAGATACCATCTCGGAAAAAAATCCAAGTGACAATCTACAGTGTTTCTCTACGGTAGCTACAGAGAAGGGGAACTTCAGGGACTTCTCCCAGGGACATGGAGAAGATACATTCTCAGTCTTACTAAATACTGCTGGACTGTTGCCCAAATCATTGTCAGTCTTTTCACTCCCACCCTAAGTCCTGAGAGGGTTCATTTCCCCCATCACCAACCACATGTTACTTTCTCTTTGTTAATCCATATTCAAGTTGAATTCATATGCACCCAAGTATATGAATCTTAAATGGACAGTTCAATGAATGTTACATAGGAATCCACTCCCTATAACCAACAGCCACAGGGATTACTGGTGCGCACACCACCATGCCCGGCTAATTTTTGAATTTTACTAGAGACGGGGTTTTGCCATATTGGCCAGGCTGGCTTTGAACTCCTGACCTCAAGTGATCTGCCCACCTCGGCCTCCCAAAGTGCTGGATTACAGGCATGAGCCACTATGCCAGCCTTTTTTTTTTTTTCGCTCTTTTTTGAGACAGAGTTGTACTCTGTTGCCCAGGCTGGAGTGCAGTGGTGCTATCTCAGCTCACCGCAACCTCCACCTCCCAGGTTCGAGTGGTTTTCCCGCCTCAGCCTCCCGAGTAGCTGGGATTACAGGCGTGCACCACCACGCCCGGCTAAGGCTGGAGTACAGTGGCAGGATCTCGGCTCACTGCAAGCTCCACCTCCTGGGTTCACGCCATTCTCCTGCCTCAGCCTCCCGAGTAGCTGGGACTACAGGCGCCTGCCACTACAACCGGCTAATTTTTTGTATTTTTAGTAGAGACAGGGTTTCACTGTGTTAGCCAGGATGTAATTTTGTATTTTTAGTAGAGATGGGGTTTCACCATGTTAGCCAGGCTGGTCTCAAACTCCTGACCTCAAGTGATCTGCCCACCTCGGCCTCCCAAAGTACTGAGGTTACAGGTGTGAGCCACCACACCTGGCCCCACCTCATCCTCTTGAGTATCTGAGAACTACAGGCGTGCACCACCACACTCAGCTAAATTATATATATATATATATATATATATATATATATATATATATATATATACACACACACAGATGTGGGTCTTGCTATGTTGCCTAGGCTGGTCTCAAACTCCTGGGCTCAAGCGACCTCCCACTCAACCTCCCAAAGCACTGGGATTACAGGTGAGAGTCAATGCACCTGGCTCTCACCCGATCTTTTTCCCAATCCCATCAGATAGATGCTATTATCTCCAGGGAAAATGAGGTATAATCCAGAGAGCTCACCCTTAGCCCCACCTCAGCTACTAATAGCTGAGTAGTAATTTGAACTCAGGCCAGGCATGGTGCCTCAAGCCTGTAATCTCAGCACTTTGGGAGGCCGAGGCGGGCGGATCACAATGTCAGGAGATGGAGACCATCCTGGCTAACGCGGTGAAACCCCGTCTCTACTAAAAATACAAAAAATTAGCCAGGCGTGGTGGCAGGTGCCTGAAGTCCCAGTTACTCAGGAGGCTGAGGCAGGAGAATGGTGTGAACCTGGGAGGTGGTGTGGCTTGCAGTGAGCTGAGATCGCGCCACTGCACTCCAGCCTGGGCTACAGAGCAAGACTCCATCTCCAAAAAAAAAAAAAAATTTACTGTATTCCATTGTCAATACATCTTTGACACTTTCGCAAGTCAACATATGTGTCATGTATGATATTCCAAAACAGGCATTGCTACCTTAAAATGTGGTGGTTATGAGCACCGTGGAGAGAACTTCACTCTTTGAGTCCAAATTTTTTTTTTGTTTTTTTTGAGACAGAGTCTCGCTCTGTTGCCCAGGCTGGAGTGCAGTGGCGTGATCTTGGTTCACTGCAACCTCTGCATCCTGGGCTAAGTGATTCGTGTGCCTCAGACTCCCCAGTAGCTGGGATTACAGGTGTGTGCCACCACACCCAGCTAATTTTTATATTTTTAATAGAGAGGGGGGGGTTTCACCATGTTGGCCAGGCTGGTCTCGAACTCCTGACCTCAAGTAACCTGCCCGCCTCGGCCTCCCAAAGTGCTGGGATTACAGGCGTGAACCACCACGCCCAGCCGAAAGTATTTATTGTCTGGTCCTTTACAACAAACAGTTTGCTGAACTCTGGCCTATGCGAATTAAAAAGGAAAATCAGATCGAAGAATATTCAGTATCATGATCACGGATCTGTGGATATGTGTGCAAAAGTGGAAAACAGAGGCCGGGCATGGTGGCTTATGCCGTAATCCCAGCACTTTGGGAGGCTGAGGCAGGCAGATCACTTGAGGCCAGGAGTTCAAGACCAGCCTGGCCAACATGGTGAAACCCCATCTCTACTAAAAATACAAAAATTAGCTGGGCGTGGTGGCGCACAGCTGTAATCCCAGCTATTCAGGAGGCTGAAGTAGGAGAATCGCTTGAACCCAGGAGGAGGAGGTTGCAGTGAGCCAAGATCGTGTCACTGCACTCCAGCCTGGGCGACAGAGCGAGACTCTGACTCCAAAAAGAAAAAAAAAAGTGGAAAACAGAATGGATGGGGTTGTGGGTGGAGGCTTCTAGGGGAGGTGGTGGAGAGGGAAAGTAAAAAAAAACTTGGACTTTTACTGGAATATTATCTTTCTTTCTTGTTTTTATTTTTTCTTTGAGATAGGGTTTCTCTCTGTTGCCCAGGCTGGAGTGCAGTGGTGCGATCATAGCTCACTACAGTCTCAACCTCTTGGGCTCTGGTGGTCCTCCCATCTCAGCCTCCCAGGTAGCTGGGACTATAGGCACGTGCCGCCATGCCTCATTTTTTCTTTCTTTCTTTCTTTCTTTTTTTTTTTTGAGATGGAGTCTCGCTGTGTCGCCCAGGCTGGAGTTCAGTGGCTCGATCTCGGCTCTCTGCAAGCTCCGCCTCCCGGGTTCATGCCATTCTCCTGCCTCAGCCTCCTGAGTAGCTGGGACTACAGGTGCCCGCCACCACGCCCGGCTAATTTTTTTGTATTTTTAGTAGAGACGGGGGTTTCACCGTATTAGCCAGGGTGGTCTTGATCTCCTGACCTCGTGATCCACCCGCCTCGGCCTCCCAAAGTGCTGGGATTGCAGGCGTGAGCCACTACACCCGGCCCTCATTTTTTCTTTATTTTTTATTTTTGTAGAGATGGGATCTCACTGTGTTGCCAGGGCTAGTCTTGAACGCCTGGGCTCAAGCAATCCTCCCGCCTCAGCCTCCCAAAGTGCTAGGATTACAGGCATGAGCCACCGCACCCGGCCTGTTTCTTTCACTGAAGAAGAGAGGGGGCAACTGCACCTCTCTGCAAGTGGCCAAATTAACCCATCTGCAGCCCTGGAAGTCTGAATGCTTCAGCCATTACCTTCTCTGGGCCTCAGTTTTCTCATCTGTAAAATGGGAACCATCAAACCCATTTTGATGGTGAAATGGTTGTTTTAAGACATTGATCAAGCCAGGCATGGTGGCTCACGCCTGTAATTCCAACACATTGGGAAGCCAAGGCAGGGGGATTGCTTGAGGCCAGGAGTTTGAAACCAGCCTGGTCAACATAGAAAGACATCATCTCTACAAAAGAAAAAAAAAATTATATTAGCCAGGCATGGTGGCATGCACCTGCAGTCCCAGCTACTTGGGAGGCTGAGGTGGGAGGATCGCTTGAGACCAGGAGGTCAAGGCTACAGTGATTAGTGATCACACCACTACACTCCAGCCTGGGTGGCAGATTAAGACCCTGTCTCAAAAAAAAAAAAAAAAAAAGGACATTAATCAGTTGACCAGCAAAGCCCAGTCACGGTGATTCACATCTGTAATCCCACCACTTTGGGAGGCCAAATTGGGACAATCTCTTAAAGCTAGGAGTCGGGGACCAGTCTGGGTAACATAGTGAGACCCTGTCTCTAAAAGAAAAATGTAAAAAACAATTCAACACAGCGTTGCATGCCTGTAGTCCCAGCTACTTGGGAGGCTCAGGCAGGAGGATTGCTTGAGGCCCAGAATTGGAGGCTGCTTTGAGCTATGATGGCGCCACTGCACTCCGGCCTGCGCGACAGAGTGAAATCCCATCTCTAAAAAAAAAAAAAAAAGCCGGGTGCAGTGGCTCACGCCTGTAATCCCAGCACTTTGGGAGGCTGAGCGGGTGGATCACGAGGTTAAGAGATCGAGACCATCCTTGCCAACATGGTGAAACTCCACCTCTACTAAAAATACAAAATTAGCCGGGCATGGGGGCATGCACCTGTAGTCCCAGCTACTCGGGAGGCTGAGGCAGGAGGATCGCTTGAACCCGGGAGGCTGAGGTTGCAGTGAGCCGAGATTGCGCCACTGCACTCCAGCCTGGTGACTGAGTGAGATTCTGTCTCAAAAAAAAAAAAGTCTGGGCACAGTTTTGCATGGGTACAAGCACCTATGAGACACTCCTTGAATTGGTAATATTGGGGTGGGAGACAGAGAGGCCAGGAGGATGTGTTTAACTTTCTCTCCCCCACCAGCCCTGGAGACCCTGAAGGGTAAGACCATTTCTGTCTTCCCCGCTACTGTATTCCCAGAGCCTAGACATTCCTGGAACACAGTCAGTGCTCAATAAAATTTCTCCCTCACTGGAGAGAAGTACTCAATAAGGGGAACTGTGGGGGATTTGACATCAACATAACTTCCATTGCTATCTTCCCACAATAACTTTTAGGTGAACTTCAGCCTGGGTTCCCTGAGCCTCTTAGGGGTGTTCAGGGTGTCTGTGAATTATGATGCGGGAAAAAAATTTCACATCTTTATTTTCACTGACTCTAACTGATAATTACCATTCCCTCAATTATTAATGAAGACAACCGCAGGACCTGGGACTTGTCAGTTTGTCCCTAATAAAAGCCACAGATACTTTCAGATTGCATCGCAACCAGAAACACATCTGACACTTGTCACCACGGCAAAATCACTGTGATTATTAGATCTTATTTAATGTGGTGATAAAAATAATATAGGCCAGGTGCAGTGGCTCACACCTGTAATCCTAGCACTTTGAGAGGCCGAGGCGGGAGGATTGCTTGAGCCTGGAAGTTTGAAAGCAGCCTGGGTAATATAGGGAGACCCCGTTTCAAATAATAATAATTATTATAATAATAAAATTAGGCCGGGCGCAGTGGCTCACGCCTGTAATCCCAGCACTTTGGGAGGCCGAGGCGGGCAGATCACCTGAGGTCAGGAGTTAGAGACCAGCCTGGCCAACATGGTGAAACCCCATCTCAACTAAAAATACAAAAATTAGCCAGGTGTGGTGGCACGTGCCTGTAATCCCAGCTACTCAGGAGGCTGAGGCAGGAGAATCGCTTGAACCCAGGAGGTGGAGGTTGCAGTGAGCCGAGGTCGCACTACCGCACTCCAGCCTCGGCCACAGAGTAAGACTCCAACTCAAAAAAAAAAAAAGGGAGGCCGGACACGGTGGCTCACACCTGTAATCCCAGCACTTTGGGAGGCCAAGGCAGGTGGATCACCTGAAGTTGGGAGTTCGAGACCACGCTGACCAAGGTGGAGAAACTCCGTCTCTACTAAAAATATAAAATTAGCCAGGCGTGGTGGCACATGCATGTAATCTCAGTTACTCAGGAAGCTGAGGCAGTAGAATTGCTTGGACCCGGGAGGCGGAGGTTGCAGTGAGCTGAGATCGCGCCATTGCACTCCAGCCTGGGCAACAAG
Organism: Gorilla gorilla gorilla; assembly: GCF_029281585.2. Lineage (NCBI taxonomy): Eukaryota > Metazoa > Chordata > Mammalia > Primates > Hominidae > Gorilla > Gorilla gorilla. Next base: position 10,622,363 of record NC_073244.2, on the reverse strand, counting down.
AGCGAAACTCCGTCTCGGAAAATAAATAAATAAATAAATAAATAAATAAATAAATAAATAAATAAATAAAATAATAGGAATAAAATAAAAACAGCTGCTACATTTATTTCCTGGAAAGCACCTATCACTAACGGAGATGATCCCACTTTACCATTGTGATTACTTTCTCATCTGGGACCCCAGCCCAGATGCCTGTGGGCTCCCCGAGAGCAGATGCGAGTTCTTCTGGCCCCCTGCAGACAGTAGGTGCTCACACTTGCTGAACGTGACCGCAAGGGCTGGGAAGAGAGCGCATGGGTGCGGGGCGACCCGGGGACTTTCCCGGTGCTGCGGGGCAGGACTCCGAAACCGTGACCTCACGTCCCACACCCACCCGGGACGCGGAAGGGGCGGCGCGCTTCCTTCCCAGGGCGCGGGCCGCGGGGTGGAGCCAGCGCCCTGAGCGCGCTACGGCCTGCGGGCAACTCCGCAGAAGCCCCAGCCCCCAGGACCCCAGGACCCAGTGGCGCAGCCGGCAGCCCCGGATCCCTGGTAGGTGGGGAAGGGGCGAGGACGGGCCTGAGGTGGAGAAGGTGTCGGGGGTGTGGGGGGTGGCCCTGAGCCCGTGCCGCTCGCCAGGGCTCCATGCCACCTGGCCTCCCTCTTAGGGCCCCGGTGCGGGGGAGGGGGCCTGGCGCCACGCATTGGGAGGTTGACGCTCCCCTCAACCTCCAGCTCCCCGCGCTGGTGGCCCAGATCCTCCCCCACTGTCGGGATCCTCCCCAGCACCCTGGCTTCCTCCCCGACAGCCTGACCCCTCCCCCAAACCCCAGATTCCTCCCGGACACCCCAGATTCCTCCCCAACACCCAGGATTCCTACCTGAAACCCCGTATTCCTTCTCACCCCAAATTCCTGACACCCAAGCTTCCTACCTGACACCCCCTATTTCTCTCAATGCCCTGAATTTCTCCCTGACACCCAAGGTCCCTCCCTGACACCCCAAATTCCTCCGTGACACCCAGGACCCCTCTCTGACACCCTGGATTCTTCCCCAACACCCAGGGTCCCTCCCCAATACCCCAGATTCCTCCCAGACACCCCAAATTCCTCCCTGACACCCAGGATCCCTCCCCAACATCCCAAATTCCTACCTGACACCCCAAACTCTTCCCTGACACCCAGGATCCCAACCTCACACCCTGTACCACCTCACACCTTCTTCCTTTCTCCCCCTCCTAACGGTTATCCAGCCACATGGGCTTCCTCACTGTTCCTCCAGCTCACCAGGCGCAGTCCTGCCCCAGGGCCTTTGGGCAGGTGGCTTCACCTTCCGGAAGCTTTCCTCCCTGATCTCCACCCAGCCTCCTCCCTCAGCTCCTTTAGGTCTCAGCTCAATGTCACCTCCTGTCCCCAAAGGCCTCCCTTGACCACTGTGGTCCCCTGTAGCCCCTTCCCAGCCAGTCTCTCAGAGCCACACAGCCCCCGGCTCATGGCTTTCACGTTGCTTTTCATTCTCTGAAATGATCTTGGGTTATTTTCTCGCTTACTGTTGGTCTCCCTGAACCAGACTGGGAGCTCTGAGGGCGGATGTGCCTGCCTTGATATGCAGTGGCACTTTGAACAGTTCCTGGACCTAGTAGGTGCTCAATAAGTGCATATTCGATGCATGAAAGGCTGCATGAGAGTGTGGGAAGGAGAGTGGGAGAGGTGGTTAAAACATTTAAAAAGGACAAGGTGGGAGGATCACTTGAGCCCAGGAGTTCGAGACAAGCCTGGGCAGCATAGCGAGACTCCACCTCTACAAAAAAAATTCAAAAAGAAAGTTAGCCGGGTGCAGTGGTTTATGCCTGTAATCCCAACACTTTGGGAGGCTGAGGCAGGTGGATTGCTTGAGCCCAGGAGCCTGGGTAACATGGGTGAGACTCTGTCTCTACCAAAAATACAAAAATTAGCCAGGTGTGATGCCGCACACCTGTAGTCCCAGCTACTCGGGAGGCTGAGGTGGGAGGATCACTTGAACCCGGGAGTTCAAGGCTGCAGTGAGCCGTGATCCCACTACTGCACTCCAGCCTGGGTGACAGAGTGAGACCCTATCTCTAAAAAAAATGAAATGGGGGCTGGACAGGTGGCTCACGCCTGTAATCCCAGGCAGATCACCTGAGGTCAGGAGTTTGAGACCAGCCTGACCAACATGGCGAAACCCCGTCTCTACTAAAAATACAAAAATTAGCGGGGCGTGGTGGTGCATGCCTGTAATCCCAGCCACTCAGGAGGATGAGGCAGGAGAATCACTTGAACCCAAGAGGCGGAGGTTGCAGTGAGCCCAGACCGCGCCACTGCACTCCAGCCTGGGCGACACAGCAAGACTCTGTGTCAAAAAAAAAAAAAAGAAATGAAATTAAAAATCAAAAATTTTTTTAAAAAGGAAGAGGAAGAGAAAAAGTCTGCCAACATTTATTGTCACACTAATATTATTATATCAAGCTCTTGCTCCTTGCTGGGCACTGATCTAAACTTTTTAACCATATTTTTGCATGAAAGCTTCAAAACAGACTCCCATTCATCCTAAGTACCAGTTCATGTGGGTGTTACAAATGAGGAAGCTGAGGCTGAGAAACAGACCACACAAGCCGGCAGGTGGCAGAGCCAGAACCCTCCTACCCCGTGGGTGTTTTTTTCCCGCCAGGCGCCTGCTCTTCAGAGTGAGGAGTGGACTTTGTCCCAGCCATGGACAGTGAGAAATGAAATTTGCTGGGTCTCGAGAAGGTGGAGGTGGCAGTGGGCAGGGGAGGCGGGCGGGGAAAGCTGGGGCAGTCACTGAAATAGAGTTGAGTTCAGGCCCCGGGGGCAGAGAGAATGAGAAGAAAGACCACGTGATTTTAGAGATTTGCCAGGCATTCAGGTGGAGATGGTCCTGCCTTGATGATTCTAAGTCTGGCTAGCTTTGTCGTGTTTTCTGCAAAACTCCCCTGAGTCCTTCTTGCAAGGAGGTTTCAGTCTTGCATGCTAATGTTTGTGGGGCACGCGTGTGCCAGGCACTGCTTTAAGAGTCCTATACAGGCCAGGCGCAGTGGCTCATGCCTGTAATCCCAGCACTCTGGGAGGCCAAGGCAGGTGGATCGATTGAGGTCAGGAGTTCGAGACCAGCCTGGCCAACAGCCTGAAACTCTGTCTCTACTAAAATTACAAAAACTAGCCGGGCGCGGTGGCTAACGCCTGTAATCCCAGAATTTTGGAGGCCAAGGCAGGCGGATCACGAAATCAAAAGATTGAGACCATCCTGGCCAACATGGTGAAACCCCGTCCCTACTAAAAATACAAAAATTACCTGGGCATGGTGGCATGTGCCTGTAGTCCCAGCTTCTCGGGAGGCTGAGGCAGGAGAATTGCTTGAACCCAGGAGGTGGTGGTTGCCGTGAGCCGAGATCGCACCACTGCACTCCAGCCTGGCGACAGAGGGAGACTCGGTCTCAGAAAAAAAAAAAAAAAAAAGATTAGCTGGGCGTGGTGGCAGGCTCCTGTAATCCCAGCTATTCAGGAGAGTCAGGCACAAGAATCACTTGAGCCCAGGATGCGGAGGCTGTAGTGAGCCTAGATCGCACCACTGCACTCCAGCCTGGGCGACAAAGTGGGACTCCGTCTCAAAAAAAATATATATGTATATATATTTTACTGACATGTAGGCTGGGTGCAGTGGCTCATACCTGTAATCCCAGCACTTTGGGAGGCCAAGGTGGGAGGATCGCTTGGGCCCAGGAGTTCAAGATCCCGTCCCTACAAAACATTAATAATTAGCTGGGCATGGTGGCGTGTGCCTGTAGTCCCAGCTACTTGGGAGGCTGAGTGGGAGGATCACTTCTTGATCCCAGGAGGTTGAGGCTGCAGTGAGCTATGATCACACCACTGCACTCCAGCCTGGGTAACAGAGCAAGATCCTGTCAAAAAACAACAACACAGGAGGCTGAGGCAGGAGAACGGTGGGAACCCGGGAGGCAGAACTTGTAGTGAGCCGAGATCACGCCACTGCACTCCAGCCTGGGAGACAGACCGAGACTCTGTCTCAAAAAAAATTAAAAAAACAAAAAGGAGTGTGAATTCTAAGTGTTAAACTCAATGAATTTTCAGCATGACGCCCAGCCCCACTGCTACCCTGTCCCAGCACGACCCTTCTCCACACTTTATCATCTATGCCCTCTTATCAGCTAAAAATTGGAGGGTACGTGCCAATGTATGTTTGCTTTTTGCTTGGTAAGTTATACACACAACCGTTCCCAGGAACCACCGGGAGGTGGGAAGAGCAGTTGATTCGTGGATCATCGAACTTAACGGGGGGTGGGGGTATTGGACCATATTCCAAGTAGTTGTCTTGATCATTTCAAAAAGTTTTGGCCGACTTGTGGTCCCACCTGAATATAGGATCTTTTTTTTTTTTTTTGAGATGGAGTCTCACTCTGTCACCCAGGCTGGAGTGCAGTGGCACCAACTCGGCTCGCTGCAAGCTCCGCCTCCCAGGTTCACACCATTCTCCTGCCTCAGCCTCCCGAGTAGCTGGGAGTACAGGTGCCCGCCACCACACCTGGCTAATGTTTTGTATTTTTAGTAGAGACGGGGTTTCACCGTGTGAGCCAGCATGGTCTCGATCTCCTGACCTCGTGATCGGCCCGCCTCAGCCTCCCAAAGTGCTGGGATTACAGGTATGAGCCACCGCGCCCAGCCCATTTTCATTTTTATCCCATTTTATGTAGAGCTTACAACAGAGATAGAAGATGGGCATCTGGCCTTTTTCTTATTGTCCGATTGTGCCTGCATTATTTATTATTATTATTATTATTATTATTTCCTAAGATTATTAGGAAAAACCTTTTATCCTTCACTTCTCTAGAGGAGTACTTAAGCCATGTGCTTATTTCATGAACATTAGTTTAATTAAAACTAGGTGAGGCTGCTTCTCAGGCCCCATAACCAGGTCCACATAAGCTGGAGTCTGTGTTAAATCTGGAAATGTTAAAAGGAGCCAAAAAGCTCAGTGGGTTCTAGAACCAGACAGCCTGGGTTCCAATCCAGCTGTATCCCTTATGAGCTGTGTGACTCTGGACTACTTACTCAACTTCTCTGTGCCTCTGTTTCCTTGTGTCAAAAAGGGGCCGTACTCCAATATTACTGGACTGTAGTGGAGATGTCTAAAACTGTGCTGTCCAACAGAAATATAACATGAAGCAGCCGCAAACAGTGGCTCACGCCTGTAATCCCAGCACTTTGGGAGGCCGAGGCTGGCAGATCACTTGAGGTCAGGAGTTCGAGACCAGCCTGGGCAACGTGGTAAAACCCTGTCTCTACTAAAAATACAAAAATTAGCCGGGTATGATGGCGGATGCCTGTAGTCCCAGCTACCCGGAAGGCTGAGGCAAGAGAATCGCTTGAACCTGGGAGGCAGAGGTTGCAGTGAGTCGAGATCATGCCATTGCACTCTAGCCTGGAAAATGGAGCAAGACTCCATCTCCAAAATATATAAATAAATAAATATATATATATATCTCCTAATAATACATTTTATTAATCCAATATGTAAATGCATTTAATAATATATTTTATTTAACTCAATATACCCAACATGGTCCAATATAATGTTCCATTACGAATGAGGCATCTTCCATACCTTTTTTATTTTGTTGTTTTTGAGACAGCGTCTCACTCCATTGCCCAGGCTGGAGTGCAGTGGCGCGATCTCTGGTCACTGCAGCCTTGATTCTCCTGGCCTCAGGCGATCCTCTGACCTCAGTCTACCAAGGAGCTGGGGCCACAGGCATGCACCACCACACCCAGCTAATTATTTTTATTTTAATTGTATTTATATTTTAATTTTATTTATTTATTTATTTATTTGTTTTTTTATTTTGAGACGGAGTTTTGCTCTTGTTGCCCAGGCTGGAGTGCAATGGTGCGATCTTGGCTCACTGCAACCTCTGCCTCCCCGGTTCAAGCGATTCTCCTGTCTCAGCCTCCCGAGTAGCTGGGATTACCAGCACCCGCCACCACACCCTGCTAATATTTTTTATTTTTAGTAGAGACAGGGTTTCACTGTGTTGGCTAGGCTGGTCTCGAACTTCTAAACTCAGGTGATCCACCTGCCTCAGCCTCCCAAAGTGCTGGGATTACATGCATGAGCCACCGCACCCAGCCTATTTTTATTTTTTGTAGAGATGGGTCTCACTGTTGCCCAGGCTGGTCTCGAACTCTTGGGCTCAAGAGATCCTCCTACCTCAGCCCCCTAAAGTACTGGGATTATAGGCATGAGCCACTGCACCCTACCTTAATTAATTAAAAATTAGATAAAATGCCAGCCGCGGTGGCTCATGCCTGTAATCCCAACACTTTGGGAGACCAAGGTGGGAGGATCACTTGAGCCCAGGCAACATGGGGAGATCCGGTCTCTACAAAAATACAAAAATTAACGGGTACATATCCAGGTTTGTTATATAGCTAAATGGCATGTCACAGGGTTTGGTGTACAGATTATTCCATCACACAGGTAATAACTGTCGTACCTGATAGGTGGTTTTTTGTTGTTGTTGTTTTAAGACAGAGTCTCGCTCTGTCGCCCAGACTGGAGTGCAGTGGCACCATTTCAGTTCCCTGCAACCTCCGCCTCCCAGGTTCCAGCAATTCTCCTCCCTCAGCCTCCCAAGCAGCTGGGATTACAGGCGCACACTGCCACACCCGGCTAATTTTTTGTATTTTAGTAGAAACGGGGTTTTACCATGTTGCCCAGGCTGGTCTCGAACTCCTGAGCTCAGGCAGTCCACACACCTTGGCCTTCCAAAGTGCTAGGATTACAGCCGTGAGCCACCGCTCCCGACCCTCCTCTCCCTCCTCCTCACCACCACCCTTAAGCAGGCTCTGGTATTTTTTTTTTTTTTTGGAGACAGAGTCTTGCTCTGTCACCCAGGTTGGAGTACAGTGGTGTGATCTCTGCTCACTCCAGCCTCGACTTCTTGGGCTCAGGTGATTCTCCCACCTCAGCCTCCCTAGTAGCTGGGACTACAGGCACCCGCCACCACACCTGGCTAATTTTTGTATTTTTAGTAGAGACGGGATTTCGCCATGTTGGCCAGGATGGTCTTGAACTCCTGACCTCAGGTGATCCACCTGCCTCGGCCTCCCAAAGTGCTGGGATTACAGGCGTGAGCCACTGTGCCTGGCCCTGTTGTTCCCTTCTTTGTGTCCTGCGGTGGCTCACGCCTGTAATCCCAACACTTTGGGAGGCCAAGGCAGGTGGGTCATCTGAGGTCAGGGGTTCGAGACCAGCCCGACCAATATGAGGCAACCCCATCTCTACTAAAAATACAAAAATTAGCCGGGCATAGTGGTGCGAACCTGTAATCCCAGCTACTCAGGAGGCTGAGGCAGGAGAATCTCTTGAACCCGGGAGGCGGAGGTTGCAGTGAGCCGAGATTGCGTCACTGCACCCCAGCCTGGATGACAGAGCGAGACTCTGTCTCCAAAAAAAAAAAAAAAAAAAAATTGGATAAAAGTTAAAATTCAAGCCAGGCATGGTGGCTCATACCTGTAATCCCAGCACTTTGGGAGGCTGAGGCGGGCAGATAGCTTGAGGTCAGGAGTTCAAGACCAGCCTGGCCAACATGGCAAAACCCTGTCTCTACTAAAAATACAAAAATTAGCCGGGCGTGGTGGCATGTGCCTGTGATCCCAGCTACTGGGGAGGCTGAGGCACGAGAATAACTTGAACCGAGGAGAGGGGGGTGGCAGTGAGCCAAGATCGCACCACTGCACTCCAGCTTGGGCGACAGAGCAAGACTTCATCCTAAAAAAAAAAAAAAAAAAAATTAAAATTCAGTGTCTCTTCACTACCACAGCCACATTTCAGGTGCCCAGTAGACACAGGTAGCTGGGGGCTGCCATACTGGACAACACAGAGAGTGTTGAGGCTGATCTAGACTGCAAGTATCTGCAGCGTATTAGCCACTGTGGCTGCGATAATAAAGTGCCCCAGCCCGGATGGCTTAAGCAACAGAAATTTATTCTCTCACAGTTATGGAGGCTGGAAGTCCAAGATCGAGATGTTGTAGGGTTGGTTCCTTCTGAGGACTCTCCTTAGCTTGCAGACGGCCGCCTTCTCCCTGGGTCTCCTCACATCATCTTCCTTCTGTGCAGTTATGTGTCTGTATCTGAATGCCCCCCGCCTTTTCCTTTTTTGATGCAGGTTCTTGCTCTGTTACCCAGGCTGGAGTGCAGTGGCGAGATCTTAGCTTGCTTGCTGCAGCCTCAACCTCCCAGGCTCAACCAATCCTCCCACCTCAGCCTCCTGAGTAGCTGGGATTTCAGGCGCATGCCACCATGCCTGGCTAATTTTTTTTTTTTTAAGACAGAGTCTTGCTCTGTCACCCAGGCTGGAGTGCAGTGGCGCTATCTTGGCTCAATGTAAGCTCCGCCTCCCAGGTTCATGCCATTCTCCTGCCTCAGCCTCCCAAGTAGCTGGGACTACAGGCGCCCGCCACCATGCCTGGCTAATTTTTGCATTTTTAGTAGAGATGGAGTTTCACCATGTTAGCCAGGCTGGTCTCGTACTCCTGACCTTAGGTGATCTGCCCACCTCGGCCTCCCAAAGTGCTGGGATTACAGGCGTGAGCCACTGCACTTGGCCATGCCTGGGTAATTTTTGTATATTTAGTGAAGACGGGATTTCACCATGATGGCCAGGCTGGTCTCGAGCTCTTGATCTCAAGTGATCAGCTCACCTCCACCTCCCAAATTCCTGGGATTACAGGCATGAGCCGTCACGCCCGGCCAAATAAAAATACTTTCAACATCAAAAACAAACAAACAAAAACACCAAAGCCAAATACAAACCAAAAAAAGGCCTTTTCTCTAAATAAAGTCACATTCTGAGCTACTGGAGGTTAGCACTTCAACATATGATTTTGGGGAGAGACACGCTTGAACCCATAACAGCCAGTCATGCCCCATACTAATTAAAAGGCATTTGGTGTTATAGTTACAAACATTGGCATCAAATGGCTGCTCTGTCAGTCACTAGCTGTGTGATCTTGGTCATGTTTGCCCCTCTGTGGAATGGAAAATAAAAAAATCACATGCCTGTCTCATAACCCAGGTGTCTACAGACTTTTTCTGTCAAGGGTCAGAGAGTGAATATTTTCCGCTTTGTAGACCCCATGGTCTCTGTTGTAGCTACTCCATCACTCTAGTGGGAAAGCAGCCATCGATGTATGTAAATGAGTGAGGATGTCTGTGTTGCAATAAAACTTTATTTATAAAAGCAATTGGCTGGGTGTAGTGGCTCACACCTATAATCCCAGCACTTTGGGAGGCCACGGTGGGTGGATCACACAAGGTCAGGAGTTTGAGACCAGCCTGGCCAATATGGTGAAACCCCGTCTCTATAAAAAGTACAAAAATTAGCTGGGCGTGGTGGCGGGTGCCTGTGGTCCCAGCTACTCGGAAGGCTGAAGCAGGAGAATCGCTTGAACCCAGGAGGTGGAGGTTGCAGCGAGCCAAGATCATGCCACTGCACTGCAGCCTGGGCGACAGAGCGAGACTCTGTCTCAAAACAAGACAAAACTAAAAAACAATTGGCCGGCACAGTGGCTCACGCTTGTAATCCCAGCACTTTGGGAGGCAGAGGCAGGCGGATCACCTGAGGTCGGGAGTTCAAGACCAGCCTGGCCAACACGGAGAAACCCCGTCTCTACTAAAAATACAAAATTAGCCGGGCATGGTGGCACATGCCTGTAATCTCAGCTACTCGGGAGGCTGAAGCAGGAGAATTGCTTGAATCCGGGAGGCGGAGGTTGCAGTGAGCTGAGATTGCACCATTGTACTCCAGCCTGGGCAACAAGAGTGAAACTCTGTCTCAAAAAAAAAAGGCTGGGCGGGGTGGCTCATGCCTGTAATCCCAACACTTTGGGAGGCCGAGACAGGCGGATCACCTGAGGTCGGGAGTTCAAGACCAGCCTGACCAACATGGAGAAACCCCATCTCTACTAAAAATACAAAATTAACCAGGCATGGTGGTGCATGCCTGTAATCCCAGCTACTTGGGAGGATGAGGCAGAAGAATCGCTAGAACCCGGGAAGCGGAGGTTGCGGTGAGCCGAGATCGTGCCATTGCACTCCAGCCTGGGCAACAAGAGTGAGACTCTGTCTCAAAAAAGAAAAAAAAAAAAAAGAAAAAGAAAATGGTGGGCCATATTTTGTGGCCCCTGTCAAAGGGAGATCTGCACAGTGGGATCAGGACAGGCTTAACCAAAAACATGAAGGAGGGTAAGGGAGTGAGCCACAGGGATATCTGGGGGGTAACAGTGATATAGGCAGAGGGAACAGCCAGTGCAAAGGTCCTGAGGCAGGACTGTGCCCAGTTTAAAGAACAGAGGGGAGCACAATATAGCATGTAGTAAGTCCTCAAATAAGTGGTTGCATGTAAGTGTGTGTGTGTATCCACACATGCCCGTTATATTGTCGTATGTAATATATATGATGCTTATATATTACATATAACTGACATACCATTAGACAGTCAGTTGCACCAGGGAAGAGTCTATTGCTGTTTTTCCTTGTCTGCGTACTGGTGTATTCACTAGTACCCAATACATGGCAGATGCTGAAAAAATTACTTTTTTTTTTTTTTGAGATGGAGTTTCGCTCTGTCATCCAGGCTGGAATGCAGTGGCGTGATCTCGGCTCACTGCAACCTCCGCCTCCTGGGTTCAAGTGATTCTCCTGCCTCAGCCTCCCGAGTAGCTGGGAGTACAGGTGCCCACCACCATGTCTGGCAATTTTTTTTTTTTTTTTTTTAGTAGAGACGGGAGTTTCACCATGTTGACCAGGCTGATCTTGAACTCATGACCTCAAGTGATCTGTCCGCCTTAGCTTCCCAAAGTGCTAGGATTAGCAGCATGAGCCACCACACGTGGCTAAAAATTACTTCTTTTTGTTTGTTTTTTGATGGAGTCTTGTTCTTTTGCCCAGGCTGGAGTGCAGTGGCACGATCTCGGCTCACTGCAACCTCCACCTCCCAGGTTCAAGCGATTCTTCTGCCTCAGCCTCCCAAGTAGCTGGGATTACAGGCACACGCCACCATGCCTGGCTAAATTTTTTATTTTTTATTTATTTTATTTTTTTTTTAGTAGAGACAGGGTTTCACCATGTTGGCCAGGCTGGTCTTGAACTCCTGACCTTGTGATCCACCTGCCTCAGCCTCCCAAAGCGCTGGGATTACAGGCATGAGCCACCGCGCCCGGCCAAAAAATTACTTCTTAAATGAATGAATGAATGCTATGTATGTATCCTTCCCTGCAGCCTCTACTTCCTTGGCTCAAGCAATCCTCCTGCCTTAGCCTCCCGAGTAGCTGGGACCACAGGCACACACCACCAGGCCTGGCTCCAAACTTTTTTTTTTTTTTTTTTAGATGGAGTCTCACTCTGTCGCCCAGGCTGGAGTGCAATGGTGCAGTCTCGGCTCACTGCAACCTCCGCCTCCCAGGTTCAAGCGATTTTCCTACCTCAGCCTCCCGAGTAGCTGGGATTACAGGCGCCTGCCACCATGCCCAGCTAATTTTTTGTATTTTTAGTAGAGACGGGGTTTCACCATATTGGCCAGGCTGGTCTCGACCTCCTGATCTCGTGATTTCCCCGCCTCAGCCTCCCAAAGTGCTGGGATTATAGGCGTGAGCCACTGCGCCCGGCCCAAACTTTTTTTTAAACTCACAAGGTCTCTTAAAAATATTGGAATTGATTGTCATCCCGAGAAGAATGAGCAGATTTCTAAAAATCTAGATCTCTGGCTTCTCTTGAAAAATGACTGGATGTGGTGCCTGGCTCCCTTGCCATATTCTGTTAATCTCATAGTCCAATGCTGGGACAGTGTTGGAAGGACTGCTCAAGACTGCAAATACCAGGATGTTGGGTCCTTGAGGACCATCTAGAAGGCTGACTATTTATTTATGTATCGAGACGGGGTTTCGCTCTTGTTGCCCAGGCTGGAGTGCAATGGTGCGATCTTTGCTCACTGCAACCTCTGCCTCCCGGATTCAAGCGATTCTCCTGCCTCAGCCTCCTGAGTAGCTGGGACTACAGGCGCAGACCACCACACCTGGCTAATTTTTTTGTATTTTTAGTAGAGATGGGGTTTCACCATGTTGGCCAGGCTGGTCTTGAACTCCTGACCTCAGGTGAGCCACCCTCCTCGGACTCCCAAAGTGCTGGGATTACAGGTGTGAGCCACCGTGCCCAGCCGAGGCTGACTACTTTATTTAGCAAGCATGTATTGAGCACCTACTGGCTTTCAGTCATCAAGCTCAGAAGTATCTCTGTGTTAATCCAACTCAATTCCCCAAAACAAGTCTGTAAGTGTATGCCATTAGGCACACAGCCTCCACAGCCAGACTGCCTGGGTTGAAATCCGTCTTCTGCCATCCACTGATAGTGTGACTTTGGGCAAGTGACATCACCTCTGTGTCTCGCTTTCTTCATCTGTAAATGGGGAAAATAGTGTAATAGTGTTTACCTCTCAGGTCACACCAAGTAAGTCTCAGATGATAGCATTTTTTTTTTTTGAGACTGGGTCTCGCTCTGTTGCCCAGGCTGGAGTGCAGTGGTACCATCATAGCTCACTGCAGCCTCAACCTCCTGGGCTTAAGCGATCTTCCCATCTCAGCCTCCAGAGTAGCTGGAACAACAGGCACGTGCCACCACGCCCAGCTACTTTTTTTGTTTTTTGAGCCAGAGTTTCACTCTGCTGCCCAGGCTGGAGTGCAGTGGCATGATCTTGGCTCATGCAGCCACCACCTCCTGTGTTCAAGCGATTCTCCTGCCTCAGTTTCCCAAGTAGCTGGGATTACAAGAATGCACCACCACTCCTGGCTAATTCTTTGTATTTTTAGTAGAAACAGGGTTTCACCATGTTGGCCAGGCTGGTCTTGAACTCCTGACCTCAGGTGATCCCCCCCACCTCGGCCTCCAAAACTGCTGGGATTACAGGCTTAAGCCCCCTCACCCAGCCCAGCTAATTTTTCAACTTTTAGTGGAGACGGAGTCTGGCTGTGTTGCCCAGGCTGGTCTCGAAGTCCTGGGCTTAAGTGATCCTCCTGCTTCAGCCTCCCAAAGTGATGAGATCACAGGCCTGAGCCACCACATTGGCCTCATAGCATTTTGCAGAGGAAGAAATGGAAGTTGGAAATTGAAGGAGGCGACGTGTTGCCGAAGGGTCACCTGGCTAGGTCTGGGTGGCAGGCGGGGAAAGCAGGCGGGGGTGTGTGGGCCGCCTTCCCGTGCTGACCTTTCTTGGGGGTAAATGTGTTTGCTTCTCCTGTTTCCTACAGATCTGCTTGGGCAGCTCCTGCGGAACCTGGAACAGTGAATGGGTAGGGGACATTGGGCGTGCAGAAGGCGGGGGGCAGTGTGGAACATGCCTTCACCACCCCCAGCTTCTGCTGCCAGAGGCTGCACCCACCTGTGCCCATGGCCTGCACGGGCCCATCACTTCCTAGCGCCTTCGACATTCTAGGTGCAGCAGGCCAGGACAAGCTCTTGTATCTGAAGCACAAACTGAAGACCCCACGCCCAGGCTGCCAGGGGCAGGACCTCCTGCATGCCATGGTTCTCCTGAAGCTGGGCCAGGAAACTGAGGCCAGGATCTCTCTAGAGGCATTGAAGGCCGATGCGGTGGCCCGGCTGGTGGCCCGCCAGTGGGCTGGCGTGGACAGCACCGAGGACCCAGAGGAGCCCCCAGATGTGTCCTGGGCTGTGGCCCGCTTGTACCACCTGCTGGCTGAGGAGAAGCTGTGCCCGGCCTCGCTGCGGGACGTGGCCTACCAGGAAGCCGTCCGCACCCTCAGCTCCAGGGACGACCACCGGCTGGGGGAACTTCAGGATGAGGCCCGAAACCGGTGTGGGTGGGACATTGCTGGGGATCCAGGGAGCATCCGGACGCTCCAGTCCAATCTGGGCTGCCTCCCACCATCCTCGGCTTTGCCCTCTGGGACCAGGAGCCTCCCACGCCCCATTGACAGTGTTTCAGACTGGAGCCAAGGGTGCTCCCTGCGATCCACTGGCAGCCCTGCCTCCCTGGCCAGCAACTTGGAAATCAGCCAGTCCCCCACCATGCCCTTCCTCAGCCTGCACCGCAGCCCTCATGGGCCCAGCAAGCTCTGTGACGACCCCCAGGCCAGCTTGGTGCCTGAGCCTGTCCCCGGTGGCTGCCAGGAGCCTGAGGAGATGAGCTGGCCGCCATCGGGGGAGATTGCCAGCCCCCCAGAGCTGCCAAGCAGCCCACCTCCTGGGCTTCCCGAAGTGGCCCCAGATGCAACCTCCACTGGCCTCCCTGATACCCCCGCAGCTCCAGAAACCAGCACCAACTACCCAGTGGAGTGCACCGAGGGGTCTGCAGGCCCCCAGTCTCTCCCCTTGCCTATTTTGGAGCCGGTCAAAAACCCCTGCTCTGTCAAAGACCAGACGCCACTCCAACTTTCTGTAGAAGATACCACCTCTCCAAATACCAAGCCGTGCCCACCTACTCCCACCACCCCAGAAACATCCCCTCCTCCTCCTCCTCCTCCTCCTTCATCTACCCCTTGTTCAGCTCACCTGACCCCCTCCTCCCTGTTCCCTTCCTCCCTGGAATCATCATCGGAACAGAAATTCTATAACTTTGTGATCCTCCACGCCAGGGCAGACGAACACATCGCCCTGCGGGTCCGGGAGAAGCTGGAGGCCCTTGGCGTGCCCGACGGGGCCACCTTCTGCGAGGATTTCCAGGTGCCGGGGCGCGGGGAGCTGAGCTGCCTGCAGGACGCCATAGACCACTCAGCTTTCATCATCCTACTTCTCACCTCCAACTTCGACTGTCGCCTGAGCCTGCACCAGGTGAACCAAGCCATGATGAGCAACCTCACGCGACAGGGGTCGCCAGACTGTGTCATCCCCTTCCTGCCCCTGGAGAGCTCCCCGGCCCAGCTCAGCTCCGACACGGCCAGCCTGCTCTCCGGGCTGGTGCGGCTGGACGAACACTCCCAGATCTTCGCCAGGAAGGTGGCCAACACCTTCAAGCCCCACAGGCTTCAGGCCCGAAAGGCCATGTGGAGGAAGGAACAGGACACCCGAGCCCTGCGGGAACACAGCCAACACCTGGACGGTGAGCGGATGCAGGCGGCGGCACTGAACGCAGCCTACTCAGCCTACCTCCAGAGCTACTTGTCCTACCAGGCACAGATGGAGCAGCTCCAGGTGGCTTTTGGGAGCCACATGTCATTTGGGACTGGGGCGCCCTATGGGGCTCGAATGCCCTTTGGGGGCCAGGTGCCCCTGGGAGCCCCGCCACCCTTTCCCACTTGGCCGGGGTGCCCGCAGCCGCCACCCCTGCACGCATGGCAGGCTGGCACCCCCCCACCGCCCTCCCCACAGCCAGCAGCCTTTCCACAGTCACTGCCCTTCCCGCAGTCCCCAGCCTTCCCTACGGCCTCACCTGCACCCCCTCAGAGCCCAGGGCTGCAACCCCTCATTATCCACCATGCACAGATGGTACAGCTGGGGCTGAACAACCACATGTGGAACCAGAGAGGGTCCCAGGCGCCCGAGGACAAGACGCAGGAGGCGGAATGACCGCGTGTCCTTGCCTGACCACCTGGGGAACAACCCTGGACCCAGGCATTGGCCAGGACCCCATAGACCACCCCGGTCTGCCCTGTGCCCTGTGGACAGTGGAAGATGGGGTCATCTGCCACTTTCAGGACATTGTCCGGGAGCCCTTCATTTAGGACAAAACGGGCGCGATGATGCCCTGGCTTTCAGGGTGGTCAGAACTGGACACGGTGTTTACAATTCCAATCTCTCTATTTCTGGGTGAGGGGTCTTGGTGGTGGGGGTATTGTTACGGTCTTTTAATTATAATAAATATTTATTGAATGCTTCCGCAGCGCCATTGTCTTCTGGGACACCTTCTGCCTGGCTATTTGTTATAAAACACGTGGCTCCCGCTCCCGCAAAAGGGAACCGGAAGCGGGAAGGGCACGCCTCTTCTTGGAGGGCATAGACCGGCCTTTGCCCTCATTCCATTGGCCAGAATATAATCACATGGCCCTGCTCCTGCCGCAAGGAACGCTGGGAAATGTAGTCCTTTCTGAACGGCCATGTGCCTCCCGAGTCGGGGTTCTAATACCAGGAAAGGTGGAGGGAAAAGATATTGTTGAGGGCGGGGAGGGTGCAGCCTGGGCAGCATGGTGAGACCTCGTCTCTTCAAAAATACAAAAGTTAGCTGGGCGTGGTGGTGCACGCCTGTAGTCTCAGGTACTCAGGAGGCTGCGGTGGGAGGATTGCTTGAGCCCAGGAGCCGAAGGCTGCAGTGAGCTATGAATGAATGAATGAGTGAGCGAGTGAGTGAATGAATGAATGATTGAATGAGTGAGTGAATGAATGAACGAGTGAGTGAATGAATGAGTGAATGAATGAACGAGTGAAAGAATGAATGAGTGAATGGATGAGTGAATGAATGGATGAGTGAGTGAATGAATGGATGAGTGAATGAATGAATGAATTTGAATGAATGCCATTGGGGGACATTTAGCAGTTTTTGCTGCAGCCCTTCTTTTTCTTTGGGGTCTGCCTTGATGCCCCCACCAAGGTTGGACTCTGATGCCACTGTGTGACATTTGGCAAGTGCCTCCCCTGTCGGAGCCTCTGCTTTTTCATCTGAGAAATGGGTCTGTGGAGGCTGTTGTTTCAAGGCCTCAGCGGATCATATGCAGAACCACATATCAGGTACACCATACCTGGGTAGCAGGTGCAGCACTCATTAAGTATGAGGACCCACATGGAAGGGATTAATATTTTTCAGGGTGACAGACCTTCTAAGAATAAGAATGGAGCCAAGGTTTGTTGGACACTTAACATGTATTGATTCTGGAGTGTCTAAATACATAAACAAGACTGGGTGCTGTGGTGGCTCACATCTGTAATTAATCCCAGAACTTCGGGAGGTTGAAGTGGGAGGGTTGCTTGAGGCCAGGAATTCAAGACCAGCTTGGGCAACATAATGAAACCCCATCTCTTTTTTTTTTTTTTTTTTTTTTTCTGAGATGGAGTCTGGCTCTCTCACCCAGGCTGGAGTGCAGTGAAGAGATCTCAGCTCACTGCAACCTCCACCTCTCGGGTTCAAGCGATTCTCCTGTCTCAGCCTCCCGAGTAGCTGGGATTACAGGAGCTCGCCACCACACCTGGCTAATTTTTGTATTTTTAGTAGAGATGGGGTTTCGCCATGTTGGCCGCGCTGGTCTCAAACTCCTGACCTCAGGTGATCCACCTGCCTTGGGCTCCTAAAGTGCTGGGATTAAAGGCGTAAGCCACCACACCCAGCCGCATCTTTCTTATTTATGTATTTGTTTATTTATTTATCAACTGAATAAGACATCCAACTCTTTTTAAAAAATAAATAAATAAATAGGCCAGGCATGGTGGCTCACATCTGTTATCCCAGCACTTTTGGAGGCCAAGGCAGGCGGATCACTTGAGGTCAGGAGTTTGAGACCAGCCTGGCCAACATGATGAAACCCTGTCTCTACTAAAAATAGAAAAACCAGCTGGGCATGGGGCACACACCTGTAGTCTCAGCTACTTGTGAGGCTGAGGCAGGAGAATCGCTTGAACCTGGGAGGCGGAGGTTGCAGTGAACTGAGATTGCGCCACTGCACTCCAGCCTGGGCAACAGAGCAAGACTCTGTATCAGTAAATACATAAATAAATACATAAAAATAGGCAGGGCATGGTGGCTCATACCTGTAATCCCAGCACTTTGGGAGGCCGAGGCGGGTGGATCACCTGAGGACAGGAGTTCGAGACCAGCCTGGCCAACATGGTAAAACCCCGTCTCTACTAAAAATACAAAATTAGCTGGGTGTGGTGGTGGGTGCCTGTAATTCCAGCTACTTGGGAGGCTGAGGCAGGAGAATCGCTTGAACTCGGGAGATGGAGGTTGCAGTGAGCCGAGATTGCACCACTGCACTCCAGCCTGGGTGACGAGAGTGAAACTCCATCTCCAAAAATAATAATAAAATAGTAAAATAAAAATAAATAGGGAGGCACGGTGGTGCAGGTCCGTTGTCCTGGCGCATAAGGAGGCCAGGCCAGACGTTCGAGATCAGCCTGGGCAACATAAGAAGCCCTCATCTATATAACAAAAAATTAAATACATAAATAAACAAACACATTTTCATCCTCAAAATGACCCCTCAAGGTAGAAGCTTCTATTATGGACCCACCTTACAGATGGGGAAAACCGAGGCCTAAAGAGATTAATTCTGACTCCAAAACTCACACAGATCAGAAACGGGGAATCACAATGGAAGGAGCTGAACTTCCAAGGGAGGAAACAAAGGAGGGTCCTTGAAGGTGAAACTGGACTCACTGAGCTGGGAAGCTGAGGAGGCCCTCCCTCCTGACAACCTGATTTGACTTTGCAGGCTCCTTCCTCCATTGCCGGGCCACATGGAAGCAGGCTGGTGTGAATCACCCAGCAGCCATGCACTACTTGCTATTTTAGTTGCTGACTCAGACTTTGTCAGAGCTCTGGTCCCGGTGGCAGCCTCAGCGGCCCAGAAGTGAAACCTGGGGAGTGGAGTTCTGAGATGAGATTCCAGGGTGCAGTGAGGTTGTTCCCAACAAAGGGTTTCGGGCCATCCAGGCTGGAACCAGCTGCAAATACCTGAGCAGGGGCAGTGAACTGGCTATTCCTTCATTTGACCAATGTTCATCAAGCGCCTACCATGTGCTGGGAGTTGTCCCAGACAGCAGACAGAAGTGATTAGTCATTGGCTGTCATTTCCGTAGGGGAGGAAAGGAAGGAATAGTAAACAAATTATAAAAGAAGGAAGCAAAATAGTTTCAGAAAGTGAAGAGCCTTCGGGCTGGACGCGGTGGCTCACCCCTGTAATCCCAGCACTTTGGGAGGCTGAGGCGGGCGGATCATGAGGTCAGGAGATCGAGATCATCCTGGCTAACAGGGTGAAACCTCGTCTCTACTAAAAATACAAAAAATTAGCCAGGCGTGGTGGCGGGCGCCTGTAATTCCAGATACCTGGGAGGCTGAGGCAGAAGAATCATTTGAACCCAGGAGGTAGAGATTGCTGTGAGCTGAGATGGGGCCATTGCACTCCAGCCTGGGCAACAAGAGCAAAACTCTGTCTCAAAAACAAAAAACAGGCCGGGCGCGGTGGCTCACGCCTGTAATCCCAGCACTTTGGGAGACCGAGGTGGGCGGATCACGAGGTCAGAAGATCGAGACCATCCTGGCTAACAAGGTGAAACCCCGTCTCTACTAAAACTACAAAAAATTAGCCGGGCGTGGTGACGGGCGCTTGTAGTCCCAGCTACTCGGGAGGCTGAGGCAGGAAAATGGCGTGAACCTGGGAGGCGGAGCTTGCAGTGAGCCGAGATCGCGCCACTGCACTCCAGCCTAGGTGACAGAGCGAGACTCCGTCTCAAAAAGAGAAGGGGTGGTGGGAGTGTCTCAGGAGAAAGAATTTCAGCAGGGGTGGCTGAAGGGGCTCTCTAGGAGGGGGTGTTGGAGTTGAGACCTGGGGGGAAGAAAAGGAGTCAGTCATGGGAAGAGCTGGAGGTGAAAGTGGGAATGACCTTCTAGGCAGAGGGCACAGCCCATGCAAAGGCCCTGGGGGCAGATGGCACCTGGTGTGTTGGAGGAACAGCGAGGAGGCTGGAGCAGAGTGAGCGACAGGCAGAGAGGGAGGAGGCGAGGGTGAAAAGGGGATGAGGCAGGTCAAGCAGGGCCTGGTGGGTCATGGGGAGGTCTTGGGCTTTGACCCCCCAGGCAGATGAGAGCCATGCAGGGCTGTGGGCAGAGGAGGGACGGGACCTGACTCCAGTGCTCACAGGCGCCCTCTGGTGGCCGCTGCAGGGAGGACAGACCTTGGTGGGCAAGGGCTGACGCTGGGGCACCAGGGTGTAGGCGACTGCACTGGTCTGGGTGAGTGATGTTGGCTGGGGCTGGACCAGGTAGAGACAAGAGCAGCGGAGATGTGGGCACATTCAGGGCGTGCCCAGTTCAGAGGACCCTTTCCTGTTCCTTAAAGTGACTGAAAAAGAATTCGGCCCAGGAACCTTCACTTGTCCCAGGTCAGCCAGGCTGTGCTGAGAAGCCAGGCTGGCCTTGGCAGCAGGAACAGCGGGTTCAAGCCCCTGCTTCTCCCTGAGATACTGTGGCACTTGGGGCAAGACACAGCCTTCCTCTTCCTCTTCTTCTTCCTCTTCCTCCTCCTCTTCCTCTTCCTCTTCTTCTTCTTTCTTTTTCTTCTATTTTGTGACAGAGTTTCACTCTTCTTGCCCAGGCTGGAGTGCAGTGGTGGAATCTCGGCTCACTGCAACCTCCGCCTCCTGGGTTCAAGCAATTCTCCTGCCTCAGCCTCCTGAGTAGCTTGAGATGACAGGCACCCACCACCACACCCAGCTAATTTTTTTTTTCTTTTTTTTTTTTTAGTAGAGACAGGGTTTCCCCATGTTGGCCAGGCTGGTCTTGAACTCCTGACCTCAGGTGATCCACCTGCTTCGGCCTCCCAAAGTGCTGGGATTACAGGCGTGAGCCACCACACCTGGCCGGCAGCCTTTTTCTGGGCCCCATCTTCCTCATTTGTACCATAGACCTCACGTCTGGAACTCCCATTCCCAGCTGTCTCCACATACCTCCTGTAGATCTGTAAAGCAGGGTCATTTTGAATGCCCTGAGGGTCGGGCACGGTGGCTGACGTCTGTAATCCCAGCAGTTTGGGAGGCCGAAGTGGGAAGATCACATGAGGCCAGGACTTTGAGATCAGCCTGGTCAACATAGTGAGAATCCTGTCTCAATGAAATGAAATGAAATAATGAAATAAAAAGCCAGGCTTGGTGGCACCCACCTGCTGTCCCAGCTACTGGGAGGCTGAAGCAGGAGGATCCCTTGAGCCCAGGAAGTCAAGGCTGCAGTGAGATATCATGGCGTCACTGCACTCCAGCCTGGGTGACAAAGCTGGACCTTGTCTCAAAAAAAAAAAAAAAAAAAAAAAGCCCAGGCTCCTTGGCTCACGCCTGTAATCCCAGCACTTTGGGAGGCCGAGATGGGAGGATCATTTGAGGTCAGGATATAAAAGACCAGCCTGACCAACATGGTGAAACCCTGTCTGTACTAAAAATACAAAAATTAGCCGAGCGTGGTGATGCGTGCCTTTAATCCCAGCTACTCAGGAGCCTGAGGCAGGAGAATTGCTTGAACCTGGGAGGCGGAGGTTGCAGTGAGCCGAGATCACGCCATTGCACTCCAGCCTGGGCGACTGAGTGAGATTCTGTCTCAAAAAAAAGAAAGAAAGAAAGAAAGAGGCCGGGCGCAGTGGCTCACACCTGTAATCCCAGCACTTTGGGAGGCCCAGGCAGGCGGATCACGAGGTCAGGAGATCGAGACCATCCTGACCAACATGGTGAAACCCCGTCTCTACCAAAAATACAAAAAAATTAGCCGGGCGTGGTGGCGGGCGCCTGTAGTCCCAGCTACTCAGGAGGCTGAGGCAGGAGAATGGCGTGAACCTGGGAGGCGGAGCTTGCAGTGAGCTGAGATCACACCACTGCACTCCCGCCTGGATGACAGAGAGAGACTCCATTAAAAAAAAAAAAAAAGAAGAGAAGAAAAGAAAAGAAATCTATGTTGTCCAGTGCTGGAGACAGACAGTATCGGGCAGTTACGGGGTGATGGGGGCTCTGATGGGGAAGCTGTGGGACCCCAAAGGGGACCCTAGACTGGCCTGGGGAGATTAAGGGAAGTTTCTGAAAGAAGGAAGTAAGCTAAGACCTCAGGCCTTCGTTGGAATGAGCCACGGGCGGGGAGAGAGTTCTAGAAGGTGGTACAGCATGGGTGAAGGTCTGGAAGGTCTGGAAGGCAGCTCCAGGCAGGACCAGGTCCCCAGCTCTAGGGGCTCAGCTGCGATTTGCGCTGCCCCAGCGCCCTCTGGTGGCCACCGCCCGCCGGCCCCACGTGGCCACGAAGGCCCAGATTCCCTGGGAGCCTAACAGCCTTGAAGAAAAATAGGAAGAAAAAAAAAAAAGAAAATGTCCCATTTATTTCTTTATTTATTTTGAGATGGAGTTTTTGCTCTTGTTGTCCAGGCTGGAGTGCAGTGGCGCGATCTTGGCTCACTGCAACTTCCACCTCCCGGTTTCAAGCGATTCTCCTGCCTCAGTCTCTCAAGTAGCTGGGATTACAGGCATGCACCACCATACCTAGCTAATGTTGTGTTTTTAGTAGAGACGAGGTTTCTCCATATTGGCCAGGCTGGTCTCGAACTCCTGACCTCCAGTGATCTGCCTGCCTTGGCCTCCCAAAGTGCTAGGATTACAGGCGTGAGCCACCGAGCCCGGCCCAATGTCCCCTCTATTTAAAAACAGTGAAATGTGAATAAATAACAGAGGATTTCTTTCTGGAAGTCAGTATACACACAGCCAGACCGGGCTGGGCAGCTGTATGTGCCTGCTTGGAATGATCTCTTTCTGATACATATTTTTTTGAGACCAACTCTTACTCTGTCGCCCAGGCTGGAGTGCAGTGGCCTGATCTCAGCTCATTGCAGCCTTCGCCTCACAGGTTTAAGCAATTCACCTGCCTCAGCTTTCCGAGTAGCTGGGATTACAGGCATGCGCCACTACGCCCAGCTAATTTTTGTATTTTTAGTAGAGATGGGGTTTCACATATGTTGGCCAAGCTGGTCTTGAACTCCTGAGTAGCTGGGATTACAAGCATGCGTCACCATGCCCAGCTAATTTTGTATTTTTAGTAGAGACGGGGTTTATCCATGTTGGTCAGGCTGGTCCTGAACTCTTGACCTCAGGTGATCCACCTGCCTCGGCCTCCCAAAGTGCTGGGATTACAGGCCTGAGCCACTGTGCCCGGCATTTATTATTATTATTGTTTATTTTTTATTTTTTGAGATGGCGTCTCGCTCCGGCACCCAGGCTGGAGTGCAGTGGCGTGATCTCCACCTCCTGGTTCAAGCGATTCTTGTGCCTCAGCCTTCCAAGTAGCTGGGATTACAGGGGCCCGCCACCACACCCAGCTATTTTTTATATTTTTAGTAGGAGACGGGGGTTTTACCATGTTGGCTAGGTTGGTCTCGAACTCCTGACCTCAGGTGATCTGCCCACCTTGGCCTCCCAAAGTGCTGGGATTACAGGCGTGAGCCACTGCGCCTGGTCCTGTTATTTCTTAAGTGGAGACATCAGTGGTTTTTACTGTATTCACTATATTATGCAACTATTGCCACTATCTAATTTCAGAAACTTTCATCACCCCAAAAAGCAGCACTGGAACCATCAGCTGACACTGCCCACTGCCTCTCCCCAGCCCTGGCACCCATGCATCCCCTTCCTGTTTCTGTGGATGAGCCTGTCCTGAACATTTCACAGAAATTGGATCACGTGGCCAGGCGCGGTGGCTCACACCTGTAATCCCAGCACTTTCGGAGGCCAAGGCAGGTGGATCACAAGGTCAGGAGATGGAGACCATCCTGGCTAACACGGTGAAACCCGTCTCTACTAAAAATATTAAAAAATTAGCCGGGCGTGGTGGCGGGCGCCTGTAATCCCAGCTACTCGGGAGGCTGAGGCAGGAGAATGGCGTGAACCCGGGAGGCAGAGGCAGGAGAATGGCGTGAACCCGGGAGGCAGAGCTTGCAGTGAGCTGAGATCGCGCCACTGCACTCGAGCCTGGGCAACAGAGCGAGACTCCATCTCAGAAAAAAAAAAAAAAAAGAAAGAAATTGGATCACACACTGTGTGGCCTTTTGTGTCTGCCTTCTCTCACTGAGCAAAACATGAATATGTTTTCTGATGCCCATCCTATTTTTTGAGACAGGGTCTCATTCTGTTACCCAGGCTGGAGTGCAGTGGCAAGATCATGGTTCACTGTAGCCTTGAACTCCTGGGCTCAAGCGATCCTCCCGCCTCAGCTTCCCAGGTAGCGGGGACTACAGGCAGGCACCACCACACCCGGCTAACTTTTGTATTTTTTTGGAAAGACAAGAATCTCACTATGTTACCCAGGCTGATCTCAAACTCCTGGGTTCAAGCGATCCTACTGCCTTGGCCTCCCAAAGTACTAGGATTACAGGCGTGAGCCACTGCACCTGGCCCTTAGTTTCTTCTAGAAGCATCTGTTGCCCTCCTGGGCTTGGCATGATGCTGAGCCTTTGCCAGGGGTCACCCTGATGCTGAAGCTAGAGATTGCATGACCCAGACCCTGGCCCAGCCCTGCGGGCTCCCTCCAGGAACTGAAAGAGGAAGTTTCTGAGGCTGCACAGCCAGGCCCCGCTTGGCCCCTCTGGCCATGAAAATAAAGGGCCTTTCTGGAAGGCAGGGGCCAGGGTGCAGCTTCACTTCCTACAGGCTTTGCACCAGAACAGAATTTCCAGAAGGCCCCCCAGGATCCTCTTCCTGTCCTGTCCTTCCTGTGAAACTATTACCATCCACCACCCACCCCAGCCGCATGTCCCAGAAATTGCTCTGCTCAGCCAGGCGCGGTGGCTGACGTCTGTAATCCCAGCACTTTGGGAGGCTGAGGCTGGTGGATGACTTGAGCCCAGGAGTTCGAAACCAGCCTGGCCAACATGGTGAAACCCCGTCTCCACAAAAATTACAACAAATAGCTGAGCGTGGTGGCACACGCCTGTAATCCCAGCTACTTGAGAGGCTGAGGCAGGAGAATTGCTTGAACCCGGGAGGCAGATGTTGCAGTGAGCAGAGATCTCACCACTGCACTCCAGCCTGGGCGACAGAACAAGACTCTGTCTGGAAAAAAAAAAAAAAAATAAATAAATAATAAAATAAAATTGGCCGGGCACTGTGGCTCACTCCTGTAATCCCAGCTACTAAGGAGGCTGAGGCAGAAGAATCGCTTGAACCTGGGAGGTAGAGGTTGGAGTGAGCCGAGATCTCACCATTACACTGCAGCCTGGGCGACAGAGCGAGATTCTGTCTCAAAAAAATACAATACAATATAAAATAAAAAGAATAAAAAGAAACTGCTCTGCTCAAGGTCCTTGGTGATCTTGTGTTGTTAAATCCAGGGTCAGTTCTCCATCTGCCTTGACCTCTGGCCTTTGTCACTCTGCTCCAGCCATGTGAGCCTTCCCGTTGTTCCTCCAACACGTTGGGTGCGGTCTTGCCTCAGGGCCTTTGCACAGGCTGTGACTTCAGCCTGGAATGCCCTTCCCCCAGGTACCTACATGGCTCCCTCGTCACTTGCTTCAGATCTTTGCTCAAACGTCACCGTCTGGCTGAGCTGGTGGTGGGCACCTGTTGTCCCAGCTGCTCCAGAGGCTGAGGTGGGAGGGTTGCTTGAGCCCAGGAGTTCGAGGCTGCAGTGAGCTATGATCAATCACGCCACTGCACTCCAGCCTGGGCGACAGAGCGGGATGCTGTCTCTTGATTCCCTGTGGTATCAAAGGCCTCACCCTCTCAATGCATGCTCCTCATTTAAAATTCATTCAAGGCTGGGCATGGTGGCTCACGTCTGTCATCCCAGCACTTTGGGAAACCGAGGCAGGGGGATGCCTTGAGGTCAGGAGTTCAAGACCAACCGGCCAACATGGTGAAACTCCGTCTCTAACAAAAATACAAAAAATTAGCTGGGCCTGGGGGTACCTGTAAAAAAAAAAAAAATTAAAAAATTAAATAAAATTGGCCGGGCACTGTGGCTCACGCCTGTAATCCCAGCTACTCAGGAGGCTGAGGCAGGAGGATTGCCTGAACCTGGGAGGCAGAGGTTGCAGTGAGCCGAGATCATACCACTGCATTCCAGCCTGGGTGACAGAGCAAGACCCTGTCTCAAAAAAAAAAAATTAATATAATAAATATAATATAATATAATATAATTCATTCAAAACAGCACCCACCAGATCCCCTGAATATGCTTCATCTTTCCACAGCACTTTGGAGTTTGAGACAAATACAATCAACTTATTCATGGCCCACATGTCTATGGTCTGCCTGTCCATGGACTTTATTGTGGGATCCCAAGGTATGGTGTATAGCAGATGCTCAATAAATGTTTGAATTTGAATTGATCCCCAAGTCTTTTTTTTTTTTTTTTTGAAATGGAGTTTCACTCTTGTTGCCCAGGCTGGAGTGTAGTGGTGCTATCTCAGCTCACTGCAACTTCTGCCTCCCGGGTTCAAGTGATTCTCCTGCCTCAGCCTCCCAAGTAGCTGGGATTACAGGCACACGACACCATGCCCAGCTAATTTTGTATTTTTAATAGAGACAGTGTTTCACTGTGTTGGTCAGGCTGGTCTCGAGCTCCTGACCTCAAATGATCCACCCGCCTCAGCCTCCCAAAGTGCTGGGATGACAGGTGTGAGCCACCACATCCGGTGGATGCCCAAGTCTTTTTAAAAATTTATTTATTTATTTATTTATTTATTTTTGAAACAAGGTCCCACTCTGTCACCCAGGCTGGAATGCAGTGGTCTGATCACAGCTCACTGCAGCCTCAACCCTTCCAGGCCAAGCAATCCTCCCACCTCAGCCTCCTGCGTAGCTGGGACCACAGGTGCACACCATCACACCCAGGTAATTTTTGTAAAGATGGGGTTTTGCTGTGTTGCCCAGGCTGGTTTCAAACTCCTGGGTTCAAGTAATCTGTCCAGCTCAGCCTTGCAAAGTGCTGGGATTACAAGCATGCACCACCATGCCCAGCTGCTTTTTTTTTTTTTTTTTTTTTTTTTTGAGACAGGGTCTCACTGTTGCTCAGGCTGGAGCGCAGCGGTATGATCACAGCTCACTGCGACCTGGACCTCCCAGGCTCAAGCAATCCTCCCATCTCAGCCTCCTGAGTAACTGCGATAACAGGCATGTGCCACCACACGCAGCTAATTTTTTTTGTATTTTCAGTAGAGACGGTATTTCACCATGTTGGCTAGGCTGGTCTCGAACTCCTGACCTCAAACGATTCACCTGCCTCATCTTCCCAAAGTGCTGGGAATACAGGCGTGAGCCACTGTGCCCGGCCCTACATTTTTTGTAGAGATGGAGTTTCACCATGTTGCCCAGGCTGGTCTCAAACTCCTGGGCTCAAGCAATCCTCCCGCCTTGGCCTTCCAGTGTTGGGATTGCAGGCGTGAGCCTCTGCGCCTGGCCTCAAGTCAGTTTTTCCGTTTCTCGATTCCACGTTCGCTTCCTGCTAGCTGGTGTATTTTGTTCATTCCCCCCATTATCCGTTCATTCCCTCGCTGAGCAGTGTGTATTGAGCATCTACTGTATGCCTGGGATGGCTTCAGATCGGGTGAACGCTGTTTTCTGGGACGGATCCCGTTGCTGCCCTCATAGGGCTCACAGCTCCAAGGAGAGGCAGACACAGGAATGGGTGGTCTCGTGTGGGCTTGCCCTGGGTGTGATGGGGATGCAGAAGTAATAGGGGGTGGGGACCCGGGGACAGGGATCTGAACCCACCAGTAGTGCTCAGAGCTCTCTGCAGCCCCCAGGAAGGAAAGGGCACTCCAGGTGGAGGGCATGGCACAGGTAACAACCCTGAGGGGTAGGAGGGAGCGTGGACCCTCCGAGGGACCGAGGGGAGCCAGTGTGGCCCACCGTGGTGCACGCCTTGTGTCCCCCAAGCCTGGAGGCAGGGGGCGCATGAACTATCTGTGGGGACCCAGAAGATGCCGCAATGAGCCAACAGTGCCACCAGAGGGCACCATCGGACAGCGGTTCCAGCCTCTCCCGACCCCGGCTGAGGAGGGGACGGTCCCTCTTTCCCGGGCCTGCTCCAAAGAGAGAGCCCAAAGGGGGCTCCCTGAAAATTGCCCAGTCCCCAGCCATGCCAACAGCCCCCTCGTCCCTCTGTAAATTGCAATAATAGGCCTGGTGCGGTGGCTCACGCCTGTAATCCCAGCAGTTTGGGAGGTCGAGGTGGGTGGATCACCTGAGGTCAGGAGTTCAAGACCAGCCTGGCCAACATGGTGAAACCCCATCTCAACTAAAAATACAAAAATTACGCAGGCGTGGTGGCGGGCACCTGTAGTCCCAGCTATTTGGGAGGCCGAGGCGGGAGAATCACTTGAACCCGGGAGGTGGAGATTGCAGTGAGCCGAGATGGCACCACTGCACTCCAGCCTGGGTGACACAGCAAGACTCCACCTCAAAAATAAATAAATAGGCCGGACACGGTGGCTCACGCCTGTAATTCCAGCACTTTGGGAGGCCGAGGCGGGCGGATCATGAGGTCAGGAGATCCAGACCATCCTGACTAACACGGTGAAACCCCATCTCTACTAAAAACACAAAAAATTAGCCAGGTGTGGTGGCGGGTGCCTGTAGTCCCAGTTACTCGGGAGGCTGAGGCAGGAGAATGACGTGAACCCAGGAGGCGGAGGTTGCAGTGAGCTGAGATCGCGCCACTGCACTCCAACCTGGGCAACAGAGCGAGACTCCGTCTCAAAAAATAAAAATAAAAATAAAAATAAATAAATAGATAAATAATACATTGCAACAATAATGACAGCCAAATACCTATCCCCATTGGCAGGTCACCAGGGCTTTCTTTGCCCCATTGTGCAGATGGAGAAACTGAGGCACAGAGCGGTAGTGTCACTTTGCAAAGTCACACAGTGAGACTGCAAGGCCGGGACTAGGATGAGCCAGAAAGACCCCTCAGAGACAAATTAAAGCCAGAGTTAATCCTCAGGGGTGCGCAGGTGCGGGATCTTTGGAAATCGCTGTCTAATGTTGTTTCCAGCCCAACTGGAGCCCAGAGGGGGCAGATGCCAGCCTGAGGCCACACAGCAGGCTCTTCTCCAGTCCCCTCCCCCAAGAGTGTCTCGCTGCAGCCCTGGGGTTTGCCTGGGCTCACAAATGCCATCCCCAAGTGCCCCTGGGCGGGGATCTTTTATTTTTAACCTGTTCAGTGGCTGTGGCCTTATTATAGCCCTGGGAGGCTGCCACGGTTTCCAGTTTCCAAGGGAAGCTGCAAAACTTTTTATCTTCCCAGGAAAAGGAGTGTCTGGGCGCAGTGGCTCTTTCCTGTAATCCCCATATTTTGGGAGGCTGAGGTGGATCGCTTAAGCCCAGGAGTTTGGGACCAGCCTGGCCAACACAGTGAGACCCCTGTCTCTATTTTTATTTTTTATTATTTATTTATTTATTTTGAGACAAAGTCTTACTCTGTCGCCCAGGCTGGAGTGCAATGGCACGATCTTGGCTCACTGCAACCACTGCTTCCCGGGTTCAAGCGATTCTCGTGCCTCAGCCTCCCCAGTAGCTGGGATGACAGGCACGCACCACCACACCCGGCTAATTTTGTATTTTTAGTAGAGACGGGGTTTCACCCATGTTGGCCAGGCTGGTCTTGAACTCCTGACCTCAAGTGATTCTCCTGCCTTGGCCTCCCAAAGTGCTGGGATTACAGGCGTGAGCCACCACACCTGGCCAAAATCAATGTATTTTCTTTTCTTTTTTCTTTTAAGAGATGGGGTCTTGCTATGTTGGCTAGTCTTGAATTCTGGGCCTTCAGTGATGATCTCATCTCACCTTCCTAAGTGGCTGGGATTACAGGCACATGCCATTGTGCCTGGCTCTTTAATATATTTTCTATTGCTTGAGCCAGTTAATATTTTTCTTTAAATAGGCTTTAAAAATCAACCTTTATTTTTTGGGAATTAGATCTTGGTGATGGTTGTACAGCCTTGTAAATGTACTAAAAGCCCCTGAATTATCCATGTTAAAATGGTGAATTTTATGTTTTGCAAATTATATCTACATTAAAAAATGTAAAAGTCATTAAAAATGTAAATGCTGGCCAGGCGCAGTGGCTCACGCCTGTAATCCCAGCACTTTGGGAGGCCGAGGCGGGCGGATCATGAGGTCAGGAGATCGAGACCATCCTGGCTAACAGGGTGAAACCCCGTCTCTACTAAAAATACAAAAATTAGCCGGGCGTGGTGGCGGGCGCCTGTAGTCCCAGCTACTCGGGAGGCTGACGCAGGAGAATGGTGTGAACCTGGGAGGCGGAGCTTGCAGTGAGCAGAGATCGTACCACTGCACTCCAGCCTGGGCGACAGTGAGACTCCGTCTCAAAAAAAAAAAAAAAAAGTAAATGCCATTCAACTCGTATTTATTTATTTGTTTGTTTGTTTGTTTGTTTGTTTAGAGACAGGGTCTCTCTCTGTCACCCAGGCTGAAGTGCAATGGTGCAATCACAGCTCACTACAGCCTCCACCTCCTGGGCTCAAGTGATCCTCCCACCTCAGTCTCTTGAGCAGCTGGGATCACAGGTGCACACCATCACACCCAGCTAATTTTTATATATTTCTTGTAGAGATGAGGGGAGTGGGTCTCACTAAGTTGTCCAGGCTGGTCTCTAACTCCTCAGCCTCCCAAAATGCTGGGATTATAGGCATGAGCCACTGTCCCTGGCTGTGGGGCTGCACCTTAGATAATCCGGGAAGACTTCATGGAGGAGATGACATTGGACCAAGATCATTGCTTTAATCGACATCAAATGATTAATAAGTTAATAATTCAAATTAATACATTTGAATTAATATCAATAATTAAATCATGTCTATTAACAGACATTCAAAGACAAGCTTTAATAGGAGATATCAAGGCACAGGGTGGAGGGAGGGGGTTGCTCCAGGGAATTCTGAATGTCCCAGTTCATGCAGAAGTTCAAGGTGTCTTGTACATCCCACTGGAGAAACAGGATCTGGGACCGGTGCGGGCACACTCTCCTGGCCCAGCACTGGGGCGGTGCCACCCACATTCGGCCCGGGTCTTGCCTAATACATGTTTTGGTAAACACTTGGTCAGAGCACCCTCTGTTTTTTCCAGTCCCGAAGCTCCCCGCAGGAATCCACACCCCCGCCCCACCCCTCTCTCGGGACACGGATTCAATGTCCCTGGTGGGTCATCTGGCCTTTTCGGCCTGTGATGTGATTCGAGCGGTGCTATCTTTAACCTCGGGCAGGGGTGTTCTCCCCCGTTGACGTTGCTCAGATAACAGTCCTGCAATTCCATGGGGGTGGCGGCACCCGGGGTCTGGCAAAGCCATAGGGGCCTGCTTGTGTCCCCTGCTGCTGCCCCAAGTAGTCAGAGGAGGATGTGAATTCCCAACTCGTTCACTGTTCGCTTGCTCAGCCCATATTTACAGCCCACCTGGCGTGGGACAGACCCTGGCCTGGGTGCTGAGGACGCAGCAGTGACCGAGACCCTCAAAGTGCTGGGGAGGATCTAAGAAAGTCACTGAGTAGATGAGCGAATGAGCAGAACTCCAGGTCCCGACTTCAGTTCTGGGGAATCAGATTGGCAGCAGGCTGGGAAGGGCAGTCGGCAAGCTTGAGGGGGCCCCCACTTCCCCATCTCCCAGGTCAGGCTAGGCTGCCTGGCTCTCGACACCTTCCAGCAGGGGGTTAAGCTTTGACCCCGATGCTTCCGGGCTGGGTAAGCTTAGACAAGCCCCCTCCCCTCTCTGTGAGCCTGTTTCTCTGGGATCTGCTGGATCAGCCCTCACCTGAAGCTGGTAGAGCTTTAAGATGGCCTTCCTCTTAAGAGGGCTGTTTTTCCTACTTTATTATTATTCTTATTTTTCTCCCATCCATGGGACTCTGACATGTTTTCCCGCCTTTAGAGGGCTGCTGTGTAAACAGGCAGTACATTTAACCACAAACGACTTGGCTCTCCCTCTTGGGTGTGGCCTTAGGTACTCCACTTGAGCTCTCTGAGCTTTTTTCTTCACTGATCAACGGCAGGTAGTCATTTTACTATTGTGAACATTTTTTGCTACCCTCCATGGCATTGATGGCCCCATTTTTTTTTTTTTTTTTTTTTTTTTTTTGAGACAGAGTCTCGCTATGTCACCCAGGCTGGAGTGCAGTGGCGTGATCTCGGCTCACTGTAAGCTCCGCCTCCCGGGTTCACGCCATTCTCCTGCCTCAGCCTCCCGAGTAGCTGGGACTACAGGTGCCTGCCACGACGTCCGGCTAATTTTTTGTATTTTTAGTAGAGACGGGGTTTCACCGTGTTAGCCAGGATGGTCTTGATCTCCTGACCTCGTGATCCGCCTGCCTCGGCCTCCCAAAGTGCTGGGATTACAGGCGTGAGCCACCGCGCCCAGCCAGATGGCCCCATTTTACAGCAACTCCAGTTACACATGGATTACAGACCCTCTGGGGGCCCTCCTCAGGCCAAGCCAATTGGCACATCCCACTCCTGGGCTACTAGGATTGGGTCATGGAAGAACATGGGACCCAGACTGGTCCAATCAGAGCGTATCTTGATGTTTTTAGTTTTTTTGTTTGTTTGTTTGTTTTTGAGACAGAGTCTTGCTCTGTTGCCTAGGCTGGAGTGCAATGGTGCAATCTCTGCTCACTGCAACCTCCACCTCCCGGGTTCAAGCGATTCTCCTGCCTCAGCCTCCCAAGTAGCTGGGATTACAGGTGCCCGCCACTGCGCCTGGCTAATTTTTTGTATTTTTAGAATAGATAGGGTTTCACCATGTTGACCAGGCTGGTCTCGAACTCCCGACCTCGTGATCCACCTGCCTCGGTCTCCCAAAGTGCTGGAATTACAGGCGTGAGCCACCGCGCTCGGCCACGAATCTTGGGATGTGACTGGGAGGAAGATGCTCTCTTTTCTCCTGGTCATCACCTTGGGACACCCACCCCACCCCAGTCTCAGAGGAGCTAGCAACCAGGTCTTTAGGAACAACTGGGATCTGCTGCATTGGCCCTCACCTGAAACTGGTAGAGCTTTAAGATGGCCTTCATTAGAAGGTATGAGGCTAAAGTTACAATCCCCAGGTCTGAGCTTTCAAAGCAAGCATTTAGCTCAGATGATTTTTGTGAGTGATTTTCTTGGGGTTAGGGGGCTGAGTCTGGCAGATCCCCGAGGGAAACAGACGCTCAGGATGCGGAGGCAGGATGGCCACCTGCCCCAGGGATGGGAGAGCTTGTGCCAAAACAACACCAGAAAGCAGGGGAAAGGGATCCATGTGTCTGGCGTCCCGGATGGAGAATCAGCACAAGGTATGAACTCTGACGGTCCTGGGTTCCAATCTCGACCCTTCCTTCATGCGCTGTGTCCTTAGGCATTTTTTTTTTTTTTTTTTTTTTTTTTTTGAGATGGAGTCTTGTGCTCTGTCGCCCAGGCTGGAGTGCAGTGGTGCGATCTCGACTCACTGCAAGCTCCGCCTCCTGAGTTCACACCATTCTCCTGCCTCAGCCTCCCGAGTAGCTGGGACTACAAGCGCCCACCACCATGCCTGGCTAATTTTTTGTGCTTTTAGTAGAGACGGGGTTTCACCGTGTTAGCCAGGATGGTCTTGGTCTCCTGACCTCGTGATCCGCCCGCCTCAGCCTCCCAAAGTGCTGGGATTATAGGCGTGAGCCACCGCGCCCGACTGTCCTTAAGCATCTTAATGTCTCTTAGTAGCCTCAGTTCCCCCGCCTGCCATACAGGACCTGCTTTGTTTTGTTTGTTTGTTTGTTTTTGAGACGGAGTCTCGCTCTGCCGCCCAGGCTGGAGTGCAGTGGCGCAATCTCAGCTCACTGCAAGCTCCGCCTCCCGGGTTCACGCCATTCTCCTGCCTCAGACTCCGGAGTAGCTGGGACTACAGGCGCCTGCCACCACGCCCGGCTAATTTTTTTTTTTTTTTTTTTTTTGTATTTTTAGTAGAGACGGGGTTTCACTGTGTTAGCCAGGATGGTCTCGATCTCCTGACCTCGTGATCCACCCGCCTCGGCCTCCCAAAGTGCTGGGATTACTGGCGTGAGCCCCTGCGCCCGGCCCTGCTTTGTTTTTTTGAAACAGGGTCTCACTCTGTTGCCCAGGCTGGAGTGTGGTGGTGCCATTAAGGCTCACTGCAGCCTCAAACTCCTGGGCTCAATCAATCCTCCTGCTTTAGCCTCCCCAGTAGCAGCTGGGACTACATATCACTACACATGGCTAATTTTTTTTTTTTTTTGTAGAGACAGGATCTCACTTTGCTGCCCATGATGGTCTCAAACTCCTAGGCTCAAGCAATCCTCCAGCCTCAGCCTCCCAAGGTGCTGGGATTACAGGTGTGAGCCACCGTGCCCGGCCAGGACTTACTTTAGATAGGTCCTACTTTGGCTTTTGACTGGGAGAAAGATGCTGTCTTTTCTGCTGGCGGTCATCCTGGGACACCCACCCCACCCCAGTCTCAAGGGAGCTATCAACCAGGTCTTTAGGAATAATTGGGATCTGCTGGATCAGCCCTCACCTGAAACTGGTAGAGCTTTAAGATGGCCTTCATCTGGCCGGGTGCAGTGGCTCATGCCTGTAATCCCAGCACTTTGGGAGGCCGAGGTGGGCGGATCATGAGGTCAGGAGATCAAGACTATCCTAACACAGTGAAACCCCGTCTCTACTAAAAATACAAAAAATTAGCCGGGCATGGTGGCGGGCACCTGTAGTCCCAGCTACTCGGGAGGCTGAGGCAGGAGAATGGTGTGAACCCAGGAGGCTGAGCTTGCAGTGAGCCGAGATCACGCCACTGCACTCCAGCCTGAACGACAGAGTGAGACTCCGTCTCAAAAAAAAAAAAAAAAAGATGACCTTCATCTTAAGAGGGTCGTTTTTCCTACTTCATCATTTTTCTTCCATCCATGGGACTCTGATATGTTTTTCCTCCTTTAGAGGGCTGTTGTGTAAACAGGCAGTGCATTTAACCACAGAAAATGGTGCCTGGCATACAGTAGGTGCTCAATAAATGCTCACTAGTACTGTGTCTCCCAGGAGACAGCTTTGAGAGCACCTGCTGATTCAAACCCACTCCTTTGATGCAACACCAAACAGGCATACAACAGCCCAACAGCTGTCACCTGTGGCACTGTCCAGTCCCAAATGAAACAAGACAGCAGGTGTGTGAAGGCAAGAGATGGGAGATACCCACCCTCGGGAGAAGAGCCCTCCAACCCAATGCACCATGGAAGCAGCATGCGGTGCCCCACAGCAGGGCCTCTCCCCACTGCCACGTGAGGCGGGCGCACAGGGATTAACCGGACGTTCATATCGACAGCTCAATCCTTATCCCCAAGGGGGCCTGAAACCTGCCTGGCACATGGCAGGGGCTCAGCAAAATCCCACGGACCCAGCTAACGGGGTGGTGCTTTCTGGTGGGGGTTTGACTGTTCTAATATGGAGAAAACCGGAATTTTAGAATGGAACAAGTTTACACAAGGAGGTGAGATGAGATGGCAGATAAAGGAAAACAAAAAAGGGCCAGGCGTGGTGGCTCACACCTATAATCCCAGCACTTTAGGAGGCCGAGGCGAGTGGATCACAAGGTCAGGAGTTTGAGACCAGCATGGCCAATATGGTGAAACCCCGTCTCTACTAAAAATACAAAATTAACCAGGCATGGTGGCGGGTGCCTGTAGTCCCAGATGCTCAGGAGGCTGAGGCAGGAGAATCACTTGAACCCGGGAGTCAGCGGTTGCAGTGAGCCGAGATGGCGTCACTGCACTCCAGCCTGGGTGACAGAGCAAGACTCCATCTCAAAAAAAAAAAAATTGTAGAGACAGAGGTCTTACTATGTTGCCCAGGCTTCCCAAGGTGCTGAGATTACAGATGTGAGCCACCGTACCCAGCCTATTTTTTATTTTTGTAAAGACAGGCTCTCACTATGTTGCCCAGGCTTTTTTTCAAACAGCAACATACTGTTTTTCAAATGAAATTTTACACAAAGCCCCAGTATGTAACATAGAGGCCAGGTGCAGTGGTTCATGCTTGTAATTCCAGCACTTTGGGAGACTGAGGTGGGAGGATCGCTTGAGTTCAGGAGTTTGAGACCAGCCTGGCCAACATGGCAAAACCTGCCTCTACAGAAAATACAAAAATTAGCTGGGCATGGTGGCAGGTGTCTGTAATCTCAGCTACTCAGGAGGCTGAAGCAGAAGAATTGTTTGAACCCAGAAGGCAGAGGTTGCAGTGAGCCGAGATCGCGCCATTGCACTCCAGCCTAGGTGACAGGGTGAGACTCTGTCTCAAAAAAAAAAAAAAAAAAAGCCCCAGTATGTAACACAGAAACCCCTCTAGCCAGGGGAGGTGGCCCTAGGGCTCTCTGTTCACTCAGACCAATGCCATGGACTGACTCACCCACCTCCGACTTCCCCAGTTAACCCACGCCAAGGACGCATCAGGCAGGCCATTCTCTTTGAGTATCTTTTTAATGACTTAAACACCAGCATGGAGACTCGCCATGTAAACGGCCTCATTTCTGTGCTCTGTGCTTTGGGAGGGACAGGGACGCCATTTCCCACCTTGGCTGAGTTAAAACCTGTCTTGTAAATTAATAAATAATTTCCTAACTAACACGGCAAAAAAAAAAAAAAAAAAAATCCAAACGAGACCTAGTTTCCATCCAGGGACAGGACGTTTCTGGACACCGCCGGTCACTGATCCTCCTAAGGGCCTGGCCGTGGCTACTGCAGGGAGGATGTAGTGAGAATGGCTTCCCTGCTGCTGTTTGCTGCTGTCTACGCCGGCCAAGAACCTGCTCCCATCTGCCTGGGCTGATGGAGTCTCGCTCTTGACAAAAATCTTGCTGGGGCAGGTCCTCTGGCAGCCCCAGCACCTTACCCTGAGTCATGGGAACCTGAGACTTTGTCCAAACCGCGGCTGGAAGGCTGGTCTTGGCACTCGACGTCTTAGCTAGTGGATTTATCGCATTAAGACTGTACTTGGGCCTTTTTCATGATGACTTGGGTCTCAATCCTTGGAGCAGCTGAAAGAACAGCTCGGGCCACCTGTGGATGCACCCACAATGAAATCAGAGGCCACGTGAGGTTTGCAAGGCAGAGTGGCCTGTAGTTTTAACTCGGGCACTATGGCAATGCAGACCCAAACCAATTGTGCCAGTTCTTTGCTGGGTGGCAAAGTGTTTTCAGGCTTTGTGGTCACTCCTGATTTCTGTTTGGAAGCACAGTTCTCTCTCTAAGGAGAATGGAAACTTGGAAAGGCCTGTAAAATCGGAAAGCCTGTAAAAGGCCGTAGAGTGGAGACGTATAAAAATGTACGGTCACCCATGTTTTAGGGGTTGACACCATGGACTTTTATCTCGCTCACCAAATTCCTCACACATACAGCTCACTCCCTGTGGCCTCGGCCATCTCAGGCACCACAAAATCCTCACTGCTTGAAATTCACTTATGGAGTCCAACAAACAACTTTCTTTAAAAAAAAAAAAAAAAGGCAGTAAAATCTCAGAATTTCTGTGCAACGCTTGCAACCTGCCCACTTATTAAATAAACAGAACACCAAACCAACCGAAAGCTATGCAAGTGGCAGGCTGCCCTGGGCAGAGACCTGCCTGTCTGCCAGGGACTACGGTGGCACGGGAGCAGGGCATGATCATGCTGGTGGGAATGATCTCACCACCAATGAGAGGTGGTCTCATTCCCTGAATCTCAAACTCTCATCTCAGGAGCCCCCAGTCCTAACACTGTATTCAGCAGCTGGAGTTATCCGGCCACGTAAAGGGACGAGGGAAGGCAGACCGTCCTCAACTTCTTCCTGTGTTTCTAGCAGGGAAGGAACGCAATGGCTTCAGTCCCTCCGCCTCTAGGTAACAAGGCAAAGGCCTCCATAACCCAGGCAGACAGGGTGTGGGGAAGGTGTTGTGTCTTTTCCTAACTCAGAATGAGTGAGCGGGCTCCCGGAGAAAGACTGTCCTTTTAGCACGTGACCCTGAAAGGCTTCTAGCACCAAAGGCTCGCTAACACCTCCGACCCTGTCTGCAGGTAAAGGGGATGGGAGGCAGAACCCTTCTCCTGATTGGTGCCTGAAGGAGGCAAGAACGAGCATCTGCTATGCCCCAGCCGGATTTCCCCCGTCTCAGCAGGAGAGGGGAGAGGTGAGGGTGCAGGCGTTCTGGGCAGGTCAGTGCAGTTCGATGAACGCCTCCAGATCTTCCGGGATGAAGCCCTTGTAAGGGATCTTGTTCTTATCCAGGGCCCGGGCCGCAAGGCACTGCAGGGTCACGTAGTTGAAGGGCTGCATGGTACCCCTGGCCAGCAGCTTCTCGTCCAGCAGCTCGTAGGCCGTCTTCTTGAAGGCATTGGTGGCGTCCATGTGGGCCCCTGCTTCGATCAGGGCATTCATGATGGCCGGGCAGTTGTTCTGGGCTGCTATGTGTAGTGGGGTGTTGTTGTCAAAATCCCTGCTGTCCGGGTCGGCCCCGCAGTCGAGCAGCACTTTGACCACGTGCAGGGAGGGGAATCTGCCCACGGGATAGCGGCCCACGTTTGTGGTGTCCTTGTCCACAGCCATGTGCAGAGGGGTGAAGCCGTTCTTGCCCCTGGGCGCGCACTTGAGCAGGCGGTAGACGGTCTGGTGCTTCAGGTGCTCCTGGCTGGGGGTGCACTCCACTTTCTCCAGCAGGTAGAGCAGGTGGAGGATGATGGCCAGCGCCTTCGTGAACTGGGCTGAGTCTCCGGGCTCCCTGGGCAGCTGCAGGGCCCGTTCCACTTCCCGGACCCCTTTGGTGAGAACCCCCATGAGGTCTGCAAAGCCGATCTGGGTGCCCAGGCTGCCTTTGGCGGCCCGGTCCTGAAGCACGTAGGAGAAGAGTTCCGCGAAGGAGAGGAAGCTGCTGGCGGTCATGGGGCTCAGAGGCTCCAGGTTGCTCTGTTGCATGTCCAGGGCGTACTTCCACAAGCGGATGCAGCGCTCGAAATTGCCCGAGTCGGCGTACACGGCACCCCTGTAACGGATGTAATAGGAAGTGTCCGGGTGCGAGGGACCGAGGATGCGCTCCCGGATCAACAGGGCCTGCATGCGCATCTCATCCGGGTCGGTGATCAGCGCCTCCAGCTCCTCGGTGGTGTTGACCTCCCTGGAATAGTCATAGGCCAGGACCAGCTGTGGGGGCTCCGGTTTGGGCAGGTACTCGCCCCCCTGGTGACGCAGCTCCATGGCCCGCCTCCAGTGTTTAAGGGCCCCAAGCAGATCTCGTTTCTTATCCACATACGTAGCTCCCAGCAATTCCAAGGCTTCCACGGCAGCTTCCCGGCTGGTGGGACAGCAGCTTTCGTAAGATTCCCCGTTCAGTGGTT
The DNA here is from genome assembly GCF_029281585.2 of Gorilla gorilla gorilla. Classification (NCBI taxonomy): domain Eukaryota; kingdom Metazoa; phylum Chordata; class Mammalia; order Primates; family Hominidae; genus Gorilla; species Gorilla gorilla. Next base: position 10,583,260 of record NC_073244.2, on the reverse strand, counting down.
CCTCCGTGGAGGAGCTGCAGCACGGAGCCCCCTGAGGCTGCGCACACCCCTGGCTGGTGGAGGGGTCTTCTTGGGGCAGCCCAGGCTGAGCCTCTCCCCCTGCGACCTGCTCCTGGCCGGGCTGCTCCTGGATGAGGTACTCCACGATGTTGGTGTGGCCCGTCACGCTGGCCGCGAGCAGCGGGGTCATGCCGTAGCCGTCACGTTCCATGCGGGCCTTGCACCCCAACAGCAGCTGCAGGATCTCCAGGCTGCCGGACTCGGCGCAGTCATGCAGGGCCGTGTTGCCCTTGGCGCTACGCCGGTTCACCTGGGCGCCCTGCTCCAGCAGGTAGCGGGCGATCTCACGGTGGCCCTTGTAGCACGAGATCATGAGGCACGTGTGGCCGTGCCGGTTGGCCACCTCCAGGTCGGCCTGGTGCTCGCCGACCAGGTAGCGCACCACCTCCAGGTGGCCGTCGAAGCAGGCGGCGCGGAGAGGCGTGGAGTTGGTGCGCGTGGTGCGGTTCACCGAGGCCCCGCGGCGCAGCAGGCTCCGCACCACGTCCAGGTGGCCGGCTGCGGAGGCGGCCCACAGCGGCGGCGCGCCCTCGATGGTCTCGCCATCGAAGTGCACCGAGCCACCGGCCTCTACGCTCGCGCCGCACCGGTCCACCAGGTACTCCACCACGTCCAGGTGGCCGTAGCGAGCGGCGATGAGTAGCGGCGTTCCCCCGCCGGCCACCTCGCCCGTCAGCTCGTCCAGTTCCTCCCGGCTCCGGCCGCTGAGCAGCTTCTGGAGCAGCTGCAGCTTCCCATCACGGGCGGCGTTGTACACGGCGGTGCGGAGGTCCATGGTTCGGGCCTCCGCCAGGCCATGGGCTGGCCGCCGGGGGACGGGGAGACGGAGGATCAGAGCCCGGACGGGCGGGAGGCAACCTTCACCGTCCCCCTCGCCGCCATCTTAGGGTCTCCTCGGGCGGAACAAAATGGCTGCCGCGACCGACGGATGGGAGCACGCCGGGAAATGGAGTCCTTTGCGCGGGCCCACTCCATAGAACAGAAAAGGAATCTTGGGGCTCAAGACTACACTTCCCCAAAGGCCACAGGACAGCCCCTGAGAGCTGTGAGCGCGCGGCATGGTGGGAATTGGCGTCCCAGTCGCAGCGCATGGCAGCGGAAGCTAGCAATTTGAGGACTACAATTCCCGTCATGCAGCGCCACACGACCTAGCTTGTGGGAACCGGCGAAATTTGGTGACGTACTTCCCGTGGCTATCTCTGCGTCGGAGCGTATAGAAAAAGCAGGCGCGATACCCTTAAGGACTACATTTCCCAAAAGGTATCACGAGCGACTCTGAGCCAATCAGGACCGAGACCGAAGGCTAAAAGCGACTAGAGGGGACGCGTCTGTTTTGGGCTTGGAGCACGGGCAAGCTGCCCACCGGCAGGGGGCGCCTGGAGGAGGCCTAAAAGCTGGACGGGGCGAAAACGTTTTGAGCTGGGAGAACGGTAAAAAATGACGCGCTCACTTCTTATTCTCACGTTCATATATTCATTTATTCATTTACATACATTTATGTATATTCTAGTATGTGTCAGAATTTCCTTCTTTTATTTACGTATTTATTTTTATTTATTTCTTTCAATAACTTTGTGGGGTTTTTTGGTTTTTGTTTTTGTTTTTGAGACAGAGTCTCGCTCTTGTTGCCTAGGCTGGAGGGCAATGCCGCAATCTCGGCTCACTGCAACCTCTGCCTCCCGGGTTCAAGCGATTCTCGTGCCTCAGCCTCCCGAGTAGCTGGGACTACAGACATCCACCACCACGCCCGGCTAATTTTTGTATTTTTGGTAGAGACGGGTTTCGCCATGTTGGCCAGAATGGTCTCGAACTCCTGACCTTGGGAGATCCGCCCGCCTCAGCCTCCCAAAGTGCTAGAATTACAGGCGTGAGCCACTATGCCCGGCCTGACGTGCTGACTTCAATTCCTTTGGGTAAAGACCCAGAAGTGGGATTCCTGGATCACCTGGTAGTTCTATTTTTAAATTTTTCTTTGGAACTTCCATACCATTTTCTATAATGGCTATACTAATTAAAATTACCATCAATAGTGTATAAGTGTTCTCTTCAAATCCTTGCCAACGTTTGTTACCTTTCGCCTTTTTGATAATAGCTATTCTAGCAGTTGTAAGATGATCCATTTCCTGGCATTTTTTGACAACAATGAATTATATTATGAAAAAGAAATCTTTGGTGACCCGAATTCTTTATTTTTAAAGTTTATTCGAGGTGTAATATATATACAATAAAATGCATTTTTTAATAAAGAGGACAGGTTTGGCCGGGCAAGGTGACTCACACCTGTAATCTCAGCACTTTGGGAGGCTGAGGTGGGAGGATTGCTTGAACCCAGGAATTCGAGACCAGCCTGGGAAACATAGCACATCTCTACAAAAATAGAAAAATTAGCCGGGCGTGGTAGCGTGCACCTGTTGTCTCAGCTACTCGGGAGGCTGAAGTGGGAGGATCGCTTGAACCTAGGAGGTCAAGGCTGCAGTGGGCCGTGATTGCACCATTGTACTTCAGCCTGGGTGACAGAGGGAGACCCTGTCTCTAAGATAAATAAAAATAAATAAATAAATAAAGAGAACAGGTGTGACAAACATGCAGATATGTAGCCAGTATCACAACCAAGATGTTCAACAGCGTCTTCATTCAGAATTGTTATCTCATGCCGGCCGGGCGCGGTGGCTCACGCCTGTAATCCCAGCACTTTGGGAGGCTGAGACGGGTGGATCACGAGGTCAGGAGATCGAGACCATCCTGGCTAACACGGTGAAACCCCGTCTCTACTAAAAATACAAAAAATTAGCCGGGCGTGGTGGCAGGCGCCTGTAGTCCCAGGAGGCTGAGGCAGGAGAATGGCGTGAACCTCGGAGGCGGAGCTTGCAGTGAGCCGAGATTGCGCCACTGCACTCCAGCCTGGGAGACAGAGCGAGACTCCGTCTCAAAAAAAAAAAAAAAAAAAAAAAAAGTTATCTCATGCCCTGTTGATCAACGCCTTTGTCCACCCGCAGCCACTGGTAACTGCTGATCTGTTCTCTGAGTTTCATACTAACAGCACAGAAACGGAAAAATGCAGTATGTGGCCTCTGGGGTCTGCAGCTTTCATTCGGCACAATGCATTCAAGATGCAACTATGCTGTTGCGTGTATTAGCAGCTCGTTGCCTTTTATTACGGAGCTGTATTCCATGGCAAGAACGAGCCACCATTCTTTTATCCATTACGTGATGGTTCTTTCCAGTTTTAGATGATTACAAATAAAGCTGCTATAAACTTCTGCGTACAGGTCTTTGTGTGGAAATATATTTTCATTTCTCTTGGGTAATGCCTACGAGTGTAAGTATTCTTTTTTTGTTGTTGTTGTTTTCTTTTTCTTTTTTTTGAGACGGAGTTTCACTCTCATTGTCCAGGCTGGAATGCAATGGTGCGATCTGGGCTCACCACAACCTCCACCTCCCGGGTTCAAGCAATTCTCCTGCCTCAGCCTCCCAGGTAGCTGGGATTACAGGCATGTGCTACCATGCCCGGCTAATGTTGTATTTTTAGTAGAGACGGGGTTTCTCCATGTTGGTCAGGCTGGTCTCGAACTCCTGACCTCATGATCCGCCCGCCTCGGCCTCCCAAAGTGCTGGGATTACAGGCGTGAGCCACCATGCCTGGCCACTTCATTGTATTTTAATGTCCTTCCACAGATGGCAGTGTCTTGCAATATAATTGTTCTTTCCACGAAGCAATTACAGGATTTATTTTAAAAAATTAGAGGGAGCGTGGTCCAATAACAGGACAGCAGCTTAAAGTTGCATGTTAAATGTCTACTTTTGAGACTTCCACAGTGCGCCTGGAATTGGCCATAAGACCATTTAGGGGCATGAGAAGCTCCAGCCAGATGGACCTTGGTCAACCCCCGGGACACTTTTTGCCTGTTATAGTATTTGGCACCGTAGGGAGGCTAAGCGTTTTGAGTGAAAATACTTTATGAACCATTTGCCTCTCAACACAGACAAGAGGTTAATTCTAAAAGCTGAATTCCTGGATTCAACAACCAAGTCCATGGCCAAACAGCTGCATGGCTTTGGACAGTGGCCCAAGCTCCCTGAACATAGCTTTCTCATCTGTAAAATGAGAACATAGGAGTGTGAGAGAGAAAACATGTCTAAAAGTGCTTTGTGGCCAGGTGCGGTGGCTCACGTCTGTAATCCCAGCACTTTGGGAGGCTGAGGCAGGAGGATCACCTGAGGTCAGGAGTTTGAGGCCAGCCTGGCCAACACAGTGAAATGCAGTCTCTACTAAAACTATAAAAATTAGCCGGGCATGGTGGTAGGCGCCTGTAATCCCAACTACTCAGGAGGCTGAAGCAGGATAATTGCTTAAACCTGGGAGACAGAGGTTGCAGTGAGCTGAGATCGTGCCACTGCACACCAGCCTGGGTGACAGAGCGAGACTCTGTCTCAAAAATAATAATAATAAATAAAAATAAAAAATAAAAAAAGTGTTTTGTAGGCCAAGTGTGGTGGCTCAATCCTGCAATCCCAGCACTTTGGGAGCCCGAGGCAGGCAGATAACATGAGGTCAGGAGTTCAAGACCCGCCTTGCCAACATGGTGAAACCTCGTCTCTACTAAAAATAGAAAAATTAGCTGGGCATGGTGGCGGGTGCCTGCATTCCCAGCTACTCGGGAGGCTGAGGCAGGAGAATGGCTGGAACCGGGGAGGTGGAGGTTGTGGTGAGCCGAGATGGCGCCACTGCACTCCAGCCTGGGCAACAGAGCGAGACTCTGTCTCAAAAAAACAAAACAAAACAAAACAAAAAAACTCCCAAAACACAACAACAACAACAACAACAACAAAAACAAAGGTAACAAATAACAAATGCTCACAAATTCACTATTTTTGTTACTATGTCTCACTATGTTCTATGTTTCCTGGGTTATTTAAGTCCACTGCACCTGCCCGGTGGTACTGGGATACTGTGTGCTGGGGTCCCCCTGCACGTTCCTTCCCACTATCCTGTTCTTTTTTATTTGTTTGTTTTTTGAGACGGGGTCTTGCTGTGTTGCCAGGCTGGAGTGCAGGGGTGTGATCTTGGCTCACTGCAACCTCTGCCTCTCGGGTTCAAATGATTCTCCTGCCTCAGCCTCCCGAGTAACTGGGACTACAGGCACACACCACCATGCCCAGTTAATTTTTGTATTTTTAGTAGATGTGGGATTTCACCATGTTGGCCAGGATGGTCTGTATCTCTTGACCTTGTGATCCACCTGCCTCAGCCTCCCAAAGTGCTGGGATTACAGGTGTGAGCCACCACGCCCGGCCCCCCATGCCCTGTTCTATGGCCCCTTGGTGGTAGCTGGAAATCATTCTTGGCTTGAATATTTACACCACGGGAAATGGGCAAATGCTAAAAATCAGCAAACCTCCTGCCTCCAACCTCCTCCCTCCAACCTCCTCCCTCCCTCAAACCTCCTCCCTCCAACCTCTTCCCTCCCTCCAACCTCCTCCCTCCCTCCAACCTCCTCCCTCCAACCTCTTCCCTCCCTCCAACCTCCTCCCTCCCTCCAACCTCCTCCCTCCAACCTCTTCCCTCCCTCCAACCTCCTCCCTCCAACCTCTTCCCTCCCTCCAACCTCCTCCCTCCCTCCAACCTCCTCCCTCCAACCTCCTCCCTCCCTCCAACCTCCTCCCTCCCTCCAACCTCCTCCCTCCCTCCAACCTCCTCCCTCCCTCCAACCTCCTCCCTCCAACCTCTTCCCTCCCTCCAACCTCCTCCCTCCAACCTCTTCCCTCCCTCCAACCTCCTCCCTCCCTCCAACCTCCTCCCTCCAACCTCCTCCCTCCAACCTCCTCCCCCAACCTCCTCCCTCCAACCTCCTCCCTCCCTCCAACCTCCTCCCTCCCTCCAACCTCCTCCCTCCCTCCAACCTCCTCCCTCCAACCTCCTCCCCCAACCTCCTCCCTCCAACCTCCTCCCTCCCTCCAACCTCCTCCCTCCCTCCAACCTCCTCCCTCCAACCTCTTCCCTCCCTCCAACCTCCTCCCTCCCTCCAACCTCCTCCCTCCAACCTCCTCCCCAACCTCTTCCCCCAACCTCCTCCCTCCAACCTCCTCCCTCCCTCCAACCTCCTCCCTCCCTCCAACCTCCTCCCTCCAACCTCCTCCCCAACCTCCTCCCTCCAACCTCCTCCCTCCCTCCAACCTCCTCCCCCAACCTCCTCCCTCCAATCTCCTCCCTCCCTCCAACCTCCTCCCTCCCTCCAACCTCCTCCCTCCCTCCAACTCCCTGGGAAGTTGCAGTGAGCCAAGATCATGCCACTGAACTCCAGCCTGGGTGACAGACTCCGTTTCAACAAAACAAAACAAAACAAACAAAACAGAATTTACCCCTCCAGAGTGTGCAGATGTTGGTGTATACTGACTCACAAGAGCTGATCGTTACATTTTCAGGATTCTTTATTCCCGCCAGTTGTTAATCATGGCCAATATTGAAAATTAAGACTGAGCACTGTGGCTCACACTTATAATCCCACTATTTTGGGAGGCCGAGGTGGAACGATCCTTTCAGCCTATTTTTCCCCCCGTAGCATACATCACTTTCCAACCTACCCTGCTGTATAATTTACAAATTTAGAATGTTTGTTCAGGGACTCTTCTCTGTCATGTTCACTGCTGCGTTCCTGTTTCTAGAACAGAATAGGTGCTCAATAAATATCTGTGGAAGCTGGGCGCGGTGGCTCACGTCTGTAATCCTAGCAATTTGGGAGGCTGAGGTGGGCAGATCACCTAAGGTCAGGAGTTTGAGATCAGCCTGACCAACATGGAGAAACCCAGTCTCTACTAAAAATACAAAAATTAACCAGGCGTGACAGCGCATGCCTGTAATCCCAGCTATTCGGGAGGCTGAGGCACAAGAATCGCTTGAACCCGGGAGGCAGAGGTTGTGGTGGGCCGAGATCGTGCCATTGCACTCCAGTCTGGGCAACAGGAGCAAAACTCCATTTCAAATAATAATAATAATAATAATAATAATAATAATAATAATAATAATAAAATATCTGTGGAATGAATAAAGTCATCACCCCAGGAAGCACACTGTAACCACAGCACCACCCTGACTACTATTCTGTGGGGCGGGCACCTTCTGGAGGTCTCCACTGCTTTGTTTTCTTTCATCTGATTTTTAATTTTTTTCCTGCAGCCCCGCCGGTTTCCAAGGATGCAACTATGAAGAGACGCAGTGGGGGCTACGATTGGGTCGTGACTGTGGCCCACACCAGGCGAGCGTCCCCGCCCCAGCCCCTCTGCCATCTGCGTGCCTGTTCTCCCTCTACCTGCCCCCGCGCCAGGATCCAGGCTTGCAAACGTCCCCATGCCATGCGCCGGCACATCTCGGGCGGCCAGCCAGGCACACACTGCGGGGTGTCATTAGCTGCAGTGCCGCCTAAACGCGGCGGCCCGTGCAGAACCACGGCCAGGCCACCTGCACGGGCCAGGGAGGTGATGGGGACAGCGAGAGACGTGCCAAACCCCAGTGGGGGGTTGGGAGGGGAGGCGCTTTCATCCTAAGGTGACTTCCTTTTTTTTTTCTAATAAAAAAATATTTTAAACATGCGGATAAATAGAGAAAAAGACAAAATAGACCCCATCATAGCAATGCCAAAGATGAGACAGATTTATTTATTCCATAAATATCTACTGAGAGGATATTGCGTGTCTGCACCGATTCCGGAGCTGAGCTAGACCAGGGAGCAAAATAAAACAAAACGGACCCTTAAAAAAAATTTAAGCCTGCGCGCGGTGGCTCACGCCTGTAATCGCAGCACTTTGGCAGGCCGAGGTGGGCGGATCACGAGGTCAGGAGATGGAGACCATCCTGGCTAACACGGTGAAACTTCGTCTCTACTAAAAATACAAAAAAGAAATAGCCGGGCGCGGTGGCGGGCGCCTGTAGTCCCGGCTACTCGGGAGGCTGAGGCAGGAGAATGGCGTGAACCCGGGAGGCGGAGCTTGCAGTGAGCCGAGATGGTGCCACTGCACTCCAGCCTGGGCAACGGAGCGAGACTCCGTCTCAAAAAAAAAAAAACAAAAAAAAAACAAAAAAAAATTTTAAATTTCAATAGCTTTTGGGGTACAAGTTGTTTTTGGTTACATGGATGACTGAATAGTGGTGAAGCCTGGGATTTTAACGCGGCCATCACTCAAGTAGAGTCCATTGTACCCAATACGTAGTTTTCTTGTTTTGCTTTGTTTTTTTTTCTTTTCTTTTCTTTTCTTTCTTTCTTTTTTTTTTCTTAAGACAGAGTCTTGCTCTGTTGCCCAGGCTGGAGGGCGGTGGCAAGATCTCGGCTCACTGCAACCCCCAGCTGCTGGGCTCAAGTGATTCTCCTGCCTCAGCCTCCCAAGTAGCTGGGATTACAGGCGCCTGCCACCATGCCTGGCTAATTTTTGTATTTTTAGTAGAGGCAGGATTTCACCATGTTGGCCAGGCTGATCTAGAACTCCTGACCTCAGGTGATCCACCTGCCTCGGCCTCCCAAAGTGCTTGGATTACAAGTGTGAACCACAGCGTCTGGCCCCAGTATGTAGCTTTTTATCCCTCACTCTCCACTCTCTCCCCGCTTCTGAGTCTCCACTGTCCATTATACCATTTTTTAAATTTAAATTTTTATGTTTTGAGATAAGGTCTTGCTCTGTTGTCCAGGCTGGAGTGCAGTGGTGCAATCATAGCTCACTGCAGGCTTGAACTCCTGAGCTCAAGTGACCCTCCCGCCTGAGCCTCCTGAGTAGCTGGGACTAGAGGCATGTACCACAACACCCAGCTAATTTTTTTTAGATGCTTGTGGGGTCTTGCTATATTGCCCAGGCCGGTCTCAAACTCCTGAGCTCAAATGGTCCTCCCTCCTTCTCTTCCCAAAGTGCCGGGATTCCAGGTGTGAGTCACTGTGTCCCACCTATTATATCACTCTGTATGCCTTTGCAAACCCATAGCTTAGCTCCCACTTATGTGAGAATACACAGTATTTGGTTTTTCATTACTAGTTACTTCACTTAGAACACTGGTCTCGGCTGGGTGCGGTAGCTCGCCCCTGTAATCCCAGCACTTTGGGAGGCTGAGGCGGGCAGATCACCTGAGGTCAGGAGTTCGAGGCCAGCCTGGCCAACATGGTGAAACCCCATCTCTACTAAAAATACAAAAATTAGCTGTGCATGGTGGCACATGCCTGTAATTCCAGGTACTCAGGAGGCTGAGGCAGGAGAATCGCTTGAACCCAGGAGGTGGAGGTTGCAGTGAGCCGAGATCTTGCCACTGCACTCCAGCCTGGGCAACAGAATGAGACTCCATCTCAAAAAAAAAACAAGTCTGGGCTCGGTGGCTCATGCCTGTAATCCCAGCACTTTGGGAGGCTGAGGTGGGCAGATCACAAGATCAAGAGATCAAGACCATCCTGGCCAACACGGTGAAACCCCGTCTCTACTCAAAATACAAAAATTAGCTGGGTGTGGTGGTGCACGCCTGTAGTTCCAGCTACTCAGGAGGCTGAGGCAGGAGAATTGCTTGAACCTGGGAGGCAGAGGTTGCAGTGAGCCGAGATCATGCCACTCCACTTCAGCCTGGGTGACAGAGCGAGACTCCATCTCAAAAAAAAAAAAAAAGAAAAGAAAAGAAAAGAAAAGAGACGAGAAGAGGAGCAAGTGTATTAGTCTGCTTGGACTGTCATAGCTAAATATCACAGGTTGAGTGGCTTAAACAACAGAAAGTTATTTTTCCACATTTCTGGAGCCTAGAAGTTCAAGATCAACATATGGGCAGAATGAGCTGAGTATGGTAGGGCACGCCTGTTGTCCCAGCTACTTGAGAGACTGACATGAGGGATTGCTTGAATCCAGGAGGTCAAGACTAGTGTGGGCAATGCAGCGAGACCCCGTCTCTATGAAAAAATTTAAAAAATTAGCCAGGTACAGTGATGTACACCTGTGGTCCCAGCTCCTTGAGACGCTGAGGTGGGAGGATCTTGACCCCAGGAGATGGAGGCTGCAGTGAGCTATGATCGCACCACTGCACTCCAGCCTGGGTGACAGAGCAAGACCCTGACTTAAAAACAAGAAAGATATGGGGAAGATTGATTTATCTTGAGGCCTCTCTCCTTGGCTTGGGCAAATGGCTACCTTCCCAGTGGAGCCCTGCCCCAAGCTCCTGACCTACAGAATCCATAAGATATAAGAAAATGATTTAAAAAAAAAAAAAAGGGTCTGTCTCTGTTGCCCAGGCTGGAGTGCAGTGGCATGATCTCAGCTCAGTGCAACCTCTGCCTCCTGGGTTCAAGCAATCCTCCCACCTCAGCCTTCCAAGTACCTGAGACTACAGGCCTGTGCCACCATGCCCAGCTAATTTTTGTATTTTTGTGTAGAGACGGTGTTTCACTATGTTGCCCAGGCTGGTCTCAAACTCCTGAGCTCAAGCGATCCACCCACCTTGGCCTCCCAAAGTGCTGGGATTACAGGCGTGAGCCACTCCGCCCAGCCATGATGATTGTTTTAAGCCTGAACATTTTGGGGTCATCTGTGGTGCAGTAATAGTAACTGGGATTGTGCCACGTGCTAGCTGGTAGCTTTAATTTGCCTGTCTATAATTACTAACCAAATCACACAGTTCCCCAAGAGTTTGTTTACGATGTCTGTTTCCTCTCCGGGGAACTGTCTGTTCATTGGGAAAATATGCCATGGTTTAGTTTCTAAGAAACAGTCTCAGTGTGTCTCCCACTCCCTGAAGGGACTAGATAGATTTATATAATGTAGCACAGCCTGAAGGCATTAGTATGTATCTTTGTTTCATTTCTTCATTCATTTAAACATTCAGCCACATTTATTTATATTCTTAGCACCTGCTATGTGCTGGGCTACGTGCTGGATCCTGGTTATATAGCAGTAAACAAGCAGATGTTGTTCTCAAGAGCCCAGAATCTGATGGGAGGAGAATAACTCAAGTTAGACTGTGTGGTTGGGGATGCAGGAGCCCGAGAATGAATGGATTGTATCTGGCTGGGGAGGGAAGGAGGAACCTGGGAGATACTTCATGTGCAAGGCTAGGTCTTCAAGTATGGACAGGGATTTTTTTTTTTTTTTTTTTTTTTTTTGAGACAGAGTCTTGCTCTGTCACCCAGGTTGGAGTGCAGTGGCTGTATCTTGGCTCACTGCAATCTCCGCCTCCCAGGTTCACGCCATTCTCTTGCCTCAGCCTCCTGAGTAGCTGGGACTACAGGCGCCCGCCATCACGCCCAGGTAATTTTTCGTATTTTTAGTAGAGATGGGGTTTCACCGCGTTAGCCAGGATGGTCTCAATCTCCTGACCTTGTGATCCGCCCGCCTCAGCCTCCCAAAGTGCTGGGATTACAGGCGTGAGCCACCGTGCCTGGCCTGGACAGGGATTTTTTTTTAGGTAGAGCTTTGGAAGAAACAAATGCTCCAGATTGCTCTAGATACCTAAGTTGACTTAACAAACGACCTCGAGGTTACTGACATAAACAACAACCTATTATTATTACTTGTCATGGTTCTGAGAGTGGACTCTGCTAGACAGTTCTCACTGGGGGCAGTTCGTATGTGGTTCAAGTCAGAAGGAGGCTGGGGTTGGAGTCATCTTGAAGGACCTCAACTGGGACTGCCAGCAGGAACACCTCCATGTAGCTTGAGCTTCCTCACAAGATGGCTGCTGGGTCCCAGGAGCAAGCATCCAGAGAAAGAACCAGGCATCAGCTGTATCGTATCACCTCTTATCACGCAGCCTCAGAAGTCATAGTGTCACTTCTGCCACATCGTATTTGCCAAGTCTAGCCCACTTTCAAGGGGAGAGAATTGGATCTTCACAAGAAAACAGAGTTAGATGTTTGTGGATGTTTTTTTGTTGTTGTTGTTGTCGTTTTTGAGACAAAGTCTTGCTCTGTCGCTCAGGCTGGAGTGCAGTGGCATGATTTTGGCTAACTGCAAGCTCCACCTCCCAGGTTCACGCCATTCTCTTGCCTCAGCCTCCTAAGTAGCTGGGACTACAGGCGCCCGCCACCACGCCCGACTAATTTTTTGTATTTTTAGTAGAGACAGGGTTTCACCGTGTTAGCCAGGATGGTCTTGATCTCCTGACCTTGTGATCCGCCCACCTCGGCCTCCCAAAGTGCTGGGATTACAGGTGTGAGCCACCGTGCCCCGCAGCCACCGTGCCCGGTTGTGGATGTTTTAAGACCATCACACAGGTGGAAGGAAGAGACAGCACCAAAAATGCAGAGGATGGACAACCTGGCAGGTATGGTACATTCAGTATTGTATTGACATCCCTTGCTCATCAGACAGCATTTTGGCTGGGCATGGTGGCTCATGCCTGTAATTCCAACACTTTGGGAGGCCAAGGCAGAAGGATCACTGGAGCCTAGGAATTTGAGACCAGCCTGGGCAACACAGTGATACTTCATTTCTACAAAAAAATAAAAAAATTAGCTTGGCATGGTGGTGTGTGCCTATAGTTAGCTACTTGGGAGGCTGAGGCAGCAGGATCTCTTGAGCCCAGGAAGTCAAGGCTGCAGTGAGCCATGATCATGCCACTGACTCCAGCCCAAGCTACAGAGTGAGACCCTATTTAAGAAAAGGAGCATTTTAGGGAAATTCTCCATCAAAGATGAGGTCCCTTGCAGGGCACAGTAGCTCACACCTGAAATCCCAGCAGTTTTGGTGGACAAGATGGGAGGATCACTTGAGCCCAGGAGTTACAGACCAGCCTGGGCAACATAGCAAGACCCTGCCTTTTGGCCGGGCACAGCAGCTCATGCCTGTAATCCCAGCACTTTGGGAGGCCGAGGCAGGTGGATCACCTGAGGTCAGGAGTTTGAGACTAGCTTGGCCAACATGGTAAAACCCCATCTCTACCAAAATATAAAAATTAGCCAGGCATGGTGGTGGGCACCTGTGATCCCAGCTACTAGGGAGGCTGAGGCACGAGAATCACTTGAATCTGGGAGGCGGAGGTTTCAGTGAGCCGAGATGGTGCCACTGCATTCCAGTCTGGGCGACAGAGTGAGATTTTGTCAAAAAAAAAGAAAAGAAAAAAGAAGGAAGGAAGGAAGAAAGAAAGAAAGAAAGAAGGAAGGAAGAAGGAAGGAAGGAAGGGAAAGAGAAAGAAAGAAGGAAGGAAGGAAGAGAAAGAGAGAAAGGAAAGAAAGAAAGGGAAAGAAGGAAGGAAGGAAGGAAAGAAGGAAGGAAGAGAAGGAAGGAAGGAAGGAAGGAAGGAAGGAATGATCAGAGTCAGCTGGGCATGGTAGCTCACATCTGTAATCCTAGCACTTTGGGAAGCTGAGGTGGGCAGATCACTTGAGGCCAGGAGTTTGAGACCAGCCTGACCAACATGTCGAAACCTTGTCTCTACTAAAATTACGCCCAAAAAATTAGCCAGGTGTGGTGGTGCACACCTGTAATCCCAGCTACATGGGAGGCTGGGGCACAATAATTGCTTGAACCCAGGAGGTGGAGGTTGCAGTGAGCTGAGATCACACCCCTGCACTCCCGCCTGGGCTACAGAGCTGGACGTCTCTGTCTTAGTCCCATTCTAGGGGGAAAGCATTCAGTCTTGTACCATTAAGTGAACTGTTAGCTGTAGAGTTTTTTTGTCTTGTTTTGTTTTGTTTGTTTTCTTGCTGTTATTTTGAGACAGGGGCTTGTTCTGTCGCCCAGGCTGGAGTGCAGTGGCACAATCATGGCTCACTGCAGCCTCCTCCTCCTGGGCTCAAACAGTCCTCCTTCCTCAGCCTCCCAAGTAGCTGGGACAATAGGCACGTGCCACCACACCCAACTAATTTTTTTATTTATTTACTTATTGGTGAGGCATGGTCTTGCCATGTCGCCCAGGCTGATCTTGAACTCCTGGCCTCAAGCAATCATCCCTCCTTGGCTTCCCAAAGTGCTGGGATTACAGGCATGAGCCACTGCTCCCTTCCTGGCTGTAGCTTTTTTTTTTTTTTTTTTCAAGACGGAGTTTTGCTCTTATTGCCCAGGCTGGAGTACAGTAGCACGATCTCAGCTCACTGCAACCTCTGCCTCCTGGGTTCAAGCGATTCTCCTGCCTCAGCCTCCCGAGTAGCTGGGATTAACAGGCGCGTGCCATCATACCTGGCTAGTTTTTGTATTTTTAGTAGAGACGTGGTTTCACTATGTTGGCCAGACTGATCTTGAACTTTTGGCCTCGAGTGATCTGCCTGCCTCGGCCTTCCAAAGTGCGGGATTACAGGCATAACCCACTGTGCCAGGCCCGGCATATGCTATTTCTGTCCATTCATCTCTTCCTTACCAGCGTGGGCAGGGCCAGGGGTCGTCCTGCCTGCTAGGCCACAGAGAAGGAGTGCTGTCCACTGCGTGGCTGCCCGCTCTGGTCTTGGGCTGAGCCACAGCTGGATTCCTGCGATTTGGAATGACTGGGATAGAGGGGTAGAGATTCCAGAACCAGATGTGGGTCGGGGGAGGAGACTCCACTATCTTGCTCTGATGCTGCCGGCTTGTTGTCATGGAAACCAAAGCCACTCTCTTAGGAAGGACCCATTAAGGTGCAGGACATAATCAAGGCTCTCTCTGGCGGCCCCCTGCCCTCCCTAGTGGGAAGCAACCACCGTTTGAGCCCTTGAATGTTGCAGGATTTAAGTTCTGCCCTCCTCCCTCACTTGCCTCCCTACAAAAAAATTCTCCAAAACATACACAAGGGAGCCAAGCAGGCATCAGAGAAGACCCTCAAGGTTTCTGAACTGACCCCTCCCCAAGCCTGAGGCTTCAGTTCCAGCTCTAGCTGGGGATGATTCAGTGGGTGACCGCCACAAGCTCCTGTCTGTGTCTTGGCATCCTTCCCTGGGAAAATGACAGAGAGATACATTACAATTGCCACGTTGTCTCTGAATACCAAACTGTTAGAGGGGTGGATGGTAGGGGTTCAACTTGCAGACGGATCAAACTGCCTGGATTGGGCTGGGCACGGTGGCTCACGCCCATAATCCCTGCCTGCCGAGGCAGGCAGATCACTTGAGGTTAGGAGTTTAAGACCAGCCTGGTCAACATGGTGAAACCCCGTCTCTACTAAAAATACAAAAATTAGCAGAGCATGGTGATGGGTGCTTGTAATCCCAGCTACTCGGGAGGCTGAGGCAGGATAATTGCTTGAATCCAGGAGGCAGAAGTTGCAGTGGGCTGAGATTACACCACTGCATTCCAACCTGGGCCACAGAGTGAGACTCCATTTTTTAAAAAATGATAATAATTGCTACATAGTCTCTGAATACTAAACTGTTAGAGGGGTAGAAGGTAGGGGTTCAACTTGCAGACCCTAGATGGTACTGCCTGGATTGAAGTCCTGGCTATGCCACCAGCAGCTGTGCAACCTCGAGCAACTTGCTTGACCTCCCTGGGCCTCAGTTTCCTCTCCTGCAAAATAGGGTGCAATAAGACCACCAACCTCGCAGGAGATCATGTGTCTAAAGCCATCAAAACAGCGTCTGGATAAGGAAAATGTGGTATATCCATGCAATGGAATATGACTCAGCCATGAAAAGGAATGAGGCTCTGACACAGGCTACAAGAACCTTGAGGACGTCAGGCTCAGGTGGGAGAAGCCAGACACAAAAAGCCACACTGTGTGTGATCCCATTTCTATGGCATGTCCAGAACAGGCCAATCCAGAGAGATAGAAATCAGAGAAATGGTTGCCAGGGGCTGGAGTGTGGGAAGAAGAATGCGGAGTGACTGCTTTTGTTTTTTTTTTTTGAAACGGACTCTCACTGTTGCTCAGGCCAGGGTGCAGTGGCACAATCTTGGCTCATTGCAACCGCTGCCTTCCTGGTTAAAGCAATCCTCCCAGCTCAGCCTCTCAAGTAGCTGGGATGACAGGCGTGTGCCACCATGCTCGTCTAATTTTTGTATTTTTAATAGATTCAGGTTTCACTGTGTTGGCCAGGCTGGTCTCAAACTCCTGACCTCAGGTGATCCACCCGCCTTGGCCTCCCAAAGTGCTGGGATTACAGGCATGAGCCATTGCGCCCAGCCTCCTCTTTCTTTTTTAAGAGAGGGGAGTCTTACTATGTTGCCCACAACATAGTAAGACTCAAACTGGTATGAAACTCCTGGCCTCAAGCCATCCTCCCACCTCAGCCTCCCGGGTAGCTGGGATGACAGGACATGAGACATTGCACCTGGCTAACCTGTGGATTCTGACACTTAACTCTGGATGATTAAAATCATAATTTAATTGCTTATGGCCAGGGGAGAAGGGGGTCTCTCTCACACTTTTTTTTTTTTTCTGAGACAGAGTCTCGCTCTATCGCCCAGGCTGGAGTGCAGTGGCACGATCTCAGCTCACTGCAACCTCCGCCTCCCAGGTTCAAGCAATTCTCCTGCTTCAGCCTCCCGAGTAGCTGGGACTACAGGCTCACGCCACCATGGCCAGCTCATTTTTTTTGTATTTTTAGTAGAGACGGGGTTTCACCATGTTAGCCAGGATGGTCTCGATCTCCTGACCTAGTGATCTGCCTGCCTTGGCCTCCCAAAGTGTGCTAGGATTACAGGTGTGAGCCATCATGCCCGTTTTTGTTTTGTTTTGTTTGAGATGGGGTCTCGCTCTGTCACCCAGGCTGGAGTGCAGTGGTGCGATCTCAGCTCACTGCAACCTCCGCCTCCCAAGCTCAGGCGATCCTCTCACCTCAGCCTCCTGAGAAGCTGGGACTACAGGCTCGTGACACCATGTTCGACATTTTTTTTTTTTTTTGTATTTTTGGTAGAGACAGGATTTCACCATGTTGGCTAGGTTGGTCCTGAACTCCTGAGCTCAAGCAATCCACCTGTCTTGGCCTCCCAAAGTGCTGGGATTACAGGCATGAGCCATCGTGCCCACCCCCTCTCACGTATTTTTTAAGAGGGTCTTGCTCTGTTGTTCAGGCTGGAGTGCAGTGAGGCGATCATAGCTCAGTGTAGCCTCCAACCCCTGTGCTCAAGCAATTCTCCTGAGTAGCTGTGACTACAGTGTGCACCACTGCACCCAGCTGTCACTTTTTTTTCCAACAAGACAACAGCAAAAAATGAAGTATAATGTGTTCTTCTGTCAAGTTAACCAGCCATAACAGCAAAGCCCAGGAGGGCAGTGATGGAAACTCATTCACCTTTTTTAGTTTCTAAAGCCATTGAGCAGGCAGCTGCAAGCTGGGTCCTTGAGGGTGGCTGGGAGAGGGTGGTAAGTTGGTTGGACCTCTGTGGGTAATGGCTCATCTTTACAGGAGTGTGTGGCCTCCAGGATTTTCTGTGTGATGAAGGTGATAGGCTCAGGCACAAGCATTTATACCCAAAGTGAATATTGGATGCCAGTACTGAGCTAGGCGTGTGTGTGGGGAGGTGGGGGGTACAAAGATGAAACTGCCAGGAAAAACTCAGGGCTCCCAGGGGTCTTTGGGGGGAAATAAAAGGTTAGTGTGGCTTTAATAAGAATCAATAAAGGCTGGCTGGGCGCGGTGGCTCTCGTCTGTAATCCCAGCACTTTGGGAGGCTGAGGCAGGCAGATCTGAGGTCAGGAGTTCGCGACCATCCTGACCAACATAAAGAAACCCCGTCTCTACTAAAAATACAAAATTAGCCGGGCGTGGTGGCGCATACCTGTAATCCCAGCTACTCGGGAGGCTGAGGCAGGAGAATCACTTGAACCCGGGAGGCAGAGGTTGTGGTGAGCTGAGATTGTGCCATTGCACTCCAGCCTGGGCAACAAGAGCAAAACTCCATCTCAAAAAAAAAAAAAAAAAAAAAAAAGGAAAAGAAAAAAAGAATCAATAAGGCCAGGCACAATGGCTCATGCCTATAATCCCAGCACTTTGGGAAGCCGAGGTGGGTGGATCACTTGAGGTCAGGAGTTCAAGACCAACTGTGCCAGCATGGTGAGACCCCCATCTCTACTAAAAATACAAAAATTAGCTTAAGTGTGGTGGCACGTGCCTGTAATCCCAGCTGCTCAGGAGGCTGAGCCAAGAGAATTGCTTGAAAGCAGGAGGCAGAGGTTGCAGTGAACCGAGATCATGCTACTGCACTTCAGCCTGGGCAACAGAGTGAGACTCTGAAAAAATTAGACCGGTGCAGTGACTCATGCCTGTAATCCCGGCACTTTGGGAGGCTGAGGCAGGTGGGCCACTTGAGGCCAGCCTGGCCAACATGGTGAAACTCCATCTCTACCAAAAATACAAAAATTAGCTGGGTGTGGTGGCGCACGCCTGTGGTCCTGTGCAAGTGATCCACCCGCCTCGGCCTCCCAAAGTGCTGGGACTGCAGGCGTGAGCCACCACGCCCGACCGGATATTTGAACGTTATTCTGCAGTCAGTGGGGCTCTTGGAAGGGTGACAGGCAGGAGTGGAACTTGGTCAGATGTGTGTTCTGGAAAGTCCCCTCGCTGCATGTAGAGAATGAACAGGCTGCACGTGTGTGTATGCTCGGAGGGGAGACAGTGAGGAGATCCGGACGTGCAGGGAGGCGGAGGTCATGGAGGCAGAGGGCTGGAGGAGAGAGGATGGATTTGAGCACAGTGACTCATCTTGGGGACCATGGGGAGTGGATGAGGAGGGGAGGGTCTTGGGCATGTAGAGGGACTGTCATATTCATGGGTGTGTCAGGGGAGGAAGCTAGGGGCTGGGCAGATTGAGTGTTCACTTTGAAATGATTAATTTGGGGTGACTGGGAGACACCCATAGCAGAATGTCCTCCTCCATTGAGGACCCCAAAAGGCAATATCTGTGTGCCTTTTCCTTTCTGAAAGACCTTGCATTCCCAGGAGGCAATTCTAAATAGACCAGGAAACCTCCCACAATGAGACCTAACCCAGACATTGAACCTCCCTCTGCTCAGCCCATTCATAAAGTGCCTCTGGCATTTAGGTGTCTTCTAATCTCATTTTCTCTGCTTGTTAATGGACCCACTGAGGCAGTACTCCTGGGAGAGAGAGAAAGATTTCATTTGTCTGGGGCTGAGGAGGAAGACGAGGATTGCCAGAGCTAATGAGGAATCAGTGCCTTGTAATTGCTAATTAAATGAGCCTGGCTCTCTCTCTTGGGGCTGTGAGTTGGCTGGCCGGCCCTTAAGTGTCCACAAATTCAATTATGCTTCCCCAATAAACACCTCCAGCAACCATTGCCCTCCGGTATCTCTCTGGGGGGGACCTAGAAGAAGGATCTTCCTGTGTGTGCTGAGGCCATTCATTCATTTATTGATTGATGTATTGGTTTATTCTTTGATGCCTTTATTGATTCAACACATGCTTATTATATGCCTGCTGTGTGCCGGGCCCCGGACCAGGCACTGGGGACACAGCAGTGAAAATACTAACATTGTTTCTGCCCTCACGGAGCTCACAGTGTAACAGGGAGACAAATAGACCTGTCAGTAGATAACATGAAAATAATTGGACTATGTGCTGCAGACACAATATCCCAGGTCTATGAGAATGTCAATACAGACTTCACGTGGGAAATGGTGAGGCAATAAGGATCGTTTCCCTTGATGAAATGGAGCTTGCAGAAGAAGGCAGGGTCAGTTGTGGGGAGCTCTGGGTGGAGGTGGAGGGAGTGCATTCCAAGCTGCAGGAACAGCAAAGGAAAAAGCCCTGAGGCTGGAGGACAGGTACCATGTGCAGTTTGTCACTTGATTAGGGTGTTGCAGAGAATTGGGAGTGAGTCTTATATATTTATTTAATTATTATTTTTTATTGAGATGAGGTCTTGCTATGTTGCCCAGGCTGGTCTCGAACTCCTGAGCTCAAGCTATCCTCCCACCTTGGCCTCCCAAAGTGCTGGGATTACAAGTGTGAGCCATCATGTCTGGCAAAGGAGGTGAGCCTTTATGATGTCATAAGTCACCACTGGGCACAAGTTCACGCTTGTCCTATGATTGGCCCATGACACTGATGGGTAGCAGACAGGAAAGGAATCTTTTCTGAAACTTTTTTTTTGAAACAGGGTGTTGTTCTGTTGCCCAGTCTGGAGTGCAGCGGTGCAGTCATGGCTCACTGCAGCCTTGACCTCCCAGGCTCAAGTGTTCCTCCCACCTCCTAAGTAGTTGGGACTATAGGCATGTGTCAACTCACGGGGTCTCACTATATTGCCCAGGCTGGTCTCAAACTCCTGTGCTCAAGCAATCCTCCCATCTCATCCTCCCAAAATGTTAGGATTACAGGTATGAGCTCCCACACCCAGCCCACTTCTGGAACTTTTATTGAAAAGTATCCTTAGGCTGGGTTTGGTGGCTCACACCTGTAATCTTGGCACTTTGAGAGGCTGAGGCAGGAGACCATGTCTTTACAAAAAAAAAAAAAATTGTTTTTTGAGACAGAATCTCTCTCTGTTGCCCAGGCTGGAGTGCAGTGGTGCAGTCTTGGGTCATGCAGCCTCTGCCTCCTGGGTTCAAGGGATTCCCATGCCTCAGCCTCCCGAGTAGCTGGGACTACAGGTGTGTGCCACAAGGCCCAGCTAATTTTTGTATTTTTAGGAGAAGTGGAGTTTCACCATGTTGTCCAGTCTGGTCTTGAACTCCTGGCCTCAAGTGGTCCACCTGCCTTGGCCTCCCAAAGTGCTGGGATGACAGGCGTGAGCCACCACACCCGGCCAAAAAAAAATAATTTTTTTTTTAATAGAAAAGTACCCTGAGAACTCTGGTCTAGGGAGGGCTTTAAATGTCATTCCCTCATTGGGTCTCCCAGGAAAGCGCCATGAGGTGGTTAGAGGTCTTGGGTTTAGAGTCAGGTATGTTCTATCTCCAGGCTTGTGGGGGCGTACGAGTGATGTGACAAACCCCATACATGGTGCATGGCTGTATGAGCACAGGATGTATGTCCTTGTTTGCTTCCCTCCTTTGCCTGTGCCTGTATCGCCTGGAGTGAGCCAGCCCCCACTCCGAGTGGAAGCGATTCCTCCCCGACCTCCCCGGTTCTCCCCCACTGGCCAGCCCATTGAAGGCGAAGGTCGAAGGGAGTCTGCGCTGTGAGGCCGGCTGTGACTTGTTGTCGTAGTACATCAGAACAACAAAATCACTAGTCTTCCACACAGCACTAGACCACAGCCACTCCAGTCTTCTTCACCACCCTCTGCCCCATGTCTGAGACCCCTGCCCAGCTCCTCCTTCTCACCTGAGCCAAGCTGTGACACCTGAGTTTCCTGCCTCTGTGCTGCCTCCCTGTTTTCCATTCCCGGTTCTCCTGGAGAGAAGCAGGGTCTGATCTCCAAGGGCCCACCTCCCACCCAGGCACGTCAGAGACATGGGATTTGGAGTTGGACTGGTGGGGTTGACTTACAGCTTCACTTGTGGGCCGAGAGCCCCTGCGTGGGTTATTTTTCTGCCTTTCTCAGGGCCTTGGGTTCCCCAAATGTCACATGGGCACAGTAACACCCATGTCCTAGGGTTGAAGATGGCATGATATGATGTATGTAAAATGCTTGGCACAAGATTTCTCACCGAAGTCTGGAAGGGACACCATAATGTCATCTTAGCAGGCACCTGTTACCCCAGTGAGGCATCTTACCTGTTGAAAATTCCAGACTTGGGCCAGGCGCAGTGACTCACGCCTGTAATCCTAGCACTTTGGGAGGCTGAGGCGGACGGATGAAGAGGTCAAGAGTGTGAGACCAGCCTGGCCAACATGGTGAAACCCCGTCTCTACTAAGAATACAAAAATTAGCCGGGAGTGGTGGCATGTGCCTGTAATCCCAGATACTCGGGAGGCTGAGGCAGGAGAATCCCTTGAATCCAGGAGGCAGAGGTTGCAGAGAGCCGAGATCGCGCCACTGCACTCCAGCCTGGGCGACAGAGCAAGACTCCGTCTCGAAAAAAAAAGAAAATTGCAGACTTCTGTGTGTGCTTATCTGGAAAATACTTTGTTTAAAAATCCATTACATGAGGTGCAGGTCTCCAGAAATGCCAGGCACCTCAGACCACCCTCTCTCGTCCTCCCCCTGCAAAATCAGGGTCAAAGGGCTCTCCCGTTACCTGGAAGAGCTGTCCAGGGTTCTGGAGCCGAAACGGAGCCCGCTGGGAACTGTCCTGAGCCCCGGTGCTGAAACAGATCGCGGTTCTCTTCTCGGACCTCCCGAGAGGCGCTGTCCGGATAATTGGTGCTGAAATAAATAGCATTCTCCTCCTTCGGTCGGTGGAGAGCTGTCCCTCGTGCTGAAGAAAACTTGATTTTCCTCTCTCTTTCCCGGTTCCCCCACCCCTCTTCGTTCTCGGTTCCTCCGATTCTTGGGAAACCCCACCCCCACTCAATTTATTTCCCCTCCTAGCTTCTTCCTGGGGAGCTTCAGAATGGCAATGGGGTGGCGGGGGGGAGACACAGAGGGGTCGCAACTAGCACTGATACCTGCTCCTCACCCTGTACCATGTCCCCAGAACTTACCTCCCAAGCAGTCAGCCCTGCTGGTCTCTGCTTTCCAGACCGTCAAACTTCGCCGTCTCTGTCCCTTTCTGGGAAAATGTCCATGCGCCAACCTGCAAACCAGCCTCATTCCCGGCATCCCACGTCCCTCAGACCACCCCTCCTCCCACGCAGCTGCGGGCCTCCCCCTCTGTGTGCCTCACCTGCTTCCAGTCTTGTTGGCAGATGCAGGTGTCCCGTGGCTGCCGAGGCGGGGACCTGCGCTTTTATAGGCTTCAGGGAAGGCGGAGCGCCAGGAATCCTGGGAGGGGCTTCCCCAACTGGCCAATGGGATTCCGCCTCAGAATGAAGCTCCAAAGATTACCTCATAGGTTGTGGCCCACGCTTCAGAATAAAAGTCTGGCATCTGTCCAAAAACTGGGCTAGGGGATTTTTTTGGATGGGGAAGGATCATTCATTGTGGACCACGGAGTCTCCCCACTCTCTCCAATCCCCTCCTGGGTTCCTGAGCTCCAAGTTGGTTCAGGTGTCCTGGCTGGTACCTGTTTCTTCCCATTCCCAATTTTTGCTATTGCTCCTGGTTCAGGAAAGAAAAAGCTGGTAAACTGTTTTGGGAAAAAATAAGGGATGTGGAGAATATTAAAGTCCAGTTCCACCTACGGCAACTGACGTCTGTGAAAATGGAGGGCTCAGAAGACTCTGGGGCAGAGGTGGGACTTAAGCCTGAAGCTTTTGATTCCTTAACTCAAAACCCAATTTATAAAATTCAGCTTATTGTAGTGCTATACTGGGCAGGCTCTGAACCAAAAAACGAAGAAACTGGGGTTCAAGTTCAGATTTTTCTTCTCCTTCCTTTGGGACATTGGGCACAGTTGTGCCTCAGTTTTTGCAACTGTGAAGTAGTGATAATAGTAGAGTATTTGCTGAGGAA
The DNA here is from genome assembly GCF_029281585.2 of Gorilla gorilla gorilla. Lineage (NCBI taxonomy): Eukaryota > Metazoa > Chordata > Mammalia > Primates > Hominidae > Gorilla > Gorilla gorilla. The sequence continues at coordinate 10,559,887 of NC_073244.2, read as the reverse complement.
TTAATGGTATGGTGTGGATTGCATGTTAGAAATAATCAGGGCAGGGGCTAATGTGAGTTGGGTGAGGCACCAGCCTCAGGTGCAAAACTTAAAGGGGCACCAAAAAACTCAATAATCAAGGTAAATAATATTTCGGGCCAGGTGCAATGGCTCATGCTTGTAGTCTGAGCACTTTGGGAGGCCAAGGTGGGAGGATCACTTGAGGCCAGGATTTCAAGATGAGCCTGGGCAACATAGTGAGACCCCATTTCTGAGATAGAAAGAGGGAGAGAGGGAGAGAGAAAGACAGAAAGAGAGACAGAGAGAGAGAGAGAGAATGGCACCTGTGGTCTCAGCTACTTGGGAGGCTGAGGTGAGAGGATCACTTGAGGCCAGGAGGTCGAAGCTGCAGTGAGTTATGATTGCACCACTGCACTCCAGCCTAGGTGACAGAGCAAGACCCTGTCTCAAAAAAAAATCGATGCAATGTTTTAAGAAATCAAAATGTATGCCAAAATCCACAATGAACAAAATATCAAAAATGTAAATAAAGGCAGAACCAGCCTTTCTGACTTTTCATTTTGCCTGAGGTCCCAATATGGCTTGGCATGGCACTAGCAATCATGTCTGTTTATGGTAAGTTTTCTAATAATGCAGCTGTTATTCTTTCCTGATCTATTCCACCCATTTATTTGCTCAAGAAACTTGTTGTACTAGGCACTGGAGATACATACATGAATTCAGCAACCAACCTTGCCTTTAGGGAGGGTAAAGACATGAAAACTCTGCTCACATGTTGGTATGGGCATTGGGTTGAAGGAACAGTCAGTGTAAGGGCCCTGGTGGGGGTGGGGGAAAGAACAGGCCCTGGGGGTGAGCAAGCATAGAAGGGACAGTTAGGATATAAATCAGGGACAGCTGTACAGGACCTGATCATTCAGGCCAGGACCAAAGTGAAGTTCCTCAGGTTGCACAGGAAGACCTGCCACCCTTTCTCTTTCCCCTTCCCTAAGCTTTTACTCTGTGCCAGGGTCAGCGCCAGACATTCTACCTGCTGAGTGCTCTGAAGGCCTCAGGGCAGCCCCATGAGATAGATCCCAGCCAGGTGCGTTGGCTCACCCCTGTAATTCCAACACTTTGGGAGGCCGAGGCGGGTGGATGACCTGAGGTCAGGAGTTCGAGACCAGCTTGGCCAATATGGTGACACCTCGTCTCTACTAAAAATACAAAAATTAGCCGAGTGCGGTGGTGGGCGCCTGTAGTCCCAGCTACTACAGAGGCTGAGGTAGGAGAATCGCTTGAACCCGGGAGGCAGGGGTTGCAGTAAGCCAAGATCATGCCACTGCACTCCAGCCTGGGTGACAGAGTGAGACCTTGTATTAAAAAATAATAATAATAATAAAAAAATTGAAAAAGGGCCGGACATGCTGGCTCACGCCTGTAATCCCAGCACTTTGGAAAGCAGAGGTGGGTGGATCACCTGAGGTCGGGAGTTTGAGACCAGCGTGACCAACATGGAGAAACCCTGACTCTACTAAAAATACAAAATTAGCCAGCATGGTGGCACGTGCCTCTAATCCCAGCTACTTCGGAGGCTGAGGCAAGATAATCGCTTGAACCCAGGAGGTGGGGGTTGCAGTGAGCCAAGATTGTGCCACTGCACTCCAGCCTAGGCAACAAGAGCAAAACTCTGTTAAAAAAAAAAAAAAAAGAAGAAGAAGAAGAAAGAAAGGAAGGAAGGAGAGAGAGAAAGAGAGAGAGAAAGAGAGAAAAAAGAAAGAAAAAGAAAGAAAGAAAGAAAGAAAGAAAGAAAGAAAGAAAGAAAGAAAGAAAGAAAGAAAGAGAAAGAAAGAAAGTTCTTTTTGGCTGGATGCCTGTAATCCCAGCACTCTGGGAGGCCAAGGCAAGTGGATCACCTGAGGTCAGGAGTTTGAGACCAGACTGGGCAATATGTTGAAACCCCATCTCTACTAAAAATACAAAAATTAGCTGGGCATGGTGGTGCATGCCTGTAATCCCAGCTACTCAGGAGGCTGAGGCAGGAGAATCGCTTGAACCCAGGAGTTTGAAGTTGCAATGAGCCAAGATTGTGCCATTGCACTCCAGCATGGGCAACAAGAGCAAAACTCCATCTCAAAATAGACAGAGAGAGAAAGAGAGAGAGAGAGAGAGAGAAAGGAAAGCAGGCCTTTCGGCTGGGCGCGGTGGCTCATGCCTGTAATCCCAGCACTTTGGGAGGCCAAAGCGGGCAAATCACAAGGTCAGGAGGTCGAGACCAGCCTGGTCAACATGGTGAAACCCCGTCTCTACTAAAAATACAAAAAATTAGCTGGGCATAGTAGCAGGTGCCTGTAATCCCAGCTACCTGGGAGGCTCGGGCAGGGGAATCACTTGAACCCGAGAGAAGGAGGTTGCAGTGAGCCAAGATCGTGCCACTGCACTCCAGCCTGGTCAACGGAGCAAGACTCCTTCTCAAAAAAAAAAAAAGAAAAAAAAGGAAGAAAGACCTTTTTTTTTTTTTTTAAGACAGAGTCTTAGTCTGTGACCCAGGCTGGAGTGCAGTAGTGCAATCATGGCTCACTGCAGTCTCTGCCTCCTGGCTCAGGCAATCCTCCTACTTCAGCCTTCTGCAGGTGTGCACCGCTATGCCCAGCTAATTTTAAAAATTATTTGTAGAAACAGGGTCGCCCTATGTTGCCCAGGTTGGTCTTGAACTCCTGGGCTCAAGCGATCCTCCCACCTTGGCCTCCCAAAGTGCTGAAATTCCAGGCATGAGCTATCATGCCTGGCTGATATGCATGTTTTATAGATGGCTAGAGAGGGGAAGGGGCTTGCCCAAGGACCACAGGGAGAGGGTGTGGGAGTTGGGGACCCCAGTCTGCCAACCCCAAGGTTTAATCTCTTATCAATTGTTCATTCCATTTCCTGTGCCCTTCCAGAAGTACATGCATATATAAGTGTGTACATTCTCCGCCCACATGCACGTTTGCTACTTTTTATTTTTATTTTTTTATTATTTTATTTTATTTTAGAGATGAAATCTCACTCTCTTGCCCATGCTGGAGTGCAGTGGCATGATCTCAACTCACTGCAACCTCTGCCTCCCGGATTCAAGCGATTCTCCTGCCTCAGCCTCCCGAGTAGCTGGGATTACAGGTGCCCGCCACCACACCCAGCTAATTCTTGTATTTTTAGTAGAGATGGGTTTTCACTATGTTGGCCAGGCTGGTGTTGAACTCCTGACCTCAAGCAATCCACCCACCTTGGCCTCCCAAATTGCTGGGATTACAGGTGTGAGCCACCGCGCCTGGCCTGGCTTCCTTTCCTCAGTAGAATACACTGGAGAGCCATTCATGCTGTTGTGTGAACCCGGAGTTAGTTCCTTTTTATTATTAAGTAGTATTCCATCATGTGGATGAACTATGGCCTGTTTAGCTATTCATCAGTCCAAGGACATTAGGTTCTGGAACACCTTCTGTGTTTGGAGATTATTAGGAATAAAGCTGCTATAAATATTTTCATGCAGGCTTTCATGTGGGCGATAAATTTTCACATCTCCAGGGTAACACCTAGGAGGGTGATGGCTGGGTCATATGGGAAGTGTATATTTAACTTTATAAGAAACTGTCAAACTTTTCCAGAGCAATTGTATTTTAGTAGAGATGGGGTTTCACCACGTTTGCCAGGCTCATCTCGAACTCCTGACCTCAAGTGATCCTCCTGCCTTGGCCTCCCAAAGTGTTGGGATTACAGGCGTGAGCCACCACTCCCAGCTATAGCTGGCATTTTTATAACTTTCTGTGTACTGGGCCCTTGCTCATTCAGGCTCTGCTCTTGTCTATTCACTTGGAATCTGAGCTTCCCAGAGAGACCCCTTTGTTCAGTTTTTCTCCTCTCTGGGTCTCTGTGTTCTGTAACATTTCCTTGTGTCCCCAGAGATAGACAGGTGTGGGTGGGCAGAGGCGAACAAATCTATTTAGAAAATGGCCCCATGACTCCAGTTAGGAACAGTAGCTAATTATCTCTGGGAATAACAAGCCAGCAATGAGTATTAATTAATAGCTCATCAGGGTAGAAAAGAAAAGTCTAGGAATAAGGACCTTGGGTGATTCCTCCTCCCCGTATGTGCGCGTACACACACACACACACACACACACACACACACACACACACGCACACGCACACACACAGGCACAGGCAGCCCCTTCCTCAGCCGTTACTATAGAGACCTCTTTCCTGCCACCCTCATGAGCATTTACAAATCAAGACTGCACAGATGGTGACCTCAGCGGGTCTGTTGTTCTTTCTTCTAAGGACAATTTCTGGAGCCCTGAGGATTAAGGAAACAGGGCTACTCTGGACAACATCTGCCTGGGGCCCCGAAACCTGACCTGCAGCCCGGGCAAGGGGAGATTAGCAGAGGCGTTTACCCAGAAGAGGCAGGGCATGAAAACAGGACCACACACAGGTCACCCTCCCCACCTGAGGCCACCCAGGGAATCCCTAATAAAGGTCTCAGTTCCTGCTTCCTGGCACGTTAATGCTTCGGACACAGTGGGAGAGGAGAGAATCTTGCAATGTAGGTCCTGGAACTACTGCAGTATTACGAACTAGGGTTTACTGAGCATCTATTTTGTGCCGAGCACTTTACGGGTGATGATGATGGCCCGATGTTGGTACTCATTGTCTGTCATTCACTATGTGCTAAGCGTTTTATAGACCATAGAGAGCCAGGTCGTGCCCCATTTTAATTGGCACTGTATTTCCCAATGCCTGAAATTCATTGAATGACTGAATGATCTAATTTACTCCTCAAAGCTGTCCTGCAGCACAGTGACTGAATCTCACTGTTCTGATGTGGAAACTGAGTCCCAGAGAGGTGGAGACATTTTCCCCAGGGACACCTAGCAAGCAGGGGGCAGAGAAGGGCTCTGAAGGGTGGCCTTCCTATTATAGAACCCCCCTACTTTTCAATTCCTTGAGGCCCAGAGAGCTCAAACAGCACGTCAGAGGCCCAGCCAGGACTAGAATCCAGCTTTCTTATCCCCGTCTTTGATGTTTCTTGTCTTGGCTTGCCATACTTTCTGGCAGCCCTAACATGAAGCACCGTGTCCTGAAAATATTGAGCCTCAATAGATATTTGTCAATGATACAATGAGGTCCAGATTTGGACCTTCCAGGACCTTCCAGAACCTTCTGGAACCTTCCGGAACCTCTCCAGGGGTATCTGTTCCAACTCACACCCTCATCCTCCAGGGAGCCAGGACCTGTTGTTTTGTTCCTGTTTGAAAGATGGGGAAAAGGGAAGAAGACAGAGGTTGGATTGCTAGCCCATAGTCCTACTGAAAGACGGAGGCTGTCTGGGGCTAGGATTGATATTTCCCTGCCTGCCATCTTGCTGCTCCCCTCAATGGCTCTTCTCTTGGCATCTGCCTGTTCTCAAAAGCGATTTTCTAGCTTTCTGTTGGTTCTGTGGCCGTCACGGCTTCCTTCCAATCAGTCCCCAATCTGTGTAAATGATAATGCCAGCTACCATTTATTGAAAACCTACTAGGTGCTGGCTCTTCTCTTCGTCTTGTCCTCACATTAACTTTCCAAGCTTGGTGCTTATTAGCACCATGTCCCAGGGGCAGAAGCAAGCACAGAGTTGAGACTCTTGCCCAGGCTCACAGAGCAGAGAAACAGAGAGAGCTGCCTTTTGAAACCAGAGTCCCCACTTTCAGCCAAATTCTGTGGTTGGTACCTGAGTCTGAAGTGGGACCAGACCCAAGCCTCCAAAATGTGCCTTTTGGGCTGCAGAGTCAAGCCAAGTTCCTGCAGACCTGGTTTGCTCACCAGCTCTGAGTCCTGAGAGGCCCTCGCATGGAAGCTGTATTCTCCCTTCTTAGCTTGCAGAGGCTCCTGAAAAATGCATATTAACAAAATTCTGGGCCAGGCACAGTGGATCACACCTGTAATCTCAGTAATCTGGGAGGCCAAGACTGGAGGATCACTTGAGGCCGGAGTTTGAGACCAGCCTAAGCAACATAGCAAGACCCTGACTCTACAAAAAATACAAAAATTAGCCAGGCATAGTGGCATGCACCTGTGGTCCAAGCTACCCTGGAGGCTGAGGCAGGAGGATGGCTTGAGCTCAGGAGGTCGAGGCTGCAGTGAGCTATTATCGTGCCACGGCACTCCAGCCTGGGCAACAGAGCAAGACCCTGTCTCAAAAACAACAACTACAGCAACAAAAACAACTTCCAAATACAGTCCTTCTCTGCAACTGCCGTCTGGTGACTGCCCTTCTAACAGGGGAGCAGATAGGAAGACTGTTCCCGGCAGCCACAGTGGTGGAGGGGTGTACACCCAGGGGAGCCCCTCAGAGGCTCTGCCATTTGTGTCTTTGCTCCTGCTGTTCCCGGAGCAGGTGAGGAGAGGGCCTGCTCAGGGGAAAGTCTTCCGGGAAAGATGGAACAGCGAGCGGGAGGAAAGACCTGGAGGAGGAAATCAGCACTGGCGAAAATGAACGATGATCAGATGTGCCCTCCCGTCCACTGAGGTCCTGGGCCACTTCCTGTGGTCAATGCGATAGTCACAACTATTGGCACTGTATTTCCCAGTGCCTGAAATTCATTGAATGACTGAAGGGTCTCATTTACTCCTCGAAGCTGCCCTGCAGTCCGGCTCAGTTGGACCCTGAGTTCAGCACAGCGAGGCTGAGGACTCAGACCCATAGTAGAGCCTGGTATACACTAGGTGCTCAATTAATGCTTGCTGACAAAAGAACAAACAAAGCAAATAACTGGAAAGGAGTTAAGAAGAGATCAGCTAGGCCAGGCGTGGTGGCTCAAGCCTGTAATCCCTGCACTTGGAGAGGCCGAGGCGGGAGGATCACCTGAGGTCAGCAGTTCGAGACCAGCCTGGCCAACACGGTGAAACCCCGTCTCTACTAAAAATACAAAATACACGTGGCACGCACCTGTAATCCAAGCTACTCTGGAGGCTGAGGCAGGGGAATCGCTTGAACCCGGGAGGCAGAGGTTGCATTGAGCCAAGATTTCACCATTGCACTCCAGCCTGGGCAACAAGAACAAAACTCCGTCTCAAAAAAAAAAAAAAAAAATCAGATAGTCTAGGAATCAGAAATTTAAATGTCTTCACATGAAGGCCCCCACTTTGAGCTAATTTTCTTTCTTTTTTTAAATTTCTATTTTTTTTTTAGAGACATGGTCTCAGTCTGTCACCCAAGGGTGGTGTTGAACTCCTGGCCTCAAGAGATCCTCCTGCCTCCGCCAGGTCTCCCAAAGTGCTGGGATTACAGGTGAGAGCCACTGTACCTGGCCTTGAGCTATTATTAATTAGAAACAAAAACAACCCAGAGAACATTGTGTAGGAAACGAACTGCAGTGGCAGGGAATCTGACACGAGGCCACTTCTCCCACTCCTTCACCTCATCTATGGAAACAGTTGGGGCTCAGTGCCATTAAATGACACTTGGAAGTTCTCACAGCTCCTAACTGAGAGCTGGGACCATGGTGATGATTAGCTGCTGTTTATTAAATACTTGCTGCACACTTCACACACATTCTCTCAATAATATGAGACAGAGTCTTGCTCTGTCACCCAGGCTGGAGCACAATGGCGCTATCTCAGCTCACTGCAACCTCCACCTCCCAGGTTCAAGCAATTCTCCTGCCTCAGCCTCCCGAGTAGCTGGGACTACGGGTGCCTGTCACCGGGCCCGGATAATTTTTGTACTTTTAGTAGAGATGGGGTTTCACCATGTTGGCCAGGCTGGTCTCCAACTCCCGACCTCAGGTGATCTGCCTGCCTCGGCCTCCCAAAGTGCTGAGATTACAGGAGTGAGCCACTGTGCCCGGTCCTATTTGTTCTTTTAACTGATGAGGAGTCGAGGGCTCAGAGAGGTTAAGGGACTCACCTAGAGTCACACAGCCTCAAATGGCAGAGACGGGATGTGAATTCTGTCCACCCAGAGGCAAATCTTTTAATACACCCTCTTCAAGAGTTAAACTTTTTGTATTTTTGTGCAGGAGGAGACCGTGACCCATCGGGATGGGGGAGGGGGGGATTGGTTCAATACAGCCAACGGCGATTGGACAGTTTCCATGAGACCCCGAGTCTTAAGAGTCAAATCTGTTCCCCGCGCCCCCAAATCTAGGTTTACCCAGGCTGGAGGCTAGGGTTCCCCACCACCACTGGAAACACTCCAAACCCACCCATTCCAACAGCAGGTGCACACTGTAGGCGCCTAATGAGCGCGTCGATGGTGGGGTTGGAGGCAGCGGCAGGGCTGTTGGAGGAGAGAGTCCTGTTTTCCAGCCCTCCCCGCTCAGCTCCTCAGGGCCTGCCCAGCCCCCAGCCCCAGCCCCCGCGCATCCGGCAGCTCTCCCACCGCAATTACGGTAATTAGCTGGGAGCCTCTCGCCGGGAGGGAGGAGGCGGACTTTGGCCCAGGCTGACCTGCTTCCCAGCGGGCCCTCGGATTGGTCCGCGCCGAGCACGTGATACACGCCGTGGACTTGTTGCTGGGCATCCCGGCGTTGCCAGGGCAACGCCTACGCGCGTTTTCTCCGCCGAGTGCCTGGAGAAGTGGCTGCGCTGAGGGTCCTCGGCAAGAGACGAGGAGGGGGGATCATGAGGGCCAGGCAAGCGCTGCCTCCCTCCCTCTCTCCTTCCCTCCCTCCCTCAGCTCCCGCTCCCAGTCTCCGGCCCCCACAGCTCAGTCGCTCCGAGCCCCCCACGGACATGACAGGACATCCAAGTGGGTGGACAGGACACGGCGAGGATCACGAACCGGGCCAGCGAGCACAGAGGGTAGGGCACGCTGAAAGACAGACAGACAAACACGGCAGGGGCACAGAGATCTTGCAGCATCAACAAACAATTGCTGAAACCCCTGCAGGCTCCAAGTCTCTGTTCAGAAGGGGATGTCACCAGACAAGACAGGAGACAGTCCCTGTCCCCCTAGCCATCAGCGGCATCATCACGGCCCCTGTACCTGATCACTCCCTACGTGCAGAGCCTGAGCGAAACGCTTTATTTGCATCTCATGCTTCTTATACCCCAGAAGCAGGCATTGTTATCATTCGCCTTTTACAGATGAGAAAACTGAGGCTCCCAATGGGGCAAGTACAAGCTAGGAGGCAGGGAGGGACTCCCACCCTCTAGGATTGGCTACAAAAGCCCATATATTCATTCTCTTTATGAAACTTCCTCTAATAATAATGATAAAAAAAATAGTGGACCAGGCGCGGTGGCTCACGTCTGTAACCCCAGCACCTTGGGAGGCCAAGGCAGGCGGATCATGAGGTCAGGAGTTCAAGACCAGCCTGGCCAATATGGTGAAACCCCCTCTCTATTAAAAATACAAAAATTATCCAGCCGTGGTGTGGCACACGTGTAGTCCTAGCTACTCCGGAGGCTGAGGCAGAAGAATTACTTGCACCCAGTTGGGGGGAGGATTCAGTGAGCCTAGATCGTGCCACTGCACTCCAGAGCCTGGGTGACAGAGCAGGACTTTGTCTCAAAACCAAACAAACAAACAACACACACACACATGTATTAGTTATTTATTGCTGTGTAACAAATAGCCCCAAATCTTTTTTGTTGTCGTTGAGACAGGGTCTCCCTCTGTCACCCAGGCTGGAGTGCAGTGGCAGGATCAGGGCCCACTGCAACCTCTGTCTCCTGGGCTTAGTGATCCTCCCACCTCGGCCTCCAGACTAGATGGGACTAAAGGGGCACACCACCATGCCCAGCTAATTTTTAAAATTTTTGTAGAAATGGGGTTTTGCTGTGTTGCTCAGGCTGGTCTCAAACCTTTGGGCTCAAGTGATCCACCCATTTCGGCCTCCCAAAGTGCTGTGATTACAGGCATGAGCCACCTTGCCCGGCCCCTCAAATCTTAATGGCTTAAAATAATCATATTCATTATCTCACTGTTTCTGTGTCGTACCTGCCTTAGAACCTTCCACAGGTTTTCATCAAGGTGTTAGCCAAGGCAGGGGTCTCATCCAAATATCTGACTGGGGGATGCCAGATGAGGTGTTAAGTACCTGTAGGCCCAGCTACTCTGGAGGCTGAGGCATGAGGATTGCTTGAGGCTAGGAGTTTGAGGCTGTAGTGCACTATGATTGCACCTGTGAATAGCCACTGCATCCCAGCCAGGGCAACATAGCAAGATCCTATATCTAAAAGAAAAGAAAAAAAGATTGGAAAGGGAAAAGAGCCACTTGCAAACTCACATAGGGGTCTCTTCAACGTGGTGGATTGCTTTATTGAAGCCTGAAAACTGAGAAGGCAATACATTCGGCTAACAAGATGGAAGTTACAGTGTCTTACAACCTGAGCGTGGAAATGACATCTTATTACTCTACGTGTGTTTATTGTGGTAAAATATGTACCATTAAGCATTACATAACAACATTTCAGTCAATGACAGACTGCAATTATGATGGTTGTTGAATAAGATTTTTTTTTTAGATGGAGTCTTGTTCTGGCCCAGGCTTGAGTGCAGTGGCGCCATCTTGGCTTACTATGATCTCTACCTCCCAGGTTCAAGCAATCCTCCTGCCTCAGCCTGCCGAGTAGCTGGGATTACAGATGCCCGCCACCCCTCCTGGCTAATTTTTGTATTTTTAGTAGAGACAGGGTTTCACCAGGTTGGCCAGGCTGGTCTCAAACTCCTGACCTCAGGGGATCCACCCACCTCAGCCTCCCAAAGTGCTGGGATCACAGGCGTGAGCCACCGCACCCAGCCAATTTTTAATCGTTTATACAATATTTTTCCTGCACCTTTTCTATGCTTAGATATGTTTAGATACACAAGTACTTACCATCGTGTTACAGTTGCCTGCAGGATTCAGTACAGCCCCATGCTGTGCAGGTTTGTAGCCTGGGAGCATTAGGCTATACCATACAGCCTAGGTGTGTGGTAGGCTGTGCCATCTAGGTGTGTGTGGGCACACTCTGTGATGTTCACGCAACGACGAAATTGTCTAATGACACATCTTGCTGAATGCATTTCCTTTTTTTTTTTTTTTTTTTTTTTGAGACAGCGTCTCGCTCCGTCACCCAGGCTGGAGTGCAGTGGCGCCATCTCGGCTCACTGCAATCCCCGCCTCCCAGGTTCAAGCGATTCTCCTGCCTCAGCCTCCCATGTATTTCCATTATCAATTAATACATGACTGTGTCACATGAAATTTGCCATTTTAACTTTTTTTTTTTTTTCTGAGACAGGGTCTCACTCTGTCCCCCAGGCTGGAGTGCAGTGGCTTGATCATAGCTCCCTGCAGCCTCAAACTCCCAGGCTCAAGCAGTGGTCCCACCTCAGCTTCCTGAGTAGCTGGGACTACAGGCGCATACCACCGCACCTGGCCTGAATCCTTTTTAGGTGAACGGCTCAGTGGCATTAAGTACATTCACTGTTGTGCCACCATCACCATCATCATCTCCAGAATCTTTCCAGCTTCCTAAACAGAAACTCTGTACCCATTATGCAAAAACTCCCCACTTCCCCAGCCCCTGCTAACCTCCAACCTACTTTCTGTCTTTATAAATTAGCCAGTTCTAGGGAACTCATGTAACTGGAATTATGCATTTGTCTCCTCATACTGGTTTCTTTCACTTAACATGATGTCCTCAAGGTTCATCCATGTTGTAGCATGAATCAGAATTTCTTCTCCTCCAGCACACTTTTTTCTACTTTTTTTTTTCTTTTTTTTTTGAGACGGAGTCTTGCTCTGTCCCCCAGGCTGGAGTGATCTCGGCTCAGTGCAAACTCCGCCTCCCCAGTTCAAGCGATTCTCCTGCCACAGTTTCCCGAGTAGCTGGGATTACAGGTGCCCACCACCACGCCCCAGTAATCTTTTGTATTTTTAGTAGAGACAGGGTTTCACTGCATTGGCCAGGCTGGTCTCAAACTCCTGAACTCAAGCAATCTGCCCGCCTCGACCTCCCAAAGTGCTGGGATTACAGGCTTGAGCCACAACGCCTGGCCAATTTTTGCATTTTTAGTAGATACAGGGTTTTGCCGTGTTGGTCAGGCTGGTCTCCAACTCCTGACCTCAAGTGATCTGCCTACCTCACCCTCCCAAAGTGCTGGGATTACAGGCGTGAGCCACTGTGCCCGGCCCTATTTTGTAATTTTTTCATCCCTACTTAGATGTATATATATATTTTTTTTTTTTTGAGAGGAGTCTCGCTCTGTCGCCCAGGCTGGAGTGCAGTGGCATGATCTTGGCTCACTGCAAGCTCCACCTCCCAGGTTCATGCTATTCTCCTGCCTCAGCCTCCCAAGTAGGTGGGACTACAGGTGCCCGCTACCATACCTGGCTAATTTTTTGTATTTTTTTTTTTTTTTTAGTAAAGACGGGGTTTCACCGTGTTAGCCAGGATGGTCTTGATCTCCTGACCTCGTGATCCGCCCGCCTCGGCCTCCCAAAGTGCTGGGACTGCAGGCGTGAGCCGCCGCGCCTGGCCGTTGTTTTTTTTTTGGTTTTTTTTTTTTTAACTTTTTATTTTGGAAAGAATATCAAAAGATGCAAGAAGAGTACCATGACCTCTCAGGTACTGTCTTTCCTCACCTCACCCATTGTGAACATTTTAATATGTACAACTGTTTATTGTTAATAAGCCCGGAAGGGACTGGGCACCTCTAAGAACAAGGCTGTTCCCTTACATAATGATGAAGATACAATGAATTCATGAAATTTCACGTTGACTTGATGTTATTATCCAATATATAATCCATATGCACACTTCGCCACCTGTCGCTATCACGTTCTTTACAGCTCTTTTCCTTTGTGGTCTGGGAACACGTGTTGCCTTCAGTGTGCCTGTGTGACATTTGAAGAGATCTTTTGTAAATTTTTTTTTTTGAGATGGCGTCTCACTCTGTCACCCAGGCTGAAGTGCAGTGGTGCGATCTCAGCTCACTTCAACCTGTGCCTACAGGGTTCAAGCAATTCTCCTGCCTCAGTCTCCCAAGTATCTGGGACTACAGGCGCGCACCACCACACTCGGCTAATTTTTGTATTTTTATTAGAGACGGCGGGTCTCACCATGTTGGCCAGGCTGGTCTCAAACTCTTGACCTCAGGTGATCCGCCCGCCTCGACCTCCCAGAGTGCTGGGATTACAAGCATGAGCCACCGTGCCTGGCCTAAACAATTTTTAAAAACACATAGTTGCAGCTTGAAATTTATGGACATCTCTCGATTTTTAGTTACACGGATATGGAGTGTCTAATCTCCTCATCGTGGTTTCCTTCAATTATTGTCATTTTTAAAATCACTTAACCTGGATCAGTAGAGGCCTCACCTGGGGGTGATTCTGTCCCCAGGGGATGCTGAGCAATGTCTGGAGTCATTTTTACCCCCAGAACCGGGCATGCCTGTGGCATGGAGTAATTAGAGCCTGCTCAGCACCCGATAGCGTACAGGACCCCACCCCTACCAACCAAGAGTTATCTGGCCCAAATGTTATTAGTGCCGAGATTGAGAAAGTATGAATTGGATTCATGGAATAATAACACACTTAAAAGTTAACTTTATCACGCCAGTGATCCCAGCACTTTGGGAGGCCGAGGCAGGCGGATCATGAGGTCAGGAGATCGAGACCATCCTGGCTGACACGGTGAAACCCCGTCTCTACTAAAAATACAAAAAATTAGCCGGGCATGGTGGCAGGCGCCTGTAGTCCCAGCTATTCCGGAGGCTGAGGCAGGAGAATGGCGTGAACCCGGGAAGCAGAGCTTGCAGTGAGCCGAGATTGCGCCACTGCACTCCAGCCTGGGCGACAGAGCGAGACTCTGTCTCAAAAAAAAAAAAAAAAGTTAACTTTATTTATTGTGCGTTCAGTATTCACCAATCTCACCATTTGTCAACCCACTGAATTCTCACAACCTCCATAAGCATTAAAGACTGTTGAAATAAGAGGCGGGGCTCTTGACTCCACAGGTGGGCCCAGACACCTGATTGAGGACTAGCTAATACAGGCACAGGCAGAAAGTACTTCCCCATCTGTGTACCATATCAGTTTACCATTGCCATGGCAACACCCAGACGTAACCATCCCTTTCCATTGCAACAACCCAGCAACCCAAAAGTTACTGCCGTTCTTCTAGAAATGTCTGCATAATCTGCTCCTTAATTTGCATATAATTAAAAGTGGCTATCAATATGCCTGCAGAACTGCCTCTGGGCTGCTGCTCTGAGCTCACTGCCTATGGGGTAGCCCTACTCTGCAAGGAGCAGGACTTCTGCAGCTGCTTATACGGCCGCTGCAATTAAGATTGCTAACGCCACGGTCGGGCACGGCGGTTCACGCCTGTAATCCCAGCACTTTGGAAGGCCAAGGTGAGTGGATTACTTGAAATCAGGAGTTCGAGACCAGTCTGACCAGCAGGGTGAAAACCTGTCTCTACTAAAAATACAAAAATTAGGCCAGCTGCCATGGCTCACGCCTATAATCCCAGCACTTTAGGAGGCTGTGGTGGGAGGATCACCTGAGGTCAGGAGTTCAAGACCTGCCTGGCCAACATGGAGAAACCTTGTCTCTACTGAAAATACAAAATTAGCCAGGCATGGTGGCACATGCCTGTAATACCAGCTACTTGGGAGGCTAAGGCAGGAGAATCGCTTAGAACCCGGGAGGTGGAGGTTACCGTGAGCCGGGATCGAATCATTGCACTCCAGCCTGGGCAACAAGAGCAAAACTCCATTTCAAAAAAAAATTAGCCGGGCGCAGTGGCGCACGCCTGTAGTCCCAGCTACTCAGGAGGCTGAGGCAGGAGAATTGCTTGAACCCGGGAAGTGGAGGTTGCTGTGAGCTGAGATCACGCCACTGCACTCCTGCCTGGGCGACAAAATGAGAATCCGTTTTAAAAAAAAGGTTGCTAACACCACCAGCTTGCCCTGAATTCTCTCCTGGGCAAAGTAAAAAACCCTCCCCTGCTAAGGCCCAATTTGGGGACTTACCTCCCCTGCGTCTTGAACTCCTGACCTCAGGTGATCCACCTGCTTCAGCCACCCAAAGTGCTGGGACCACAGGCATGAGCCACTGTGGCCAACCTTTTTTTTTTTTGAGATGGAGTCTCGCTCTGTCGCCCAGGCTGGAGTGCAGTGGCTAGATCTCGGCTCACTGCAAGCTCCACCTCCCGGGTTCATGCCATTCTCCTGCCTCAGCCTCCCGAGTAGCTGGGACTACAGGTGCCCACCACCACACCTGGCTAATTTTTTGTATTTTTAGTAGAGATGAGGTTTCACCGTGTCAGCCAGGATGGTCTCGATCTCCTGACCTCGTGATCTGCCCACCTCAGCCTCCCAAAGTTCTGGGATTCCAGGCATGAGCCACCACACCCGGCCTTTTCTTTTTTCTTTTTGAGACAAAGTCTCACTCTGTCACCCAGGCCGGACTGCAGTGGTGGGATCACAGCTCACTGAAACCTCTGCCTCCTGAGTTTAAACGATTCTCCTGCCTCAGCCTCCCAAGTAGGGGGATTATAGGCACATGCCACCATGCCAGACTAGTTTTTGTATTTTTAGTAGAGATGGGGTTTCACCATGTTGGCCAGGCTGGTCTCGAACTCCCGACCTCAAGTGATCCGCCTGCCTCGGCCTCCCAAAGTGCTGGGATTACAGGTGTGAGCCACCATGCCCAGTCTCAAGCTGCAATCCTAAGCCCCTTTGAGCTCAAGTTCTCTGGTCCCACAAGTGTAATATTTCCCAAATTGTGGCCAGACATGCCGCCAGCCTCTGGGGCTGCTGGGGCTTCCCAGGGACTGTTCCTGGTTCATCAGCTGTGTCTGCACAGGTCTGGGTGCCTCTGTCACCAGCTGTGAGTATAGGGGCTCAAGTTTCAGCTCTGCTCAGCTGCTGCCGGCCCTGAGCAGGTGTGGGGCCTGGAAATGAGGCCTGGTTGATCAGGACGGATGCTGATAATCCCCGTGTCCGTCATGGCCCTTACAGAGTCTCCCAGCTCACCTGTGATGCCAATTCGTGGGCTGAAAAACAGAGGGAGTTTGGTTCAAGGTGTCTGCACCAGGGGTAGTCAACTGGCAGGTGAGTAGAGACTGTGCCCTCTCCGGGAACGTTTGTCAGGAGACAGGGTTTGTAGATGATCTTTTGGTTTGGGTTTGTCCAGTGGTCTAATTCTTTTTTTTTTTTTTTTTTTTTTTTTGAGACAGAGTCTTGCTCTGTGGCCCAGGCTGCAGTGCAGTGGCACGATCTCAGCTCACTGCAACCTCCCCCTCCTGGGTTCAAGCGATTCTCCTGCCTCAGCCTCCCGAGTAGCTGGGATTACAAGTATGTGCCATCACGCGGGGCTGATTCTGTATTTTTAGTAGAGACGGGGTTTCTCCATATTGGTCAGGCTGATCTCGAACTCCCAACCTCAGGTGATCCGCCTGCCACGGCCTCCCAAAGTGCTGGGATTACAGGCGTGAGCCACCGTGCCTGGCCTCATTTCCTTTCTTTCTCTTTTCTTTCCTTCCTTCTTTCCTTCCTTCCTTCCTTCCTTCCTTCTTTCTTTCTTTCCTTTTTTCTTTCTTCTTTCTTCTTTTCTTTCTTTCTTTCTTTCTTTTTTGTCAGAGTCTTGGTCTGTGGCCCAGGTGGAGTGCAGTGGTACAATCTCAGCTCACAGCACTCTCTGCCTTCCAGGTTCAAGCAATTCTCCCACCTCAGACTCCTGAGTAGCTGGAATTACAGACACACACCATCACGCCCAGCTAATTTTTATATTTTTAGTAGAGAAGGGGTTTCACCATATTGGCCAGGCTGGTCTCAAACTCCTGACCTCAGGTGATCTACCCACCTTGGCCTCCCAAAGTGCTGGGATTACAGGTGTGAGCCACCTCGCCCAGCGGTCTAATTCATTTTCATTCAACAAATAGTTATTGCTGGGCTCATGCCTGGTAATCACAGCATTTTGGGAGGCTGAGGCAGGAGGATCACTTGAGCCCAGGAGTCTGAGGCTGCAGTAAGCTATGATCATGTCACTGCAGTCCAGCCTGGGTGACAGAGTGAGACCCTGTTTCTGAAAATGAAAAAAAAAAAAATTAAACCTACTTATTGAGGCTGGGCAAGGTGGCTCCCAGAGACAGAGAAAGACTCTGTCTCAAAAAAAATTAAAATTAAAATTAAAAAAATTATTTACAGGGAATGTGTACTCATGTAATACGAAAAAGACAAGTGAAATTATGTGTTGAGTCCGGACTCAGTGGTTCACGGCTGTAATCCCAACACTTTGGGAGGCCAAAGCGAGTAGATCACCTGAGGTCAGGAATTCGAGACCAGCCTGGCCAACATGGCAAAACCCTGTCTCTACTAAAATTACAAAAATTAGCCAGGCGTGGTGGCTCCTGTAATCCCAGCTACTCCAGAGGCTAAGGCAGAAGAATTGCTTGAAGGCAGGAGGCGGAGGTTGCAGTGAGCTGTGATCGTGCCACTGCACTCCAGCCTGGGTGACACAGCAAGACCCTGTCTCAAAAAAAAAAAAAAAAAAAAAAAAAGGAGGGGCAGGCCGGGCACAGTGGCTCACACCTGTAATCCCAGCACTTTGGGAGGCCGAGGCAGGTGGATCACAAGGTCAGGAGACCGAGACCATCCTGGCTAACAAGGTGAAACCCCGTCTCTACTAGAAATACAAGAAATTAGCTGGGCGTGGTGGTGGGCACCTGTAGTTCCAGCTACTCAGGAGGCTGAGGCAGGAGAATGGCATGAACCCGGGAGGTGGAGCTTGCAGTGAGCCAAGATCGCGCCACTGCACTCCAGCCTGGGCGACAGAGCGAGACTCCGTCTCAAAAAAAAAAAAAAAAAAAAAAAAAGAGGTAACGGCAGTGGGTGGGTGAGAGGCTGGGCCCAAGAAAGAACTTAGTGTCCAGGGTTCTTCAGAGGGACAGGCAGGGGTGAGGGGGCCGGGTGGCCTCATGGCCCCCGCACCAGCTTTGGAGCCTGGGAGACCAGCGCTGAGCCTCATCTTCCCCCATCTTATTTCTCTTACACTAGAAGAAGGACACAGCTGGGGAGGGCGCTGTATGGGTAACCACTGCAGGCCTTGCTACAGCTGTGTTAATCTTCCCTTCCAGAACATTGAGTATATCCTATGTCTGTCAGATCCAAAGCTGGACAAACTTATACCAAGGCAGCAAATGTTTTCTGTTTTCTACACACACACACACACACACACACACACACACACACACACACACACACACACACACACAGAAAGAGAGACAGAGAGAGAGAGAGAGACTGCCTAATACAGACAGCATCCTACTGAAACCATGGTGACTAGTACGGCTTGGGGGCGGGGGCGCAGATGACATTCATAATTCTCTGTGCAGATTTTTCCAGCACAGGTTACGGTACCAGCAAGGCAGTGTGTGTGTGTGTGTGTGTGTGTGTACGCGCATGTATGACTGTGAGTGTGGACGTGGGGGGGGGCTCGTGTGTGTGTGTGCATGCATGAGTGTGACTGTGTGCATGCATATTTGTGTAGCTGTTTGAATGCGCATTGCAACCCCACGTGTAGGTCTCTGCATGGATGTGATGTGTGTGTGGGCACTTTAACAAAGGTATTCAGAGCTGTGTGTGCACAACAGGGTTCATTTCCAGGCACCATGTAATTGGTCGTGTGTGTGTGTGCATCTGTGCTGTGACCGTGTCCTGTCCTTTTCTACAGTCTTTTTTTTTTTTTGTCTTTTGTTTTTTGGCTTTTGTGGGGTTTTTTGAGACAGGGTCTGGCTCTGACACCCGGGCTGGAGTGCAGCGGTGCCATCTCGGCTCTCTGTAGTCTCTGCCTGCTGGATTCAAGTGATCCTCCTGCCTCAGCCTCCCAAGTAGCTGGGACCACATGCATGCACCACCATGCCTGGCTAATTTTTTTGTATTTTTAGTAAAGACAGGGTTTCTCTATGTTGGCCAGGCTGTTCTCAAACTCCTGGCCTCCAGTGATCCACCCACCTCAGCCTCCCAAAGTGCTAGGATTACAGGTGTGAAGCACCACACTCTACCTTTTTTTTTTTTTTTTTAAGACAGGGTCTCGCTCTATCACCCAGGTTGGATGCAGTGGCGTGATCACGGCTCACTGCAGCCTCAACCTCCTGGGCTTAAGAGATCCTCTCGCCTCAGCCTCCTGAGTAGCTAGGACTATAGGTGCGCATCACCACGCCCAGCTAATTTTTTATTTTTTGTGGACACGGAGTCTCACTATGTTATCCAGGCTGGTCTCGAACTCCTGACCTCCAGTGATCCACCCACCTCAGCCTCCCAAAGTGCTGAGATTATAGGCGTGAGCCCCATCACTCTACCTGCTTTCTTTTTCTTTTCTTTCTTTCTTTCTTTCTTTTTTTTTTTTTTTTAAAGAGATGGGGTCTTTCCATGTGGCCCAGGCTGGTTTCAAACTCCTGGCTCAAGTGATCCTTCCACCTTGGCCTCCCCAAATGCTGGGATTACAGGCATGAGCTACTGTACCTGGCCTCTGTAGGTATTTGAATCTGCCTGTACATATGTGGTGCACGTCACTGTGTGTGAGCAACTCGTGTGCTTGGATGTAGGCGTGTGACTCTGTGAGTGTGGGTCAGGTGCAGTGTGTGACTCCAGAACTGTACGTACACATACTCAGGGGTGTGTGCAAGAGGGAAGCTTAATGTGAAAAATCTGGAAATGGAGCTCTGCCAACGAGGGAGCAGGTGTGGCGCCCACAGCCGCTTCCGGCTTTGAGAATTATTTGAGTTATGTAAGACGCTATTCCGGGGGGAAGCGGGGTGAAGGGTACAGGGGCTGGCTGTGCTATTTTTGCAACTTCCTGTACAGCCTATCATTATTTTTAAAATAGAAAGTTTTTAAAAAGTCTGGAGATGAGAAAAAGAAATACGAATTTCACACATGGTGTGTGTGTGTGTGTGTGTTCTCAAAATAAGCAGGAGAAAACGGAAGCATCTAGACAAATCACTGAGGGCTTTTTAAATAAGACTTTCACTGAGAACTTGGGTCGATGCCCCCAAGCGTCCCAGGTGGAGATGACGACCCCAGCACTGTGTTGGGGAGGGGCGGGGCTCAGGTGGACAGACCCAGGCAGGTGCAGGGGTGCATTGTGCAGGCGGGCATCTGGTGACCTGGGAGTAGGCTGGGAGTGTGGAGTGCAGCCCAGGATTCAGGCTGCATTAGGAAAGGTGTGGACTTCACCGGTGGAGGAGAGGAAATTTAATCGAGGTGCAGCAAAAAAGTCAGTGGCATCGAATCTCCTGGGGCAGTCTGGGGAGTTAGGGGCAGAGTAGCTCATGGGTGTCTGGTTGTCTGAATATCTGCCACCGTCGGGGGTCCTCCTCAAAGCCCGGGGGTCGAGAGTTTGAAGGGGTGTGGAGGTGGGGAGGGAGACAGATGCTCAGAGATGCAGAGAGAGAGAGCCAGGTGGGGCAGAGGGCAGGCAGAGGCAAGACTGAACATACAGACAGTTAGAGATACAGGGAGAGACACAGAGAGACACCCACAGAGAGATAGAGAGAAAAAGAGAAATGAAAACACAGGGAGACAGAGGCAAGACTAAACACACAGAAAGACAGAAACAGAGATAGACAGAGACAGAGATTAAGGGAAAAATGTAGAGCGATGGAGACAGAGACACAGAGATGCAGAGAGACAGAGAGATGGAGAGAGACAGGGACAGAAATGGAGAGATCTAGAGAGAGAGATGCAAACAGAGATACGAAGATACAGGGAGAGACAGAGACAGACAGTCAGAGACACAGAGTAAGAGACCCCAGGCCAGGAGTAGTGGCTCACTCCTGTAGTCCCAGCACTTTGAAAGGCTGAGGTGGGAGGATCACTTAAGGCCAGGAGTTCAAGAACAGCCTGGCCAACACGATGAAACCCTATCTCAACTAAAAACACAAAAATTAGCTGGTTGTGGTGGTGCACGCCTGTAATCATAGCTACTCGGGAAGCTGGGGCAGGACAATCACTTGAACCTGGGAGGCAGAGGTTGCAGTGAGCCGAGATCACGCCACTGCACTCCAGCCTTGGTGACACAGCGAGACTCCATCTGTAAATAACAACAACAACAAAGAAACAGAGAGAGATGGAGACAGGGAGCATCAGAGACACAGAGCAAAAGACCCCAAAGCAAACAGAAACAGAGACACAGAGAAACACAGAGCAGAGACAGGGAGAGACCCAGAGAGAGCTTGAGCCTGACCCCCAGACAGAAGGCACCAAGAGAACCACAGAAATCCACCTCGGAAAGAAACAAGAGTCCAAAACCCCACCAGAGACAGAGACATGAGGACAAGGAGAGGAGAAACAGCAGTCACGCCCAACCAGGAGGTGGAGAGGCTGTGGGGAAAGGGTCTGAGGAGGCCTGAGCCTCTGAACTCTGTGTTTTTTTGTTTTGTTTTTGTTTGTTTTTTGTTGTTGTTTTGAGATGGAGTCTTGCTCTGTCGTCCAGGCTGGAGTGCGGTGGCACCATCTCGGCTCACTGCAACTTCCACCTCCCAGGTTCAATCAATTCTCTGCCTCAGCCTCCCAAGTAGCTGGGATTACAGGCGCCACCACCATGCCGAGCTAATTTTTGTTTTGTTTTGTTTTGTTTTTGAGATGGAGTCTCGCTCTATCCCCCAAGCTGGAGTGCAGTGGCACGATCTCGGCTCACTGCAACCTCTGCCTCCCAGGTTCAAGCAATTCTCCTGCCTCAGGCTCCCAAGTAGCTGGGACTACAGGTGCATGCCGCCATCCCCGGCTAATTTTTTGTATTTTAGTAGAGACCGGATTTCACTGTGTTGCCCAGGCTGGTCTCGAACTCCCGAGCTCAGACAATCCACCCGCCTCGGCCTCCCAAAGTGCTACAATTACAGGCATGAGCCACCGTGCCCAGCTAATTTTTGTATTTTTAGTAGAGACGGGGTTTCACCATCTTGGCCAGGCTGGTCTTGAACTCCTGACCTCATGATCCACCCGCCTCGGCCTCCCAAAGTGTTAGAATTACAGGCGTGAGCCACCACGCCCGCTGCCTCTGAGCTCTGAAAACCAGTGTCCAGTAAACAAGAAGCTGCTGATCTTTTCCGATCTAGCCTGGGAAATCCCACAGCACCACTTCCACAATATCCTGTTGGTTGAAGCCATCCAAGCCTGTCCAGGCTTTAAGGCTACTAAAAATACAAAAATTAGCCAGGTGTAGTGGCAGGCGCCTATTGTCCCGGCTACTTGGGAGGCTAAGGCAGAAGAATCGCTTGACCCTGGGAGGCGGAGGTTGCCGTGACCCGAGATCATGCCACTGCACTCCAGCCTGGGTAACACAGCGAGACTCTGTCTCAAAAAAAAAAAAAAAAAGAGGATGGAAACAATTGCAGCCATTTTTAGAAACAAATTACTTCAAAGGGGTGGTCATCCGGCAGGACGCAGTGGCTCATGCCTGTAATCCTGGCACTTTGAGGGGCTGAGGGAGGAAGATTGCTTGAGCCCAGGAGTTTGAGACCAGCCTGGGCAACATGGCAAAACCTCATCTCTACAAAAAAAAAAAAAAAGAAACCAAACCAAAAAAAAGTAGCTAGGCATGGTGGCACGTGCCTACAGTCCCAGCAACCTGGGACGCTGAGTGGGGAGGATCACCTGAGCCTGGGAGTTCGACGTTGCAGTGAGCTAAGATCATGCCATTGTACTCCAGCCTGAGTGTCAGAGTGAGACCCTGTCTCAGAAAAAGGGGGGTGGGGCAGGCGCAGTGGCTCACACTTGTAATCTCAGAGCTTTGGGAGGCTGAGGCAGGCGGCAGATCACTTGAGGTCAGGAGTTCGGGACCAGACTGGCCAACATGGTGAAACCCCATTTCTACTAAAAATACAAAAATTAGGCCAGGTGCAGTGTCTCATGCCTGTAATCCCAGCACTTTGAGAGGCCGAGGCAGGTGGATCGCGAGGTCAGGAGTTCAAGACCAGCCTGGCCAAGATGGTGAAACCCTATCTCTACTAAAAATACAAAAATTAGCTGGGTGTGGTGGCTCCCACCTATAGTCCCAGCTACTGGGGAGGCTGAGGCAGGAGAATCGCTTGAACCCAGGAGGTGGAGGTTGCAGTGAGCCGAGATCGCGCCACGGCACTCCAGCCTGCGTGACAGAGTGAGACTCCATCTCAAAAAAAAAAAAAGTCTCAAGGACACACCACGTTATACCCGTTAGAGTGGTGTTATCAAAAAGACAAGACATCACAAGCATTGGTGAGGATGTGGAGAAAAGGGAACCCTTTTGCTAGGTTGGTGAAAATGGAAATTGTGATAGCCATTATGGGAAATGGTAAGGAGGTTTCTCCCTCAAGAAGTTAAAACTAGAATTACCATATGATCTGGCAATCTCACTTCTGGGAATATATCCAAAGAAAAATAAAATCAGGAGGCTGGAGTGAGGGCAGAGAGGAGGGACAGGCGTGGGAGGGAATGGAAGGCTATTACTCTGTGTGCAGGATTGCTGCTAGAACAGGAACAAAAAATGAGTCATCTGCGAGATCGTCGAGAGACAGAGCCTTGAGATGTCACTGGGCCTGGGAAGACCAAGCTATGAGAAGGGTTGGAGAGAAAAGGAGGGGTGCAATGTTGTACTCCCCTGTAAGGAGGATGGCATTTGTGTCCAAATATGTGGGTCACAGTCTGGCTTTGCTGTGCTGATGTATAAATATACCAGGCTGACTGTAACATGGACCTTGACTCTTTTTTTTTTCTCTTTCAGACAGATAATTGCTTTTGTTGCCCAGGCTGGAGTGCAATGGCACCATCTTGGCTCACTGCAACCTCCGCCTCCCGGGTTCAAGCGATTCTCCTGTCTTAGCCTCCCGTGCCCGGCCTAATTTTTGTATTTTTAGTAGAAATGGGGTTTCACCACGTTGGCCAGGCTGGTCCCAAACTCCTGACCTCCTTAGCTGGGATTACAGGCACCTGCCACCATGCCCAGCTGATTTTTGTATTTTTGGTAGAGATGGGGTTTCACCATGTTGGCCAGGCTGGTTTGTTTGTTTGTTTGTTTGTTTGTTTGTTTGTTTTTTGAGATGGAGTCTCACTCTGTCACCCAGGCTAGAGTGCCTTGGTGCGGTCTTGGCTCACTGCAAGCTCCGCCTCCTGGGTTCTCGCCATTCTCCTGCCTCAGCCTCCCGAGTAGCTGGGACTACAGGTGCCCGCCACCATGCCCGGCTCATTTTTTGTATTTTTTAGTAGAGAAGGGGTTTCACCGTGTTAGCCAGGATAGTCTCGATCTCCTGACCTCATGATGTGCCCGCCTCAGCCTCCCAAAGTGCTGGGGTTACAGGCATGAGCCACCACTCCCGGCCTTTTTTTTTTTTTTTTTTTTTTAGGCAGAGTCTCGCTGTGTCGTCAGGCTGGAGTGCAGTGGCGCGATCTTGGCTCACTACAACCTCTGCCTCCCGGGTTCAAGCAATTCTCCTGCCTCAGCCTCCTGAGTAGCTGGGACTACAGGCGCGTGCCACCGTGCCCAGCTAATTTTTTTGTATTTTTGGTAGAGACGGGGTTTAACCATGTTGGCCAGAATGGTCTCAATCTCTTGACCCCATGATCCACCTGCCTCAGCCTCCCAAAGTGCTCAGATTATAGGCATGAGCCACCGCACTTGGCCACAGGCTGGTCTTGAATGCCTGACCTCAGGTGATCTGCCCACCTCGGCCTCCGAAGTGCTGGGATTACAGGTGTGAGCCACCGTGCCCGGCCTGACTACTTTTTAAAATTTTTTGTAGAGACAGGGTCTCCCTATGTTGCCCAGGCTGGTCTCAAGCTCATAGGCTCAAATGGTCCACCCACCTTGGCCTCCCAAAGTGCTGGGATTCCAGACATAAGTCACCATACCTCTGTCTCTTTTTTCTCTCTCTCTCTGTCCCTTTTTTGTCTCTGTCTCTTTTTTGGATTCGCTCTCTCTTTCTCTCTCTCCCTCCCGCCTGCCCCTGCTGCCTCCCTGTCTCTCTTCCTGCCTCGGTTGTCCCTGGCCATCTCCCTGGTGATCGGTGAGTCTGCACCTGTCTGTCTCTCTGCCTGTTTCTCTCTCCCACCCCCCAAACGTCTTCTCCCTCATTTCCCTGTCTTCCTCCTTGCCTTAGTCTCTCTCTGTCTCTGTCTCCACCCCATTTTAGCTCTCAGGCTATCTCTGGCTCTGTCTCTCCCTCTCCTCTCTGTCCCTTGTTCCCTTCCTGCCTCCAACCGACCTGTATGTGAATCTCTGCTGTGTCCCTCCCCTCTGGCCTTGGTCTGTGTCTGCAGGGCCCTGCCTCCCCGCTCCCCATCCCTATCCCTGCCAGGAGGAGGAAAACGCAGCCCTGCGGAGCGAGCAATGCCCCCCTCCTTGGTTACCAGGGCGCTGGATGGGGGACAGCATGCGGCTCATTACCCTAATGGCTGGTGAGGCCGCCCAGCCTCCCAGGAAATGGGCCACTTAAGCGTGTTCCAGCTGATGGCAGAGGCTGCTTCTCCCCTTGTACTCGGCAGGGAGAGGGGACCAAGGGGGAGAGGAGGGGAGAAAGGGGGAGGAAAGGAGAGGAGGAGAGGGAACGGAGGACTGCAAGGCCGGTGGGGACTCATCTCCACTTATGAGCTCTTCAGGCCTGGGTGTGTCCTGGGAACATGCACCAGGCTGGCTGGGGGCTGGGGGAGGCTGGGCCCCAGGGGCTTCTTCTAAATGCACGTGTACCTGCCACTCAGAGTCACCCCAGGGCCACACACACTGAAAATCACAGACACCCCCTACGGCTCAGACAGCCCCTGAGCTCTCTCCTGTCCCCCTAGGTCCCCTGGACACAGCCCTGCAGGGTCACACAGGCATGTGCCAGAGCCACACACACACACACACACACACACACACATGCACGTGGCCGTGGAGCATGACTGTCTCTCTGGAGGACGCCCAAGGCCACATGCAACAGCCTCGGGACAGGATTCGGAGCACAGAGACCCGACACACCCCAGCCACAAGCTCGGCTGAGCACTTTCAGATGGTCACGAGTTCACACACACACAGACACACACGCAGGGTTACAAGTACAACCACACAGGGGACACAAACATACCTCCACATGCCCACGAACATGCCCACACACACGCACACCAATGTAGCCACGAAACACAGTCACAGAAGCGCAGATCATGACATACACTCCCACTCCCACACACGGTCAGGCTGGAACAGTTGTAACGCCAGAACATTCCAGCAAACTGGGCTTCACACACAACACAGAGGCACTCAGAGGCCGGGCGCGGTGGCTCACGCCTGTCATCCTAGCCCTTTGGGAGGCCAAGGCAGGCAAATTGCTTGAGCCCAGGAGTTCAAGGTTGCAGTGAGCTATGATTGTGCCACTGCACTCCAGCCTGGGCAACAGAGCAAGACCCGTCACAAAAATAAAAAATAAAAGATACACTCTTGGTGTGAGTATATGTGATCTCTATGATAGACAATAGATACATATTACTATACATTATAGAATACTCTAGCTAATACTCTACATATGTACTATATATAATATAAAACAAATGGAATATATTCTTGACCAGCCTGGCCAACATGGTGAAACCCCATCTCTACTAACAATACAAAAATTAGCCGGGCATGGTGGTGGGTGTCTGTAATCGCAGCTACTCTGGAGGCTGAGGCAGTAGAATTACTTGAACCTGGGAGCTGGAGGTTGCAGTGAGCTGAGATCACGCCACTGCACTCCAGCCTGGGGGATAGAGTGAGATTGTATCTCCAAAAACATAAGAAGAAGAATAAAAATAAAAATAAAAATAATAATAAATAAAATACATTATTTTCTTTTCCTTTTTAATTTTATTTACTTATTTATTTATTTTTGAGACAGAGTCTCGCTCTGTCGCCCAAGCTGAAGTGCAATGGCATGGTCTTGGCTCACTGCAACCTCCACCTCCCAGGTTCAAGCGATTCTCCTGCCTCAGCCTCCCGAGTAGCTGGAACTACAGGTGCTCGCCACCATACCCGGCTAATTTTTGTATTTTTAGTAGAGATGGGGTTTCACCATGTTGGCCAGGCTGGTCTCAAACTCGTGCCCTGCCCACCTCGGTCTCTCAAAGTGTTGGTATTGCAGGCATGAGCCACTGTGCCCGGCCAATTTTTTGATGTTTTGTAAAGACAGGATTTTGCCACATTACCCAGGCTCTACAATGCAATTCTGACATTAACCGCCTGGGGTTATAACAGACTCAAGTTATGGGCACAGTCCCTAACAAGGCTGTCCTCGTCACCAGGAGCAATGGCTCACGCCTGTAATCCCAGGACTTTGGGAGGCCGAGGCAGGAGGACTGAACCCAGGAATTTGAGACCAGCCTGGGCAACGTAGCAAAACTCCACCTCTAAAAAAAAATACAAAAATTAGCTGTGTGTGGTGATGTGCACCTGTAGTCCCAGGTACTTGGGAGGTTGAGGCAGGAGGATCACTTGATCCTGGGAGGTTGAGGCTGCAGTGAGCCATGATTGCATCACTACACTGCAGCTTGGGCAACAGAGTGAGACCCTGTCTTGGAAAGAATTTTTTTAATTAAAAAGACAAGTCAGGCCTGGCGCGGTGGCTCACGCCTGTAATCCCAGCACTTTGGGAGGCCAAGGCGGGCGGATCACTAGGTCAGGAGATCGAGACCATCCTGGCTAACATGGTGAAATCCTGTCTCTACTAAAAATACAAAAAATTAGCCAAGCATAGTGGTGGGCGCCTGTAGTCCCAGCTACTCGGGAGGCTGAGGCAGGAGAATCGCTTGAACCTGGGAGGTGGAGGTTGCAGTGAGCTGAGATCGCGCCACTGCACTCTAGCCTGGGTGACAGAGTGAGACTCCATCTCAAAAACAAAAAACAAATAAACAAAAAACCCCACAAGTCAGAGGCCAGGCACAGTGGCTCACGCCTGCAATCCTAGTGCTTTGGGAGGCTGAGGAGTGAAGATACCTTGAGCTCCGGAGTTCAAGACCACCCTGGGCAACATAGTGAGACCCCATCTCTGCAAAAAATTTAAAAAAAAAATTAGCCAGCGTTGATAGCATGCACCTGTAGTCCCAGCTCCTCAGGAGTGTGAGGCAGGAGGATCTCTTGAGGCCAGGAGGTCAAGACTACAGTGAGTTATGATCTCACCACTTCACTCCAGCCTGGGCAACAGAGTGAGATCATGTCTCTAAAAAAACATTTAAAAAGTAAGAAAACAAGTCAGAAACAGCCAAACAAAGAGACACATAGGACAAAGTCTGGGAGGGTCCCCAAAAGAGCTTCCATGTCTTTTTTTTTTTTTTTTTTTTTTTTGAGGTGGAGTCTCTCTCTGTTGCCCAGGCTGGAGTGCAGTGGTGTGATTTTGACTCACAGCGTTCCACCTCACAGTTTCAAGTGATTCTCCTGCCTCAGCCTCCAGAGTAGCTTGGACTACAGTTGCCCGCCACCACACCCAGCTAATTTTTATATTTTTAGTAGAGATGGGGTTTCACCATGTTGGCGAGGCTGGTCTCGAACACCTGAGCTCAAGTGATCCTCCCACCTCAGCCTCCCAATGTGCTGGGATTATAGGTGTGAGCCACCATGCCCGGCCCCATGTCCTCTTCTTGTGGCATTAGAGTGTGTCTCCTCTCCTGGAAGAACATCAATATGTTCACCAATCAGGAAGCTCCACCAAGCTTTGGGGTCCAGAGGTTTTGTTTGTTTGTTTGTTTGTGAGGAAGTCTCACTCTGTCGCCCAGGCTGGAGTGCAGTGGCGCAATATCGGCTCACTGCAACCTCCCTCTCCCAGTTTCAAGCGATTCTCGTACCTCAGCCTCCCGAGTAGCTGGGATTGCAGGTGCATGCCACCATGCCCGGCTAATTTTTGTATTTGTAGTAGAAATGGGGTTTCACCATGATGGCCAGCTTGGTCTCGAACTCCTGACCTCAAGTGATCCGCCTGCCTCGGCCTCCCAAAGTGCTGGGATTACAGGCATGAGCCACCGCACCTGGCCCAGAAAAGGACTCTGCTACAAATATGTAATCCCAGTATCATCACCACCTCTGCAGTAATCCTCTAATAGTATGGAATAGCCTGACAGGGCCCACAGACATTTTTATAAAATTGGTTCATTCATTCAAATCAGGACTCAAACATCCCACACACAGTGAGTGATGCAACACACTTTTCTTATCTTTTCTTTTTCTAATCTAAAAGAATTTTCAACAAAAGGTTACCAGTGGGGAGTGGAATTATGAGTGGCTGCTATTTTCTTGTGATTGTCAATGGTAAGGATGACAGTTAAAATTTTGTTTTAAAAATGTTAAATGGGCCAGGCAAGGTGGCTCATGCCCGTAATCCCAATATTTTGAGAGGTGAGGGAGGAGGATTGCTTGAGGCCAGGAGTTCGAGATCAGCCTGGGCAACAAAGTGAGACACCAAACTCTACTAAAAGTTTATTTATTTATTTATTTATTTTTTATTTATTTATTTTTTGAGACGGAGTCTCACTTTGTCGCCCGGGCTGGAGCGCACTGGCTCCATCTCGGCTCACTGCAAGCTCCACCTCCCGGGTTCATGCCATTCTCCTGCCTCAGCCTCCCGAGTAGCTGGGATTACAGGCGCCCGCCACCACGCCTGGCTAATTTTTTCTATTTTTAGTAGAGATGGGGTTTCACCGTGTTAGCCAGGATGGTCTCGATCTCCCGACCTCGCGGTCTGCCCGCTTCAGCCTCCTAAAGTGCTGGGATTACAGGTGTGAGCCACTGCGCCCAGCCAGTCTCTACTAAAAGTTTAAAAATTATCTGGGCATGCTGGGCACGGTGGCTCATGCCTGTAATCCCAGCACTTTGGGAGGCCGAGGCAGATGGATCACTTGAGGTCAAGAGTTCGAGACCAGACTGGCCCACATGGTGAAACCCTGTCATCTGTACTAAAAATAGAAAAATTAGCCAAGTGTGGTGGCAGTGGCGGGTGCCTGTAATTGCAGCTACTCGGGAGGCTGAGGTAGGGGAATCGCTTGAACCCAGGAGGTGGAGGTTGCAGTGAGCCAAGACCACACCACTGCACACCAGCCTGGAGACAGAGTGGGACTCCATCTCAAAAAAAACAGAAAGAAAGAACAAGAAAGGGAGGAGGTCTAGAGGTGGGGCTCACGGAGGAGGGGGAGTTCCTTGGAAGATGGGGAGCGGGGGTTAGATTAGAGAGGAGATGGGGAAGGGAGGGTGCCTGGGGATTGGAGACTCTCTGTGGTGAGGCCTTAGGCAATCCTGGAGGACTTCCAAGAGGTGTGGCTGGCCTTTCCTCAGGATGCGGCTGGAAGTGGCCCCGTGAGCAGTGGCTAACAGAGGGACAGAACAGCTGATGCTTGTTGACCAAGGAACACCAGCCAAGGGCCACGGGAGAGGTAGGAGGAGTGCTTGCTGGGTGGGTCCCACTGTCTCTTCTTCTCCTGGGGGGCCCCTCTTGCTCTTCCAGGGCAACCCCATCTTTCTAATCAGGCATGGGGGGCAAGGGGCAGTGTGAGGAGGAAGAATAGAACCTCACCCCCTTCAATATTTGGGGGGTCCACGATGCCCCCACAGTCTGTCTCTCCACACAGATCTCTGTGGACCTGGGCACCCCTCGCTGGCACCTCCCTACCCTGGTTCATGTGGTCCCCCTCCCCCCTCTTCTCCCACCTCCTGTCCCAGCCCACTGGGCCCCCTGCTATCTTTAATTGGCCTTCGTGGAGCTGAATTCATTGAGACTCTGACAGCTCTTTAGGGTGGTGGGAAGGCGGGGGGGTCAGGCCACAGCTTCCCCGCCTCCCTGCCTGGCTAATTCGGGGGCTCTATTGTCAAGAGGCACCCCCCCATCCCCCTCTCCACTCCCCTCCGCCGTTGGATTGCTTCCACAGACAATGCCGAGAGCTCGTCGTCCTGAAGGGCCAGCGGCTGTAATTTCGTCTAATTCAGCCCGGGAGACAGCAATTACAGCTAATAAACGGACCCCTAATCAGCTATCTCTCCCACCCCCACCCCTGCCACCCAGCTCTCCTCTCCTCTGGGGAGCCCTCCCTTCCCCCAGCCAGGGGAAGGAAGGAAAGAATAGAACAGCTCTGCCCTCAGAGTATCAGTTTTGCCTTCTAGGAAATGGGCATAGCATTGAACCCTGCCAGGGGATTGCATGCCCAGCTGCACCATGGTGGCATCTGCAAATCAGACTACTGCCCCTGTATTAACTGGAGACACCTCTAGCCTCACCCCTTCCTTGGCTATCCCCTCCCTGTCATTCTCTCTCTGTCTCTCTCTTTTTTCTTTCTTTTCTTTTTTTTTTTTTTTTTAGAGACAGGGTCTTGCTCTGTTCCCAGGCTGGAGTGCAGTGGTGCAATCAAAGCTCACTGCAGCCTCGACCTCCTGGGATCAAGTGATCGTCCTGCCTCAGCCTCCCAAGTGGCTAGGACCACAGGTGTGTGCCACCATGCCTGTCTCAATTTTTTATTATTTGTAGAGCACCGGGCCTTGCTATGTTGCCCAGGCTGGTCTCATACTCCTGGGCTGAAGCCATCCTCCCGCCTCAGCCTCCCAAGTAGCTGGGACCGCAAGCGGACGCCACTATGCCAGTGAATTTTTTGTAGAGATTAGTCTCACTGTGATGCCAGGCTGATCTTAACTCCTGGGCTCTAGACATCCTCCTGCCTTGGCCTCCCAAAGTGCTGGAGCTATAAGTGTAAGCCACCATGCCTAGCCGATGGTGTGTGTATATATATATATATGTGTGTGTGTGTATATATATATATATATATATTTTTTTTTTTTTTGAGATGGTGTCTCACTTTGTTGCCCAGGCTGGAGTGCAGTGGAGCAATCTCGGCTCACTGCAACCTCTGCTTCCCAGGTTCAAGCCATTCTCCTGTCTCAGCCTCACAAGTAGCTGGGACTACAGGCATGTGCCACCATGCCTGGCTAAATTTTATATTTTTGGTAGAGACGGGGTTTCACTGTGTTGGCCAGGCTGGTCTCAAACTCCTGACTTCAAGCGATCCACCCACCTCGGCCTCCCAAAGTGCTGGGATTAGAGGCGTGAGCCACCACACCTGGCCTTAATGGTTTATATTTTTAAAACTTATTTTAGAGACAGAGTCTTGCTCTGTTCCCCAGGGTGGAGTACAGTGGCACAAACACAGCTCACTGCAGCCACAACCTCCTGGGCTCAAAGGATCCTCCTGCCTTGGCCTCCCAAAGGCTGCGATTTCAGGTGTGAGCCACCCCCTCTGGCTGATGGCTCTCTCTTTACTCCACCATAAGTTCAAGGTCAGGGTTTGTGGTGAGGTTGGGGGCAGTGGGTCAAGGTCCCGGCGGAATGAGGCTGGTCTGTTCCAGACTGGGTACCAGAAAGGAGTTCCACCTATAGGAATGTGGGGAGAGCTAAGGGAAACCAACCACAGGGGTGCAGCCTGCAAGGCCAGCAACACAGGGATGCCTCACCACCCATGGTGGGTCACATGGGCTAGGGGCCGCTGGAGGGGAGCTGAGAGCCATGCCAGGCTCTCTCCCCCCTTGGCAGTGTGGACATTTAGGGCTGGGCCATTCTCTGGGGTGGGGGCTTCCCTGGACAGGGAAGGATGCTGAGCAGCATCCCTGGACTCCACACACTCCATGCCAGGGGCACCCACCACAAATGTCCCCAGACATGGCCAAGTGTCCCCTGTGGGGGGACAGAATCACCCCCAGGTGAAACTCACTGGTATTAAGTGGTAATGTGGACACAGGACACAGCCCTCATAGAGAAACAGGTTTGTGTTTTGACCCCGCCCCTATATGAGTGATTTGGGGCAAATTTCGTTTCTTTTCTTGTTTTTTTCTTTTTTTCTTTTTTGTGATGGAGTCTCGCTCTGTCACCAGGCTCTGGAGTGCAGTGGCACAATCTCGGCTCACTGCAACCGCCACTTCCTGGGTTCAAGTGATTCTCCTGCCTCAGCCTCCCGAGTAGCTGGGACTACAGGCACCCACCACCATGCCCAGCTAATTTTTTGTATTTTTAGTAGAGACGGGGTTTCCCCGTTGGCCAGGATGGTCTCGATCTCTTGACCTCGTGATCCACCCGCCTCGGCCTCCCAAAGTGCTGGGATTACAGGCATGAGCCACCGCACCCAGCGATTTGGGGCAAATTTCTTAACCTCTGTGAGCCTTAGTTTCCGCACCAATAAAATGGGAATAAAGGGCCGGGCGTGATGGCACACGCCTGTAATCCCAGCACTTTGGGAGGCCGAGGTGGGCAGATCACTTGAGGTCAGGAGTTTGAGACCACCTGAGCTAACATGGTGAAATCCTGTCTCTACTAAAAATACAAAAATTAGCCAGGCATGGTGGTGCATGCCTCTGACACTTTGGGAGGCTGAGGCAGGAGAATCGTTTGAGCCCAGGAGTTTGAGAACAGCCTGGGCAACATGGTGAAACCTCATCTCAACAACAACAACAAAAGAAACAAACAAACAAATAAAAAACAATTAGCCAGACGTGCTGGTGTGCACCTGTGCTCCCAGCTACTCTGGAGGCTGAGGTGGGAGGATCGCCTGAGCCCAGGATTTGGAGGCTGCAGTGCGCTGTGATTGCACCACTGCACTCCAGCCAGGGCGACAGGACAAGATCCTGTCTCAAAATAAATAAATAACTAAATAAATAAATAGAATAAGAATATTGATGACCATACCCACTTCATAGTTGCTGCGAGCACTGGAGGAATTAATGCACATAAGTTATGGGGCACCAACCTCTGCCCAGGAGTGCAGTGGCGTGATCTTGGCTTACTGCAGCCTCAACCTCCCAGGCTCAAGCCATCTTCCCACTTCAGCCTCTCCAGCAGCTGGGACCACAGGCACACGCCACCAGGCCCAGCTAATCTTTTATTTTTTTTAGAGGGGTCTCACAGCGTTGTCCAGGTGTGTTACCACACCACCCAAGAGAGACCAAGAGAGAAACCCAGTGCAGGGGAAATTCCAGCAGATTCTCTGTCTGTGTGTTGGTGGGGGATAGACACAGGGGGATAAGGAGAGCATCTTTGCGTACCTCCACCTGCCATGTCCCATCTCTCTCTCCATGTAGCCTTCAGATGGGCGGCTGTTTGATTTTGCAGAGCTAAGACTATCCCTGAGCGATGTGAAGTGGCCTTGAGCTGCATGCTGCTGAGAGGTACAGAGAGAAGGAAGGAGAGAAGGAGGGAGGGAGGAAAATCCCAGCCTCCTTTCTTTTTTTTGAGACGCAGTCTCGCTCTGTCGCCCAGGCTGGAGTGCAGTGCTGCGATCTTGGCTCACTGCAAGCTCCGCCTCCCGGGTTCACGCCATTCTCCTGCTTCAGCCTCCCAAGTAGCTGGGAAGCTGAGACTACAGGCGCCCGCCACCAGGCCCGGCTAATTTTTTTTTTTTTTTTTTTTTTTTTGAGATGGAGTGTTGCTCTGTCACCCAGTCTGGAGTGCAGTAGTGCAATCTCAGCTCACTGCAACCTCCATCTCCCAGGTTCAAGCGATTCTCCTGCCTCAGCCTCCCAAGCAGCTGGGACTACAGGCATACACCACCACACCCAGCTAATTTTGTATTTTTAGTAGAGACGAAGTTTCACCATATTGGCTGTGCTGGTCTTGAACTCCTGACCTTGTGATCCACCCGCCTCGGCCTCCCAAAGTGCTGGGATTACAGGCGTGAGCCACCGCGCCCAGCCATTTTTTTGTATTTTTAGTAGAGAAGGGGTTTCACCGTGTTAGCCAGGATGGTCTCGATCTCCTGACCTCGTGATCCACCTGCCTCGGCCTCCCAAAGTGCTGGGATTACAGGTGTGAGCCACCGTGCCCAGCCAACAAGCCTCCTTTCATGCCCCCTCAGCTTCTAAAGTCTCTGCTGCTTTCATCCCCATGACAAAAACAACAAGCCCACTTCACCATGGACAGAGTCTAGCTATGTCGCCCAGGCTGGAGAGCAGTAGCATGATCTCAGCTCACTGCAACCTCCACCTCCCGGGTTCAAGCGATTCTCCTGCCTTGGCTTCCCGAGTAGCTGGGATTACAGGCACCCGCCACCGTGCCCGGCCAAATTTTGTATTTTTAGTAGAGACAGCGTTTCACCATGTTGCCCTGGCTGGTCTCGAACTCCTGACCTTAGGTGATCTGCCCGCCTCAGCCTCCCAAAGTGCTGGGATTACAGGCATGAGCCATGGCACCCGGCCACCATTCTCTTTTGATTGAGAAGGCTGTTCCTCTATTTACTGGCACTCTGTTAACTGTGGAGAGGTTTAGGAATGTACATTCTGGAGACAGAATGCCAGGGTTAAAAATCCCCACTCCTGGCTGGGCACCGTGGCTCCTGCCTATAATCCCAGCGCTTTGGGAGGCCGAGGCAGGTGGATCCCTGAGGTCAGGAGTTTGAGACCATCCTGGCCAACATGGGGAAACCCTGTCTCTACTAAAAATACAAAAATTAGCTGGGTGTGGTGTCAGGTGCCTGCAGTCCCAGCTACTCAGGAGACAGAGGCAGGAGAATTGCTTGAACTTGGAAGGTGGAGGTTGCAGTGAACCGAGATCGCACCACTGCACTCCAGCCTGGGTGACAGAGCAAGGCTGTCTCAAAAAAAAAAAAAAAAAAAAAAAAAAGAATTCCCCCACTCCGCAGTTGGCCAGTCTCTCTGAGCGTCAGTTTCATTGTCTATAAAATGGCAGTAATTGCACCTCGGCTGGGTGCAGTGACTCTCGCCTGTAATCCCAGCACCTTGGGAGGCCGAGGTGGAAGGATCACTTGAGCTCAGGAGTTCGAGCCCAGCCTGGACAATATAGTGAGACCTTGTCTCTACAAAAAATAAAAAATGAGCTACGCATGGCGGCATGTGTCTGTGCTCCCAGCTACTCAGGAGATTGAAGCAGGAAGATCACTTGAGCCCAGGAGTTCCAGGCTACCGTGAGCCACGATCACACCACTGCACTCCATTCTGGGCGACAGAGCAAGACCCTGTGTATAAAAAGAAAAAGAAACAAAAAACCCAAACAAACAAACAATAATATTAATCACACCTCATAGGGTGGTTGCCGAGGATTAAATTCTTTTTTCTTTTTTTTTTTTGAGATGGAATCTCACTCTGTCGCCCGGGCGGGAGTGCAGTGGCACCATCTCGGCTCACTGCAAGCTCCACCTCCCGGTTTCACGCCATTCTCCTGCCTCAGCCTCCCGAGTAGCTGGGACTACAGGTGCCCACCACCACGCCTGGCTAATTTTTTTTGTATGTTTAGTAGAGTCGGGGTTTTGCCGTGTTAGCCAGGATGGTCTCGATCTCCTGACCTCATGATCCACCCGCCTCAGCCTCCCAAAGTGCTGGGATTACAGGCGTGAGCCACCGCGCCCGGCCAGATTAAATTCTTTAGTGCTTGGGGGGCTTTGAGAAATGTTATCTGCTGTTAAGGTTTTAGTTGTTATAGTACCATGTATGATAGATTTAAACACCCCCAAATGGCAGTAATCTTAGGGGACCGTGTTAGCAGGGGCTGCAGACAACAGGCATCGTTTCATAAATCAATGAAAATTACAAAGATGTAGTACAATGAGGGCTTCCCGGGTACTTCAAATCTCCCTGGCCGATCCATCGAAGAATTGCCACTGTGGCATTGAGAATAAATGGGATTAT
The DNA here is from genome assembly GCF_029281585.2 of Gorilla gorilla gorilla. Taxonomy (NCBI): domain Eukaryota; kingdom Metazoa; phylum Chordata; class Mammalia; order Primates; family Hominidae; genus Gorilla; species Gorilla gorilla. Next base: position 10,523,321 of record NC_073244.2, on the reverse strand, counting down.
TGTAGATATGATGCTGAGGGAACAAATATTTAATTTTTTTTTTTTTTTCTGAGACAGAGTTTCACTCTTGTCGCCCAGGCTGGAGTGCAATGCTGCAATCTCGGCTCACCGCAACCTCTGCCTCCCGGGTTCAAGCGATTCTCCTGCCTCAGCCTCCGGAGCAGCGGGGATTACAGGCATGTGTCACCAGGCCTGGCTAATTTCGTATTTTTAGTAGAGATGGAATTTCTCCATGTTGGTCAGGCCAGTCTTGAACGCTCAACCTCGGGTGATCCGCCCGCCATGGCCTTCCAAAGTGCTGGGATTACAGGCGTGAGCCACCTCGCCCGGCTCATTTAATTTAAAAGTATTTTTTTTTCAAAGGCAAACATTCCACTCAGTTGAAATACTACTGTTGAAGAGGCCAGGGAGGGGGAGAAGTGAGTGGGATGGTTTCTGGAATCGCTCTCTTTCTCTCTATTTCTCTCACTCCCTCTCTCCTCCCTTTCATTCTCTTTCTCTCTCTGTTTCTTTCTCTCTTTGTTTCTTTTTTTTTTTTTTTTTTTTTTTTTTTGAGACAGGGTTTCGCTCTGTCACCCAGGCTGGAGTGCAGTGGTGTGATCTTGGCTCACTGCAACCTCCACCTCCCAGGTTCAAGCTATTCTCCTACCTCAGCCTCCTGAGTAGCTGGGACTGCAGGCGTGCGCTACCATGTCCAGCTAATTTTTGTATTTTTAGTAGAGATGGGGTTTCACCATGTTGACCAGGCTGGTCTTGAACTCCTGGCCTCAGGTGATCTGCCTGCCTCAGCCTCCCAAAGTGCTGGGATTACAGTTGTGAGCCACCATGACCGGCACCCAGCTCCCCACTTTATTTTTTTGAGACAGGGTCTCACTCTGCCACCCAGGCTGGAGTGCAGTAGTGGTGCAATCATAGCTCACTGCAGCCTCAGCCTCCTGGACTTAAGCGGTCCTTCCACCTCAGCCTCCTGAGTAACTGAGACTACAGGTACATGCCACGATGACGGGCTAATTTTTGTATTTTTGGTAGTGACAGGGTCTTACCCTGTTGCCCAGGCTGGTCTTAAACTCCTGGCCTCAAGCGATCTTCCCTCCTCAGCCTCCCAAAGTACTAGGATTACACGTGTGAGCCACTGTGCCTGGCCCCACGACCCTTTTAAGGTCCAGGCTGGTTCTTCTACTGGCTGGTTCAATTCAATGGTCTTTTATTAGATCTTATTTTATTTTTAATTACTTTGATTACCTTGAAATTCATCTGTGTTGAATGCAGTCTCATCATGCACCGTGGACTTTGGAGCCTGACCACCTGGCTTTGAATCCCAATTCTGCTACTCATGATCTGGGTGACCTTGGTTGAGTTACTTAACCTCTCTGTCGCTCCTTGAGCAGGTTAAATTAACCTCCCTGTCCCTCTGTCTTCTCACCCATTAAAAGGGCAATGATGATTCTGGATAGCACCTGCATAATGGGGTTGTTGGGGGAACTAAATGAGTTTAAAGTGTGACCATTCTTTTCTTTTCTTTTCCTTTTCTTTTCTTTCTTTCTTTCTTTCTTTTCTTTCTTCCTGTCTTTCTCTTTCCCTTTCTCTCTCTCTCCCTTTCTCTTTCTTTCTTTCCCTTTTTTCTCTTTCCCTTTCTCTCTTTCCCTTTCTCTCTTTCTTTCCCTTTCTGTTTCTTTCCCTTTCTCTCTCTTTCTTTCTCTTTCTCTCTTTCTTTCCCTTTCTCTCTCCCTCTCTCTTTCTTTCCTTCTGTGGGATCTAACTCTGTTGCCCAGGCTGGAATGCAGTGATTCAATTATAGCTCATTTTCAGCCTCAAACACCCAGGCTCAATCAATCCTCCCACCTCAGCCTCCTGTGTAGTGGGGACTATAGACACTCACCACCATGCCCAGCTAAGGTTTTTTTTGTTTTGTCTTGTTTGGTTTTGTTTTGTTTTGTTTTTGCTAAGACGGGCGTCTCACTATGTTATCCAGGCTGGTCTTGAACTCCTGGGCTCAAGTGATCCTCCCATCTCAGCCTCCCAAAGTACTGAGAATACAGGTGTAAGCCACTGTACCTAGGCAAAAAGTGACATTTTCTTAGAACAATTTTCAATACAGATTTCCGCTATTCCATGCAAAGTTATTCTTGAACACAAACATTTGTATGAAATGTTTCCTGGCTGGAAACATTGAATCCCTATGTACTTTCCTTCTTTTTTGAGATGGAGTCTCGCTCTCGTTGCCCAGGCTGGAGTGCAGTGGCACGATCTCGGCTCACTGTAACCTCGGCCTCCCAGGTTCAAGTGATTCTCCTGCCTCAGCCTCCCAAGTAGCTGGGATTACAGGCATACACAATCACACCCAGCTGATTTTGTAATTTAATAGATACGGGGTTTCGCCATGTTAGCCAGGCTGGTCTTGAGCTCCTGACTTCAAGCGATCCACCCGCCTCAGCCTCCCAAAGTGCTAGGATTACAGGCATGAGCCACCGCACCCAGGCCCTAGGTACCTTCCTTCTTTTATTCCTTTTTCCTCTTCTCTGCAGCCCTTGCTGAAGTTTCCTGGTGTGATCGGACACCAGGTAAGACAGGCCACCAACCATGCCTGCTGCGAAGGCCTGCCTGGGGACAGGAATTTGTCTACAAATACAAGGGTGTCTACTGAGGGAGGGAAGTGTCTGAATTTGAGATGCTGAGGTCTGGGGCCCGGAGTGGAGATGGAGAGGGTGGGACGGGGGTGGTTACGGGGGTAGGGGTGGAGAGATGCCGAGTGAGGCCAGCTGTGCTTCTGCTGACACCTAGTGGAAAGATGGAACTATTGTTCCTTTTAAGCAAGCCGTCTCTGTGAAGTAGCCACCTCTGAAACATCCACCTGACTTCAGGCAGGCAAATAGGCACTGAATGGTGTAACTTGCCAGGAGTCGCACAGCATGTTGGCTGCCCTGAGAGAGCTTCAGGGACCCAAGAAACCATTTTATTTTATTTATTTTATTTTATTTTTATTTATTTTTATTTTTATATGTTTATTTTTTGAGACGGAGTCTCGCTCTGTCGCCCAGGCTGGAGTGCAGTGGCGTGATGTCACTGCAAGCTCCGCCTCCCGGGTTCACGCCATTCTCCTGCCTCAGCCTCCCGAGTAGCTGGGACTACAGGCACCCGCCACCACAGCCGGCTAATTTTTTGTATTTTTAGTAGAGACGGGGTTTCACCGTGTTAGCCAGGATGGTCTCGATCTCCTGACTTCGTGATCCGCCTGCCTCGGCCTCCCAAAGTGCTGGGATTACAGGCGTGAGCCACCGCGCCCGGCTGATTTATTTTATTTTGAGGCAGAGTCTCACGCTGTGGGCCAGGCTGCAGTGCAGTGGCGCGATCTCGGCTCACTGCAACCTCCGCCTCCCTGGTTCAAGTGATTCTCATGCCTCAGCTTCCCATGTAGCTGGGATTACAGGCGCGCGCCACCACGCCTGACTAATTTGCGTATTTTTGGGACAGGAGGGGGTTTTACCACGTTGGCCAGGTGGGTTTCAAATTCCTCACCTCAAGTGATCCACCCACCTTGGCTTCCCAAAGTTCTGGGATTACAGGCATGAGCCACCGCGCCCGGCCCCAAGAAAAAGTTTTAAAGGAGTGTTTGGTTTGTTTGTTTGGTTGGTTGGTTTTTGGCAGATTAATGAGTTCTCAGGCCTTGATGGGGCTTCTAGGGGAGGTAACATGTTCTCCCAGGTTCGCCCCCTCCACCAGGAAGTCCACCTGTATTACTTCACTACCATCTCCAAACCCCAGGCCTTTTCTCTCCTTTGGCCGGCTGTGCATTTGTTCATAATTTCAACAAATGTTTACTGAGACTTAGTGACACAATAGGAAACAAAATGGACTAAAATAAATAACAAAAAATACTGCTAGTGAAGCTCATAGCCTGGCTAGGGAAATGGAGGAGAAATTAGCAAACAGATCTACAAATGTGATTATTTCAGAGACTAAAAAGCCATTGGGAGGACATCTTTATTTTTATTTTTTTGAGACAGAGTCTTGCTCTGTCACCCAGGCTGGAGTGCAGTGGCATGATCTCAGCTCACTGAAACCTCCCCCTCCCAGGTTCAAGAGATTCTCCTGCCTCAGCCTCCCAAGTAGCTGGGATTACAGGCATGCACTACCATGCCTGGCCAATTTTTGTATTTTTTTTTTTTTTTTTTTTGTAGAGGCAGGGTTTCAGTGTGTTGGTTAGGCTGGTCTTGAACTCCAGGCCTCAAGCTATCTGCCACCCTCAGCCTCCCAAAGTACTGGGACTGCAGGCGTGAGCCACTGCGCCGCCCTGGAAGGACATGTATAAATGATAGGTACCAAGTTTGTGAGTTCCAAGGTCAGGTAGGACAGGCTACCACTTAGCCAGGCTCAGGCAGGAAAGGCCCTCTGAGGAGGTAACCTTGGAATCAAGGTTTGAAGGAAGAGAGGGAGTGAGCCTTGGAAATACCTGGGTCCACCAGAGGGCATAGCCTGTGCAAAGGCCCTGCGGCAGGACTTCACCTGGTGTGTTGGAGGAACAGCGAGGAGGAGCAGAGTGAGCAATGGGGAGAAAGGGAAGAGGAGAGAGCAGGGAGGGGATGGAGCAGGTCATGCCAGACCTGGTGAGATATGGGGAGGCCTTGGGCTTTGACCCTGAGAGAGGTGGGAGCCATGGAGGGTTGTGGGCAGAGGTGGGATAGGACGTGACTCAGGTGCTCAAAAGCACCCTCTGGTGGCTGCTGGTGGGGAGACAGCCTGTGGGGGGTGAGGGCAGGAACTGGGGTCCAGGTAGGGGTGACTGTGTTGGCTCAGGTGAGCTGTGCTGGAGGCTGGACCAGGGAACAGGCACTGAGTGGGAAAGCAGTGATTAGATTGTAGGTGCATTTTTGTTTTTTTGAGACGGAGTTTCACTCTTGTTGCCCAGTCTGGAGTGCAATGGCGTGATCTTGGCTCACCGCAACCTCTGCCTCCTCGGTTCAATCGGTTCTCCTGTGTCAGCCTCCCGAGTAGCTGGGATTACAGGCACATGCCACCACGGCCAGCTATGTATTTTTAGTAGAGACAGGGTTTCTCCATGTAGGTCAGGCTGGTCTCGAACTCCTGACCTCAGGTGATCTGCCCGCCTGGGCCTCCCACAGTGCTGGGATTACAGGCGTGAGCCACCGCGCCCGGCCTATCTAGGTGCATTTTGAAAGCAGTGTTAATCAAATTTACTCAGTGATTGGATATGGGTGGGAGAGTAGGGGCCCAGGGTGACTCCCAGGTTCTGGTTGAGTCCCTGGAAGGACGGACCTGCCCTCAGCCTAGGTGGTGGACATGGGAGGAATGATTTGGGGGTCCAGTTGGGCCCAATGTGACTGCGTTGAATGTGAGACCCCATGAGGCCCCCATGTGGAGACATCAGGGGCTGCTGAACAGAGTCTGGACTTCAAGGGAGACTCAGGCTGGAGACGGGACTGTATGCGATGCTGGCTGTAGACAGGGTTTGGAGCCCGCTGCGGAGGGGTGTGGGTGGAGGAGGGAGGAGGCTGGAGGACTCAGCCCTTGGCCAGCAATGGAGAGAAGGGAAGACTGAAGGATGTCCCAGACAGGTTGGAGGGAAGTGCATGGTCTGAGGACAGAGCTCCCCGGAGCAGGAGGGATCCGGCGGGTCAGATGCCATGGAGAGGACTGGGACGGAGAGACTGACCTTGGAACCGGATGCAGGAGGGTCATCAGTGAGAAGAGTTTCTGGGGAGTGGTGGATGCGGGAGTCTGACTGTGTTGAAGCTCAAGACAGAGCGACCCTATAATTTATAGTCAAAATCAGGACCCTTTTTTTTTTTTTTTGAGATGGAGTCTCGCCCTGCCACCCAGGCTGGAGTGCAATGGCGCGATCTCGGCTCACTGCAACTTCTGCCTCCTGGGTTCAAGAGATTCTCCAGCCTCAGCCTCCTAAGTAGCCGGGATTACAGGCACACACCACCATGCCGGGCTAATTTTTATATTTTTGTAGAGATGGGGTTTTGCCATGTTGGCCAGGCAGGTCTCCAACTCCAGACCTCAGGTGATCCGCCCACCTCGACCTCCCAAAGTGCTGGGGTTACAGGCGTGAGCCGCTGCGCCTGGTCAATCAACACACTTTTGAGCAAGAAAGGGGGCACTGAGGGGGTGGGGTCATAAACTGGGACCGTCCTAGCCAAAGCCAGGTGTATAGTCACCTTAGCTCAAAATAGAATTGGAGGCTGGGTGCAGTGGCTCATGCCTGTAATCCCAGCACTTTGGGAGGCTGTGGCCAGTGGATCACCTGAGGTCATGAATTCGAGATCCGCCTGGCCAACATGGCGAAAACCCATATCTACTAAAAATACAAAAATTAGCCGGGCACAGTGGCACGCCTGGAATCCCAGCTACTCGGGAAGCTGAGGCACCAGATTTGATTAAACACAGGAGGCGGAGGTTACAGTGAGCCACGATCACCCCATTGCACTCCAGCCTGGGGGACAGAGCAAGACTGTCTCAAAACAAAACAAAAAGATAATTGGAGAAGAGAAAGTGGAACTGGAGAATGAAGACATCTCATTAGATTCAGTGGGTTTTGCTCTAAGCAGAAACAGACACGTAAATGGGCAGCATTATGATAAATTGTAGCAACCAGGATTTCCTGGCAGCTTAGTTAACAGGGAAGCATTAGAAGTCCGACAATAGGGGATTGGTTAATTAGTTGCAATTCATCAAACAATGGCTAATCCCTCTCTTGTGTCCCACTCCCGAAAAGGTAAGTCAGAATTCTAACCCCCGAGTATCTAAGAACATAACCCTATTTGGAGATAGGGTCTTCACAAAGGCAATGAAGTTAAAATGAGATCATTAGGGTGGGCTGTAGTCTAATATCATGAGTGTCCTTATAAAAAGGGAACATGGGCTCGGTGCAGTGGATCACGCCTGTAATCCTAGCACTTTAGGAGGCCAAGGCGGGTGGATCACCTGAGGTCAGGAGTTCGACACCAGCCTGGCCAAAGTGGTGAAACCCTGTCTCTACTAAGAATACAAAAATTAACTGGGCGTGGTGGTGGGTGCCTGTAATCCCAGCTACTCTGGAGGCTGAGGCAGGAGAATAGCTTGAACCCGGGTAGTGGACGTTGTAGTGAGCAGAGATCGTGCCATTGCACTGCAGCCTCAGGGACAAGAGTGAGACTCCATCTAAAAAAAATACACACACACAAAAAAAGCCACTGGCTGGGCACGGTGGCTCACGCCTAGTAATCCCGGCACTTTGGGAGGCGGAGGCAGGTGGATCACGAGGTCAGGAGATCGAGACCATCCTGGCTAACACGGTGAAACCCCGTCTCTACTAAAAATGCAAAAAATTAGCCAGGTGTGGTGGTGGGCACCTGTAGTCCCAGCTACTCAGGAGGCTGAGGCAGGAGAATGGCGTGAACCCAGGAGGTGGAGCTTGCAGTGAGCCGAGATGGCGCCACTGCACTCCAGCCTGGGCAACAGAGCGAGACTCCGTCTCTGTCTCAAAAAAATAAAATAAAATAATAAAATAAAAAAAGCCAGAAAAGCACAATTATCATAGTGAGTTGTTGTTGTGTGTGTGTGTGTGTGTTTTTGACAAGGTCTCACTCTACCACTCAGGCTGGAGTGCTTGTCATGATCATAGCTCACTGTAGCCTTGACCTCCTGGGCTCAAGCAATCCTCCCACCTCAGCCTCCCAAGTAGCTGGAACTACAGGTGCGCACAACCACACCCAGCTAGTTTTTATATTTTTTGTAGAGATGGGGTTTTGCTATGTTGCCCTTGCTAGAATACAGTCTTTTTTTTTTTTTTTTTTTTTTTTTTTTTTGGAGACAGAGGTCTTGCTTGTTGCCCAGGCTGGAGTGCCCTGGCGAGATCTCAGCTCACTGCAAACTCCGCCTCCTGCATTCAAGCTATTCTCCTGCCTGAGCCTTCCGAGTAGCTAGGATTACAGGCGTGTGCCACCACCCCTGGCTAATTTTGTATTTTTAGTAGAGATGGGTTTTAGCCATGTTGGCCAGGCTGGTCTCGAACTCCTGACCTCAGTGATCCGCCCGCCTTCGCCTCCCAAAATGCTGGGATTACAGGCGTGAGCCACCTCGCCCGGCCTAGAATACATTCTTAATGTTGTGAGTTTTAATATATCTACTTTTAATGTTTCAATATGGTTTCAACAGCATTCTGAGAGAAATAACCATTAAAATACATAAAATCAGGACAGGGATAGTGGCTCAGCCTTGTAATCCTAGCACTTTGGGAAGCCAAGTCGGGAGGATTGCTCGAGTGCAGGAGTTTGAGACCAGCTTGGGAGCGATAGCGAGACCCCATCTCTACTAAAAATTTTTGTAAAAATTAGCCAGGCATAGTGGCACCCACCTGTGGTCCCATCTACACGGGAGGCTTGCGGTGGGAGGATCCCTTGATCCCAGGAGGTCGAGGCTGCAGTGAGCTGTGATTGCACCACCGCACTCCAGCCTGGGTGACAGTGAGACCCTGTCTCAAAAACACCCAGAAACCCCTCAAAACACATAAAAACAGGCACAGAGAGGTACACATTTTAGACTCCAATAGAGTTTGGCAAATCTCTACGAAAACTTGCCTCAGTGGAAACTTTTGACAATTTGTTCATGATGGAGTTATTTACCAGTAATTATTTTATTTTTATTTGTTTAAATTTATTTATTTATTTATTTATTTTGAGACAGAGTCTCGCTGTCGCCCGGGCTGGAGTGCAGTGGCGCGATCTCCACTCAGTGACAAGCTCTGCCTCCCAGGTTCATGCCATTCTCCTGCCTCAGCCTCCCGAGTAGCTGGGACTACAGGCGCCCACCACCACGCCCGGCTAATTTTTTGTATTTTTAGTAGAGACGGAGTTTCACCGTGTTAGCCAGGATGGTCTCGATCTCCTGATCTCGTGATCCGCCCGTGTCGGCCTCCCAAAGTGCTGGGATTACAGGCGTGAGCCACCGCTCCCGGCCAACCAATAATTTTTTTTTTTTTTTTTTTTTTGAGACGGAGTCTCGCTATCGCCCAGTCTGGAGAGCAGTGGCGCGATCTCGGCTTACTGCAAACTCCGCCTCCCGGGTTCACGCCATTCTCCTGCCTCAGCCTCCCGAGTAGCTGGGACTACAGGCGCCCGCCACCATGCCCAGCTAATTTTTTTGTATTTTTAGTACAGACGGGGTTTCACCATGTTAGCCAGGATGGTCTCGATCTCCTGACCTCGTGATCCGCCCGCCTCAGCCTCCCAAAGTGCTGGGATTACAGGCGTGAGCCACCGCGCCCGGCTAATTTTTAAAAGAATATTATGGTGGGGTGCAGTGGCTCACGCCTGTAATCCCAGCACTTTGGGAGGCGGAGCGGGCGTATCACTTGAGCTCGGAAGTTCAAGACCAGCCTGGCCAACATGGTGGAATCCCGTCTCTACGAAAAATACAAAAATTAGCCTGGCATAGTGGCTCATGTTTGTAATCCCAGCTACTAGGGAGGCTGAGGCACGAGAATAGCTTGAACCTGGGAGGTGGAGGTTGCAGTAAGTCAAGATTGTGCCACTGTACTCCAGCAACAACAGAGAGAGAAAAAAAGATGTATTGAAATATTATTTATCTTGATTATTGAGTTTTTTGGCACCACCTTAATTTTTGCACCTGGTGCCAGTGCCTTACAATGCTTTAGTCTCCTCACCCTAATCCCAGCCCCGCAGGAGTGAGGGTGTGCAGAATTTTACAGCAGTCTGATTCTAAATTCTTGCCATCATCTTCCCACCTCTTCTACTGTCTCTTTAAGAAAATAAAGAGGCCTGGCGTGGTGGCACACGCCTGTGATCCCAGCCCTCTGGGAGACTCAGGCGGGCGGATCTCTTGAGGTCAGGAGTTCGAGACCAGCCATGACCAATATATCGAAACCCCATCTTTAGTAAAAATACAAAATATAGTCAGGCGTGGTGGCGGGTGCCTGTAATCCCCGCTACTTGGGAGGCTGAGGCAGGAGAATCGCTTGAATCCGGGAGGCGGAGGTTGTAGTGAGCTGAGATTGCGCTACTACATTCTAGCCTGGGCAACAGGAGCAAAACTCCATCGGAAGGTAAACACATACACACACAGTTTTTCTTTTCAGAAAGCTCTTTTACAGTGTAGTTGGGGTCGGGCGCAGTGGCTCATGCCTGTAATCCCAGCACTTTGGGAGGCTGCAGGCGGGCGAATCACGTTGAGGTCAGGAGCCGGAAAGCAGCCTGGGCAACATAGTGCAGGCCCTCTAGTCTCTACAAAAAATACAAAAGTTAGCTGGGAGTGGTTGCACACGCCTGCAGTCCCAGCTATAAGGCACCGTCTCTACAAACGCATTTTTTTAAATTTAGCCAGGCGTGGTGGTCCACACCTGTGGTCCAAGCTACCCAGGAGGCTGAGGTGGGAGGATCGCTTGAGCCCAGGAGGTGGAGGCTGCAGGGAGGGTTGATCGTACCACTGCACTCGAGCCTAGGCGACAGAACGAGACTCTCTCTAAAAAAAACAAAAAACAAAACACACACAAAAAAGTAGTTTGATCTAAAGCAAAATGGTGAATATCTGCAGAAACTAATGTGATATCAAGTATAGATTTTATCTATGAGATGAAAAGGTTCATTTGACCGCGGATGGGTTTGTGGGCCGTTTGACTTGCATTGTTTTAATGGAAGGTGGATTTATGATAAAGTGATAAACGTGTGTGGGTGGGTGGATGTGTTGGAAAGGGTGTTTATTGGATTTCTTTTTGTCTTCCTTATTTTCCTTCTTTCGGTCTCTACTGTATCAAGTACAATAACAGATATTCAGGAAGAGCGGATATTGCCTTAGCTGACTGTAGCCAGTGTTTCTTTGGTGCCACAACGCAACTATCGCTGCAACATTATCTCTATAGGAGAATTTAAAGAATAGTGAAGCCTACCAGTTTCCGTAGTGTAGCGGTTATCACGTTCGCCTCACACGCGAAAGGTCCCCGGTTCGATCCCGGGCGGAAACAGATCACCTGTTTTTCCTAACGGGAGAGTAATATACTATTTGAAATTCACCAAAAGAACGATTCTAGTCCCATTCTTTCTCTTCCGCCTTCCTCCTGCCTTTTAGACATTTTTATGGGATTTAAAAAAATTTTCCGTGATTGATGGCTCACGCCTGTAATCCCAGCACTTTGAAAGGTCGAAGAGGGCGGATCACCTGAAGTCAGAGTTCGAGACCAGCCTGGCCAAAATGGTGAACCGCCCCCCCCACCCCCCCACCCCCACCCCGCCCCGCCCCGCCCCGCCCCACCCCACCCCACCCCATGTCTACTAAAAATACAAAAATTAGCTGTGCGTGGTGGCGTGCGCTTGTAATCACAGCTACTTGGGAGGCTGAGGCAGGAGAATCGTTTGAACCTGGGAGGTGGTGGTTGCAGTGAGCGAAGATCACGCCACTGCTCTCCAGCCTGGGGGACCGAGCGAGACTCCGTCTCAAAACTAAGATGAAAATTTCAAACTCGCAAAAGTAACACCACATGCGTTGGCCGGGAATCGAACCCGGGTCAACTGCTTGGAAGGCAGCTATGCTAACCACTATACCACCAACGCCTCGATACGGAGCATTCTCTCCGGATATCCTTAATAGTGGGGGATCCTGGGTTTGACTGAGTGATACCAAGTCACAGGGGGGTGTCTCTCCCTAACCCACCGGAAGATGTCGTTCATGGGGCGTTACGCACCTTAGGCCGCCGCGCCGCGGGCTCCCCCCCAAGCGCCGCGGACGCCTTGGTACGTGCCTGGTGGTGTCCAATCCCAGGCCGCCGCCTGGGTCGCTCAACTTCCGGGTCAAAGGTGCCTGAGCCGGCGGGTCCCCTGTGTCCGCCGCCGCTGTCGTCCCACTCTCCCGCCACTTCCGGGGTCGCAGTCCCGGGCATGGAGCCGCGACCGTGAGGCGCCGCTGGACCCGGGACGACCTGCCCAGCCCGGCCGCCGCCCCACGTCCCGGTGAGCAGCGGCCGCGCGCCTCGTCCCGCCCCGGCCGCGACCCTGAACCCGCCATTGACCGGCCCCGCCTCGGCCCTGACCCTGCCCTCGCCATCGCCTGGCCTCCCCGCACTCCGGCGCCTCCATGCACCCGTCTGTGGGTCCCTCCAGCCCCCTGCCTCGTTTCCCCTCCGCCCCAGGCCCTCCTCCACCTTCTTTCCCTCCCCGATTCCTGCGCTGGCCAGGCCACCTCCCAGTTTCTCCCCTTCCCTGATGGGCTTCCCCACCCATCCCGTTGCTGCCCAGGCCACCAGGCTCTGACCCCTTCCGGAGGTGGCCGCACCCAAGAACGCCCTCGTTGCTGCAGACCTTGACACCCTCTCCCCTTTCGTGCAGGCTCTGGAGGTCCCGATCTCCTCCCTCTCCCCATGCAAATGCTGTATGTGCACAGAGGCCACCTCCCTCGACCTGCATCCTGTCCTCACTCCTTTACCACTTCCTCCAACTTTCGCCCCAAGGCTTGGTCTCCCCGATCCAGTCCTGATCCTCAACCCTACTTGATCCCTCTATTAAGGGTATCCAGAGACTCTTTTTCCTGCCGAGGCGTTGGTGGTGTAGTGGTTAGCATAGCTGTCTTCCAAGGGTCCAGCCCACAGGGTTCAGCCCCCTTCTCTCAGCCTCCCTTCTCAGGCCTGTCCCACCGCCTACCTTCTTCCCACACAGCCTTAGGCCAGCCCTGACACTTCCCTGTTCACGCTGCCTCTGAGCCATCAAAAGTGGTCTATTCCCTTGGCCCCCACCCCCTGGTCTTCCCCAGGGGCCCCAGGAGGAAGTCACTTGCCTCCCAGGCAAGAACCAACCTGCTTTCGAGGAGCTGGGACTAAAGCCCAGGAGGTGTGGACCGTAGGCACCAATCCCTGCATTCCTCCGCTGGGTCCCAGGGGAATCGGGGCCCGTGGGATGGCTTCTCTCCCAGATTCTGTCCAGGGCATGCAGACAGTGCTGCAGGGCTTCAAGGCAGAGCTAGAATCTAGCCAGGTAGAATCGGGCCTGACAGTCTGCAGCTCCTGAGTGGGGGAGGCTGAACGGCTGGCCGGTGCTTCCATTAACCTGCCACATTCATGACATGTTTATCCTATAAAGGTCTGTGTCCCATGCCTGCAGCTGGAATGGAGGCTCTCTGGACCCTTTAGAAGGTCAGTTGTGCTGGGGTTTGGCAGCCAGGAAGGCTGGGGTGTGGGCTGGTGGGATTCCTTTGCCTGCTCTAGAATATAGACATGGGCAGGAAATGGTTTTCTATGGGCCTGGGTGGTTGTCCTCCGCAGGGCAGTGGCTGCAGTTTTTTGTGCGCCTGCTGGAGGCTTTTCTTTCCACCCCTGTCCCCCTCTAGCTACCCCTGGAAGGAGCTTTTTGAAGGCTTTGAGGAGAGGAAGGGGAGAGTGCTGATTTCAGCAGGATTTGGTGGAGGGGTGCCTGGATCCACCTACACTGCCTGACCCCGTCAGTAAATGGTGTGGATTCTGGCCCTGAAAGGACTTTAGTTTGAGTTTCCCCCTTCCTTTTGAGTAGCTTGTTTAGTTGACAATGCTAGCTGTCATTTACTTCGTGCTACATCAGACACTGTGTTAAAAGCTGTATGTGTGCAGTCTCATTCAATTCCCTTGGTGGCCCCAGGCGTAGATACTGTCGTACCATGTTCTCGCCGGGGAAGTGGAAGCTCAGAGAGGTTCAGCGACTTCCCCAGAAGTGGCAGAGTTAGGATTTGAACCTTTCTCTCTGAGACCAGAGCCCACGCTTTTCACCACTGGACTGAGAGTATGGCCAGTGATTTTTCGTGGTGACTTTATGCTTAACCTCTTCCCTTACAATCTCAGTCCTGTCCCCATGTGCTTCCCTCTCTTCTTTTGTTTTTGAGACAGAACCTCGCTCTGTCACCCCTGGAGTGCAATGGCACGATCTTAGCTCACTGCAACCTCCGCCTTCTGAGTTCAAGCAATTCTTCTGTCTCAGCCTCCTGAGTAGCTGGGATTACAGGCTTGCACCACCACAGCTGGCTAATTTTTGTATTTTTAGTAGAGATGGAGTTTCACCATGTTGGCCAGGCTGGTCTCGAACTCCGGACCTCAGGTGATCTGCCCGCCTCAGCCCCCCAAAGTGCTGGGATTAAAGGCATGAGCCACTGTACCCAGCTGGCCCTCTCTTCTTTAAGCCTTTGGGCAACTGCGCATCATGGGACCTGGCTTGTCTGAGAAGGTAGTTGGGCACCAACCAAACAAGGGGCCCCTTTGACTTTAGACAGCATCCAAGAAAGCACAGTAGCTCATTCATTCAACCTGAAATGTTTGTTGAGGACCAGTCATGGCCTGGGCTCAGGCAATCTGTTGGGACCAGGATAGATGTGGCCTGCCCTGTGGAACTGACATTTCCGTGAGGAGTGCCCCCTTACCCACAGCAGGGTTTCTCAGCCTTGCCACTGATATTTAGGGTTGGGTCATTCTTGGCAGAGGAGTGGGAGGGGGGCTGTTCTGTCCACTGTAGGGGGTTGAGCAGCATCGCTGGCCTCCACTGGCCACATGCCTCCCCTCACCGTCCCAGTCATCATAACCAAAAATGTCCCCTGGGGGGGCCGGTTATCCCCAGGTGAGACCCCTGGGTTAGGGGATTCCATGGATCCCCAAGAGACTGCGTCCCATGATCCTCTGCCCTACTAAGGTCCCAGGAGGCTGCACACATTGAAATCCTCACCCTGAGTGGGGAGGGAGAAAGGAGGTGAATCCCAGGAGCTGGGGGTCCCCCTCGTTTAGAATGCTTGTTCCATAGGAAGTTTATTCCAGTATTAATATGAGCGTAGGCGTTGAACTCAAGTTTCTCCCCAAGTAATGGATGCAGGGGTCTCCAGTTTGGCATTGCTGACATTTGAGGTGGGATCCTTCTCTGAGGTGGGTTATCCTGGGCACTGTGGGGTGCTAAGCAGCATCTCTGGGCTCCACCCACTCCATGCCAGGGTCACCCCCGAGTTGTGACAGCCACAAATGTCTCCAGACATTGTCCAGTGTCCCCTGAGGGGCCGAATCGCCCCCAGTTGAGAACCACTCTCCCTGGGGAAGGGGACAACTGGAATTATGGTCCAGGCCATTGTATCAGCATCTGGGTGTGGTGATGGGGGTAGTCAGGTAGCATCTTCAGATGGGGTGCTCAGGAAAGACCTCTGAAGAGGTGGTATCAGGAGCTGCAGGGCAAGAAAGAGCAAGTCATATCAAAAGCAGGAACTGGCATTTCAGGCCACGGGGCACATCGTGCAGAAGCTGTATGCTAGGAGCGAGCAGGTGTGTTGAGGGACAAGAAGGAGGCAAGTGTGGCCGAAGGTCATGGTCAAGGGTGAAGCAAGTAGGCAAGGTCACCAGGGCCATCAGGGAACGGCCACAGTGAGGAATTTGGGACTCTTCTATTTCCAGCAGGTGCCCTGGTGTGTGTGATGTCCCTGGAGTCACTTGAAACTCCCAGGGACTTTACACCTTGAAAGGAACCTCCTGTTGAGAAAGATGACGGGCTCTGGCAAATGCCCAGAACCTCCTGCATTTCAGGGCAGGGCCTGAAGCATCGTCTCTTCAGAATGCCCTTGGCTTCAGGGTGCTCCCCGGAGGCTTGGGGGGCTGCCTGGAGAAATGAGGAGGGGGCGAAGGGGGCAGGAGCGCCCACTCCCCACCTGCTGGGGTTGCAGCCCTTTGATCTCTCCTCCCACTTGCCCGCAGGCACCCCTGCCCTCCTGAGGTCAGCTGAGCGGTTAATGCGGAAGGTTAAGAAACTGCGCCTGGACAAGGAGAACACCGGAAGTTGGAGAAGGTGAGGCTGGCCTTGGAGGCCCTGATCCGTGAGGATGTGGCCCAGCTTCTGGAATTCCCCAACAGTCTAAGATCTGGAAGACCCCTTCTTTCCCTCTCCCCTGGCTTCCCCAGCACGTCCCCAAGACTGTTCTGGTTATTTCAAGCGAGGAGGCAGTGTGGTGTAGTGCGGGGTCTCCCCCTCAGCACTGTGGACGCTGGGGCTGGAATGTTCTCGGGGTGGGGCCGTCCCAGGCACTTCACGGTGCTGAGCAGCGTCCCTGGCCTCCACCCACTTCGTGCCAGGAGCTCCCCTCAGTTGAGACAACCACAGATGTCTCCAGATGTCGCCAAGTGTTTGCTGGGGGCAGAATCACTCCTGGGTAAGAACTGCTGATCTCACTGTAAGGATGTGGGTTTTGGGCTCCAAGAGACTGGGGTTCCACTCCCCTTCCTCTCTGGGTGACACTGGACAGGCCATTCAACCTCACTGAGTCCATTTTTATTTATTTATTTATTTATTTATTTATTTATTTATTTAAGACGGAGTCTTGCTCTGTTACCCAAGCTGGAGTGCAGTGGCACGATCTTGGCTCCCTGCAACCTCCACCTCCCGGGTTCAAGCGATTCTTCTGCCTCAGCCTCCCAAGTAGCTGGGAGTACAGGTGCGCGCCACCACACCTGGCTAATTTTTGTACTTTTAGTAGAGACGGGGTTTCACCACATTAGCCAGGATGGTCTCGATCACCTGACCTCGTGATCTGCCCGCCTCGGCCTCCCAAAGTGCTGGGGTTACAGGTGTGAGCCACCGCGCCCGGCCTGAGCCCATTATTTTGGTCCTGAAAATGAGGAGGATCCCAGAACTGAAGAAGTCCCCCACAGTCAGGTGTGGATGGAATGCGGTTAGACACGCACCCCCCGGGGCAGTCAGTAAACTCCATGTCTCAGGGCCTGGCGCGAGATGAAAAGGCGGTAGGAATTCCTCGACCCTGCGAACCTTCCTCAGTATTCAATTTTCTAATACTCTTAGGCTTGTTTGCTTCAGTGGAGCATGCTCAGTTGGGAAGGGAATTGAAGAATGGACCGGGGAAGACGGGGACGGTGTGAAGGGCTATGATTGGCCCAGCCATGGGCTCTAAAACCGGGCGGTCCCAGCATCTGGTGGGCACATGCCGTAGGGGTCAGTTACTGAAGGGGATCTGTGTCCCTTCCCTTATCTGCACACACTTAATGTCCCACCTGGGCGCAGGCTGCTGGGTGACTCTGTAAAGGTTGCTCGTCAAAGCTAAAGGCCCAGGCAGTGCTGGGGGCAGTTTGGGTAGGACAGAGGGTGGCATGCTGGTTCCCCGGCAGCCCCCACTTGCAGGGGCACTTGCCTGGCCTGGGCCGGCTGCCCAAAGTCCTCCTTGAGGCATTTCCCCATCCAGCGCATGGGTAGGACCCTGTCCTCACCACCCCCATACGCCCCTTGCCCCACGCCAGCCAGGGGCTCCCACCTTTCTTTCTGCCTTATCACCTTGTGGTCGGCCTGAACTCAGAACCGCAGTCAGCACTGAATCTACAGTTCCTTCTAGGCGTCCAAATACTTCCCCCATCTCCAACGACTCCCCCACCCCCGCTCGCCACCAAAGCACCAGCTCAGACACAGACATCACAGAGCTTTGGAGCTGGGCACGGTGGCTTGCACCCCTCTCATCCCAGCTATTTGCTAGACTGAGGTGGCAGGATCGCTGGAGCCCAGGAGTTTGAGACCAGCCTGGGCAATATAGCAAGACCCCATCTCTTAAAAAAAATGAAAAATTTAAAAAGGAGATCACAGATCTGCCACCCAGCCTTGACAGAGACCGTGCTAGGAGGTCTGGAGCTGTTTGCTGGCAGTGTCACAGGCCGCAGAGGCACCCAGCTGATTGGCCGAAGGAAGGAGTAGGTAGACTTGAGTAAGTGGCCTGGAATCCATCTCTGCAGCTGTGTAAACTCTTGACTCCCCTGAGCCACAGCATAGGGTGATGCTAGGTGGAGAAAGCCCATCACAGGCTAGCCCTCGCTCCCTCACTCTTGTGCCAGCCTCTCTGCAATCCGGGCTGTGCCCCTGGGTAGAAGAGAGGTCAGCGGAGGGCCAGGCTCCAGCACCAAGCCTCGGCCTGTCTGGAAGCTCAAGCTAAAGAGTCTAGCCACATCCAGAAGATTCCTGGAAGTTTCTCGCTATGTTTCATTTTATTTCTCATCTCCGGGATCGAATTTTTGCTTCTTGGGCTATCAGTGGTGATCAGAGGCAAGATAATTTTTATTGTTCTTTGCAATGAAAACAAGCCACGCGGGTCTATAAGTGCTTCCGGGCAGGCTCTCAGCTTATGGGTGGCCCCTTTGGGAGCTCCGAAGGTCACATTTTTTCTTTGCTGCCGGGAGCCAGGCTTGAATTGGGGCAGCACAGCTTAGAGGGGTGCTTATGCCGCTCAGAGGAGCTCCCCGGGCTCAGTTTTCTGGGCTTGCTGCCAGCAGTGCTCGGGGCAGTGGGGGTTCTTGAGTGCTCAGGCGGTCCTGGTCCCAGCCGCTGCCTAACGCTGCTTGTGGCTCCCCACTGCCCTGGAGGGGACCTGCAGCTCTGCAGTGGGCGCGGATATCCTGTGTGTGACCTGAGAGCCCTGTTAAGTGCTGATGTCCTTTGGTTCGTGTCTTTATTTCTGTCTCAGGAGGAGCTGAACTAACAAACTGTGCTCCTTCTGGCTGGAGGGCAGGACACGCTGGCCCTGCCTGGATGGAGTAGGATGAAACAAGGGAAGCATTTTCCCCTGTCATTTCTTTGGGGTCGAGTTGGAGAGGGACCTCCAGAAATCAGCCCACAGCCGTGATACTCAGAAGCCACCTTCCCAAGGGGTCTTCCGCCCCATGAGCCTTTCGTATGTCCCTTGCTGAGGTGGCTTCTACTCTCCTTGGCTTACGGGACCTTCCCACAGGACACGGGTGTCTCGCAGAGCACGGCACGGGCAGCTCTCTGGGTTCCCACAGGATGTGGGTGTCTCACAGAGCACGGCACGGGCAGTTCTCTGGGCTGCACTCTGTGGCTTTTCCCGCTGTAATTGCTGGGCTTATCACACAGCATGTCAGTGGGAGGCCGGGGGCCGGGCTGCCTCCACTGAACCCCTTTTGCTCATTCACTCGGCTCTGATTGGGAGCGAGCTCCAGTGACCTCCCAGCCTCAGTTTCCCCACCTGTAGAATGGGCTGTCACAAGCCCAAGTAAGGCCCAAATGAGGTGACAATTGCAGGTCGTGATCTTTTCTTTTTTTTATTTTTTTTTATTTTTTCTCAGGCAGAGTCTCACTCTGTCGCCCAGGCTGGAGTGCAGTGGCACGATCTCGGCTCACTGCAAGCTCCGCCTCCCGGGTTCACGCCACTCTCCTGCCTCAGCCTCCCGAGTAGCTGGGACTACAGGCGCCTGCTACCACGCCCGGCTAATTTTTTTGTATTTTTAGTAGAGACGGGGTTTCACCGTGTTAGCCAGGATGGTCTCGATCTGCTGATCTCATGATCCTCCCGCCTTGGCCTCCGGAAGTGCTGGGATTACAGGCATGAGCCACCGTGCCCGGCCAAGTCCTGATCTTTCAAAGGCGCTCGTTGACATCCTTGCAGCTCTTTCTCCCCTTCCCTCTCAAAGCAGGCTGGGGCCCTTTCTCTTGCAGTGGTTACCCTGTGGGGTCTCCTCTTGGCAAGAGGCAGAGTCTTCTGGGAACTGGCACACTGCAGAGTCAAGGCGGCCCACTCATCTCTGCCCTTTACTTCTCTCACACCCAGTCCCTGCTGTCCACTCCCGCGGGTTTTCCCACTTCCTCCAAGCAAGCAGCGACTTCCCCAAGCCAAGCTGTTGGTCCCGGAGGACAGGGCTTCTGGCAAGGTCGGCAGTCACTCGGAGCCCACAAAGGGAAGCGAGACCAGCCCCGGTGCCACCCTTTCCAGACCACTGGCTCTCGCAGAACTGGGTCACTGCGGCCGTGTTTAGATTTCTGTAAAACAAATATTTGCCTGGCCAGTCCAGTCAGGTCAAGGAGTGTGCTAAGTGACGAGGGCGGGAGTGGGGTGGTGGGAGATGTGACACCGCAGCGGCCACTCACGGTGGCTGCTTTGCGGACCCAGAGTGTCCTGAGTGGGAGGAGAGAGTGGGATATTCTTTGGGGAAGGGTGTGCCATTCACCCTTTCACCTGCACCTCCCACATCCCGAGGCTCTGGAACTTCCAGTGAAGGCCAAGCATCTCCCCGGCTGGACAGCAAGCCAACAGCACAGGTGACCAGGATGGATTTTCATTCCTTCATGCCCGGGCCTCTCCCGAGACCCAGCATGTCTCCCCGTGGGCCCACTGAGAGATAATCATTCCACAGTGCTCCGTGGAATGCCTGCCACGTGCCAGCCACCAGCTAAGGTTCTGGGAGCACAGCTGTGAATGGGACAGACATGGGGGAGACAGGGGTCTCACAAATAACCTCTGTGATGAAGGTGGAGGGAGGGGGACAGCCAGGTGGCGTGTGAAAGATGAGCAGAAAGACCAGCTTCAGTGTGGATGGTGTGAAAGGTTTCTGAGGACCTGCCAAGTACTTCAGCTGAGATCTGATTAGAAGCTGGTCAAGCAGGCTGGGTGCAGTGGCTCATGCCTGTAATCCCAGCACTTTGGGAAGCTGAGGGAGGCGGATCACTTGAGGTCAGGAGTTCGAGAGCAGCCTGACCAACATAGTGAAACCCTGTCTCTACTAAAAATACAAAAAAAATTAGTTGGGCATGGTGGCAGGCACCTGTAATCTCAGCTACTTGGGAGGCTGAGGCAGGAGAATCGCTTGAACCTAAGAGGCAGAGGCTGCAGTGATCTGAGATCACGCCACTGCACTCCAGCCTGGGCGACAGAGTAAGACTCTGTCTCAAAAAAAAAAAAAAAAGTATATATATATATAAATATATATCAAAGAAGTTAAGCAAAGTGAGGAAAAATGCACTCCGAGCAGGAGGGCCAGCATGTGCAAAGGCCCTGCGGTGGAAAGGAATTTGGCCTGTTTGAGGAGCTGAGTGAAGGCTCATTTGGCTGGGTCACAGGGATAAGAAGGATGAGATTCAAGGGCTTGGCAGGGGTCGACAGCAGCCTTGAGGTGGTGGTGAGAACTGGTTGTTATCCCAGGGACTGTGGAAAACCAGGAAGGGTTTTAAGTGATGGGGTCTTGGCAGTGGATGTGGAACATCCTGGTGGGAGGTGGTTTCAGTCATTCAGCCAAAGCCAAGCATGGTGGCTCACACCTGCAGTCCCAGCAACTTGGGAGGCTGATGCAGGAGGATTGCTTGTGGCCAGGAGTTTGAGACCAGCCTGGGGAACATAGTTGAGACCCCCATCTCCAAAAAGAAGAACGTTTCTAAAAATCATTCATTTGAGAGGTGATGGTGGCTTGAATCTTAGCAGCATTAGTGACATGGAGAGAGGTAGACCAACCCAAGAAGTGTTTAGGGAGTGGGGAAAGCGGCAGGGGTGGGGCTCGTCGGAAGAACCTGAGTGCCTCGCAAGGGGCAGCATTGGGGCAGCTCGTAGGTAAAACAGTTCTCCTTTCTCATAGTCTTTGCTTCCTCCCCGCAGCTTCTCGCTGAATTCCGAGGGGGCTGAGAGGATGGCCACCACCGGGACCCCAACGGCCGACCGAGGCGACGCAGCCGCCACAGATGACCCGGCCGCCCGCTTCCAGGTGCAGAAGCACTCGTGGGACGGGCTCCGGAGCATCATCCACGGCAGCCGCAAGTACTCGGGCCTCATTGTCAACAAGGCACCCCACGACTTCCAGTTTGTGCAGAAGACGGATGAGTCTGGGCCCCACTCCCACCGCCTCTACTACCTGGGTAAGCCGGGCCCTGCAGGCTACTTGAGTGGGGACAGCATCTGGGACCGCAGTTCCCTGGTCCTCTCTGTTCCCAGAGGTCCACAGGAGTCGGAAGATCTGCTTGGATGGCTGGGCCCTGGGCATGCTGTCCTTCCAGGCTCAGCCACAGACAGCTCTGACTACAGGGAAGGGCTGCCGCGGGGTGGGTGGGGCGGCCCCCGGAGGGTCAGCCATGCAGGGAGCCATGCACAGGGCAGCCCCGCTCCTCCATGTGGCCAGGATGCGTGGCTCAAGCCGGCCCTGTGGCTCCGAGCCCGGAGATTGTTTCCAGTGCTAGTCAGCCGGGTCCACCCCCTGAGTCACTTCCCAGCCACCTGGTCCAGGCTGGGTGGGGCTCGTGACAAACAGGACTGGACTGAACCATTCCCAGAGGGAGTCGGGAGTAACTCCAGGAGGAGCTCGCCGTGGAGGCGCGTCAAGAAGGATCCCGAGGTTCCGGGAAAGCCACCCGGATGGCGGAACCTGGTTTGCTGCCGGTGACAGCACAGGGGCGGCTTGCCACGCGCTTGCAGCCCCTGCTGCAGGCCCTGGATCAACGCTTCCTCCTCTGGGCGTGTGCCTGCACGCAGCTCCTCCTGCAGCGTCTGCAGTGCCTCATGGGACTGGGCTCCTCTGCACCACGAGTGCCTTCAGGGCACGGGTTAGGCTGCATGTCCTCCAGCAGCTTCTGCAGCCACTGTGGGCCTGGCTCCCGTGAGGTGGGCAGCGGATATTCGGATGGTGCCCACTGCACCCAGAGGCCTTAAGAGCTGGGAGGAAGGACACCTTGGAGAGATCAGCCAGGCCTGTGTCTTTGAAAGCAGCATGACACATGGCTGGGGACCAAAGGCAGCGTCTCTCCTGCTTGGCACCATGGACATTGGGGCCAGATCGTTCTCTGGGGTGGGGCCGTCCGGCCACTGCAGGGTCCTGAGCAGCATTCCTGGCCTCCACCCACTCCATGCCAGGAGCAGCCACATCCCAGTGGTGACAACCACAGATGTCCTCAGACATCGCCAAGTGTTCCTTGGGGGTGGGGTGGCGCTGGGATCCTTGTCCAGACCGCTGCACTCATCCATGGGACTCACGGTGGTGCCCTCAGCCCCTGAGCCCAGGCCTGCGTGTGCTGCAGCCCCCAGCCAGCATTGGAACCAGTGAACGGCCGTCATCCTCTGCCTGAGGCTGACCACATGCTAACAACAGTGACCGAGATGGACACCAGGTGGCTGTCTTCTTCCCGCCATCAGCGCAGTCCCTCTCCACAGACAGACTTGTATGGGAATCAGATGGTGGTTTGGCAAACAAAGAATTTAAAAGGAAGAATCATCCAGAATAGGGGTCGGCAGGTGACAGCCGTCTTCAGAAGTCAGGTTTTCCTGGTCCCGTTACTTTCCTGACATCTTTGGCTGTTCTCAAGCTACAGCAGGAGAGTCACTGCAACAGAGGTCATATGGCCCACGTAGCTGAAAACATTTACTGTCTTCCTTTTATTTTTCATTTTTTTTTTAGAGATGAGGTCTCACTCCATTGCCCAGGCTGGAGTGCAGTGGTGTGATCACAGCTCACTGCAGCCTGGAAATCCCTGGCTCAGGTGATCATCCCGACCTCAGCCCTCCAGGTAGCTGGGACTATAGGCACGTGCCACCATGCCCAGACAATTTTTTGTATTTTTTGTAGAGATGAGGTTTTGCCGTGTTGCCCAGGCTGGTCTTGAGCCCCTAGGCTCAAGCAATCCTCCTGCCTCAGCCTCCCAAAATGCTAGGGTTTCAGGCATCAGCCGCTGCACCCGGGCTGTCTGGGCCTTTAAGAATGCTGGCCAACTCTAGTCTGGGAGAAATTGGACTGAAATGGCTTGAGTTTCAATTACCTGAGAGAGCTTGGCTGTTACGACTACAAGTGTACAGACCACGGCTGCCGTGTGCCGTTGCCTCTTTTTTATCCTGTGGCATCCACAGACTCGGGCCACTTGCTCCCGTTGGGGTTGCTGTCCTGGTCAGGGTGTTTGGAGGAGTTTTCTGTGGCTGCCATTGTGAAAATGATTCACACTTCTGGAGGGCAGAAATCCAAGATCAAGGTATCATCAGGGCCACGCTCCCTCTGGAGGCTCCAGAGGAGAACCAGTCCTGGCCTCTTGCAGCTTCTGGTGGCGGCCGGCATCCCTTGGCTTGTGGCAACAACGTTGGAACTTCTGGCCTGATGGTCACACAGCCTCCTCCTCCTCCTCTTCTTCTCTTCTGTCTGAAATTCCCCTCTGCCTCCTTTTTTTTTTTTTTTTTTTTTTTTTTTGAGATGGAGTCTCGCTCTGTCACCCAGGCTGGAGTGCAATGGTGCGATCTTGGCTCACTGCAACTTCCGCCTCCTGGGTTCAAGCGATTCTCATACCTCAGCCTCCCAAGTAGCTGGGATTACAGGTGCCTGCCACCATACCAAGCTAATTTTTGTATTTTTAGTAGAAGCAGGGTTTCTCCATGTTGGCCAGGCTGGTCTCAAACTCCTGACCTCAGGTGATCCGCCTGCCTCAGCCTCCCAAAGTGCTGAGATTACAGGCGTAAGCCACCGTGCCTGGCCTGCCTCCCTCTGATAAGGACTCATGATGCCATCTGGCTCACTTGGGTAATCCAGGATCATCTCCTCAGCTCAAGAGCTTTCACTTAATCCCAGCTGCACAGGCCTGTCTCTCTGTGTAACGTAGCCTCCACACCCGAGCCCCAGGATGTGGACACCTCTGTCAGGGCCATCATTCAAATCTCCGTGGAGCTGCTAAAAGGGACAGAAACCCTCCAAGCTCGTCTGAGCCATGAAGTACCCCTGGAGTAAAGGTAGAGGGGCATCTCATGGAACCCAAGAGCAGAAAGCCCAGTGGACCTCAGGAAGCAGCGCCCGAGAACCAGAGCCTTCCAGAAGCCAGGCATCCGTCTGTGCCTGGGTCCACCCCACCTCGCTGCCCACCTGTCCTCCGCAACCCCTCCACAGCCCCCGGGATTCCATGCCTCAGGTTCTAGCCACCAGCAGAAACGGAGGAACTTTCTCCAAATTTCCGGGACAAAGATTCAGATTGACTCCGCACAGATGAGATCGTCGGGTCACCTGTGGCTCGTGTGTGTGTCTGGGGCTGGGACGGGCAGGTCCTCACAGTACACGGGAGGTGCTGAGGGCCCCCCCCAGTGGGCATGAACTTGGCAGAAACCCCAGAACGTACCTAGAGTAGCTCGAAAACCAGACTGCCCCTTTCGGGGTGAAATTCACCCTTCAACGACTCCAGGCTGTCACTTCACACTGTCAGGGGCAGCACTGAGCTCACGTCACATCCAGGTTCTCAGGGCAGGCCTCCCCCCAGCCCCTGAGTAATAATAACACTTCTTAGCACTAGCCCAGCGTCCAGACTCCAAGGCCAGGCCTGGCCTGCTGCTCAAAGTATGGGACCTATCCCCTCTGCTCCCTCTGGGGACCCGTGCCCTCAGCAGGCACCAGGTTTGCTGTGGGGCGTGTGGAGCTAATCACTGGGCCCCTCCGGAAGGGCTCTTTCAGATCCACATGATAAAGCCCCCAGCGTCAGGCTAGCAGGAGCAGCGGGGGAACGTGCGGTTCCTGCTGCTGGGAAGATGGGCTGGGGCCGGCTCAGGTTCCAGGCCTCAGACTGCAGCATTGGGAAACGCTCCCGACCCTGCTCCTGCCCCATGCGGATCAGCCTCTCCCCACTGCAAACGGTGACTTCTGTGGCTGGAGGAGGCCACAGGGTTCCAGAGAGTTCTGGAACTCCCTCAAAAGGGAAAGCAAGAATTCCTGTCTCCCGACGTCCCAGGCTGAGATCCAGGGGAGAGCCCTAGCCCTGTGTGGATCACGATCCCCCGCCAGGCCAGCCACTCGAGGCCACAGCGTGCAGTGACGGGAAATGGTGTTTGCGCAGGCCTGGGTCACCGGGTCATGGGTGGGTGACAGGTTGGCATCAGGTGTGTTTGCAGGGGCAGAGCTGGTGAGGGAGGTCCCAGGAGGGATGGGGCAGCAGAAATCCACAGCTCTTGGCGGTCACCTCTAGCCCTTGCCTCAAAGGCCAGTTGTCACCATCGTAGTGCCAGCAGCAGCTCGCCCGAGGAATGTGCTGGCAGGGGCCATTTGGTGATCATTGATTAATCAGCCTAGAAGGAGGTGGCTCTGGCGTCCTTGGCAAGTCTGTGGCTTTGATTTCCTGTTTGGAAAGCTCCAGCTCTCCCGGAGAGTCCCTGTGGACTAGCTGCCCAGGCCCTCCCATCCCTCCCACCCCTCCTGTTGGCCCAGGGTGCTTTTTAAAAATTGAGATGTAATTCACATTGCACAGTTTCACTTTTGAAGGCGTGAAACTCAGTGGCTTTTAGTCACGCATTCACAGAGTTGTGCAGCCATCACCATTGTCTACTTCTAGAACATTCCCTCGCCCCAAAAAGCAACCCCATCAACCATCACTCTCCAGCCCCGGGCAACCACGAACCCACTTCCTGTCTCTGTGGATTGGCTTGTTCTGGACATTTCACACCAGCAAAATCACACATCACTTGACCCTCATCCCCATGGGCGGCCGGACGGGCAGGGTCCTGGCAGCTTCAAGGGCTCTTAGAGATTGAGTCGTGTTTCCAGCACTTGCGTTCTTTTGCTCACCCCTGAGTCTCCGCACGATTTTTCTCCTTCCCACACACATCTCACTGAACTTTGCATTTTTCATAAATACACTTTAAAAGGAACCCTGTTAATCTAATCTTTTTCTTTAAGTACATCCTTCCGTCACTACTGTACTTCACAACCACGCTTTCTCATGCGTGGGAAACCTGTGTTCCTTGCCACAACTAGAAGTTGCTGTTTCTTTCTTTAAAAAAAAAAACAAACAACTGGCCGGGTGTGGTGGCTCACGCCTGTAATCCCAGCACTTTGGGAAGCCGAGGCAGGCAGATCACGAGGTCAGGATTTCAAGACCAGTCTGGCTAACATAGTGAAACCCCTGTCTCTACTAAAACTACAAAAAATTAGCCGGGTGTGGTGGTGTGCTCCTGTAATCCCAGCTACTCGGGAGGCTGAGGCAGGAGAGTCGCATGAACCCAGGAGGTGGAGGTTGCAGCGAGCCAAGATTGCGCCATTGCACTCCAGCCTGGGTGACAGTGCGAGAGACTCTCTCTCAAGAAAACAAACTTTTAGGTTCAAGGGCACATGTGCCGGTTTGTTCTTTGGGTAAACTTGTGTCACGGGGGTTTGTTGTATAAATTATTTCATCACCCAGGCTAGTACCCGATAGTTATTTTGTCTGCTGCTCCCCCTCCACCCTCCACCCTCCAATAGGCCCCAGTGTCTGTTCTCTATGTGTCCATGTGTTCTCATCATTTATCTCCCACTTATAAAGTGAGAACATGTGGTATTTGGTTTTCTGTTCCTGCATTAGTTTTCTAAGGATAATGGTCTCCTGCTCCATCTATGTCCCTGCAAAGGACATGATCTCATTCTTTTTTATGGCTGCAGAGTACTCCGTGGTGTATATGTACTACATTTTCTTTATCCAGTCTACCATTGATGGATTTAGGCTGATTCCACGTCTTTGCTGTTGTGAATAGTGAGAAGATTCTGTTTCATCCCACTGAACCCACAGCTACAGTCACCCCAAAAGCAGCAGCAGAGGAGTTCCCACAAGGGAGTGCCCTGAACCGTCCCCAGATGGGGCTGGTTGGGATTCCAAAGAAAGGAACCCTAAATGCCAGGGGGATGAGTCCAAAGCATTTTCCAGGGGGCCTTCGGTGCAGGGTGGGCTTCAGTGTCCTTGCAATGGGCATCAGAGAAAAGGCGCGTTCTACAGCCAGGTGTGTCCTCGGCAAGGGGGTCAGGGTATGGAGTTTATGTGAGGGTTTAAGGATTTTGGCTCAGGGCCGGGGCTGGCTTTTGGTATTTATCAGTTCCTGGGAATGTTCTAGGCTCTGGTTCAAGCCTGTAGGGAAAAACCCGCAGCTGGCTGAGCCACAGAGGTCGGGGCAGTCTGTGATTTTCAGTCAGGACACAGAAAGCAAGCAGGAGGAACTGGAGGACCCTGCGGCTGCCTGTAACAAGAAATAAAAATGGCACAGATATTACTAATTAAGCACTAATCCCAGAGGCGATGAGCTTGTGGCCTTCCTGTTCTCCTCTTAAAAGCAAGCGAGGGCCGGGTGTGGTGGCTCATGCCTGTTATCCCAGCACTTTGGGAGGCCGAGGTGGGCGGATCACCTGAGGTCAGGAGTTCGAGACCAGCCTGGCCAACATGGTAAAACCCCATCTCTACTAAAAATACAGAAATTAGCCGGGTGTGGTGGTGGGCGCCTGTAATCCCAGCTACTCTGGAGGCTGAGGCAGGAGAATCGCTTGAACCTGGGAGGCAGAGGCTGCAGTGAGCCAAGATCATGCCACTGCACTCCAGTCTGGGCGACAGAGCGAGGCTGTGTCTCAAAAAAAAAAAAAAAAAAAAGCGAGTATGAGGAGGCCCTGCAAAGAGGACAGGACAGCAGCAATCCGAGGCTTCGTCCTGGAGAGACTCAGGGTTGAAAGTAGAGCAAGGAGGGGCCAGGGCACCGGGCTGTCTGTGACTTGTCGTTAGTCATGTCACGTTTGTGGGCTACTGGACGGCTTTATGCTTGGAGGAGCCCTGTCCCGGTTTTTCAGTGGCGTTGCATGGAGAGGGGAAACCGAGGCTTCCCAGGGGTTACCATCCTGCTTCTGCCATTCCCTTTTCTAATGACAATTGTACTGTCATCCAGCAAATCTAAGACATGACCATTTGGAAAATACACAGTTATTTTATTTGCCACTAAGGACCTGATTGCGCCTTCCGCAGTAAGACCCATCCCAAGCCCAGAGACATGCGTATGTGGAAAGCCGCGGCTTACTGATGAAATACGCTGATTTCACAGAGGGTCACACACATTGTGCTGAGAGCTTTACGTTTCTTACCTCATGTAATACACCCAAAACCCTCACTTGGCAGCTCTCACTACCGTCATTTTCTACAGAAGCTTCGATTAAATCAGTGGTTTGAGGTCGGGGTGATTCTGCCCCTGCAGGGGACACTGGGAGATGCCTGGGGATATGTGTGGTTGTCACGACTGTGGGGTGCCCCTGGCATGGAGTGGGCGGAGGACAGGGATGCTGCTCAGAGCCTCGCAGTGCTCAGGACAGCCCCACCCCGGAGGATGGTCCAGACCCGAATGTAATTAGGGGCGAGGTTGGGAAATACTGGACCAGGTGCACGCTTCCCCATTCCCTTTTTTTTGAGACAAAATCTTGCTCTGTTACCCAGGCTGGACTACAGTGGCACAATCTCGGCTCACTGCAACCTCTGCCTCCCAGGTTCAAGTGATTCTCCTGCCTCAGCCTGATGAGTAGCTGGGATTACAGGCGCGTGCCACCACGCCCGGCTAATTTTTGTGTTTTTAGTAGAGATGGGGTTTCACCATGTTGTGCAGTCTGGTCTCGAACTCCCGACCTCAAGTCATCTGCTTGCCTCGGCCTCCCAAAGTGCTGGGATGACAGGTGTGAGCCATGTCGCCTGGCCCTCATTCCTTTTTGATGGTTTTGCCCTCCCTCTAATCCTATGTTAAATTCTTGTCCTCTGCAAAAGCCTTGATAAAGAAGGGCCTTGGAGAGCCGAACCCAACCTGTTGAGAGTTGGATGTTTGTTCCTGACTGCCCTTCTTGTTCCCTTGTGTGCGATTTATTTTTCTTTCTTTTTTCTTTTATTTTATTCTTTTTTTTTTTTTTTTTGAGACGGGGCCTTGCTATGTTGCCCAGGCTGGTCTCAAACTCCTGGGCTCAGGCAGTCCTCTCGCCTCGGCCTCCCAAAGTGCTGGGATTACAAACAAGAGCCACCATGCCCAGCCTCTTGTGTGCTGTTTCTTCGGTAATTCAGGCCGTGAGATTCAGCAGAAATATCTCAGGTGGAAGGCCCTACTGCCTACTTAAGCAAACCCAGGATCCATAGCTTTCCGGGGAGGGCTGTCCCGCCGGCGGCCTGGCAGAATGTTCTAGAAGCAGAGGGAACCAGCTGGGCCCAGCTGCAGGCTGAGGGCGTCTCCCCATTCTGAGCCAGGGTACCCGTTCTGGGTGTTTCCTTTCTCCCTTTAGGAATGCCATATGGCAGCCGAGAGAACTCCCTCCTCTACTCTGAGATTCCCAAGAAGGTCCGGAAAGAGGCTCTGCTGCTCCTGTCCTGGAAGCAGATGCTGGATCATTTCCAGGTGAGCTGTGCTATTGGGCGTGGGCCCTACCGTGGGCGAGGAGGTGGCAAAGGCCAGCCCCACCGGCCATACACGCCTTCGGTCACCTCTCTGCCCCACCGGCTGTGAGTTCCCACAAACCCTCCGTCCTGTGGACTCTGGCGGGTGAGCCTTCCCTCCTCCCGCTGACCACCTGTACTCAAGCGACAGAGAAACTCTTACCAAAAGCATCTCTTCCTTTTAACGGCATTACCAAAGATTGGGAATTAACTTGGCTTGAGGCCCTTTTAGAGAGACTGGTTAATCATTAATCTCATCCAGTGTTGGCTCTCTGGGGTTAGTTGAGGGAGGAAAAATGCCTTTTGCGTTGATTGGCATGTTTTTGTGTTTGATGATTGGGAGGCCGAGGCAAGAGGATTGCTTGAGCCCAAGAATTTGAGACCAGACTGGGGAACACAGCAAGAGCCTGTCTCTACAAAAAATAAAATTAGCCAGGCCTGGTGGCACTCGCCTTGTAGTTCCAGCTAATTGGTAGGCTGAGATGGGAGGATCTCTTGAACCCAGGAGGGCAAGGCTACAGTGAGCCGTGATGTCACCATTGCACTCCAGCCTGGGAGACAGCGAATCCCAGTCTCTAAAATAGTAACAATATAGCAATAAAAATAACATAACATTATAACATAGTAACAACATAAACATAACAATGTAACAATAATGATATCTAACAGTGGCTGAGATCGTGACACTCCCACTTTCTCCACCACTGGTTCACTGGCCCTCACTTTGGCCTGTCTCTGAGTCCCCAAGCCAGTGTCCTTGTGTTTACACTGCTTTCCACAGAGTGTAGGGGTAATTTTGCTTTTGATTCTGCTTTTTTTTTTTGAGACAAAGTCTCACTCTGTCACTCAGGCTATAGTGCAGTGGCGCAATCTCGGCTCACTGCAACCTCTGCCTCCCGGTTCAAGCGATTCTTCTGCCTCAGCGTCCCAAGTAGCTGGGACTACAGGCGCGTGCCACCACACCCAGCTAATTTTTGTATTTTTAGTAGATATGGGGTTTCACCATATTGGCCAGGCTGGTCTCGAATTTCTGACCTCGTGATCTGCCCACCTCGGCCTCCCAAAGTGCTGGGATTACGAAATTGAAAGCTCTTGATAGGAAGGGATTGTGAATCGGGTAGGAGGGTGGGGAGTCTGTAAGAATGGCACTAGGGACCCGGAGAGAGTACTCCGGTGGTGTGGGGCAGGGACAGCCCCTCCCAGGGGCCCCCATCTGCTATGGAGAGGGTCTGTGGGGAGGGAGCTCAGGAAGTGAGGAGGCTTCTGGCCCCAGAGTCTCCCCCGCCACCTCCTAGGACACTCAGCCAGTCCTGCAGGGCCAGGTTCGCTGGCAATCTTTGGCCACCCACTGTGTCAAGGGCTCCGGCAGCCAATTCTGCCCAGTACAGGAAGTTCTCTCTGGCGAGGCCCGAAGTCAGATTCCCTGGGAATGCCCCAGCCCGAGGATCTCTGCCCTGGCCAGTGGGAGATCCTCTTTGCCCACTGACGCTGCCCCCTGTCCCCTGTATGTTTCCAGGCCACGCCCCACCATGGGGTCTACTCTCGGGAGGAGGAGCTGCTGAGGGAGCGGAAGCGCCTGGGGGTCTTCGGCATCACCTCCTACGACTTCCACAGCGAGAGTGGCCTCTTCCTCTTCCAGGCCAGCAACAGCCTCTTCCACTGCCGCGACGGTGGCAAGAACGGCTTCATGGTGAGCCCTGGCCCTGGCTGCATGCGGGGGTGGCGTGGAGGGCCCCTCCCCCTGAGCTGGGCGTCTCTGTCCTCAGGTGTCCCCTATGAAACCGCTGGAAATCAAGACCCAGTGCTCAGGGCCCCGGATGGACCCCAAAATCTGCCCTGCCGACCCTGCCTTCTTCTCCTTCATCAATAACAGCGACCTGTGGGTGGCCAACATCGAGACAGGCGAGGAGCGGCGGCTGACCTTCTGCCACCAAGGTGGGGCCAGCCCCTCCTGTGCACGGCCACCATAGCCACCTGGCCAGCTTCCAGAAAGGCCCCATTGCCCGCACAGCCAGGGTCTTCCTGCACGCACCCCTCACAAGCCACCCTCCCGTGCAGACCTTCTGTGGCCTACCATGTCTCCCGGGAGGTCTTGGCGTCCCTGCCGCTCTGTAGTTTTCTTTTTTTCTTTCTTTCTTTTTTTTTTTTTTTGAGAGCGTCTCACCCAGGTGGGAGTGCAGTTGCCCAGGCGGGAGCGCAGGTGGGAGTGCCCAGGTGGACTGCAGTGGTATGATCTCGGCTCACTGCAACTTCCGCCTCTTGGGTTCAAGTGATTCTCCTGCCTCAGCCCCCCGAGTAGCTGGGATTACAGGTGCCCGCCACCACGCCTGGCTAATTTTTTTTTTTTTTGTATTTTTAGTTGTGACGAGGCTTCCCCATGTTGGCCAGGCTGCTCTTGAGCTCCTGACCTCAAATGATCTACCTGCCTCGGCCTCCCAAGGTCCTGAGATTACAGGCATGAGCTACCGCACCCTGCCGCTCTGTGGTTTTCTGCTGCAGGCGTCAGCCCAGCCACGGTGCTCTGGACCCTCTTCCAGGTGCCCCTGGGCATTTCTGCCCCTGCACACCTTCCCCTCCACTCTGCCTGTCCAGCCCCATCAAGTCAAGGCCACATCTCACCTGCTTCCTGCGTGTTCTCTCCACTCCCCTGCTCATCAGAAGTGACCCCATCCTTCCTTGTCTTGGTTTCAAGTCACTGATCGCTGCCTCTCCGTCCCATAAGCGCTGCCTCTCCGTCCCATAAGCCCGGGCCCCACTTTCCAAACCTGGCCACTCGGCGATGTGCAGAGACGTTTTTAGATGGCACACTTGGGCGGGGGTGCTCCTGGCTTGCCATGGGGTGAGTGGAGGCCAGGGACACTGCTCAGCACCCTGCTGTGCCCTGGACGGCCCCACCCCAGATACCAAGAGGGCCCCAGTGTCCACAGTGTGGGGTGGAGCAACCCTGCTTGAAAGCAGTCGGCTCCGAGCTCTCCCTCCCTCTCCATCCCTCTCCCTCCCTCTCTCCTTCCCTTTCCTTCCCTCCTTCTCTCTCCCTCTCTCTCATGCTCTCCTTGAGCCCCTGGCTGTCCCCAGTGTTAGCAGGCTGCTCACCCCTTGTTGATGCTCTCCGTCCCTCCCCCTAGGTTTATCCAATGTCCTGGATGACCCCAAGTCTGCGGGCGTGGCCACCTTCGTCATACAGGAAGAGTTCGACCGCTTCACTGGGTACTGGTGGTGCCCCACAGCCTCCTGGGAAGGTAGGTCCCTTCCATTTTTCAACATGCTCCTGGGCGTGCTTTTCCTCCTGGAATCACAGGCTGTGTCCTTCCTGCGCCTTACTCCTTTCACCTCAAACCACCTCCACGGTCTGTCAATACCAACACCTAGAGAGTTCCTTAACGACTGTAGACATCGCTGTTGCCCTAAGAGGGGACACAGTTCAGCCCGTTACACCCTGCGTGGCCACTTCCCGTGCCAGTTCATGCTGGGAGTAGTCCTGCTCTGCTTCCCACTGCACAGGGGAGGAAACCGAGGCCCAGAGAGTTGGGACTGGCATAGGGTCTAGCGAATGGCAGAGCCGGGGTTCTGGTTTCAGAGCCCTCGGTGCCCATCTTCAGGCCCCGGTGCTGCAGGGGGCGGGGGGCGGCTGATGGCAGGGACTCTGCCTCTGGCATCCTCAGCAGTTTTTCCGCCACCCCACCCAAGGTTCAGAGGGCCTCAAGACGCTGCGAATCCTATATGAGGAAGTCGATGAGTCCGAGGTGGAGGTCATTCACGTCCCTTCTCCTGCGCTAGAAGAAAGGAAGACGGACTCGTATCGGTACCCCAGGACAGGTGAGTGCCCGGTACGTGTGAGGGGCTGGGCTGGGGATCTGAGGCCCCTGGGGCATGGCTGGTGAGGTGCACTGTCCCCCAGGCCCTCTGAGCTGCATGTGTGTGCTCTGGGCATCTATGGGGGTGTAGAAGGAAGGCTTCTGCCCTGCAGGGGCCGCCCCTTTCTCCTGGCTTACCATGGCCACCTGATCATATTGCTCAGAGGTGGGCAAGCCGTGTCTGGAAGGGGTGAGGGCACAGGTATCTCAGGCTTCCAGGGCCAGGCGAAGGCAGGCTCTCATGCAACTGCCCCACCCTGCTGCTGGAGCACAAAAGCGGCACGTGCAGGAATGGGCGTAGCCATGTGCCAAGGAAACTTGACTGAAGTTTGGATTACAAATAATTCACCTTGAGATACATATGATTTTCATATTAGCGAAAATGTCGCTCTTGTTTTGTTTGTTTGTTTTCTTAACCGTCTCAGAACGAAAGAAGGATTTTCAGCCATACAAAAACAGAAGGCAGGCTGGATTTGGCCCTCACACTACAGTGGTGTTTGTTTGTTTGTTTGTTTGTTTTTGAGACAAGGTTTCACCTTGTGGCTCAGGCAGGAGCACAGTGGTGCAATCACAGCTCACTGCAGCCTCCAACTCCTAGGCTCAAGTGATCCTCCCACCTCTGCCTCCCAGGTAGCTGGGACTACAGGTGTGTGCCACCATGCCCAGCTAATATTTAAATTTTGTGTAGAGATGGAGTCTTGCTTTGTTGCCCAGGCTAGTTTCGAACTCCTGGCCTCAAGTGGTCCTCTCGCCTCGGCCTCCCAAAATACTGAGATTACAGATGTGAGCCACACGCCCGGCCACTCCCAATTCTTAAACATCTTTCCAATTATTTAAAAATATCTCTGGAGCCAAACAGAACACACGTGCAGCCCAGATTCTGCGTTCAGGCCTTGGGTTTGCAACCCCCATGGGACCATATAAGAGCATCGTTATTGCCCATACTCCGCGAGTGCCTGCTCTGTGCCGTGCTAGATGGAAGCTTCCTGTGCGGTCTTTCCAACTCCCACTGCAAATGAGCTAAGTCAGTCTTTTCCCCCTCGTATGACAGATGAGAAAACAGGCTCAGAGATGTCACCTGCCCTGGAGGCCAGAGCCACGAGGGCTGGAGTTGAGTTTCTCGTAGGTCTAGCCAAAAAAATAAGCATTCTCCGCTCTGCTGTGGCCTGCACCCTCTTTCGAAGCCTGAACTAAGTCCCACTCTTCAGAAGCCTCTTGGGTCCCTTATTCTGTCGTCATTGGCCTCCCGAGGGCACAGGTCTGGCTGTCACACGGGCTCCCTGGTTTTGCATGGGACACACCCCACTTGTCACGTTGTCAGTTTTACTGTGATGCCTCGGGCTTCACCGTCTGCTCTGGAGCTCTCCCAAGGCAGGGATGGCATCTTCCTGGTATCTGCGGCCCCTACAAGCCCCAGCTCTCAGCACAGGGTGCGGCCCGTGTTTTTAAATGAGAAAGCCAGATGCCACATCACTGTTGGGAATGCGCTCCAGGCCCAAAGTCAGAAGGTCCCCGCCTGAGGGGTGTCATGCCTGTTCCAGCAGGACGATGTGCCTGCAGACAGACCGTGGGACACCTGGCTTCTCCTGCCTCCCCCACTCCAATTGTACACCTCTCTGTGGACGTCACCCCCACAGCCCAGGCCCCCCGTGCCGGCTCTTGGCACACATGGGTGATGCCTGCCTGGTGTTCACCTCACTTCGGTTTTTGCAGGCAGCAAGAATCCCAAGATTGCCTTGAAACTGGCCGAGTTCCAGACTGACAGCCAGGGCAAGGTAAGGGGGCCTGCTGCATACTAGATAATCTTCTAGATGACGCGGGGAAGGGCTGGGTAGGCAGCTGGGTGGATGGGCAGGTCACTCACCTCCCTCTCGGGGGCACTCCCCAGGCCCCCGCCCTGCCGCCCGGTCCGCCTAGCCACGGGCCTTCCCTGTGTGTCTCCGGACCTGCGCCTAGAATGCGGCGTGGCGAGCTGGCCTCCCTACCTCACAGAGTGGGTCCTGAGACTGGAGGCCACGCCGCGGTAAGGAACAAGCACCGGGCAGGGGCCCTGCGAGGACAGGCGCTGCAGGTGCTCCCAGGCCACCTCGGGAGTGGGCGACGTGTGGATCCAGAGCTGCCCTCTCTCCAAGTTTCCAGAACAGAGAACTCCGTGGGGCAGATGGCTGGGGGACCCCAACGTCAGACGGGCTGTTTCCTCCAGCGTTTCAGGCAGATCCTCAGGGGTCCGTTCACCGGACCCGTCAGCTACTGTGGGGAGGAGAGTGTTCTGGATCCCCACCCCCCCGACCTCCTCAGATCTAGTACACGGGGTCCTCATCACCTGGGGGTCATCTCAAAGGACCCCACAGCCTGGAGGCGCCATCAGGCAGCAAAAGGCATCATCACCCCGCAGCAAGGCGGTCACCAGCAGACCATACCCGTGACCGCATCTCCCTCGGCCCCCTCCTCCCCGGCCACCCCCTGCAGCCCAGCATATCCCTCCCGTCTCTCACATCCCTACCCTCCCTGGGGACCCCCAGTAGCCCCACATTGATCAGTTCTCTCGGAAGTTGCAAATCCCATAAGACCCAGAAGGGTGTCAGGAAGTTAAGTAACATCATGTTGGAGAACTCGCAGACAGAGCCCTGGGCCAAAGAGGCTGGGGCAGAGGAGAGCAGATGACGATGGGGACACCAGGCGTCCAGAGAAACCCTCCCTTCCCCTGCGCCAGAGGATGGAAGGGCTGGGACAAACCAAGGAGGCCCTTGTGTGCTCTTGCAAAAATGACATAATGTGATTAGGACCTCTCCAGACCTCTTTTGCATTCTTTTTTTTTTTTTTGAGACGGAGTCTCGCTCTGTCGCCCAGGCTGGAGTGCAGTGGCGCGATCTCTGCTCACTGCAAGCTCCGCCTCCTGGGTTCATGCCATTCTCCTGCCTCAGCCTCCCGAGTAGCTGGGACTACAGGCACCCACCACCATGCCTGGCTAATTTTTTGTATTTTTTAGTAGAGACGGGGTTTCACCGTGTTAGCCAGGATGGTCTCGATCTCCTGACCTCGTGATCCGCCCGCCTTGGCCTCCCAAAGTGTTGGGATTACAGGTGTGAGCCACCACACCCGGCCTTCTTTTGCATTCTTGACAGGAGCATTCTGGCAGATTTTAGGTGATCAGTCTGAGTGGCTTTGCCAGTGATGCACATGAAACCTCCTTCCAGGCTGGGGTTTTGCTTTGCTTGCTTGTTCTTGTTTTTTGAGACAGGGTCTCACTGTCGTCTAGGCTGGAGTACACTGGTACAATCATGACCCACTGCAGCCTCAACCTCCCAGGCTCAAGGCAATCCTCTTGCCTCAGCCTCTTGAGTAGCTGGGACTACAGGCATGCACCACCACACCTAACTAATTGTGGTTTTTGTAGAGATGGGGTCTCGCCATGTTCCCCAGGCTGGTCTCGAACTCCTGACCTCAAGTGATCCACCTGCCTCAGCCTCTCAAGGTGCTGGGATTACAGGTGTGAGCCACCGCACCTGGCCCCGCCAGGCTGTTTTAGTGGCTCCTTGCACTCTCAGATGTGCAGAGTCCTTAGGTGGGCTGGGGTGATGCCAATCAAACAAGTCGGCTTGGGGATGTGGGGCTGGTGACCCACTCAAGTGGTAGAGCTGGAGGCCCTGCTGCCTCACAGATCCTCCAGAGATGCTGTGCCAGCCCCATTTAGGCACGAGGAAGCCTCAGGTCCCCTATCTCTCAATACCCTGGAGACGCCGTGCCAGCCCTGTTTAAGCGTGGGGAAGCCCTGGGTCCGGGGACTGTGCTTGCCCAGAGCCACCTGGCTCTAAGGGACAGCCCAGACCAGAGCCTTTGGGTCCAGGCACCCGCTGGGGTGCCGCCGTTGGCTCGCCCAGCTCACCTGCCCCTGTTGGGTGTAGTCGTTTGTTTGGGCCATGACAAAGGACCACAGACTGGGAGGCTTACATGGCCGAAATTGATAATGTCCAACACCAAGCTGCTGGCAGGTGGCTCCTTCTCCATGGCTTCTTGGTGGCCGTTGCTTCCTGTATCTCTTCTCAAGACGGCTTCCCTCTATGTGTTTATGTCTATGTGTCCCCCTGTAAGGACAGCAGTCATGCTGGATCAGGGCCCACCCTCATCCACACAACCTTGTCTTAACTCAGTACGTCTTCAGTGGCCCCATTTCCAAAGAAGGTTGCGTTCTGGGGTTCTGGGGGCTGAGACTCCAGCATATGAATTTGGGGGGGACACGATGGGACCCAGCGCAGTGGCCTCCTCCGAGCAGCGCCGGGCAGGCCAGGGCATGACCCACACCTGTTTGTTTCCCTTCAGATCGTCTCGACCCAGGAGAAGGAGCTGGTGCAGCCCTTCAGCTCGCTGTTCCCGAAGGTGGAGTACATCGCCAGGGCCGGGTGGACCCGGGATGGCAAATAGTGAGTGTCTCTGGCTGGAACCCAAGGAATTCACCTGCGGGGTCCTGGGCCCTGGGCAGCCACCGAAGCTGCCTCCTGGCCTTCCGTGCCATTCCTTCCATCTGCTCACGTCTTCCCGCAGTGCAACCGCCAGGACAGGCCTCAGACCAGTGTCCAAAGGGCCCTCCTGACCTCAGCCAGTCTGAGGATGAAACACTGGACTTATGAGTCCCAGTGTTAGTGCCACTAGGACATGCTGATCCAGTTACGCAGAGTGTGGAGGAGACCTACAGAGGGGATTTCAGGTGTCCCCAGACCTCAGGCTCAGAAAAACTGAGTCACAAAGTAGAGGTGCTCCCCTGTACTCACTCCCCAGCCTCCCACCCATGTCGAGGAGAGAACTCTACCACCTCCCTAAACGGGGGCCCCAAACCCCAGTGGGCAAATTCAGCCTCTGCCTGTTTTTTTTTTTTTGAGACGGAGTCTCGCTCTGTCGCCCAAGCTGGAGTGCAGTGGCGCGATCTCAGCTCACTGCAACCTCTGCCACCCAACTTCAAGCAATTCTCCTGCCTCAGCCTCCCAAGTAGCTGGGATTACAGGCACCCGCCACCATGCCCAGCTAATTTTTGTATTTTTAGTAGAGACGGGGTTTCAGCATCTTGGCCAGGCTGGTCTTGAACTCCTGACCTTGTGATCCACCCGTCTTGGCCTCCCGAAGGGCTGGGATTACAGGCATGAGCCACCATGCCCAGCTGTCCACCTGTTTTTATACATCCCATGAGCTCAAAATGGCAGTTACACTTTTATTTATTTATTTATTTATTTATTTATTATTATTTTTTGAGTTGGAGTCTCACTCTCTTGCCCAGGCTGGAGTGCAGTGGCACAATCTTGGTTCACTGCAGCTGTTGCCTCCTGGGTTCAAGCTATTCTTCTGTCTCAGCCTCCCGAGTAGCTGTGACTACAGGTACCCGCCACCACTCCCGGCTAATTTTTGTATTTTTAATAGAGATGGGGTTTCACCATGTTGACCAGGCTGGTCTTGAATTCCTGGCCTTAGGTGATTGGCCTGCCTCTGCCTCGGCCTTTATGCTTTTAAATGATTGGAGGGCAGAAGGGAGGGGATCCACAGATTTTATCACACACGGAAGTCACATGAAATTCACATTCAGTGTCCACGCGTAAAGTCGTGTTGGCACACAGCCACGCCTGCTCGTTTGCAGACTGTCAGTGGCGGAATTGAGTAACTGCGATAGAAACTATGACCCACCAAGCTGAAGGTATTTTG
This sequence comes from Gorilla gorilla gorilla, assembly GCF_029281585.2. Classification (NCBI taxonomy): domain Eukaryota; kingdom Metazoa; phylum Chordata; class Mammalia; order Primates; family Hominidae; genus Gorilla; species Gorilla gorilla. The sequence goes on along the minus strand of NC_073244.2, from coordinate 10,483,876 downwards.
TATCTGGGCCTGTTGCACAGAAAAACTGCTTCCCTCGCCCTACACACTTGTTGGGACTCCTTTCCTTTTATATTTTTTGTAAAAATTGGGAGGCCAAGGTGGGTGGATCACGAGATCAGGAGATCAAGACCATCCTGGCTAACACGGTGAGACCCCGTCTCTACTAAAAATACAAAAATAATTAGCCGGGCTTGGTGGCAGGCACCTGTAGTCCCAGCCACTCGGGAGGTTGAGGCAGGAGAATGGCGTAAACCCGGGAGGCAGAGTTTGCAGTGAGCCGAGATCGCGCCACTGCACTCCAGCCTGGGTGACAGAGCGAGACTCTGTCTCAAAAAAAAAAAAAAAAAAAAAATGGGGTCTTGCTCTATGGCCCAGGCTGAAGAGCAGTGGCACAATCATAGCTCACTACACCCCTGAACTCCTGGGCTCAAGCATTCCACCCAACTCAGCCTCCTGAGTAGCTAGGATCACAGGCAAGAGCTACCATGCCTGGCTAATATTTTTATTTTTTGTAGCAACAGTGTCTTGCTATGTTGTCCAGGCTGATCTCAAACTCCTGGCCTCAAGCAGTCCTCCCATCTTGGCCTCCCAAAGTGCTGGGATTACAGGTGTGAGCCACCATGCCCGGCCTGGGCCTTCTTTCTAACAGACTTCAGGTTCAGTGCTTTGGGAGGCCCATGGGCTTTAGTTAGGATTTCTTTTTTTTTTTTCCTTTGAGACAGAGTCTCACTCTGTGGCCCAGGCAGGGGTGCAGTGGTGCGATCGTAGCTCACTGCAGCCCCGAATTCCCAGGCTCAAGCAATCCTCCCACCTCAGCCTCCTGAGTAGAGGGGACTATAGGTACTCGCCACTACGCGTGGCCAATGTGTTGTATTTTTTATAGAGATGAGGGTCTTGCTTTTGCATTCCTATGCCTCTAAGCCTGTTCACTTTTCTAATTGCATTGGTTAATGCCTCCAATGGAATGTTAACAATGAATTCTATTATGTGCTGCTGCCATATGTACGTTTGCTAGGACTGTGGGTGTGAGTCACCACTCCCAGCTAATATTTTAATTTTTTTTTTTTTTTGAGACGGAGTCTCGCCCTGTCACCAGGCTGGAGTGCAGTGGTACGATCTTGGCTCACTGCAACCTCTGACTCCCAGGTTCAAGCAATTCTCCTGCCTCAGCCTCCCGAGTAGCTGGGATTACAGGCACACGCCACCATGCCCAGCTAATTTTTGTATTTTTAGTAGAGATGGGGTTTCACCATGTTGGCCAGGACGGTCTCAAACTCGTGACCTTGTGATCCGCCCCCCTCGGCTTCCCAAAGTGCTGGGATTACAAGCGTGAGCCACTGTGCCTGGAGTTTTTTTTTTTTTTTTTTTTTTGTAGAGACAAGGTCTTGCCATGTTGCCCAGGCCCAGGCAGGTCTTGAACTTCTGGGCTCAAGCGATCCGCCCACCTCAGCCTCTTAAAGTGCTGGGATTGCAGGCCTGAGCCCAGGCACTCACTCTAGTTAGTATTTTATGTCCCTGTGATGCTTCCCTTTGGTTTGTTTTCGTTGCTCTGTGTGTGGAGGTGCTGCTTTTCCACGTAGAATACTGACATCTCCTCTTAAAATAAATTCAAGTTTAAAAATTGTTCATTTAGGCCAGGTGCGGTGGCTCACGTCTGTAAACCCAGCACTTTGGGAGGCTGGGGCTGGCGGATCATCTGAGGTCAGGAGTTCGAGACTAGCCTGGCCAACATGACAAAACCCTGTCTCTACTAAAAATACAAAAATTAGCCAGGCATGGTGGTAGGCACCTATAATCCCAGCTACTCAGGAGGCTGAGGCAGGAGAATCGCTTGAACCTGGGATGTGGAGGTTGCAGTGAGCTGAGATTGCGCCACTATACTTCAGCCTGGACAAGAGTGAAACTCTGTCTCAAAAAATTAAATAAAGAAATAAATAAATAAAATAAAGCAAACTACGAAATAAAGGATAGCGGCTGTGGGCCGAGGAGTCAGTGAAGAGGAGAAACTATTAGAGCTTGCCACTGTGAGACTTAGGCCATTGTTTCCGGAACACTTGGATCGTGAAATCTTGTCACCCATCCTGTCCTCCCCTAAGCATGTGCCAGGAAGGAAGCCTGTGGGTGCTGCGGGGTTACTTGGCCAAGTGCAGGTGAAGCCAGCGCAGGAAGCCCAGCCCTGATTCCACACGGGTTTGGACGCTGCGTCCCCAGCTTCTCTGTGCAGGCCACTGAGGCTCCCAGCTTCCCTCTCATCTTCCCCCCCATCTTCCCCCTTAGCGCCTGGGCCATGTTCCTGGACCGGCCCCAGCAGTGGCTCCAGCTCGTCCTCCTCCCCCCGGCCCTGTTCATCCCGAGCACAGAGAATGAGGAGCAGCGGCTAGCCTCTGCCAGAGCCGTCCCCAGGAATGTCCAGCCGTATGTGGTGTACGAGGAGGTCACCAACGTCTGGATCAATGTAAGCGGGGCAAGCGCTGGCTGTGTGCCCGCCTGGGCCCTGGAGTCACACTGTCCCGACCCCCACGTCCTAGAAGGCTGAGCGCCAATGGCGAGTGGTGTTTGCCCTTGTGTGGAGAAGTGAGCTCAGGCCTTGGCCATCCCTGGCTGGCAGGGAAGAGGGTCTGGGGGGGTTGGTGAGTCTGGCAGCCATTGGAGCCTCTCCCCTCATCTATTTTTTTTTTTTAATTAGAGACAGGGTTGCTCTGTTGCCCAGACTAGAGTGCAGTGGTGTGGTCATAGCTCACTGCAGCCTTGACCTCCTGGGCCTAAGTGATCCTCCCACCTCAGCCTCCAGAGTAGCTAGGACCGCAAGCCTGCACCACCATGCCTGGCTAATTTATTTATTTATTTTTAGAGGTGGGGTCTTACTATGTTGTCCAGGCTGGTCTCTGAAATTCCTGGGCTCAAGCAGGTCTCCTGCCCCAGCCTCCCAAACTACTGGGATTACTGGTGTGAGCCACCATGCCCGGCCACCCACACCTTCTGACGCATCTTCTATCTGCTTTCCGGACAGGTTCATGACATCTTCTATCCCTTCCCCCAGTCAGAGGGAGAGGACGAGCTCTGCTTTATCCGCGCCAATGAATGCAAGACCGGCTTCTGCCATTTGTACAAAGTCACCGCCGTCTTAAAATCCCAGGGCTACGATTGGAGTGAGCCCTTCAGCCCCGGGGAAGGTGAGCAGAGCCTGACGAATGCTGTCGACTCATCGCGTTAGTCACTTGTGGTTCAATATGCTGTTTGTTCATTGATCGGCCCCCCACTCAGCCAGCACACCCTGCAGGAGAAGGGACAGGGATCGGCAGGAAGCCAGCCTTCCCCAGTGACTGGTCATGATCTGGCAGGGCTTAGAGCACCCAACTGTTGGCTTATTCAGGCAGCAGATTTACTGAGCAGCTCCCCTGTGCCAGGCCCTTAGCACAACCAGGGGTTGGCCACCTACGGCCCACAGGTCAAATCCGGCCCACCACCTGTGTTCATAAATAAAGTTTTATTGGCACTGGGCCACAGCCACTTGTTTACAGAGACTGTCTGTGGTTGCTTTTGTGCTGCAGCAGCAGAACTGGGTAGTCCCAGCAGAAACTGCTGTGCAAGGCCAAGATTTACTGTCTAGCCCTTTGTAGAAACATTTGCCAGCTCCTGCTGTAGGTACCTGTGATGGAATTGTTCACTGTAAATAAAGAAAAAGGAAAATCCCTGCTCTTGGGACCTTCTAGTGGAGGAGGCAGTATTCCAGAAACAGTTAGAGGTGCTGCCTCTGGTGTGATGCGCGTGGTGGAAGGAAGTGCAGTCGGGCGAGAGGCTTGAGGGTGAGGGGCCTTCTTTCTACAACGGGAGGGCATGAGGACGTCTCTGGAGAGCATGCTGTGGAGGTGAGGGGTCCACACCACGGCTCTGGGCAGAGCCACAGCCCGTACAAAGGCCCTGGGGCAGGCAGGACTGTTCCCGGCATGTTGGAGGAATAGGGAGGAGGCCCCTGTGGCTGGAGCACAGGGAGGAGGGGGAGAGGGAGGAGAGGGTGGGGAGAGAAAGTGCAGATGGTGCAGGGCCTGCTGGGGCTCCAGGAAGACTTGGGCTTTGACCCCGAGAGAAATAGGAAGTCGTCGCCCTCACCTCAGTTTCAGATGACTCCTCTGGTTGCAGCTTGCACACAGGCCCAGGGGCCGGGAGAGGCGACAGGCTTGCTGTCATGGCAGTGGCTGAGCTGTCCCGGTGGGTCTGATTCTGGATGTGCTTGGACAGCTGAGCCCACACCGTTTGCAGTGGAAAGGGTGGGGGATCAGAGAGGAGGGAGGCGGCATGGATGCCCGGAGGGGTCCGCAGGTCCAGTCTAAGACAGACTCAGAGAGGGACTGTTCTAGGAGAGAAAAAATCCAGAGTCGGGTTTGGACGTGTTCAAGTTGAGGTGCCTGGTAGTGGAGATGCTGTATGGGCCAGTTCCCGTGCCTGGAGCTCAGGGAACCGAGACTCCTGGTGGGATTGTGGGTGTCCTTGAACACTGACAGTGTCAGCCTCAGGATGGGACAGAGCTCCCAAGGGTCACTTCTGGATAGAGAGGTGGGGTGGTCCAGGAGCCCGGCCCAGGCTCTTCAAAGTTAGAGCAGGGACACCATGGACGCCAGGGCCGGGTGGTTCCCTGGGGCGGGGCCATCCTGTGCACCAAGCGGCATCCCTGGCCTCCACCCACTCCATGCCAGGAGCACCTCCAGTTGTGACAACCACAGATGTCCCTAGATGTGGTCCGGTGCCCTCTGGGGGCAGAGCCCACACAGCAGCCAAGGCGTCCCCCAACACAGGGGACAGAGACCCCAGGGAGCGAGGCGTCCAGGAGTGCAGGAGCTGAGGGGCGAATGAGCCAGGGACGGGTGATGCTGTAGGCTGCCACAGAGCTGAGTATGATGCGGACCGAGGGGGTGACAGCTGCCTCAGGCCAGCATTGGGGTCCTCCTGGGTGGGATGCCGCCAGTGCAGACTTACTGGCTAAGTGTCTCAAAGGGGAGCTGTCTTCGGCTCATTGGTGTTTCGCTTTCTGTCTGGCTGGCTCAGCCACCGCCATCTGGCATTGGGATTTCATGTAAATGCTCATTTTGCCCCCTGTGGGAAAATGGGCCGGCCCGAGCGCTCACGTTTCAAATGTGGTCTCAAGTGGAGCCAGCCGCAGCTGCCACTCTCCAGGGGCACAGACCCTCCAGGCTGCTGCAGTGCCCCCAGGGACCCCCGGCCTGTGAGATGGGCACACCAGATTTCCCAGCACCCTGCTCAGCCCCCAGCACACACCATGCATCTCCTAGACAGCAGCTGCATGGCGAGGAGGTGACCCCAAGTGACATTGCGTCAGAAGGAACACATCGGGACGCGGGCAGGAGCCTGGGTCTTGGGGCTGGGTGGGAACCGCTCTCCTCCCCAGGCCCCGATGCCACAAGTAACCACACCCAGACCTCTACGCCAGGGAAACCACATCTGCCCTCCCGTGCTCCTGACAGACACGTTTGCAGTAGCTTGTTTAGACCTAAAAGGTTAAGAAAGGACAGTGAGCCCTCAGTTACAAACCATCTCAGTGTGTTTCTGCTGTGTGCCGTGATGCACCCTGCACTGTCATTCTTTACCTGGTGAAAATTCAAACATGAGGTCAACCCTCCTACCCCCCAAAAAAACAATCATAAAACCAGCAGAGCCTTGGTCTCTAGCCCTAGCGCTTTCACCAGCATCTTGTTCCAGCCGGGGATGTGGCTCACACCTGGAATCCCAGCACTTTGGGAGGCCGAGGTGGGAGGATCACTTGAGCCCAGGAGTTTAAGACCAGCCTGGGCAACATAGTAAGACCCTGTCTCTACCCCTTTGCCCCCACAAAAAAAGTCGGCCAGGCTCAGTGGCTCGTGCCTGTAATCCCAGCAATTTGGGAGGCTGAGGCAGGTGGATCACCTGAGGTCAGGAGGTGGAGACCAGCCTGACCAACATGGTGAAACCCCGTCTCTACTAAAAATACAAAATCCAGCCGGGCATGGTAGCAAGTGCCTGTAATCCCAGCTACTCGGGAGGCTGAGGCAGGAGAATCGCTTGAACCCAGGAGACGGAGGTTGCAGTGAGCCGAAATCACGCCATTGCACTCCAGCCTGGGCGACAAGAGCAAGACTCCGTCTTTAAAAAAAAAAAAAAAAAGTCTGGTTTTACAAAGTCCTAATGTGTCCTAAGAGGTCATGGGCCCAGTTGGCTCCTCCCCCACACTCCCCGCCCCCCTTCCCGTGCCACACGCAGATGTCATGTGGCCTTTGGAGGGTTCTAAAATTGGGAAATTCCAATGAAAATCCAGATTCCTGGTTTCTCTTCCTGTTTTTTTTTTTTGTTTTTTTTTTTTGAGACGGGTTCTTGTTCTGTCGCCCAGGCTGGAGTGGCAGTGGTGTAATCATAGCTCACCGCAGCCTCAACCTCCTGGCTCAAGCAGTCCTCCCAGCTCAATCTCCCAAGTAGCTTGGACCACAGGCACATGCCACCACGCCTGGCTAATTTTTTTTTTTTTTTTTTTGGAGAGACAGGGTCTCCCTATGTTGCCCAGGCTGGTCTCAAACTCCTGGCCTCAAGCAATCCTCCTGCCTCGGCCTCCCAAAGTGCTGGGATTACAGGAGTGAGCCACGGGTCTCCTGGTTTATCGTGGGAAACACTGGGCCTGCCATCCACATGGCAGGAACAGGCCCCGCAGGCTTCCTTGCCCCATGTGGCAGGTCTGACGCAGTGGCCTGTGCTGGCGTCTGAGTTCACAGCAAGCCGGGGTTTCAGTGGCTCCATGGTGAGTCTGCTCGGGTGGAATTTGGCCTGGGTGCCTTTGGGCGCCTGCATCACCTCCCAGGCCCCTTCACCTCCCTTCTTTCTTTCTTTCCAGATGAATTTAAGTGCCCCATTAAGGAAGAGATTGCTCTGACCAGCGGTGAATGGGAGGTTTTGGCGAGGCACGGCTCCAAGGTACCAGGGTCTCCTTGCAGCCTTCCCCTGCTCCATGCATGTGTGTTTTACACACATACACTCACACACACACACACACATACACACACATACACTCACACACATACTCATTCTCACACACACATACACTCACACATGCGTGCACACACACGCACACACACCTGTGAGGACCCTGCTTTACAGCAGTTCACAGGCCTCAGCACGGTGTCTACCATACACACAAGCCAATCATTTCATCACCTCCCCGTCTCATCTTGAACGTTGTGCCATTCACGTGCTTTATCCTTTCACCCTGAAATTAAGGAAAACATTGGAAGCCTTTTAGAAATCATGAAAGAGGAAGCGTGTCCTCTGCAGGCCGTCTGGGGCCATGCGTCCAGCTGCCTTGTTGTGGGGCATGATGCTCCCCCGACTGGAAGCTTGTGCCCCGCTGTCCCGGGAGACCACTTATCCTCAGTTTCTTCACGTCTTAGGGTCCCCGCTCCAGCTGCCTCCACTGGCCTCTCAGGCCCTGGGCACAGGGGCAATGCCCTCTCCTCCCTTGGGGCTCTGAGGCCTCCTGGCTCCTTTCCAGGCATCAGCCAAAGCCTGCTCGCTCCTGGGCAGCAGCAGTTGTTTCGAGACCATTAGCATCCCAGCGTAGGTGAAGGAGGGGCCCCGCTGCTCCATGCAGTGCAGGCTGCCCTCCCGCTCCTCCAGGAGACACCTCTTCGGGGCCTACTGGGGCTTCCCACAGGAAGGTAGGGCCCTGCCACTTCTGAACCCAAGCACCTGGGTCGGAGGAACGGCTGACCAGGCTGGGGACTGCTGGGTTTCCCTGAGCCTCTGTTTCGGGCACGGTGCCCTCCCTGGCCTTCCCACCTGGCTCTGGTGGGCCCTCCCAATTCAAGCTGGGAAAGAGCTGTCTGGGGGTGGAGTGCAGGCCCCAGGTCCCGCCTGAGGACACGCAGTTCCCAGCTCGACCAGGGGCTGCTCCCAGCCCACGGGGCCAGATAAGCGCATCTCTCAGGGACGGTTCATCTCCAGCCCTAAAGCCAGACTTGGGCGAGAACAGCATGCGTCCCCAGTCCGAGGAACATGGGGCCCACTCCTGTGGGGCGTGGAGAGGGGCGTGGGCCCAGGGGCATCTGGGACGCATCACGAGGACCCCCTGTCCCCCTGCAGATCTGGGTCAATGAGGAGACCAAGCTGGTGTACTTCCAGGGCACCAAGGACACGCCGCTGGAGCACCACCTCTACGTGGTCAGCTATGAGGTGGCCGGCGAGATTGTACGCCTCACCACGCCCGGCTTCTCCCATAGCTGCTCCATGAGCCAGGTGGGACTGCCCAGCCTCACGGCACCGCCCTGTGCCCGTCCAACAGCTCCCAGCCAGAGCAGTCCCTGATGGCCGGGCACAGCACTCAGGGTCATTCTCATGGTCTCACATTCTCATAGCTGCCTTGGGGCAGGTGGTGCCCACCCCTGCCTCCTGGGTAGGGCAGGGAAGGGAGTGAATTGCCCACCACCACTCCCAGGGTAGTAAGTGGTGGAGCCCCCCAGTGCCCGTCCGCTGAGCCTGGGCTCTGCCACTCTGTGTGCAGTGGGATATGGCCCTTAGCCTCTCAGAACATTCTAGAATGTCAGGCGGTGGCCATGCAGAGGGCCACCCCTAGTCCAGGGCATGAGTCGGCTGCAGTTTGCCAGCTGTGGAGCCAGCAATCTGTGTGCAGTGGGATATGGCCCTTAGCCTCTCAGAACATTCTAGAATGTCAGGCGGTGGCCGTGCAGAGGGCCACCCCTAGTCCAGGGCATGAGTTGGCTGCAGTATGCCAGCTGTGGAGCCAGCAGGTGTGTAGGCCTGTGCGGTGGCAGAGCCCTCGGCAGATCCAGGGGCCGGTGACTGTCCATAGGCCCCTGGCTGGGGGACAGACTCGTCCTGGCCTCAGTTTCCTGCTCTGCAGAATGGGGCGATGGCAGTGGTGCCCCCCTTGCAGCAGTGGGTGGAGCTTTGAGGTTTCATGACAGGCAGGGGCAGAGGGATGGGGGCGGGCGGGAGGGAAGCTACCCTGGCTCTGCGGTCAGCAGCCAGTGGAAAGGGCGCAGCGGCATCCCGTGGAGCTCATCACCCCATTCCACCCCCAGAACTTCGACATGTTTGTCAGCCACTACAGCAGCGTGAGCACGCCGCCGTGCGTGCACGTCTACAAGCTGAGCGGCCCCGACGACGACCCCCTGCACAAGCAGCCCCGCTTCTGGGCTAGCATGATGGAGGCAGCCAGTGAGTAGCCCCTGCCCCGCCCCACGGAGGCCTCCGCCCGCCCGGCTGTAAAACGGGACAAGGGCCCCATGCTGGGGAAAGAGGCAGAGGCCTGGAGCCGGCCTGCCTGGCCTCCCACAGCACCCAGGCCCCTCCAGGCATCTGGGAACTCGTCATAGGACATAAGCCGCAGCCCCTGCCGTCCGAGACGGTCCTGGGTTCGAGCTGCAGCAAAGGGCCGGACTGCACAGAACCCGGCAGGGATGCAGCTCCGTGCCAACCCCCTGCCAAAATGGTAACCAGTGAGACACAGACCCTGTCACTGGGAGCTCCCAGGGTAGTGGGCAGGTGACAAGTAAACATTTTCATCAGCGGGCACAGTGGCTTCTGCCTGTAATCCCAATGCTTTGGGAGGCCAAGGCAGGAGGACTGCTTGAGGGTAGGAGTTTGAGACCAGCCTGAGCAACATAGTAAGAACCCCCTCTACAAAAATGTTAAAAATTAGCCGGGTGTAGTAGTGTGCACCTGCAGTCCTAGCTACTCAGGAGACTGAGATGTGGGGGATCATTTGTGCCCAGAAGTTGGAGGCTGCAGTGAAGTGCGATTGTACCACTGCACTCCAGCCTGGGCAACAGAGCAAGACCCTGACTCTAAAAAAAAATTAAAAATTAAAAACATTTTGGGCCAGGCGCGGTGGCTCACGCCTGTAATCCCAGCACTTTGGGAGGCTGAGGCGGGTGGATCACAAGGTCAGGAGATTGAGACCATCCTGGCTAACACGGTGAAACACCATCTCTACTAAAAATACAAAAAATTAACCGGGCGTGGTGGCGGGCACCTGTAGTCCCACCTACTCGGGAGGCTGAGGCAAGAGAATGGCCTGAACCCAGGAGGCAGAGGTTGCAGTGAGCTGAGATCGCACCACTGTACTTCAGCCTGGGCGACAGAGCGAGACTCCATCTCAAAAAAAAAAACCTTTTGAATAGTGGTGGTCCATGCAGGGGTGGCCGGGACGCCAGAGTCCACCCACACTGGTTTGAAACCCACCGTGGTTATCAGGCTTTCCACTTCACCTTCTCCAGGACCCTGGAGTCCTGGCCACAGCGGCATGCAGAGGGCCCTTTATGGTGTCCTGTGCCCAGAGGCTGCCGCCCACAGCAGCACCTGCTCAGAGCCGACACTCCGAGGCCTTTATCAGGAAAAGGAGCAAAGGGTCAGTCACAGGGGGGCCTCAGGAAATGAGGCAACCTGACACCTTGCCCAGAACCTGGAAGTTGGCCAGGACCCTGCATTGGTGACTCCGGGTTCCAGTGCTGGCTCCGTCACACACGTCAGCGTATCACCATGAAGTGTTTCTTTATCAACGAAACTGTATATACGGAGTGTAGGATGAAAACCAGCGGGTCAGCACACTGCTGGGCATCACTCAGTACAAGGACAACCCACCCTGGCCCTGTCTCTGCTGTGTTGGGTTTCCAGAACATTCTAAACACAACGAATTTCCAGCATATGCGGGGTATTCCGTGGGCTGGAAAGCATTTTGTGATGCCCTCACCCCTGAGCAGAAACAGATCCCAGGCCTCCCTCTAGAGCCCAGTCCTCACCCTCCTGTCCGCACCGACACCGCCAGGAGCTGAAGCCCTGGCTTCAGATGAGGAGATGGGTCAGGGAGGGGAAGGGGCTCAGCAGGGCACCAAGCCTAGCAGTGGGGGCAGAGACCAGAACCTCAGTGCCCTGGGGAACGAGGCACTGTTTCCCGAAACTCCCAATCTGTGCCACGTTTGAAGACTGCCTGCATTAGGAGCAGGCCAACTGCTGCCAAATCCAGCCACGTGCAGTCCCTCTGTGGTCTGTGGCCACATTAGCGCTACCGCAGCAGATGACACGGAGACACAGCACAGAGCGTGTCCCGCCACGCCCAATTCCCAGAGCCCAATATATTTGCTATCTGGCCCTCCACAGTAAACTTCTGCTACCCCTAGACCTGTAGCACCCTTTACTCACCTTCCTATAAATTGCCCCACCAAAATTTACCTACATACATTTATTTAAAGAAAAATCTTTGGGCCAAGTGCAGTGCCTCACGCCTGTAATCCCAGCACACTGGGAGGCCAAGGTGTGCGGATCACCCAAGGTCAGGAGTTCGATGGCTGGGTGTGGTGGCTCACGTCTGTAATCCCAGCACTTTGGGAGACATAGGTGGGTGGATCACCTAAGGACAGAAGTTCGAGACCAGCCTGGCCAATATGGTGAAACCCCATCTCTACTAAAAGTACAAAAATTAGCCAAATGTGGTGGCGAGCACCTGTAATCCCAGCTACTTGGGAAGATGAGGCAGGAGAATTGCTCAAACCCAGGAGGTGCAAGTTGCCGTGAACCAAGATCGTGCCACTGCATTGCAGCCTGGGTGACAGAGTGAGACTCTGTCTCAAAAAAAAAAAAAAAAAAAATACAGTTCGAGACAAGTTTGGCCAACATGGTGAAACCCCGTCTCTACTAAAAATACAAAAACATTAGCCGGGCGTGGTGCCGTGCACCTATAATCCTAGCTACTCAGGAGGCTGAGGCAGGATAATCACTTGAACCCAGGAAGGCGGAGGTTGCAGTGAGCCAAGATCACAAGACTTTGTCTTGAAAAAAAAAAGAAGAAGAAAAAGAATAAAAACAGAAAAACCCCCACCATCCTAATTGGACAACCACTGTTGCTTTGCAAAAATAGCAGTGACCCTACACAGGAGGCCGAGGTGGGAGGATCGCTTGAGGCCAGGAGGTCGAGACAAGCCTGGGCAACAGGGAGACAAGACCCCATCTCTACAAAAACTGTACAAATCTTATTTTAATTAAAAAAAAAAATGTTTTTTTCAATTATCAACTCTCGGGAAGCCCAGGAAAAGAGGGGATGCTTTGGTCCACCCTCCGAGGCGTGGGGTGGGCAGGAGAACAAGGGTGTCAGCCGGATGTGGCTTCCCCGGGCAGCCAGATAGCCGCACTGTCTCCCGCAGGCTGCCCCCCAGATTACGTGCCTCCAGAGATCTTCCATTTCCACACGCGCTCGGATGTGCGGCTCTACGGCATGATCTACAAGCCCCATGCCTTGCAGCCGGGGAAGAAGCACCCCACCGTCCTCTTTGTGTATGGAGGCCCCCAGGTGAGTGCACTCCTGCTCCCCAGGCCCCCACCCCACCATCCACCCGAGGACTCCCCATCCCCACTCAAGTGCCAGCTGTAGAACGGTCAACCAGAGGAGGCTCCCCGGCTACCTGCCTGGTGCCCCAGCCCACCCCGCCTGCCCTGACTACACAGGGTCCTCGGGGCCCCTCACCCTCCTTTCTCTGTGCCCGTTTGCACGCTCCCCGCCCTTCCTGGATGGCCTCCCCTTCCCCCTCCGCCTGCTGACTCTCCCTTGTTCCTCTAGGAAGTCCCCTAGTCTCCAGGTTGGTATGGAGGTGGCCATGGGCCCTGGGCCCAATTCCTGGAGCAGGGGTCAAGAGCAGGCAGCAGATTGGCAGGTGGACCATCTTAGGCGCACATCTTACCCAGAGCAGCTCTGTCCCCACAGAGGATACGGGGCGATGTCTGGGTACTTTGTGGTTCATCACCACTGCGAGTTCTCCTGGCCTGGAGTGGCTTCTCAGCACCCCGCAGTGCCCAGATGGCCCCACCCGAGAATGAGCCACCCCAATGTCCATCATGCCAGAGTGGTTGTTCCAGGCAGGACTGGGGCAGTGGCCCAGCTGAGAAAGAGCCTGACAGTGGCCCTTCCCTCTCCCTAGCAGGGTCCCAAGTGTGGGCCCCTCCCGCCTTGCCACTCCCAGGTGTCCATCCAGAGCCTCCGGGGCACAGGTGCTTTCATTAGGCTCTGAGGCCCCAGCCCGGCCCGGTCCCCAGCCCACCGGCATCTCCCCTGCCCGGCATCTTGTGCTGGACTGCCGGCCCTCACCTCCCCACAGGTGCAGCTGGTGAATAACTCCTTCAAAGGCATCAAGTACTTGCGGCTCAACACACTGGCCTCCCTGGGCTACGCCGTGGTTGTGATTGACGGCAGGGGCTCCTGTCAGCGAGGGCTTCGGTTCGAAGGGGCCCTGAAAAACCAGATGGTAACAACTCCTCCCTGTTGCTCTGGGTGCTTCAGGTCTCGGGAAGGGAGCCCTGGGCCGTGCGGGTGCGGGGCATGGGAGCGGCTCTGGAATACCACCCGCAGAAGGGCACTTCTGGCTGGGGTGACGCAGGCTCAATGAGGCGCCCTTTTAGAACAAAAGGGGACGTATGCTTTGCTGCTCAGCTCTGGGCTGCACCCTGCAGGGACAGAGACAAGTTGTGCCGACACTGGTGATGACGACGGTGGTGATGGTGATCATCTCGGCCCCTTTGCACTGCTGGAACAAAACCCCACAGCCTGGGGATTTATAAATAACGAAAATCTCTCACAGTTCTGGAGGCTGGGAGGTCCAAGGCCAAGGCAGGGCTGTGTCGGGGAGGGCTGCTCTCTGTTCCCACGAGGATGCCTGGTTGGCAACCCTCCAGAGAGGCCCTGTGCTGCTTCCTACACGGCAGAGGGGTTGCGAGGGGCGGAAAAGCCGTGACCTCCCTCCATCAGGCCCTTTTATAAGGGCCCCTCATCCCATTCACATGAGTGGGCCCCATGGCTCAGTCGCTTGAAGGCCGCAGTAGTGATCTCAGCACGGACTTCAGAGGGGACACCAGCATTGAAATCGTGGCAGTGGCGGTGGTGGGGATGTGGCTGGTAGTGATAACGGCGATGGCACCAGCCATTCTTTGTGCCCTTGCACATGCCTGGGCACCCCTGTCTTTTTCTTCCTCGTGCCCTCTAGAAAATGGGTCCTCTTCCTGTTAATGTCCCTTTATTAGGGATGGGCAAACTGACGCCCTCAGAGGGGACGTGGCTCCCAGAGCCACTCGCCTGGGAGGTGGCAGAACAAGATGGCTGCTGGATCTGTGCAGCCGTCCCCAGATAGCAGGCAGGGTTGGCAGGGCCTGGAGGGACAGGGGGCTTCCAGCGAGCCACTTTTCATCCGAGAGGGAGAGACGCCCTGAAAGGAGCAGAGGTGTCACTGCAGGGGAGGGACATAGCGGGAGGAGGCCACTGAGAGGTGCCCGGCTTCATCCCTCAGGGCCAGGTGGAGATCGAGGACCAGGTGGAGGGCCTGCAGTTCGTGGCCGAGAAGTATGGCTTCATCGACCTGAGCCGAGTTGCCATCCATGGCTGGTCCTACGGGGGCTTCCTCTCGCTCATGGGGCTAATCCACAAGCCCCAGGTGTTCAAGGTGGGTCCCACCCCTGGCCGGCCTCAGCCACGCCCCTCCCTGCCCCCTTCCCCATCTACGCCGCGTTTGCCCACCGCCCGCGCCACCCGGAGCCCACCCACCGGGGAGGCGCCTCGGCAGGGGCCTTGCCACGTGGCTGTTTCTCCCCGCAGCAGCCCCACGGGGCCGAGCCCCCCTCCTCATTGCCCGCCACCGCCGACCGCAGGATGGCATCCGGCTGCACAAAACCCCGCCAGCAGCTCTCTGTGGGAGGCTGAGCCCGGGACCCCGGCCTCGGATGGGCAGAGGTGGGGCATGGTGTGCAGAGCGGCGGGGGGGCCCCAGGCCGGCGGCAGTCAGGGCACTGCGGGGCGGCGGCGATGAGGAGGAGGAGGAGGCAGACGGGCAGTGGGACCCGGCCCTCTGCGGCGGCGGGGAGGGGCCGCACCTGCCCGCCTGTGGCGCCCTGCCCACCCCCATGCCACGCACCGTCCACGGGGGCCACGCGTTCTGAGGGCCCCTTCCTTGCCGGCCCCATGTGCATGAGCGCTCCTCACGGGCTCCAGGGCGGCCCCGGGACAGCGGCTGATGCTGGCTGTAGGACCCGACGCCTGTTTCTCTCTCTCTCTCTGCCCCCATCTGTCTGCTGTGTCCCTCAGGTGGCCATCGCGGGTGCCCCCGTCACCGTCTGGATGGCCTACGACACAGGGTACACTGAGCGCTACATGGACATCCCTGAGAACAACCAGCATGGCTATGAGGCGGGTTCCGTGGCCCTGCACGTGGAGAAGCTGCCCAATGAGTAAGGCCGCCGCCCTGCCCTGCGCTCCTCCCCAGGGCTTCTCCTGCACCCTGGCACCAGCTGTCTCTATCAGGGTGCCCTCCTGCCCCAGCTGGCCCTGCCCAGGGAGCCTCAGGCCATGTGGAGCCTCCCCGCTGTGCTCCTGTGGTGGCGTCTGCCTGCATGTGCCTCACGGTCCCCTCCAGCCCACCCTCCCTCCTCACTGCACCTTGCAGGAAGGGGCACCCAGGGGTGCTTGTCTGGGGAAGGAGGCTCCCAGCCCTGCCCTGGGAAAGATGAGGGAATTCGAGTCACTGCTTTTCACAGGCAAGCCTCCCCCACTCCCCTGCATCCTGCTGGATGCCCCATCACAGCCTCTGTCTTGTTCCCGACATAGATGTCCACAGGGCCAGGGACCAGCTCAGATGTCCCATTTTATGCTTTTGACATGGGTCTTATTCTCTGATGGAGAGAAAACAGTGTTCCCATTTTCTGGCACGTCTCCAGAAAATGTTCCCCAGAATCCCGTGCAGTCACCTAGGGGGTTAAAAATCTGCCTGGGCATGGGCCGGGCGCGGTGGCTCACTCCTGTAATCCCAGCACTCTGGGAGGCTGAGGCGGGCGGATCATGAGGTCAGGAGATTGAGACCATCCTGGCTAACAAGATGAAACCCCGTCTCTACTAAAAATACAAAAAATTAGCCGGGTGTGGTGGCGGGTGCCTGTAGTCCCAGCTACATGGGAGGCTGAGGCAGGAGAATGGCGTGAACTCGGGAGGCGGAGCTTGCAGTAAGCCGAGATCGTGCGCCACTGCACTACAGTCTGGGCAACAGAGCCAGACTCCAACTCAAAAAAAAAAAAAAAAAAAAAAAAAAAGGTCTGCCTGGGCACTTTGGGAGGCCAAGGCAGGAGGATTGCTTAAGGTAGGAGTTCGAGACCAGCCTGGCCAACATGGTGAAACCCCATCTCTACAAAAAAATACAAAAAATAAGCTGGGCATGGTGGTGCATGCCTGTAATGCCAGCTACTTGGAAGGCTGAGGCAGGAGAATCGCTTGAACCCAGGAGGTGGAGTTGGTAGTGAGCGAACATCATGCCACTGCACTCCAGCCTGGGCAACAGAGAGAAACTCTCAAAACAATAATAATAATAATAATAGGCCAGGAACGGTGGCTCGCATCTGTAATCCCAGCACTTTGGGAGGCTGAGGTGGGTGGATCACTTGAGGTCAGGAGTTCAAGACCAGCCTAGCCAACACTGTGAAACCCCATCTCTACTAAAAATATAAAAATTAGCCAGGTGTGGTGACAGACACCTGTAATCCCAGCTACTCAGGAGGCCGAGGCAGGAGAATTGCTTGAACCTGGAAGGGTGAGGTCGCAGTGAGCTGAGATCGCACCACTGCACTCCAGCCTGGGCAACAGAGTGAGACTCTGCCTCAAAAAATAATAATAATTTCTTGTGGTGAAATTCACAGAACCTAACAGTCACCTTAAAGCAGCCCTCGGTGCATTTGCAGTGGTTCCAGAACCTTTCCAGCACTCCAGCGTCAAACCCTGTTCCCATTCCTTAGCAGTCACTCCCTGTCCCGGGGCAGCCACCGATCTGTGCTCTGTCTCAATGGGTTTATAAGTTCCGTTAATTTGGATGAATGTAAACTGGAATTTCAACGGCGACGTGTGGCCACTGGCTCCCGTATCGGACAGGAAGGGCTAGGGCAGCCGATTCTGGTGAGGCTGCGTGTTGGCCTCACCAGTAGCCCATGCCACACTCCAGACCACAGAGAGCAGCAGACCTAGGTGGGTTTTTGTTTTGTTTTGTTGAGAGAGTCTCACTCTGTGGTCCCAGCTGGAGTGCAGTGGCTTAATCTCAGCTCACTGCAACCTCCACCTCCCGGGTTATAGCAATTCTCGTGCCTCAGCCTCCTCAGTAGCTGGAATTACAGGCATGCACCACCACACCCAGCTAATTTTTGTATCTTTAGTAGAGATGGGGTTTCACCATGTTGCCCAGGCTGGTCTTGAACTCCTGGCCTCAAGTGATCCACCTGCCTTGGCCTCCCAAAGTGCTGGGATTACAGGTGTAAGCCACCATGCTCAGCATTTTTTTTTTTTTTTTTTTTTTTGATCATAGCTCACTGCACCCTCCCAGGGTTTAGGTGATCCTCCTGCCTCAGGCTCAGCTGGGACTACAGGTGTGCAACACCACGCCTGGCTAACTTTTAAATATTTTTGTAGAGACGAGGTTTTGCCATGTTGCCCAGGCTGGTCTCAAACAACTGGACTCAATCCACCTAGCTTGGCCTCCCAAAGTACTGGGATTACAGGCATGAGGCACTGCACCTGGCCTGGGTTTTTGTTTTTGTTTTTGTTTTTCTAATTTAGAGATGGGGTCTTGCTCTGTCACCCAGGCTGGAGTGCAGTGGTATGATCATAGCTCACTGTAGCCTCCACCTCCTGGGCTCAAGTGATCCTCCCGCCTCAGCCTGCACAGTAGCTGGACTTACAGGCGCACCACTACACTCAGCTGATCTTTTTTTTTTTTTTTTTTTTTTTGAGATGCTGTCTCCATCTGTCGCCCAGGCTGGAGTGCAGTGGCGCGATCTCGGCGCACTGCAACCTCTGCCTCTGAGGCTCAAGCAGTTCTCCTGCCTCAGCCTCCCAAGTAGCTGCGATTTCAGGCACCTGCCACCATGCCTGGCTAATTTTTTAAAATATATTTTTAGTAGAGACGGGGTTTCACCATGTTAGCCAGGCTGGTCTCAAACTCCTGACCTTGTGATCTGCTCCCCTCCTACCCCACGGACAATCCCTGGCCTCAGACCCTTCCCCATCTGTTTTCCAGGCCCAACCGCTTGCTTATCCTCCACGGCTTCCTGGACGAAAACGTGCACTTTTTCCACACAAACTTCCTCGTCTCCCAACTGATCCGAGCAGGGAAACCTTACCAGCTCCAGGTGGGTGGCTGTTGGGGGCTTCGGCCCCTCCGTGAGCCGACAGATCCCTGGGAGTGGGGGGTGGGACGAGGCGGGGTGGCTTCCCACTGTGATCAGGGGCTCCCAGCCCCCCACCCCACAGCCCTATGTCCCCGCCCTCCCAGCTCCCAGGGCCATTGATGTATCAGTCCTGTCTTGACAGCTCAGGGTTCCGCCTGCCTTCGGTGCTGGGAGCACGGGATCGGGGGCTGCCACACCCACCCCTGCTCCGGGCCTAATGGAGGGAGGAACCCTTACCGAAATTGCCCCGCAGACGGGCTTTATTTGAAACTGAGAAATTGCGTAGAAGAAACCGCTGAGTGCTGAAGGCCCTAGCAGGCTCCTTCCTAAGGGGCTGGGGCCAAGCATTCCCTGAGGAGGCAGCAGTGAAGGGTGCTAGAGTGAGTGGAGCCAGCCAGGCTTGGGGGACGGAGCGGGAGGAGAGTGGGGGAGTGGGTGGAGCCTTGGCAGCAACGTGGGGCTCAGTCTAGGTGGGCGGGGCTTCTGCGCTAAGGGATGGGCATGGTTATGGGCGGGGCCTCAATGGCGAGGAGGGTGGGGCTTCTGCAGAGGGACGGGGCTTCAGTGTTACGGTGGGTGGGGCTTCCGCAGTAAATGGTTGGCCTGGGTGTGGGGAAGGGCCTCGGTAGTGGAGAGGGTGGGGCTCGGTGTGGGAGCAGGGCCTCAGCGGTGAGGAGGGTGGGGCTTCTGCTGTAGAGGAGGGGGGCGCCTCAGTAAGCAGGGTGGAGCTTCTGCTATAGAGGGGCGGGGCCTCAGCGGGGGCGGGGCTTCGGCTGGATTTCCAACTGAGGGTGGTGGGAGGTGACTCGGGCTTGTGAGCAGAGCATAGAGTTGGGCGGCTTGCCATTTGACCCACATTTCTCTGGCTGCTTTGTGGATGGCCTGTGGGGGACAGTGGGACGTGGTCCATAGTTGTACCGGCGGGAGATTCAGGAGGTATCTTGGAGGCAAGAGGGCCAGGTTTTATTACCTGTGGACTGCAGACAATTTCTGCTTCCTGGGCGCCTCGGCATGCTCTGTCCTGTGGGGAGCGTCCTGTTGCCTTTCAACAGAGCAGGGAAATGGGGCCGCAGAGTAGGAGGGAGGCAGAGCCACCTTGTGGGGTGATGAGCTGATCTCTTGGCGGTGCCCCCCACTGACACCCCACATCCCAAGCAGCCCAGGGAGTGATGTCAGGCGGGGCTGGAATGGAACTTCAGATGTCTCTTCCCAGCCTGAGACCCGAGCCCACTGCCCTCCCAGGGGCCAGGTAGCTGGGACAGCATTCACCCTTGCACCTCGTTTCTCCGTCTTTGAAACGGACATGATAACTCGGCCTCCTTGAAGGCTGCTGGGGCCAAACAAGGTCTTCAGAAAAGCATTCAGCCCGGGCGTGGTGGCTCACGCCTGTAATCCCAGCACTTTGGGAGGCTGAGGCGGGTGGATCACTTGAGGCCAGGAGTTTGAGACCAGCCTGGCTAACATGGCAAAGCCCCGTCTCTACTGAAAATACAAAAATTAGCCGAGTGCGGTGGCACACGCCTGTAGTCCCAGCTACTCGGGAGGCTGAGGCAGGAGAATCGCTTGAACCTGGGAGGCGGAGGTTACAGTGAACCGAGATTGCGCCACTGCACTCCAGCCTGGGCGGCAGAGCGAGACTCCGTCTCAAAAGAAAAAAAAGAAAAGAAAAGAAAGAAAAAAGAAAAGCATTCAGCACACAGGGTGGGCCCAGGGTCCTGTCTCACTGCCTCCCCACAGGAAGTAGAACGTGAGATGAGATAGGCTGTGGGGTGGGAACATGGCATTGTGTGGGACAGATAGAGTGCACCTCACCTTCTGTTTCAAAGACCCCAAAACATCTGGGCCAGGCAGCTGGCGGCCCCAGGCCCTCTTTATACACAAATCACATTTGTCACATGCCGGGCCTTGGGCTTGGTCTGGAAGCTCATTGGGGAGCCAGACAGACCCTCTCTCTGCCCTCTTAGCCAAGAGGAAAAAGTAACCAGGCAGCTGGGACCCAGAGTGGCATAAAGGCATGGGCACAACATGTGCATATGGCTGGTGTCAAGGGCAGCAGAGTCTGCCCCAGGGAGTGCCACTGCCCGGGCTGGGGAAGGAGTGGGCCCTTGAAGTGCCTGGGGCAGCAGGACCTGGAAGCTGGTCTTGATGTCAGACTGGCAAGTCCTTGCAGAGGTCTAGGCTGGGGACGGTGTCATCAAACTCGTGATTCATCCAGGGATGGATTAAAGAAGGCAAGAGTAGAGGAGGGGAAACCAGTGGGTGGCTTGGTGCATTCCCAGGGTGATGGGCAACAGTGGGGACCAGGAGCCTGCAGAGGAGGGGATGATTCAGAAACCCGTCTCACTGGCAGGAGGTGGCGTAGATGGGCCACCTGCCCCTGCTGCCGGCCAGCCCCGGGGTTCTTTGTGGAGAACGTGGGGTTATTTTCATGCCTTGGTCCTACCAACCCCTAGGGGGCAGTGGGGAGCTATAGGGGTTGTCCGTCAGTGCCTCGAGAGCCCTCCTTCGTGGCCAGAGGCAGGACCTGCATCCCCGTGTGGATCCACCCCCAGGCCTGGCGTTGGCTGGGCCAGGTCTCAGGAGCCTGGGGAGTTCCATGTTACTGCCTGCCTCTTGGCTTGATCCCCCTTGGGCACTAAGAGGACCCAGAAAATGCTTCACAAATCCTCAAAGGCAGCTGTCCTAAGGCCCAGAGCTAGTCACATGCCTTTTGGTAAAGTGGAAATGGCTCGAGACCAGGGCACCAGATGTTCCTGAGGCTTGAAGCCTCAGCCACCTCCACAGAGGTGAGTTGGTCGCCCGTCAGCCGGTTTGGGGGAAAGAGGCAAACGGTTTCTTCCTAAATCTTTCCTCTGTGCAAGTGCGTGCACACCGCAAGGCGTTTTGTAAACTTTGTCTTACCAAACCCTCCCAAAGACTGTGAGGTCCGGATTCACCCCATTTTTGAGAGAGGCCCAGAGTTACACTGCAAGTCAACAGCCGAGGTGGGATTCAAACCCAGATCACTGGGCCTCAGAGCACCTGCGCCTTCCCGGATGCCCTGAGCCAGAATAAGGGAGGAGCCTAGGACACGGGGGTGGTCCGGCCACGCCCCCCAGCCCTGCCTCCTGTCTCCCCGCAGATCTACCCCAACGAGAGACACAGTATTCGCTGCCCCGAGTCGGGCGAGCACTATGAAGTCACGTTGCTGCACTTTCTACAGGAATACCTCTGAGCCTGCCCACCGGGAGCCGCCACATCACAGCACAAGTGGCTGCAGCCTCCGCGGGGAACCAGGCGGGAGGGACTGAGTGGCCCGCGGGCCCCAGTGAGGCACTTTGTCCCGCCCAGCGCTGGCCAGCCCCGAGGAGCCGCTGCCTTCACCGCCCCGACGCCTTTTATCCTTTTTTAAACGCTCTTGGGTTTTATGTCCGCTGCTTCTTGGTTGCCGAGACAGAGAGATGGTGGTCTCGGGCCAGCCCCTCCTCTCCCCGCCTTCTGGGAGGAGGAGGTCACACGCTGATGGGCACTGGAGAGGCCAGAAGAGACTCAGAGGAGCGGGCTGCCTTCCGCCTGGGGCTCGCTGTGACCTCTCAGTCCCCTGGCCCGGCCAGCCACCGTCCCCAGCACCCAAGCATGCAATTGCCTGTCCCCCCCAGCCAGCCTCCCCCACTTGATGTTTGTGTTTTGTTTGGGGGGATATTTTTCATAATTATTTAAAAGACAGGCCGGGCGCGGTGGCTCACGTCTGTAATCCCAGCACTTTGGGAGGCTGAGGCGGGCGGATCACCTGAGGTTGGGAGTTCAAGACCAGCCTGGCCAACATGGGGAAACCCCGTCTCTACTAAAAATACAAAAAATTAGCCGGGTGTGGTGGCGCGTGCCTTTAATCCCAGCTACTCGGGAGGCTGAGGCAGGAGAATCGCTTGAACCCGGGAGGTGGAGGTTGCGGTGAGCCAAGATCGCACCATTGCACTCCAGCCTGGGCAACAAGAGCGAAACTCTGTCTCAAAATAAATAAAAAATAAAAGACAGAAAGCAAGGGGTGCCTAAATCTAGACTCGGGGTCCACACCGGGCAGCGGGGTTGCAACCCAGCACCTGGTAGGCTCCATTTCTTCCCAAGCCCGAGCAGAGGGTCATGCGGGCCCCACAGGAGAGGCGGCCAGGGCCCGCGGGGGGCACCACCTGTGGACAGCCCTCCTGTCCCCAAGCTTTCAGGCAGGCAGTGAAACGCACCGAACTTCCACGCTTTGCTGGTCAGTGGCGGCTGTCCCCTCCCCAGCCCAGCCGCCCAGCCACATGTGTCTGCCTGACCCGTACACACCAGGGGTTCTGGGGTTGGGAGCTGAACCATCCCCACCTCAGGGTTATATTTCCCCCTCCCCTTCCCTCCCCGCCAAGAGCTCTGCCAGGGGCGGGCAAAAAAAAAAAGTAAAAAGAAAAGAAAAAAAAAAAAAAGAAACAAACCACCTCTACATATTATGGAAAGAAAATATTTTTGTCGATTCTTATTCTTTTATAATTATGCGTGGAAGAAGTAGACACATTAAACGATTCCAGTTGGAAACATGTCACCTGCCTGAGGTTCCTTCTAAGTCCTGGGGCTCCTGAGTGGGAGGGGCTTCCGGGGGGCAACAGACAAGACATGGCAGAAGGGCACTGCCATCTGTGGGGACTCCTGGGGTGCTGGGGCTGCCTGGGCACCATGCCCTGATCAGACTGACCCACAGAGGATGGCTCCAGCCACCTGAAGAGGGTAGTCCTGTCCTCGCTGGTCTAGGAAGGTCTACCCGTCTCCAGGGACTCAGCTCTGGCTGTCGTGTGTGGCCTGGTCTGGCCCCCCAGGCTCCCCAGAGCCTCAGCACAACCGAAATTACAGCATCCTCCATGCTGGATCCTCCCCCAGCCAACACCTCCTTTTCTACCTGAGACTCTGCACCCTGAGGACCACGACAAGCCAAGGCCCTCCTCACATCGTCCCAGCAGCCAAGACACCCAGCAGACCCTGTTGGCAACGTGCGGGGCATGTGGGCTCCATTTCTAACAGTAGGGATGGACTGCCCTGCTTATCCACTTACTCCATCCTTTGGAAATTTCCACTTTTTTTAAAAAAAAAAAAGGGGGCTTAAAAAAACATACGAGGCCGGGCGTGGTGGCTCACACCTGTAATCCCAGCACTTTTGGATGCCAAGATGGGTGGACTGCATCAGTCCAGGAGTTGGAGACCAGCCTGGGCAACATGGTGAAACCCTGGCTCTACAAAAACAAAAATTAGCTGGGTGTAGTGGCGCATGCCTGCAGTCCCAGCTACTCAGGAGGTTGAGGCTGGAGGATCACTTTAGTCTCGGGAGGTCGAGGCTGCAGTGAGCTGTGATCATGCCACTGCACTCCAGCCTGGGTGACAGAGTAAGACCCTAGTCTCCAAAACAACAACAACATCAAAAAGGAAGTATAAAAAAGAAAAAAATTCCAGTACAAAATGATATTTAGGGGACTCAGGCACAGTGGCCTCCACCTGTAATCGCAGCTAATCAGGAGGCCAAGGCTAGAGGTTGGCTTGAGCCCAGGCATTTGAGATCAGCCTCAAAAAAAAAAAAAAAAAAGGCCATGTGTGGTGGCTCATGCCTGTAATCGCAATACTTTGGGAGGCTGAGGCCAGCAGATCACTTGAGCCCAGGAGTTTGAGACCAGCCTGGGCAATATGGTGAAACCCCATCTCTACTAAAAATTGAAGAATTAGCCCAGCGCGATGGTGCACGCCTGTAGTCCCAGCTACTCAGGAGGCTGCAGTGGGAGGATCACTTGAGCCCTGGAGGAGGAGGAGGTTGCAGTGAGCTGAGGAGGTTTCTCCAGCCTGGGCAACAGAGTGAGACCCTGTCTCAAACAGACACACACACACACACAAAGGAGGCCAGGCACAGTGGCTCACACCTATAATGCCAGCACTTTGGGAGGCCATGGTGGGCGAATCATTTGAGCACAGGAGTTTGAGACTAGCCACAGCAACATGGCATAAACCCCATCACTACAAAAAAAATAATAATAATAATAGCTGGGTGAGTGTTGCATGCCTTGTAATCCCAGCTACTTGGAAGGCTGAGTGGGAGGATCATTTGAGCCCAGGAGGTTAAAGCTGTAGGGAGCTGAAACTACCACTGCATTTCAGCCTGGGCGACAGAGCAAGACCTTGTCTCAAATTTAAAATAAATAAATAAATAAATAAAAAATCTGATATTTGTGTGATCGAACCTTGTCCTTTAGGACTGACAGATTTCATATCATGATTAGTGGGATCTGTGGAATAATTTGTTGTTTGCTCCTCTGTCACCCAGGCAGGAATGCAGTGGTATAGTCACAGCTTACTGCAACCTCGACCTCCTGGGCTCAAGTGATCCTCCCACCTTGGCCTCCCTCCCAAAGTGTGGAGATTACAAGAGCCGCTGTGTCCAGCCTTGTTTTCTTTTCTTTTTCTTTCTTTCCTTTTTTATTTTATTTTATTTTTTTTTTTTGGACACAGGGTTTCGCTCTGTCACCCAGGCTGGAGTGCAGTGGTGTAATCTCAGCTCACTGCAACCTCTGCTTCCATGGCTCAAGTCATCCTCTGGCCTCAGCCTCCCAAGTAAGTGGGACTACAGGCACAAGCCATCATGCCCAGCTAATGTTTTTGTATTTTTTATAGGGACGGTGTCTTGCCATCTTGCCCAGGCAGTTTTTAAACTCCTGAGCTCAAAGTGATCTGCCTCCCAAAGTACTGGGGCCAGCCTTGTTTTTTCTTTTAATCCTTTTAGTGTGATGATTTGTGGTGGGTGGGTGAAACTTGGGGCCGAAACCTTTCTGGAAAGAACACACACACGCATGCACACGCATACGCACAACCTGCCTGGGTTCTGTAGCAGACTCCCAACAGCTCACAACTGAAATTCCTTGTTAGCCGCAGAGCTCGGCCGTGCATCGAATCCTTCATGGTGACAGGCTGAAAGTTGAACACCGTGGTAAGGTAATGGGGACTCCATCAGTGGAACCGTGCTGTGTCACTCACCTAAGGAACAGGGCTGCACTGTGCTTGTCCAGTTTATGGAGACAGTGTCTCATGGGTCCAGAACAGAGACAGCTGCATGGAGGAAGAGATTTATTTGTTTATTTATTTATTAAGACGGAGTCTTGCTCTGGGACCCAGGCTGGAGTGCAGTGGCATGATCTCAGCTCACTGTAACCTATGCCTCCTGGGTTCAAAAGATTCTCCTGCCCCAGCCTCCCAGGTAGCTGGGATTACAGGGGCCCACCACCATGCCCGGCTATCTTTAAAAAATAATCTTAAAATATCTTTAAAAATATATATATAAGTATATATATGAATATATATGAATATATGAATATATATGAATATCTATAAGAATATATGAATATATATGAATATATGAATGTATGAATATATATATGAATATATGAATATATATGAACCTATATATGAATATATATATAGGAATGCGGTCTCACTATGTTGCCCAGAATGGTGTAGAACTCCTGAGGTCAAGCAATCCACCCACCTTGGCCTCCCAAAGGGTTGGAATTACAGGCACGAACTATCACGCCCGGCCAATAAATTTCCTAACGCAAGCAGGTATCCCAATTTAGAACAGGCTGCCACTGCAGAAAGGCAACTGGCTTGGACTTCTGTCATTGGCAGAGGAGTCAGCCTCCACTGGGATCCTTCTCACCTCCCTGGGGCTCACCACCCTCCGTAGCTATGGAGTAGAGTGATTTAATTCCTCAAAGGGTGAATTATAACCCATCTTAGGAGTCATCTATGACGTTTTCTCTCTGGATTCTGTTTTTTGCCAGTTGGGAAGGACTAGAAAAACCAGCTTAATTCTTGACCCCCCAGGCCTGGCCACTGGTGTTTTCTTGAAATGTTAAGCCATTTGTAACCAAAGAATGACTTCCTTCTCTAGTTGAA
Organism: Gorilla gorilla gorilla; assembly: GCF_029281585.2. Classification (NCBI taxonomy): domain Eukaryota; kingdom Metazoa; phylum Chordata; class Mammalia; order Primates; family Hominidae; genus Gorilla; species Gorilla gorilla. The sequence goes on along the minus strand of NC_073244.2, from coordinate 10,457,707 downwards.
AACCTGGGATCTAATGATAGCAATAGCTAGAATATATAATTCTCAGTTCATTCGTTGCGGTGTGCGAACTTAATTCCCTCACTTACTCCTCCCAACAACTCCTTGAGGTAGGGATTATTTTCTTTTTAACTTTTTATTTTGAAATAATTTTTGCCTCCCAGAAAATCTGCAGAAACTGTAGGGTTTCCTAATACGCTTCATCCAACTCCCCCTAATGTGAACATCGTCTGTAACCCCTAGGACAAGCCAGGTTATCAAAGCCAGGAAGTGAACACCCACATAATCCTATTAACAAATACACAGACTGGTCGAGCGTGATGACTCACACCTGTAATCCCAGCACTTTGGGAGGCCGAGGCAGGCGGATCACTTGGGGTCAGGAGCTCAAGACCAGCCTGGCCAACATGGTGAAAACCTGTCTCTACTAAAAACACAAAAATTAGCCCGGCGTGGTGGTGAACACCTGTAGTCCCAGCTACTCGGGAGGCTGAGGCAGGAGCATCACTTGAACCTGGGAGGCGGAGATTGCAGTGAGCCGAGATCGCGCCACTGCCCTCCAGCCTGGGCAACAAGAGGGAAACAAAAGCAAGCATCCTGCTTCTCATCCTACTTTCCCTCTGCTAATTTTGAATATCGATGCACACACATCTTGGCTGCAACGATTATGAGAAGTTCGCCTAATGGTGACCTTCGATTTCCCTCACTCCCTGTACATCTCCTAGCTGAAACAGCTGCAGTCAGTCACACGGCTGGTGAGGGACCCTGAGACCCCAAAACGAACTCCATTGCCACCTGAGGGACCCTCCAAGGATCGCCGGGCTACGCCGGGTCCCTAGGGTACGAGGCCTCCCCCTCGGCGGCCCCGCCCCCTCGGCGGCCCCGCCCCCTCGGCGGCCCCGCCCCCTCGGCGGCCCCGCCCCCTCGGCGGCCCCGCCCCCTCGGCGGCCCCGCCCCCTCGGCGGCCCCGCCCCCTCGGCGGCCCCGCCCCTCTGCAAACGTCCCGCCCCCTCGGCAAAGTCCCGCCCCCAAGATGGTGGCCCCGGGCGGTGGACAGGGCGGGGCGTGCCGGGTCACGTGGACAGCCGACGCCGACGTGGCCTCCGGCGGACGCTCCACGTGTCCCTCGCCGCGCCCCGTCCACCCGCCCCTGCCCTGAGGACCCTAGTCCAACATGGCGGCGCCCAGCGGAGGGTGGAACGGCGTTGCCGCGAGCTTGTGGGCCGCGCTGCTCCTAGGGGCCGTGGCGCTGAGGCCGGCGGAGGCGGTGTCCGAGCCCACGACGGTGGCGTTTGACGTGCGGCCCGGCGGCGTCGTGCACTCCTTCTCCCATAACGTGGGCCCGGGGGTACGTGCCACCGCCGTCCCGGATATTTGAGTGCTGGCAGGCCCGGGGAGGGGGCGCGGAGCATTGGGGGCGGGGCCCGAGGAGGGGGCGCGGACCGCGGAGGTGGGTACTGAAGAAGGGGTGCGGATTGTTAGGGTCGGAGGCTGAGTGGGGGGCGCGGGACCGTGAGGCCGGGGTCATCACTGGGGCAGGACTGAACTCATAGGGAGCGGGGCCTTGTGGGCGCCGGCGGCGTTGAGGGGGCGTGATCACCTGTCACCTGTCGCCTGCCTAGAGTGTCCAGGAACCCCTGTCCTCCAGACGAAGAGGTGGGGAGGGGTCAGTGATAGGAGCGGCAGGAGGCTAAAGGGCATCTGCCCTCCTGGGCCTGAAGGAAATCAGTCGCTGCAGCTCCGAAGAGGGAGGAAGTGCTCCTTCCTTCCATTGCACAAGGTCCCCCCTCACCGAGGGTGTGAGGCCGGGCCCTCAGCCCTGTACTCAGCTTGTCGGCAAAGTCCCTTCCCCTCTCAGCCTCCCTTTCCCCGCCTGTAATAACGGTATCTTTACTGTTTTTTGACTATTTCTTTTTAGACTTGCGTGCGGTGGCGGGATCTCGGCTCACTGCATCCTTAGCCTTCTGGGTTCAAGCAGTTCTCCTGCCTCAGGTAATCCCAGTACCTGGGATTACAGACGTGTGCCACCACACCCGGATAATTGTTGTTGTTGTTGTTTGAGATGGAGCCTCACTCTGTCGCCCAGGCTGGAGTGCAGTGGCGCGATCTTGGCTCACTGCAACCTCTGCCTCCCAGGTTCATGCCGTTCTCCTGCCGCAGCCTCCCAAGTAGCTGGGACTACTAATCTTTGTATTTTTAGTACAGATGGGATTTCACCATGTTAGCCAGGCTGGTCTTGAACTCCTGACCGCAGGTGACCCGCCCACCTCGGCCTCACAAAGTGATGGGATTACAGGCGTGAGCCACTGTGCCAAGCCAGTTTGTTGACTACTTCCTTTATAGTTAGGTGTGATGCCAAGTCCTTTATATGTTAGGCCCAAGTTACAGATGAGAAAATGCTTCACATAAAAAAGAGAAACAGAGAGAAACTAGAGGCTCAGAAAAGTTTTCACTTGTCCAGGTCCCATGGCAAAACCCATCTCTACAAAAATACGAAAAATTAGCCAGGTGTGGTAGCAGGTGCCTGTAATCCCAGGTACTCAGGAGGCTGAGGCAGGAGAATCATTTGAACCCGGGAGGCAGAAGTTGCAGTGAGCTGAGATCATCCGACTTCAGCCTGGGCGACAGAACAAGACTCTGCCTCAAAAAAAAAAAAAAAATTAGTCGGGTGTGGTGGTTGCGCACCTATTGTCTCAGTTACTTGAGAGGCTGAGGCAAGAGGATTACTCAAACCTGGGAGTTCGAGGCTGCAGTGAGCTGTCATTGTGCCCCTGCACTCCAGCTTGGGTGACAGCAAGACCCCGTCTCTTAAACAAAATAAAAATTTCCTTATACCAAACCTTTTTTTTTCTTCCATTCTCTAGGACAAATATACGTGTATGTTCACTTACGCATCTCAAGGAGGAACCAATGAGGTGAGTTGTTCAAAATTCCCTCTAGCTTACTGTGACAGTATCCATTGTTGTATGGAGATGTTCTGTAGCAGACAGCAGGGTTGGGTCTCACCTATATCACCTTACACTCATTGAATGACTCTTCCTAAACCAATAAAAAGGGAGAGTATTGGCATTAAACAGTGACGACAGATTCTGCTGTTATTATTCCACAGAGCAAGCAAATGTCTGGACAGAAGGAGGGAGGGGAGATGGGAGTCTGCCATCCCCATGAGCATCTGTTGGGATGTTGTATTTTATATGCAGTGCAGCAAGTTATCACAGCTTAGGGGCTTAAAACAGCACCCATTTATTATCTCATAGCTTTGTAGGTCAGAAGTCTGGGTCAGCTCAGCTGTATGCTTCATAAAACCAAACTCAAGGTATTTTGGGAGGCTGAGGCGGGCAGATCACCTGAGGTCAAAGTTCGAGACCAGCCTGGCCAACATGGCAAAACCCCATCTCTACTAAAAATACAAAAATTAGCTGGGCATGGTGGCACATGCCTGTAGTCCCAGCCACTCAGGAGGCTGAGGCAGGAGAATCACTTGAACCCAGGAGACGGAGGTTGCAGTGAGCCAAGATTGTGCCACTGCACTCCAGCCTGGGCAACAGAGCGAGACTCTGTCTCAAAAAATAAATAATAAATAAATAAAGGTATCACAGGCAAGGCATGGTGGCTCATGCCCCATCTCTACAGAAAATAAAAAAATTAGCTGAGCGTGGTGGTGTGCACCTGTGGTTCCAGCTACTTAGGAGACTGAGGTGGGAGGATCGCTTGAGCCCAGGAGGTCAAGGCTGTAGTGAGCCGTGATTGTGCTACTGGGCAACAGAGCAAGACCCTGTCTCAAAAAAAAAAAAAAAAAAGTCTCTGGGCTGGGAGAAGAATCCTCTCCTTCAAGCTCTTAGTTGGCAGAATTCAGTTACTTGTGGTTCAGGGACCAAGGTCCCGGTTTCCTTGCTGGCTGTTGTCTCCAGCTGGTGGCAGAAGAGCCAGTAAAGATGATTTGGGCCGGGCACAGTGGCTCATGCCTATAATCCCAGCACTTTGGGAGGCCAAGGCTGGCGAATCACCTGAAGTCAGGAGCTCCAGACCAGCCTGGCCAACATGGTGAAATCCCGTCTCTACTAAAACTACAAAAATTAGCCGGGCGAGCCAGGCGCGCTGGCTCACGCCTGTAATCCCAGCACTTTGGGAGGCCGAGGCGGGAGGATCACAAGGTCAGGAGATCGAGACCATCCTGGCTAACACGGTGAAACCCCGTCTCTACTAAAAATACAAAAAATTAGCCGGGCGTTTTGGTGGGCACCTGTAGTCCCAGCTACTGGGGAGGCTGAGGCAGGAGAATGGCGTGAACCCGGGAGGCGGAGCTTGCAGCGAGCCAAGATCGCGCCACTGCACTCCATCCTGGGCGACAGAGCGAGACTCTGTCTCAAAAAAAAAAAGGGTGATTTGAAGCACATGGACACATACGCCACTGCTGCCCTTGCGGCAACTGCAGGGCAGGGAATACAGGCGGCCTCTAGGAGCTGAGAACAGCCTCTGGCTGGCAGCAAGGAAATGAAGACTTCAGTCCCGCAACCAAGAGGAACTGAAATCTGCCACAACCACAAGAGCTTGGAAGAGGACCTTGAGCTACCAGTAAGAGCCTAGCCCGGTCAACACCTTGAGATGGGTTTCGCCATGTTGGCCAGGCTGATCTTAAACTGCTGACCTCAAATGATCGGCCTGCCTCGGCCTCCCAAAGTGCTGGGATTACAGGTGTGAGCCACCGGCGCCCGGCCTCCTAGAGATTTTTCTGTATCCTATGTAAAGTGCTTCAATTGCATGGACGTGTGGAGTTGACAGTCCTGTACTAATGGATTGAGGGTTACTTCCAACCCAGTCCGTGAATAACCTTGGCCAGGGTTCACTGTACAAGTGCAGTTACATCTGTGGGAAAACCACCCAGAAGTGGGATTCCTGGGTCCATTTTCTTAAAAGTAAAACTGGGCTGGGCGCGGTGGCTCACGCCTGTAATCCCAGCACTTTGAGAGGCCAAGGCAGGTGGATCGCCTGAGGTCGGGAGTTTGAGACCAGCCTCGCTAACATGGTGAAACCCCATCTCTACTAAAAATACAAAAGTTAGCAGGGCGTGGTGGCGCGTGCCTGTAATCCCAGCTACTCAGGAGGCTGAGGCAGGAGAATTGCTTGAACCCACGAGGCAGAGGTTGCAGTGAGCTGAGATCGCACCACTGCACTCCAGCCTGGGTGACAGAGCGAGACTCCATCTCAAAAAAAAAAAAAAAAAGTAAAACTGTATGTTTTGAGATGATGGTAGATTTACATTCACTTGTAAGAAATCCTGCAGAGAGATCCAAGTACCCTTTAACCAGGTTCCCCGGTGGTAACATCGTGCAAGAGGCCGGTCATTTTAGAGATGGGGTCTCGCTATGTTGCCCAGGCTGGTCTTGAACTCCTGGGTTCAAGTGATCATCCCACGTCGGCCTCCCAAAGTGCTGGGATTACAGGCATGAGCCACCATGCCCAGCCTGCATTTTCCATTTTGCTTGTACCTGTTGCAGCTCCACCGACAACCTGGAATAGTCTTGGTTTTCACACCCATATGGTGTGTTAGCAGACGGGGGCTTTTGCCCTTCTGACCTGTGAGAAAAAGGTATCTCACGATAGTTCAGCTTGCGTTTCTTTATTTTTCATAAATGATATGGGACATCTTTTTTTTTTTTTTTTTTTTCAGACAGAGTCTCGCTCTGTCGCCCAGGCTGGAGTGCAGTGACGCGATCTCAGCTCACTGCAAGCTCCGCCTCCCGGGTACACGCCATTCTCCTGCCTCAGCCTCCCAAGTAGCTGGGACTACAGGCGCCCACCACCGCGCCCAGCTAATTTTTTGTATTTTTAGTAGAGATGGGGTTTCATCGTGTTAGCCAGGATGGTCTTGATCTCCTGACCTCGTGATCTGCCTGCCTCGGCCTCCCAAAGTGCTGGGATTACAGGCGTGAGCCACCACGCCTGGCCTGGACATCTATTTATATGTTTAAGAGTTGTTCTTAGGCCTGGCGTGGTGGCTTATATCTGTAATCTCAGCACTTTGGGAGGCCAAGGTGGGAGGATTGCTTGAGGCCAGGAGGTTGAGACCAGCCTGGGCAATATGGCAAGACAGTGATTCTACAAAACACAAAAATTAGCCGGGTGTGGTCCCAGCTACTTGGGAGGCTGAGGGGAGGATCGCTTGAGCCCAGGAGGTAGAGGTTGCAGTGAGGCGAGATCGTGCCACTGCACCCCAGCCCAGGCCACAGAGAGAGACTCCATCTCAAAAACAAACAAACAAACAATGTTGTTCCTATTTCCCCATCCGTGGGAGCCCCTTTGGGGTAGTTCTTATTAGAGGCACCACTTTTATGGGAAGGATGTGGTGCAGGCAGGCTCCCTGATCACAGATGACAGCAAACCCCAGGCCACCAGGAGGGCGGGGCAGGGGATTTAGTGGCCAGCCCCTGAATCGGGAGGTACAGAAGAGGTGGCCTGACTGTAGACTCAGAGGTACACCTAGAAGTCTCTGAGAGCAGCTGTGTGTCTGGGGCTGACCCGCGCTCTCTTCTCTCCCCAGCAATGGCAGATGAGTCTGGGGACCAGCGAAGACCACCAGCACTTCACCTGCACCATCTGGAGGTGAGACTCGGGGTGGGGATGGCATTTCCGGCTGCCGTTGGCCTGCCCTGTGGCCTCGGGAGCTGCTTTGGAAGGCAGGGAACGAGGGCTGCACCCCTGGAGGGGAAGACAGACCAGCAGGGAGACTCATGCATGTGCAGGTGGGGGTTGGCAGGGTCGCTGGGGTGGGAGTGCTCCCCAAGGAAGTGCACTGATGCAGAGACTGAGAAGGTCTGGGGGAGACGGGGGGAGCCTGTGCGGGGCAAGGTCCCAGGAAAAGGAGAAGCAGCTCAGAGGGTGCGGAGCGTGGACCAGGGCCCAGGAAGGCCCCAAGGGGCTCCACCCTCCCCTAAGGGTGAGACGAACTCACCAAAGGGCTTTTTGGCAATTTTTTTTTTTTTTTGAGATGGAGTCTCCATCTTTTGCCCAGGCTGGAGTGCAGTGGAGCAATCTCGGCTCACTGCAACCTCCACCTCCTGGGTTCAAGCGATTCTCCTCCCTCAGCTTCCTGAGTAGCTGGGATTACAGGCGTGCGCCACCATGCCTGACCCTTTTTGGCAATGTTTAAAAATTGAGATAAAATTCCATAAAGCACAGCATTTTAAGCTCACAATTCCGCTGCATGGAGTACTTTCTCAGAGGTGTGCAGCCAGACCTCTGCTTCCAGAACATTTTCATCCCCTGAAAATAAACTCTGTTCCCATCAGAGTCATTCTCCTTCCCAGCACATGGCAGCCACGCATCCCCCTCCTGTCTCTGTGGATGGGCGTGTCCTGGACATTGCATAGAAATGGGGTCAAACCTTCCCTGTGTGGCCTTTGGTGTCTGGCTTCTCTCACTGAGGGTGACATCCTCAAGGCTCATCCGTGCTGAGGCCCGTGTCAGCCTCATTTCTTTTCCTGGCTGAGTCCTATTCCAGAGGGCTCCCTGCAGGAACATGTGGAGCTCAGATCCCCCCGGCTGAAGGAGGCAGGCTGAGGCAGGGAGCCCCTCCAGGCACCAACCAGGATGGAGTCGGGGGTTGGGGGTGGGGCGCAGATTGAAGCCTGTGCAGAATGAGGATGGGGTAGGTGGAGAGGGCACAGATTGGAGGCTGTGTAGAATGAGGGTGGGGTGGGTGGGGAGGATAGATTGGAGGCTTTGTAGAATGAGGATGGGGTGGGTGGGGAGAGCACAGATTGGAGGCTGTGTAGAATGAGGACAGGGTGGGTGGGGAGGGTAGACTGGAGGCTGTAGAATGAGGATGGGGTGGGTGGGAGCGTAGATTGGAGGCTGTAGAATGAGGATGAGGTGGGGAGGGTAGATTGGAGGCTGTAGAATGAGGGTGGGGTGGGTGGGGAGGGTAGATTGGAGGCTGTAGAATGAGGGTGGGGTGGGTGGGGAGGGTAGATTGGAGGCTGTAGAATGAGGATGGGGTGGGTGGAGAGTGCACAGGTTGGAGGCTGTAGAATGAGGGTGGGGTGGGTGGGGAGGGTAGATTGGAGGCTGTAGAATGAGGATGGGGTGGGTGGAGAGTGCACAGGTTGGAGGCTGTAGAATGAGGATGGGGTGGGGAGGGTAGATTGGAGGCTGTAGAATGAGGGTGGGGTGGGTGGGGAGGGTAGATTGGAGGCTGTAGAATGAGGATGGGGTGGGTGGAGAGTGCACAGGTTGGAGGCTGTAGAATGAGGATGAGGTGGGGAGGGTAGATTGGAGGCTGTAGAATGAGGGTGGGGTGGGTGGGGAGGGTAGATTGGAGGCTGTAGAATGAGGATGGGGTGGGGAGGGTAGATTGGAGGCTGTAGAATGAGGATGAGGTGGGGAGGGTAGATTGGAGGCTGTAGAATGAGGGTGGGGTGGGTGGGGAGGGTAGATTGGAGGCTGTAGAATGAGGGTGGGGTGGGTGGGGAGGGTAGATTGGAGGCTGTAGAATGAGGATGGGGTGGGTGGAGAGTGCACAGGTTGGAGGCTGTAGAATGAGGATGAGGTGGGGAGGGTAGATTGGAGGCTGTGTAGAATGAGGACAGGACGGGTGGGGAGGGTAGATTGGAGGCTGTAGAATGAGGATGGGGTGGGGAGGGTAGATTGGAGGCTGTAGAATGAGGATGGGGTGGGGAGGGTAGATTGGAGGCTGTAGAATGAGGATGGGGTGGGGAGGGTAGATTGGAGGCTGTGTAGAATGAGGACAGGACGGGTGGGGAGGGTAGATTGGAGGCTGTAGAATGAGGATGGGGTGGGGAGGGTAGATTGGAGGCTGTAGAATGAGGATGGGGTGGGGAGGGTAGATTGGAGGCTGTAGAATGAGGATGGGGTGGGGAGGGTAGATTGGAGGCTGTAGAATGAGGATGAGGTGGGGAGGGTAGATTGGAGGCTGTAGAATGAGGGTGGGGTGGGTGGGGAGGGTAGATTGGAGGCTGTAGAATGAGGGTGGGGTGGGTGGGGAGGGTAGATTGGAGGCTGTAGAATGAGGATGGGGTGGGTGGAGAGTGCACAGGTTGGAGGCTGTAGAATGAGGATGAGGTGGGGAGGGTAGATTGGAGGCTGTAGAATGAGGGTGGGGTGGGTGGGGAGGGTAGATTGGAGGCTGTAGAATGAGGATGGGGTGGGGAGGGTAGATTGGAGGCTGTAGAATGAGGGTGGGGTGGGTGGGGAGGGTAGATTGGAGGCTGTAGAATGAGGGTGGGGTGGGTGGGGAGGGTAGATTGGAGGCTGTAGAATGAGGATGGGGTGGGTGGAGAGTGCACAGGTTGGAGGCTGTAGAATGAGGATGAGGTGGGGAGGGTAGATTGGAGGCTGTGTAGAATGAGGACAGGACGGGTGGGGAGGGTAGATTGGAGGCTGTAGAATGAGGATGGGGTGGGTGGGGAATGTAGATCGGAGGCTGTAGAATGAGGATGGAGTGGGGTGGGGAGAGTAGATTGGAGGCTGTAGAATGAGGACGGAGTGGGAGGGGAAGGCACAGATTGGAGGCTGTGTAAAATGAGGACAGGGAGGAGGGGAGGGCACAGATTGGAGGCTGTGGAATCAGCTAGCTGGGGTAGGAGGAGGAGGAGGAAGGTGCTGGGCAGAGTCCTGGTGGAACTGGCGGAGCTGGTGCAGGTCTGGGCTGGGGATGAGCTAGGCAGGTGACAGGTGTGGGAGTCTGTGGGGTAGTGGCTGTGGAAGTTTGGATGATGCTATCTCCCGGGGAATATGTCCCGCCAGAAGGGGCCCCAGCTGTTTCCCCTCAGGCAGGTCTTTACCAGCATGTTCTCTGAAGGACCAGCCTGATGGCTCATAGCCTTCTTGGGGTGCAGACATCTGGGAATCAGACAAAAGCTGTGCACTCTCTTCCACCTGCCCGAACACACACGCATCTGGGTCCACAGCCCCTCCCCAAGTCTCCCCAGACACCGCCCGATTCTGCCCCGGCCACCATCCTCTGTCAGGCTCATGGTTTATGGGCTTATCCCGGCTCCACTCGCCCCACTCATTCTCGTAACCCCACTGCCTAGATCCCAGCTCGATCTGGGCAAGGTCATGAAGGGAAGGAAGCCATCGGGCCCCCCGGTGGGGAGGGGGTCGGGGGCTTCAGGAATCTTGTCCCTTCTTCCCTGATCCTTGGCCCAGAATGTTTCAGCCCAAACAGTGGGTATTTCTTGAGCCTTTATTTTGTGCAGACACTTTGGAGGGAGAAGTCCAAGATATAGCTCCACCACTGTGGTCAGGTTAAAGCACGTTGACAAATGGGAGACGGAGATCAGGGAGTGGCGACGTTTAATTGCAGGACAGGGTGTGATTTGCTGCCTCGTGTGGGTGTTGTCCCGCCGTGCCCTGCGGGGCGCTTTACAAACAGCAGGTGTTTCTGGGGAGATTCTCACCCACTCCATGGAACTGGCTGCATCACAGGCAGGCCAAGGCCCCAGGAGGCATCAGCAGGGTCATTGAGAGGAGATAGGCCCCATCAGCCCAGAGAGACCCTGCAGAGGCCGCCCTGTAGTCTTGGGGAAGCCCACAGTCGCCATCATCTGTCTGCAGGCCACTGCCCTGCATGGACCCCTGAGTGCCAGCTCCCCAGAGGGCATCTGGGCAGGTGCAGGTCTGGAGCAGTTGGGATGGTGGCTGGGCTCACCTTGAGCCTGAATCCTCCTGTCCAACCCCCACAAAAGCTCCCCAGGGGCATGCTCAGCCCCGGAGACCTGCCACCCCAGGCCTCCTCATCTCAGACAGTGACTGGACCCTCCCTGACCAGGCCTGTTGGCAGTGCTAGGGCTTAAAGAAGAATCTAGGGCTCCCTGGATACCCCCGCCCCACCCATGCACATAGAACCCCAGCCAGGGCTTCCACAGAAATGGCTCCCCTGCTGCCCCTCCATCCCCATCACACTCTCTTCACACCGGAGATGCCATCATCCCCTGCTGTCACCTTCTGACACCTTCTGCCACTCCAGTTCCTTAGAAGCCCCCGTTAGCAGCCTTCTAGAGACCTGGGCAGATGATCCTCCCCACTTCTTAAGTTAACTCCTGTACTTCCTAGTCAATGCCCTCTGAGAAGCCTTTACTGGCCTCTCATTGCCCAGCCCCAGCCCCCGTCGTAGTACCTGGATTGCTGTCAGCAACCAAGAAGCCATGTGCAGTGAATGGACATGGGGTCCTGTCCCAGAGCAGCTCCCAGCCCACAGGGGAGAGAGGCGTGTCTATGAATGAGCTGGAAGAACATTCTGGCACAAAGGGGCCAGGCACAGTGGCTCACATCTCTAATCACAGCCCTCTGGGAGGCTGAGGCGAGTGGATCACTTGAGGTCAGGGGTTGAGGCCAGGCTGGCCAACATGGTGAAACCCTGTTTTTACTAAAAATACCAAAATTAGTCAGATGTGGTCGCAGGTGCCTGTACTCCCAGCTACAAGGGAGGCTAAGGCAGGAGAATCACTTAAACCCAGGAGGCAGAGGCTGCAGTGAGATTGTGCCATTGCCATCCAGCCTGGGCAACAGAGTGAGACTCGTCTCCAAAAAAAAAAAAACAAAAACATTCTGGCACAAAAGAAAGAGTGTCTGCTGTTGAGAGGGCCCCATCCGTGCTTCCCAGTCAGCAGGTGCTCATGCTCGGGAATGGCGTCCATGTTGAGAAGCAGGCACAAGACCTGCTGAACCCAGCCCGAGTCCCTGGCGGGGCTACTTCCAGGGCGCACAGACCCAGACCCAGCAGGCCTGGCCTGACTCCCTCGCCCCCTCTTCCTCTGCAGGCCCCAGGGGAAGTCCTATCTGTACTTCACACAGTTCAAGGCGGAGGTGCGGGGCGCTGAGATCGAGTACGCCATGGCCTACGTGAGTATCTTGGGGCAGGGCAGGCTCCGGGTGTGGCTTCTGTGCACTGGGGCAGCTGTGAGATGTCCTGCCACAAGAGGGCTCCATGGGGACAGGGAGGAGAGGGGACAGCGAATCCTGCAGAGGTAGGGTGTGTAACTTGCAGGAACCTGGCACACAGACACCCCCAGGCCAGGAGGCACCGGGGCACGGGGGTTTGGTAACCTGTTGCTGCTGGCTTCTCTTGTATATGCCAGAAAAGACTTCTCCAGGCCAGGCGCGGTGGTTCACGCCAGTAATCGCAGCAATTTGGGAGGCTGAGGCAGGAGGATTGCTTGAGGCCAGGAATTTGATACCAGCCTAGGCAGCATAGCAAGACCCCGTATCTACCAAAAGTAAAAAAAAAATAGCCAGGCATGTTGGCATGCACCCGTAGTCCCACCTACTCAGGAGGCCGCAGCAGGAGGATCACTTGAGTCCAGGACTTTGAAGCTGCAGTGAGGTATGATTGCACCGCTGCATTCCAGCCTGGACAGTAGAGTGAGGTCCTGGCTCAAAAACAAAAAAGTCTCCTCTCCATGTCTACTAAAAGTACAAAGCTTTAGTCTGTGCTTCTCTGGAAAGCAAACTCAATCGTTTTCCTAATGATGAGCATTGAACTGGCCCTGGTAAAGTTTCCACTCATTCTTTTTCAGTCTAAAGCCGCATTTGAAAGGGAAAGTGATGTCCCTCTGAAAACTGAGGAATTTGAAGTGACCAAAACAGCAGGTACGGAAAGATGGGGATGGGGTAGAGGTGACGCCACCCCCATCCAAGGGTGGGCAATCGGGGCAGTTTGGAGAGGGGGGTCGGCCATAGGGGTCCTGGAGACTGTAGACCAGGCATCCACAAACTGATTCTATAAAGGCCACCTCGTCAATATCTTCAGCTTTGTGGCACTGTGGGTTCTGTCTAGAGCTGTGCCATTGTGGCACAAAGCTGCTGCAGACAGTATGTCCATGCGTGGGTGTGGCTGTGTGCCACTAGAACTTTATCTTAGCTGGGCGCAGTGGCTCATGCCTGTTATCGCAGCTGCTCAGCAGGCTAAGGTGGGAGGATCATTGGAGCCCAGGAGGTCAAGACCAGCCTGGGCAACATAGCGAGACCCTGTCTCTACAAAATTTTTTTAAAAATTAGGCTGGGCACGGTGGCTCACGCCTGTAATCCCAGCACTTTGGGAGGACGAGGCTGGCGGAACACTTGAGGTCAGGAGTTCCAGACCAGCTGGCCAACATAATGAAACCCCATCTCTACTAAAAATGCAAAAAATTAGCCAGGCGTGGTGGTGCGCACCTGTAATCCCAGCTATTCAGGAGAATTGCTGGAACCTGGGAGGTGGAGGTTGCAGTGAGCTGAGGTTGTGCCACTGCACTCTAGCCTGGAAGACAGCAAGATTCTGTCTCAAAAAGAAAAAAAATTAGCCGGGCATGGTAGTGTGCACCTGTAGTCTCAGCTACTTAGGAGGCTGAGGTGGGAGGATTGTTTGAGCCCAGGAGGTCGAGGCTGCATTGAGCTATGATCGCACCACTGCACTCCAGCCTGGGCATCAGAGTAAGACTCTGTCTCAAAAACAATAAACAGGGCTGGGCATGGTGGCTCACACCTGTAATCCCAGCACTTTGGGAGGCCAGGAGTTCCAGACCAGCCTAGCCAACATGGTGAAACCCCTTCTCTACTAAAAATACCAGAATTAGCCAAGGATGGTGGCACATGCTTGTAATCCCAGCTACTCAGGAGGCAGAGACAGGAGAATCTCTTGAACTTAGGAGCAGGAGGTTGCAGTGAGTCGAGACTGCACCACTGCACTCCAGCCTAGGCAACAGAGGAAGACTCTCATCTCAAAAAAATAAATAAATTTTAAAAAATAAATAAATGAAATAAAACAAAGTAGAAACCATCAGGGCTTTGAGGTTGGGACCGTGGCATGCCGAGGGGTGGCTGCAGGGGTCACTGGGAAGCATCAGGGTCCTTCTTCAGTTGCCTGAGCAGCACCGGTGTCCTCAAGCCACATTCAGCTGCATGGCGCCAATGCTAAGCAGAAAGAGGAATCGGAGGCGCCGAGCTGGGGCAAGGGTGGGAGCCAAGGGAGTGGACACAGCAGGTAGGGCCAGGAGACTTGGGTGAAGCAGTGGAAGCCAGAGTTCTGACCCTGCTGGAGAAGTGTCATGAGGGCCTCAGACAGGTTCACCCACTGAGCAGGAGGTCTTGCAGCCCGACCCACCCTGCATGCTGTTCAGGCCGGGATCATCTCCTTCCTGGGCTTCTTCTGGCCGCTTTCTGCGTCTCTTCTTGACAATGTGGCACAAATGACCAGGGTTCTTCCCACCTCAGGTCTTTCTGTGGCTTCCCGCTGCCTGCCATCTATGTTAGCCCCACCGACCTTACCCTCCACATCACCGTTTTCCTGTCTGTCACCCGTAAGACTTTCAGAGCCTGGGGCCTTTTCACATGGGAGTCTGCTTTGGAGACTGCTCCCCTTCCCTGCTCAGCCCCCACCATGGGCCCCACCCCAAATCCTCAGGACTTCTGAGAATTTTCAACGTTGAGGGCCCAACCATGTGTTTCTTTCTTGCAGTGGCTCACAGGCCCGGGGCATTCAAAGCTGAGCTGTCCAAGCTGGTGATTGTGGCCAAGGCATCACGCACTGAGCTGTGACCAGCAGCCCTGTTGCGGGTGGCACCTTCTCATCTCCGGTGAAGCTGAAGGGGCCTGTGGCCCTGAAAGGGCCAGCACATCACTGGTTTTCTAGGAGGGACTCTCAAGTTTTCTACCTGGGCTGACGTTGCCTTGTCCGGAGGGGCTTGCAGGGTGGCTGAAGCCCTGGGGCAGAGAACAGAGGGTCCAGGGCCCTCCTGGCTCCCAACAGCTTCTCAGTTCCCACTTCCTGCTGAGCTCTTCTGGACTCAGGATCACAGATCCAGGGCACAAAGAGGGTGGGGAACATGGGGGCCACGCTGGGGAAAGCAGCCATGCTCCCCCCGACCTCCAGCCGAGCATCCTTCATGAGCCTGCAGAACTGCTTTCCTATGTTTACCCAGGGGACCTCCTTTCAGATGAACTGGGAAGAGATGAAATGTTTTTTCATATTTAAATAAATAAGAACATTAAAAAGCAACCCCACAGCCTGGGCCCTCCCGGCTGGTCGTTGCGGATCAGGAGCTCAGACGCGGCTGACACTGCCCCACCGTGGGCGGGTGGGCGGTGTCTCTGGGTGGGACTTCTCTGCAGGCATCAAAGCGCTAGATCCCAAGGTGGCTGTATGTGAACTTGCCCCCTTCCCCCCTTGGCACTCGCTGTCCCTGGGTCCCCCACATGTTGTGAATTCACACCCGGGTTTCTGTGGCTGCCACAGGCCCCAGCGCAGGAGGATGTTCCAAGGCCGACCTGCTCTCTGCAGCCTGGGACATTGGTTTCCCTTAGTTTGTTTTTCTTTTGAGACAGGGTCTTCTGTCACCCAGGCTGCAGTGCAGTGGTGTAACACGGCTCACTGCAACCTCCACCTCCTGGGCTCAAGCGATCTTCCCACCTCAGCCTTCCAAGTAGCTGGGACTACAGGCACGCGCCACCATGCCCGGCTAATTTTTGCATCTTCTTTTGATAGAGACAGCGTTTTGCCATGTTGCTCAGGCTGGTTTCGAACTAAGCTCAAGCAATCCACCTGTCTCGGCCTCCCAAAGTGCTGGGATTATAGGCATGAGCCACTGTGGCCAGCCTCCCTTAGTTTTTTGAAGGTGGGTTGCAACAATGACTAAAAAACAAAAACAGACCAGACAGGATGGTTTACGGCTATAAATCCCAGCACTTCGAGAGGCTAAGGTGGGAGAATCTCTTGACACTAGGAGTTCAAGACCAGCTTAGGCAACATAGCAAGACCCCCATCTCTACCAAAAAATAAATAATTTTAAAATTAGCCAGGTGTGGTGGTGCACACCTGTAATCCCAGCTACTCAGGAGCCTGAGGCAGGAGAATCGCCTGAACCCAGGAGTCCAAGGCAGCAGTGAGCCAAGATCACGCCACTGCAGTCCAGCCTGGGCCACAGAGTGACACCCCATCTCAAAAGAAAAAGAACCAGCCAGCCTTGACTTCCCAGCACACACTTGATGCCACCACGTGAGGAAAGGACTGACAGCCGCACACATCAGCGGGAAGGGCCCCTAGACCAAGAATGGCAGTGCTCTGAGGTCTGAAGACCCCCCTGCCAGGGCCAGGAGGCTTTCCAGCTCTTGACTCTGAGGCTCCACAGGGCCCAGAAGATGAGCACGACAGGGTTGCCAGGGCCTCCTGTGCAGAAAAGGCTGTGGGAAACAGTGCCCACCACCAGTACCCTGGCCAAGGTGGGGGGACTATCTCCTGGTCAGCTGGGATTCGCCCACAGCTTCTGGATCCCTGGCTGTCATCAAGGATGATGCCCGGGTGGCCTGATGCACCAGCACACATCAGGGCATCTCGGGACACACAGGAGCTTCGGAGCTTCCCCTCTGACCTTACGTGTGCATATGTGTGCTTTTTTTTTTTTTTTGGACAGGATCTTGCTCCATCACCCAGGCTGGAGTGCAGTGGTGCGATCTCGGCTCACCGCAGCCTCAACCTCCTGGGTCCAAGCCATCCTTCCAGATAGCTGGGACCACATGTGCATGCCACCCTGACTGGCTATAATTTTTTATTTTTTTATTCTGTTTCTGAGACCAAGTCTCACTCTGTTGCCCAGGCTGGAATGCAGTGGCACGATCTCATCTCACTGCAACCTCCGCCTCCCAGGTTCAAGTGATTCTCCTGCCTCAGCCTCCCAAGTAGCTGGGATTACAGGCACCCACCGCCATGCCCAGCTAATTTTTGTACTTTTTAGTAGAGATGGGGTCTCACCATCTTGGCCAGGCTGGTCTTGAACTCCTGACCTCAGGTGATCTGCATGCCTCAGCCTCCCAAAGTGCTGGGATGACAGGCGTGAGCCACTGCACTTGGCCTTATATATATATATATATATTTTTAGAGATAGGGTCTCGCTATGTTGCCCAGGGTGGTCTTGAACTCCTTGGCTCAAGTGATCCTCCTGCCTCGGCCTCCCAAAGCACTAGGTTTACTGACATGAGCCACTGCGCCCAGGCTGGTGTGTGCTTTTATTTAAATTGTCCCGTAGTTCTATTTGGTTTGTTTCCTTTAATTAAATCTCAAATTTACAAGAGTCCAGACTGGCTGGACAGCCCAACAGGGACACAGAGAGTTTTACACATTGATGTCTCAACAGCACAGGGTTCCATCGGGACTTCATGAGAAAATCAGGATCCATGTACGTTCTTGAAGATCTGTCTCTCGGCCTAAGATAAGTGGAGAAGGTTGCCTTGGAAGCGTGGGGTAGAGGTAGGAACAGCTGGCTCTCTGGCCAAGGCCTTTGGCTTTTTCGCGGAAGCAAAAACCGAACCACGGGAAGGCTGCTCCGAGTCTGGGGTCAGAATTTCCTATCAGTGAGTGCAGCAGGCCAGGGAGAGGCGAAAGGGAGTGGAGAGGACTGTGGCGAAAGGGAGAGGGGCGGCCCCTGCACAGCTTCACCAGGCGTCAGTGCAGGCTCAGACGGCTGGACTGGCGAGTTTTCAAGAGAAACTCCAAATCCAGACGGGTGTGTGTGATCTCTTGGTTTTAAATGCAGACAAATTCCAAATGTCTCAAATACTGAATGGAGCCAGCTAGACCTACCTTCTCACCAAGTAATGCCCACAGGCCCCTGCCGCAACCTCTACCCTCCACAGACAAGGTTCTGCAAAACAGTCATGGGACCTCGTTTCACCTCCCCCACAGGCACCCAAAATAACCTTCCTGACCTACAGCACCATTTTGCAATCTTTGAGAACCCCTGCCCCTGCTGACAAACAAAAATGGCAAATAGACTCCCCCACACCACGCCTCCACGCCCTGAGCTGAGAATCGCCCGCATCTCGTGGGTGGTACCAGAGCCAAGATGACAGCCAAGCTTTGCTTTCTCAGGTCTGTCTTATAAAAGCAACATGGTTGGCTGGTTGGTTGCTGATTCTCCAAATATGAAATCACAATATTACAATGTGCACACTTTGTGAGGCCGAGGTAGGTAGGTCACTTGAGCCCAGGAGTTCGAGACCATCCTGGGCAACTTGGTGAGACCTTCTGTCTACAAAAAATACAAAGATTAGCCGGGTGTGCTGGTGCACACCTGTAGTCCCAGCTACCCGGGGCTGAGGTGGGAGGATCACTTGAGCCTGGAAGGAAGGGGCTGCAATGAGCCAAGATTTCACCACTGCACTCCAGCCTGGGTGACACAGCGAGACTTTGTCTCAAAACAAATAAAATGTGCACACATCTCAGGTGGGTCCCCCCTCACCCCTGGGAGGTGGGCACGCTCCGTCCCCTCCCATGTGGCAGTCCCTGGATTGGAGCAGTTTCCCCTCCCGACCCAGGGCAGAGGTCTCCAGCTTCACGGAGGCATCCTGGCTGAACGTGCCAGCATTCACTGGAGCCTTCTTGAGTGGGGGCTTCCAGGACCACATCCTGTGGACTGAGGGGCTTCACGCACATTTATTCTCATTCAGTTCTCTGGGCCGCAAGTCTGAGATGAAGGTGTGGCCAGGGCTAGGTCCCTCCAAGGCTGAGGGGGATCTGCCCTGGGCCTCTCCCAGCTCCTGGTGGTGGCCGGCATCATTGGCCTTCCTTGCATGCATGTCTGTGTCCAAATACTTTTCTTTTTTTTTTTTCTAAGACAGAGTCCCACTCTCACCCAAGCTGGAGTGCAGTGGCATGATCATCGGTCACTGCAGCCTCTTAACTCCTGGGCTCAAGTGATCTTCCCTCGTCATCTCTCAAGTAGCTGGGATTATACGTGTGCACCACCACAGTCACTTTTTTTTTTTTTTTTTGAGACAAGTCTCACTCTGTCACCAGGCTGAAGTGCAGTGGTGCGATCTCGGCTCACTGCAACCTGCGCCTCCCAGGTTCAAGCGATTCTCCTGCCTCAGCCTCCCAAGTAGTTGGGATTACAGGCACGCAACACCATGCCAGCTAATTTTTGTATTTTTAGTAGAGACGGGGTTTCACCATGTTGGCCAGGATGGTCTCGATCTCTTGACCTTGTGATCTGCCCGCCTCAGCCTCCCAAAGTGCTGGGATTACAGGTGTGAGCCACCATGCCCGGCCCACCACGATAATTTTTTTTTGTAGAGACGAGGGTCTCACCATGTTGCCCAGACTGGTCTTGAACTCCTGAGTTCAAGCAATCTTCCTGCCTCGGCCTCCCAAAGTGCTGGAATTTCAGTAGTGAGCCACTGCATCTGGCCCCAATCCCCCACTCCCCGGCTTCTTTTTTTGAGACAGAGTCTTGCTCTGTCACCCAGGCTGGAGTGCAGTGGCACAATCTCGGCTCACTGCAACCTCCTCCTCCTGGTTCAAGTGATTATCCTGCCTCAGCCTCCCGAGTAGCTGGGACTACAGGCATGTGCCACCATGC
Organism: Gorilla gorilla gorilla; assembly: GCF_029281585.2. Classification (NCBI taxonomy): domain Eukaryota; kingdom Metazoa; phylum Chordata; class Mammalia; order Primates; family Hominidae; genus Gorilla; species Gorilla gorilla. The sequence goes on along the minus strand of NC_073244.2, from coordinate 10,438,358 downwards.
CCAGCTAATTTTTTGTATTTTCAGTAGAGATGGGGTTTCACCGTGTTAGCCAGGATGGTCTCGATCTCCTGACCTCGTGATCCGCCTGCCTCAGCCTCTCAAAGTGCTGGGATTACAGGCGTGAGCCACCGCGCCCTGCCCCAGGCCCCCTTTTTTAAGGACCCCAGTCCTTGAATTGGGGCCCACCCTACTCCAAGATGAGATCATCTGAACTAATTCCATCTGTAATGATCCTATTTCCAAATCAGATCATCTTCTGAGGTCCTGGGGGTTAGGACGTGAGTTTATGGATGGGGGGGTGCCGCGACTTGCCCCCTAACACTTCCCTTCCCCCAGTTCACCATGTGAACCCCCAGTCCTTGTGCGAGGGGATGAAGATCCCAGGCGACATGATCCAAGTGGGAGGCAGCAGCTTTTGGCTTTTACATCAAGCGACCCAGGGGTCGGCGTGGCCCGGAAAGTACAAACGGGTGAAAGGTGGTCCCCAGAGTAGGGCCCCGAATTCCTCTCCCCATTGGGCGGGGGCCAGGAGGAGAGGTGACATTGGTGTTTGAAACAGCTGCTACAGATGCCTCAGTATCCTCTCAAAGGAGACAGGTAACCCATCTGTCTAGGGGAGTTTGGCCGGAGTCCGATTGGGAGAAAAGAGGTGGAAAAAACCCACAAACCCCACCCGCACCCAGCAGGAGAGCCCCAAAAGGCGCGAGGGGCGCGGTCGGGCGGCCCCGGGGCTCAGAGGCTGCCCTCGTCCAGCATCCGGCCCAGGCCCTCGCAGATCCTGCGCAGGTGGGAGCGGTAAGGCTCGGCGGGGCCGTAGAGCGCAGCCAGGAAGTCGCAGTCGGCTAGGTGGCCGAACACGTGGTTGATGCGGCCGTGGGACTTGGCAGTCAGGTGGGCACCCACGGCCTGGTGCAGCAGGTCGCGGCACTCGAGCAGCCCGGCGGCCAGCACGCGCCGGTCGAAGGTGAAGTCCACCTGGTGGAAGCTGACGGCCGTCATGGCCAGGCAGCGCGCCCGGTGGCGGAAGCGCCGCAGCAGCGCCAGCTCCTCACCGCCCAGCTGGTCCCCACGCAGCAGCAGTCCCAGCTTCAGGGCCACCTTGACCAGGTTCTTGAGCATCTTCTGGGCCTCCTTGCGGCTGCGCGTGAACTCCCTGGTGGCGCGGTACAGCTCATCCAGCACCTCACTGCTGGTGTCATCCACCAGCACGGCCACCACTGCCTTGGACGCCATCTTACTCAGGAGCTTCTTCTGCGCCTGCAGAGCCAGGCTCTTGGTGCTGAAGGTGTCCATGGCCTGCGGGGGACACAGACCAGCCCTCAGTTTTGCACGTTGGGGCACTCCTCACACAGAAGAGGTGACAACACCACAGACCCCAGAGGGCCTAACGGAATTTGTTTCTTTAAAAAGTGTCATGCCGGACGCAGTGGCTCACGCCTGTAATCCCAGCAATTTGGGAGGCCTAGGCAGGCGGATCGCCTGAGATCGAGGTCAGGAGTTCGAGACCAGCCTGGCAAACATGGTGAAACCCATGTTTCTCTCTACTAAAAATACAAAAATTAGCCAGGCTTGGTGGTGGGCGCCCGCAATCCCCGCTACTTGGGAGGCTGAGGCAGGAGAATCCCTTGAACCCGGGAGGCGGAGGTTGCAGTGAGCTAAGACCATGCCACCGCACTGCAGCCTATAATTCAAGCCTGTGGTTCATGCCTGTGGTCCCAGTGCTCTGGGAGGTTGAGGCAGGAGAATTGCGAGGCCAGGAGTTTGAGACCAGCCTGGGCAACGTAACAAGACCCTATCTCTACAAAAAAATCAAAAATTTTATTTTTTATTTATTATTATGATTATTATTATAAACAAACAGAGAAGGCCCTTCTAAACCCCACTATCTGTAGGGCCTGACGCCAGCCCTCAAACCCATCATATCCTTGCTATGAGCTGAGAAGGGGCTCAAGGTGATTGTTACAGGGGGTTCCGTTCCATCCCCCTAGGTCCAGCTCAACACTCCCCACCCTCACCCCACAGCTCCATGAGGTGGGGTTCCAAGTGAGCCCCAGACCCGGGGCTGTTCAGGGTGGAGGAGCCCCATTACTATGGCAGTGCCTCCAGTCCCACTGCCCCCGCAGGGTTGGTTTATTTATTATTTATTTTATTATTATTATTATTTTTTTTTGAGATGGAATCTCCCTCTGTCGCCCAGGCTGGAGTGCGGTGGCGCTATCTCGGCTCACTGCAAGCTCCGCCTCCTGGGTTCACGCCATTCTCCTGCCTAAGCCTCCGGAGTAGCTGGGACTACAGGCACCCGCCACCACACCCAGCTAATTTTTTGTATTTTTAGTAGAGACGGGGTTTCACCATGTTAGCCAGGATGGTCTTGATCTCCTGACCTCATGATCCACCCGCCTTGGCCTCCCAAAGTGCTGGGATTACAGGCGTGAGCCACCCCACCCGGCCCCCGACAGGGTTTATAACAGGCATGTCCAAGGCCTTCAGCCCCGAGTGAGCCAGGGGGTGATGGGTTCACAGGGGGCCATTTGTGGGGTTTCTGGGAAGGCATGGCTCCGATGATTCCTCCAACAGGGAAACATTGACTTGGACAGCCCCCGTCCAGGCTGGGACAGGGGAGGTGGCCAAGGTGAGAGCCTGGCCAGCTCTCGAGGCATAAGGGCCAGGCCTCTGACTGCAGAACCATCCCCCTGTCCCTGTCTGCTCCTTTTCTCTGTCCACCCTGCCCTGTAGCCTGCCCAGTTTCCCCAGCCCTGGAGCTTCCCCCTCCACCCACCTCCTTCCTGCAGCTCCGGAATTCTTCCTAAATCTCAGGGTAGGGCATAGCCCTTACCTGCTGAGAACCAGCTGACAGCTCCTCAAAGCTCCCAGGACCAAGCTCCACACCTCACTTGGAGCCCTGACTCTTCCCTGTGGACCTCAATACCCTAAGGCCCCATCTCCTCCCTGGTGAACTCCTATACACCCCCCAAAGCCTGGCCCCCAAGCCCCTGCCTCTTCCCTGGTAAACTCCTATACATCCCCATCACTTTGGCCCCCAAGTCTCTGCCTCCTCTGAGCCGCAGGTTCCCCAGGCATCCCCATTGCTCCTCTGCTCCCCAGCTCTGCACCCCAACTGGTCTGCCTCACCCCAGGCCGCAGGGGAGGTCATGGGCCCAATTCCTTATCCACGGTGTCCCTGCAGACTCCAGAAACATCTGCTGAATGAAGAGGGAAGTGTGGAAGAACTGGGGGAGGAGGGAGGGCCTGAACCCGCCCCCGGTCTCTCTCACTGCCCCAGGCCCTGCTCAGCCTCCACTCCCACCCCAGCGCCAGGCTACCAGCCTTGGAATGCCATGTGGGCACCCACCTACCCCAGGAACCCCCACAAAGCTGGTCTTTGTGTGAGTTCAGACTCCGGGAGAAGTTCCAAACCCTCGGCCGCCCTCTGAGGTCAGGGCAGGCACGGGAATTACTGGATGGGCCGCCCCTGCCCTCCGACCTCGGTCACCAGACCCCGGCTCTGCACAGGCCTAGGCCAGAAGAGGGGTGCTGTTGACTCAGTGCCACGTGGCAGACCCTGAGTCAGCGATGTGTGCCCACTTTGTCATCGCCACCATGTACTAGGCAGGTTGCCTGTTTTGCAGAAGAGACCACAAAGGCTCAGAGAGGCTGAGCCACTTCCCCAAGGCCACACAGTAATACAGTAACCACTGGCTCTCAATGCCCTTGAACCCCAACTCCCTCTGCCTTCCCCACCTAACGCCCTCAACTGGCCGTGAGTCTTAGAGGGCAACCCTGATATTTAGGGCCTGCTCCCAGCTCTGGCCTCTGCAGCAAGCAACTTAACAATGTGCCTCAGTTTCCCCATCTGAAATATGGGGAAGATCGGAACGAACTTTGTCCTGGGGCAGAAGCTTGTGACCAAACCGCAATGCCCCCTAAGCTGTGAGCTTCCTCTGGATGAGAGGCTGCAACCACTGCCTGGAATTCTGCCCTTCCGTGCCCACCTCAGCTCTGTGAACTTGCAGACCTAGTTCTATCTCAGTGAGATTCCCTGTGCAAAAAAAAAAAGCTGGCCGGGCGCGGTGGCTCACACCTATAATCCCAGCACTTTCGGAAGCCGAGGCGGGAGGATCACTTCAGGTCAGGAGTTCGAGTCCAGCCTGGGCAACATGGTGAAACCCCGTCTCTACTAAAAATACAAAAATTAGCTGGGCATGGTGGTGGGCGCCTGTAGTCTCAGCTACTTGGGGGGCTGAGACAGGAGAATCGCTCGAACCCAGGAGGCGTAGGTTGCAGTCAGCTGAGATCACACCACTGGACTCCAGCCTGGGCAACAAGAGCAAAACTCAATCTCAAAAAAAAAAAAAAAGGATGTTTGCAGATTCTAAGAGGGAACTCTCGAACCCCTGGGTCCAGCCTCCCCAGTTCATAGATGAATAAACCGAGGGGACTCGAAGAGGAAAAGGCCTTTCTCTGCATCTGGGGATGAGGCCCCTGGACCCCATCGGCCCTGGAGCCCACGTTTCTGCCCATCTCGGGAGCTCCGTGACCCCAGGCAGGGCTGTGCCCCTCGCTGGGCCTTCACTTTCCCATCTGTGAGTCCTGAGGCTGAAGAAGTTGATTCCGGAGGGGAGTCAGGCCTGTTTACAGATTCAGGAAGGGCCTGGGCTCCCAAGAGCAACCCCCGCCCCCTGCAAGGCCAACAGGAAGAGGGATGGGGGGCAAGCAGCTGTGGCCTCCCTTCCTGGCCCCCACACTCCTAAGACGGCCGGGGCAGCCCCGGGACCTGCTGACACCTGGGGCGGCCCAGCTGCCTGGCCTTCCCCTTCCTCCTCCCTGACCCATTGTTCTGCCAGAAACGCTCCCATCCAGGCAGCCAGACAGGAGGATGACTGCTCTCCCAGGGGAACAGGCCGAGGACCAAAATAAACCTGGGTCTTCCTTCCTGCAGGAGGTGGTGTAGTGGCCACATCAGCCCTTACAGGGCAGCGGCCTTCCTAGGGACTGCCTGGGGCCTAGGGGCATCGCCCTCCAAATGCCAGGGCACCCTGCCATCGTCACAAACACACACAGCCTGCTACAGCTTCTGGGATTCAGGTGTTAACACCCATTCAGTGGCTCAACAAGCATTTATGGAGCACCAGCTGTCCTGGGGCAGAAGCTTGTAACCAAACCCCAGTGTCCTGAGCCAGCGACCTGTGCCTATTCGTCATTCCCACCTGGTACTGGCCAGGTTGCCTGCTTTGCAGAAGAGACCACAGAAGCACCGGGGATACAGCAGGCATCAAAACAGATCCCATCCCTGCCTTGCTAAGGCCCTGGCCTTCTAGACCCCAAGCTGCCTCCTCATTACAAAATCATCTGGGCCAGGCGAGGTGGTTCACACCTGTAATCCCAACACTTTAAGAGGCCAAGGCAGGAGGATTGCTTGAACTGGGAAGTTCAAGACCAGCCTGGGCAACATAGCGAGATCCCATCTCTACAAAAAAAAATTTTTTTTTAATTAGCCGGGCATGGTGGCACGGGTCTGTGGTCCCAGGTACTCGGGAGGCTGAGAGGGGGAGAATCACTTGAGCCCAGGAAGTCAAGGCTGCAGTGAGCTATGATCACACCACTGCACTCCAGCCTGAGCAACAGAGCAAAACCCTGTCTCAAAAGGAAAAAAAAAAAAAAAAAAAAAAAAAGCCAGGTGCACTGACTCACACCTGTAATCCCAGCACTTTGGGAAGCTGAGGTGGGCAGATCACCTGAGGTGAAGAGTTGAGATCAGCCTGGCCAACATGGTGAAACCTTATCTCTACTAAAAATACAAAAAAAAATTAGCTGGGCATGGTGGTAGGCACCTGTAATCCCAGCTGCTCTGGAGGCTGAGGCAGGAGGATCATTTGAACCCAGGAGGTGGAGGTTGCAGTGACAGTGAGCCGAGGTCTCCAGCCTGGGTGATAGAGCCTGACTCCGTCACAAAAAAACAAAAAACAAAACAAAACAAACCCAGTCCGACGGCTCCTCGGACATCTAAACACACAGTTACCATAGGACCCAGCAATTCCACGTTGGGGGATCTACCCAAGAGAAACGCAAGCATGCACCACACAAACACTTGTTTTGCACGTCACAGTTTACAGCAGCGTGACCCAGGGTAGCCTGCCAGTGGAAGCAACTCAAATGTCCATATGTCCATTAATGGGTGAATGAATAAACAAAATGAGATCGGTCCAAACAATGGAATGTTCTCTAGCCATAAAAGGAACGAGGCTCACACACAAGCTCCAGCGTGGATGCACCTTGAGGACATCATTCCCAGTGACAGAAGCCAGACACACAAGGCCACACAGTGTGTGATCCCACTTCTATGAAATGTTCAGGAAGGGCTGGGCACCGTGGCTCATGCCTGCAATCCCAGCACTTTGGGAGGCTGAGGCGGGCGGATCACAAGGTCAGGAGATCGAGACCATCCTGGCTAACACGGTGAAACCCCGTCTCTACTAAAAATACAAAAAATTAGCGGGGCGCGGTGGCGGGCACCTGTAATCCCGGCTACTCGGGAGGCTGAGGAGAATGGCGTGAACCCGGGAGGCGGAGCTTGCAGTGAGCCAAGATCGCGTCACTGTACTCCAGCCTGGGTGACAGAGCGAGACTCCATCTCAAAAAAAAAAAAGTTCAGGAGAGGCCTGTCTACAAGGGCAGAAAGCGGATTCGCAGGTGCTGGAAACTGGAAGAGGGGAAAATGGAAAGCGATTGCTAAATTGGGAACCAGGTTTTTTTGGGGTGAGTGGTAATGGAATGTTCTGGAATTAGAGATTCCAGAAATTTATGATGGTCACATAACTTCCTGGTTATAAATTGTACACTTTAAAACAATGATTGGCCAGGTGCGGTGGCTCATAACTGTAATCCCAGCAGTTTGGGAGGCAGAGGGAGGAGGATCAATTGAGGCCAGGAGTTCAAGACTAGCCTGGCCAACATAGTGAGACCCGGACTCAACTGAAAAAAAAAAAAAAGTCAGCCGGGCGTGGTGGCGAGCACCTGTAATTCCAGCTACTCGGGAGACTGAGGCAGGAGAACCGCTTGAACCTGGGAGGCGGAGGTTGCAGGGAGTCGAGATTGCTCCACTGCACTCCAGCCTGGGTGCAAAAACTGTTCCCCTGCTGGAAGGAGGAGGTGCCGGTAACCAATAAATAGAAACAAACAAGTTAATTTCAGGGAGAGAGATATGGGCCACGGGGGTGGGGGATGAAGTTCAGGGTAACCAGGAGGGCCTCTCTAGGGAGATGCTGGGCCGGTTGAACTGGGCCTGCAATGACAGGGTCTGCGGGAAGATGCTCCAGGCAAAGGGCACAGCCTGTGCAAAGGCCCTGGGGCAGGGCTGTGTCACGCTTGTTACAGGAACAGCCAGGAGGCCTCAGCCCTATCCACAGCCTCTGTCCAGGTCCGTCCACAGCTCTGAGGTCTCCCTGCTGTGACCCTTGGCAGGCCCCATGCACGGGGGCAGCTTTCCCATCTGCAAAATGGGTGACCAGGCACCAACTCCCTGGCTCCCTTGACTCTTCCCCTGCTCCCTATATTCCTTTTTTTTTTTTTTTTTGAGACGGATCCTCCTGCCTCAGCCTCCCAAAGTGCTGGGACTACAGGTGTGAGCTACCACCCCTGGCTTAAATGTACTTTATTTAACTATAAGTTTATGTATGTATGTATGTTTGTATGTATTTTGAGATGGAGTCTTGCTCTGTCTCCCAGGCTGGAGTGCAGTGGCCAAATCTCAGCTCACTGCAACCTCTGCCTCCCGGATTCAAGCGATTCTCCTGCCTCAGCCTCAGCCTCCCAAGTAGCTAGGACTACAGGTGCGTGCCACCACACCCAGCTGGTGTATTTGTATTTGTACAAAAATACAAATTTGTGTATTTTTAGTAGAGACGGGGTTTGGCCATGTCGGCCAGGCTGGTCTCTAACTCCTGGCCTCAAGTGATCTACTTGCCTCGGCCTCCCAAACTGCTGGGATTACAGGTGGGAGCCACCACGCCAAGCCTTAACTATAAGTTTATATTCTCCCACGTTAAATAATGGCTGCGTTTAACTACCAGATGGCAAAATTCCTGAAAACACAGGAGGTGGCTCTGGTGAGCTGGCTGCAATTATGTCACAAGTCCCTGCCATCCCCACCCCTGTCCCATGAATTCTTCATGCCCCTCACAGAGTGTCAATAATTGATGGATCTGCTCCGCAGGTCCACGCCAGCCGCTCCATCTGTCTTGTCTCAGCCCCGGCTGCACTCCGGGGGCCCAGGGGAGGCCTCAGGCCTCTTCCCGCCGAGGCCAGTGATCCCAGGCCCCATCCCACCAACTCCCAGGGTCCCACTGCACCAAGCCCTTTAAGACCCATGACTCACAGGCTGGGCGCGGTGGCTCATGCCTGTAATCCCAGCACTTTGGGAGGCCGAGGCGGGCAGATCACCTTAGGTCGGGAGTCCAAGACCAGCCTGGCCAACATGGTGAAACCCCATCTCTACTAAAAATACAAAAATTAGCCGTGTGTGGCACACGCCTGTAATCCCAGCTACTCGGGAGGCTGTGTCACGAGACTCGCATGAACCTGGGGGGCGGAGGTTGCAGTGAGCTCCACTTCATTCCAGCCGGAGAAACAGAGTGAGACTCTATCTCAAAAAAAAAAAAAAAAAAAATCCATGACTCAGGACTTGCAAGCCGGTGTCCATTTTATTTTTATTTATTCATTTTTTTTTAAGACAAGGTCTTTCTCTGTTGCCCAGGCTGGAGTGCAGTGGTACCATTATAGCTCACTATAGCCTCGACCTCCTGGGCTCAAGTGATCCTCACACCTCAGCCTCCTGAGTAGCTGGGACTACAGGTATGTGCCACCATGCCTGGTTAATTTTTTTTTTTTTTTTTTTTGTAGACATGGCGTCTTGCTATGTTGCCCAGGCTAGTCTCGAACTCCTGGGCTCAAGTGATCCTCCCGCCTTGACCTCCCAAAGTGCTGGGATTGCAGGCGTGAGCTGCCACACTTGGCCAGTGTCCATTTTATTTTATTTTTATTTTATTTTTTTGAGACGGAGTTTCACTCTTGTTCCCCAGGCTGGAGTGCAATGGCGTGATCTCAGCTCACTGCAACCTCTGCCTCCTGGGTTCAAGTGATTCTCCTGCCTCAGCCTCCCAAGTAGCTGGGATTACAGGCATGCACCACCACACCCGGTTAATTTTGTATTTTTAGTAGAGACGGGGTTTCTCCATGTTGGTCAGGCTGGTCTCGAATTCCTGACCTCAGGTGATCCACCCGCCTCGGCCACCCAAAGTGCTGGGATTACAGGCATAAGCCACCGTGAACGGCCAATTTTATTTTTTATTTATTTTTTGAGATGGAGTCTCGCTCTGTTGCATGATCTCAGCCCACTGCAACCTCCACCTCTCCAGTTCAAGCAATTCTCCTGCCTCAGCCTCCCAAATAGCTGGGATTACAGGCACCTGCCACCATGCCTGGCTAAGTTTTGTATTTTTAGTAGAGATGGGGTTTTGCCATGTTGGCCAGGCTGGGCTCCTCCTGGGCTCAAGCGATCCTCCTGCCTCGGCCTCCCAAAATGCTAGGATTACAGGCATGAGCCGCCACACTTCGCCAGTGTCCATTTTAGTTATGGCAAAAGAGAGAGGGGAATCTCTTGGCCCAAGTTGGGGGTGACATCAGTTGTTCTCAAACTGGGTTCCCCAGAACCCTCAGGACCACCCCATGGATGGGCAGGGGCCAGCTGCCTGCTGGGTTGTGGCGGGGAGCCTGGACACTTTCCACTGTGGCCAGATTTCCACTGGAGAAAGGGTTCGAGGGCCAAACATGAATTATCAGGTACCCATAGCCCATGACTCTGCAGAGGAGGGGACAGGCTTGCCTCAGCCCAAGCAATAAATTATTAGAGTGCAGAGAAGCCTAGGATCACCTGGCAGGAGGTGCATCCAGCCCCTAAATGTGTCCCAGTGCAACCCACTTTTTTTTTTTTTTTGAGACAGAGTCTCACTCTGTTGCCCAGGCTGGAGTGCAGCGGCGTGATCTCGGCTCACTGCAACCTCTGCCTCCTGGGTTCAGGTGATTCTCCTGCCTCAGCTTCCTGAGTAGCTGGTATTACAGGCACGTGCCACCATGCCTGGGTAATTTTTGTATTTTTAGTAGAGATGGGGTTTCACCATATTGGTCAGGCTGGTCTCCAACTCCTGACCTCAGGTGATCCACCTGCCTCAGCCTCCCAAAGTGCTGGGATTACATGAGCCACCCTGCCTGGCCTAACGCAACCCACTTCTTATCTCCCCCACAGCCTCCATCCTGGTCCTCTCGTCCCTCAGAACCATCTATCCCCATGCCCCCCGTCTGTCCTCCCTGTAGCAGCCAACGGGTGCCTGTGAGTACCTGAGTCAGGTTCTATCCTTCCCCTGCCCACCACCCTCCATGGCTCCCACCTCCCTTGGGGTCAAAGCCAAGTATTCCTGGCAGCCCATAAGATCCTGCACACCCTGCCCTGTCCCCTCCCTGCCCTCCCCTCCTCCCTCTCTCCTCCTCCTCACTTCTCCAGCCCCACGGTCCTCGTTGCTGCTCCTCCACCATGCCAGGCGCCATCTTGCCCCAGGGCCTTTACACAACCTGTGCCCTCTGCCTGAGCTGCTCTTCCCCCAGGTCTCCACATGGCTGTTTCTTTCTTGTCATCCAGGTCTGGGTTTACATGGCCCCTCCTCAGGAAGCCCTCCCAGATCCCCCATCTATTTTATTTATTTTATGTGTATATTTTTAATTTTTTTTTTTTTGAGATGGAGTCTCACACTCTGTCAACCCAGGCTGGAGTGCAATGGTGCAATCTCGGCTCACTGCAACCTCTGCCTCTTGGGTTTAAGTGTTTCTCCTGCCTCAGCCTCCTGAGTAGCTGGATTACAGGCACCCACCACCACGCCCGCCTCATTTTTGTATTTTTAGTAGAGACAGGGTTTTGCCCTCTTGGCCAGGCTGGTCTCGAATTCCTGACCTCAGGTGATCCAGCCACCTCAGCCTCCCAAAGTGCTGAGATTAGAGGAGTGAGCCACGGTGCCCAGCCAATTCTCTTCTTTTTCTTTGAGACAGGGTCTCACTCCTGTTGCCCAGGCTGAAGGGCAGTGGCATGATCTCGGCTCACTGCAGCCTCAACCTCCCTGGGCTCAGGTGATCCTCCCACCTCAGCCTCCAGAGTGGCTGGGACTACAGGCCTGCGACACCACACCTGGCTAATTTTTTTTTCTTTGTTTTAAGTATAGACAGGGTTTCACCATGTTGCCCAGGCTGGGAAATTTTCTAGATGGACCTGCAAGTTTTTGGTTATAAGGAAACTGAGTCAGAGAGGGTCAGGAGCTTGCCTGTTTATAAAGCAGTGATGTGGCAGAATCAGAATGTGAACCCAGCCTTTAACCTAGTGCAATCCTTTCCTCATCCTAGTCTATGGCACATTTGGGGTTCAAGTCTCCTCTCTCCCAGAGCCCACCCCAGAGGGGAAAGATCGAAGCCTTAGGAAGCTTCTAGAAGTACTGTGTCCTGTAATCCCCTCCTCGGGCTTTTAACAATATCTTGCTGAATCTCCCCCACCCCTCAAAGCACCCTCCCTCCCCCCAGTTATCTCAGCCCCACAAGAAAAAGGAGATGACCAGCCCCATTGGACAGATGGGGAAACTGAGGCCTAGAAGCTGGGGATTTACAAGATCCCAAGAACTCTGCCAGAGGTCCCTGCGTCAAAGTTCGAGCGGGTGTGATTCCAGGGAGGTCATCTGCTGAGGGGTGTCGGGAGATGCTGGGAAGGGGCAGGCATGCTGTGGAACTGGGCCATTCCTGCCTCTCGCTCTGCCTCCTTGCCCCCTCCCCGTCTGTGACACCTGAGCTGTACCTGGGCAAGTGTGAGTCATTTTTTAGCGTTGACGTCTCTCTGGGAGGAGTGTTTCCCTGTCAATGGCTGGAGTTTTGTCCTCAAGGCACCCTTTCGTGGCCCCATTGGACAGACAGGGACACTGAGGCCTCCGGAACCCACCATACTGAATTGTCAAGCAATCAAAAGACCCCTCGCCCACCTGGGCTGACCCCTGGGGGAACGGGGATGAGGAAACTGAGGCTCTGGGGGCACCTGACCGTCGGTCCAAGGCCACACAGTGGGAGGGGCCATACCGCGGGGCCTCAGACCTGCACCCGTCTGCAGAGCCGCCCCACCATTGGAGCAGGGTTCAAGTCCCCCCCCCCCCCGCCCCATATTCCCTGCAGGGTTCCAGGCACTCACCCACCACCTGTATCCCAGGCTGCTCCAGCCTCTGGCCAGTGCCCGATTCACCCAGGTGTTTGTGTGGCTGGAGACAGCCCTTTGTTCACCGTTTCCATAGGTACAGCGTCCCTGAGCGGCCCCTCCTCTGCCCCTCCCAGCCCTTGCCTGTGCAGGTCCTGGGCCCGGCCCATCCAGGGAGCTTGTTATGTTTCAAAGTTGGCGCCCTCGGACCTGCCGTAGTGGCAGAGGGCACAGCCCATGCAAAGGTCCTGAGACAGGACCTCGCCTGGGGTGTTGGAGAAACAGGAGGAGGCCAGTGTGACTGGGGCAGAGCCACAGCGAGAGTCAGGCGGGTTATGAGCAGGGCCTGTATTCCTGCATCTGATCCCCCAGAAGCCCTCAACTTGGGGAGTTACGACCCACTCCTGTTTTACAGATGAGGAAACTGAGGCTCCGCAGAATTGAAAAACTAGTTCAAGATATCATGCGGGTGGCAGAGCTCAAACCTAGATTGGTCCAAGCTCCGCCACCACTGGGCTGGCCCCGCTGGGGCCTCCCAAGGCATTCATCGCCTCCAGCTGAGCTGGGACTGGCTCAGGAAATAAACTCTGGCGGCCTGTTTACACCTGGGGCTGCTCCTCCACCAGCCCTTCCCCCCTCCATAGAGAAGGTGCTGGGAAATGTGAGGATGCAGAGAAAACAGATTCTGTCCTGCCTCTGTCCCCACTTCCCTGGCCAAACATTGGAAGCATTGGCCTCTTTCTAGGCCTTAGTTTCCCATCCCAGGAAATGGGCCTAGTTCGACTTCACAGAAAAGGCCAGGAGGCGGCAGATGTCCTTCAGATCACCTGCCAATTACCTTAGCAGCGACGGTCCCAGTTCACAGCTGGCAAAACTGAGGCCAAGTCCCCACAGGCCACTTGGGAGCTCATTAGGGGCCAGTCTGGGTGGGCCCGGGCTGGCCTAGGCCTGGCTCCCCACCACCGATGCCTGGACCGATGCCTGGCTTAGCTAGAAGCTACAGTCATGCCCACCTCCGCACGGCTGGCCCAGCTGCCCACCCCCTGGAATGCCCTCAGGGTTCTGGAATCTGGCCTGAGCACCTGCGGCCCTACAGTTAAAGGGGGCAGAGTCCACTAGAGTCCACATGGGGGATGGGGGTGCTGGTCCCAGAGCAGAGCCCCACGCCAAGGGGGGCAAGTGAGACTCAATCTGTCTCCCCCTAACCTATACAGCGAGAGTGACAGACAGAGGGAAACTGAGGCAGGAATGTAGACGGACAGGCGGTGGGGGGCAGAAGCATTAAGGGGCGGGAGAGACAGAGGGCGGCCAGGTGGCCCCCGAGATGCGCTGAAATGGGGGGCGCCCCGGCACTGCTCGCTCACCTGCTCTCGGAGCAGAGTCCGTACGTCCAACCGTCGGGGGTCTGTCCAGCCGCCTCCGTGGGCCGGGGCCGTTGCCGCGGCGGTGGGAGCAGCGCCGGAGCCGGGGCCGAGGCCGGGGCGGGGCGGGCAGCGAGGCCCCGCCCTCCACTCGCCTCGCCCCTCGGCAGACCACGCCTTCCACTCGCCCCGCCCGCGCGGAAGGGACCGGAGAGTTGCCAGGCATGGGGGGGCGGGCCGAGCGCTCCGGATTAGCCAATGACAGGGCGGGCAATGTACGAAAATGCCAATGGGAGCAGGGCACTGCGACGGGGGGGAAGTGGGGGGAAGGGGCGGAGCCTGGGGGCGGGGTCAGGCGGCTCTGGGGGATTCCTCCGGAATCGCGAAGGGGCCCGGATGCGGGGGCGAGGCCGTCGTGGGGGTGCCGGCCACAGAAAAGGGAAGAGATAAGAGTAGGAGACAGACAGAGAACCTGGGGAGGGAGGCACAGAGACACCAACAGGAAGAGACCAGAGAGCCAAAAGGCAAAACAGACCAACCACGTGGTTCTGCACGGGCCCCTTCCTCCTTCTGGGGCTAGTTTACCCACCTGGGTAATAGGAATTTCGGCAGAAGCGTGTTTCTCAAAGTACGGCCTCGGGGAACCCTTCGCGTCAGAAAGATCTGAGAGTCCATTTAAAAATGCAGATTCCAACTAGGTGTGGTGCCTCACGCCTGGAATCCCAGCACTTTGGGAGGCCAAGGCAGGAGGATCCCTTGAGCCCAGGAGTTTGAAACCAGCCTGGGCAACCTAGGGAGACCCTGTCTCTACAAAAAAAAAAAAAAAAAAAAAAAAAAAGAAAGAAAGAAAAGAAGATCAAAATAAGTTAAAATTTTAAAAATACAGATTTCTGTGCCACTAGAAGGGATGAATCTAACCCAGGGTTGTGGGGCTATAGATAAATCTTTGGGGTGAGGTGGAGGGCTCCTGGAGACCTCATCAGAGGATCCCCAGGTCCAGCCTCGATTTCCGTAGGAATGAGCCTGCAGGACACACAGGAGCCTCCCGGCTGCGCAGCGCCAGCTGGGGTCCCCCGGGGAGGATGCAGCTGTGAGTCCTGGGAACCAGGCCCTGGAGCTGCTCCCAGGTCCCCTGCAGCACCATTTCCGCCCTGCAGCCCCAACTCTGGGTCCCGGTTGCAGCTAGGGCCTAGGGAACCCATAGCAACCTCGCTGCTTCTTCCTCCAGGAAGCCAGACAACAAATTGTTGAGGGCCTGTTGTGTGTCCTGACCTGCACACAGGATTCAGGAAGACTGAGGCACAGGCCTCAGGAGGCAAAAGTAAGTTAAATATCTCATTGGCTGGGCCCGGTGGCTCACCCCTGTAATCCCAGCACTTTGGGAGGCCGAGGTGGGCGGATCACCTGAGGTCAGGAGTTTGAGACCAGCCTGGACAACATGGTGGAACCCCGTCTCTACTAAAAATACAAAAATTAGCCGGGTGTGGTGGCACATGCCTGTAATCCCAGCTCCTCAGGAGGCTGAGGCAGGGGAATCGCTTGAACTCTGGAGGCAGAGGTTGCAGTGAGCCAAGATCGGGCCACTGCACTCCAGCCGGGGCGACAGAGCAAAATTCCATCTCAAAAAATAAAACATACAAAAAAAAAATTAGCTGGGCGTGGTGGTGCACGCCTGTAGTCCCAGCTACTCGGGAGGCTGAGGTGCGAGAATTGCTTGAACCCCAGAGGCAGAGATTGCAGTGAGCCGAGATCGCGGCACTGCACTCCAGCCTGGGCTACAAAGCAAGAGTCCATCTCAAAAAATATGAAAAAATTAGCCAGGAGTGGTGGTGCACGCCTGTAGTCCCAGCTACTTGGGAGACTAAGGCACGAGAATCACTTGAACCCAGGAAGCAGAGGTTGCAGTGAGCCGAGATCGCGCCACTGCCCTCCAGCCTGGACGACAGAGCGAGACTCTGTTTCAAGAAACAAAACAAAACACCTTCTTATTTCATTTTGGAGGAGGAGACTGAGGCCCAGAGAGAGGAATTAACTTGCCTGAGGTCACACAGGCACAAGGTGGTAGAGTCAGGAGTGACTGTCCCATTTCACAGATGATGAAATGGAACCCCAGAGGGAGGAAGGGATGGGTTCCAGGCCACACAGCCAGATGAGGCAGAGATGGGATTAGGACCTGATTAGGTCTGACTTTGGTGTGGTGTGTACAGCTCGTCTCGAAACCCCAGCATCAAGGGGGTCTCCCCATCAGGGCAGGAGGACTGGAGGCATCTGAGCCTAGCGTGATTTCACCTTTTTTCTTTCTTTCTTTTTTTTTAGACAGGGTCTCGATTTGTCACCCAGGCGGGAATGCAGTGGTGCAGTCACAGCTTACTGCAGCCTCAACTTCCTGGGTTCAAGCAATCCTTCTGCCTCAGCCTTCCAAGTAGCTGAAATCACAGGTGTGCACCACCAAGCTCGGCTAATTTTTATTTTTATAAATAGAGATAGGGGGTGTCTCACTATGTTGCCCAGGCTGGTCTCGAACTCCTAGCCTCAAGCGATCCTCCTGCTTCTACCTCCCAAAGCGCTGGGATTACAGGCAACAGCCACCACACCCGGTCTCTTTTCTGTATCAGATAAGAAGGTTGGGACTCGGGAGGGCTGGGGTTCAGTGGGGTGTGTAGGGGTGGGGGAGGGATGATCTTGGCCAGGAATGCAGGCTTACTGGGTGATGGGGCTCAGTGAGAATAGGGCCTCTGCTGGGATTGGGCTCTGTCTACAGTAAGGGTGCAGCCCAGGGTTAGGGTTCAGCCTAGAGTTGGAGACTCTATCGAGGGTCCAGGCTCAGCCCAGAGTCGGGATTTAGACGGGGTCGCAGGCTCTATTCCGGATCAGACCTCAGCCTAGAGGGGGGCTCAGCCCTGAGTTGGGAGCTCAGGTGGATGGAGACTCTATTGGAGTTTGAGGCTTGGCCCAGGACCAGGGCTCAAAGACAGATCAGAGGCTCTATCCAAAGTTGGGGTCTCAGCCCAGGTCCCAGCTCTACTGGGATTGAGGTTTAGCCCAAGGCGGGAGCTCAGCCCAGTGTCGCGGTTCCGTAGGAGGTCGGGGATCGATCCAGAGTTGGGGGCTCTATAACCCGGTAAAGCTCAGCCGGGTGGGAGTCGGGTCCGGAGTCCCGAGGATCCGGGAGTCGCCGCCGCGCCGTTTCCGATCATGCCCGGCAGAGGGCGCGCTCTGCCCACAGCCCGGGCTGGCGGCGCCTTCGCTTCCCCGGAACCCGCGGCCGGGGCGGGGCGGGATCTGCG
The DNA here is from genome assembly GCF_029281585.2 of Gorilla gorilla gorilla. NCBI lineage: Eukaryota > Metazoa > Chordata > Mammalia > Primates > Hominidae > Gorilla > Gorilla gorilla. The sequence goes on along the minus strand of NC_073244.2, from coordinate 10,421,439 downwards.
TGCGGGGCGGGGTCTCCAGGCCCAAGTCTCCCCCCGGAGCCTAGACCCACCAGAGTCACCTGCACCCCCAGGCCAGGCCTCGCACCCTGCCGGGCTGTGCAACCTGCAGCTAGCGACCCTCTTCTCCGGGCCTCTGCCCCGGCCCAGTGCCATGGGATCCCGTTTGGGGGAGCTATGGAACCTTGAATGTGGGGGCGATGGGACTCCGTTTGCGGGGATGATGAGACCCTGGTTGGGATGGGTGATGGGACTCCGTTTATGGGGTGATGGGATCCTGGTTGCGGGGGGCCGATGATATCCCAGTTGAGGGGCTTGAAGGAGGCGGCTTATTCTGTTCTGCAGGAGCCTGTGGGACTCGTCTTGGGGGCCAGAACGCACTCCTCTCCCCCTTACCCCTCTCCCAGTGGTAACTCCTACACGTCCGCCATCTGTCTCCAGCCCATCTGTCTGTCTCTGCAAGACCCTTTCCAAGGCCACTTGAGAAAGGGAGTGGGTGGGCGGGCCCAGAGCAGGGACAGAAGGAGGGGAGCGAATCTTGCTGGAGCGCTCACCTCTCAAAGTCCAGGCCCAGGGGCCTCCTGGAACTTTCCCAAGGTCACTGTAAGAGAGGGAGGGGCTGTCACCCTCCCTGGGGTCGGGGGCTGGGCGTGGGGTCAGGGGCGCACTCCTTTCCACCCAACCACTAAACCAACTCCCTCTATCTGCCTGCTGCCAGAGAAGGAGCCAGCCTGCCCCCGAGGGAGGGTGGATTTACAAGTGTCAGCCGTGCAGACGCCAGCCTGTGTCAGCCGGGTGTCTGGGGAGGTAGAAGGCGCGTGTGTGCCCGTGTGTGCCCCTGTGGGTGTGTGGGTGGGTGTGTTTGGGGAGAGGGCAGCCCGATCTTCTGCTGCCCCTGGGGATAGAGAGTCCTTAGTCATCCCGGGCAGGAAAGGAAACTTCACTTTTTGGAACCTCAGTGACGGCATCTGGAAGATGGGTGCAGTGATCGTAGCAGATTCAGAGATTTGTAAAACTGCAAGGACAGGGTGCTGGGACTCAGCACTCTTGCATTGACTGATGGCCTCAATAAGACACTGGCAGCCGGGCGCGGTGGCTCACGCCTGTAATCCCAGGACTTCGGGAGGCCAAGGCGGGCAAATCACTTGAGGTCAGTTCGAGACCAGCCTGGCCAACATGGTGAAACCCCGCCTCTACAGAAAATAACAAAAATTAGCCAGGCGTGGTGGTGAGGGCCTGTGGTTTCAGCTACTTAGGAGGCTAAGGCAGGAGAATCATTTGAACCTGGGAGGCGAAGGTTGCAGTGAGCCGAGATTGTGCCACAGGACTCCAGTCTGGGTGACAAAGCAAGACTCTGTCTGAAAAAAAAAAGAAAGAAAAAGAAAAGGAAAAAGAAAGAAAACAGCTGAGAATTGCCACACCCAGAGATCAGAAAAGCTGGGGTATTTATCCCCCCATGTTCAACCAGCATTGACAAAGGACTACTCCCAGGAACCTTAGCTCTGGGCAGAGAGAACGCCCCAAAACAGGGAGATATGTCTGTGGTTCTGAGCAGCTGCTACAGGACATGACTCAGTGTGGGCTGATGAGAGCCAGCCCCGGGGCTTAGTCTAGAACTACAGAGGAGGCAGCACCAGCCTGGGGAAATACCAGCTGGGACCTGCTAAGGACTGGTATGAGATCTGCCTTGTGGCAGAAGCCAGGGGAGGAGAACAGAGCTAAGTCCGGGAAGGAGACTGAATACTGGGGCCCCTTGATCAAACTGCCTGAAGCCCCTCTAGACTAGGCAAGGACATCTCTCTCTCTCTCTCTCTCTTTCTCTCTCTCTCCCTCTCCCTCTCTCTCCCTATCTCTCCCTCCCTCCCTCCTCTCTTTCTCTCCCCAACGCCCGTCATGGTGGAGTCTCACTATGTTGTCCAGGCTGGTCTTGAACTCCTGGCCTCAAGTGATCCGCCTGCCTCAGCCTCCCAAGGTGCTGGGATTACAGACATGAGCCTCTGCGCCCAGCCCTAACACGTTGTATTTTAACAGCTCAGTGATACATTCAGGTCCTCTACTGGACTGAGGGTCCTGGAAGAGCGGGTCTGGGCCCATTTTTCTCCTGCCATGTTCCTGGTGCCCAAAACAGGGCCTGGCACACAGTAGGTGCTCACTTAAATGAGTGTTAAGCAATCAAATGAGATTTCTTTTCTCAATTTGTGGTTGAGAAAACAAAGCCCAGGAAGGGAGCAGACTTGTCCACAAAGCAAGTGGGAATCTGGGTCAGGATTCGAATCAGACTTATGTGGCTCATGGCCCAGCATTTCCCTTCACCCGTGGAGCACTTCTGTCGTCCGCCCTGTCTTTCCTCACCATGGCTCGGTCTAGCCAGCCTCTCTGCTCCTTATGTCCCTGAAATGCCCCCCACCCCTGCCACAGCTTCCAGGGAGACCCCACAGGGCCCAGGCAATCCGGGAGGGCTTCCTGCAGGAAGGGCTCCTAGACAGCGTGGTGTGCTGAGAGCTGTGTCTGACTGTGAAATGCCGGTTGATTTGCTCATCTACATCTTTGCAGGAGGCACAGGGCACAGGTGGGAAATATTCCCACAGCTGTCCTCACACTTACCCATCTGTCACGGTGACTTCATCAGAGCCTGAGCTGGGGGTGTGGCTGACCTCATCTTCCCACCTCCCGGAGTGTGGTGAGCAGAATCCTGACCTGTTAAAAGTATTAACTCAGCAGCCCCACGCCTGGCCTGAATCTCAGTCAGCGAGCTCCTTCTGCTCATTATCTGAGTCTCTGCTGCTGTTAAAGTTCCCCTTTTAGCTGATAAGGAAAATGAGCCCATAGAGTGACTTCCCTTGCCCCGGAGACACACAGCATGTGCTGAGAGCTGGACTGGTCTCTCCTTGGCCACTGCCCAGCCTCTTCAGTGCATTCTCCGCAAAGCCACTAGAGGGTGCCTGTGAGCACCTGACTCAGGTCCTGTTCCTCCTCTGTCCACAGCCCTCTATGGCTCCCACCTCCCTCAAGGTCAAGACCCAAGTCCTTCCTGCAGCCCATGACGGCCCGCACGACCTGTCCCGTCCCCTCCTTCCCCTCCCCTCCTCCCTCTCTACCCCTAGCTCACTCTACTCCAGCCACATGGGCCTCCTTGCTATTCCTCCAACATGCCAGGTGTGGTCCTGCCCCAGGGCCTTTGCATGCATGGTGCTCATAGCTTGGGATGCTGTTCCCTGGAGATCTTCATAGAGCACTTGCTCTAATCAGCTTGGGATGAGCAAGGGAGAGGGAGAAAACCACTCACAGAGGGATAGGGGAATGCTAATGAAACGCTCTTTTTTTTTTTTTTTTTTTTTTTGAGATGGAGTTTTGCTCTGTCGCCCAGGCTGGAGTACAATGGCGTGATCTTGGCTCACTGCAGCCTCTGCCTCCCGGGTTCAAGCGATTCTCCTTCCTCTTCCTCAGCCTCTCGAGTAGCTGGGATTACAGGTGCATGCCACCACATCAAGCTAATTTTTGTATTTTTAGTAGAGATGGGTTTCACCATGTTGGCCAGGCTGGTCTCAAACTCCTGACCTCAAGTGATCCACCTGCCTCAGCCTCCCAAGGTGCTGGGATTACAGGCGTGAGCCCCCGCAGCCAACCGATGAAACCTTTTCTAGCTCCCTTCATCTCTCGTCCTGAAGAAAGACCTTCAGCCCACCTGGTGAGTCATGGTCATGGCGGGGCCTCTGTTTCCCCATGTGTAAGAGACAGGTAACGCTTCCCAAATCCGTGCCAATGGCTTCTCATCTTTTCTTCCGTTTCCCCATATCCACAGTTATCTATTTTCCTTTAAACCTCACATCTGAAATATCAGTCAATGTATTTTAAAAATCTTTTTTGGCCGGGCACGGTGGCTCTTGCCTGTAATCCCAGCTCTTTGGGAGGCTGAGGCGGGAGGATCACTTGAGGCCAGGAGTTCCAGACCAGCCTGGGTAACATAACAAGACTCCATCTCTACAAAAAACAAAAAATGCAAAGATTAGCTGGATGTGGTGGTGCACGCCTGTGGTCCCAGCTACTCAGGAGGCCGAGGTGGGAGGATCACTTGAGCCTGGAAGGCCGAGTGATCTGGTTTGCTTCTGTGTCCTCACCCAAATCTCATCTTGAATTGTAATCCCCACGTGTTGAGGGAGGGAGGTGATTGGATCATGGGGGCAGTTTCCCCCATGCTGTTCTCGTGATAGCGAGTGAGTTGTCATGAGATCTGATGGCTTTATAAGTGTTTGAAGTTTCTCCTTTGTCCAGCCGTCTTGTGAAGAAGGCTGCTTCCTGTCCCACCATGATTGTAAATTTCCTGAGGCTTCCCCAGCCATGAGGAACCAAGTCAATTAAACCTCTTTCCTTTATAAATTACCCGGTCACTGTGGGTCACGCCTGTAATCCCAGCACTTTGGGAGGCCGAGGTGGGCAGATCACAAGGTCAAGAGATCCAGGCCATCCTGGCCAACATGGTGAAACCCGTCTCTACTAAAAATTACAAAAAAATTAGCCGGGCGTGGTGGCACACGCCTGTAGTCCCAGCTATTCGGGAGGCTGAAGCAGGAGAATCACTTGAACCTGGGAAGCAGAGGTTGCAGTAAGCCGAGATCGCGCCACTGCACTCCAGCCTGGGCGACAGAGTGTGACCGCATCTCAAATAAATAAATAAATAAATAAACAAATAAAAAATAAATAAATAAATTACACAATCTCAGGGACGTTCTTTATAGCAGTGTGAGAACAGACCAATACATTCAGACTGCAGTAAGCCGTGATGGCACCACTGCATTCTAACCTGGGTGACAGAATGAGACCCTGTCTCTAAAAAAAAAAAAAATACTAATCTTTTTTTTTTTTTTTAAATCACAAAGGTGAAAGGAAAATCAGCTTCTCTCACCATAGATTGAAGGTAACTGAAAATATAATTTAGTCTGATTGACTTAAATGGATCCCGTAGTGACGGAAGGCATGACAGGTGGGAGAGACTTACAACCACTCCCTCGACCCCTCACCCCTGGCAGGACCCAGTTGAGACTTGAGAAAGACAGAACAGATATTCAAAGGGGTCACTGTGCAACTGGGCTTCCAGGTTATTTCATACCACGCCAAACACTCTCTGAAGTCATATTTTGTTTTGGTTTTTGTTTGTTGTTGGTTTTGAGACGGAGTTTCACTCTTGTTGCCCAGGCTGGAGTGCAGTGGCGTGATCTCTGATCACTGCAACCTCTGCCTCCCAGGTTCAAGTGATTCTCCTGCCTCAGCCTTCTGAACAGCTGGGATTACAGGTGCGCACCACTGCGCCCGGCTAATTTTTGTATTTTTATTTATTATTTATTTATATGTTTTTTTGAGATAGAGTCTTGCTCTTATTGTCCAGGCTGGAGTGCAATGGCACAATCTCCGCTCACTGCAACCTCCACCTCCCAGGTTCAAGCCATTCTCCTAACTCAGCCTCCCGAGCAGCTGGGATTACAGGCGCCCACCACCACAACCGGCTAGTTTTGTATTTTTAGTAGAGACAGGGTTTCACCCTGTTGGCCAGACTGGTCTCAAACTCCTGACCTCAGATGATCCGCCCGCCTTGGCTCCCAAAGTGCTGGGATTACAGGTGTGAGCCACCACGCCCGGCCAATTTTTGTATTTTTAGTAGAGATGGGGTTTTGCCATGTTGGCCAGGTTGGTCTCAAACTCCTGACCTCAGGTGATCCTCTTCCCTTGGCCTCCCAAAGTGCTAGGATTCCAGGTGTGAGTCGCCATGCATGGTCTATTTTTTTTTTTTTTTTTTTTTTTGACACAGAGCCTCGCTCTGTTGCCCAGGCTGGAGTTCAGTGGCATGATCTCACTGCAACTTCTGCCACCTGGGTTCAAGCGATCCTCCTGCCTCGGCCTCCCAAGTAGCTGGCATTACAGGGGCCTGCCACCACACCCGGCTAATTTTTATATTTTTAGTAGAGACGGGTCTTCACCATGTTGGCCAGGCTGGTCTTCAACTCCTGACCTCTAGTGATCTGCCCACCTCTGCCTCCCAAAGAGCTGGGATTATAGGTGTGAGCCACTGTATCCGGCCTGTCTTGTTTTCTGCTGTGTTCTCAGGACCTAGAACAGGTGAGTACACAGTAGGTGCTCAATAAATGTTTGTGAAATAAACAAATGCACCCATGTCTGTTCCTCCTTATGGCCCATTGTGCTTGGCAGAATATTGACACCTCCCCGTCCAAAGATGTCCACATCCTAATTCCCAAATCCTATGCATATAGTACTTCAATTTGCAAAAAGGACTTTGCAAACGGGATTACATTAAGGATCTTGAGATGAGGAGATGATCCTGGATTATCCGGATAAACCCAGTGCAATCATAGGGTGCTTATAAGAAGGAAGCAGGAGGCTGGGCGCAGTGGCTCATGCCTATAATCCCATCACTTTGGGAGGCCGAGGAGGGCGGATCACCTGAGGTCAGGAGTTTGAGCCAAGCCTGCCCAACATGGTGAAACCCTGTCTCTACTAAAAATACAAAAATTAGCCGGGTGTGGTGGCGGGCACCTGTAATCCTAGCTGCTCTGGAGGCTGAGGCGGGAGAATCACTTGTGCTCGGGAGGTGGAGGTTGCGGTGAGCCGAGATTGCCCCACTGCACTCCAGCCTGGGTGACAGAGTGAGACTCCGTCTCCAAAAAACAAACCAAACCTAACCAAAAAAGAAAAGATGGGGCCCGGCACAGTGGCTCACGCCTATAATCCCAGCACTTTGGGAGGCCAAGGCGGGTGGATCACAAGGTCAGGAGTTCCAGACCAGCCTGGCCAATATGGTGAAACCCCGTCTCTACTAAAAATACAAAAAAAAAAAAAAAAATTAGCCAGGTGTGGTGGCTCGCATCTGTAGTCCCAGCTACTCGGGAGACTGAGGCAGAAGAATTGCTTGAACCCAGAAGGCGGAGGTTGCAGTGAGCTGAGGTCACACCACTGCACTCCAGCCTGGGCAAGACAGCGAGACTCTGGAGACTCTGTCAAAAAAAAAAAAAAAAGAAGGAAGCAGGAATGCCAGTTTCAGAGAAGTAGACCCGATCGATAACAGGAACAACCAGGGTGAGGTAGCTTGAGAAAGACTCCATCAGCCCTTGCTGGCTTGGAGATGGAGGAAGGGGCCACGAGCCAAGGAATCCAAGAAGCCTCTGAAGACTGGACATGGTGGCTTACGCCTGTAATCCCTGCACTTTGGGAAGCCAAAGCAGGAGGATCCTTTGAAAAGGGGTCAGGAGTTCGAGACCAGCCTGGCCAACATAGAGAGACCCCAGTCTCTACAACATTAAATTAAATTAAATTAAAAACGAAGCCTCTAGAAGCTGGAAAAGCAAGGAAAGTAGTTCTCCTCTAGAGCCTCCAGAAGGAATGCAATCCTGCAGTTGCCTTGATTTTAGCGTAGGAAAACTCAGAACCCCAAGGAGGCCGGGTGCGGTGGCTCATGCCTGTTATTCCAGCAATTTGGGAGGCCGAGGTGGGTGGATCATCTGAGGTCAGGAGTTCAAGACCAGCCTGGCCAACATGGTGAAATCCCTTCCTCTACTAAAAATACAAAAAAAAAAAAAATTAGCCAGGCATGGTGGTGCACGCCTGTAATCCTAGTTACTTGGGAGACTGAGGTAGAAGAATCACTTGAACCTGGGAGGCGGAGGTGGCAGTGAGCAGAGACCACGCCACTGCACTCCAGCCTGGGTGACAGAGTGAGACTCCGTCTCAAAAAAAAAAAAAAAGAGAGAATTTGAGAATTCTTTGCCTTGAGTTTCCTGGTGGCAATCACAGTTGGTTTTGCCGACTCTCTTCCTTAGCAACCAGCAACCCCAGTTTTCCTTGGGGAGCAGCCCTTTCCCCACTTGTGGTCTCAGTAGTTAGCTGACTCCGCCCTCCCCCAGCTGTCCTGGCCAATCAGAGCACTACCTCTTCTGGGGGTTGCTATGATTGGTTCAGGACTGAGCCAGTGAGAATGAGAAGAGGAGGCTCTGTGTCCCTACCTGGAGGATATAGAGCTGGGAGGATGGAATTTGGAGCCACTGAGGGGCATCCTTGCCACTAAGAAAGGGGAGCCCACCTCGGGGGCGAGGCTGGGAGAAGCCAGCCCAGAAGAAAGCAGAGTTGAGAGATGGCAAGAGAAAAATTGCTAATGTCATGACTCAAGTTCCTGGATCCAACTATACCTGAAGCTGTAATATTGCACTTGTCAATGAGCCTGGATAGTAATTTTCCTTTTTTTTTTTTTTTTTAGATGGAGTCTCACTGTCGCCCAGGCTAGAGTGCAGTGGCGCGATCTCGGCTCACTGCAAGCTCCGTCTCCCGGGTTCATGCCATTCTCCTGCCTCAGCCTCCCGAGTAGCTGGGATTACAGGTGCCTGCCACCACACCCTGCTAATTTTTTGTAGTTTTAGTAGAGACGGGGTTTCACCGTGTTAGCCAGGATGGTCTCGATCTCCTGACCTCGTGATCCACCCACCTTGGCCTCCCAAAGTGCTGGGATTACAGGTGTGAGCCACCGCGCCCGGCCTTATTTTTTTTTATTTTTATTTTTTTTGAGACAAAGTCTCATTCTGTCACCGAGGCTGGAGTGCAGTGGCACAATCTCTGCTCACTGCAACCTCTGCCTCTCGGGTTCAAGCGATTCTCCTACCTCAGCCTCCTGAGTAGCTGGGATTACAAGCATGTGCCACCGTCTCCAGCTAATTTTTGTATCTTTAGTAGAGACGGGGTTTCATCATGTTGGCCAGGCTGGTCTTGAACTCCTGGCCTCAAGTGATCCGCCCACCTCGGCCTCCCAAGGTGCTGGGATTACAGGCGTGAGCCACCGCACCCGGCCACTTTTTCTTTTTTGTTGTTATCGTGGGAGAGGCTGTTTTAATGATTGGCAAAAGAATGTTGATAAGCACCTTTTCTGCATAATGTGTAAGATCTTGGAATTTCTGGAATAGCTATGGGGGGAAAGCGCTAGGACCTGAGAGTCACTCCCAATTTATTATTTTATTATATATTTGTCGTAGAGACGGGAGTCCTACTGCATTGCCCAGGATGGCCTCAAACTCCTGGCCTCAAGAGAACCTCCTGCCTCAGCCTCCCAAAGTACTGGCATTACAGGCATGAGCCGCAGTGCCTGGCAGGTTCCACTTCCAATTGTTAAGAGTCTGAAGCCAGAGACAGCTGGTTCTTTCATGCTCAAACTGGGTAGTGATGGTGCACTGCAGGCGAGGGTGCCTAGCACCATGAGTGCAGTGAGGTGGCCCTGTGGCAAAACCCAGGAGCCTGGAGGGTCCAAAAAGGCCACAGTAGACTGGGGGAGATTTGAAGAGAAGGCCTGAAAAACTCAAGGTTTCAAGTATCAGCAAAACCATGGGAGACGGCCAGGTGAAATGGCTGACATCTGTAATCCCCGCACTTTGGGAAGCCGAGGCAGGTGGATCACCTGAGGTCAGGAGTTCGAGACCAGCCCGGTCAACATGGTGAAACCCCGTCTCTACTAAAAATACAAGAATTATCCAGGCATGGTGGCAGGTGCCTGTAATCCCAGCTATTCAGGAGGCTGAAGTAGGAGAATCACCTGAACCTGAGAGGCGGAGGTTGCAGGGAGCCAAGATTGCACCATTGCACACCAGCCTGGGTGACAGAGCAAGACTCCATCTCAAAAAAAAAAAAAGGCTGGTGGCTCACGCCTGTAATCCCAGCACTTTGGGAGGCCGAGGCGGGCCGATCACGAGGTCAGGAGATCGAGACCATCCTGGCTAACAGGGTGAAACCCCGTCTCTACTAAAAATACAAAAAAAATTATCAGGGCGTGGTGGCGGGCACCTTATAGTCCCAGCTACTCGGGAGGCTGAGGCAGGAGAATGGCGTGAACCCGGGAGGCGGAGCTTGCAGTGAGCCGAGATCGCACCACTGCACTCCAGCCTGGGCGACAGATTGAGACTCCGTCTCAAAAAAAAAAAAAAAAAAAAAATTGGAAGAAGGGGAGCTTCCACAGTTACCGGTTGTAGCTTAATCCTAGAAAGCACTTGGGCATTAAATAGTCAGGTAAACCACGCACACATCCAATGTTCCAGCGATTCCATTTCTAGTCGTAGTTCTTAGAGAAATACTTTGCCAAGTGCATAAAGAGAGAGGAAAAGACTTTTCATAGTAGCAGCGTTTGTAATATTAAAAACCAGGAATAGAGCGGGGTGCGGTGGTAGTCCCAGCTACTTGGGAGACCGAGGCAGGAGGATCACTTGAGGCCAGGAGTTCGAGGCTGTGGTGTGCTATGATTGTGTTTGTGAATAGCCACTGCACTCCAGCCTGGGCAGCACAGGAAGACTGCATCTCTAAAACAAAAACCAAAACCAGGAATTAACCTAAAAGTTCATTGACAGAGTGGGGCACAGTGCCTCACACCGGTAATCCCAGCACTTTGGGAGGCCGAGGCAGGTGGATCACTTGAGGTCAGGAGTTGGAGACCAGCCTGGCCAATGTGGAGGAACCCCACCTCTACTAAAAATACAAAAAATTAGCCAGGAGTGGTGGCGTGTACCTGTAATCCCAGCTACTCAGGAGGCTGAGGTGGGAGAATCACTTGAACCCGGGAGTCGGAGGTCGTGGTGAGCCGAGATTGCACCATTGCACTCCAGCTTGGGCAACACGAATGAAACTCCATCTCAAAATAAATCCATAAATAAATAAAATAAATATTAAAAATATTAGTAAAATAAAATATTGAGTGAAAAGAGCAAATTGCAGGATGATATGTACCTTATGAGAATATTAAGATTTATTTTTAGTGTACAAAATTACACTAGTCACGTTCATGGATAGATGGGTGAGAGTTTATACACATAAGAATGTAGAAAAATTCGTGACTGGAGGAGGTCAAAGGCCACTGTACCTTGACTTCCAGTAATTCCATTCTTACTTACAAAACAAAACAGGACTGAAGCAAATATGAGAAGGGTTAAGCACCGCTGGTCCTGTGTGGAGGAAACACAGGCGCTTGCTATATTTGTCTTTGCACTTGTCTTTCCTTTTTACTTTCCTCAAAATTAGGAAAAAAAAATGTTTATGACAAAGAAAGTTATGGAGGATTTAAATAGGTGGAGAGGAAGTAGGAGTGTGTTCCAGCAGAGGGACCAGCTTCAGCAAAGGCTTGGGGGCAGCAGTGAGCACGGCCTTTGGGAGATAAGGAAACCTATTGTAGAGGCCGGGCACGTTGGCTCACGCCTGTCATCCTAGCACTTTGGGAGGCTGAGGTGGGAGGAACGCCTGAGGTCAGGAGTTCGAGACCAGCCTGGCCAACATGGTGAAATCCCATCTCTACTTAAAATACAAAACTTAGCCAGGCGTGGTGGCATGCACCTGTAATCCCAGCTACTACTCAGGAGGCTGCGGCAGGAGAATCACTTGAGCCTGGGAGGCAGAGGTTGCAGTGAGCCGAAATCACACCACTGCACTGCAGCCTGGGCGACAGAGTGAGATTCTGTCTCAAAAAAAAAAAAAAAAAAAAAGGAAAAAACGAAACCTACAGCAATTGTTCTATGTCCTGAGGGCACACTTGAATCCTTTCCCCAGCCCCCAGCTCTAGACCGATTCATTCAGAATCTCCAGTGGAGGGGAGGGATGGAAGGTGTTGGTTGGAATTTGAAACTCCCTGGGTGATTGTAAGCACCAGGGCAGGACTAAGAGCCATGAGATACACGGTCTAGTGCAGTAGCCACTTAAAACATGTTTGCTGAGTGGTGACTGAATAATGCAGGGAGAGTGAAAATGAAGGCTACAGGGACAGGCTGGCAGGGGCCAGCCTGTAGTTGGGACTTGGGAGGGGTTAGGCAGTCCAGATCCAGTTCCCTTAACTGTGCTTAACAAATTACAAATACTAGCCTAAGAGAATTCCGGGTGATAAAAAATGTTCTAAAGAAAATACAAGCGCTGGGTGCGGTGGCTCACGCCTGGAATCCCAGCATTTTGGGAGGCCGAGGTGGGTGGATCACCTGAGGTTGGGAGTTCGAGACCACCCTGGCCAACACGGAGAAACCCCATCTCTGCTAAAAATACAAAATTAGCCGGGTGTGGTGGCACATGCCTGTAATCCCAGCTACTCGGGAGGCTGAGGCAGGAGAATGGCTTGAACCCGGGAGGCGGAGCTTGCAGTGAGCCGGAGATCATGCCATTGCACTCCAGCCTGGGCAACAAAAGCGAAACTCCGTTTCAAAAAAAAAAAAAGAAAGAAAGAAAATACAAGCACCAGGTATGGTGGTGTGCTAGCTACGTTCCAGCTACGGGGGAAGCTGAGGCAAGAGGATTGCTTGAGTCCAGGAGTTCGAGGCTGTAGTGAGCTGTGATCATGCCACTGCACTCCAGCCTGGGCGACAGGGGATCCTGTCTCATAAAAAAAAAAAGAAGATTATGATGATGATGTGATAGAAAACAACTTCGTAGCTTCTTTAGTCAGGGCGGTCAGGGAGGGCTTCCTGGAGGAGGTAACATTGGAGCTGAGCCCTAAAGTTTGAGAAGCTAGCCCTAAAGATGGCAAAGGATGGGTGTAGTGGTGCGCGCCTGTAATCCCAGCTACTAGGTAGGCTGAGGCAGGAGAATTGCTTGAATCTGGGAGGCGGAGGTTGCAGTGAGCCGAAATCACACCACTGCACTGCAGCCTGGGCAACAGAGCGAGACTCTGTCTCAAAAAAAAAAAAAAAAAGGATGGGAAAGGAGGACCAGGCAGAGAGAACAAGCAAACAGGCAGTTCCAGCACAGGGTGACCAGGGCTGTTTTGGGGGATGCCCAGGGTATCAGAAGATCTGAGGGGTGGGCCTGGTTCAGGCACAGGTCAGGCAAGGCTTCTGGAATCCAGGTCTGACTTATCTCTGTCCAGCCCTGTCACTTGTGAGCAGAAAGGCCACCACCCCGCCCCCAGCATCCCCGAGGGAAATGGCACCTGAATCAAGGCGTTTATTTTTTTCCAAGGGAGTGAAAGTGAACATGATCATCTCTCCATCCATCCGCTTTTTAAATTTAGCCCAGTGCACATGGAACTTGGTTCAGGAAAAACAAGAAGTTATAAAAATATAATTCCATTCTTCATCACGGGCAGCAGAGGGAGCGAGGCGGGGAGAGACAGGGGAATTCAGAGGATGGGGAAGGCAGAAAACTCAGAAACAGCTCCAGAGGCAGGGCTGCCTAGAGGGGAAGGTCCAAGGCCCCAGCCCCAGGCAGGCATCAAACTCACCTCCTGCCCTGCCCTCTACATAGGTCCCACCTCCTGCCTCGTCTCCATCCTTCCCTCCCCCTTGCCCAAGGGCTCTTCCCCAGCCTCTCCCACCTTCTCCTGTCCCGCCCCCAACAGCTGGGACCAAACTGGCCAATCTAAAATCTAGAATCCAACCAGGCGAGGTGGCTCACACCTGTAAACCCAGCACTTTGGGAAGCCAAGGCGGGTGGATCACCTGAGGTCAGGAGTTTGAGACCAGCCTGGGCAACATGGTGAAACCCCGTCTCTACTAAAAATTCAAAAATTAGCTGGGTGTGGTGGCACATGCCTGTAATCCCAGTTACTCAGGAGGCTGAGGCAGGAGAATCCCTTGAACCCAGGAGGTGAAGGTTGCAGTGAGCAGAGAGATTGCACCACTGCACTCCAGCCTGGGTGACAGAGTGAGACTCTGTCTCAAAACAATTATATATGTTTCCAGCCATGAGGCTGGAACTGCCGGGAAGACAGGGCCAAGTCTATTTTTTGTTTGTTTGTTTGTTTTTCTGGCTGTAAGTTTATTCAGTGCAAACTAATCCTCTCCAATTTTACCGAGGTGGCTGACCATGTCCACCACCAAATCCACCTGTAAACTGGAATTCAGTTGCTGGCCCAGCCCCAGCCTTGGTTTCCTGGCCAGCACCAGGGGGCACAGCGCCCCACCTGTGGGTCTCTGTCAGCTTCCCCTCTTGGGAGTCTTGGAGGGCACTCACCCTCCAGACGTTTAGGCCAAGGTCTACCGGTCTCTGGACGGCTGCGGCATAGAGTGGCAGTCACACTCTCTGAGGGCAGCTGGAGGTCATCATGGAGACACTAGATACCCTCATTGGTAAGGTACCAGTAGAAACGTCTCCAGTCGGCCAGGCATGGTGGCTCACGCCTGTAATTCTAGCACTTTGGGAGGCTGAGGCGGGCGGATCACAAGGTCAGGAGTTCGAGACCAGCCTGACCAACATGGTGAAACCCCGCCTCTACTAAAAATACAAAAATTAGCCAGGCATGGTGGTGGGTGCCTGTAATCCCAGCTACTCAGGAGGCTGAGGCAGAAGAATCACTTGGACCCGGAAGGCGGAGGTTACAGTGAGCCGAGATTGCGCCACTGCACTCCCGCCTGGGCAACAGAACGAGACTCCATCTCAAAAAAAAAAAAAAAAAAAAAAAAAGTCTCCAGGCAAATTGTTCCTTCACATGACCTCGTGATCTGAGAGACTGTTTGGCCTTTATGACGTGTAGGTTGGGCACATTCCTGTCTGCCAGCTCTGGGTGCTTAGGCAGGTGGGCATCCTTCTTGGCCACCATGACTCCCTCCTTAAAAAGGAGTTCATAGACCGGGCACGGGGGCTCACACCTGTAATCCCAGCACTTTGGAAGGCTGAGGCGGGGGGATCACTTGAGGTCAGGATTTCGAGACCAGACTGGCCTACATGGTGAAACCCCGTCTCTACTAAAAATACAAAAATTAGCCAGGCGTGGTGGCGGGCGCGTGTAATCCCAGCTACTCAGGAGGCTGAGGCTGGAAAATCACTTGAACCCAGGAGGCGGAGGTTGCAGTGAGCCGAGACCACGCTATTTTGCACTCCAGCCTCGGCGACAAGAGCAAAACTCAAGTCACAGAAAAAAAAAAAAAAAAAAAAAGAGAGAGAAGTTCATAAATGGCAATCTGGTTCTCAGCCATCAACATCTCTGCAACTGTCAGGGCCAGGGCTGGAAAGGGGGCCGAGTCTGCTTTTGTCTCCACTGCTTCTTTCCCGAGTACATGAATCTCCGGCTACCACTGAATCTCTCTGTTCTAGGCTCCGGGGTCCCTAAGACCCCTGAGTCTGGGGTCAACTCTGCTGAAGTTTGGAGGGCCATGGTGGAGATACCTTCTCAGCCAGAAAAACACAAGATCCCAAATATCAGCACCCCCCCTTTCTTGAAACCCCCCAGACCCTGGACAGCAGGTCTGGATCCTGTCTGTCAGCTTCATCTCTGTTGCTAGGCAACCCCAGTGCTCTCCTCCACCCCCATCTCCCCGCATTCACACTTATTTCTTGGTGAAACAGACAAACTCTTCCCAGCCGCCTCACCCCAAGTCTGTGCACCCCTGGGCACTCTCTCAGAACAAATTTGCCCTCTGGATGAGGGTCTCACACAAAGCTGGCCCCTCTCCACCTCCCATCCTCCCATTCCGCCTCCTGGGAATATATATATATATATAATTTTTTTTTGAGACAGAGTCTTACTCTGTTGCCCAGGCTGCAGTGCAGTGGCACGATGTCAGCTCATTGCAACCTTTGCCTCCCAGGTTCAAGTGAGTCTCCTGCCTCAGCTCCCTGAGTAGCTGGGATGACAGGCATGCGCCACCATACCCAGCTAATTTTGTATTTTCAGTAGAGATGGGGTTTCACCACCCGCCTCAGCTTCCCAAAGTGCTGGGAGTGAGCCACAGCGCCCGGCCACCTCCTGGGAATGGGAATAAATGTCTATAGTAGTTCCCATGCTTCCAGTTTCCCATGTTCTAAAGTCAGAAGCACCTTCCCTATTTTGGCTGGCTTCACTGTCACCCATGGAGGTGGCACAGCCATTGTTGCTACACAGAGGAGGACACTGAGGCTCCGAGATGCAGAGCTGACTGCCCCCAGTCGCACAGCAAGCGTTGGGCCGCTGAACTCAAATCCAGAGCCCTGTGGGGACTCCCAATCAAAGCTGCAGGGGGTCCCAGGCCAGGTGCTGTGTGACCTCGGGGAGGCCCCTTTCCCTCTCTGTTCCTCCCCAGCCAGCCAGGGAGAAGGTGAAGCCTTAAAATCCATTTGAATTCCATCTCCCTGGGCCAGGTGTTCTGGCACACGCCTGAATCCCAACGCTTTGGGAGGCTGAGGCGGGAAGACCCCTTGAGGCCAGGAGTTCAAAACCAGCCGGGGCTATGTAACGAGATCCCATCTCTACAGAAAATTTAAAAATTAGCTGGCATGGTAGCAGGCACCTGTAGTCTCATTTACTCAGGAGGCTGAGGCAGGAGGATTGCTTGAGCCCAGGAGTTCAAGGCTGCAGTGAGCTATAATCGCACCACTATGAGGCGCTCCAGCCTGGACGACAGAGCGAGACCCCGTCTCAGAAAAACTCATAAACTCCATCTCCCGTCTCTGCCTCAGTACCTGGGAGGCAGGAGCAGGTGGGGGTCTGGAAGTAGCAGAGAGGGGGGTGCCGCAGGAGAGTGGGGAGTGTGGAGCCCAGAGGTTGGCAGCCCCGGGGGAGATGTGCACCCAGAGCCTGCGAGACGGAAATAGAACATCAGAGACAGAGGAGAGGGAGAGACAGAGGAGAGGGAGAGACAGAGGAGAGGCAGAGACAGAAGAGAGGCAGAGACAGAGGAGAGGCAGAGACAGAGGAGAGGCAGAGACAGAGGAGAGGGAGAGACAGAGGACAGGCAGAGACAGAGGAGAGGCAGAGGAGAGACAGAGACAGAGGAGAGGCAGAGACAGAGGAGAGGCAGAGACAGAGGAGAGGGAGAGACAGAGGAGAGACAGAGACAGAGGAGAGGCAGAGTCAGAGGAGAGGGAGAGACAGAGGAGAGGGAGAGACAGAGGAGAGGCAGAGACAGAGGAGAGACAGAGACAGAGGAGAGGCAGAGTCAGAGGAGAGGGAGAGACAGAGGAGAGGGAGAGACAGAGGAGAGGGAGAGACAGAGGAGAGGCAGAGTCAGAGGAGAGGGAGAGTCAGAGGAGAGGCAGAGACAGGGGAGGTGGGGGAGGAAGGCCAGACCATCCTCCTGTGCCCAGCCAGTGCCAGATCCACAGTGGTGTGGGGAAGGGAGAAAGTGGAGAAGAGGGAGGGGTGGGGAAGAAGGTGGTGGGTGAAGCTGGTGCCCCATGGGAGGAGCAGAGACAAAAAGATACAGAAGCAGAGAGACCCAGGTGGGGGGTCGGGGGAAGACAGAGAAAGAGAGGGCTGGGGAGAGAGAGAGAAGAATGAGAAAGGGCGGGGAGAGAGGGGGAAAGAGAGAATGAGAAAGGGAGTGGGGGAGAGAGAATGAGAAAGAGACGGGGGAGGGTGAGGAGAGGGAATGAGAAAGAGATGGGGGAGGGTGAGGAGAGGGAATGAGAAAGAGATGGGGGAGAGAGAGAAAGAGGGGGAAGGAAAGAGGAGGGAGAGAGAAAGAGAAAGGGAGAAAAAGAGAGAGAAACGGAGGGAGAAAGGGGGGAGAGGGAGAGAGAGAGAGAGAGGGAGATGTAGACACAGAGAGATGTGTAGAGACCCAGAGATACACACAGAGATAAGGAGAGATGGAGAGATCGTCGTGGAGAACTGGGAGAGAGGGAGAGAGATGTGGCCAGCCCTAGACACTCAGAGTGCTGTTCGGATCATAATCGCCTGAGTAGCTTTTGGGGGTTCTTTTAGAAGGCATCATGGGGTATTCGGGCCAGTCTTGGCCGGTGCCGGAGCCTCAGGGTCTCCCAGAGTGCACCCCACAGCCCCTCATGGTCAGGCTGGGGTGGAAGGAACCCAGAACTGGGTGGGCAGTGGCCAGAGGGGCTCAGAAAGAGGAGCTGGAAGCAAAGCTATTGAAGGCGATCGATTGCCAGGAAGAAAAGGCTTTGGGGAAAAGCGTTTCTGGTAGAGGGACCAGCATGGGCAAAGGCCGGGTGGGGGTGAAATAAAGTCAGTGCACTTGGACATGGCAAGATTGTCCTGTGGCTCATGTTGGAATGGGTGCTGGGGAGGGGATAGGATGCAGATGAGGCAGGAAAGGCCTCCAGGGTCATGTACCCCAAAATACAGGCATTGGGGCCCAGAGAGTCCTCCGTCTTGGTTTGGCTCATGAGGAGCCACCAGGCTGTGGAGAAGTAAAACTGGACACAGCTGGACACTGACTGAGGGGTCAGGGCTGGGACAGAGGGACAATCCTGGGGAGCTCAGAGTTGGGAAGAGAGTGGGGGCACCAGACACTGATCCCTGGGATAAAACAGGCTGAGAATCCCTTATCCAAAATGCTTGGGATGGCTGGATGCTGTGGCTCATGCCTGTAATCCTAGCACTTTGGGAGGCTGAGGCAGGCAGATCACCTGAAGCTGGGAGTTCGAGACTAGCCTGGCCAACATGGTGAAACCCCATCTCCACTAAAAATACAAAAGTATGGTGGTGCACACCTGTAATCCCAGCACTTTGGGAGGCCGAGGCGGGTGGATCACCTGAGGTCAGGAGTTCAAGACCAGCCTGGCCAACATGGCAAAACCCCGTCTCTACTAAAAATACAAAAAATTAGCTGGGCATGGTGGTGGGCACCTGTAATCCCAGCTACCTGGGAGGCTGAGGCAAGAGAATCGCTTGAACCCAGGAGGCAGAGGTTGCAGTGAGCCGAAATCACACCATCGCACTCCAGCCTGGGTGACAGAGCGAGACTCCATCTCAAAAAAAAAAAAAAAAAAATTAGCTAGGGGTGCTGATGCATACCTGTAATCTCAGCTACTTGGGACTCTGAGGCACGAGACTCACTTGAACCCAGGAGGCGGAGGTTGCAGTGAGTCAAGATTGCGTCATTGCGTTCCGGCTTGGGGGACAGAGTGAGACTCTGTCTCAAAAAAAATAAAAAATAAAAAAGGCCGGGCCGGGCGCGGTGGCTCACGCCTGTAATCCCAGCACTTTGGGAGGCCAAGACGTGCGGATCACGAGGTCAGGAGATCGAGACCAACCTGGCTAACATGGTGAAACCCCGTCTCTACTAAAAATACAAAAAAATTAGCCGGGCGTGGTAGCGGGTGCCTGTAGTCCCAGCTACTCGGGAGGCTGAGGCAGGAGAATGGCGTGAACCCAGGAGGCAGAGCTTGCAGTGAGCCGAGATCGCGCCACTGCACTCCAGCCTGGGCGAGAGCAAGACTCCGTCTCAAAAAAAAAAAAAAAAAAAAAAAAAAAAACCTTTGGAACAGAAGCATTTTTCCATGGTGAAGAAGTGTTTTGGATTGGGGATTTTTTCGGATTTCAGAATATTTTCATTATACTTGCCAGCTGAACATCCCTAATCTGAAAATCCAAAATCTGAAATGCTGCAACGAGCCTTATTATCTTTGAGTGCCATGTCGGCGGTCAAAGCATTTTCTCTTTTTTTTTTTTTTAATTATTATTATACTTTAAGTTTTAGGGTACATGTGCACAATGTGCAGGTTACTTACGTATGTATACATGTGCCATGCTGGTGTGCTGCACCCATTAACTCGTTGGTCAAAGCATTTTCAACTGGAGCATTTTGGATTTTGGATTTTGGATTTTTGGATTGGGGTGCTGAACCTGGGTAATAATTTAACAAGATGACGTCATAGCAAATGGTGGGGATGAAGTTATTTTAGCCAGGGATGGCTTCTCTGAGGAGGTGACGTTTAAGCTGAGGCCTAGAACAGGAAAATGAGACAACTCTGAGGGGATCTGGGGGCACAGCTGTTCTGGGAAGAGGGTGCATCCCATGCAAAGGACCTGGAGCAGGACTGCACCTGGTGTATTGGTGTTGGAGGGACAGTGAAGAGGCCCGTCTGGCTGGAGCAGAGTGAACAAGGCGAAGAGAGGGAGGAGGGGAGGGCAGGAAGGGGGCAGGAAAGGTTGTAAAGAGCCTGGTGGGCCTCTGGGAGGACTTGAGCTTTGACCTGGAGGGATGTGGGAGCCAGAGGGCTGTAGGCAGGAGAAGGACAAATCTGACTTAGATTTTTTCTTCTTCTTCTTGAAATGGAGTCTCACTCTGTCGCCCAGGCTGGAATGCAGTGGCATGATCTTGGCTCACTGCCACCGCTGCCTCCCAGGTTCAAGCGATTCTCCTGCCTCAGCCTCCAGAGTAGCTGGGGTTATAAGCGTCTGCCACCTCGCCTGGCTAAGTTTTGTATTTTTTAGTAGAGATGGGGTTTCACCATGTTGGCCAGGCTGGTCTCAAATTCCTGACCTCAGGTGATCCACCCTCCTCGGCCTCCCAAAGTGTCAGGATTACAGATGTGAGCCACTGAGCCTGGCCCTGACTTAGATTTTTAAGGGGTCATCTTGAATTCTTTTGTGTAAGAAGAAAAATAAACATCTCAAGCAAAAGTGACCAAACCTAACTGTGTTCACTATGGTTGTTTCTCCCGTGATATCATTCACCTGGCCAGGCGCGGTGGCGGGTGCCTGTAATCCCAGCGACCCGGGAGGCTGAGGCAGGAGAATCGCTTGAATCCGGAAGGCGGAGGTTGCAGTGAGCCGAGATCGTGCCACTGCACTCCAGCTTGGGCAAAAGAGCAAGACTCCATCTCAAATAATAATAATAATAATAATAATAATTCTGCTAATATCAACCAACTCGTAAGTAAGCAATGTCAAGTTGACTATGACTGGTGGGTCTCCAGCTCCAGCCTAGGCTGGATCCACTGACTTTGGCCAATTCAGGCCTCTCTCTGGCCTGCACGCCTGACCCTTTCCTGGGGCTGGGGATCCCCGTCATTGTCCCCTTACCTTGAGCCTCTCCAGCAGGGAGGTTGGTGTCTTCCCTGAACTCGCCAACTAACGCCTCAGCTCTGAAGGCATAATTGTGCATGAAATCCAATCAAATTATCAAGCCCTGATGAGCAATTCCCTAGATTATTTAGCTCAGTGAAGTAAATAATGACATTAGCTGTCGCGTTCTCCTGCAAGCTCATTTTGTGGTGGGCCTAGCGACAGAGGCCCCTCATTATCTGCAGTGTAACCAGAGGCCCCTGCACTCTGGTCATCCTGAGTGGTGGGAAGAAGGGAGAGGGTGGGAGCTCACAGTCTTCAGATATTAGCCCTAGAGGGACTCAGTGCTGTCCTACAAATGGGGAAACTGAGGCCCAATGCAGAACCTGCCTGAACTCACAGACAGTTAGGGTCTCTGGAATCCATCTCCACATCTGCCATCCATCCGGGAGAATGGTGACCCACATGGGCACACACTACCCCTGTCCTCATCTCCATCCTTAGGTGTGCCAAGGCAGAACTCAAATATGGGATAAAAGTGACATGCAGAGTGGAGGAAAGCTCCAGTATGTACACATCTGAAGTCCTTGTCTCATTCGGAGGAACAAAGAGATGTTGGTTAACTTCCAGTTATTGTAAGCTAAGTATACATGGTAAGAGTGTAAGGGTGACTACTCAAAGGCAGAAATGGAATGCATAACTTCCAAATCATGAGGGGGAATAAGAAAGGAACAAAGAAGGCCAGGCTCGGTGGCTCATGCCTGCAATCTCAGCACTTTGGGAGGCCGAGGTGGACGGATCACCTGGGGTCAGGAGTCCAAGACCAGCCTGGCCAACATGGTAAAACCCTATCTCTACTTTAAATATTAAATTGGCTGGGCTTGGGCCAGGCACGGTGGCTCATGCCTGTAATCCCAGCACTTTGGGAGGTCAAGGCGGGTGGATCACATGAAGTCAGGAGTTTGAGACCCAATTTTTTTTACAGTTTGAAGCCTGGCCAACGTAGTAAAACCCCATCTCTACTAAAAATATAAAATTAACTAGGCTTGGTGGTGGGCGCCTGTAATCCCAGCTACTTGGGAGGCTGAGGCAGGAGAATCGCTTGAACCTGGGAGGCAGAGGTTTCAGTGAGCCAAGATCATGCCATTGCACTCTAGCCTGGGCAAAAACAGCGAAACTCTGTCTCAAAAAAAAAAAAGAGAAGGAACAAAGAAAATCTGACAAATTCAGCAGGAGGTTGAAGAGAAGATGAAAAGGAAGCAGCAGAAAAAATTCATGTTAACTATAAAATACAATCAAAGAAAGTGATGAAAATAAAGCCAAATATGTTGGCAAACACAATAAATATAAATGAATTAAACTGATCGCTTAAAAGACATAGGCTGTCAGATTGGATACACAGAAACAACAAAGAATAAACAAAATCCATGTGTATGTTCTTTTGAATAACCTAAAATAAAATAATGCATCATCAGCAACTAAATTACACGAAAAAAAAAAGAAGAGAAAGAGATGGATAGGAAACTATAGGCTAAAAGAAACTTTAAGACATATCAACCAACCAGGCACGGTGGCTCACGCCTGTAATCCCAGCATTTTGAGAGGCCAAGGCGGGTGGATCACGAGGTCAGGAAATCAAGACCATTCTGGCTAACATGGTGAAACCCCGTCTCTACTAAAAATACAAAAAATTTGCAGGGTGTGGTGGTGGGTGCCTGCAGTCCCAGCTACTCAGGAGGCTGAGGCAGGAGAATGGCGTGAACCCGGGAGGTGGAGATTGCAGTGAGCCGAGATCGCGCCACCGCACTCCAGCCTGGGTGACAGAGCAAGACTCGGTCTCAAAAAAAAAAAAAAAAAAAAAGACATATCAACCAAATACATGCGTGAACTGTATTTGGATCATGCTCCAAACTGTAAAAAAAATTATGACACTTTGATATAATTAGAAATTTAAGGCTGATGAGATATTTGCTGACAGAATAAAAATATTGTTGGCCAGGCGCGGTGGCTCACACCTGTAATCCCAGCACTTGGAGAGGCCAAGGTGGGTGGATCACGAGGTCAGGAGATCGAGACCATCCTGGCTAACATGGTGAAACCCCGTCTCTGCTAAAAATACAGAAAATTAGCTGGGCGTGGTGGCATATGCCTGTAGCCCCAGCTACTCAGGAGGCTGAGGTAGGAGACTGGCGTGAACCTGGGAGGCAGAGCTTGCAGTGAGCCGAGATCGTGCCACTGCCCTCCAGCCTGGGTGACAGAGCAAGACTCCGTCTCATTCTGTTGCCCAGGCTGGAGTGCAGTGGCACGATCTCGGCTCACTGGAACCTCTGCCTCCCTGGTTCAAATGATTGTCCTGCCTCAGCCTCCCATGTAGCTGGGATTACAGGCCCCTGCCACCACGCCCGGCTAATTTTTGTATTTTTATTAGAAATGGCATTTCACCATGTTGGCCAGGTTGGTCTCAAACTCTTGGCCTCCAGTGATCCACCTGCCTCAGCCTCCCAAAGTGCTGGGATTACAGGCATGAGCCACTGCAGCTGGCCATTGTTAAAATTTTCAGCATAGTCCTCCTTATCTTTTAAAGATACCAATTGGTCATGCCTCTAATACCAGCTCTTTGGGAGGCCTAGGCAGGTGAATCACTTGAGGTCAGGAGCTCAAGACTAGCCTGATCAATGTGGTAAAACCCTGTCTTTACTAAAAATACAAAATGAGCCAGGCGTGGTAACGTAATCCCAGTTAGAGGAAGGAGAACTGCTTGAACCCAGGAAGTGGAGGTTGCAGTGAGCCGAGATTGAGCCATTGCACGCCAGCCTGTGCAACAAGAGAGAAACTCTGTCTCAAAAAAAAAAAAGATACAAATTGAAAAATTGAAATATTTATGAGTCAATTATATGATACCCAGAATTATTTCTTTCTTTCTTTCCCGCTCTCATTTTTTTCTCTTTCTTTTTTTTTGAGACGGAGTCTTGCTCTGTCACCCAGGCTGGAGTGCAGTGGCGTGATCTCGGCTCACTGCAACCTCCGCCTCCCGGGTTCACGTCATTTTCCTGCTTCAG
This sequence comes from Gorilla gorilla gorilla, assembly GCF_029281585.2. Lineage (NCBI taxonomy): Eukaryota > Metazoa > Chordata > Mammalia > Primates > Hominidae > Gorilla > Gorilla gorilla. Next base: position 10,397,709 of record NC_073244.2, on the reverse strand, counting down.
CCTCCCAAGTAGCTGGAACTATAGGTGCCCGCAACCACGCCCAGCTAATTTTTGTAATTTTAGTGGAAATGGGGTTTCACTATATTGGTCAGGCTGGTTTTCAAACTCCTGACCTCAGGTGATCCACCCGTGTCAGCCTCCCAAAGTGCTGGGATTACAGGTGTGAGCCACCACAGCTAGCTTCTCTTTCTTTCTTTCTCTGTCTGTCTCTTTCTCTCTTTCGTTCCTTCCTTCCTCTTTCTTTCTTTCCTTTCTTTCTCTCTCTTTTTCTTTCTTTCCATCCTCTTTCTTTCTTTCACTCCTCTTTTCTTTTCCTTTCTTTTTTTTTGACGGAGTCTCACTCTGTCACCCAGGCTGGAGTGCAGTGGCGTGATCTCCGCTCACCGCAACCTCTGCCTCCCAGGTTCAAGCGATTCTCCTCCCTCAGCCTCCTGAGTAGCTGGGATTACAGGCGCCCGCCACCACACCTGGCTAATTTTTGTATTTTTAAGTAGAGACGGGGTTTCATCATGTTGGTCAGGCTGGTCTCGAACTCCTGGCCTCAGGTGATCTGCCCACCTCGGGCTCCCAAAGTGTTGGGATTACAGGCATGAGCCACCGCGCCCATCTCAGTGCATATTTTCTGGATGAACAAACGTGTACCTCTCCACAATCCCGTCTTTCTCCAAGCCTCAGTTTCCTCCCCTGTGAAATGGGGTGAATCTCTCCTGTGGGAAGTGTGAAGTGGGGGCATCATATAGACAGCCTCCCCGCTCTCAGCTCAGGCCCGGGTGGAGGGGGTGCCCTCTTTCCAGGATTAATGGTGTCCCTGCCTCTGGGATCAGATTCTGGCTCCACTGGGCATTCGGATCCTGAATCCCAGAAGGTCTCAGGGCTGAGCCCCGGAGCTCTGAGCCGAGGAGACCCTGAGTTAGGGACTGGGGGCACTCAGCCAGTTTGTGGAGGGGGTCTGAAGTACCAGCTAGGGGGAGGGGTGGGGACCAGGACAGGGTTAGAGCCCCAGACCCCAGGGGTGCCCCAGAGAGGAAAATTGGGGAGGGGGATGGGCTAGGGGCCTCTCGCCGGCCTCTATCTCTCTGTTTCTTCCCCATTCTCTTTCTAAATCTGTCTCTGTCTTTCTCTGTCTCTAGGTCTCTCTGAGTCTCTTTTTATCTCTGACTACCTCTTTTGATCTCTATTGGCCTCCTTTCTCTTGTTCTCTGTCTCTTTGAATCTACTTTTGTCCCTGTCTTTCTTTCCCTCTCTCTCTCTCTAAGTCTCTTTGTCTCTCTCTCTCTCTCTAAGTCTCTTTGTCTCTCTCTCTCTTTTTTTGGCGGGGGGACAGTCTCCCTCTGTCTCCCAGGCTGGAGTGCAGTGGTGCAATCTCGGTTCACTGCAACCTCTGCCTCCCGGGTTCAAGCAATTCTCCTGCCTCAGCCTCCCGAGTAGCTGGGATCACAGGGACCCACCACCACGCCCAGCTAATTCTCCATCTCTCTGAGTCTCCTTTTATCTCTGACTATCTCTTTCTATCTCTGTCTCTTTTGTTCTCTCTCTCTCTTGGTGTCTCTCTATCTCTATCTCTCTGAGTCTGTATCTCTGTGGGTCTCCTCTGTCTCTCTGAGTCTCCCTTTATCTCTGACTGTCTCTGTCCATCTCTCTGTGTTTCTATCTTTGTCACCTTCTGCGTGAGTCTCTCTGTGTCTTTTATCTGTCTGATCCCAGCTCAGCTTCTCTGTGTGGGTCTCTTTCTATCTCTCTTTGTTTCTCTCTTTCTCTCTTCATCTCCTCTGTCTCCCCTTCCCAGGCTCCACTTCTTTCCCCCACCTCTTCCTGGGTCCAGGTGCGGGCCCCCTCCCCGCCTCCACCCTGCCCTCCTCTGGCGGTATCAGCCCTTCCCGTCCAACCCAGAAAAAGCAGCCAGGCCAGGGCAGGGCAGCCAGCCAGCCTCTCTGCTGGGGACCCCAGGGACTCCAGCAGGACTCCCGCCTCCCTGGCCTGATCCCCAGGGGCTCTGCCCCCCCTCCTGCAGAAGCCCTGCCTCCCTCAGCGCCTCTTCCCTTCCTCTGCCTAGAGGTCCTGTGTTATTGCTGCTGGCACCCGAGGCTGCAGAAAAAAAAAGGAAGTCACAGTCACCGTGGCTCCTACTTGTCCTTCTCTCTGCCCCAAGTCCTCGGAGCATGAAAAACTCCAGCTCCGTGTGAGAACAACACAGTGGGTGCTTCATAGTTGTTTGCGGAATAAACAAACACGTATTGAGTGCCTACTGTGTGCCAAACAGTATTTGAGGTACACGGGACACTGTGTCATTCAAGACAGACAGAAGTCTGCCCTCCTGGAGTTGACATTCCAGAGCACGAGGCAGATAGGAACAAGCACACATTGTACCATGTTGAGTAGTGCCTGCCTGCAAAAATAAATTCAAAAATTACATACACTTCGGTTGGGACCGGTGGCTCAGGCCTGTACTCCCAGCACTTTGGGAGGCTGAGGCGGGTGGATCACGAGGTCAGGAGATCGAGACCATCCTGGCTAACACAGTGAAACCCCGTCTCTACTAAAAATACAAAAAATTAGCTGGGTGTGGCAGTACGCGTCTGTAGTCCCAGCTACTCGGGAGGCTGAGGCAGGAGAATCGCTTGAATCTGGAAGGCAGAGGTTGCAGTGAGCCAAGATCATCCCAGTGTACTCCAACCTGGGCAACAGAGCGAGACTCTGTCTCAAAAAAAAAAAAAAAAAAAAAATACATACACCTCGGTTGGGCGCGGTGGTTCAAGCCTGTAATCTCAGCATTTTGGGAGGATGAGGTGGATGAATCACTTGAGGTCAGGAATTTGAGACCAGCCCGGCCAACATGGTGAAACCCTGTCTCTACTAAAAATACAAAAATTAACCAGAGCCGGACTCCATCCCGAAAAAAAAATTAATTAAAAAAAAAAATAGGCCGGGTGCGGTGGCTTATGCCTGTAATCCCAGCATGTTGGGAGGCTGAGGCAGGTGGATCACCTGAGATCAGGAGATAGAAACCAGCCTGGCCAACATGGTGAAACCCCGTCTCTACTAAAAATACAAAAATTAGCCAGGCATGGTGGTGAGTGCCTGTAATCTCAGCTATTCAGGAGGCTGAGGCAGGGGAATCACTTGAACCTGGGAGGCAGAGGTTGCAGTGAGCTGAGATTGTGCCACTGCCCTCCAGCCTAGGCAACAAGAGTGAAACTCCATCTCAAAATAAATAAATAAAAATTAAAATAAAAGCCCGGGCGCGATGGCTCATGCCTGTAATCCCAGCACTTTGGGAGGCCGAGGTGGGTGGAACATGAGGTCAGGAGATCGAGACCATCCTGGCCAACATAGAGAAATCTTGTCTCTACTAAAATACAAAAAAAATAAAAATATTAGCCAGGCATGGTGACACACGGCTGCAGTCCAAGCTACTCAGAAGGCTGAGGCAGGGGAATCACCTGAACCCAGGAGGCAGAGGTTGCAGTGAGCCAAGATTGCGCCACTGCACCCCAGCCTTATGACGAGCGAGACTGCGTCTCAACAATAAATAAATAAATAGGTCGGGCACGGTGGCTCACACCTGTAATAATCTCAGCACTTTGGGAGGCCGAGGCGGACGGATCACTTGAGGTCAGGAGTTCGAGGCCAGCCTGGCCAACATGATGAAACCCCGTCTCTACTAAAAATACAAAAATTAGCCGGGGGTGGTAGCACACGACTGTAGTCCCAGCTACTCGGGAGGCTGAGACAGGAGAACCGCTTGAACCCAGAAGGCAGAGGTTGCAGTAAGCCAAGATCACACAACTGCACTCCAGCCTGGGCGGCAGAGTGAGACTTGGTCTCAGGAAAAAGATCATAAGTAATAAAAATACAAATACAAAAATTAGCCGGGCATGGTGGCAGCTGCCTGTAATCCTAGCTACTCGGGAGGCTGAGGCAGGAGAATCACGTCAACCTGGGAGGTGAAGGCTGCAGTGAGCCGAGATCACACCACTGCACTCCAGCCTGGGCAACAGAGTGAGACCCTGTCTGAAAAAAAAAAAAAATTATACACACCCAGAACCTCAGAATATGAGCTTTTTTGGAAATAGGGTCTTTGCAGATGTAATTGATTCAGGACCTCGAGATGAAATTCATCTGCAGGCTCCATGGTCCTTTGCTGTGTTATCTTGCTTTGAACAACCCGTACACGGGAACTAATTCAATTTTTTGTTTTGAGATGGGGTCTCACTCTGCCACCCAGGCTGGAGTGCAGAGACACAATCATAGCTCACTACATCCTCGACCTCCTGGGCTGAAGCAATCCTCCCATCTCAGCCTCCCAAGTAGCTGGACTATAGATGTGCGCCACCACACCTGGCTAATTTTTTTATTATTTTTGTGATGGGGTCTGACTATGTTGCCCAGGTTGGTCTTTAACTCCTGGCCTCAAGTGATCCTCCCACTTCAGCCTCCCAAAGCACTGGGATTACAGGTAGGAGCCCCCCGACAACCCAGGCTGGACTCATTCTTTTTTCTTTTTTTTTGAGATGGAGTTTTGCTCTGTTGCCCACACTGGAGTGCAATGGCGCAATCTCGGCTCACCACAACCTCCGCCTTCCGGGTTCAAGCAATTCTCCTGCCTCAGCCTCCCGAGTAGTTGGGATCACAGGCACCCGCCACCGCGCCCAGCTAATTTTTGTATTTTTACTAGATTTGGGGTTTCACCATGTTGGCCAGGCTGGTCTGGAACTCCTGACCTCAGGTGATCCACCCACCTCGGCTTCCCAAAGTGCTGGGATTACAGGCGTGAGCCAGCGCACCTGGCCTCATTCTTAACCAGGCCTCGACAATCCTCTTCCCTTCCCTTCTTCAGGACCGAATTTCGAGTCATCATTCCAATCTCAGTGTATGTGTTGCCTCCTCCAGGAAGCCCACCGTGATGCCTCCCCTGGCCCCCACTGGAGGGCGTCTTGCCTCTACTGTTTCCTCGAACCCAGCACATGACCTAGCACACAGCTGGTGCTCAATAAATGTCTGCGGCTTGCATGACAGGGGCTGCTCTCCCCGATCTGTAAATAGCCCTGGCCTAATGATAAACATAATGAGCTCACACACGGGGACTCATAATTGTGACAGGCAGGTGGGCCCTGGTGGCCACGTGACCCCGCAGCTCCAGCCCGCGCCGGGCTCAGCCCAGCGCCTGCGCCCACGGCAGCGCCACAGCTTCCTCATTAAAGCAGGCCTTTTACTTAGGCAGGCGCTGCCAATTCTAATTGATTGTCCGCGTCCCTGGGGGCACTCGAGTTCCCGAGGTCAGCAGCTGGGCCGGGTCCAGGCCGAGGCAGGCGGGAGGGAAGCCGGCTCCCGGAGAGGGAACAAGGCGTGGAGATTGGACCCGCCGCCGCCTCTACCTACGCGCTCCCTCCTGTGGCCCCCGGGACTGGGGCACGCGCTGCCCTGCAGGCTCAGGTTCCAGAGGCTGATGTGGCCCCCACCCCAGACCCGTGCAAGCTCCTGGTATGTGTGATGTTCCTGCACCTGGTCATGCCAAGAACACGTGTTGACAAACCCACAGGTCCAGAGCCAGAGGTGGTAGCACACTGGGGCTGGACTCGGGGTGGTGGGGGGCATAGAGGGGAGTGGGGGGGCTCAAATCTAACAGCTCTATGCCTCAATTTTCCCGTCTATAAAATGGGATCCTAATACTACTACCTTTTTGTTGTTGTTGTTTTTGAGACAGAGTCTCGCTGTCTCCCAGGCTGGAGTATAGTGGCGCGATCTCAGCTTACTGCAACCTCCACCTCCCGGGTTCAAGTGATTCTCCTGCCTCAGCCTCCCAAGTAGCTGGGATTACAGGCACCGACCACCACACCTGGCTAATTTCTGTATTTTTAGTAGAGACGGGGTTTCGCCATGTTGGCCAGGCTGGTCTCGAACTCCTGACCTCAGGTGATCCACCCGCCTCAGCTTCCCAAATAGCTGGGATTATAGGCGTGAGCCACCATGCCCAGCCTCTAATACTACCTTTCTCACGGGGCTTCTTGGGGTAATTAAATAAATGCATGCCTAGGAAATGCTGAAGCCCGGCTCTAGCCTGTACTTGGTGTTCTGTGGAGGTTATTACTTATGCATTCCACAAGTATTGAGCACCTACTGTATGCCAGGCTGTGCAGTTTCAGCAGTGAATAGAACACGCAGATTGCTGTCCTTGTAGAGCTGACATTCAAATGGTGAGAGAGAGTAAACCTAACTTTAAAAAAAGTGAACATTGGGGCTGGGCACAGTGGCTCACGCCTGTAATTCCAGCACTTTGGGAGGCCGATGGGGGAAGATTGCTTGTGGCCAGGAGTTCATGACAAGCCTGGGCAATAGCAAGACCCCATCTAACTTTTTTTAATTATTATTTTATTTTATTTTATTTTTTAAGACAGAGTGTTGCGGGCTAGGCGCAGTGGCTCACGCCTGTAATCCCAGCACTTTGGGAGGCAGAGGTGGGTGGATCACGAGGTCAGGAGATCGAGACCAGCCTCGCCAAAATGGTGAAACCCCGCCTCTACTGAAAATACAAAAATTAGCCGGGCGTGGTGGCGGGCATCTATAGTCCCAGCTACCCAGGAGGCTGAGCCAGGAGAATCACTTGAAGCCAGGAGAATCGCTTGAACCCAGGAGGCGAAGGTTGCAGTGAGCCGAGATCGTGCCATTGCACTCCAGCCTGGGCGACAAGAGCGAAATTCCATCTTAAAAAAAAAAAAAAAAAAAAAGAGTGTTGCTCTGCTGCCCAGGCTGGAGTGATTGCAGTGGCAGGATCTCAGCTCATTGCAATCTCAGCCTCCTGGGTTCAAGTGATTCTCCTGCCTCAGCTTCCTGAGTAGCTGGGATTACAGGTTTCACCATGTTGTCCAGACTGGTCTCGAACTCCTGACCTCAAGTGATCTGCCCACCTCAGCTTCTCAAAGTGCTGGGATTACAGGCACGAGCCACCACGCCTGACCACAAGACCCCACCTCTAAAAAAAAAAAATTACAAATTAGCTAGGCACGGTGGCACATGCCTGTGGTCCTAGCTACCCAGGAGGCTGAGGCAGGAGGATTGCTTGAGCCCAAGAGTTCAATGCTGCAGTGAGCTGTGATTGTGCCACTGTACTCCAACCTGGGTGACAGAGAGACCCTGTCTCCAAGGAAAAAAACAAGTGAATGTTAAAGTGTTTTGGGGAGGACACAGGTAACACACACACACACACACACACACACACACACAGTCTGAACGTGGTGAAAACATATGCACACAACTTAGAGAGGTAGGTTCTCTTATGTCCATTACACAGATGGGGTAAATGAGGCTCTGAGATGAAAAGAAAATGGGCTAATTCAGGAACCTGTAACCATTTCTGTAACAGTCCATGCTCCATGTGGCCCCAGAGCCTTTGCACCTGCTGTGCACCCCATAAATGTCCATTAGCTGAAAGGATTCAGCCCGGCTCCTGGGTGCTGCCCCCTGTCACACATAATCTATAAACTGGCAGGTGGGATAGGCCAGACAAGGGTCTCCCACCTCCCAGCCTTCATCAGGCCAGTCCCTGCCTCAGTAACCCGATTTCTTGAAGCTGTTTCCAGCTTCTCATTCTCCCTGGAGAAGCTTCATTACTCCTCTAGGGCTGAGATGCAAGAACCTGCAGCCTCCACGGCTTTCAAACCAACACATTAAAATAAAAACCAACAACTTCTAAATGGAGACCCTTGGGACTAGACCTTGGGCTGTGAGGCCCTGGCTGCCTGCTGTCACTTTTTTTGTTTTGTTTTGTTTTTCGTTTTTTTGAGATGGAGTCTTGCCCTGTCACCCAGGCTGCAGTGCAGTGGCACGATCTTGGCTCACTGCAAGCTCTGCCTCCCGGGTTCACGCCGTTCTCCTGCCTCAGCCTCCCGAGTAGCTGGGACTACAGGCGCCCACCACCACGCCCGGCTAATTTTTTGTATTTTTAGTAGAGACGGAGTTTCACCGTGTTAGCCAGGATGGTCTCGATCTCCTGATCTCGTGATCCGCCCGTGTCGGCCTCCCAAAATGCTGGGATTACAGGTCTGCTGTCACTTTTAACCTTGTGGGCAAGGGCATGACAGACTCTGGGGCCATTGGAGAATTGCCTGAAGCATCAGGAACTTGTAATAACCCGCATTAGGGTAATGATTTTTTGTTTGTTTGTTTTAAGACAGAGTCTCACTCTGTTGCTCAAGCTGGAGTGCAGTGGCGTGATCTCAGCTCACTGCAACCTTCACCTCCCGAGTTCAAGCGATTCTCCTGCCTCAGCCTCCTGAGTAGCTGGGATTACAGGCATACGCCACCACGCCCAGCTAATTTTTGTATTTTTAGTAGAGACAGGGTTTCGCCATGTTGGCCAGGCTGGTCTCGAACTCTTGACGTAGAGTGATCCACCCGCCTCAGCCTCCCAAAGTGCTGGGATTACAGATGTGAGCCACCGCACCCGGCCTGGTTCTTTTTATAGTAAAATTCCGAGAGCCATCAACACTTGCTGTCTCCACTTCCCCATTTCCTGTTCCCTCCTAAATCTGCTCCAATGGGGCTCTCACACCCCCCACGCCCTCCTGAAGTTGTCAGCCCCACAGGAGAGGGATTTTGTCTGCTCCGTTCCCTGCCGGACAGACGCCCAGTGCCTAGAAGAGCACCTGGCATGCAGCAGGTGCTCAATACGTGTTTGCTGAAGGAGTGAATGGCTGGATGCTCTCTTAGATGCTGCCCTGGAATTGATTCCAGAATCCTTCTCTACCTACTTGGAACTGACTCCAGTAGTGTCTATCCCACCCACCACCCTCTCACCCCATCTGCTGTGTGAACCAAGCTTAGAGCTCCCTACAGAGGAAGGGTGAAAAACAATCCATCCATCCATCCACCAGTAATCCATATATCCATTCACTCACCCATTAATACATCCACCAGTAATCCATATACCCACCCACTAACTCATCCATCCATCCACCCACCAATAATCCATATATCCATCCACGCACCCATCCATCCATCCACCCACCCATCAATCTACCCGTCCATCCATCCATCCATCCATCCATCCATCCATCCATCCATCTACTCATCCATCTATCCAACCATCCATCTATAATCCATATATCCATCCACTCACCCATCCATCCATCCATCTACTCATCTATCTATCCAACCATCCATCCATAATCCATATATCCATCCACTCACCCATCCATCCATCCATCTACTCATCCATCTATCCAACCATCCATCTATAATCCATATATCCATCCACTCACCCATCCATCCATCCTCCCATCAATCCATCCATCCATCTACCCACCCATCAATCTACCCATCCATCCATCTACTCATCTGTCTATCCAACTATCCATCCATAATCCATACATCCATCCACTCACCCATCCATCCACCCTCCCATCAATCCATCCATCCACCCACCCATTAATCCTCCCATCCATAATCCATATATCCATCCACTCACCCGTCCATCCACCCTCCCATCAATCCATCCATCCACCCACCCATCAATACTCCCATCCATCCATCCATCCATCCACCCACCCATCCACTCATCCATCTATCCAAATCCATCCATCCATAATCCATATATCCATGCACTCACCCATCCATCCATCCACCCACACATCCATCTATCCACCCATCCATACATCCATTTACTCATCCATCCATCCATCCATAATCCATATATTTATCCACTAACCCACCCATTAATCCACTCATAATCCATATAACCATCCGCCCTCCCATCCATTCACTCATCCATCTATCCACCTACCCATTCATCCATCCATGCACCCACTCCCATCCATCCATCCATCCATAATCCATTCATCCATCCACTCATCCATACATCCATTCATCCATCTATAATTCATACCTGCACCCATTTATCAATCCACCCACCTACAATCCATACATTCACCTGTTCATCCATCCATCCATAATCCATACATCCATCCTCTCGCAAATACATACATCCACTTACCCACCAACCTACCCACCTACCTCTCTATTCATCCATCCATCCATCTATCCATCCGTAATCCATACCTGCACCCATTTATCAGTCCGCTCACCCATAATGCATACATTCATCTGTTCATCCATCCATCCATCCGTCGTCCATACAACTATCATCTCACAAATCCATACATCCATTTACTGACCAACCTGCCCACCCACCTCTCTATTCATCCATCCATCCATCCATCCACCCGCTCATCCATTCATCCATAATCCATCCATTCATTTATTCACTCATCCATACATCCATCTATCTAATCACCCATCCATTCACCACCTTTTTTTTTTTTTTTTTTTTTTTTTTGAGATGGAGTCTCACTCTGTCGCCCAGGCTGCCAGGCTGGAGTGCAATGGCACGGTCTCGGCTCACTGCAAGCTCTGCCTCCTGGGTTCAAGTGATTCTCCTGCCTCAGCCTCCCAGGTAGCTGGGATTACAGGTGCCCACCACCATGCCCGGCTAATTTTTGTATTTTTAGTAGAGACGAGGTTTCACCATGTTGGTCAGGCTGGTCTTGAACTCCTGACCTCAGGTGATCTGCCCACCTCAGCCTCCCAAAGTGCTGGGATTACAGGCGTGAGCCACCACGCCCAGCTCCTATTCACCACCTTTCTACCCATCCATCCACCGATCCATCCACCCTCACTCCCTCCCTACTTCATGCACTCATTCACTCAGAGGCAGGCTAACCCTTATGCTCATCTTTATTCCTCCCCCTGCCTGCTTTGTGCCCTTGAGCCAGGCCCTCCCTGTCTCTGGCCCTTGCTTTCCTCCTCTGCACAGTGAGGCTGATGATAGCACAGACCTCCAAGTTTTGCACAGTGGCCTCAGGCCACACACAGTTGTTATTTGTTGTGACAGACAGCAAAGGGTGGTGGTTAAGAGTGCAGCCTGGGCTGGGTGCGGTGGCTCACACCTGTAATCCCAACACTTTGGGAGGCCAAGGTGGGAGGATTGCTTGAGCCCAGGAGTTCAAGACCAGCCTGGGCAACATGGAGAAACCCTGTCTCTACAAAAAAACGCAGAAGTTAGACAGGTGCAGTGGTGCAAACCTGTAGTCCCAGCTGCTCAGGAGGCTGAGGTGGGAAGATCACCTGAGCCTGGGACACAGAGGTTGCAGTAAGCCGAGATCGAGCCACTGCACTTCAGCCTGGGCAACAGAGTAAGACCCTGTCTCAGAAAAAATAAAAAATAAAAAAATAAAGAATGCAGCCTGGAGTTTGAATCCCTGCTCTGTGACTTCCCTGCTGTGTGACCTTGGCCAAGTGACAGAACCTCTCTGAGCCTGTTTCCCATCTATAAAATGAGGCTGATAATAGCACCTGCCTCCTTGGGGACTGTTGGGGGGGATTGCATGCAATTACACATGTTGCATATCGGGTTCAATAAGTGCCGGATGGGGCTGTTAATTTATGTTTATGGTAACCCCAGGAGGTAGGGCATGGCTGTGAGTGCCTGACAGGCTGATGCCCAGTGAACTCTGAGAAGGGAGCAGCTGGCAGGAACCTTGGCGACTGCTGTGGCAGGCGGAGGGGGCAGCTATGCCCCTTCTCCCCTCTGCTTGTAGTGGGAGAGCTAGGGGGCTGCTGGCCCAGCAGCCTCAAGTGGGGACCCACCAGGTGCACCTGTTTATGTGCAGAAGACAGGGTCTGCACCCCCTCTGCACCCAGGGAGTCACAGTCCAGGGTGGGAGCTATGGAGGCTTTGCTCTGTGCACTCTCTGGCAATTACCCTGACAGGGGCAGACTCAGAGTCCTCACCATCAGGGGCCCTGGGTCGTCTACACAGTTCAGGCAGGGGAGACAGAAGGTGTGGCAGTGGAATCCACTATATCACTCAACAGGCACGGGGACTGGTTCCCAGATAGAGTTACCCCAGGGAACCATCTCACACCCTCAATCCCTAACTCCAAGCCTGAGGGCCTGGAAGGGCCTGGGACGATGACTTCCCCACACACAAGCCTCTCTGAACCTCATAGAAAGCACAAACTCAAGCCAGGTGCGGAGGCTCATGCCTGGAATCCCAGCATTTTCAGAAGCCGAAGCGGGAGGATCACCTAAGCCTGAGTTCGAGACCGGCCTGGGCAACATTGCGAGACCCTGTCTCTACAAAAAAATAAAACAGCCAGGCGTGGCGGCACACGTCTGTAGTCCCACCTACTCGGGAGGCTGAGGCAGGAGGATAACTTGAGCCTGAGAGTTGGAGGCTGCAGTGAGCTGAGACCACGCTATTGCACTCCAGCCCGAGTGACAGAGGGAGACCCTATCACCAAAAAAGAAAAAAGGCACAAACTCAGAAGGAAAAAATATAGTAACAATAACATTTGTAAAGGGTTTTCTACAAGCCAGTATGTACTAGAATTAATTATTATTATTTTTTTTTTGGACAGAGTTTCGCTCTGTGGCCCAGGCTAGAATGCAGTGGTGCGATCTCGGCTCACCGTAACCTCTGCCTTTCAGGTTCGAGCAATTCTCTTGCCTTAGCCTCCTGAGTAGCTGGGATTACAGGTGCCCGCCACCACACCCAGCTAATTTTTGTATTTTTAATAGAGACAGGGTTTCACTATGTTGGCCAGGCTGGTCTTGAACTCCTAACCTCAAGTGACCTGCCCACTTTGGCCTCACAAATTGCTGGGATTACAGGCGTGAGCCACCGCGCCTGGCCTAGAATTAACTTTCACTGTCACAGCCACGTTATGAAGTAGATGCTATTATAGACCCCACTTTATTGATGGGGAAACTGAGGCACAGAGCGGCAACATGGCCTGACCAGTTGCACAGCTGGTAACTGGCACCCAAGTTTGAACCCTAGACTGTTTAAGCATCTTATTCCCCACACAGTAAAAACAGCCCAGGAAATGGGTACCACCATCTGCCCACAGTACAGATGAGTAAACTGAGGCTCAGAGAAGCTGTTAGGTCATGTGGAGAGAAAACAGGAGAGCTGGGGCTCGGGTCCTGGGCCATAGCCCCAAAAGTGTGGTCTCCTCACTGCTTCAATCACCAAATGCTCTCTGGGCCTCGGTTTTCTCATCTGTAAAGTGGGTTTAATTGCAAAATCCAACTGGGAGGGCTGTGATGATGAACATATCAGAGCAGGCATGGAAGACCCCACTGTGGGATGGGGCAGAGCAGGAGGGCCTGCAGAGGAAGGAAGGATGTCGAGTGAGTTGGAGGTCGCCGTGGGGACAGCAGGGGGACAACGTTTCCCATGGCCACGCTCTCGAACCTTTCTCCCACCTGGAGCAGTTGGAGCTGCCTCTGGCACCCCCTGCCTGAAAACTCATATCCGCAGCCGTCACCCCCAGCATCTCCCCAGTCACCTTGTGCCCCCTGTCCCCTCCCAGAGAACAGCGCAGCCTCTGTGTCTAGGCGTGAGGTTTGCCAGCGTCGCCCAGAGACGACTGGGTAGCAGGCGACTCCCGCCCCCTGCATGCAGACCCCGGCCCGCCCAGCCTCCAGGACCCCCTCACCAGGACAATGGACAGGCCAGGGGAGGAGGGGGACAGGCAGGGCTCGGGGCCTTGGGGAGCCTGGGAACGAGGCGGCTCTGAGTTGGCGTGCAGAGAGGGGGCTCCGAGAGGGCAGGGGGCAGGGCCGGGGGGACTTAGAGAAGGGGGCTCCGGGACAGGAGGGGGACATGGGGACTTAGAGAAGGGTCTCAGAGGGGAGGGGGTGCACAAAGGGAGAAGGTTCTCGGGGAGGGGAGGCAGCTGAGCCTCCTCCCCAACAGTGGTTCCAGAAGCGAGACCACCCCCTCCCCGTGGCACGGGCTCGCGCCGCAACAGGTGTTGGGGGGGTCTGAAGGCAGCACTAAGAGATGCAAAATCCCTTTCGGAAGTAAAGTGACACAGGCCTGCACCGCTCTAAATACAGACACAGCTGACTGGCGGTGGGGAGGTCAGAGGGAGCCAGGAGGGCCCGAGGAGAGGGAGGGAGGTAGAGCATGGGATAGGGGAGACCTCGAGCCCCGGGGACGCACGCGGTCAGGTTTCTGGATGGTCAGAAACCCGGTGACTTGATACACCCCTGACCCTGTGTCCTGGGGCCCCAGGGGAGGACAGAACTTAGGCGGCCCCCTCTGCCCCACTCAGCCTCCTTAAGCCCTGTTCCCGCCCCTCGAAGAGCCCCCCTCCCCTCTCCACACCCCTCCCCAACCTCAGCTTCCTCTCCTCGCTCAACCCCGCCCCACTCAGCCCTGCCCCACAACTCCCCCCGCCTCCGAGCCCCGCCCCTCTCCTCTCAGCCCCACCCATTTTCTCTCAGCCCTGCCCCTTCCCGCCTCGCCCCTTCTTCTCAGCCCCGCCCCTCTCCTCTCAGCTTTACCACTTTCAGCCCCTCCCCTCTCTCAACTCCGTCCTCTCTCGGCCCCCTCTCTTCTCTCAGCCCCTCTCGTCTCTCAGCCCCCTCTCCTCCCTCACCCCTCCCCTCTGAACGTCTCCCCCTCTCGGCCCCTTCTCCTCCCTCACCCCTCCCCTCTAAGCCCCTCCCCTCTCTCAGCCCCCTCTCCTTCCTCAGCCCCCTCTCCTTCCTCAGCCCCCTCCTCTCTCAGCCCCGCCCCTCTCTCAGCTCCTCCCCTTGCGGGGAGCACCCCGACTGTCAGCTTCTTCTGGGGCTGTCCATTCTGGGCCAGGAAGAATAGAAACGTGACCCTTTGGTCCATGGTGGCCTTGCTGGCCCTTCCTCATCTGAGCAACAAAGCTCTCCAGGTTCGACCATTCAGGGGCGCCCCGCGCAGTTCCAGCCAGTTCTGCAGGGATTCCCCCTACAGAGACCCACTGCCCGGCACAGCAGTCCCGGGCTGGGCTCCCCTGAGCAGAGACCCTGCCAGAAGGACCGTCCTCCATGAAGACCCCTTCAGATCCCAGCGTGGACCTCAGCACCTGATTCCTCATCCTTGAGCGGGGGTTCCCCCAGCGTGGAAGTGTGCGATGGGCAGAAATTCTGACTTCATCCCGTCATCCTTTCATTCGTATATAGAGCAGGCGTCTAGTACCTACAGCCATGAACTCTGCAAACCTGTGCTAGGGGCCAGGGATACAGGGATATGTGACCCCGACAGAGCCAGCCTCGCCCCCAGTGCGGTTCGCAGTTCAGTGGGGGAGGTGGTCATTGCGGTGATGGGGGTCAGAGGGCCTAGCTGGGGGGTGCACGGGAGTTTATGGTGGCTCCCTGAAGGCTTTCCGCAGGACGTGTGATCTAACCTGAGGGCTAAAGAAATCCATTAGCTGCCGGGCACGGTGGCTCACGCCGGTAATCCCAGCACTTTAGGAGGCCGAGGCCAGCGGATCACAAGGTCAGGAGTTCGAGACCAGCCTGGCCAACATGGTGAACCCTCGTCTCTACTAAAAATACAAAAATTACCCGGGCTTGGTGGCGGGCGCCTGTAATCCCAGCTACTCGGGAGGCTGAGGCAGGAGAATCGCTTGAACCCGGGAGGTGGAGGTTGCAGTGAGCCAAGATCGCACCACCGCACTCCAGCCTGAGACAGAGCGAGACTCCGTCTCAAAAAAAAAAAAAAAAAAAAAAAAATCCATTCGCGGGGCAGGCTCACGCCTGTGCCCCGGGCAGAGGAAAGAGCCAGTGCAAAGGCCCTGAGTCAGGACCAAGAGCCCTGGCTGGCAATCCCAGCTTAGCCATTTTCTTGCTGTTTGTCCAGGACAAGTGGCCAGTGCTTTCTGAGCCTGATCTCCACATCTGTAAAGGGGACTCCTGACATATTACTCAACTAAAGGGTTCAGGAGGGCACCTGGCATATAGTAGGTGTTGAATAATATTTGTCAAAAGTGGATGAAGGAATTGAGAGGCGTTAGAGAATGTGAAAGAGGAGGCGCTTGGCTCGCATCTGGAGGTGGGTGGGTTGGAGCAGCTCCTGACCTCTTCTCCTGGCCAAGGCCCCCTCTCCCCCCAGGCCCCTCCTCCCTGACCCGTCAGTCCCCTGCCAGCTGTCTCTCCAAGTGTGCGCCAGCCCGACAGGAGCAGGCACCTGTTCCGGAACGCCTGATGCCTTGCTTCCCAGGGATTTTAGAGGCACAGGTCCGCGGAAGTTCAGCTGCCACACAGGCTTAACCCTGGAGCCTGGGCGCCGGGTCCTCAGAGGCCCGACGCCATCCCTCTTGACCCCATAGAGAGCCCAGGCACTGCTCCCAGCCTTCACTGGAAAGACCTTGCTTCAACTCCGAGCTCTGGCCTTGCCCGGCTGTGTGGTCTTGGGAAATTTAGCCAACATCTCTGGTCATCTCCACCAATAATAATACTTACAAGATGACGTGGTGGCTCAGGCCTGTAATTCTTTGTAAATTTTTTTTACAAATTACAAAGAATTCGTGAATTCTTTTTAATTCTGTAAAACTTTGGGAGACAAGGCAGGAGGATCACATGAGGCCAGGAGTTCCAGATCAGCCTGGGAAACATGACGAAACCCTGTCTCTACAAAAATAAAATAAAATAAAAATTTTAGCCAGACATGATGACACGTGCTTGTAGTCCTAGCTACTCAAGAGGCTGACACTGGAGGTTGGTTTAAGCCCAGGAGTTTGAGGCTGCAGAAAGCCATGACTGTGCCACTGCACTCCAGCCTGGGCGACAGGAGACCCTGTTTCAAAAAAAAAAATTAGACCAGGTGTGGTGGCTCATGCCTGTAATCCCAGCACTTTGGGAGGCTGAGGAGGGTGGATCACCTGAGGTCAGGAGTTCGAGACGAGCCTGGCCAACACGGTGAAACCCCATCTCTAACAAAAATACAAAAAATTAGCCAGGCATGGTGGTGGGTGCCTGTAATCCCAGCTATTCGAGAGGCTGAGGCAGGAGAATCGCTTGAACCTGGAAGACAAAGGTTGCAGTGAGCCGAGATCACGCCACTGCACTCCAGCCTGGGTGACAAGAGCAAAACTCCATCTCAAAAAGAAAAAATAAAAAAAGTCTTTTCATGAATAAACTCTATTATTGTAACAGCTCTCTGTGTTCCCAAGTATTACTGACCCCATTTCACGGATGTGAAAACTAAGGTATGAAGACAGAGGTTACCCGATTTACAGCACAAAATAATCCAATCAATAATAATCACAATCTCTGGGCACGGTGGCTCATGCCTGTAATCCCAACACTTTGGGAGGCTGAGGCAGGTGGATTACTTAAGGTCAAGAGTTCGAGACCCGCCTGGACAACATGGCAAAACCCGTCTCTACTAAAAATACAAAAATTAGCTGGGTGTGGTGGTGTGCACCTGTAGTTTCAGCTACTTGGGAGGCTGAGGCATGAGAATCACTTCAACCCGAGAAGCAGAGTTTGCAGTGAGCCGAGATTGCACCACTGCACTCCAGCCTGGCAACAGAGTGAGACTCCGTTTCAAAAAAAAAAAAAAACTAGCCAAGCGTGGTGGCCGGCACCTGTAATCCCAGCTACTTGGGAGGTTGAGGCAGGAGAATCGCTCGAACCCGGGAAATGGAGGCTGCAGTGAGCCGAAATTGCGCCGCTGTGCTCCAGCCTATCTCAAAAATAAATTAAATTGTCAATTAAAATGAAATAAAATTAAAAATTCAATTCCTCACTTGCTGAAGTCACCGGTTTTTGTTTGTGTGTTTGAGACACGGTCTCGCTCTGTCACCCAGCCTGGAGTGCAGTGGTGCGATCATAGCTCACTGCAGCCTCGACCTCCTGGGCTCAAGCGATCCTCCCACCTTAGCCTCCAAGTAGCTAGGACTACAGACCCACACCACCACGCCCAGCTAATTTTTATTTTTTTTTTGGTAGAGACAGGGTCTCGCTATGTTGCCCAGGCTGGTCTCAAACTCCTGGGCTCAAGCCATCCCCCAACCCACCTCGGCCCCTGAAATTGCTGGAATTACAGCCGTGAGCCACTGCACTCAGCCTCAAGTCACCGTGTAAGCGCTGAATAGCCACATGGCTGCTGACTACCGTGTTAGCACAGATTTCAAACGCCTCTTTCACTGCAGGAAGTTCTGTTGGAACCTTGCTGTGGGATCATGTGCTTGTCTGTGACTTGGCCATGTGATGAGAGCTCAGGCCCTGCGAAGTTACAGTTAACTTGATCATTTCTGTCTGGTAGAAAAGAGAACCCCAACTAGGGCTTTACTGAAATATAGACCATTAATTCGTTTGTATCTAGCCTGATCTTAATCTAACATTCCACCGTAAAAAAAAAAAAATCTCGGGCTGGGCGCGGTGGCTCATGCCTGTAATCCCGGCACTTTGGGAGACTGAGGTGGGCAGATTACCTGAGGTCAGGAGTTCCAGATCAGCCTGGCTAACATGGTGAAACCCCATCTCTACTAAATATACAAAATTAGTTGGGCGTGGTGGCGCATGCCTGTAATCCCAGCTACTTGGGAGGCTGAGGCAGGAGAATCGCTTGAACCCGGGAGGCAGATGTTGTAGTGAGCTGGGATCGTACCATTTGCACTCCAGCCTGGGTGACAGTGAGACTCTATTTCAGAAAAAAAAAAAAAAAAAAAAAACCCAGCCTGGCCAACATGGTGAAACCCCATCTCTACTAAAGATACAAAAAATTAGCTGGGCCGTGGTGGCACCCACCTGTAATCCCAGCTACTCGGGAGGCTGAGGCAGGAGAATTGCTTGAACCTGGGAGGCAGAGGTTGCAGTGAGCCAAGATCGCGCCACTGCACTCCAGCCTGGGTGACAGGACAAGACTCCATCTCAAAAAAAAAAATCTTGGGCTGGGCACGGTGGCTCACGCCTGTAATCCCAGCACTTTAGGAGGCTGAGGTGGGCGGATCACCTGAGGTCAGGTGTTCCAGACCAGCCTGGCCAACACGGTGAAACCCCATCTCTAACAAAAATACAAAAAATTAGCCAGGCATGGTGGTGGGTGCCTGTAATCCCAGCTACTTGGGAGGCTGAGGCAGGAGAATTGCTTGAACCCAGGAGGCGGAGGTTGCAGTGAGCTGAGACCGCGCCATTGCACTCCAGCCTGGCAACAAGAGTAAAACTCCATCTCAAAAAAAAAAAAAAAAAAAAAAAAAAAACTCCGTAGATACCTAGTTCCTCAAATACTCTTAGAACCAGCCTCAACATTTTATTGGTTCCCTGAGTAATGAGCTAATGAATCATGGACATGTGCTTACTTGACGTTTGGGTGACTCAAGTTTTCAGCATTTCTTTTCTTTCTTTCTTTATTTTTAGAGACGGGGCCTTGCTCTGTTGCCCAGGCTAGAATGCAGTGGTGCAATCATAGCTCACTGCAACCTCCAGTTCCTGGGCTCAAGCAAGCCTCCTGCCTCAGCCTCCCGAGTAGCTGGGACTAAAAGCAAGCACCACCATGCCCTGTTAATTGTTTTCAATTTTTTTTTGTAGAGATGGGGGTCTTGCTATGTTGCCCAGTCTCAACTTTTTGAGAACCGTATATGTCTTTTTTTTTTTTAAGTTTCTCTTCTCTTTAACTGAACTGAACCTGGAAGAGACATGTAAATCCCCATTTTGCAAACAGGGAAACTGAGGCCAGCTCCTTGCCTCCCCCCATCCCAGACCCCCTCCAAGCTCAGGGGTCCAGTTGTTGCATACCTAGCTGTCCTCATTTGAGGAACCACCCTCCCACCGCCCGCCCAACTTCTAGAAACAACTCTGAGAACCTGTCTTTCTCCTGCTGCAGCCAAGAACCAAGTCAGCCCAACACTGGGACATCAAAGGGAATCTATAAATACAGCTGCAGGAGGAAAAATAGACACTTTCCTGGCCCCTCCCAGTCTTCCTTCTCTCCCACTCCAGATCTTTCCTGGCTGGGTTCCCACCCCAGGAGCTGGGTTGAAGCCCTCAACCCCAGGGACCCCTTACAGGGAGGCAGTGGAGGGGAACAGCTGATGGCACCCCAGTTTCCCCCAAGAAACTCAACCTCCTCTGCCCTCTCCTCCCCTACCAGGCAGCTGAGAAAAGAGGGATATGGCTGGGTCTTTCCTCTGCAGACATGGTTCTGACCAGAGGTGCGCATTACCAGCTTGTCAAAATCTTCAGTCCCCAGAACCAGGGAATCTTCTTTCCATCTCCTGGGGAACGTGTAGGGCGTCTGCCCTGTGCTGGGCTCTGGGAAGCTGGCAGGAACAAGGCTGACTTAGTTGGGGCAGTCAAGGAGAGCTTCCTGGAGGAGATGATATGAGCTGAGCCCAAAGGATGATGGGAATGATTGGAGAGGGTGAAGAACAGGTGGCGAGGGGGATGGAAGGGAAAGAGTTTGGAGTCCTCCTTCATTCTTTGCTCTTCATATATATATATTTCCTCCCCATCTGGCCCCTACTCCTCCTTCAGGTCTCAGCTCAATGTCACCTCCTCAGAGAGGCCCTCCCTGATGCCCCCAGAGAATCGCTGCCCTTCATTTTCTCTTTTTAAATTTTCCTTTTTTTTTTTTTTTTTTTTGGAGACAGGGTCTCGCTCTGTCATCCAGGCTGGAGTGCAGTGGTGTCACTACAGCTCACTGCAGCCTCAACCTCCCTGGCTCAAGCAATCCTCCTGCCTCAGCTTCCTGAGCAGCGGGTACCACAGGCACATGCCACCGTGCCTGGCAATTTATTTTTTATTTTTTATTTTATTTTATTTTTGAGACGGAGTCTCACTGTTGCCCAGGCTGGAGCGCAGTGGCATGACCTTGGCTCACTGCAACCTCCATATCCCGGGTTCAAATGATTCTCCTGCCTCAGTCTCCCAAGTAGCTGGGATTACAGGTGCATGCCACCATGCCTGGCTAATTTTTTGTATTTTTAGTAGAGTCGGGGTTTTGCCATGTTGGCCAGGCTGGTCTCGAACTCCTGACCTCAGGTGATCCACCCGCCTTGGCCTCCCTAAGTGCTGGGATAACAGGCGTGAGCCACCGCACCTGGCCTCCTTCATTTCTGTTCTTCCTGGTCCTTATAATAATCTGAAATCATTTTAGCCAATTACTTGTTTCCTCGTTATCTATCTGCAAATACCTGGAGAGGGCAGAGACCCTGCCCTCCTAGATTATCTCCCTCTCTCTGTCTAGAACTCACCTCCACGGTTTTCCCACCTGTAAAGCAGGGTGGAAGTGTGACAAGTCGCTTCCATGGAGAAGCTGCTGGCCTCATTTGTCATGAAAGTTACTATTTTCCTTGCAAACGGCTTGCCTGGTTCTGTAGACTCTTGTAATCGATATGCTAATTGATGCAGATTTTATGTAAATGACACGGATGTTTATTTCTCCCTAGAAATTCCCCACTGGCCTTGGGGATCCCCGAAGAAGCTGGGGAGGGGGTAGAGCTGTCTCAGCCCAGGTTCCTTGGGGACCCACCCACACTTAGGCGGGTGAGGGTTGAGGAGCATCTGGAACTTCCCCTACCCCCTCCTCCTTCCTGGCCTCCAGGCTTTGCCCAAAGATGAGCAAATCTCTAGACCCTGGGGTGGGGACGGGGATGGGGGGATAGAAAACTGGAGACCCAGGGGAAAGACTGAGACAGAGACAGTGAGAGAGCAAGATTGAGAGATGAGGAAGCAGGCGGTGAGATGGACCTAGAGACGGAGACAAAAGGAGAGAGGCCTGGAGGGGTGAGGTGAGAGGGCAAGGCAGGTTCCCCCTGCAGTCGCAGAGCAGGCTGGGGACAGACTGCAGAGGGACCTGTCCCCCACCATGCTTTTGGAGTAGAGGAGAGACCTTCCCATCTCCATCCTGGACGCAGCCTATTGGAATCTTCTGGAAGGGAAAACTGAGTCCAGATAAGGGAGGGCCACCAGCCTCACCATCATTGCAGGGCAGGGGCAGGGAGGCTTCCCTGACAATCTCCTGAACCTTAGCAGACACTTATTGAGTGCCTACTGTATGCCAACTCTATGTTGGGCAGTGCTGGACATCACCTTGGCCTGGACAGTTCTGGGCCCGGTCCTTGGGCTCCCAGTCGGGTGTGTGGGATTCAAACTGAGACATTTACCTTGGGAATGAAGGAGGACGGGTTGACCAGGTCAACCTGGGGGGAGAGGGAGGCAGAAGGCCAGGAGGAGAGAACAGCCCGTGCAAAGGCCCTGAGGCAGGGTAGAGCTTGGCGCCCTAGAGGAGCTGAATTAATTCCAAAAAGCCCCCTTACCTGCCTGCCCTCCCCTCCTCCCATTCCTCACTCTGATCCAGCCACACGGGCCTCCTCACTGTTCCTCCAACATGCCAGGCACGGTGCCCCAGGACCTTTGCACGGGGCTGTGCCCGCCCACCTACTACACTCTTTCCCTAGGTACCTGCATGATTTTTTATTTATTTATTGAGACAGCTCTTTTGCCCAGGCTGGCAATACAATTTTAGACATATGATCTCTGCTCACTGCAACCTCCGCCTCCCAGGTTCAAGCGATTCTCCTGCCTCAGCCTCCTGAGTAGCTGGGATTACAGGTGTGTGCCATGACGCCTGGCTAATTTTTGTATTTTTAGTAGAGACAGGGTTTTACCATGTTGGCCAGGCTGGCCTTGAACTCCTGACCTCAAGTGATCTGCCCGCCTCAGGTTCCCAAAGTGTTGGGATTATAGGCATGAGCCACTTTGCCCAGCCACTGCATGATTTTCTACCCCCTCTTCTTCAAGTCTCTGCTCACATATCACCTCCTCAGTGAAGCCTTCCCTGACTACCTGTTTAAAATCTTTCTGCTAGGCCAGGCGTGGTGGCTCATGCCTGTAATCCCAGCACTTTGGGGAGGCTGAGGTGGGAGGATCCCTTGAGCCTGGGAGTTGGAGGCTGCAGTGAGCTATGATCAGGCCACCACGCTCCAGCCCAGGGCCACAGAGTGAGACCGTATCTCTAAAAACTAAAATAAAATGAGTGAATCCTCTCCTCTGATCTCTGAACTCTGCCAAGATGAGGGTCCATTTGTGTCTTGCTCAACCACTGTGTCCCCAGCACTGCCTAGTAGAGCCTGGTACACAGTAGGTGCTCAATAAAGTTAGCTGAAAAATAGGCCAGCAAGGGGCAAGACCCCCGAGGCTCAGTTCTGCTTCCTGAAGGTGTCGGAGGTTTTGTAGCGGATGCTGAGCAGGCCCCTGGTGGGGAGGGAAGGGTGTGATCTGAGCTCGACACCCTTGATGGCCTCTCTGCACACTGTCAGTGTCACCTGTGTGGCTGGCCCTAGTGGCAATGATGAACTGCCACTAGCTGAGGTCATTCACACACACACCCTCCACCGTCACTGCCTGTTTCTGCTGTTGCTATTATTTTTATTTATGTATTTATTTATTTTTGAGGCAGGGTCTCATTCTGCTGCCCAGGCCGGAATGCAATGGCGTGATCTTGACTCACTGCAATCTCTGCCTCCTGGATTGAAGTGATTCCCCTACTTCAGCCTCCCAAGTAGCTGGGATTACAGGCACCTGCCACCATGCCTGGCTAATTTTTTTGCTTTTTTTTTTTTGAGACGGAGTCTCTCGGCTCACTGCAACCTCCACCTCCCGGGTTCAAGTGATTCTCCTGCCTCAGCCTCCCGAGTAGCTGGGATTACAGGCTCCCGCCACCGCACCCGGCTAATTTTTGTATTTTTAGTAGAGACAGGGTTTTGCCATGTTGGCCAGGCTGGTCTCGAACTCCTGACCTCAGGTGATCCGCCTGCCTCGGCCTCCCAAAGTGCTGGGATTACAGGCGTGAGCCACCACGCCCAGCCATATTGTATTTTTTAATACATTTTTTTTCTGTGCTTGGATCTTGCCACCCTTTCTGCATACCAGTTCTGGTTCTCTTTCTATCTTTAAAGAAAAAATGTGGGCCAGGCGCGGTGGCTCACTCCTGTAATCCCAGCACTTTGGGAGGCTGAGGGGGGCGGATCACGAGGTCAAGAGATCGAGACTATCCTGGCTAACACAGTGAAACCCTGTCTCCACTAAAAATACAAAAAATTAGCCAGGCGCGGTGGCGGGCGCCTGTAGTCCCAGCTACTCAGGAGACTGAGGCAGGAGAATAGCGTGAACCCGGGAGCCGGAGCTTGCAGTGAGCTGAGATCGCGCCACTGCACTCCGGCCTGGGGGACAGAGCGAGACTCCGTTTCAAAAAAGAAGAAAAAATGTGGTAAAACACACATCACAGAAAAATCACCATTTTAACAACTTCTAAGTGCACAGTTCAGCGGCATTAAGCACATTCACGTGGTTGTGCAACCATCACCGCCATCCTCTCCGGAACTTTCTCCTTTTCCCAATCTGAAACTGTCCCCATGAAACACTCACTCCCCACCCCCTCCCCAGCCCCTGGCACTCTCCATTCTACTTTCTGTCTCTATGAATCTGATGACTCCAGGGACCTTCTAGGAGTGGAACCACACTGGATTTGGCCTTCTGCGTCTGGCTTACTTCACTGAGTGTGACGTCCTCAAGATGCGTCCACATCTGAAGCCTGTGATGGCTGAATCATATTTCGCCGTGTCCATGGACCCCCTTATGTTGATCCATGTATCTGTTCATTGGCAGTTGGTTTGCTTCTGCCCTTTCGCTGCTGTGAACACGGGTGCCAGGATCTGTTCTGGTCATCTGTTTTTATTTCTCTGTTGACAATGCCCTACACAAATATAACGGCATCAAAGCTCCTTCCCACAGCTTCCAAGAGAGGATGAAGATTAGGAAAAATCACCAAGAGGAAGAAACAAGAATCTCAGGACCTCCCATGGAGAAGACTACTTACCTTTATTAAGCCCCAACTATGTGACAGGCTCCAGCATTTCTTTTTTTTTAATGGGAGGACAGAGTCTCGCTCTATCGCCCAGGCTGGAGTACAGCGGCATGATCTCGGCTCAGTGCAACATCTGCCTCCCAGGTTCAAGCCATTCTCTTGCCTCAGCCTCCCAAGTAGATGGGATTACAGGCACGCACCATCACGTCCAGCTAATTTTTATATATTTTTTAGTAGAGACAGGGTTTCGCCATGTTGGCCAGGCTGGTCTCAAACTCTTGACTTCAGGCGATCCACCCACCTCAGCCTCCCAAAGTGCTGGGATTACAGGCATGAGCCATGGCGTCCGTCCTAGGCCCCGGCATCTTTTGGAATGTTCTCATGTTGAACAACTTGTTCACAGCTGGTGAGTGGTAAAGCTGGGGGATGGACGCCAGTGTGTGAGCTGCAGAGATCACATCCAGTCCACTGTCTGCTTGCTTGCCTCTCATGACAGGCAGCTCACTACCCCATCACTGATTTTAGAGAAAAGAAAACAGTGGGTGGAAAAGAGCCGTCCCCTCCAACTTGGGATGATCAGGGAAGGCCCCTCAGAGAAGGGAACGTTGGTGGGGAACAGCTTCCAGGCAGTGGGAACAGCAAGTGCCAAGGCCCCAAGGCAGGAGTGAGCTGGGTGTGCTCACTAGGCTGGAATGGGAAGCCTAGGGGAAGGGAGATGTAGGGGAAGGGAGATTTATTTTTTATTTTTTTATTTTTTGAGATAGAGTCTTGCTTTGTTGCCCAGGCTGGAGTGCAGTGGCACGATCATCTCGGCTCACTGAAACCTCCGTCTCCCGGGTTCAAGTGATTCTCTTGCCTCAGCCTCCCGAGTAGTTGGAATTACAGGCATGCACCACCACACCTGGCTGATTTTTTGTGTTTTTAGTAGAGATGAGGTTTTGCTGTTACCCTGGCTGGTCTCGAATTCCTGAGCTCGGGCAATCCGCCCTCCTTGGCCTCCCAAAGTGCTAGGATTACAGGCATGAGCCACCGCACCCGGCCAGAGGGGAGATTTTGAAAGCAGAGAATGTGACACTTGCCCCTGCCCAAATGCCACTCACCTCCCATGCCTCAGTTTCCTATCTATACCCAAGGACAGACCCCAGGGAGGTTGAAGGTCCCTGGACACCCTCGCTCCACCCACAAATTCCTTGTTTTGGAGACCAGGATGCCACTGCCTCATTTGTCACTACATCATATGCAGATGATGCCTTGGGGGAGGGGGTTCTGGGCCAACCCAGGACACACATGGGCCTTTCTGGGGGATTTCTCAGTTTCTGAGAAGGAGGAAGCCTTGTAATTGCTCTAATTTCAATTTATAAATCAGGCGCAGGTCCTGCTGCTTCCGTCTCTAATTTAATGTTTCCCGCGTGCAGGCATGGTGCTGTTAGCTCCAGCCAGACACACAGCCTGAACCTCGGGCCCAGGGTCTGAGGGGCTGCAGAGGGGGTCTCAGACATAGTGGGGACCACTGCCTCCCTGGCTGAAGGTCTCCTGTGCACCTGGAGCTTGCATATATAACCCCTCTCTCAATGAGAGGGAAGCAGCGAGGTGTAGGGAACTCAGGCTGACCATGGGACCAGACGTCCTGGGTTCTGGGTTGGAGTCCTTGTCTCCATTCGAAATGCGCAAAGCACCTGGAGCTGTGCAGTGCACACAGTAGGTGCTTAATAAGTGCTTCCAACATTATTATTTCCCTGGATACCCCTGCTGCATACTGGGGAGGTGGTCACCATTATGTCCTGTTTTGCTAAAGAGAAAAATAAGTGACTCTGGTCTCACTCTCTGATCAATGAGCCTCAGTTTCCCCTTTGATACAATGAAGGCAAGCCCTGTTGAAATCTCAGACTCCCACTCATTCACTCCTTCATTCGTTCATTCATTCACCACATGTGTTGAGTGCTTACTGTGTGCTTGGCTCTGTTTTAAGCCTCGTGACACAGTGGAGTCCTGGACCGACCTGGGAACTTGACTGTCTTGGGGAGGGATTGGAAGAGAAACGAGTAAATGCATAAGAGAAAGTCCTATTGGTGAAAAGTTGAGCAAAGCCATCAAAACAGGGTAAAGAGGGATGGAGAGGGGAATTATTTTTATTTATGTATTTAGTTTAGAGACAGGGTCTTGTTCTCTTATCCAAGCTGGAGTGCAGTGGCGCAATCCTAGCTCACTGCAGAGTGATTACTGAAATGAGGGGAGGCTGGGGAAACATTGGAATTGAGATTTGGGGTAGGTGAGGAAAGGAGCCATTTGGACATCTAGGGAAAGAGTGCACAAGGCAGAGGGGACAGGCAGTGTACAGGCCCTGGGGCAGTGCAAGCTCTGTGCAAAACCTACATATTCAGAGACACTGGCTGTCCCAATAAAGCTGTACCCTTGGCATTTCAGAATGGAGCTGCCTCCTCCTCCAGGAAGCCCTCCTGGATCTTCAGTGACAATCATGATTAGGCTGAAAAAGCAAGGCGGGGAGGCAGTCCGTGTCAGGCTCAGGGGCACCAGGCAGGGGGGCAGGGAAGAGGTCTAAGAGACCCCACTCACTCACCCCAGGTCACACTCACTTGCCTTAAGGCCCCTCCAATTAGGGGGATCCCTGAGACACTAATGCTGTCCTGAGAGTTCTTCCAGGACAGTGGCACCTTCTTCTTAGAAGCTGGGGTTCAAATCCAGGCTCCACCATTTCCTGGCTGTGGGATCAGTCAAGTCACGGCTCTCTGGGTCTCAGTTTCCACCTTTGAAAATGGAGTAATAGCATCATAGTCCTAGAATCGTGGGGGTGCATATAGCAGAGGCCTAATATGTTAAGTCATCATTACAATTATTAATATATGCGCAATACAGGGCATATTTTGGGCAGCAGGCCCAGGGATGCTGTGTGGTTTTTGCAAAGGGCTCCACCCTCTCTGGGCGCCAGACTCCCCCAAATCCTCTCAGCAGCTCCAGGAGGGAATTGGAGGTTGAGAAAGGGTCCTCAACAGAATCCCTGCCCCATTCCGCGATGAGTCAGGGGTCAAAGAACAAGGAGCGAGGAAGGGTCAGGACCATGCGGCCACCACTCCCCCAGCCCCGGGGCTCCAGGCGGCTAGCTCCGCGCAGGACCAGCTGGGCGGATTTAGCCGGCGCATCTGCCGCCTGAGCAGCTGCCGTTCTGGGGGGGCCGGAGGGGGATTTGGGACGAGGGAAAAATCTGTCCGAGGAGAATCGTGTCTGCGCGGCCCAGCTGCCGAGTTGAGCTGGGGGGACACCCCGAATCCGCTCGGACCCCGGGCCCCTCCCGGGCCGCGACCGCCCCCACTTGCCTCTAGGGGAGGGGGCGTCGGGGAGGCTCTGACGTCACACGTGGCCCCAGCCAATCGGAGCTGCCCTTTCGGAGCCCCCAGGGGATTCCCTGGCCTGAGCGGAGACCCGGGGTGCAACCTAGCAGCGAGGACCCCCCAACCTGGGGTTAAAGAGAGCCCGCACCTGGCCGGGGAAACTGAGGCGGGGGGCCATTTGGGGAAGGGATCGGACCCAGGCGACCTCTCTGAGCGGCTGCCCGTGAGCCTGACTACAGCTCGGCCCAGAGAGGGCCAGGGACCCCCGGGAGTCACACAGCGGGGCGACGAGGCTAGTGGTCCTCATGGGGGCGCGCAGGCATTGGGGCGGGGCTTCCCTTCCTCGCAGGCGCCGGCAGTAAGGGGCCGGGCTCAGCCTCACCCCATCCCGGGGGCCCTGAAGGCCTTCTGACCTCCTCCGGGTCTCCCCGGGCCTCCTCGGACCCGGGGCCGCAGCCCGGGCCGCACTGGGAAGAAGGTGTCGGTGGCCGCGGGCGCCCGCAAAACCCGCACTGGAATCCACCCGGTCGGAGCAGGACGGGAGCGCTGCGCTGCCAACGCGCCAGCCCAGGCCGGGGAAACTGAGGCCCAGCGGGGCGGGGTTTTGCTCAGAATCCCACGGCTGGGAGGGCGCTGCTGGCTCTGGTGACCTCGGGCGATGCCCTGCCCCTTCCTGGGCCTCCCTGGCCCATCCTGCCACTGTCCTCCAGGTCAGGGCTCAGACAGCCAGGAGCCCTGGGCGGGAGGAGGGAGAGGCCCGGCCTGACCTTGCCCCGGTCCAGGACATGAAAGACCCATTCATGGTCGCAGAAGCCTGCGAGCCACCGGTGGGGGTGGGGCCTCCCTCAAGGCCTTTGTCCCCGAAGTCTCTCTGCCTAGAACGCCCTCCCCGCACATCCCTACCCCCACCCCCCTGCTTGGATCTATGGTTCCTCTAAGGCCTCCAGGCTACCTCCTCGAGGTCCTCCTGGACCTCCAGCCAGTCTGTCTCAGCCTGCAGTTCTGTGCCCACTGGTTTCTGTATCCCCAGGCTAGACAAAAGGCACAGGGCAGATTTGTCTTGTTGACAGCTCAGTCCAGTATCTGGTACACAGTAGGTGCTCAATAAATGTTTGCTGAATGACTAGGGTGCAGAAGTACCCAGCTGGGCCAGCCAAGAAGGCAGGGGAGGGAGGGGATGCCAGGGGCTGGGCACAGCGCAGGGAAGGGAGTGTTGGTGGGAGGATGCAGATTCTAGACCCCAAGCCTTGGAGCTGGGGCTCGGCCCCCTCCCTTGTGGAGCAGGCCTCAGTGGCCCCCAGCGGGCAGGACACAGGGCGGGGTGGGGGCTAGACACCAGCAGGTGCCTTGGCTGATTTGCCTGGGATGCTGGGGCGGCCGGAAGGCGGGAAGGGCAAAACCACGGGCAGGAAGGCCTGGCTGCTCCCGGAGGTTTGTGGTCACCAGGATGGCCCTGGGAACATGCCCAGGAATTGGAAGACCTGGGCTGTCTCCATGGGTGCCAGGGAGCCTGCAGATTGCCATGGGTGGCCTGGGGAGCGGGGTTCAAGTCCTGATACCCAGTCCCCACTGAGTGGCTGCTGGAAGCCTGTGCACAACCTGTCTGGACCCCCTGGATGGCACGGAGCCAGGGATGGGGCATAGTGGCCCCAGCACTCAGTAAGTGTGCAAGAAAAGTCACAAGCTACATAACAACAAAGTGTTGGCTGGTCTCAGTGGCTCATGCTATAATCCCAGCACTTTGGGAGGCCAAGGTGGGAGGATCGCTTGAGGCCAGTATTTCAAGACCAGCCTGGGCAATGTAGCAAGACCCCGGTCTCTACAAATAATAATAACAATTTTTAAAAAAAAATCATCTATCCTCTCTCTCCCCCATTTCTCTATTATCTATCTAAATTATAGAAAAACAGAAAAGAGGCTGGGCACGGTGACTCATGCCTGTAATCCCAGCACTTTGGGAGGCCGAGGCGGGCGGATCACCTGAGGTCAGGAGTTCAAGACCAGCCTGGCCAACATGATGAAAGCCCATCTCTACTAAAAATACAAAAATTAGCCAGGCATGGTGGCAGTCGCCTGTAATCCCAGCTACTTAGGAGGCTGAGGCAGGAGAACTGCGTGAACCCAGGAGGCGGAGGCTGCAGTGAGTCAAGATCATGCCACTGCACTGTAGCCTGGGTGACAGAGCAAGACTCCATCTCAAAGAAAGAAAGAAAAAGATAAGAAAAACAGAAAAGACAAGAAAAAATAAGTGTTTACAGAGCATCTACTGTATGGAGAGAGGCCAGAGCGACCAGGACAGCACTCAGTCCAGTGGGGGAGACGTACAGGATCACATCCACATGGGGAGGTACTTTGGACAGGGAGGGGCACTGAGGCATGGAGAGCAGCCCCTGCTGTCCTGAATTCATTCGAAGGGTCAGGAGGGTTACAGGAAGGTCTCTGAAACCTCCAGGCTCTGTCCTGGGGTCTCAAATTCATGGGGGAACCTGCAGTCCTCGAAAAACTCCTTTCTGGGCCAGGTCCCACAGGGCGCTGGCGACAGAGAGGCAGGTCCGGGAGTCGTGAACCGTGGAGATCTCTGCAGCCGGTTTGCTCAGGTCCAAAACCCCCTGACGCTCTCTAACTGGGTGACCTTGGACAAGACCTCCCTGTGCCTCAGTTTCCTGAAGTGTCGAGTGAATGTTGCTAAATGGAATACTTGTGGATTGAAGAAATGATCTCGTCTATGAAGGGGGCCACACAGACCGTAGGGTTCCTGACAGCCTCATTGACCCCATGTGCTGGGTGTGATTGGGGCTGGATCCTGGGGATGCGAGTTTGAACAGAGGGGACCAGGAGAGGAAGTTGGGGCGGCTCAATTAATAAGTCCACCACCTGGACCAAAGCAGGGTGACCCCCTTGGGCCTCCCCCCACAACTCACCCAAACGCCACCCACCGGCTCCGCCCTCCGCTCCGCGCCGCGGTTGCTCCGGGCCGGGTTTTGCGCGGCTCCAGCCCGGCTTTGGGGAGGTGGGGGTTTGCTGGAAAGGGGGGGCGGAGGTGGCAGAGCCGCGAGTCGCAGCGGCGGCCGCGGCGGGCGGAGGAGATGCGGCCGCGGCGCGCCCCCGGTCCGGCCGCCGCGCAGCGCCCCCCCCGGAGCCGACGCCAGCGCGCGGGGGGCCGGGGCTGAGCCCCCTCCCCCAGCGCAGCGCCGCGGGCCCGGGGGCGGGGAGAGCGCGCGCCCCCAGCCCCCCTCCCCAGCCGGGGATGCCGGGCTGAGCGGCCCGGCCGGGACAGGTGCGCGCACGGACCCCCCCAGCCCGCGCCCTCCCGCCCTTGCGCCTCCCGCCCGCGCACTCGCGGCGGCCGCGGCTCCGAGGTAAGCGCCCCGGGGCGTCTGCGGAGGGGGTTGGGGGAGGCGCGGGGATGGGGGCGTCTGTCGGCACGCAGCTGGGGGGGCCGAAAGGCTGGCTGGGGTGGCCAGGTCAGGCGCTAGGACTGGGGGGCCTGCGGGCCCTGCCACTGGGAGGGGACGGATTTGGGGCCAGGGAGGGGGTTTGGTGAGCGCTAGAACGAGGGGGGGAATCTCTCAGCCACACAACTGGGGAGGGGACCGGATTGGAGAGGGGGTCGCTGGCCGTATGGAGGGGTCCGGTGGGGGTCCGGTGGCATCGCTTTGGAGGGGCTGGATTTTGGCCTGGGGCGCTCCCTGAGGCTCCATTATGGGGGTGTCTAATGGCACCGCAACGTGGGGGGTGCGCTTGGATTGTTGACTGGGGGCCTGTATGTGCAGCTAGGTTGGGGGTTCTGTCGGCACCGCAGCGGGTGGAGATTTTGTCCTGGGGGGGGGGGCCCGGAGGAGACACAATAATGAAGCTCGCGGCTGCGCCGCTGGGGAGCTGGATTGGGGCCCAGGTGGGGGGTTCGGGGCAGGCAGGGGGCCTGTTGGTCGGGGGTTGGGGGTGGCGTTGGGGGGCGGGGTCCTGAGAGCCAAGTCGAGGCGACCCGGGGCTGGTGTGGGGGTCCTGGCACTGGGAGGCCCCTCCGCCCCACTTCGCGTCCGGCCGCCGCACCTTGGGCGCCCGAGTCCTCTCCGGCCTCCTGTCCAGCCCAGAACAGGACGAGTCCCGGGTCCAGGCCGCGGGGCAGGGGTCGCAGTGGTGTTGGAGGGGAGGGCCGGCCGGTCCGGATCCCCCGCGCTGCAGTGGGGGCCTGGGGGTTCGGGGCCCCCCAAGAGCTGACAAAAGGACAAAGAAAACGTCTATCTCCAAGCGCGCCGGGATGGGTGGGGGGCGCCGAGTGTGGCCCCCTCCCGCGGGCGCTGATTGGTCCCCGGGGTGGGGGTCACGTGCCCTCCTCTCCTGCTCTCCGCCTCTGGGCGCTCTCCGAGTTTGGGGCATCTCCCAGAGGGGGCGCTACTGTCATGAACCCCCACCTCTGCCCCGGCCGGGTTAATGCTGGAGCTAGGAGCGTTTGCAGGAGTCCTGGGGTTGGGGGAGGGATTCGCAGACCCTCGCCCCCGCCGCCATGTGGCCGTCTCTCTCTCGCTGAGGTCTTTGACATCCTCTACCTGAGGCTGTCATCTTTGACCCCTAGACTGGAGCGGAACGAGGACTTGGAGTTACTGGGGTGCTCTGAGGCTTTGGGGTTCTGGGTTTGGGTTTAAGGAGGGAGGAGGGAGAGAGGGACTCATGGCTGTGGTGATTGAAGGGGGCCCCTGCCCCATTTGTAAAATTGCATTTCTGTTTTTCTGTGTTCCTTCAGCTTGTGAGAAGGTCCAAATTCCCTCTCCAAAATAAAAATTCAGGACCCCTGGGGCATCCCCCTTGCCCCCAAACCCTTTCCCACATCCCAGGAGACCAGTTTCTTTCAGGCGCGGGACTTCAGGATGTACCTTAACAATTGCTTTAAACTCTACATAGGGAGAGCACAGGTTGTGGGGTGGGTGGTGGGGGACGGCTGGGGCCAAGGCTGAGTTGGAACCCACCTGGGAGGGGGTCTTAAACTCTCCGGGAAATTGTCTGGGAGTCACTGCCACCCACACAGAGACGCCTCGGATATTGGGTAGGTGGCAGCCTGGCGTCAGCCTCTTGCCTGTTCTGAACCGGCCCATCCCAACAGCAGGTGGGGAAACTGAGGCCCGAGGAAGCCGTTGAAACCCAAGAGCCCTCCTGCATCCCAGCTCCTCCTAAGGGTTGCCCTGAAGCTCTGCTCCTCCCTTCTTCCCCTTGACTCTGGGCTATGCAGGAGCTTTGAGAGGAGGCGCTTCGCTGTGTGGCCTTAGGCTGGTCCCTAGTCCTTTCTGGGCTTCAGTCTCCCCAGGAGATGCGCTTTGGTTTTGGACTGGAGTTGTGGGAGGTGAGGCAGAGACGGGTCGCTTGAGACTGTCTTGATCTGTGCCTGCCCCATTTTGCCTCTGGTTCCCCCACCAGACTCGGCTGGGGCTGAGCCCCCACAGGATCTTAGGGTCCGTGTCACCTCCTCTGCTTTGAAGTGAGTTGTCTCCAAGCCTAGGTATCCAGTCCCCCCAGGAGGGGCCTTTCCCCCTGAGACCTCAGTCCTCGCCTCTGACCGATGGGCATAGAAGGGGCTGGAGATGTGGCATGTCCTCTGCAGTGGCCACACCAGGCTGGCAGCCGGAGTTTGCTGGGGTTACCAGGACTGGGCCTGGAAGATAGAAATCAAACTGCCCTTGGAAAGGTGACCATGACGTCAGCCTGCAGGACAGGTGAGCTGGATCCCTGGGGACTGAAGGATGTTGCTGGTCACCGCCCGTCTCCTGGGAAGGAAGGTGTCCTGAGCTGACCCTGGGCGTGGCCCTGTCCTGTGGGCCCGGAAAGGGAGATGCTGGAGGGAGAAACTTCCAGGGCAGTGGTCAGGACAGGTGGGAGCAGGGAAGGCTGCCTGGAGGAGGGAGTACTGGGACTGGGCTTGAAGGAGAAGGATTCTGCCAGGAGGAGAGGGGGACAGGCATTGCAGGCAGAGGGAACAGCAAGGATCATCACAGTGGGGTATGTTGGAGGAGCCCTGAGTGGCTAGACTATTTAAGAGGACCATGAGGTAGGCAGTAGCCTTGAATGCCAAGCCGAGGAGCAAACTTTATCCCAAGGGCAATGGGGAGCCATGGAAGGTTATAGAGCAGGGGGAGGGGCATGAGTCACATTTCAGATCTTGAGGAAGGGTAGCTAAGAGGAGACAGGCTCCTTGGAAACCAAATGCATTGCTGGAAGGAGTGGTGAGCCGCCCCTCATGGGAGGCAGGCCAGAGGGGTTGGACGGCTGTCTTTCCAGAATCCTGGATAAATAATCCTGATATTGGTCAGGCCCAAGTGATCTCCTGGATTTTTTTTTTTTTCAATTTCCAGGTACTGTGGGTTTTCTGAACTGCTGTCGTGTTTAAGATAGCAGGGTTCTGAGAGTCTCAGGTATTTAAGGGGTTGTGGGCTCTCATACTGGGGCTCCTCCAAAACCCAGCCGTGATTTGGTTGGGCTGTGGCTTTCTCTTGGCCATGGTCGTGCATTTCTTCCCTCCCTATCTTCATGTAGCAGCAGTAGGGAAACTAAGGCTCAAAGCAGCCCAGGATTCAGGCCCCAGCCACCAGCCCCACGTCCTTTGGCTGAATTATCCCAAAACAGACCCTTCACCCTAGACACCCTCACCATCATGCATGGTGTTGCTGGGGTCGGGTGTGTGACCATAGGAAGCCAGGCACGCAATCCTTTTTCGTTATCACGGTCCTTCATCACCTCTCCTCCAGGGACATCCAGGTGAAGTGGCAGACATTAGGACAAGTAAGACAGTGGCGGTGGCTCACGCCTGTGATCCCAGCACTTTGGGAGACCGAGGCGGGAGGATCACTTAAGGCCAGGAGTTCAAGACCAGCCTGGCCAATATGGCGAAACCCCGTCTCTACTAAAAATACAAAAATTAGCCGTGCATGGTGGCTCACGCCTGTAATCCCAGCTACTCAGGAGGCTGAGGCAGGAGAATCGCTTGAACCCAGCAGGCAGAGGTTGCAAGGAGCCGAGATCATGCCACTACACTCCAGCCTGGGGGACGGAGCAAGACCCCGTCAAAAAAAAAAAAGGAAAAAGAAAAAGTAAGAGACTTGGGAGGCTGGGGACCACCCTTAGGACTCTTTGGCAGGGACATGGGGCCCCACTACTTGCCACCCTCAATGCTCCTTCTCTATCTGGCCCCAGGGTCCAAAGGTGGCCACCCCAGGGCCCCACTGGGAGGTAAGGCCCATTCTAGACTACATTTCCCAGGATGCACCGTGGCCCAGCTAAGCCAGCCTTCCAAGGGCGGACCTAGGAGGGAGCTTCCCAAATACAGGAACCCAGAGGAGGATTGTGGGTTCCCAGGTGGGCCTGGTTCCAGGCAATTAGGTCCATCAGTCAGTCAACAAATGCTGCCAGTGGCCCCCATGTGCTGTGTCCTGTGCTGGGTGATGCTAGGATCCCAGAGAGGTAACTTTAATTCCTCTGTCTAGTTGGAGGGGCTTCCAGGCCAGAGGAAGAGAAACAGGGGCAGGCACTGGCCACCCGTGCTACACAGGTTCAGGGCTAGGGCAGAGGGAGCAACTGGGGCTAGGGAAAGCTGTACCCTGCCTCATGGATCAGGGAAGATGTACCAGGAAGGGGCACTGTAGCTAGGGCCATGATGGATGTTTAGGAGTTCACTAGGGGGCAGCCATATGTTTTCTGATGATTGCAGAAGAACCTCCCTCCCCTGAAGGCCATGGACTCAGAGCCCCTGGGGAAGCTGAAGTAGCCATTCTGAATTATCGCCCTTATAGGCAGCCGTAGCATTTGGATCAGACTGACTTGAGATTGAATCAGTTTTTTCTCTCACTCACTCATGCCCCCTCTCTGAGCCTCAGTTTCCCCATGGGTAAAACAGGGGTTGCTGTTCTGCCTCCCTTAGGGTTGACCATTTAAACAAGAGGTTGCAGGCAAAATGCCACATATAGTTCTGTTGGGTTTCTGACTCCAAAAAAAGGAACAACTTTGCAAAGCAGAAACGCGGAGCTTCTGGCCATGATCTCATTTGGAGCCGTGGGAGCATTGCTTGCATTTAACAAGTGGACTGATGTTTAGTGAGCACCTATTAAGTGCCAGGTGCCACGGACCCAGCAATGACCAAGGCAGACTACTGCATCCTGCCCTTGTCGAATTCCCAGCTGGGTGGGGGGCAGGGGAGCACAGACGCTAACTACAGAAAGGGCAAGGTAAATCAGGTATAGTCAGTGCCCTGAAGACAGTTATCTTGCAAGTGGCTGAGAAGGGTGGGGCTGTGTTCACTGAGGCTGTCGGGGAGGGTGTCTCTGAGGAGATGACATTTGAGCTGAGACCTGGAAGATGAGAAGGAGCTGGCCATGCAGAGATCTTGGGAAGCAGCACTTCAGGCAGAGGGCACGGCCCGTGCAAAGGCCCTGGGGCAGGATCTCACCTGGCGTGTTGGAGGAACACCAAGTAGGCCCGTATGGCTGCAGCAGAGTGTGGAGGGGAGAGTGGGAGGAGGGAAGGGCAAGGAGAGTACGGGGCCAGTCACGCAGGGCCTGGTGGGCTGCAGTAAGGATTTGAGCTTCGACCCCCAGGGAGGTGGGAGCCATGGAGGGCTGCGGGAAGAGGAGGGACAGGACCTGACTCTTGGTGCCCTCTGGTGGCAGCTTTGGGGAAGACAGACGGGGGCGAGGCTGGAATTGAGGACCAGGTCCTGGTAATAATTGATGGGGGCCGGCCAGGCAAGGGTAATAGAGGGGGAAAAAGTGGATGGATAGGGGACAAATTTTTGGAGTCACCCACAAAACTTGCTGAGATGGATGTGAAGAGGCTGAAAGCCCCTTTCTCTGGGGGCAGGGCAGTGCTGTGGTTAACAGCGCAGCATCTGGACTCCTGGGCCCGGGTTCAAATCCCAGCTTGGCCATTTCCGGGCTGTGCGACCTTGGCCCCATCCTTTGCCCACCCTGGCCCCGAGTTTTCCCACCTATGGAATGGTCAGAAGAGCCCCTGTGACCTACCCCGCT
This sequence comes from Gorilla gorilla gorilla, assembly GCF_029281585.2. NCBI lineage: Eukaryota > Metazoa > Chordata > Mammalia > Primates > Hominidae > Gorilla > Gorilla gorilla. The sequence continues at coordinate 10,360,720 of NC_073244.2, read as the reverse complement.
GGGCTCAGTGAGGGACAGGGCTGGGAACACGGGTAGGCACCCTGTAAGTGTTTGCTCTTGTCCCTCTTTGAAGGTCGGGGCCTCAGGCTCTGGGGAGCAGTGAGGCACAGATGGGGGTGACAGGCTCCCTGAGATGACCCAGCAAACTGGGGGCCCCTTCCCCTCGAACACTGTTCTCCACAGTCTGACGGTTCTCAAGCCCCATCCCCCAGCGCCCACGTCACTCTGCCAGCCCCTCCATCATTCCTGAGCCCTGACTCACCAGGACCTGTGGTCCGCTCTGACCCCGGGGCCTTTCCCCTGGGACCTATTTCCCGCCTTTGTCTTCTTCAAGTTCATTCGCCAGGTCTTCCGTTCCCAGCAGCACTTGGCACTCCCTGAGACATCCACCCCCATTCCCCACCACCTCTCTCAGCGGGGCCCCCTCCAGGCCTCTCACACTGGTCCCGGCCACTTGGGGATCCCCAGCCTCTGGGGAGGGGCAGAGACTGGAGGAATTCTGGGGGAGGAGTTCAGCAGTGCGGGGAAGGGCGCCCAGAACCCCAAGTTGGAGGGGAAGGGCTCCTCATTTTCTGCCCCTAGATCAAGCCCCCAAAGGCGGGGCCATCTTTCTTCCTCCCTAAGTGGAGTCCCTATAACAGAGCCTTATTCCCCTCTGAACTCCACAACTGGGTCCCAAGCTCACGACCCACCCCTCTGTACTTCCTCCAAATTGGGTCTGAAGGGAGGACCTGTCCGTCCCCAAACCTGCTCGACGCCCCAGCCCCAGCCTGGATTCCCTTGGAGCCCCAGCCCCCTCGAGCCACCCCCTCCTGGGTCCCTTAATTACCTGCTGGGTATAAATGACACTTTAATTTCCTCTGAATGGTCGTTGCAACCCCCCCCCCCCCGCCCCACCCATTCCTAATTACAAGTTGCTGTTTCCGACTTGCCTCCTGGTGGCCCAATTTCAAATCAGTGATTAAAATTAATTACCTGGGGGCCCCCTCCCCGCAGGGGAGGAGCCCCAGAGATGCATCCATGTCCCCACTGGAGGTTCTGCCTGGGATCCCACACTCTGGCTTCCCGAGTGGCGTGGGGACAGGGACAGCCTCTCTCTGGGTCTCTGCTTGCTTATCTATGAAATATTTCAGCTGGCCAGATGCGGTGGCTCACCCCTGTAATCTAACACTTTGAGAGGCTGAGGCGGGTGGATCACTAGAGATCAGGAGTTCGAGACCAGCCTGACCAACATGGTGAAACCCTGTCTCTACTAAAAATACAAAAATTAGCCAGGCATGGTGGCACATGCCTGTAATCCCAGCTACTTGGGAGGCTGTGGCAGGAGAATCGCTTGAACCTGAGAGGAGGAGGTTGCAGTGAACCTAGACCGTGCCACTGCACTCCAGCCTGGGTGACAGAGCAAGACTCTGTCTCAAAAAAAAAAAAAAAAATTTAGGGTGTGCCATCATCACGGGCAGGTAGCACATTGTGAGCACTTGGAAAATGTCAGCAAGAGGCGGCCTCACACAGTGGCTCACGCCTTTAATCCCAACACTTTGGGAGGCTGACTCAGGAGAATTGTTTGAGCCCAAAAGTTCAAGACCAGCCTGGGTATCATACCCCCTCTCTACAAAAAATACAAAAAATTAGCTGGGTGTGGTGGTGCACACCTGTAGTCCCAGCTACTCAGAAGGTTGAGGCAGGAGGATCGGGTGAGCCTGGGAGGTCGAGGTTGCAGTGAGCTGAGATCACGCCACTGCACTCCAGCCTGGGTGACAGAGACCCTGTCTCAAAAAAAAAAAAAAAATGTCAGCAAGAAGCAAGATCACGTTTGCATCCATGGCACCCTTATGTGCTGTGTGACCTCAGCAAAATGGCTTAACCTCTCTGAGCTTCAGTTTTTCCATCTGCAAACAGGGATGAGGGTGCTGGTCTCTGAGGGTTGATGCCGGCAAGAAATAAGTTCATATGTGGGAAAAGCATGGCGCATAGTAGGTGCAGTCTTCCTAAATCTGATCTTGAATTCCTTCTCTCCTGGCCTGCTGTGAGTTGAATGTGGAAGGCGGCTCAGGGTAGAGTCCCATCCTTTGCAAAAGAGACACTCGGCATTAATTGAGTGCTTCCTGCATGCAGGGCTCTGTGCCAAGCCCTGGACACGCACAACCCTGAGCATGGCTGAGTCTCCCGCCATATTGGTGCACAGTAGGTGTTTAAGAAGTCTGGAATGAACCTATCCTTGCAACTATTTTAATTAATTAACTTATTTATTTATTTATTTATTTATTTATTTATTTATTTATTTGAGACGGAGTCTTACTGTCACCCAGGCTGGAGTGCAATGGTGCGATCTCAGCTCACTGTATCCTCCGCCTCCCAGGTTCAAGCGATTCTCCTGCCTCAGCCTCCCAAGTAGCTGGGATTACAGGCGCCCACCACCACGCCCGGCTAATTTTTGGATTTTTAGTAGAGACGGGGGGTTCACCATGTTGGCCAGGCTGGTCTCGAACTCCTGACCTCAGGTGATCTGCCCGCCTCGGCCTCCCAGTGTCGGGATTACAGGCGTGAGATACCGCGCCTGGCCAACTATTTTATTTTTAAATTATTATTATTATTATTATTATCATTAGTATTATTATTTAAGTCAGGGCTCTCAGTCTGTCGTCCAGCTGGAGTGCAGTGAGGCCGTCACAGCTCACTGTAGCCTTGACCGCCTGGGCCCTAGTGATCCTCCCACCTCAGCCTCCCAAGTAGCATGTCACACCACACTCAGCTAATTATTATTATTATTTTTTAGAGATGGGGTCTGGCTGTGTTGCCCCGTCTGGTCTCGAACTGGCCTCAAGAGATCCTCCTGCCTCAGTCTCCCAAAGTACTGGGATCACAGGTGTGAGCCACCTCGCCCAGCCTCCTTGGAACTATTTTATAAGTGGGGGCTCTTGCTGGGACATTCGTTCAGCTGATTTGTTGAGCACCTACTGTGTGCCAGGCCCCATGCTGGGCACTGGGGTCACAGCAGTAACTGAGACAGACCCCTGCCCTTGTGGAGCCAATATTTTTATCCTCATCTTTCAGAGGAGGAAACAAGCTCAGAGATGGGAGGGTTCTAACCCAAGGCAGCACAGCAGTCACGACAGTTAATTAAGCACCTATCATGGGTTGCTCATTTACCCCTCATGAGAAGCCGATGTGGATGGTTATCATGCTTGGTTCGCTGATGGGGAAACTGAGGCTCTGAGAACTGAGGACTCAGGAGGGAAGGTCAAGAGTGGAGGGGAGGCTGGGCGCGGTGGCTCACGCCTGTAATCCCAGCGCTTTGGGAGGCCAAGGTGGGTGGATCACGAGGTCAGGAGATCAAGACCATCCTGGCTAACATGGTGAAACCCCGTCTCTACTAAAAATACAAAAAATTAGCCAGACATGTGTGGCGAGCGCCTGTAGTCCCAGCTACTCGGGAGGCTGAGGCAGGAGAATGGCGTGAACCCGGGAGGCGGAGCTTGCAGTGAGCCGAGATCGCACCACTGCACTCCAGCCTGGGCGACAGAGCTAGACTCTGTCCCAAAAAAAAAAGAAAAAGAATGGAGGGGAGGCCGGGCGCAGTAGCTTAGGACGGGCGCAGTGGCTCACACCTGTAATCCCAGCACTTTAGGAGGCCGACTTGGGCGGATCACCTGAGGTCAGGAGTTCAAGACCAGCCTGGCCATCATGGTGAAACCCCATCTGTGCTAAAAATACAAAAATTAGCCAGGTGTGGTGGCATGCACCTGTAATTGCAGCTACTCAGAAGGCTGAGGCAGGAGAATCGCTTGAACCCGGAAGGTGGAGGTTGCAGTGAGCCGAGATTATGCCACTGCACTCCAGCCTGGGCAACACCAGCGAGACTGCTTCAGAAAAAAAAAAAAAAAAAAAGGTGGAGGGGAGGCTCATAGGCCACCTCCCAGGCTGGGCAGGGATGAGTTAACTGACATCCAGTAGGATGGGGGACACGGGGGCCTCTCTCTTCTGCCCCACCCCTCATGCCCGGGCCCCAGGGACTCCCTCCAGCCTTCCTGCCAAGTTCCTAGACAGCCCCAGAGCCTGGCTGGGCTGTGATGGGGGCGACCGAGGCAGCTGGAGGGGCAGCTGTAAGCAGAGCCCGTAACCAGACCTGGACGGCCCTGGGGCCCGGCTGCCGGGACCAGGTTACTCGATCCCCCGAGGGATGCTGGCCCCAGAGCCAGAATCCTGGGGCGGCCCGGACGATAGGGAGCTCCTTGTATGGAACTGGAGACAGACATCCCGCCCTTGTCCCTTGTGCTGTGGCAGATGGAGAAACGGAGGCTTTAAGCCTGCCTGGGATCACTGTCATCTTGGAACAGAGAGGCCCAGAGAGGGCGTGTCGCTGGCCTAAGGTCACACAGTAAGGTCATTTAACCTAAAGTGAATGCGTGTGTGCCAGGCCCTGAGCTAGTGTCTTTATTTTATGGACAACAGCAAAAAAAAAAAGAGGCTGGCAGGGCACAGTGGCTCATGCCTGTAATCCCAGCAGTTTGGGAGGCCGAGGTGGCAGGATCACTTGAGGCCAAGAGTTCAAGACCAGCCTGGGCAACATAGCGAAATCCCGTCTCTACAAAAAGTACAAAAATGAGCTGGGCATGGTGATGCACACCTATGATCCCAGCTTACTGGGGAGGCTGAGACAGGAAGATTGCTTGAACCTCGGAGGTTGAGACTGCAGTGAGCTATGACGGCACCGCTGTACTCAGCCTGGGCAACAGAGCAAGACCCTGTCCTTAGAAACAAACAAGAAATGAGGCTGAGTGTCGTGTCTGAGTGAAGGGGAGAGCCCCAGGAGTCCTCTCTGTGCTGTGCCAGCCTCCCCATCCACCTTGACCTCTGTCTCTTCCTCTAGTGGTCTCAGTCTCCACGCTTTTTCCTCTGCAGTTCCTTCCCCTTGGAGCACCTTCCTCACCTTGTCACGAGGTCTCCCCTTCGATCTTCAGGCCTCAGCTCAAATGTCCCCTCCTCTAATCATTCCTCATGTTTTTATGTTCGTGCTTATTATTGTCAGAAGCTATCGAGTTCTGATATTGGTTAATGTGTGTAGTGTACCCCCGTCTCCCCACGGGACTGGGAGCCCCATAAGGGTAGGGCTTTGTAGCTGTCTCGGTCACACCTGTGTCCCCATGCCTGAACACATGAGTCTGGTATACAGCTGGTGCCCAATAATTATGAATCCAATGAGTAAGTAAATGACTTCCAATTTGGGGTACAGGTCGCCAGAGCTGGACGCAGTTGCTTCCAAGTTGGCGGTTGAGCGAAGATGAGGGCAGGGTGGTTGTGGCTGGGGGAACCCAGGGAAACTGAGGCCCAGCCAGGGCAGTCAGAGAAGGCTTCCTGGAGGGGGGGACACGCATGCACGGCCTTGACTGGTAAGCAGGAGTCAGCTGTAGGGCTTGGAGGACAGAGCGTGAGGTTACTATGTCTGGCTGGTTGGGAGGGCAGCTGGGCCTTGAGGAGGCTAAAAAGGTTCCCCAGCAGAGGGGACAGCCTGAGCCAAGGTCTGCAGGGAGGGGCTGGAAATGCCTGATAGTAGGTGAGGGCAAGAAGAAGCTTCAAGTTATTCCCAGGGCGGGAGGTGTCCTTGAACACTGAGGTATAAAAAAAAATGGTTCTAGGCCGGGCGCGGTGGCTCACGCCTGTAATCCCAGCACTTTGGGAGGCTGAGGCAGGCGGATCTCGAGGTCAGGAGATCGAGACCATGGTGAAACCCCGTCTCTACTAAAAATACAAAAAATTAGCTGGGCGCGATGGCGGGTGCCTGTAGTCCCAGCTACTCGGGAGGCTGAGGCAGGAGATTGGCGTGAACCCAGAAGGTGGAGCTTGCAGTGAGCCAAGATCGTGCCACTGCACTCCAGCCTGGGCGACAGAGTGAGACTCCATCTCAAAACAAACAAACAAACAAAATTGGTTCTTCTTCTGTGGGGCACTGGGGAGCCATGGTAGGCCTTTGAGCAGGGGAGTGGCAGGGTCAGAGCTGAGCTTGGGATATGCAGTAAAGGGATGGCTTGGTGGTGGTGCTGGGGTCAGAGAGGAGAGTGGGCATTGCCCTTGAAGGACAGCTCAATACCCAGGCTAGGAATGCCCCCTGGGACAGAGCCAGGGACCAAGCCAGCTTCTGGAAGTAAGAAGGATTCAAGGTGGATTGAAAGTAAAACTTCCCTGCTCAGGCAAAAAAGAAAAAAAAAAAAAGGACGCGGCACGGTGGCTCACGCCTGTCATCCCAGCACTTTGGGAGACTGAGGCAGGCGGATCACCTGAGGTCAGAAGTTCAAGACCAGACTGGCCAAACATGGTGAAACTTTCTCTCTATTAAAAAGACAAAAAAAAATTAGCCAGTCGTGGTGGCGGGTGCCTGTAGTCCCAGCTACTTGGGAGGCTGAGGCAGGAGAATCGCTTGAACCCGGGAGGTGGAGGTTGCAGTGAGCCGAGATCTCACCCGTGCACTCCAGCCTGGGCAAAAAGAGTGAGACTCCGTCTCAAAAAAAAAAAAAAAAAAAAAAAAAAAAAGAATTTTAGCTACAGACCAGCTATCAGGAAACAAAAAAATGTAGAAAAAACCGTATTTCACCTGCCGCATATTGGTTCAGATTACACTCTTTCTTCCTCATGGAGGTGCTTTAGGGTTGAATTTTAAATCACCTACAGTGTACAGAGATGGGGAAACTGAAGCCTGGAGGAGGGAAGTGACTGTCTGCGGTCAAACAGCTGAGGCAGGGCCGGGGTTTGAACCTGGGCTGTGCGGTTCTGGAGCCAAAGCTCTTCTTCTGGGACTTCTTCAGAAGCTGATGTTTTCTGTCCAGGCCTCAGTTTCCCCAACCAGCCGGTGAGATTGGGCTGAGCAGGGCGGGGCAGGATGGCTTGTCGATGGTGCCCCTGGTTCACTGGGGTCTTTTTTTTTTTTTTCTTTTTGAGACAGAGTCTCACTCTGTTGCCCAGGCAATGGCGCAATCTCTGCTCACTGCAACCTCCGCCTCCCGGGTTGCCGTGATTGTGCAATGGCGCGATCTCGGCTCACTGCAACCTCCGCCTCCTGGGTTCAAGCGATTCTCCTGCCTCAGCCTCCCGAGTAGCTTGGGATTACAGGCGTGCACCACCACGCCTGGCTAATATTTGTATTTTTAGTAGAGACGGGGTTTCACCATGTTGGCCAGGTTGGTCTTGAACTCCCGACCCCAGGTGATCCACCCATCTCAGCCTTCCAAAGTGCTGGGATTACAGGCGTGAGTCACCATGCCTGGCTCCAACAAGCAATTACTTTTATTTTATTTTATTTGAGACAGGGCCTTGCTGTGTCACTCAGAGTGCAGTGGGGCAATCGCAGCTCCCTGCGGCCTCAACCTCCTGGACTCAAGCGATCCTCCCACCTCAGCCTCCCAAGTAGCTGGGACCACAGGCACACATCACCACGCCCAGCTAATTTTTGCATTTTTTGTAGAGATGGGGTCTTTCTATGTTGTCCAGGCTGGTCTCAAACACCTGAGCTCAAGTGATCCTCCCGCCTTGGCCTCCCAAAGCGCTGGGATTACAGGCATGAGCCACCACACCCAGCCCAACCAGCAATTATTGAGTCCCAGTGGTGTGGGGACACCGGTCATTTGCCTAGACACACCCGCCCTGCCTCAAGGGGCTTCCGGTGTGGCCAGATAGATGGGCTCTGAACAGTCCCATAGGTAGGTGATTGTTTCATTTATTTATTTCTTTATTATTATTAATGTTTTATTATTATTATTTTTTTGAAGTGTAGTTTTGCTGTGTTGCCCAGGCTGGAGTGCGGCGGCACGATCTCAGTTCACTGCAACCTCTGCCTCCCGGGTTCAAGCAATTCTCCTGCCTCAGCCTCCCGAGTAGCTGGGATTACAGGCGTGCGCCACCACGCCCGGCTCATTTTTCGTATTTTTAGTAAAGACGGGGTTTCACCATCTTGGCCAGGCTGGTCTTGAACTCCTGACCTCAGGTGATCCACCCCGCCCCCCCCTTGGCCTCCCAAAGTGTTGGGCTTACAGGCATGGCTCACCATGTCCGGCCTCATTATTTTTTTCTTTTTCTTTTTCTTTTTCTTTTTTATTTTTTGAGATGGAGTGTCGCTCTGTCGCCCAGGCTGGAGTGCAGTGGTGCAATCTCAGCTCACTGCGACCTCCGCCTCCCGAGTTCAAGCGATTGTCCTGTCTCAGCCTCCTGAGTAGCTGGGACTACAGGTGCATGCCACTGCGCCCAGCTAATTTTTCTATTTTTAGTAGAGACGGGGTTTCACAATATTGACCAGGCTGGTCTCAAACTCCTGACCTTGTGATCCGCCTGCCTTGGCCTCCCAAAGTGCTGGGATTACAGGCGTGAGCCACCGTGCCCGGCCCCAGGTGATTATTTTATTTGGGGAATCCATGCATGAAGCTGCACCTCTCAGAGTTTGTGATGCACGTGGATCCCTGCAGGATCTTGCTCAGGTGCAGGCCTGGGTGAGCGGGCCTGGGCCTGGGATTCTGCATTTCTGACAGTGGTGCCCACGCAGCTGTTCCCAGACCCACACTCCCAGCAGCACACGGGCCTGCGTGTGATGGGGGAGAAGAGGAGGGCATAAAGTGGGGAGGGCAGAGGCGTCTGGGTTCCAGGAAGGTCGAAGGGGAGCCTCTCTTAGATGACCTGAAGTGAGGAAGTGAGTTGTGTGTGTATCTGGGGGAACTCCCAAAGCAGAGGGCACAGCCTGGGGTAAGGCCCTAGGGCAGGACCATGCCTGGCTTGTTGGAGGAACAGCAAGGAGGCCCGTGTGGCTGGAGCCAAGTGACGAGTGGGAGAGAGGGAGGAGGAGAGGGTAGACAGGGCATGGGGCAGGTCGTACAGGGCCTTGTGGGCTGCAGGGAAGACCCCGGCTTTGACCCCGAGGCAGGTGGGAGCCATGGAGGGGTAAGGGCAGAGGAGAGACGGGACCTGACTCATGTGCTCAGAGGCGTCCTCTGGTGGCTGTTTCGGGAAGGACAGCCTGGGGATCAGGGCGGAGGGGACTGGGCTGGGCTGAGCTGGGCCAGGCAGGCGGGGATGCGAGTGGCCACGGTATGGACGGGAAGCGGTGAGAGTTCTGCGTAAACTCGAAGGCAGAGGCCGCAGGAGTGGCTAATGCTGGCTGTGAGGCTGGTGGAATGGGGTGTGGCGGGGAAGTCAGGATGAGCTCCAGTTGTGTCCTAAGCCATCAGCGGAGACGGAGGACGCAGGAGAAGTGGGGCCGGGTCGGGGGACATCGACCATCCATTGACCCCGATTGGATCGGTAGCCTCAGTGCCACTCCAGCGAGAACCCCATTAGGGTTTTTGTTTTATCTGTTGTTTGTCTTGGAACTCACAACCGGATCCCAAAACTTACACCGAAGCCTCAGGGGCCAAGAACAGCCCAGAAACGCTGGCCTGGAGGAGAGAAGGTTGGGGGAGAGTTCCCCCAGGAAATTCAGGCCCATGACGGGGTGACAGTAGCTAGGGCGGCGCGGTTCTGGGGTCGTGCCCCGTATGGCTGAGGGTGAGACTTCATGAGCCCTGTGCCTGGAGCGGCTGAGGGGAAGCTGAACCCCGAATCCGGAGCTGGGGGAGGCCTGGCTACAGTCAGGACGGTGGGTGTCATCGGATATAGACGGGGTTTCGGGACCCAGGAGCGGACAAGGCCGTCCAAGAGGGGCGTGAGTCGAGGGAAAAGAGAGACGGAGAGCTGGCGGTTGAGGGGGGTGCAAGGCGGGACAGAAAGCTGGGAGTGAGGCTGGCGAGTGTGGGGCATGGGGGTCGCCAGAGGACAGAGCTCCCAGGAAGAAGAGCTAAACTAGGGGGTCCCCGAGGACGTTTCCATTCCTGAGCTTCAGTTTCCACATCTGCACAGTGGGCTCATGTTTGCAGAGCTGGAGTGACAGCCGGGGGCCTCCTGGAGGGAGCTGTTGCTTTGTGACCCCTCTCCCCCAACAAGGCGCCCCCACAGAGTACATGCAAGTCCCCAGGGTTGCAGGCAGGAGCCCCCCAACCCTTGGGGCACGCAGGGTTGCCCCGGAGAACCCCGCACGCCACGGGGCGCACCCGCCAGCCCCGTGGCTCCCTGTGACCAGGTGTCCGGCAGCCGCAGCGTGGCAGGTGGTGGGGCCGCTTCCGGGCAGGCAGGCGCCGAGCGGCTGCTGGCAGGGGCTCCTCGAGTTTCACGGAGAGAAGCAGATAGTCTTGGCGATAGGGGGAGGCGCACAGGCCTCGGGTAACCCCAGATCGACGGGGTAAACTGAAGCTAAGTAGATGGGGTTCGTTGTGAAGTGGCCTGGACTCCCCGCAGTAAACATTTGGGGTTCAGTTGTGTGTTATTATCAAAATAAGTAAAATTGAGCAGGATCTGTGGGCTCCGCTGATCCCTGACTTCGGGCAAATGACTTTACCTTTCTGTGCCTCAGTTTCTCTGTCTGTATAAGGGGCCTATTAAGAGAACTCACCAGGCCAGGTGCGGTGGCTCACGCCTATAATCCCAGCACTTGGGGAGGCTGAGGAGGGTGGGTCACTTGAGGCCAGGAGTTCGAAACCAGCCTAGGCAACATGGTGAAACCCCATCTCTACTAAAAATACAAAAATTAGCTGGGTGTGGTGGTACATGCCTGTAATCCCAGCTACTCGGGAGGCTGAGGCAGGAGAATTGCTTGAACCTGGGAAGCCGAGGTTGCAATGAGCTGAGATTGTGCCACTGTACTCCAACCTGGGCCACAGAGCAAGACTCTGTCTCCAAAAAAAAAAAAAACAAACAAAAAAAGCACTCACCCCTTGGGAGTGTTGTGAAGATTAAATGAGTTAATTTAAGTACTTATGACAATGCCTGGCACCTAGCAAGTGCTTTGTGTTTGCTAGGTGTTTTGTTGTTGTTGTTGTTGTTTTGAGACAGTCTCGCTCTGTCGCCCAGGATGGGGTGCAGTGGCGCGATCTCGGCTCACTGCAAGCTCTGCCTCTCGGGTTAATGCCATTCTCCTGCCTCAGCCTCCCGAGTAGCTAGGACTATAGGCACCCGCCACCACACCCAGCTAATTTTTTTGTGTGTTTTTAGTAGAGACGGGGTTTCACCGTGTTAGCCAGGATGGTCTCTATCTCCTGACCTCGTGATCCGCCTGCCTTGGCCTCCCAAAGTGCTGGGATTACAGGCGTGAGCCATGGCGCCCGGCCTGTTGTTATTTTGTTTTTTTGAGACAGGGTCTCACGTGGTTGCCCAGACTGGAGTACAGTGGACCAATCATAACTCATTGCATTCCTGAACTCTTGGGCTCAAGCCATCCTCCTGCTTCGGCCTCACAAGTAACTGGGACTACAGGCATGTGCCACCACGCCTGGTTAATTTTTTATTTCCTGTAGGAATTGTGAGGGGGTGTCTCACTATGTTGCCCAGGCTGGTCTCAAATTCCTGAGCTCAAGAAGTCCTCTTGCTTTGGCCTCCCAAAGTGTTTTACAAAATTAATACAAAAATTAACTGGGCGTGGCAGTGCACTCCTGTAATCCCAGCTTCTCAGGAGGCTGAGACACGAGAATCGCTTGAACCTGGGAGGTGGAGGTTGTAGTGAGCCGATAGTGAGCCACTGCACTCCAGCCTGGGCCACAGAGTGAGAATCTTTTCCCCCCTCCCCTGCTCCCTCCCCCCTGCCCAAAAAAAAAAAAAAACCCCAGGCATGGTGGTGCACACCTATGGTCCCAGCTACTCGAGAGGCTGAGGCAGGAGGATTGCTTGAGTCCGGAAGTTCAAGGCTGCAGTGAGTGGTGATTGTGCCACTGTACTCCAGCCTGGGCAACAGAGCCAGACCCTGTCTCTTAAAACAATGTTTAAAGAAATAGTTTCTAGAGTTAAATATTGTTCTGATAAAACTCAAGATGAGGCCGGGTGCTGTGGCTCACACCTGTAATCCCAGCACTTTGGGAGGCCGAGGTGGGCGGATCACGAGGTCAGGAGATTGAGACCATCCTGGCTAACACGGTGAAACCCCGTCTCTACTAAAAAATACAAAAAATTAGCTGGGCGTGGTGGTGGCGGCGGGAGCCTGTAGTCCCAGCTACTGGGGAGGCTGAGGCAGGAGAATGGCGTGAACCCGGGAGGCGGAGCTTGCAGTGAGCCAAGATCGTGCCACTGCACTCTAGCCTGGGCAACAGAGCAAGACTCCATCTCAAAAAAAAAAAAAAACCACAAGATGAAAGACAGACCATATCACACCAATTAGGATGGCTACTGTCAAAAAACCAAGATAGCCGGCTGTGGTGGCTCACACCTGTAATCTTCGCACTTTGGGAGGCCAAGGCGGGTGGATCACCTGAGGTCAGGAGTTCGAGACCCGCCTGGCCAATATGGTGAATCTCCATCTGTACTAAAATTACAAAAATTAGCCAGGCATGGTGGCACCCGCCTGTGGTCCCAGGTACTCGGGAGGCTGAGGCGGGAAGATCGCTTGAACCCAGGAGGCGGAGACTGCGGTGAACCAAGATCATGCCACTGCACTCCAGCCTGGGTGACAGAGCAAGACTCCATCTCAAAAACATAATAAGAATGAAGGAGGCTGGGCATGGTAGCTGACATCTGTAATCCTAGCACTTTGGGAGGTCAAGGTGGGTGGATTGCATGAGGTCAGGAGTTCAAGACCAGCCTGACCAACATGGTGAAACCCCATGTATACTAAAAATACAAAAAAAAAATTAGCCGGGCGTGGTGGCATGCACCTGGAGTCCCAGCTACCTGGGAGGCTGAGAAAGGAGAATCGCTTGAACCTGGGAGGCGGAGGTTGCAGTGAGCTGAGATCGTGCCACTGCACACCAGCCTGGGAGACAGAGCGAGACTGTCTCAAAAAAAGAAAAAAAAAAAAGGGAAGGAAACCCTGACACAGGTCACAGTGTGGATGCATCTTGAGGCAATCACGCTCAGTGAGAGAGCCAGACACGAAAGGACAAACACTGTGTGACCCACTCCTAGGAGGTCCCTAGAGTCATCAGGTTCACCGAGACAGTAGGATGGGAGGTGCCAGGGGCTGGGGAGGGGGGTGAGGAGTGAGTGTTTCATGGGGACAGAATTTCAGTTTGGGAAGTTGAGAAAGTTCTGGAGATGGTGGTGGTGATGGGTGCACAATTATGTGGATGTTCTTAATGCTAGTGAACTGTGTGTACTTAAAAACAGTTAAGGGCCCACCGGGCACCGTGGCTCACAACTGTAATCCCAGCACTTTGGGAGGCCGAGGCGGGTGGATCACCTGAGGTCAGGAATTCAAGACCAGCCAGGCCAATATGGTGAAACCTTATCCCTACTAAAAATACAAAAATTGGCCGGGCGCAGTGGCTCATGCCTGTAATCCCAGCACTTTGGGAGGCCGAGGCGGGCGGATCACGAAGTCAGGAGATCGAGACCATCCTGGCTAACATGGTGAAACCCTCTCTCTACTAAAAAATAAAACAAAAATTAGCCGGGTGCTAATTTTTGGTGGTGGGCACCTGTAGTCCCAGCTACTCGGTAGGCTGAGGCAGGAGAATGGCGAGAACCCGGGAGGCGGAGCTTGCAGTGAGCCGAGATCGCACCACTGCACTCCAGCCTGGGCGACAGAGTGAGACCCTGTCTCAAAAAAAAAAAAAAAAAAGTTTAAAGAAATAGAATTAAATATTATTCTGATAAAACACAAGATGAAAGACACACCATGTCATACCCATTAGGATGGCTACTGTCAAAAACTGGAAGGTGGCCGGGCATGGTGGCTCACACCTGTAATCCTCGCACTTTGGGAGGCCACGGCGGGTGGATCACCTGAGGTCAGGAGTTCGAGACCAGCCTGGCCAACATTGTGACACCCCGTCTGTACTAAAAATACAAAAATTAGCCGGGCGTGGTGGCACATGGCTGTGGTCTCAGGTACTTGGGAAGTTGAGGCGGGAGGATCACTTGAACCCGGGAGGCAGAGATTGCGGTGAACCAAGATCATGCCACTGCACTCCAGCCTGAGTGACAGAGCGAGACTCCATCTCAAGAAAATAATAAGAATGAAGGAGGCTGGGCATGGTGGCTCACACCTGTAATCCCAGCACTTTGGGAGGCCGAGGTGTGTGGATTGCATGAGGTCAGGAGTTCAAGATCAGCCAGACCAACATGGTGAAACCCCATGTATACTAAAAATACAAAAAAAATTAGCCGGGCGTGGTGGCGTGCACCTGGAGTCCCAGCTACCTGGGAGGCTGAGCAAGGAGAATCGCTTGAACCTGGGAGGCGGAGGTTGCAGTGAGCTGAGATCGTGCCACTGCACACCAGCCTGGGAGACAGAGCGAGACTGTCTCAAAAAAAGAAAAAAAAAAAAGGGAAGGAAACCCTGACACAGGTCACAGTGTGGATGCATCTTGAGGCAATCACGCTCAGTGAGAGAGCCAGACACGAAAGGACAAACACTGTGTGACCCACTCCTAGGAGGTCCCTAGAGTCATCAGGTTCACCGAGACAGTAGGATGGGAGGTGCCAGGGGCTGGGGAGGGGGGTGAGGAGTGAGTGTTTCATGGGGACAGAATTTCAGTTTGGGAAGTTGAGAAAGTTCTGGAGATGGTGGTGGTGATGGGTGCACAATTATGTGGATGTTCTTAATGCTAGTGAACTGTGTGTACTTAAAAACAGTTAAGGGCCCACCGGGCACCGTGGCTCACAACTGTAATCCCAGCACTTTGGGAGGCCGAGGCGGGTGGATCACCTGAGGTCAGGAATTCAAGACCAGCCAGGCCAATATGGTGAAACCTTATCCCTACTAAAAATACAAAAATTGGCCGGGCGCAGTGGCTCATGCCTGTAATCCCAGCACTTTGGGAGGCCGAGGCGGGCGGATCACGAAGTCAGGAGATCGAGACCATCCTGGCTAACATGGTGAAACCCTCTCTCTACTAAAAAATAAAACAAAAATTAGCCGGGTGCTAATTTTTGGTGGTGGGCACCTGTAGTCCCAGCTACTCGGTAGGCTGAGGCAGGAGAATGGCGAGAACCCGGGAGGCGGAGCTTGCAGTGAGCCGAGATCGCACCACTGCACTCCAGCCTGGGCGACAGAGTGAGACCCTGTCTCAAAAAAAAAAAAAAAAAAGTTTAAAGAAATAGAATTAAATATTATTCTGATAAAACACAAGATGAAAGACACACCATGTCATACCCATTAGGATGGCTACTGTCAAAAACTGGAAGGTGGCCGGGCATGGTGGCTCACACCTGTAATCCTCGCACTTTGGGAGGCCACGGCGGGTGGATCACCTGAGGTCAGGAGTTCGAGACCAGCCTGGCCAACATTGTGACACCCCGTCTGTACTAAAAATACAAAAATTAGCCGGGCGTGGTGGCACATGGCTGTGGTCTCAGGTACTTGGGAAGTTGAGGCGGGAGGATCACTTGAACCCGGGAGGCAGAGATTGCGGTGAACCAAGATCATGCCACTGCACTCCAGCCTGAGTGACAGAGCGAGACTCCATCTCAAGAAAATAATAAGAATGAAGGAGGCTGGGCATGGTGGCTCACACCTGTAATCCCAGCACTTTGGGAGGCCGAGGTGTGTGGATTGCATGAGGTCAGGAGTTCAAGATCAGCCAGACCAACATGGTGAAACCCCATGTATACTAAAAATACAAAAAAAATTAGCCGGGCGTGGTGGCGTGCACCTGGAGTCCCAGCTACCTGGGAGGCTGAGCAAGGAGAATCGCTTGAACCTGGGAGGCGGAGGTTGCAGTGAGCTGAGATCGTGCCACTGCACACCAGCCTGGGAGACAGAGCGAGACTGTCTCAAAAAAAGAAAAAAAAAAAAAGGGAAGGAAACCCTGACACAGGTCACAGTGTGGATGCATCTTGAGGCAATCACGCTCAGTGAGAGAGCCAGACACGAAAGGACAAACACTGTGTGACCCACTCCTAGGAGGTCCCTAGAGTCATCAGGTTCACCGAGACAGTAGGATGGGAGGTGCCAGGGGCTGGGGAGGGGGGTGAGGAGTGAGTGTTTCATGGGGACAGAATTTCAGTTTGGGAAGTTGAGAAAGTTCTGGAGATGGTGGTGGTGATGGGTGCACAATTATGTGGATGTTCTTAATGCTAGTGAACTGTGTGTACTTAAAAACAGTTAAGGGCCCACCGGGCACCGTGGCTCACAACTGTAATCCCAGCACTTTGGGAGGCCGAGGCGGGTGGATCACCTGAGGTCAGGAATTCAAGACCAGCCAGGCCAATATGGTGAAACCTTATCCCTACTAAAAATACAAAAATTGGCCGGGCGCAGTGGCTCATGCCTGTAATCCCAGCACTTTGGGAGGCCGAGGCGGGCGGATCACGAAGTCAGGAGATCGAGACCATCCTGGCTAACATGGTGAAACCCTCTCTCTACTAAAAAATAAAACAAAAATTAGCCGGGTGCTAATTTTTGGTGGTGGGCACCTGTAGTCCCAGCTACTCGGTAGGCTGAGGCAGGAGAATGGCGAGAACCCGGGAGGCGGAGCTTGCAGTGAGCCGAGATCGCACCACTGCACTCCAGCCTGGGCGACAGAGTGAGACCCTGTCTCAAAAAAAAAAAAAAAAAAGTTTAAAGAAATAGAATTAAATATTATTCTGATAAAACACAAGATGAAAGACACACCATGTCATACCCATTAGGATGGCTACTGTCAAAAACTGGAAGGTGGCCGGGCATGGTGGCTCACACCTGTAATCCTCGCACTTTGGGAGGCCACGGCGGGTGGATCACCTGAGGTCAGGAGTTCGAGACCAGCCTGGCCAACATTGTGACACCCCGTCTGTACTAAAAATACAAAAATTAGCCGGGCGTGGTGGCACATGGCTGTGGTCTCAGGTACTTGGGAAGTTGAGGCGGGAGGATCACTTGAACCCGGGAGGCAGAGATTGCGGTGAACCAAGATCATGCCACTGCACTCCAGCCTGAGTGACAGAGCGAGACTCCATCTCAAGAAAATAATAAGAATGAAGGAGGCTGGGCATGGTGGCTCACACCTGTAATCCCAGCACTTTGGGAGGCCGAGGTGTGTGGATTGCATGAGGTCAGGAGTTCAAGATCAGCCAGACCAACATGGTGAAACCCCATGTATACTAAAAATACAAAAAAAATTAGCCGGGCGTGGTGGCGTGCACCTGGAGTCCCAGCTACCTGGGAGGCTGAGCAAGGAGAATCGCTTGAACCTGGGAGGCGGAGGTTGCAGTGAGCTGAGATCGTGCCACTGCACACCAGCCTGGGAGACAGAGCGAGACTGTCTCAAAAAAAGAAAAAAAAAAAAGGGAAGGAAACCCTGACACAGGTCACAGTGTGGATGCATCTTGAGGCAATCACGCTCAGTGAGAGAGCCAGACACGAAAGGACAAACACTGTGTGACCCACTCCTAGGAGGTCCCTAGAGTCATCAGGTTCACCGAGACAGTAGGATGGGAGGTGCCAGGGGCTGGGGAGGGGGGTGAGGAGTGAGTGTTTCATGGGGACAGAATTTCAGTTTGGGAAGTTGAGAAAGTTCTGGAGATGGTGGTGGTGATGGGTGCACAATTATGTGGATGTTCTTAATGCTAGTGAACTGTGTGTACTTAAAAACAGTTAAGGGCCCACCGGGCACCGTGGCTCACAACTGTAATCCCAGCACTTTGGGAGGCCGAGGCGGGTGGATCACCTGAGGTCAGGAATTCAAGACCAGCCAGGCCAATATGGTGAAACCTTATCCCTACTAAAAATACAAAAATTGGCCGGGCGCAGTGGCTCATGCCTGTAATCCCAGCACTTTGGGAGGCCGAGGCGGGCGGATCACGAAGTCAGGAGATCGAGACCATCCTGGCTAACATGGTGAAACCCTCTCTCTACTAAAAAATAAAACAAAAATTAGCCGGGTGCTAATTTTTGGTGGTGGGCACCTGTAGTCCCAGCTACTCGGTAGGCTGAGGCAGGAGAATGGCGAGAACCCGGGAGGCGGAGCTTGCAGTGAGCCGAGATCGCACCACTGCACTCCAGCCTGGGCGACAGAGTGAGACCCTGTCTCAAAAAAAAAAAAAAAAAAGTTTAAAGAAATAGAATTAAATATTATTCTGATAAAACACAAGATGAAAGACACACCATGTCATACCCATTAGGATGGCTACTGTCAAAAACTGGAAGGTGGCCGGGCATGGTGGCTCACACCTGTAATCCTCGCACTTTGGGAGGCCACGGCGGGTGGATCACCTGAGGTCAGGAGTTCGAGACCAGCCTGGCCAACATTGTGACACCCCGTCTGTACTAAAAATACAAAAATTAGCCGGGCGTGGTGGCACATGGCTGTGGTCTCAGGTACTTGGGAAGTTGAGGCGGGAGGATCACTTGAACCCGGGAGGCAGAGATTGCGGTGAACCAAGATCATGCCACTGCACTCCAGCCTGAGTGACAGAGCGAGACTCCATCTCAAGAAAATAATAAGAATGAAGGAGGCTGGGCATGGTGGCTCACACCTGTAATCCCAGCACTTTGGGAGGCCGAGGTGTGTGGATTGCATGAGGTCAGGAGTTCAAGATCAGCCAGACCAACATGGTGAAACCCCATGTATACTAAAAATACAAAAAAAATTAGCCGGGCGTGGTGGCGTGCACCTGGAGTCCCAGCTACCTGGGAGGCTGAGCAAGGAGAATCGCTTGAACCTGGGAGGCGGAGGTTGCAGTGAGCTGAGATCGTGCCACTGCACACCAGCCTGGGAGACAGAGCGAGACTGTCTCAAAAAAAGAAAAAAAAAAAAAAGGGAAGGAAACCCTGACACAGGTCACAGTGTGGATGCATCTTGAGGCAATCACGCTCAGTGAGAGAGCCAGACACGAAAGGACAAACACTGTGTGACCCACTCCTAGGAGGTCCCTAGAGTCATCAGGTTCACCGAGACAGTAGGATGGGAGGTGCCAGGGGCTGGGGAGGGGGGTGAGGAGTGAGTGTTTCATGGGGACAGAATTTCAGTTTGGGAAGTTGAGAAAGTTCTGGAGATGGTGGTGGTGATGGGTGCACAATTATGTGGATGTTCTTAATGCTAGTGAACTGTGTGTACTTAAAAACAGTTAAGGGCCCACCGGGCACCGTGGCTCACAACTGTAATCCCAGCACTTTGGGAGGCCGAGGCGGGTGGATCACCTGAGGTCAGGAATTCAAGACCAGCCAGGCCAATATGGTGAAACCTTATCCCTACTAAAAATACAAAAATTGGCCGGGCGCAGTGGCTCATGCCTGTAATCCCAGCACTTTGGGAGGCCGAGGCGGGCGGATCACGAAGTCAGGAGATCGAGACCATCCTGGCTAACATGGTGAAACCCTCTCTCTACTAAAAAATAAAACAAAAATTAGCCGGGTGCTAATTTTTGGTGGTGGGCACCTGTAGTCCCAGCTACTCGGTAGGCTGAGGCAGGAGAATGGCGAGAACCCGGGAGGCGGAGCTTGCAGTGAGCCGAGATCGCACCACTGCACTCCAGCCTGGGCGACAGAGTGAG